>NW_028120825.1:0-1200000 GCF_965178545.1 Coloeus monedula | reverse complement strand
TCCCTGTCTGTAGAGGGATTCCTTATGGAACAAGGGCAGATGACACTTGTGTGAGGCTTACGACTGTTAGAATTAGACCGGGATGGGTTTAAGGAAAACTAGAATCGTGTGTTAATCTTACTGGTCAATGAACAAATGGAATCCACACTTCTGTAAGAAAAAATAGAGTGTATGGAGCATATAGAAGAAGCTGTTTTTGCCTGCTGCTGCTGCTTGGCTTTATCATGTAACCCCATTCGAACTCTGCCTTCAAGACAGCTGTGAGACCGTGAAATAAAGAACTCAGCAGAACAGCAGCATCCTCTGCTCTTTCACCCTGGTCCAAGAAGGAGGGGTACCCTGTCAAAGGCTCAACACTTGCCTTTCTGACTTTGTTTCTAAATTTCTACCTTTCTAATTTTGTTTGTTTCTAATTTTTTTGTTTGTTTGTTTCTAACTTTGTTTGTTTTCAACTTTCTCCCTTTAGAAATTTGTTTGTTTCTTGTATTTTACCTCTTTGTTTGTTTCTAAATTTCTGCCGTTGTAACTTTGTTTCTAACTTTCTACTTTTAAAGTTTCATTTGTTTTTAACTTTTTACCATTCCTCCCAGGGAGGGATGTGTGCAGAATACTAAAACGTGTTCAGTTCTTCATTTTTACATCTATAGGCAAATGCTACTGATGTAGATGTAAATTCATTTTGAAATGAGCCAGCCCTCTCTCTCTACTCTGTCGCATACAGGAATATAAGAAGCTGGGAATAGAGATCCGCAGGTTTTGAGAATAAGGAGCCGGCGTTTTTCTGTAGGAAGGAAAGCAGCAAGCGCCTGGCCGCAGGAGCCGAGACGCTCGGGCTGCAGGAGCTGCAGAGCGCCCGGAGCCGGCTTTTCCCTGTGCTCTGTGCCTGCCCCCGGGCTGAGCTGGGCGGCGCTGCTGCCGCCTGGTGGCGAGAGCGCGGCACTGCCGCCCCCGACACGGCGCCCCGGCGCTGCTGCCGCCCGGTGCCGGCTGAGCCGAGAGGGCGGCGGCCTCGGTGGCTGCCGAGCGTGGCAAGGAGCGGGAGCGAGCGGGGCCGGGTCTGTCAGCGGAGGGGAGGGGCGAAGGGCGGTTCGCAGCGCCAAGGGACACGGCCGTGCACGAGCGGGGCCACAGCTATGGAAAGGAACGGGCGCCGTGCGGGGCGGCGACCGCGGGGAATGACAGCGCGGGGGGCGGCCCGGCGGGGCCGGTCTTGCCGGGCAGCAGAGGCGCGGTCGCAGCGCGACCCGGGCGGGAGGCACCGGGCGGGCACGGTCGGAATCGAGCCGCCCGCGTGTCGCTCTCAAGGAGGCGGCTCGGAAAGGAAGGCGCAGTTCCGCGCTCTCGGGACGGCGTTAAGTGACGTTTTTATTAGAATATGACAGTCTTTATTTCATTTTATTATTTTATTATCTGCCAGGACCTTGCAGAGGGTGGTTTACACTTCCGCCACACTCAAGATGGCGGACGCAGTAGGCCCCCTGCGAGAGGTGTCCCTGCCGATGCCTGCCGCCGGTCGCGGAGCCGTCGCCCGCCTCCGGCGCGGCTGACCCCGCCAGCCGTGTCCTCGCACCGGGAAGCACGGCGGAAAATCGCGCGGAAAGCGCGGGGCCGGCGTCGGAGTTGGGGCCGGATTCAGGCAGCCGACTAGACAGAAGCCCTTGTGAGGGGCGGCGGGGGCCCTAAGTGTACCACACTAAAGATGGCGGCTCGACCGGAAGTGGCTTCTGGCAGCACCCAAGATGGCGGCGAAGGGCGGAAGTGACGTCACTGCCACACTCAAGATGGCGGTCGTGTGCACTGTTTTCTGACCTTCTCAATATGGCGGCAGGGAAGGCCCCCCCCAAGCTGCGTCTATTCGGCTGCCTGAACGCGACGCCGACGCCGACGCCAGCCCAGCGCTTGCACGCAATTTTCTGAGGCGTTTCCCGCTACGCGGACACCGACTGTGGGGTCAGCGGCGCCTGGGGCAGGCGGGAGCATTCAGGCAGTCGAATAGACGGAGCGGGGGGGGGGGGGGGTCCTTCCGGCCGCCATCTTGAGAAGGTCGAATAGCCACATCGGTGCGGTACCGGTGACTTCCGCCCTTCTTCGCCAGGAGCGGCGATGGCGGGGAGCCCGGGGAGCAGCGCTGCCGGGCCGGGGGCACCGGGGCGGGTGCTCCGGGCTCGGAGGTGAGCGGGGAACGGGGACAGCCCCGAGCGGACGGTGGGGGCCGCGGGGGATCGGTATTCCGGCCCAGGGATGAGTGTTCCGGCACAGGGGTGGCTGTCCCGGCACAGGGATGCGTTCATGGACTGTCTAATAATGTTATTTAACGATCGTGCAAGGAGATCTGTATAAAAAAATCCTCCGTGGTCATCCTTCTCCCAGCCCCGCTGTGTTTTCAGGATCTTGGGGGAAGCGTTTGGGTCTGAGCAAGGCTCTCGGGCACAGGGTGGGATTCTTGGGGTGCAGGGCCAGGATTTGGACTCGATGCTCCCTGTGGGTCCCTTGCAGCCCAGGAAATGCTGCGATCCTGTGCCTCTGAGGGTGAAATAAAGGGGAGCGGTGGCGTTTGTGCCCGCTGTGTTCACGGCCCCGCCGGCTCAGGGCGGGTTAAAGGCGCAGCTGCCCCGAGACAGCGGGAGCGGCCGGGGCTGCTCGCTCCCGGTGCTGCCGCCCCGTGGGGAGAGCCCGGCACTGCAGCCCGCGCAGGCGCTGGACCACGGGATGGGCGTGGAACAGCAGCGCAGGGGATGCTGAGGCAGCCCAGGGAATGCTGCGGTCCCAGGGAAGGCTGAGGCGTCCCCTGCCCGGGGCACTCGGCAGCAAAGCCCTGATGTTGAGCAGAAAAAGGAAAGTTCTGGGTTAGTGGGAGGAGGTTTCTGGAATGGAGCTGGGACAGGTGCTGATCCACGCATGGAATCACGGGCTGGTTTGGCTTGGAAGGGACCACCAGGATCATTTACACTCTGTTTGTTGTCTGATTGCACAGCGAAGAACATCCAGAACTGCCGCCTCACCCTCACGGACAGCAGGAATGTCTTCCATAGCTCTTGTTTTGGAATGGGAATGGCTGTTGGGAGCTCTGGCAGGACCAGGTAAGAAGAGAAATGGGATCATTGTGGCTGCTGCTGGAGGTGGTTTTCTGCTTTCCGGCTGTTCTTCTCATTGATCCTTTCACAGCAGTGTTCCTGGGCACATTTGAGGGTAATTCCAGGAATCTGAAACCAGATAAAAACTGGTGGGGAAAAAATGTGAACGCGATCCATTTCTGGTAGTTCCAAGCTTCTCCCACAACACCGTTCCAGGGGAAAGCTGATAAAAGGGTAAAGATGCAGAGGAACAAGTGCTGTAAAGCCCCCTGGCGCTCTGAGAGAGCAAACCTTCCAGTACTCCCAGCAGATCTCTTGGAGAAAGTGTGGGATCGCAAGGTTTTCCAGGAAAGCAAAACAAGGGTGGAGATGAGGGAATGGGCTTCCAGTTCTTCCTTGAGCTGAAAGCCTGGGGGAATTGAGAGGGGCCACAAGAACTGTTTGTGTAGGCAAATGGGAGTTTGGGGGCTGAATCTGAGTTTCCCTCTGGGGCATTTTTGAGGGAAAAGCTGAGGTGCTGTTTAAGGGAGAGAATGCAGATTTTTGGGGTGGAAAAGGTTGAATCAATATTGTAGAGGAAGTAAAACGCTGGGGGTAAAAGTGGATGCAGTCTGGAGGGGACAGATTGAATATTTTGGAGGCAAAATGGGGAACTGAGTAGTGGAGAGATGGGGAACATTTTGGAGGCAACACTTGACAAACTCTCTGGGGTGGAGAACGACCACATTGAGGGCAAAATGAGGTGATGAGCAGTGGGCACGTAGGGAAGGTCGTGGGGGTAAATCTTGAGAAAAGGCCCGTGGTATTCAAGAAATCCTTGGAAGCAGGACTGAGGAATTCAGTGGTGGAAAAATAGGGGAATTTTGCGGGGGTAAAACTTTAAAAGATCTAAGAGTTGAGAGTGTGTGTTTTTAGGTAGAAAGGATGTCTTGTTGAAGTTGGGCGTCTGGATTGTGGCATTTATGGATCCAGAAAGTAGAAGATAAAGGAGACTCCCAAAGCCTCGGTAGCTGTGTTAAGAAATCCGTCCCAGGGAAGAAAGGTACCTAAACCTCCTAGAAGTAGGGACTAATTAGCATGGGAAGGGGAAAACCCACCCCCAGTGGGAGAGAGCGCGCCGGGTAAGGGAAGAGAAGGATGCCCTTAAGAAGAAGTAGGGAAGGTGAATTTCTCGGCTTGCTGAAATGTATCCAAAAGTTTGGAATCTGGGTCTGTGTGGAGGCCGGGATTTTCTCGGCCATATGCAGAGCCCAGCACTAGGAATAAAGGAATTCCAGGCTTTACAACGCCAAAAATGCAGTACCAGAGAGTTCTGTTATCCCGAGGACTTGGGGGATACTTGGCAAAAATTTCCGGGGGCCCAGGCTGGACCGAGCTTTTAACGCTCCCCGGATTCACGGGATCGGGGATTCCAGCGTGCCCTGCACGGGTTTTTTCAGGGAAGTCCCAAATCCTTCGTGTGAGCACGAAGCAGAATCCCCTGGGAGCTGTGAAGGCAACAGGATATTTCTTGGGAATTTTGAAGGGTTGGGTGAGTCCTCAGTGTTAGGTTGGAATGAACGCAAATTGTCCGGGAGTTGCTGGTTTGGGGATGGCCGGGTCTGGGTTTGGATTTGTGGGCACCGAGTGTTCCTTGTGTCAGCTTTAGGTCTTCTGGATTGGTGGGAATTGTCAGAGAAAAGAGAAGGCAATTGAAATGCGGAGCTCCATTCCCGGAGAAATGGTCAGGATGGGAGCGGGAAGGCTGTGGAGCTGCTGGGAGCTCGTGGAGAACGAAAGGATCTGAGGCCTGGAGGCAAAAGCTGTGGAACAAAGCCTGAAAAGGGTGTGGGGTGGGGCGGGAGGGGGAGGAGGGCACCGTGGTGGGGGGAAAGAGGGAAAGGATCCCTGCTCCGGGAATCCAGCAGGGACCAGGAGAGGATCATTTTCCATCCACTGCTCTCAGTGGAATCCTAATAAGGACGGTGGAAGGGAAGTGATTCGTTTGTTCTTAGGTTTGGAATGAAAGGTGCTCTTGCAGAGGGGACTATTGACCTGTTAAAATTCTGTTGGATACAGGAAAAGAGGGAGGAAGCAAGCAGCTGGGGAATGAAGGGGTGGATTTTTTGGTGGATACAGGGAAAGACACGGGAAGGGGCTCTCAAGTAAAATACACCTCACGGGCAGCACCAGGAGAAGCCTCAAGTGCCCTTTTTTTCCAAGCTCTGACATTCCAGAGGAGTAAGCAGTGGTCAGCCCATCACTTTCTGTATTCCTTGGATGCCCAGTGCTTTGTTGGGAAGAGATAATATTTGGAAATGAACAAATCCGGGGATGTAATTTCCTGATAGTAAAGCCCCAGAGAGCCTGGTTTTGATATCCTTCCAGCACCCAAACGCAGCAGAGGGAATCCTGGCGGAGCTGGAAAACGCTGTCGCTCCGTCGGTGGAATTCCTGGGAACTGGAAAGCAGCAGAAGCAGCAAGAACAGAGTTGGAAGCAGGCTCCAGCCGGGTAAGGCAGACACCAAATCCTTTGGAACTGGGCAGGGGTGGGAAGAACGAATTCTTACATTTGTAGCCCAGGGATTCCTGAGCAGGATCCCGGCAGGGAAGACTGCAGGGATCAGGCTGGGGCCTGATCGCAGCTGGGGGCAGCGAGCCTTGGAATTGGCTGTAGGGAAGAAAGAGGGATCCTTTGAGCACAAGGATCAGGTGTCAAATGCGGAGATGGCATCAGACAATTCCTCGGGAGGGTTTAGTTCCTGGGCCAAATCGATCTCCTGCCTTGTGAAGGAGCTCAGAGAGCTGGGAAGAGCCCAAGCAACGCAGGGAATGCACCGGCAGATAAAAGTGCCGGGGAGCGGTGGGGAAAAGCATCCGAACAGGGGGCCTCGTTTTGTACAGGGACGGTACAAAAAATTGTCCGAAAGAATAGGAATGGAATGGGATTTTACGTATTCCTCGGAGGCCACAATCCAGTGGGAAGGCTGAGAGAAAGAAACAAGGCCTAAAAAGGCAGATGAGCCAAATCTGCCCAAAGCCTCCAATGGCCACATTCCCTGGCATTGCTGAGGACTTCAGCCAAGCTCCAAGCAAAAGGTGAGCCCCTGATTTTGGTGCCAAGGGAAACTCCAAGTTAAGAATGATCCAAATATGAAGTGCTTCTCACAAAACTCAGCTTTGCAAACCTTTCTTTGGGCTAAAAAAGAAAAGATGGGAATGCCCTTGGCAGAAAAGCAGCTGTGAGGCACAGCAGGCTTCAAATGCCTGTCAGCAGGAGCTCCAGGAGAAACGGCTGCTGGCTCCGGGCATCCTGGGCTTTCCAGGCAGGTTTTGTAGCGGATTGCAAGGCAGTTTTCCTGCCTCTGGGGGGTGGCACCTGCATCCCGCTGGAAAGGGAAAATGTGGAGAGAGGGGCAAGCGGGAAGACGGTTGCTGATGTGTGTCCTTGGATTGCAGTTCCTCCCGGTGAGTCTGTGCTGCTGGAAGTTTGAAGGAGATCAGTCCTGGAGTACGTGTGGGTTCACCTGTGGGGTTTGGGAGCGACGCCGGCCATGAAATTCCAGGGATGTTCCCTTTGCTGGAGTGAGAAGCAGTGGAAGCACTTTGCTGTCTGCTTCTTCATCGCCTTCGCCTCGGTCCCCTGGGGCTCCAGGTAATCCCCTCTCACCTTTGCTTTTCCAAGGGTCTCTAAATGAGGGCTTGAGCTTTGGTGTAGCTCCCTTTACAGGGAAGATCTGTTCCAGGAAAGGTCTCCTGGTCTGGCCCGATGGCGTTGCAGGAAGAGCAGGAAACCCCACAGCTCCTGTGGCTCCCTCATCCGATTTGCCTGCAGGCAGCAGCAAGGATCATTCCCAAGTGTCATCCCCTGGCTCCGTGACTCGGTGAGGTTGTGTTCCCCCAAAGGCCAGGGGCCGCTTTGTTTTGCAGCTCACGAAAGTCCAGCTCGGTGGTGCTGGGTTTGGTTTTTGTGTGTAATGAAGGCACTAAAAAATTCCCCTCCTTCACTGGCACAGCCCTGGAGTGGGAGCAGATTCCCCTTATCCCGCAGTTATCCCGCTCCTGCCCTGGATCCCTGCGGTGCCGTGTGTTCTCCAAGCTCACAGCACTGCTGGCTCTAAACAAGAAAAACAGTCCCTGTTCCTTCTCTTCTCCGTCCTTGATGTTCCCAGGCCCTGCATCTCCCTGGCTATTCCCTGTGGGAGTCTTCATCTCCATCCCACCTTATCCCGATCAGGTAAGGGTCTGAGACGTGTTTAGCAGCAAATGCATTCCTGTGAAGAAAGCCAAGAGCAAAGAGCATCCAGATGCAGAGAAGTCTTTAGTAAAGCGTTCCAGACGTGCAAATGAGGGATGTGTCTTCCTGCATCTCCTGTTGTTTTTCTCTGTCACGTTTTGGAAGGGTTTCTCTCAGTGATTTCCTGCAGTCCAGGTGCGTCCCTTCTTTTGTCCAAATCCAGTGCCAGAGGATCGAACAACTGACGAGTGGGGCCTGGGATGAAAACGGTTCTCCTAAAATGAGGGAAACAATGCTAGAAGAGAAATGAGCATCCTTTTAATGCCTGGAATAAAAATGCTGGAAAAGGGCACTTTTTATTTGATATGGTGTCATTCTCCTTTTTTTTCCATAGCTAAAACTCCACGGTGAGCAATCAGAGCAGAAATAGGAAATGCAGGAGTCTTGGATTCCACAGTGGGATTAACTTCCCTTTTCTGCTCTCTTTCAGGACAGGAAAAACCACTGAACTCGCCCCATCTTTGGGACCAAGAGCTGTGGTGTTGGAGTAGGCAAAGCCAGCTAGGGCCCCCCTTGTCCTGCCCATGGTGTGGGTCAGGGACAGGCTCCTCTTCTCCTCTGTGCTGGGATGAACTGCCTAGGGAATGCTATTTCTGACAGCCCGGTCCTAGCCCCGGCTACTGGAAATGGGCAGAGGTGAAGAGGCAAGTGCCAGAGTTGCTTGGGGATGATGGAATTGTGGTGTTTGGCTGTGCCCAGAGGGGCAGGTTGGGCATTTCTGTGTGTCTGAGGACCGGTTTGGGTGCTGGGGAGCCCGGGGAGCCGAGCTCTCAGTGCATTCCCAGCTCACCCGGGGGTGGGAGCTGGTGCAGGGCTCTGGTCGGGCTCGGGGCAGGCCCTGGCCCCGGCACAGACACGCTGGGGTGCTTTGGGGCCGCTTGGGGAGCCGTGGGAGGAGAATGAGGGATGGTGCTGGGCGGAGCGATCGGCCTGTGCTCGTGTCAGCGCAGCCGTGCAGGGCACTGGGATCTGGGTAAAACTCCAGCTCTCCTGGTGTTCAGGGAAGCAAGGTCTGTATTTATCCATACATATTTATCCCTACATATTTATCCCTATATTTATCCATGGATTATCCATATATGTTTATCCATATACATTTATCCATATTTTTATCCACGTATTTACCCATGAATTTATCCCTATATTTACGCATGTATTTCCCCAGGTATTTTATGAACACTCAAGTGCCATATCCATGTATTTTATGAGCACTTCCAGGGTTGGTGACTCCACCACTGCCCTGGGCAGCTGTTCCAGCGCTGGACAACCCTTCCCATGCTGGGCCAGGAGATGGATTCTGGAAATGCAGACTCTGAGGAGCTGGGGATTAAGGCAGCATTGGATTCCTTTATTCTCCCAGAAGGATAAAGGAGATTTATCCCCAGACGAACCAGAGGTGATCACACTGAGGTCATTAGTGGGATTTCTTCCTTACTCCCACAAATACCCACTGGGGTGACAGAGTTCCCTACAAGGGCGGTGTTGGAAGGAGCTGCTGGAATGTTTTGCTGTTTATTGGGATCCACAGGATGTTTGGTGTCTCTCAGAGCTGTTCCAGGCTTTCCACAGACCCAAACGCTCCTCACACTTCTCCTCAGAGTAGAGAGGTTTCCCAGAGTGCTGGTTTTTAATTTCAGATGCTGGGATAACGACACGGCTTCAGGAGGCAGGAGACTCATTGTGCTGTGCCTCAGTCCAGGCAGGGACAACCCCCAGCTAATAAAAACCTCTTAAAAGCACAAAAAGTCCCATTAAACTGATATTATAAAGGCTGCAAATTGAAGCAGGCCTCAATCAGAAAGCAGCAGAATTTAATTCCCCCCCCTTGCCCATTTGCATGATGATCTCCTTCCTAATTGCCCATCTACGCTTTTCCCACAGAAGTGCTGTCCCGAGGTTGGAGATGGTTCCAGCTTTATGGAGCTTTGATCTTTATCTGCTTTTACTTTTTACAGGGCACAGAACCCGAGAGTGGCAGCTGCTTTCCTCTTGTTCCTCCTGTGGCAGTGAACTGCTCTTCCCGAGGACGGCTGCAGGAACTCTCAGGCAGCAGAACGTATGGAATGCCAGGCACGCTACAGAATTCCAGTGGGAGCAGCAGGAACTTCTGTTCTTTACTGGCAGGGCTGTGCCATGAAGGGGAGCTCGGAGATATTGGTCAGCTCAGGGAATGAGCCTGGCTCATGGTAAGGAAATTCCCTGTGCAGTTACTTCGGGCCCTTCTCCTTCTCCTCCTTCTCCTCCTTCTCCTCCTTCTCCTCCTTCTCCTCCTTCTCCTCCTTCTCCTCCTTCTCCTCCTTCTCCTCCTTCTCCTCCTTCTCCTCCTTCTCCTCCTTCTCCTTCTCCTCCTTCTCCTCCTTCTCCTCCTTCTCCTCCTTCTCCTCCTTCTCCTCCTTCTCCTCCTTCTCCTCCTTCTCCTCCTTCTCCTCCTTCTCCTCCTTCTCCTCCTTCTCCTCCTTCTCCTCCTTCTCCTCCTTCTCCTCCTTCTCCTCCTTCTCCTCCTTCTCCTCCTTCTCCTTCTCCCTCTCTTCCCAACACCAGTTCCAGACCTCAGTATAATCCATGTTCCCACAGCCTGACCTTGCAGTTTTCCCAGTTTAGCAGCCCCAGCCACACTTGCAGCCTCTCTGTCTGGACTTTGTCTTGCTGAAATCTCCCTTTGTTGATCCTTTGCTGCCTCACCTTTTATCCAGCAATAACGTGCAGTGGGTGGAAGCTTCTCAGAATTCCCTCCCTGTTCCACTGGAAACATTCCCAAGTGGAAGCAGCTGCACTGCCCATCAGCACTTGCCTGCTTTTAGGGGTGGTTGAGGCATGAAGGATGCAACAAATGGAGTTGGCTCCAAGGGGATGAAATGCTCCCCCTGAGGCTGCTCAGAGAGCTGGAGCTGAGGAATCCGGGTGGGAATCACTGCAGGAAAAAGGAAGGAAAAGAGAGCAGAGGAACAGGGATGCAATTCCAACCTCTCCAAGGACTGGGATGGGCACATTCACCAACACCATTTAATCTAGACACGATTTCTTCTTTGCCTCTGGCTGCCAGGAGCAGGATGAGCAGTTTAATGAGTTTAAATAGTGAATAGTTTAATTAGCTGGAAGAGACTGGATCAATAGCTGCTTAAACAAACAACTGGATCCCTGTTTCCAAGCTTGGATGTAGTTTTGGAAGGTTCCTGGCAGTTTGGCAGGGATTAGTGATGCTGAGAATGTGCTTTTTTGTGGGTTTGGGGCTTTTACTCCTGTTCACGTGGCTGCTCTTTTTCTTGTTGAGTGGAAAACAGGAGGGAAAGAGCAACGATGGAAGGAATTCCACTCTTGCTGCTTGAAGGGATGGATCAGGAAGGGAACAGGCTGCAGGGAATTTGGAGTGCAAACTGAGATCTCTCCGATATTTTCGGCTCAGTCAGTCCATCAGTGCTTGGTGGCTGTTTAGGCCACGTGCAAGGTGAATGATGGTGCACATGGCAGAGCTGCTGGTGGCTCCTTCCCCTGCCCGGCTGTCAGTCACCCTGCAGGGTGCTGGAGCAGCGTGCCAGAGGCCGTGGATCCTATGGATCCCGTAGATCCCAGGGGCGTGATCAGGAGCCTGGGCCTGCTGGCCACTCCTTGCTCTCTCTTACCCTGATTTTTCAGCTCTGCAGCGAATCCAGCTTGAGTTTTTCAACCCCCTAGAAAACCCAGGGACCTTTCATGTCTGTTCTCAGATCTGGGATTTAAATCCAGCCCTTATCAAAGCACCCCGTGACCAGGCAGGCCCTGAATCCCAGCAGGGATCTGATAAAGAGGGACCTGACATCCTAAAGAAACCCTTTGAAATCCTGCTGGGATTGATTTGTATCCATAATGGAGCCCCGAGCTCTCTGCCAGGGAGAGATGAAGCTGCTCCTTTGCTTTATTATCCTCAGGCCCTTCCCAGCTTTGAGGGAAATTCAGTCCCTCTTCAAGCCCCAAAATCATGGAAAAGCTCCTTTGTATCCTCTCCACAGCCCCTACGTGGATTAATCAACTTTTTATTTGATATGGTGTCATTCTCCTTTTTTTTCCATGGCTAAAACTCCACGGTGAGCAATCAGAGCAGAAATAGGAAATGCAGGAGTCTTGGATTCCACAGTGGGATTAACTTCCCTTTTCTGCTCTCTTTCAGGACAGGAAAAACCACTGAACTCGCCCCATCTTTGGGACCAAGAGCTTTGGTGCTGGAGTAGGCAAAGCCAGCTAGGGCCCCCCTTGTCCTGCCCATGGTGTGGGTCAGGGACAGGCTCCTCTTCTCCTCTGTGCTGGGATGAACTGCCTAGGGAATGCTATTACTGACAGCCCGGTCCTAGCCCCGGCTACTGGAAATGGGCAGAGGTGAAGAGGCAAGTGCCAGAGTTGCTTGGGGATGATGGAATTGTGGTGTTTGGCTGTGCCCAGAGGGGCAGGTTGGGCATTTCTGTGTGTCTGAGGACCGGTTTGGGTGCTGGGGAGCCCGGGGAGCCGAGCTCTCAGTGCATTCCCAGCTCACCGGGGGTGGGAGCTGGTGCAGGGCTCTGGTCGGGCTCGGGGCAGGCCCTGGCCCCGGCACAGACACGCTGGGGTGGTTTGGGGACGCTTGGGGAGCCGTGGGAGGAAAATGAGGGATGGTGCTGGGCGGAGCAATCGGCCTGTGCTCGTGTCAGCGCAGCCGTGCAGGGCACTGGGATCTGGGTAAAGCACCGGCTCTCCTGGTGTTCAGGGATGCAAGGTCTGAGGGACCGGATTTACTTGGGGTTTTCCGAGACAGCAGGAAGAAGAGGAAATGTGGTGCCAGAGGTGCGTCCCATCAGGTTGCAGTTCCCTCTTTCCCATTTCCATTTCCTCCTCAGTGCAGGTGTCCCCTGCAGCCCATGAGCACGGGGCCGGTGACAACTCCCTGTCTGTAGAGGGATTCCTTATGGAACAAGGGCAGATGACACTTGTGTGAGGCTTACGACTGTTAGAATTAGACCGGGATGGGTTTAAGGAAAACTAGAATCGTGTGTTAATCTTACTGGTCAATGAACAAATAGAATCCACACTTCTATAAGAAAAAATAGAGTGTATGGAGCATATAGAAGAAGCTGTTTTTGCCTGCTGCTGCTGCTTGGCTGTATCATGTAACCCCATTCGAACTCTGCCTTCAAGACAGCTGTGAGACCGTGAAATAAAGAACTCAGCAGAACAGCAGCCTCCTCTGCTCTTTCACCCTGGTCCGAGAAGGAGGGGTACCCTGTCAAAGGCTCAACACTTGCCTTTCTGACTTTGTTTCTAAATTTCTACCTTTCTAATTTTGTTTGTTTCTAATTTTTTTTTTGTTTCTAACTTTGTTTGTTTTCAACTTTCTCCCTTTAGAAATTTGTTTGTTTCTTGTATTTTACCTCTTTGTTTGTTTCTAAATTTCTGCCGTTGTAACTTTGTTTCTAACTTTCTACTTTTAAAGTTTCATTTGTTTTTAACTTTTTACCATTCCTCCCAGGGAGGGATGTGTGCAGAATACTAAAACGTGTTCAGTTCTTCATTTTTACATCTATAGGCAAATGCTACTGATGTAGATGTAAATTCATTTTGAAATGAGCCAGCCCTCTCTCTCTACTCTGTCGCATACAGGAATATAAGAAGCTGGGAATAGAGATCCGCAGGTTTTGAGAATAAGGAGCCGGCGTTTTTCTGTAGGAAGGAAAGCAGCAAGCGCCTGGCCGCAGGAGCCGAGACGCTCGGGCTGCAGGAGCTGCAGAGCGCCCGGAGCCGGCTTTTCCCTATGCTCTGTGCCTGCCCCCGGGCTGAGCTGGGCGGCGCTGCTGCCGCCCGGTGCCGGCTGAGCCGAGAGGGCGGCGGCCTCGGTGGCTGCCGAGCGTGGCAAGGAGCGGGAGCGAGCGGGGCCGGGTCTGTCAGCGGAGGGGAGGGTCCCGAGAGCGGCCCCGGTGCGGCCCCGGTGCGCGGGGCGGGCCCGGCCCGGGAGAGAGGGGCGGGGCCCCGAGCGATGGAGCCGCCCCCGTGCCGGGCAGGGCGGGCCCCGGGGCCGGGCGGGGCCGGGGCTCTGGGGCGGGGCCGAGCGGGGCCGGGGGCGGCTTCAGGGGCGGGGCCGGGCCCGGCTCAGGTGCGCGGGGCGGGGTCCGCACAGGTGCGCGGGGTCCCAGGGCGGCTGCGCAGGGCGGGGCCGAGGTGATTTAAGCCCCCGAAATCGCCCCTGCCGCCATTTGCTCCCTCAGAGCTCGGGGAGGCTGCGGCCGGGCCGGGCTCCCCCGGCGTGGCCCGGGAGAGGCCCCCGCTCCCCCTCTTTCTTCCCCCTCTTTCTTCCCCCTGTTTCTCCTGCCCTTATCCTCCTCCTTCTTCCCCCGCTTATCACCTCTTTCCTACCCCCCCCAGTTTCTTTCTCTCTCCCCCACACCCTCCCTGTCTCTCCCAGCCCCCTGCCTGCCCTCTCCCCAGCGCCCCCCCACCCTCTCTCCCTGCTCCCCTGTGCATCCCCGACCCCCCCCGCCTCCTTTCTCCCCCACCCCTCCTTTCTCCCCTCTCCGTACCCCGTTCCCCAACCCGACTCCCCTCTCTTCCTCCTCCTCTGACCATCATCCCTTCCCCTCACCCGACCTTTCCCTTCCCCCCTCGTTCTCCCCAACCCACCCCGACTCCTCTCCCTACCCCATCTCATCCCTCCCCGTTCCCTCTTTCCCCCGCAGCCGCGGGGCTCGGGGCGCCGGAGAATAAAGCCCAGAGGGCCGGAGCCCGGCGCCCCTGCCCTCGCTGGAGCCTCGCACGGGGGACCCGCTCGGCGGGTCCCCCGTGCAGTACAAAAACAGCGCCGGGGCTCCGGCTTTCCACACATCACACTGGGGATCCCCTCCTCAGGAGGGGTTCCCGGGGGGGGTGGTGGGTTTTGGGGAGGGGGGTGGGTTGGGGTTGGGGTGGGCCCCCTCCTTAGGAGGGGTTCCCGGGGGGGTGGTGGGTTTCGGGGAGGGGGGTGGGTTGGGGTTGGGGTGGGCCCCCTCCTTAGGAGGGGGTCCCGGGGGGGTGGGTGGGATGGGCCCCCTCCGGAGGAGGGGGTCCCGGGAGGGGGTCAGGGTGGGCCCCCTCCGGAGGAGGGGGTCCGGGGGAGGGGGGTGGGGCGGAGGGGGGACTTTCCCCCCCTCCAGTCCCCGCCCCCTCTCCCGGACCCCCTCCTCCGGACGGGGCTCACCCCGGCCCCCTCCCGGGACCCCCTCCTCCGGACCGGGGCCCCGGGGGGAGGGAGGGGGGGGCGGGGCTGTTGGTTTGGCCTGTGGTCTCTATGTCTGTTCATGCCACAGAGTGACGTGACCCCCCTCTGCTTCCCCCCCCGCCCCCCTCCCCGAGGCCCCGGTCCGGTGGAGGGGGTCCCGGGGAGGGGGCTGGGGTGAGGCCCGTCTGGAGGAGGGGGTCCGGGAGAGGGGGCGGGGACTGGAGGGGGGAAAGTCCCCCCTCCGCCCCACCCCCCTCCCCCGGACCCCCTCCTCCGGAGGGGGCCCACCCTGACCCCCTCCCGGGACCCCCTCCTCCGGAGGGGGCCCACCCCAACCCACCACCCTCCCTGAAACCCACCCACCCCCCCGGGACCCCCTCCTGAGGAGGGGGCCCACCCCAACCCACCACCCTCCCTGAAACCCACCACCCCCCCGGGAACCCCTCCTGAGGAGGGGATCCCCAGTGTGATGTGTGGAAAGCCGGAGCCCCGGCGCTGTTTTTGTACTGCACGGGGGACCCGCCGAGCGGGCCCGGCCCGTGTGGGGCTCCAGCGAGGGCAGGGGCGCCGGGCTCCGGCCCTCTGGGCTTTATTCTCCGGCGCCCCGTGCCCCGCGGCTGCGGGGGAAAGACGGGACAGAGGATGGGAATAAGGGAGCAGAGGGGGTCAAAGAAGGAGCGCAGGTGGGGGGTTCGGGGTGTGCAGGGAGAGGTGGGATGGGGGGACAGGAAAGGAGGCGGGGGGAAGACGAGGACGGAGCACAAGTGGGGGGTCAAGGTGCAGAGGGGAAACGAGGGAAGAGGAACAGGGGGAGGTGGAGGGGGAAGGAAAGGTGGGAGACGGAGGGAGAGGATTGAGGGCAGGTGGGGGGAACTGGGAGGGGAAGGGGAGCAGGGTGAGGGGGCAGGGGGGACCCGGGATGGGGGCGAAGGAACGGTGGAGAAGGGGAGAGAGGGTGGAGGGGTAGGGCAGGGTTGGGGTGTGTAGGGGGACAGGGAGGGGGGATGGGGGGGACCGGGCCGGGGGGGGAGGGAGGGGAGGGCTAGGGGGGAGAGGGGGGGGGGTAGGGGGGGGGGGTGTAGGGGGTGGGGGAGGGGAGGCAGAGGGGGGAGAACGGAGAAGGGTTAGAAGAAGACAAACTAACACAAATATAAAGGAAAAGAACTACAGAGACATAGAAATATGGAAATACAGAGATCTAGAGCCCGGTCCGGCCACAACCGTTCCCACCGAGCGCCGAGGGAGCAAATGGCGGCGGCGCCGATTCCCGAGGCTTAAATCCCCTCGGCCCCGCCCCGCGCAGCCGCTCTGGGGCCCCGCGCACCTGTGCGGACCCCGCCCTTCACACCTGTGCCGGGCCCGCCCCGCCCCGCCCGCGCCCGTAAATGCCGGCGGATCCGCGCCCGCTCCGCTTTGTGCGGTGGATGCTCATCCTGCTCCTCCTGGGCTGTGGCGGGACCGTCGTTCGGAGCGCTGTGCGGAGCCCGGCACCGGGGGCTGCTCCCGGCGCTGCGCCGAGCCCGAGGCGCTGAGGTGGGAACGGGACCCGGGCCCTGGGATTCGGGGCTGGGTCCTGTCGGTGTCTGCTGGGGGTCCCGGGCCGAGCCGCTTGTCTCTCGGCGGGCGGGGTGCGGCTGCCGGGCTCGGAGAACTGAGGTGGGATGGGGGATGGCATTAGGCATCGGGATCGCCGCGGCTGGCAAGTGCCGCTCCGGGATTGGCGCTGGCGCCGAGCCCGGCGCTGCCGCTCCGGCTGCGGCCAGCGCGAGGCTGGGCTCCCGCCGGACCTCCGGCTACGCTCCCGCTGCGGCCGCGGGGAGCCGGGGCCGTGCCGGTGCCGGGCCCGCCGGGAGGGCGGCGCTTCCCCGCAGCAGGCGCTGGATCGCGCCTGGAAGCGGCCGGGCCGCGGGGACCGCCCGTGCCCGCCCCGGCACCCCCCGAGGCCGCCGCTCCTTCAGCGCCGCCCGCCCTGTGGGGCGCCCCCTGGCGCAACCGGAGCGCCGGCGCTCCCGGCCCGGCCCCGCCCGCAGCCCCCGCGGGGACGCGGAGCTCCCCCAGCCCCGGCACTGCCGAGGCCGCCGCTCCCCCTGCGCACGGCAGCGCCCGCCTCCCCCTGCCCCGGGCCGCTCCCCCGGGGGCCTCCCGCCCGCCGCGGCCCCGCCCAACCAGCGCGGCTGCAGCGGGACGAGCCGCTCCCCCGGCCCGGCCGCTGGCGCCGAGGCCGCTGCTGCCGCTCCTGCTCTGACTGCGCCCGCTGCGGGACCGGGGCCTCGCCGGGGCTCGCTGCTGCTTGAGCCGCTCATCCCACAACTGCCGCTTGAGACCTGATGCTCTCCTTCCTCCCCCCCCCTTTCTCTGCGGCTTGCACGCTCCACTGCAAAAACCTCTGGCTTTAAAAGGCCAGGGAAAAATGTTTCTTCTTTATTTCCAGAGCACAGGAGATCCTGAGTGGCAATGGCTACACAAGGACCACCAAGTCGAACCCTTATGTGAATGCCTCCTCTGGCCACTGAACCCACACCTGGGCACTCTCAGCACCCTGCTCCAGCCAAGCCAATCTCAGCTCCTGGCAATGTCCTGCCTGGGATAGGAATGCCAAGTGCCAGCAAGATCATTCCTATGCAAATACAACTCCTTCTTTTATGCTAATGCTGCTTGCCACACCAGCCCCTGTAATTGCCATAGGGCAGAGCTCCATGGCCAGCACCTGATCATGCAACAACACAGGTGAGCAGTTGTGTGACAGCACTGAACTCTTCCCATAACCCTGATTTCCTGCCCTTTCCAGGATTTACCCAACAGCTGTAAAGGTGCTTGTTCCATGGCCCTTTCCAGGGAGAAATGAGCAAGGCAAGTCCTGAGGGTTCACTTGGTCCACAGCCAAAGCTCCTCTGGAGAGGGTCAGGGCTGCTCCTGCCTGCAGAGGGGCCTTTCCCACAGGTGAGTGTTCACAGCCCAAAATCCCAGGGGCTGCTGAGGCCGGGCCAGCTTTTGTGGCCCAGAGCTGCACAGAGCTCTCAGCAACTCCTGCTCACTGCCAGGAGTGTTCCTTGGTGCTCCTTCCGTGTGTCCCAGCTGGCAGGGAATGGGGGGAAGGAGAAGGCCAGGAGGCCCAGGAAGGGAAGCAGCAGCTCTTGTGCTTTGGATTTGCAGAGAGGAGCTGTGCCTGCAGTGTCCTGCCCGTGGCACGCAGTGTGCCAAACACACATCCCCGGAACGGGCACTGGGCTGCCCGGGCAGTGCTGGGATGGACATGGATAAAGGGCTGCCCGCGGCCCCTCGGCCAGGGGCTGCTCTGAACAGGCACCCAGAGATGCTTCAGTCCCGACAGACCCCACTGACACCCCAAAAATGCCCCAAGGAACAGCTGGCACTGGGCAATGTCAGAATGGGCTGTTTGCAGAGGGGCTCAGACAGCAATTCCCAGTGCTGACCTCCCACACACCTGCCAGCTATGTCCCAGCCACCCAAAATGCCTTCCCTTCCAGCCTGAGGCCATCATCCCTCAGCAGTGTTAAAGCCAAGGCAAGCTTCGCCCACAGCAATGAAATGCCAAGCAATGCCCTCAGAGATGCCTTCAAATGAAAGGTCAGAGTCAGAGAAATCTCTTTGGATTGAGTTGGGAGTTTTTGGGGAGCCAGCTGGAACTGCACAACTGATGGAAAGCTTTCCCAGGTGGCTCCCACTGCAGGTGCCCTGAAGGCAGGGATGTGCATCCCTTTCCTGAGGGAAAAGAACTTGCAGAGGCCACTCCTGAGGCTCTGGAATGAAATCAACTCCTGCAGGGAGAGAAGTCCTCCCGTGGGCACAGGGGCTGCCTCAGCACGGGCTGGGAGCGTGTCCAGCCAGCGCCTGTTCCTGCTTTCAAATATCACCTGGAGCCCCAGCTCGGGGGGTGCAGGCAGCTGAATTCCAGGGAACTCTGTCAGGTGCCCCCAGGGACATTGGGGGGGGGGGGCTGGGGGATGAGGGTTACAAACAGCAAATTCTATGGAACATGAAGCTGTCCTTGCCCTGACCCTGCTGAGCTTCCCTGGAAGCTCTGCTGGTTCCTGCCACAGCTGGTGTTAAATAGGCAGCTCTGCATGGGAATATCCATGCTCCAGGAGGCGCTGGGAGGCTATGCCAGTGGCAATTCAGCAGGGAATTCAGGGCTTTGGGTAGAATTCATCTGAACTAGCAAAGCCAACCCCCAAATCTGCGCACCACCCAGGGAACAATCTTTGTGCTGCCCTGGCAGCCAAAGCCCCTGGGCTGGGAAATGTCAGCAGGCAAATGGATGGAATGATCTAAATGCCAGCATCCCCCAAAGGGACAATGCCATCACCTCCCTTTGCTCCCAAAGTGTCCACTGTGTTCCCCACAGGTGCCCTGGGGATGCCAGGGAGGTGCCTTTGCCCACAGTGCCTTTCTCCTGCCCCTCTCCAGCCTGAGGCCTCTTCTCCCTTCCCTGCCAGCTGCTGCCAAGGAAGGAAGACACAGTGAGTGCTGAGTTGACCTCCAAATAGTCCTTCCCTCACCTTGAGATGACCTGAGATTTTACCCCCAAAATGTCCCCTTCTGCCTCCTTCTGAGTTCCTCATTTTTTACAAGGAAGCATTCTTTCTCTGCTCTGGAGATTACCACAAGATTTGCCCCCAAAACTTTCCCCACCTGTCCACTACCTCTTTCCTCATTCCCACCTCAATCTTTTCATTCTTTGCCCTACAGATGCTTTCAATTTTTACCCCTCTGAACTTCCCTACCTGTCCATAAGTGATTACCTCAGTTTACCCCATCAAGTGCATGCTCTCTGCTACAGATCACCTCAGATTTTACCTCCAACATTTTCTGTACATCTCCAGCACTGAGTACTTTATTTTTACCTCCAAATACTCATTTTCTACCATGGAGATTCCCTCAAGTGTTACCTGCCAGATTTACCCACCTGTCCACAGCAATTCCCTCAGTTTACCTCAGGATGCTCCTGCTCTCTCCTAGAGATGACCTCACATTTTACCCCCTCAGTTTTCCCTACCTGCCCAGTTCTGATCACCTCCTTTTTACCTCAAAACATGAGTTCTTTCTTCTACAGATGAACTCGGATTTTATCACCAAAATGTCTATTTTGTCCCCTGTACACTGACTAGATTTTAAAACCCAAACCACGCAGGTTATGTCTGTCTTACCCCCAAAATGTTCATTCTGTCCCCTACAAATTAGGTCAGATTTTTTCTCAAAACCACTTATGGTTCCTACATAATTACCTCAGGGTTTGCCCCCCACATTCTACCTCATCTTGACTACTGATCACCTCATTGCTTCCTCAATATGTTCATTCTTTGCCCTACAGATCTTCCTAAGTTTTACACCCCAAATTTCCTTGCCTAGCCCCAGTGATTGCCTCAGTTCATGTCAGTGGTCACACTCTCCCTAGAGATTACCTCAAGTTTAACCCCCAAAATTTTCCTTAACTGTCCACAACTTATTACCTCATTTTTACCAAAAAAGATTCATTCTCAACCTTTAGATCATTTCAAGTTTGACCCCCCAAAATTCCCCTACCTGTCCACTACTGATTCCCTCATTCTTCCTTCAATATTTATTTCCTTTCTACCATGTAGCTTCTATCAAGATTTACCCCCAAAGTTTTCCATCTGTCTACTACTGCTTACCTCATTTTTACCTCAAAATGTTCTTTCTACAGCTTATTTAATATTATTTTTACACAAGTTTCCCTATCTGCCCACAACTGATTCCCTCATGTTACCTCAGTGTGTTCATGCTCTCCCCTAGAGATTAGCTCAGATTTAGCCCCCAAATTTTCCCCACATGCTCAGTATTCATCACCTCCTTTTTCCCTCCAAGCGTTCATTCTCTGCTCTTGAGACTTTGTCAAGTTTGGCCTCCAAAATTTTCCTTCTTTGTCTACTACTGAGTACCTCATTTTTGCTCCAAAATATTCATTCTGTCCCCTACAGATTACATCAAGTTTTACCCCCCAGTTTTTCCTTCCTGTACAATATTAACTCTTTTCTGCCCCAAAAATGTGCATTCTTTCCCCTAAACATCACCTCAGCTTTTCCCTCAAAAATGCCACCTTGCTCTGCTTGACATCCCCTCCCATTTTCCTACACAAACAATTCTTGTGTCCCCTCTCAGTCACCCCAGGTTTTCAGCTGAAAATGTCTCCTCTGTCCCCTCAAAGTCATCCCAGGTTTTCCCAGTGAGGAGCTGCAAGGAATTCAGGCAGGGCCAATGACACCAGGGAACAGCTGTAAATTCAGAGGCAGAGAGAGAAGATCTACCAGGAAAGGGGAAAGGTTCAGAAAACATTTCTGCAATTAATTAATAATTATTTCCAGTTCCCCACTGAGAAGAACACAACCTCACAGCTGTTAAGGCCTGACAGTTCCCTGCAGGGAGAGCTCAGCCCATGTGCCCAGAGGCAATCCCAGCATCTGCAAGAAAGAAAGAAGCAGCAAAAGGTGATTGCTTCTCTTTCAAAGTTATTTCAAGTGCTCACACCCAAACCCACCTTTGCTCTTGATTCTGGCCAGGTGCATGGTGAGCAGTGGGCACAGGTCATGTCATCCATGCTGGTGTGAGTGATGCTTTCTGGGGGAAAGCAGCTGATCTCCAAAGTTCCCTTCCTGCCCCATGCCTGATCTGCACAGGAGAAAACCTCTTCCAGGAAGGGATTGTGCTCCCTCTAATGCCATTTGCCCAGTCTGTTCCATGGGGATATTGCCAGCCTGGGGCAGCAGAGGCACATGCAGCTCTCAGCACTCTCTGCTCCAAGTACAGCTCGGGGCTCCTTTGCACACTGCCTCTGCCATGGGGGTTTTCTCCAGGAGAAGCCAAGGAATTGCTCCTGGAAGGGTGCAGATTAAGTTATCCCAAAGGGAAGCAAAGAGTAAGTACTCCAGGAAGAGCCCTTGGGATCTGCTGGGCTGAGGTGGGAAGGGGACATTCATTCCCTGCAGGGCCAATACACAACAACCTCCAAGCCAAAGCCCAGACTGGCAGGTGGGGTCTGACAGCAGCACTCTGACAAACCTCCTTGTCATTCTTCCCTGCAGTGACTTTTGCAAGCAAACTCTGAAGCTGACAAGCCCAGAAGCTCCATCCAGCCACTCTGGAAGGAAAGGATACTCCCAGGGATGAGGCACATTCCCAGCAAACTCTCCCAACACAGCCTGGAGGCAGCGCTGGAGCTCGGGTGTGGGGCTGGGAAGGGCTGCCAGGAGCACGCAGCCCCCAGGTGGGGTGGCAGCGGCAGCAGCAAATTCCCACAGGCTGATGGCACAGCAGAGAGACAAAGGCCAGCAGTGCCCACAGGAGGTGCAGGGTTAATTCTGCTCCCTGCTCTGCCCCATCCCCGCAGGAAATCTCCAAGGGGGAGAGAAACTCTCAGGGTGCCCAAAATGCAGCATCTGTCACCCTGATCCCACTTCAACTCAGCATGGGGGGCCAAACTCCCCCCACAGGTAAACACTGAGCTGACCTGGTCAGTCTCAAACACAGCCCCAGTTCTCACCTCCAGCCTGCTCCTGGGGCTGCTGCCACATTCCTGACAAGGAGCCCCTTTGGACAGGGCTCTCTCTGTGTCTCAGGTGCTGGGCACTGCAGGGACCAGGGCAGCCCCCTCTGGGGACAATTGGGGATTCATCCCACACCATGGGCAGGACCAGGGGCCCTCCAGTACAGGCTGGTGGGGCCAGAGCCCATTGGGTTTGGCTGCTCAAACACCAAAGCTTTTGGCAAAGATGGGACAAGTTAAGTGGGTTTTCCTGTCCTGAGAGAGAGAAGAAATTGTTGAAATTAAGCATGGCAATTAAGTCCACTGTGGAAGTCAAAGGCTCCTGGCTTTCCCACTCCTGTTCTGATTGCTCACTAGAGGGTTTTATCCATAAAAAAATGAGAGGTGGCACCAAATAAAAGAGCTCTTTTTCAACATTTTTCCCCTACTTACTTTCATACATAAAAAGGATGTCCATTTTTTCTTAGTGCATTCTTTGCCTAATTTTAACAGAATCGTTTTCCTTCCAGGCCCCACTTGTGGGTTCTTCACTCCTTTGCCATTGGACTTTGGACAAAGGAAGAGAAGCATCTGCTCCAAACGGGTGTCATCCTATGGGGAACACCCCCTGTACCAGCCCCAGCCTGGGCCAAGCACGCTGCCTCACTCTCCCCATTCTGGATGCTGGCTCCAATCCAGTCTGAGTTTTCCCCTGTTTTCCATGTCTAAGGACAGGAACTTGTCCTGGTCAGGGTGTAAGGCCTTAAACTGCACCTTGATCTGGGGGGCTGGGACTGGGATTCCAGCAGGGAATTCATTGTTTTACAAATAAAAGTTATTCCAGGGAGCTGCTGCTTCACCACACAGTGTCAGCAAAAGAGAGAGAACACCAAAGGTGTATCCAAAAACAAGGATGGAATGATTCCTCCTGCTTTGAGTGGGATCAGGGCTTATGCTGCCCTGGAATGACAAAGAACTTCTCCCTCAGCCCCCTAGAGAGCCCTCAAAAAGCCAAAGTGCAGCAGGGAAGGAAGGAAAGGCACCTGCTGGGGACAGCACAGCTCCAGCTGCTCATGGGGACTGGGACTGAGTCTGGAGCCAAAAGCCCCTTCCCAGGCTGGAGGGGCTTGCCTAAAGCACCACCTCTGGGAAGCAAAGGGCTATGGAAGAAATGGAGTGGGAATTTACAATAATAATCATAATGGATCGGGAAAGAGCAACAACAGAAGCAACAATCATTCCAAGGGAGCAGGAGGGATGCTGAGCTTTAAACAAGGTTTGAGTGAGGCAGCAGCTCCTGGCAGTTCTAACCCACAGCTCCAGCTCTGCGATTCCAGGAGCACTGCAAGCTCCTCCTGCCCAGTCCCTGGCTTTGCCTCCTGCCAGTACTCGGCACCTCGGGCACGGGTGGCTGCGAGTGCTCCAGTGCTGCTGCCCCGAGGGAGCGGGAAAATGGCCACTAAACCCCTTCCCACTGGGCTGGCTCCGAGCTCTGCCTGGGGAAAACATTTGGCACCCCTGGCATTTCAGTGCAATCAGTTTCCATCACTTTGAAGATGCACTGAATAAACCCAGGGCACATAAGTAAACCTCTCCCCATAAGGAGAGCCCCAGGGAATACACAATTCTTCCTATGCCTGGCCAAAGAAACCAGGAGCCAGGTTTTGGGGAAGAGACTCCAGACTCTTATCTCCTTCCCTGGCTGTAAACCACTTGCAGAGGCTTTGGAGTTCATACAAGCTTGTCAGGATTTGGCTACTTCATTTAAATTCTATTCAGATACTGGAATGGAAGTGTCCTAAAGGCACCTCACTCAGACTTTAAGCCCTCTACCACCAAAGAATTTAGATGCTCTTTTCTTAGGAACACCCCACCTCTGCTTCTTTAGGTGTCTCCATGTGGGACATCAATTAAATGCGGACAAATTTTAGAATGCAGCTTCCAAGTCAAGTTACCTGCTAGGAAATTACTCCAGCTCTCTGGCACCTTGGGCTGTTTTAAACACAGCCTGGCCCTTCATGGCTGAGGCTCTGAGCTACACAACTTGTGAGCTGGCAAGTAACAGCAGCTGAGGTCTCATCCCAGCTGTACACAAAAACAGGGAGTGGGGGCTGCACTTGGATACATGCAGGCAGGGTTGGGCCCCTTCTGAAAGCTTCAATCCCTGTTTTTCAGAGACTCAATCAGGGATAATGACATTTTAGCAAAGCTCTCTTAAGGCACGTGAAAACCCGAGCAAGAAAATGGAATCAAAGCCTTTGTTCCACTGGCCTCACGCCCCAAATTCCAACGGGACAGACAAGTCCCTCTCCTCGCAAGGCAACGTCTCCTACCTGGATCTGTGCCTTCCCCAGCCTTTGGTGGCCGTTGTCTCCATCCTCCCACACCTCCTCATCTTCCTCCTCAGCAGGCCTGGCTTCCTCATCCTGCAGAGCAAGCACAGGGACACTCACCAGCCTGCTCATCCCAAACCTGGGCAGCAGGGATGGACTGCTGGGACCCCCTGGACACTCACCCCTCTGCTGGGCACCATCCCTGCTCTGCAGTCCATTCCCGTTCCTGGCCTGGCATCTCCTTTGAACGGGATGTTAAACCACAACCACTTGCTCTGCTGGGTTTTGGGACATCAGAGACTCCCCCAAGGCAATGGACAAAGCTCCTGTCCCCACAGCCTCTGCCTCCCAAAGCCCTGCTAGGGCCAGGCAGAGCAAGGGAAACCCCTCAGTTCCTGCTGGAAATTTCCTCTTGTGCCCGTAAACCCAGGGAAATCGTGGCTGCCCCATCCCTGGAAGTGTTCAAGGCCAGGCTGGCCGCAGCTTGGAGCACCCTGGGGATGGAATGAGGTGATCCTTAAGGTCCCTTCCCACCCAAATTATTCCGCCATTCCAGGATGATTCTGTGATCTCTCCCTGCATTTATTTTGCATCGTTTCCTCTCTAATCTGAATTCCCAAATCGAAATGATTTTTTAAAGAAATCATTTAAAATTATCCCAGGAATAAAAAGGGGTGCATCAAACATACAAGAATCATTCCTACCTCCATCAAATCATTGTTAATTGGAAGCCTATTTCCTCATCTCTGTCCTTAGTTTTCCTTTCCTAGGAAACCTTATGATCCCACAGTTTCTCCAAGAGATTTACTGGGATTGCAGAAAGGTTTGCTTTGTCAGGGAGGCAAGGGGGTTTACAACACTTGTTCCTCTGCATCTTTATCCTTTCACCAGCTTTCCCCTGGAACGGTGCTGCAAGAGAAGTTCAGAATTACTAGAAATGGATCAGATTCACCTTTTTTCCTCATTCTTTTCCAACGACTTCCAAATTCTTGGAATTATCCTCAAATGAGGCCTAGCAAGCTACTGTGAAAACATCAATCAGAGGAACATCTTGACAAGAGAAAACCACATCCAGCAGCAGCCAAAACAATGCCACTGCTATTCTTACCTGGTCTCCAGGTGCTCCAGCCAGAGCTCCCAACACCCACTGCCATTCCATGAGGGTGAGGAGGCAGTTTTGGACGTGTTCTTTGCCACGGGATGGGATAACAGAGCCCAGAGGGTCTTTGTGTCCCTTCCAAGCCACCCCATGATTCCATGATACCATCAGCACCTATACCAATTCCATTCTGGAAAGCCCAATTCCATTCCTCCCATCAACTCAGAATTTCTCCCTTCCTCTCTCTGCTCCACATCAGGCATGTGTTGCCACAGGCATGGGATGCCTCAGCATTGCCTGGGAATGCCACTCAAGGCTGCCCTGGTGGCCTCAGTGCTCCAAAATGCCCAGCTGGCTCCCGTTCCAGTCAGGAATGTCCCAAACAGCAGCGTGGGGTGTGCCCTCTGCCATCCCACCATTGGGGCAGCTCCCATAGAATGTGACCGACTTACTGGGTTTGGAATTCCTGGCTTAAAAGTCAGGTGGTGGAATATCCTCTCCTGGGAATATCCGGAAGACCAGAAGGCTCCCTGGAAGCCACAGGTCAGGGACAGAGTCAGATGAACGATCCTGAACTGGTTTTCAGGGGATGCATCCCCAGCCTGTGGCTGCAAAAACTCCAGAGCTGTTCCTTCCCCTTGGGACAGCCAGGGAAAACATCCCCAGCATGGATTTCTGACAGGAAAAACCTCACTGCTCCAGGCTACTTGGCTCCTCCCACATCCAGGCCAGCACTCCAACAGGCTCTAAGGACAAAACAACAGCAAAGACCATCTCAGGGCACACGCCATGAGCTGGGCGTCACATTCCTCACTGGAACTGGGCTGTTCCCACATCCCTGGGACAGTCGGGAGCATCCCCCGTTCCTCACTCTTCCATTCAGGACAAAGAGACAACAGAGCTGTCAAACAGCCAGTGTCTTACCCCAACAATCCAGGGAAAACCACCTTGCTCTGGGGAGAAACATCATGCCCAGTTATGGAAAAAGCCAAAGAACAGTACTGGAAACACTCCCGGGCATGGAGGCTCCCAGCTCCGGAAATGCAGCTCACAGGCTTCTTCCCATGGGAACCCCAATCTTGCCCGGGACTGGGCTCAGGGAGAAAGTCCTGCCCATTCCATCACTCTGGCACAGACACCCCAGGAAGGTGTCCCTGACCATGGCAAGGGGCTGAACAGGATGGTCTGTAAGGTTCTTGCCAGCACAGACCATTCCAGGAGTTTAAGGTGGATTTGAGCAGCTCCTGGGGACATGAACACCACCCACACCTCCCACCTGGCTCAGCCCAGAGTCCATCCAGCACTCACAGAGAGCTGCTGGGAGCTGAAATTCTCCCTGCTCCCCCTGCCTGGGAAACCCTGCCTCCAGCTCCTGGGAAAGGGGAGCTGCATCCTGCTGGGTGCCCCTGGCTCTGGGCAGCTGCCGCCTTCAGGCGGGGGGATGGCTCGGGCAGCTCCGGTGACTGTTCCACCTCGATGATTTTGTGTTTTCCTGCATTTCCCTGGGCTGGAGGGGAGCAGGGGGTGCGGTGGGAGTGCGGGAAGGCAGCGGCGGGGAGGGCAAGGAGTGGGGCCGGGCACCGCACGGCGCAGGGGGGCTTCTGCTGGCACTGGAGGGGCGCGACCGTACGGAGGCGTCCCCGCCGCTGCCGGCCACTGCCCACGGGGCTCCTGCCCGCCCCCAGCGCCACTGACCCCACACCCCGTGTCCCCACACTGGGAACCACCACGGAAAATCATGCTGGAACCTCTAATCCTGAGCCCGAGCCTTGACCTTTTATCCCCTGACCTTTGACCCCTTGACCCATTCCTTGACAACCCGACCTTTGATCCCTGACCCCTGACCTTGGACCATCCACCTTTACACCTTGATCCCTGACCTTTGACCCCCAACCTTAGCCCTTTGACCCTTACCTTTTGACCCATGACACCTGACCCCAGGACCTTTGACCCCCCTGAGCCCTGTGACCTTTGCCCCAACCTTCTACATGTGACCTCTGTGCTTTGACATTGACCACCTTGACCTTTGACCCCTGGACTTTGACCTTTGATTCCCTGACCCCCCAACCTTTGCCCTGACTTTTGTCCCTTTATCCCCTAACCTTTAACCCCCTCTACTTTATACCCCGCACTGCTCTTGCTGCCTGGAACCCCTCACTCCTGCTCTACACGCCCCAGCCCCCAACTCGTACCTGTCACTCTCCAGCCTGCAGATGTCATCCCCACCTTTTTGGTGTGGGGCTTGGCCTCCTCTGAGGGTTCCAGGGTTATCCCAGCACCAGGCTTACTGAGCTGTGCTGCACTGAGGGTTCCAGGGTTGCTGCATTGTGCTGCTGGTGGGGGGAAAATGGTGCTGTTAGGGGTGGTGTAAGGGCTGGTGCACCTTTTCCCTGTATTCCTAACCTCCACTGTGTACTCTCCACCCTGTTAGGGAGGCTCTTTGTTTGGCTGCACCCAAACCTTGGCGATGAACATCGCCTCACAGACAGGACGGGACCAAGGAAAAACAAAACCCAGATGGGGGAGAAAAAAAACCTCACAGCTGGCTGTTTTCTTATTATAAAGTTAAAAATCAGTTGAAAAAACTGAAAGGCAATAATCACACACACAAGGTTAGAACCAGTCAACACACACGCTCTCACAGACTGACACACACACACACAGACAGACACACACTCTCACAGACAGACACCCCTTCTTCAGCTTACACACTGACTGCAGCCCTTACTCACAACACTCCACTGATGAAGATGCTTCAACACATCTTCCAACTGCTGCTCCCTGACGTGGAAGGGCAGATTCTGGGAAAAGCGGTAGCATCGGTGACTGCAGGGATCGGAATCGGCCTTGGGGACCTGCAAGACAACATGAGGCAGTCTACAAGTAGCTGACAGCTCGGAGTTATCCCCATACACCAGGCCCGTAAGTTTTCTACACAAAACCCCACAGACAAGAGATGAACCACAAAGTTTTACAACTGTTCAACCCAGCCACAACTCTACGTGCCAGGGCAGGGCAGCTCCAAGTGTAAGCACACCAAATAGAAGCAAAGATGACACGAGGACTTGAGATAACTCTCCAGAAGATAAATTCTAGACCCGATATGCTTGGAGGCAATGGAACCTATGGAACTACCACAGTGAGGAGGGTCCAGAGAAGTCCATGGCCCATGAAAAAAAGATACTACCAAAAGTGAGAAGGAAGATGGATGAGAACATCTTATGTACTCCTTCTGCTCTCCAAAAGCAAAACTGTAAAGATGCCGGAATGAGCCCGATCCGGGAAAGGACGCGAGCAGAGATCCCCGCTGCCGCTACGGCCCAGAACGAGGCCGAGAAAGCACCGAGACGTAACAAAGCCCTGTGACACAGGAGAGGATGGACACAAACTACAGAACACAGACACAAATGACATAACACAGACACGAGCTGAACCTGCCCAGCAACGGGCACAAGATTCCTAGAGCAAGATGAGCCAGAAGCTGGTGATGCCGAAGGAAAGAAGGCTCTATGGCAACAGCACGCGGCAGTGAAACGTAACTCCTTCCAAGAAGCCAGTGCCAAAGCAGCTCAGAGGATGCTTGAGAAGCTCGGCAGGCCTAGAGAAGGAGGCAATGACTGCCAGGTGATACAAAGGGATCCCTAGGGAAGGACTCTGCCACCAAAGGCTGAAGTGACGTTGCAAAACGTGACCAACCAGCAAGTGGCCAAGATGCCCGCGGGCGGCTACGCCAGCGAGTAGGTGAAATGGAGACCGTGGCGATCGTGCCAGACCCGAAGGCGAGCTCCTCGGGCAAAAAGATCCACGATGACGGCGAGACTCAAAGGCCGATGACAGAGATGGGTGGGAACTGCCCTGCCCAGCAAAGGCTCGGGTGATGCTGAGGAGAAACCCTCTCCCTTTACTTCCAAGGGGCCCTCCCACAACAGCCCTCTCCTCTAAGCTAACTTCCAATTGCCTCCTGGAACTCCAAAGGCCTTTCCCTTCTCCCAACCACCGCTCCCAACACTTAGCTTTCTGAAGACAAACGGACAAAATCCATCCTTGACAGAAAAAATGCATCAGCACCTCAGATGTCAACACGTTCCCCACGGTCCGCTTTGGCAGCTGCGAAAGATGGAGAACAAGGAGAAAATTCAGCCTCTGACAACACACACCAAAAGAGACCCCTTCCGCAAGGCCCCCTCCCTCGAAACTGCCGAGGCTCAGCGCTTACCTGCTCTCTCCAAACTTCAGCTCCACACCTGCTCACGGTACCTAAGACAACAAAACAGAAAACGTCACTGTTGCCCTCAAGAAGAGCATCCCCGGGCTACTCCACACCACTGCCCCGGCTCACCTCAAATCCTGATCTGACTCTGGAGGTGGCCAGGACAAACCTGCACAATGAAAAGGGACACGCTCAGCACGCTGCCATAGACCGCTGGCCTATCAGCCACCCCACCTAAATGCCAACTCACCTGCTCACCTCTGGCCCTTGGCACGCCCAGGGCAGCAGCAGCACCTGCAGAGAAGCAAAGCAAAAACACACAAAACATGCTGAGAGACTGTGAAACCACAGCCTCCCTGCTCCGACTGAAGTACACCACACCTATACCTTAGGCTTGCACCCTCCAGCATCCAGGGCCAGGACATCCTGCAAGTGGACCACCTAAAACACACAAACAACAACGGATGCTTAGAGCTGCTCCAAACATTGAGACCGAGGCCGTAACAACTCATTCTGTCCACCGGTCACTGCTCACCTCGCTCCATCGCCCCTGACTGCCAATATCCGGCATTACTTCCAAAAAAAAAAAAAGACATGGAACAATGCTGTAACATAGTAGCATGACATAGCCCAGCAGGACTGCAGAGAGGGGCAGAGAGGGAAAGCCGGCCAGGATCTCGTTCCCAGCCCTGAGCAGGGGCTTTACTGGCCTGACTGTCCTGTACTACCCGAGCTCTGGGGACAATGAACCAGGCTCAGTCCCTGCCTCACCACTGGCACCCTGAAATTCTGGCACTGCAAGAGTCAGGGGAGGTTTCAGCAGTGATTTCAGCAAGGTCAGAGCCACTCCCAGCAAAAGCTGTTCTTAGACTACTCCTGGCTGAAGAACCCAGAGTACCTGCCACTGCAGGATGCTTGTGACTTCCAGGTGGAGGAGAAGGGTGGAAACAATCCAAGATGAAGACAGAATGATGAACACAGCAAAGAGGATTTCTGTATGCTCTGCACTGTTTTGTCACGTTCAGCCCTTCCTGGGCTGTTCTCTGCTTGTTGTTCTCAAGATCAACATCTCCGACTAAGGGCGGGTGATGTGAATTCCAAGGAAGTACAATTCAATTCTCCCCTAGATCTTTCCCTAAAGTACAAGATACTGATTCACCTCCCTTCCCACCAGAGTCAATCAAAGACTATCCAAAAACGTAAATGATGATAATGCGGAATCTGGTCTCCATTAGAAAAATTAATGTAGTATTTTTTATCAGAGCTTTGGTTAAATGTAACAACGCAGGAAGTGCCTGTGCTCAGGTTATTGGAGAGTGCGAGGTTTTCTCATCGCATCAGCCCTGTCAGCTGACAAATGTGGCTGTGCACTAAGGCACAAAGCACCGACGTTTGCACACTCACTACAGCTGGAATCTGCTATCTCCGTGTGCAGACACAACCACTGCTCATCACAGATAAACCCACAAGGGCTGCTCCAGCACTGACTTACCTGGGGAAAAACCAGCACTAAGAGGAGCAAAATAAAAAGCATGGGAGTAGTAGTTTCACCCTGAGCAGCTCCGTGAGATGGGCAGGAATCAGAGGATCCCCTGAGTAACTCTGAACTTGCTTTTCCTGATCACCTTTCACAGAATCCATAGCAGCAACCCATGAACATCCCGTGTGTAGGTTTATTCCAAAACCCACTCCCAGAAACATCAGGATATTGCACCTAAAGCTGCCTCTGCCAGAGGGAAGCAAGAGCTGGGGCTGGGAGAGGAAACAGGCAGGAACTTGCTCTCAGGAGAGGCAGCACGTGGGCTGCTGGCACTGCCAGCAGGAGGACGCAGGTGGGAGCAGGTAAAATTCCAATACAAAATGCAACTGGGGAATGTGACGGTGCAGAGGCTGTAGGTTGGCAGTCTAAGACTTTGGGGTTTATCACAGCTCTGTGAAAGCACTGAATTTTGCCAGCAGGTACCATTCATCCTCCTCAGTGTTGGGGAAGATGAAACAGGAAAGCCTTATAAATATGATTGCCTGACAAAAGATTTTGACAATATGAAAACTATAAGCGACATCGAAATGAAAGCCATTTTTGAAATACCAAATCTTAGTTACTGAACAACTGGAAAACAATGGTATGGCCGACTGAAGGTAATCCCCTCTTGATTGAATAATACCCTCTGCTTGCAGGCAGGTCCAAGGGTCAGAGCAGACCCTACTAGCTCAGCAGAAGGGGTCCAAAGAGTAGTTTTTAAGAGTTAAGATGTAACACTCTATGGTAATACAAGAACTCTTACAGGCTGTATGTAAATGCTATAGGATTTGTATCTTGTATTAGATTGGTTAGTGACAATTAGAATATTCAGTACAGAAGATGATTTATTGTGTTGTAACCAAGACTTCAGACATTCTCTCTCACTACTTCTTCACTCTCATTCCTCTCACTCTCTCTCTCTCTTTACTTACCCGCTTACACTCTTGCTCTCTTGGGCCTGCTCAGAGCTGCAGCTGGCAGCTCTAAGCAGTGCCCCTGTACCCACGCCCTTTGCAATAAACCGCATGTTCCAAGATCTGACTGCAGAGATCTCTCGTCTCCACTCGTCACCGCCCGGTCCAGACTGAACCCCAAAACTCCCGCACTCAGGACAAGCTTCCAAGAGTTCATCTCTCAATCTGTGCCCCAGTGTGGGCCAAGTGCTGGTGGAGCCTGGGCTGGCACCCCGAGCTCTCACCCCCAGCTGGCACCCCCAGGCCTTTCCAACGTGCCACTGCCACCCAAGCCACAATGGTGGGCCCAGCCACAGCTGGGGCCTGAGGAAAGGAAGGAATGAGGAGGGACTTAGGACACAATCCTGCCCTTCAGACAGGCAGATTTACCTGTGCTCCAGTCTCAAGGGGGCTCTCAGTGGATAACTCAAGCATCCCGCGTGGGACACTGGGGCCAAGGAGCAGCTGGAGCAGCTCTGTCACCTGGGCTACCTGTGTGTAGCCATATTTAGCAATAACTGAATTGATTGAAATAAAGGGTAAAAGCTTGACTCAGCCTGTAACTTTCACCTTTCTTTCAAGTGCAAAAAGAAGCAGAAAAATCCATTCATATTGATGCTTTCCAGCTATGTCTCTTTCAGATTCCCAGGTATTCATCCCCTCACAGAGTTTTAGCGGTGACACAGAAGAAAGTTCTTTGCGTGCTGCCAGAAAAACGAGATTTCTCCCATTTTTTATTTTCACACCTAAAGTATGAAAACATTATCATCACACAGAAGAGTTCTACACACTCTCCTGTGGGCAAGGGGAAGATTCCCTGATAGGCAGATTCCAACCCCTCCTGTCCATATTTACATCCCTAAGGCCTCAGACCCTCTGTAGGTAACCACGGGGTTCCCAGGTGAGAGGAGTCACTGTGAGAACAGAATTAAACCCCAAAGCACCTCTGAGGAGACAGCGCCTGACTCTGGGAGTGCCTCCCTCTCGCGTGGAAGGTGTGGCTTACTCAGGAGTTACTCCAGGAGTTCCTACTCTGCCCAGGCCAGGCCTGCTCCAGACACTCCCCGTGCCCTCAGAGCCACAAACCCAGCTCAGGGCTGGGCTCAGAGCTCCAACACCACCAGGAATGAGCACTCCCTGAGCCCCCTGGCCTCCCAGCCCTGCTCTAGGCTGGGCAGGCACTGAGGGGCTCACTGACACCTCCAGGGTGGCTCTTTAAAGGTGGTGGCACAGGTGCTCCACAGCAGACCTGTGCCAGACCCAACTTCTCCATGGGCAAGGAAGAACCTCCCAAAGCAGGTGACACAAAAAGCTCTGGTGTGGCCCAGGGACTGCTCAAGGTCACAACCAAAATTAGTTCTGAGCTCAGGGTGGTGTCACTTCAGTTCCCTGCCACTGCTGCCACTTCCTGCCACCTTCAGCTTTTGCTCCAGGCACCAAAATATGATTTTTTCAAGGCCAGCCCATCTAAACTATCTGAAATTGCAGCCTGGCCAATCTCGGGAGCTCCCAGACTCACTCATGAGGATGAAGTGACAGACCAGCAGTGAGCACTTCTCCCTCTTCCAGCCAAGCTGTGAATTCTCCCTCAGCTTCAGCAACCACTTTTCGTGCCAGTTCCTGAAGAGAATCTTGTGCTGAACATCCATCACTTTTTCAGTGCAGAGCATTTGGCTTCATCCTCAAGCCCTAGAAACACTCAGCTAAACCAGCACTAAAACCTGATTAAACTTGCATCCTGCACAGCACAATGAACTTGGACTTGGGCAGGAATCAGAATATCTGGGAATGAAGAGAACCCAAGAGCTCGGAGAGGTTTGCTTTGCCCTTGTCCTGCCTTGGGCTCCTGGCTCTGCCACAGCAGTTACAAGAAGCAGAGCAGCGACCTCCCCTCCCCTCCTCATCAACACAAACCCCCAAAAGCAGAGTTTGTCTCTCTCAGACCCACCTTGAGCTGTGTCCGCAGCAACAACGAGGCTGTTGAAAGCAGCAACCCCACAGCTCGGCGTCTGCAGGGCTGCACCCTCTCCATCCTACAGCCTCTCCATCTCCCCACAGCTTGGAGTGATCTGTTCTCCCAGTTTAGAGAAGGTGACACCAACCTCACTTTGGTTTGGGTACAAACTCTGAGGCAGACACTGAAGGCAAAGGAAGACGAGGCCTTGGTGGGAAGGGACCTTAAAGCCCATCCAGTGCCACCCCTGCCAAGGGCAGGGACACCTTCCACTGTCCCAGGCTGCTCCAAGCCCCAGTGTCCAGCCTGGCCTTGGACACTGCCAGGGATCCAGGGGCAGCCACAGCTGCTCTGGGCACCCTGTGCCAGGGCCTACCCACCCTCACACGGAAAGATTTCTTCTGCGTATCTACTCTGAACTGAAGTTTAAGTATCTAAGCTCAAGTTTAGTTATTGCTGAGCCTCTGCTGAAGATAACTGAGACACCATAGTAGGAGAGAAAGGAAACAGGCCTGTAGAACAAACCACAGGCGAGTAACAAACCAAAATGATGTGGCCAAGAACAATTATTGCCACAGAAAAGAAACCTCAGTCACCAAAAACTCCAGTCTATTCCTACATCCTCACCCAGGGGGACTCCAAACACGACACTGCAACTCATGCTCCTCCCAGCTCCACACACACATTGCTGGGACCTCTTGCAAGCTGCTCGAGCTCTCTCCACGTGCCAAATCTGCCCATGGCAGAGGTGCTGCTTTCCTGGCTCAGCTCCCAAGACTCAACTCTCAGTATTTCCGCCCTCAATACTGTAAATTTCTGGTGATCTGGAGCAAAGATTTCTGGCTTGCTGTGTGGCTTCTCACACAGAACCTGACCCCAGGGGCTCAGTCTCACTCTCTCCGTGTTTGACACAAGTCATAAAGCAAGAACTGCAAAGACATTTCGAGGCAGTATCAGGGGCCTGAGACAGCTTTTGAGATCAAAGTTGAAATCTACTGTTTTCTTTCATTGCTGTTAAACTGTACTGGAGTCCTGGGGGCACTTTTGGGCGCCACAGTATACAAAAGATACAAAGCTGACAGCATCCAAAGAAGGGACATGGGGATGGGGAAGGGTGTGGAAGGACCATGAAAGAGCTGCTGAGGGCACTGGGTTTGTTCTGGTAGAGAAGTGTGAGGTCAGAACACATCGGGGGCTACAGCTCTGATCTCCGCTCCCTGGGACACAGACAGGACCCAGGGAGCAGCTGGAGCTGGGCCAGGGCAGGCTCACGCTGAGATCAGGGAAAGGTTCTTCCCCCAGAGGCTGCTGGGCACTGCACAGGCTCCCCAGGGAATGGGCACGGCCCTGAGGCTGCCAGAGCTCCAGGAGCGTTTGGACAGCGCTGCCAGGGATGCCCAGGCTGGGGCTGTTGGGGGCTCTGGGCAGGGACGGGGGTGGGACTGGGTGATCCCTGTGGGCCCCTTCCAGCTCAGGATATTCCAGGATTGTCTCACTCCCCAACAGGGGAGAGTCTGCTCTCACACAGAGCTGCAAACACACTGTGCAGGAGGCAGCAAATGACAACAATTGACATTGATACATTAATAAAGCCAAGATATTAAGCAAGCCAAAAGATAAATTTTCCCTTTTGTTCCTGACCAACAAGACCTGTCCCAGTCCCAGTCCAGCCACTAAGCAACTCCAGTGTGACACAGGGACTGTCTCACACCTTGAGGCCGACACACAACAGCAGCACAGCACCGGGAGTTTAATCACGTTTCCCTCATTAGAGGAGACAATTAATGACCGCTCAGGTGCACAACCACTCCTGCAGAGCGCTTCACTAGACCCCGTTTTGCAAGAACTCCCCCAGGCTGCAAAGCCCCATTTGCCAGGGACCTGAGAGAAGAATTCGGTAGTTTTAAACGAATGTCAGGAACCAGGAATACACCTGAGTGTAGGAACCGAGAGTGCCGAGAATATTTCTCGGTTTCCATCTCGCCCGATCCATCTGTTACGGCGCAAGGCAGAGGCAGGTCCCTACCTCCCGAGCCTGGGGTCCTCCCATCAGATGAGCCATGCGCGCGGCCAGGGGCGGTCCCGGAGCTTCCATCGGGCCCTCCCGCTATCCCCACGCGGCCCGGGTTCGCGGCCGCTTCCGCGTTTGAACGGCGGCGCCCGCTGCTGACGTCATCACTCCCGCCGCTTCCATCCCGGCCTTACTTCCGCCTTCGGGAGCCCTCGCTTCCACGCCTGCGCGGCGCGGCATCGGCCGCCCCTCCTCAGTGCCGGTTACCCCGGCAACGCCGCTCGCGGCTCGAGCCGCTCCTGGCCCGGCCCCGGCCCTGCCCGGGACGTCAGCCCCGGCCCCGCTTCCAGCCCCGCCCCGGCCCCGCTTCCAGCCCAGCCCCGGCCCCGCTGCCAGCCCCGGCCCCGCTTCCATCCCAGCCCCGGCCCCGCTGCCAGCCCAGCCCCGGCCCCGCTTCCAGCCCAGCCCCGGCCCCGCTTCCAGCCCCGCCCCGCTCCCGCTTCCAGCCCCGCCTCCGCTTCCAGCCCCGCCCCGCTCCCGCTTCCAACCCAGCCCCGGCCCCGCTGCCAGCCCAGCCCCGGCCCCGCTTCCAGCCCAGCCCCGGCCCCGCTGCCAGCCCCGCCCCGGCCCCGCTTCCAGCCCAGCCCCGGCCCCGCTGCCAGCCCAGCCCCGGCCCCGCTTCCAGCCCCGCCCCGGCCCCGCTGCCAGCCCAGCCCCGGCCCCGCTGCCCGGCACCAGCGCTTCCCAGGCCAGCCCGGTCCCGCCCACGGTCCCGGCCGCCCGCCCGGCACCTCCAGCCACACACGGACGCTTCAGCTGCCACGCCGATACGACCGATAAGCACAGCACCTCCAGCCAGCAGTGCAATTCGTTCGGCTACTGCAGTTCCATCCTAGGAGCTTTCGGCAGCTACACCTCCTACCAGCTCTGTGTCCACACAGCCCCCGTCTGCACCGCAGCCACAGCCGTGGACACACAGCAGAGACATTTCAACAGCTGCCGTGTCACCACGGCATGTACCCCCTATCATCACTCTGATAACACCACTCAGAGGATTATCACAACAATCACACGATGCTGAACCATGTTTCCCGTGCCATTTCAGCGAAACAAATACGATTTTATCTCCAGAACAGAAAGAGGACTTTCTCAACTATACGTGGACACCTCTTCCATCACAACAGGACCAAGCACGTGTTATTAATAGTGACGTCTCGCATCGAGACATTCCATTTCATGCACATTCTTCTCGAACTTCTCAGGGACATTCAGCTGATTTTATGGGACTTTTTCATCCTCAAATGCCTGCTCAACACTTCAGTGAGAAGGATATAGTGACCAGCACAGCTTCAGAAAGCATTCCTCTATCTTCCCAAGCTTCATCTCCTTTTTTTACAACAACCAATACAACTCCAACTTCTCATATGCCTTCTTCACAGCTTCGAAATCCACAACAGGCATCTGATCCCTCATTTTTCCACCGTCGCTTTCAGCTTTCGGATGACTTTGTTCGTCACCTTTATTTCCGACTCAGAGAACGTGCAGATTATCTGCCTCCAGAGGTTGCAGCACTGGGTCCCCACCCCTCACCCATCCCGCATGCTGGCAGTACCCTACCCAGATCCACTGCACCCTCTCCTCCAGTGTCCAGATCACAGCCACCTGCGATGGCAGGTTCAGCCACTCCTCGTTTATTTCCTTACAGTGCACAGCCGCAAATACCGACCCCTATTCCTCATCCAGGAGGGGGAGAAGAACATGGAATAATAATAAAATAAGAATTTTAAAGTTGTTTATTTTATATTAATTTTTTTTAATTTTATGAGAGAACTACCTACCCCATGACATTTGAGTTTCAATTATTAATTCAGTTAAGGTTCTCTTTAAAGTTTGTTTCATCCTCTCTACCCGTCCTGAACTCTGTGGGTGCCATGGGATATGTAGTTCTCTCATAAAATAAAAAAAAAAAAAAAAAATCAACAACTTTAAAATTCTTATCCCTTAGACCCTATGTTTCCCACCCAGCATGAAGCATACTTGCTTTCTTCTGTGTTAATGAGTTCTTTTGAATTTATAAATACTTGTATTAGCGGTGATGGCGCCCGCCCGCGGAGTGATCCGCCGGAGGGACTATTTGTGATGCGCTCCTGCCCGCGGAGGGATCAGCGCTGATGCCGCCCCGCCCGCCCAGCTGCTCTCGCTGCCTTTTCCCGCTCTCCCCTCTGCTCCCAGCGCTTCTCCTGCAAAGGGCGCGGCTTTTCCTGGGCTCTTTTCCTGTCGGGCTGCAGCGAGCGCTCCCCTCAAAGAGCAGGGGCAGCTTTGCTCGCGGCGGCAGCGATTAACAGAGCAGGCCCGGAACAATTCCTGCTTAGCCGGGCTTTGAGCACATTCCTGAGCCAGCACCAGCAGCAGCGAGTGAGGCAGCGGCACATGAAGGAGGCTGCGGCTCTGGCCAGGCTGGGGAGGGGTTCCTCTGTAATAGAAGAACATGGAGAGACAAACCAGAAAGGGCAGGAAAAAAAGAAAAAGCCAAGACAAACTAAACTTTTTTTAAAAAATAATCCGGATCCAGAGGGACTTCTGGCTGGAGAACTTCCTGGGGAGCAATCCTGCCCCTCTGGGAGGCAATGCCAGGGCAACTCCAGCTGAAACCTGCACACAAACACCACAAAGATTTCAGATATTTGCAGGAAGCATCCACTTAGCAACTGCTGCTTAATAATTTATTCCCTTTCCCATTAAATGGTACATTCAGTCCACAAGACTTAACAGCTTTCTGGTAGTTTTATTTACAGTCTGCAGCGTGTTCTGTAAAACACAGGAGTGCACACAGACACACACGCACAAACATTTAAAGAAGTACAGTTTATTCCAAAGGAAGTCTACGCACTACCTTTTCCATAAAAATTATAAAAAATACTTTAGTTACTGTATTCTACCTAAACCAAGATACTTGAGAATTCTTCCACAAGTGATGCCCCCTCCCCACAAAGGGCACTCCGACAAGAAGAAATTCAGGAGACTGCATCACCAAATAAAATCCTAATGGCAACTGCTTCAATGCACCAGAAGAACAACGAATTCCCACTCTGCATCCAGCAATCCCTGCTCTGCAGCCTGTCTGCATCTGCTTTTGTAGGGCTTGTGGGGCTTTTGCATTCACTTCCTTCTCCAGGGCAGTTCCCACAAACAAAGAATGACTGAATTTCTGCAGACTGTCACTCGGCAATCCTGCATTTCACACATGCAAAGGGAAACACTTTCCTTTGAGCCCTTTATTTCAAGGAGTCTCTTTTTTACTGAGCATCCAGTGAGAACAGTGCCCAGTTGTGGCTGTTATTATTTCTCTGCTTTTGCTGCGTGGCAATATTGAGCTGGAGCTCTGCAGAACACCCACTGCAGCCCTTGTCTCACTGGGGCACACCGAATTGACAAAAAAAAGGCACAAAGATGAAACTCCTAAAGCAGCAGCAGCCCCAAGTCACTGAGCTGCTGCTTCCCACCACCAACACTCTGTGTCTCAGCAAACACTTCCAACGCACGAGCCAAGGCCACAGGGGAGTGAAAAGCCCAGAGCCTGCGGGCAGGACAAGCACTCCACTGATCAGTAACAAACCAACACAGCTCAGCTGGATGGTGCACTTAAGACTGGACCTGGAAGCATCAGGAAAAGCCATTGGAACACAAGCTCAGCAGCAGAGAATCCATTTGGCACCAGCTGATGAGATGGGAGGCTCTGTGTGGGACACGTTGTGCATTCAGCTTCAACTATGCCACAGCTCCACAGCAGCGCTGAAAAACTTCTGCTTTTAACAGCTGGAGAGGATTTTCTCAATGGAAGTGAAGCTGTCATTAACAGAGGAACAGCACACGATGCACAACATAACCTGCAATAAAAAGCTTTTGCTTTCCAGCATGTAAGCATCCAGGTTACTGGACTTCAGCTCATGGAAACGAATCTGATGATAGATTTTTTTTTAATTTTTCTTGGAACTAAAAAAGTAAAATCTTCCATAAAAGGATAAAGTACAAAAATACTCTCTCAGTACATCTCAGGAAGCCATTTAATACCTTCCATGTCCTAGGAACAACTAGGCAAAACACTTGGAAAGTGTGAGCAGTAGAAATGTTGACCATTGAATGTTTGGCAGCCGTGTGCTCCAGCCCCTGGGAGGGGCTTGTCCCCCACTCCACACCAGTCCTGCAGCTCCCCAGCTATTTCTTCTTCTTCTTCTTCGGGGGCTCATCCTCAGAGCTGCTGCTGCTGCTGCTGCTGCTGCTGCTGCTGCTGCTGCTGCTGCTGCTGCTGCTGCTGCTGCTGGAGGAGCTCGGATCCGAGTCGAAGTCGGAGGAGGAGGAAGAGCTGCTGGAGGAGGGGGAGGAGGAGGAGGAGGAGGATCAATTTGTTGCCTTGAAAATTTCCAGGCCTCACCACCTAAGATGAATTCCTGTGCCCTCCCTCCCTTTCCCACTCCTGGATGAGTGGATTTTGGCCATTTGAGCAACGGCAGAGTGGCCCCAGGGCATGACATAGGCCAGCAGGACTGCAGAGAGGGGCAGAGAGGGAAAGCTGGCCAGGATCTCGTTCCCAGCCCTGAGCAGGGGCTTTACTGGCCTGACTGTCCTGTACTACCCGAGCTCTGGGGACAGTGAACCAGGCTCAGTCCCTGCCTCACCACTGCAGCAGGAATTCTGTCAGTTGTGACCAAACTTGTCCAGCGAACACATCCTACAAGCTCCTTCCTGGGCAGTTATTAATAAGGAAAACCAAGAGACTGTAAACAACCTTAAAGCAGGATACCAAGCTCCAGCCTTTTCTTTGAGAAGCAAATATGGCTAATTTGTGCCTGCTCAGAATCAGAAGGAGCAGCTGATCTCCTGGCAAGAGCCCAGGGTGGAGCACGCAGCAGAGCTGGGACACTGTGGTGGGGTCCTGCCACGTTCCTCACCATGGGGCTGCCGAGTCCCTGGGAAGTGCCCGTTCATTGGGTCACCCTGCTGCCAGCAGTTGTTTCCCACTCCACATTAATGTTTCATCTCCGGCATTTCAAATGCTTTGCATTTCGGTAGGAGCGGGGAGCCTGTCTCCCATGGCAACAGCGCCAGGAGTCCAGGACAGGAGAAGGAGCTGAATGGGAGCACAAACTGGAGAGGTTTCTCACCACAGCTCAGCTGATTGCTGTTACTGAAACCCAGTTCTTGCAGTAAATCAATCCCAAGTGTTTGCTCTCCATTCTGCCACAGCTCACCTCAAATACCACTGGATTTGGAGCCTTTCAGTGGCCAGGGCAGCTCCAGGTGCCCCAGGCAAGACCTTGGTGGAGACTTTCCCTTGTCAGCAGTTTGCCAGGGGACCCTCAGAACACCTATCCTGTTGTTTTCATCCATGGAACTAGTGGGATTCTCAACCCTGCAAGAGGCAGAAGCACCAACAATCCTGGCCCTTCCTCACTAGGACTTTCAAAATAAGCCAAGGTCTTCTGTGTCTGTTCAAATTAGCTTAAAGGCACTGATTTAACAGAGAGGGTATTCCCCCCCCCTCCTGAAATTCATAAGGAATTAGAAATGGACACAAAATAAAAATGAATGATTCCTACTCCTCCATCCCTTACTCTTCTCATCAGTCCACAACACTCGCCCCATGTGACAGAAAAGAGAAGGCACACTCAGGTTAGGGTTAAACTGTGTTTATGTTCTCTTTTCAGGCCAAACTAAGGAAGCACATCCAAAACCCCCGTGCTTCGGAGTTGGTGCATTTCCTCTTCAGGCCGCTGGAACTGGTAAATCTTATTCCCAGGTCTCACTGGGAACTCCTTTTATTTCTAGTTCACACTTACAAGTAGATAGATTGTGCAACAGGGTTGGAAAACTGCTCATACCTGGCCACAGCTTTCTCAGGAACTTCCAGAAGCGATGCCGGTTGTTCCTGGCCTCTGATCCAGTTTGAAGCTTGAAGTAAATACAGGAATCCCAGCAAATATGAATCCTTCCACCCGGTCAATAAGGCATTACTGTGAACAAAAGGGGCAGCCAGCTGGAATCCCCACTGGGAATCTGTCTGGTCTCACCTTCAGGCAAATACGGCTCAGTATTTGCACTGAAAATGCTTGGAAGCAGAAATCCCAACTTGGAAAAGGAGCCACAAAGGAATAGCAAGATACTTTCCATTTTTTGAAGTGTCAGCTTCTGACACTTCACTCGTCTGTAACAACAGCTCATTTGTAGATCAGCTCTTCCTTTGACTCCAATCCAAAAAAATCTCATGTTCCCTTGAACTGTCCAGTCTCCTTCAAAGACTTAGGTTGATGTTTCTTGCAGTGACTGTGCTGATCCAAGGATCAGCTTTGTCTTCGCTTCCTGCTCATCTGTGTGTCCCTGGTTTGACATTTTGACCGTTTCCTGCAAGTTCTCTCCTCTTTGTGTGGTTTGTGTGTGAGCCAGATCATCAACAGCTGCGGTGGCCCCGAGCTGGCCCCGTCTGTCCTCAGCCCACTGCTTTCTAAAGACACCACCGATTTCCTGAGAGGACACCTGACACCCAAAGAGATAAACCTCTGGGATTCCCTGGGGGAGACATGGACCAGATCCAGGTAAGGACAGAGCTGCCATCTCCCCAGGCTCCCCACGCAGACGGGATGCTTGGATTCCCTGATGCTCCTGCTTCTTCTTTCAGGGGATGCCCTGAAAGACACATTCTTCGTGAATGTCACCTCATATTCCCACTTTCTGTCCTAGAGCCGAGTGGCCCCGAGACACGAATGTCCCCACCTACATCCCCAAATTCCGCAACGGCTGGGAACCGCCCACAGAAATCTTCCGTGGAGCTCCCTGGGAAATAGACATTGGACACTTGCAAGAGGAGGTTAGTCCTGTGTCCCTGTCTCTTCACTCTCCCTCCCCCTTTTCCGGAGAAATGGAGCTGCAGGGGTAGTGGTGGCATGCAACAAGTAGTTGGCTCAAAACTCAGTTGGATCTGGTTGCCCCAGTTAAATACAGAAAGCAAATGAGGCTGGAAAAGGGCAGCAATAATGAGCCTCTCCCAATCCAAGGCAACAGCACCCTACAGCGTAACTGAGCTCCAGGGACACAGGCTTCCCTGGAGAACACCTTGACCAAAATCTGCCAGACCATGACTCATCTACCACTATCCCTCTCCTTTTCTCCGATCAGCTTTCCCCTTTCCTGGTAACACTGACTCCATGTCTGCCTTTCCAGCTCTCCTCAGCCAATGGATATCCTTACTGGAACTCCTCACTCAAGCGTGGCCAGACGGCTGAGCAGACACAGGTCGGGGATGCCTTCAAACAGAACATCACTCCACATGGAAATAGGTGATGGATCCGCACGCCCGGAGCTTTGGCTCCCACCTCGGAACCTCATGAACGCACACGGACACGTACAGTGACACTGGGACGTTTGGGCATCCTGGAGACAACTCCCTGCCACTGTTAATAACCACCAAGGGAAGACAAAGATCAGCTGAGGGGTTATTCCCATAAGCACTGTCTGCTGTTTAACCCCCAGCAGCTCTGCAAGGAAAGGAATCGCAGGTGTTTTCCACCGCAGGAGGCAAAAATATTGACTGACTTCATCAGTCCATCCATAGGTCTTGTTTCCCAACATCAGCCCAGCAAAGTGACCTTAAGGATCAGGTGCCAAAGATGCTGCACTGCGCTTTGGCTCTCCATGTGTGTAGAGATGCTGGAATCATGGAATCACAGAAGGGATTGGGTGGGAAGGGACCTTAAAGATTATCCCGTTCCAACCCCCTGCCATGGCCAGAGACACCTTTCACTATCCCAGGTTGCTTCAAGCTCTGTCCAGCCTGGCCTTGGACACTGCCAGGGATCCAGGGGCAGCCACAGCTTCTCTGGGCAACCTGTGCCAGGGCCTCAGCACCTTCACAGGGAAGGATTTCTTCTCAATATCCCATCTAAACCCACCCTCTGGCAGCGGGAAGCCATTCCTCCTTGTCCTTTCACGCCAGGCTCTTCAAGTCCCTCTCCAGCTCTCTTGGGGCACCTTTAGGCACTGGAAAGGGCTCTAAGGGCTCTCCAGAGCCTTCTCTTCTCCAGGCTGAACATTCCCAGCCCTCCCAGCCCGTCTGTGTAATGCTCTAGCTCTTGGAGCACTTCCTGGCCCTTCCTGGCCTCCTCTGGACTCCCTTGAGGATCTCTCCATCCATCCCAAAGTCACCCCAGCTTGCACAGACAGAAGCTGCCTACAGGAGGAATCTGCCTACAGGAGGAATCTGCCCTAAGGGAAGGGCACACACAAACCTCACCCTGTTGGAAACACAGGGCCAGGGAAGAGCAGCCCGACCTCCCAGCACTGCTGGAAAACATTTTAGCTGAGGAAGGAGCTTTGTTTCACTGGAGACAGCAGCTCCCCCTTGGCTTTAGACAAAACCAAAGGCAAACCCACTGTTTAGGGGCTGAATAGAACAGTGTATTTCAGTCCTGCCCACCTCTCCCCCAGGGAACCGACAGGGCGCTGGGTTCAGACAACTCTTCTTAATGAGACAGAATTCTAGAAAATGGGGGAAAACCCGTCCCCTTTCTTCAGAAGTCTTGGGAAGGTCACTTCCAAAGCCAGAACAAACAAGGCCACCCCTTTGCCTTTGGTTTTTCCCCAAGGGAAAGATGGCTCTTCCACCTTCTAACAGCCCTGACTCATTTCCCATCACCGGTCACTCCATGGTACAAAACCTTCATCAAAGTACTTTTAGTTCAGAGTTTAGAAGCCCCATCTGCTTCCTTGTTTACATGAGCTCACACCTTGGAAACTGTCACATCTCGGAGCGCAACCAAACTCTTCTCAAACTCCACGCGAATCCTCTGCCGTGATTTGACACATCACTTTACAGGGATTTGACTCAAAGTTTTCAGCTGACCATCCACTTTGCTGATGCCAGTTCGAGTCTGGGAAAAAACCCTCAAGCCAGACTGTTTTTCCATGCTTTTCTGTTCTAATCTAAAGGATTTATAAGCTTTACTACAAGAGTTCAAATCCACAGGCAAGTACCTTAAATCAAATTATATCAGCAAAATAACTCTTCTTCTCATTCACCCCATCACTGATTCTGGTAGGAACATCAGGTGGTAGAGATGCAGTGTGGAGCAGGGAAAGAATTAGGAGCACTTTCAAAGATCTGTCTATTGACTGACAAAAGATCACACATAACCAACTTATGCTTTGCAAAGCAGGATAAAAATACTCAGGCCCATCCAAACTACTTCTTACGCTAGATGTGGCTGATCAATAGCCCGGCTGAAAAATGGACAAGCCACTGTAACAAGAAATACAAGTTTGGAAAAGGAAAAAGAAAAGTCCTGAAACCACAGAACTCCTGAAGCTTGGCTCGCTCCACTCTAATGTGCTCCTCCTGACACTTGCAGCAACTGGCTTCTCTCTTGCCGTTCCGAGAGGAACTCTATTTTGTATAGGGATGTAGACGTGTCTGCATTTAGACACCATCCTCAATACAAACCTCCTCCATTGCTTTTTTCTGACTGGAGATCCTTGCTACTGGATACGATGGTGCTGTTTATTGGGAAGGGTTGCTCTGATGCCGATCACAGCACAGCACAGCAGGAGCTCCCTTTTTGCTCCCTTGGGCTACTCCAATTCCTCTTGGGTGATCTCTGAAATACTCTTTATCAGCTGAGGGCTGACAAAACACACAATGTCTGATTAATCACCCTTCTCTTCTCCAGCCATGACACAAGAGCTGGGTGCACTCAGAAAACAGTTTTCTGAACCATCCTATATAATAACAATCAATGCCTTGTAATTTCTGCCATCTAGATGAGGTCGCCATTGAACAGTTCCGTGTCCCAAGTGCTACCCAGCAGGGAGGGAAGAAGAGGAAGACAGGATCACAGCAGCCACTGATCAGTCATTCACAGGCATCATCACAAAGAAAGAGGAGAGAGTCAGGAATTTCACAGGCTACTCTGTTTCAGCAGCGCATCTCATCCTCCTCTTTTTAGATCTCTACTGATCACTACCTTCCAGTCCCTTCACAGTGCTCTCCTAATCCACATGAGTAACTAAGATGCAGAATAAGAGGGAAAATTTCTTCTGACCTCCAGTCACCTGAGAATCAAGCAGATAAGAGAAAACCTCCGCCCTACTCTAAGGAAGGTGTTTCATAAACTCACCTGTAGCTAAAGCTATTCAGAAAGCCCACACTACCAGATGCAGAGTAGTAAAGAGCCTCTTAATTTGCTAACCCTGGAGAAAAGGCAGCTTTAAACAAACTCTGCTACTCCCACTCTCTCTCCTTAGAACTTCAGGTTGAGATGCCTAGGACCAACTAAAGAAAAAAGTCATTTCATTCATGCCCTGGTCAAGCATTTCACACCCCCTTGTCCCTCCCAATCTACCAGCCAGTCAAACACAGAAAAAGCAAGAGACCCGTGGTAGGCTTCCAGTGGAAATACTGGCAAAATCTTCTTGGACTGCATTATTTGAAGGACCTGAGGTCAACTCACTGACTGGGAAAGACTTTTACTGCTCCACTTAGCCTACCAGCTCAGCTCAGCTCAGCAGCCTCCCAGCTACCTTTAGCTGCATAAGCACATGACCTGCAACCAGAAAGGCGTGAATCTTCCTTAGGAAGGAAACAGACACGGGGAATGAAGAGTGGAGATTAGTCCACACTCTTAGGAACAGGCAACACCAACCAAACACTCTGTGGCAATAGCATGTGTCTAGAAGCTCTCTACCTTCCAGTCCACCTCAAGGCTTTGGGACTTGTGCTGACTTGCACAAAGGAACCCACTCCACCCTGCAGCAGTGGGCTCCTTCTTTCCAGCCTGGATGGAGACATGTCCTGTATTTTGCAAGCATGTCCAGGTGTTCAGAATGGAACATGCTGATCATGATTAGCACCTTAAGGCACACAGCTCTTCCTTTCTCAAAGTATGCTTTGTGAAATTATAGGCAGTGCTATCCCCACCTTTCCAAACAAATTACCCTCCTTCTAATTGCACTTGCCTTCAAAATACTGCCACTTCTTCATTTCAGACTATGCTTCCCTCAGAAGGATGCACAAAAGGTTAGAGTAGCTGCAAGCACCTGCACCTGCAATTTTCAAGTAACTGCGTCTTCAGAAAGGCTTCTGACAACAGGCCATTCTCTGGACATGAACACGGCAACGCTGAGGCAAGATAAATGACTTCGCTACATCTTACAGCCCAGATGTTTAAGGCCAGAGAAGACACCACCAGGTTGTCCTGATACTTCTGCTCATCCTCTCTGGTAGGGGCTGTACAGAGAAGAACACAGTTTTAAATTCTAACTCAGTTTGTGCTTCACTGATGAAGGAAGCAGGAAGAAAGGGAAAGGGACTTCGCTTTGGAGCAAATGGGAATTTTCTTGTGGATTTCAGTGTCCAGGATGTAAACCAGTAAGGGATTTTCTTCAGTAAATCCAAAGGACAATTGGCTACAGAAACTCGTATCTTGACACTATTGATAAGCGCTGACAGTTCTCTGGCTGTGACTTATTTTATTCAAACCTGCTTTCTCCGAATGCACATCTGACAGCAGGACTTGCTCCGTTCAGCCTGCAGCAGTTCCACAGGAAAGATGTTGTGAAATTGGCCACACATCTTCGCAACGCTTCCACTTCAACATTTTTCCCACTATGTTCAAATGTATTTGTCAGCTTCCTAAGGAGTGCAGTGTCCATAACATAGGAGACGAGACTTTCATGCAAAAATTGAAAGACCTTGAACTGCAGTGGCAGGAGGAACTCTGGTGTAATACCAGTGCCAGATGGCATGGGTGTGAAAAGCACATTCACATCGATACTGACAGGCTTAGGAAAGACACAGAGCAGGGTGAGCTATTCCCAAAGAAGGTGAATTGACAGTGCAAAGGAGAGTTAATACCAACCAGCTGCTCAGTTACTTTATCAGAGCTGCCCCTGTTTTCAAGGCCTGAAAGAACAGCTCAGTGCCAGAAAGACATCCAGATCATTTGGCTATGCTTGCTCTTATGGAGCACTGTTTTCAATTTCCATCCTAGTGGGGTTGCATACTACTGACCAGTTAAAATCAGCACCTGAGCTACACAGCAGTATTTCAGTGGCAACACTGGACAGCTGTAGGTTCTGCCCTTCCCCTCTCCCAGCATGCTCCTCAGACACACAGCACACTTGCACCAAAACTCACAGCCACACCCACAGTTTAACCACCTGCAATAGTTTTGGCCCTGGCCAATCTAGCCCTGGGTGCATTGTGCAGCAAGAAGCCATGGGGGCCGTGCTTCTCCCTGACTCCAAGCATCGCTCCAGAGGCCACACAAGCTGTGCGGTCAGGCCGTAAGGCTCAATGGCACACAGAGATCAAGTCCTACCCACTGAGAGCACATGTCCTTGTGGAAGGGGCTGATGAGCGCTGGAGCAAGGGAAAGGGCAGGTCTCTGCAGCTGGGGGCAGAGGAGAGGGGAACAAAGTGGGTGTGTGTGTTTGGGGAGAAGGGAGCAGGGAGGGTGTTCTCCTCCTTCCACAAGCTGGGCCAAAGGGGCTGTGGTGGGAGCAGTGCCTGCCCAGCAGAGGAAGCAAAAGGCAGGGACCCCAGCGAGCACAGTTCCCTCTCAGTGGAACAGCGAGTTCTGCTGTTGGCAGCGATCCTCCTCTGGGAGGTTCCTGCCTGCTCTCCTCACATGGAGCTGCTTGTTCCTGTCCCTTCAGAGGCCTTCCCTCTCTGATGTGGGCCACAGCAGCTTTCTTTCCCATGCTCTGAATGAGGAGGGGCAGGTTTGAAGCAGCACTGGGAGGATTAATTAATATTTTAGCTGTTTCAACCATCATGACTTCTGGTTGCATTCATGAGACAAAATTAATCCCCTGCTCTAGTGAGTTGCAGAAGTGCAATACCGAGATGTGACTGCTGGACACAATCACCGCTTGAGTCACTTTGTCATTTTTTTCAGGTAGCTGCAATGGATGGACGTTCTCTAAGAACCATTGGATTAAATATAAAGAAGGACACTTTTCAGGCAATTTGAGAAACTTCTCTCCTTTTATTGTTTTTCCTAACATAAATATCTGGATATTACTGAAAAGCAGCCAAGCAACTACAGCAGTGTAGTTTAATTGCCTAAACTAAGGGTAAGTTTACAAAATAGTTTACCCACTGACAATACTAAAGGGCCTCTTGAAGCATGGATAATATATCCAGTTCCCATTATGAAAACTTGGACTACCTATTCTTCCATGGTAGTGTGACTTAAAACTACCTGTTGTACTTTCATATACTAAGAAAAACTACATCCTTAAAAAACTACAATAAGTACAGCTTACTGAAGAATTACATTAAGTCCCTAACAGGCTCGTTTTTTGGACTTGGAGGTATGCCAAGCAACCTCTGTCAGTTCATAGTCTTCTGTAAGGATGTGCAGGTGGAGCCAGTTTCTGCCTCGTAGACGTAGGAACATTGCAACAGCACCGTGGTAAACTGAAAGGTGAAGGGCAAGGCCACGCAGAGATGTGTGTCTGCACAATGAATTAATGTGCCGCAGCATCTTCCTTCCGCAGGAACAGGAAAGCAGCTTCAGGATTGCCAGTGAAAAAAGCAAGAATTATGCAGTGCTCACGTGGCTGCCATCGGGTGGGAGCCCCCCCAGCACAGCTCTGTGCAGGGAATTCCTCTCAGTGGTTGGAGAGCAGCATCCAGAGGCGGAATCGCAGCTGACCGTAAGCTCGCATCGCCTCTGCGTGGGCGGCCGGATCTCGGGCCAGGTGCTCAAAGAGGTTGAGTGGCTCGACCGTTCGCATTGCCGGCGGCAAGCTGATCTCCGCAGGAAGCCTCTGGTTGCCCAGGACAAAGTGCTCCAGGCATTTCAACTGCAGGCAGCGGCGCAGGTATGCCATGATGTCCCACAGCCGCCGCGCAAATTCCCTCCTGCGCCACTGGGACAGCGGTACGGTGGTCAGCACGTGCATGACCACAGTCTTCCAGGTCAAGCTGGAAAAACCTGTGCCCCTCAGGATGCAGGTGAAGAGCTGCAGGCATTTCAGGTGCAAGCTCTCACACGGCACCTGCCTGGCGACGTGCTGGAAGAATTTTGCCTCTGCCACAGCGTACGTCTCAGGCCACGCTGTGCTTGCGATGGAGTCGGCCTCGGCGGGCTGGCTGCTCACAAAGATGCTGGAGCCGCCTTTCTGGGCCTCTGTGGGCTGGCTGACCACAAAGATGTCGGAGTCCCCGTGGCGCACCCCAAACAGCATCTCCACCATCAGGCTCTTCTTGCCTTTGCTCAGCCGGAATTGGCAGGACCGGCTGCAGGGCTGAAACACCAAGTGCCATGAGTACGACTGAGGCAAATGCAGCCACGAGCATCTCACCAGCTGGTAGAACCAGTGGGAGGTTTTCTCCACGTCCAGGTAGGAGCCGGTGCAGAGTGTCTCTAGGAGGCTGGGCTTCTGCTTCCGCCGCAGCTCCTCCTGCGAGTGGTGCAGGAAGCACAACAGCTTCTCGCCCAGCTGCTCCCTCTCGCACGTGCACACCAGCTCCACACGGACGCAGAAGGTCCTTGCTGCCATCTGCCCTGCACTGTTCAGCTCCAGGTGGAAGGCGTGTCCCGGTGGGGGATTCAGTGGGACCAGCACGCGGTACACCACATCCTGCTCACGGGGACTCCAACCCTCAAAGGCACTGCCCACCCCGATGGCTTCTTGAGGCACCGGGTAGAAACTATTGCTCACGCTGTCAATAAAGACACGCGTGAAGCTCTCCATCAGCTCAGCTGCCACTGAGCGACCTCTCTCCACGTCCTCGACAGGACACTGTATGCGATCCACTAAAAGGATCCCTCGCTTATTCCCAACGTCACAGGCGTCTTCTTCCTCTTCAATTCCACCACTGCTGCCTTTGTCCTTGCCAGCAGCACCACTGCCTTCTTTTTCACTGGCAGCCACATTTCCACCTTCTTCTTCTTTTCCATCTTCATTCTTCTCGCCTTTCACATTCGCATCCCTGTTTTCCTGATCCTTCCCATTCCAATCAGTGGCTCTGTGTTCACTGGAATGACTGTCTTCCTTCAGCTTCATATTGCTGCTTTCTCCTTCATTTATCTTATCAACACCTTCTTCAGTTGAAGCAACATTGCCATGTTCCTCTCCATTTCCATTTTCATTCTTTTCTCCCTTCCTATCGGCAGCACTGGCTTTCTCATCTTTGTCTCCAAGATTGCTTTCTTCATTTCCAATGTCCTTCTTTTCTTCCTCAGTTGCAGCAAAACCACAATGGTCTACTGCATTCTCACCATCACGGCTGTCTTCTTGTCCTGTCCAATCACTGCTTCTTTGTTCACTGGCATCACTGCTTTCCTGCACTTTCACATCCGCTTTTTCTTCCTTTCCATCTTCACCTTCACGTACGTCATCGTTGCCTGCTTTCATATACGCATCATCGGTTTTTTCTTCATTTCCATCTCCTTCTTCTTCCTTTCCAGCATCCTTGTCTGGCTCCACCTTCACATCCTTGTTTTCTCCTTCATTTGCTTCATCTAGGTCTTCCACACCTCCAGTAACATTGCCAGGTTCTTCTTCATTTCCTTCAGCAGTATTGTCTCCTGGCATATTCCCATCACTCCAGCCTTCATCTTTCCTTGCATCATGGCCATCATCACTTTTAACATCACTGTCTTTCTTCAACTTCACATCTTCATCTCGTTCATTGGCATCATTGTCGTCTCCTTCATTTGCAGCCACAGGACTGCCTTCTCCTTCATTTCCGCTGCCACTGTCATCTGCCTCCACAGTCACATCAATGTTTTCTCCATCTCTCTCGGAATCCAAACTGTCTTCTTCCTTTTCTTTTTCCTTCTCCTCTCCCAAGGTCTTGCAGGAGGTCTGGTCCTTGCCGCTGCTGTTGGTTTTGCTGGCTTCAGGACTCCTCCTGCAGCTAAACCACAGGCCCAAGAGGAGCAGGAGTCCAGCAAGAGCCCAGAATGGCCACTGCTGCAGGGCACCAAAGAGCAGGGCTCCCCAGCCCTCGTCCTGCTGCTCCGGGGGCCCTTGCTCCAGCTCCTGCAGCAGCCGAGCCATCTCGCGGTCGAGCAGCTCCTCACGCTCCTGCATTCGCCGGTGCGTGGCCTCATCCAGCCCATCCCCAGCTGGCTGGGGGTACTGGATCAGGCTTTGCACGAGCACGAAGAGCAATGACAAGAAAGCCATGGTCTGCAAGAGGACACACAGAAGGGGTTCAGTAGGGCCGGAATGGAGGCAGCCAGTGCAGGGCAGGAGCCACGGGGATGTGGCAGCAGGAAGGAGAGGCCCCGGCAGCTGGCAGGAGGCAAGGCCTGCACCGCTGCCCCAGCAAGCACCGAGCCTGAGCAAGGCGCTCCCGCCAGGGGCTGGGCCCTGGACACAGGGACAGAACACACGCCCCGGGTGCCAGCGCTTCTGCCCCAGCCCTCCCCCAGCCCTGCCTCCCCACCGCCTGTGGGCACTCACCGCTTGCCCAGGCTCTACTGGGGGCAGCGTCAACCAATGGGGCCTTTTATAGCTGCCCCCATTGTGACACGGCCCCTGTGCTGTCACAGGCCCCAGAGCGCATCACAGGCCAGCCCCACCCGCCATCCCCAGGCCGGGAACTGCTCATGGCCCTGGGCACCCAGAGCCTCAACAGACACAAAGTGCAGACCCATCAGTCGTGAACCTGGGAACCCCAGAGCTTCCCTGTACAAAGCAGGCACAAGCGCCCTCCCACACAAACCCTTGTCAAATATAAATTTGTGTGACATGATCCGTGGATGCTCTTGGTATATAGGTGTAAGCTTTTATTTAATCTTGGAGGGGGACATTTTTTATTAATAATATTTATATTTATTACTTTTGGGGCAGGATGTCATATAGGCTAATGTTTTGTTACAGATTTAGTGAGAAATCTTTCTGAAAGAAATCCAGGCTGCTTGAATGATGCACAGGAAGACGTAACACCCTCCTTAAAGAGGCCCAGTAAGTTAATTACAAAATTTTGGTGTCTTCAACAACCTCTCAGCTCTTAAAACTCTATGGTTCAACACAGTGCAAAATTCTGGGATAGCCAGGATTTTGTTCAGAAAGTAGAATGTCTCATTTTTCAAATTTGTAGCAAAGATGTACATCTGTCACTCCCACCATCTTCAAAATTGTCTGCCTTAAACAGAGTTAACCAATCTCTCTGACTTGTCTGATATTGCACTGGTTTATTAAAGGAAATTCTGACTCTTTCTGCTATCTCTGTGTATTTATCTCCAAAGGACTGTGAGTATGGAAGAGTCATCCCTTATGTTCCTCAGCTCTTCTTTGGGGAACTCACCTACAAATGGAACTGCAGAAATGGGGAGGGAGGAAAAGGAAACAGGATGTGAATCGAGCACCTGCATAGTGACCACAGATGTCCACTGCTAGACAGACACTGATGTCAGGCAGATCATGCCCTCCAAATAGTGCTCAGAAAGAGAACAAGTTTGGGATTTCTGAAACTGCTCTGAATTGGATTTGCTTAAACAGATGTCATTAGTAAAAGCAATCAAAGAAAGAGTTTTGATCCCTCTTCCAAGCTGATGCCACTTATCATGTATCTTCCCTGCATTCTTCTAGGGAAGCTGTTTTTGATGTTGTCCTGTCCTTCTTTTTATAAGGGAGCAAAAATACTTTGTTAAGTATTACTCTTTCAGTTTTGTTTCCTCTCCTCTTCTGAGATACAGTAAAGTGAACATTCAGCAGAATAGTTTTGTATTTTTTGAACACAATTCTTCTTTTATCCAACTGAGGCCCTTCTGTGATCATGAAAAAACAGAAACTGTTGTGAACTACAGTTTACACTCATAAGAGGTTGACATGGGTCAGTTCTCCAAGGTTATTCTTAGTTCAACTGCTGTGTAAACTGTTGATGTCACTGACTGGAGGCTGCTCTTCAGGACATTATAGATATGATAATTATATGACAGAAAATGCAACATATAGTTGAATCTGACCTTCAAGTTCACTAGCTTAAAAAAGGAAAAAAGTGTCTGTAAGAAATTTGCTGCTTTTCCCATTACTAAGATGTAATAGATGCCTTCAAGTTTATACTCAGTCGACAGCATATACACATGGACAGCAGTGCCCATCCATCTTCAAGCTAGGGTACATTTTAAGTGTCAATGATCACTGCCTCCAGAAAGCATTTTTGAGACAAAACAGGCAAAGTCTTTTGCATATCTAGACAATCATCCAATACTAGGATCTTCACTCCCACATAAACACTTCATGTTTTTCCACAGAGGAATCTGAGATAGATTTTTCTGAGAAATAACAAACCACCAAAAATTAATTAAATGACAAACAAGGGAAAAGCACCACTTCCTCACTCAGCACATTTTCCTTGATTTTCATTAAGCATTCAGATTTACAGATGCTGATATTGCCACAAGAGCAGTTTTTTTCTGGTTTAACTTCCTCTTCCAGTAGAGCAAGCACAGCTGCAAAATGCAAGCTCATTTCCAGGCTCTCTTACACATCACCAGTTTACCACATTCCAACCAGTCACAGCTGTGCAACACCCCGTCAGGGTACTGGGATTACTGCAGTGCCACAGACAGTTTAAGTGAGGCTCATGGAGCTGTACAATTTTAACTATGTTTTATATGTATAATTAAATGATGCATGACATGGGAATAAGCCAGCTGTACTGAAACTGAACAAACTAACTGCTCTGATGCAACAGTTAAGCATCTCATCAGTTCTAAAATGAAACAGGTTTAAAGCAAAAACAATATAGAGAACAGAATGCTTGACACTGTTAAATAGCATGGTCAAAGGATAATTTTTGAACATTAAGGAAATGCACTCACCCAGTCAAATTTTCAAAAGAATTCCTGGCACCAAAATATTCTCTGTTTGCTTTTTCACCATGTTTTAAGAATGGATCACTCTGGGGGAAGAAAATCCTGTGCGCAAAACACTGCGTGAAACTAAACAATCCTTAAACATGGCTAATTTCCATGTGGAGCTGATGATTTAGCACTGTCATCCTTCAGCAGAGGAGAAAGAACTACCTGTCTTTAGTTTATTTAGGTAAGATGAAAAAAGTGAAGAGCGTGAATTTGATCTTGCTTCAATTTACTTCAGTGGAAAAACTCTTGCCATGACTTCAGTGAGAGTGAGACTGCATCTTAATTCATTCTATATGGAGAAAAACAAATCAGCTGAGAATAATGCTTTTGTTTATTAGATGTAAATTACTACCACAGTCGTTTTTAACAGTGCTAAGTAAATCCTGCTTTAAAAGCCAAACGTTGCCTTCAGTCCTGCTTATTCCTCTGTACTGTGTCACAATGCAGGATTCCTGGTCCTCTGACCAAGTCACCGCTGTCACAGTAAGCATGGCTTGCTCTGGGGAATGGCCACATTCCCACACGGGAATGATAGATGTTTGTGGATGTCACTGGTGACAATGTCCAAATCTGGGCTAGGGCATGCCCCCCAGCCAAGAAACTAGGGTGCACACTTTTGTAATATAAATGCATTCACTGAGAACACAGACTGCACTTACTAAAATGTCCATGAAAAGCAGCCAAGTAAATCAAATCAATAGGGTTAAATTTGCAATTAGGATTCTCTCTTTCGGCAGGAAAATTTTAGGATAGCCACAAATTGAGAAAAATTTGCTTTTTTTTCTTCTTTTTCTCAGAAGGCAATCAACCTTCTGGTCTGGCTATTCTTTACTTCTCCCTATAAAGTAAAATCTAAAAAGACACACACACGATATTTATGGAAGGACCTCCCAATGCATTAGGAAAAATTATTACTCAGAAGATCAAACAGAAACAAGACTGTCTACACTGTATGAATTAAACATACATGAATTAGGACACTGAGCCTTCCATTCTTTAGTAACAGAACTGATGCTGTCCTGAAAATGACATTAATGAATTAGACTGGTATATGAAAACCTTCTGCATCTGCTCTAGAGGTTGGAATGAGGATGTTAAATGAGGCAGCAGACAACAAGGACGTGCTGCTTAGGGAAGCTGAATATCACTTCTGTGCTTGTGGAGTTCTGCAGTTTGGATGAAGGTCACAGGTTATCTCCAGCTACATGAAAATGAGTGATAAATACACACTGTTGGTCTTAGACTGAAAGCAGTACTGGGCAAAGAGAGTCAAAATATGGAATATTACTCAAAATCATCCCCTGGTTTTCTAAAGATCATAATCTTCTATTAGAAGACAGTTTGTTACCTTCTCCTAATATTAAAGCTGTAATAGTAAAAGCACCTCAATCTTGTAGAAGTATCTAAGATACACAGAATAAGTAAGGTATATGGAGTGAGAGCACCCTAAAAACATCACAAGAGGAGTGACAATTTCTGGGATAGTAATGACATGAACGAGTATCTAAACGTTAAGTCTGAGTGAATAAGAGAATTTTTCAACTAATGGATCAGGGAAAATGTGAAAGGATGAGATATGTGATTAAAGATCATAGTGTATTCGGTTAACACAGGTGGAAAATATATGACTTTGATTCTGTACTACAACATATTTTAATTGATTTGTGTGTAGTTTTAGTTTTATACATGCACAGTTTTTTAGAACACATCTTTAGACTGGGACAAACAATAAAGGAAATCCATTGTATGACTTTACATTGATCCCAACATCACTCACTGGAATATCTTAACATTTCCTGCACAGATTCCCATTCGTTAAGATGACAACCTTGAGAAGAAGGAAACCTATAACTGCCATTCAGAGAAGGTCTAAAATTTCAATTGCTGTTTGAACACAAAGGAGCTTTGACATGCTGTGGTTTATTGAAGCACTCCTGCAGTTATAGACACATCTTTAACCACCCTACCCTCTCCCTCTTCCTCCATCCAGCACTGATTGATGCAACTGGAAGCTTCAGTAACTGCAGAGCAAAGTCCCGCTTACTTCCAGCTCTCCTGCCCCAGCAAATGCTCAGCTCTTCTGGGAAGATGGAGCTATGCCATAAGCACATTGCACCTGAAAGGAGATGAAACCTTCCCTTCAAAGACACATGTGACCAGGTTTTTGGAACTGCCTGATGTGGCCAGTTCTCATCTGTTTTCCATAAAGAAGGAAAAGAGCCCTGTATTCTCCTCTTCATGATAGTTCAAGTATGAATTCCAAAGAACAGAGATGCCAGGACTTGTCAGTGACATGACTAACAATTTTATGAGAACTGGCAAAACAGTTCATTTCTCCTACATCTTATTCTCAGAAACCTTGGAATTGTTTTGTCTGAAAGATTTGGGGGGAGGAAGGTAGACTTAATTCTCACAACTATATTAAATATTCAGTACATCTGATATTCTGTTGTCAACACGCAAAATATAGTTTAATTATGATAAGCCATACTGGAATCATTTACAATACATAAATGTGAAAAAACAGCATTAAATTATTTCTTGTCCCATGTGGAAAAATATACACCTTCCAACCCCCCAAGAAAGTAAGACAAGGCACAATAAATTCTGGTAATTCTCTTTCTTCTGACTTTTCAGTTCCATCACAGCTCTCAAAACTAAGATTTATGTGCTGTTTTGCATCTGTATCTGTTGTTGATTTTCCCCCCCTACAGGGATATAGGTGAATAAGTTTGGACAGGAAACGGTATCCCTCAAGCCAAACTGAAAGGTTTATAAAGTTGCTAAGAAAAGTTTGGGTCAGGGCCTAAATATCAATCATCTGCTCACTGTCTTTTTAAACGAGCTCAGGCATTTTCCCAACTGTTCCCAGCAGGTCTCTGCCACTATTTTAAACTAAGATTTCAGCCATTTTTTTTCCCCTGTGTTGACCTCAATAATTTTTCTTTCTCCCCCTCTTTACCTGCCAAAGGCATCCATCAGGATTTTGCCAAAGGCTATCTGCTTTTGAAGTTGAGAGGAATTCACTAATCGTGAGCGTCAAATCCACAGTAAATGCCATGGCCATATGGTATATGCTGCTTTTGGGAATTAGCTCAAAAGGCCTAGCTGTGAGAAGGCCGGCTGTATGTCAGGAGGGTTTTACTGCTAACTTTCATAACTCATGTCAGCTCTTTCAGTTTCTGTATGCATTGGCTTCAGGGAGTGCAACTGTTCCCTGAATTTATAAAAATGTTGTCAAGATCCCTTGATCTTGCTTCCTCTGTCTCTCTCGCACAAACACATCCAAACACATTTATATACACAGTGGAATAGCATGCACAGTGGCATGCAAATCTAGCAAAAGAGAAGCTTGTAAATAAATAGCATGTCATTCTGCTTACTCAATACATTTCTCTGGGTGTTAAACTCATGATAAACATATCATAAGCCCCGATGAAGGCTCTACAGCCTGTCCCATCACACCATCCTGAGTGTAACTCTGCAATGCATAGGAAGACATAAGTTTGAAAAACAGAGCAGAAATAGCTCCCCTAAGGGCAAGGTGCTGACATAGCTGAAACATAACTAACTGGAGAGCATTTGTTTTCACTAAAGAAGGAAGTGTCAGTGACACATCTCTGTGCCTGTGGAGGTGTACTGTACATGCAAAGCAAAAAGAAATCCACCTTCTTTAAAAAATTGGCCATTAATACATAAATATGTCTGTGTTGAAATCCCTCAGACGGTACCATTCTTAACAAGAACTACACACAAGACTAAGAAATTCTGCAGAGAATCACGCTTTTGTGATCCAAAGAGGCAAGGAGAAAGAAAACCACATATGAAGAGTTTAACATATCCACTTAGTGATAGAAAAAGAATTATTACAAAAATAAATGTCAGTCCCTTTGAAACACTTGAGTCAGCGCTCTCAACTTTCTCTGATGCTGTAGGAAGGTGTGAATGTCCTCCATGTGTCACATCATCCGAACCAGCCACACAGGAATGTCTCCAATGCACCTCAGAGCCTTTCAAGGACCACTCCCCTCTAATTTATGTACAGTCTGTTAACATCCTCTTGGAGCAAACAGAAATAATACTTTTAAAAGACATTTATACTTCAGAAACATGTGCCCCGACACAACAAAAAACCCAGATTTTAATACTGCCCCGAGGCAGAATTCATCCATCTTTAAGGCTTCTATTATGTATTTCCTGGTTAGTAATACAAAAAGAACTGCTGGCAGTATCACATCGAAACAAAAGTGCCAGAATCAGAAAAACTACTGAAAAGTTTACCTTTATAGGAAAGCTTCAGTCTTGGGATATTTTGTTTTGACGTTCCAGTGACTGGAAGGAACAGCATCGCTAAAGACAGCAGGCTGCAGGCACGTGGCACTTGCAAAGCTCTCATTCTGCTCTCCTCTTCTGTATCTTCTTTTGTACTATGGTGAAATATCTCCCCACTTTTCAAACAATCCAAGTTTTATCTGGAAGAAAAAAAGAAAACATCTGTAGATCTGCTTTACTGCATAAGCAACAATTCTGTAAGCAAGCCAGACCTATTTCTAAAGAGCACCTCAGTTAATTTCTTTGCTACGAAAGTATTTTTCCTCTAGTACAAGTAAATATGTTTTGTTTCTTTAATACTAAATTTACACATTTTGACATTGGAAAAATATGTAAACTTTTCAGACACCAATGTCTAGCCTAGCTAACGTTTAAGCACAAATTAAATTAATGCAGTATCCATAAAAAGAACATTTGACATTCAAAAGTGACCATGCAACTTGATAGTTAATACCAGTCCATTGGATATCTTACATGTTTTATAACTCTTTTTGTCTCAGTACAACAGCTATTGTGTGTTTATGCTGTGACTAGAATGAACTGTAATGTCTCAGATGCCATGGGGGTACAAGCTGAGTTAACAGTGAGTACTTACCCATCAAAAACTAAACTAAGAAAACTGGAAAGAGCAAGCAGTTGTGTTTAGTTTTAATAGAGAAAAAAGTCAAAGCGGATGATGGATTTAAAAGTGCTTTCAGTATGATATTTCCAGCAGAACAACTGCCTCAACTCATCCACCAAAATGTCCTATAAACTTTAATGAGTGTTTCAGGCTGGGGTCAATAGGCTGATACGGGATTTTGTTAGCACAGTGTGCAACTAAGCCAGCTTTGCAACACTTTTCACTTAGTAAGAATCATTCATATTCCATAAATCTTGAAGTGTTTTACAACTGAAAGCAATTATCACTGCCCTTATTTTCCCTATGCAAAAACGGAACCATAAAGCTGCAGTGAACCTATTTCCTCAAGGTCACACAGCAAGCACAGTAGTTGAAAAGAAAACAGCAACAGCAGTCCTGCTGTCCTTTGGGCCCAGCTATCAAGGATCCCTTTTGCCCAATAACTCGACTTTTGCACATGAAATTATTTGAAATGCCATCTTGAGTTCTGAAGGCAAAACTTCATGGTTAATAAATCACAGAGATCAGAGTATGAAAATATTTGTGAGACCAGATCCTTCCCCCTGCAAGTGCCTGATGCTAGAGGTCAAGGGAGATGGCTGGTGAAATGACAAATGTCAGTGTTTGAGTAATGCTGTAAAACCAAGGAGTAAGGAAATGTTATGGTTAGTCAAGAGATTAATGGCTCATGATGTGCCATGAAAATTCTTTTCTGAAAGGTACTGGAGCTGCCTGATTAAAAGAGCAATCCTAGTGCCCACATCAGCCAGCACTTGCACAGACACCAAAGGAGAGGTTCCTTGCAAGTCCATGAGAGATGCAGCACAGCTTGTGGCCCCTGAGCCTTTCCACCGGTCTGTTATTTGAACTCCTGCAGCACTGGGTCTTGCAATTCTGTGAGCTACAGCAGCACCCAGAACCAATTCGGCACCTCCTGATACAGGCAGTTCATCCTTCCTGGCATGAAAGGATGGAAACAGAATCCCTTCCGTTCTCTCTGACACAGGAAATCTTTCTCAGATGAAACTTGGGCTTTCTGAGCCTCCAGACTTTCGCTCAATAGCAAAAGACAAGGAAGTGTGCAAGAAGAGCATGATGGTGAAAAAGAGGGAAACAATTCGTAAAATCCCCAAAGCATAATTCCTATTGCAGAACACTAAGCTTCTTCCTTCTCAGTCCCCTCTTCAACACTCATATTCAGTGTCTGAATGCACTACTCTTGGCCAAGTGTGAGTACATGTTCACGAAACGACATGGAGAGAAAACAGACAAACATGAAAAATGCCTGTTTCATCTTTCTCTTCCCTTTATTACAGTATCAGATCCTAAGAGAACACCCTTACTTCTTCTGTGCCAACACATCTATCTGAGGGTGGACCACGAAGGACTAAAGTGGATTAGACTATCCCAGGGTTAAATCGCCTTGAAGAAATTTATTTAGAGGTGAAAAAGGGGAAAAGGAGAGGGGACGAGGGGGAAGAATACATGAAGATGAGACACCAGCCCTGTTCATCTTCAGCAGGATGATAGTGACAAACCATACTTCAAAAAGAAGCAATTAAGAGGGAGCCAGTCTCACTGCAAGTATGTTGAGAAGTCACGGCCTGAAGGTCTGGGCCTCAGCCAACAGGGAACTCACCAAAGGATATGGGGCTCATTTTCTTGAGGCAAATTACTGTGAAGAATCAGGACTAAATTTGACTAAAAAAACAGTTGCATCAATGCACTGTCATTTGCTGAATTGATTGAGAATCAGCACCAAACTCAGCCCTTCGGCCATAGCTCACAACCTCACTTTTTCATGTAGGCTTTTTTTGCTAATGGGAACCTTCCTTTTTTCTTGGTTGGGTTTTTTTTCCCCTTTCCCCTTTTATTTGAATAATGTCTGTGAAAAACCATTTGCTTTCACGAGGCGGTTAGTTTACACTGGAGGCAGCAGCTCTGTGAGCTCGAGCCAACCCTGTCCTGTCTTTAGATTCATTGCAATCTGGCCACATTGTCACATATATTTTTAGTTTATGATGATCCTCTAATACAATTCCAGCTTCCACACAGAGTCCTTCCAACAGTCTAGCTCAGGTTAATGAACTTCAGGCCACTTCTCTTCTGCAGGAATTTCGAGGCCCAGGGGGTGGCTGTGCCCAAGAGATTTGCCAAAATCCGCTACGATTTCACCGCGCGAAACGCCAGTGAGCTCTCGGTGCTGAAGGATGAAATCCTGGAGGTACGTGACCGCTCCTGGAAAAGGTGTGTCCCCCAGGGGCAGGAGAGAGCTCGGGATAGCAACAAGCACCAACTCCATTTTCCCTGGTGGTATCTCAGCAGTGACACAAAGCTTTGCTCAAACCCAAAGCTGGAGCAGGCTGCCTGTGCTGTGTCGTGTCATTTCCTCAGCTCAAAGACATCGGTCCCATTTTAACCACAGTGAGGAGGGAGGACAACAACTCGCTCTAGAGCCCTGCTCATCCCCCGCTGGGTCGGTTCCTTATCACCACTTCCTCCTCCACGAGGATTTGTTTTCTCTGAAAAGCACCTTTCTCATAACCTTTCTCTTACTGCAGCACTGTTGGCAGCTGGACAAGGTGGGACGTGACTTGGGCTGACACTGATCTGTGACCTGAGGAAAAGGTTTCTCTGCAAAATGTGGCTTTTTATTTATTTAATTATTTATTTTAATGCAAAAAGACATCAGAAACTCAGTCATTAGGAAAAAAAGGTCTGGAGAAACAGGGACATTATGTAGGAACTATGAGTTCTTCAGCACGCAGAGGTGCTCTCCTGTTCATCCTTACGATACATTCTGATGCTTTCCAGGAAAAGTTTCAGTCCTGGATTGCATCTGAGAGCAACAGATCTGATTAGAGCTCCTGGCCTCAGTGATGTCCTTCTGGCAACTTCACCTTTTGGATGGTTCGGCCCCGCTATATCCTGGTTGTTTATGCCTGAAATCCCATTTTCCCACAGCAGATTTATTTTTGTCCCTCTCTCAGGTGTTGGAAGATAATAAGCAGTGGTGGAAGTTGCTCAACCGGAGTGGGCAGGCCGGTTATGTTCCGTACAATATCCTGGATGTGGTGAAACTGGAAGAGCTCAAACAGGTCTGTAGTCAGGTAATACCTGACTGGTATCAGCTGCAGGGCACAATCTGCCTCTGGGAATAATGTTGTCATTAGACCTCCCTGATTTCTTAGGATACTATGCACCAATCAGGACAGACCTTCAGAAGCAGACAAAGCCAGGAGATTCCTGAGTCTCCTATGATAAAATTCACATTTTGCTACGATCGTCTTCCCAAATAAGGCCTATCCTTCCTATTTGTGCACCAGCCTCCTGCTTTCCATATTTTTCCACATCAAGATTTTTCTTGGGGGTTAAATTAAAGATGGACACTTCCCTCAGCCAGTTCAGTTCAGCACCAGGAACACGTTACTGGAGTGGAGGCAGATGGAAACACCATCTAAGTGAGAATTAACTGAATACTGCAACTTGCACTGCAGAAATGTGGAGCTGGAGTGTTCTAAACACCCTAGGGAAGCATGGAATTCTTCCCCATTTTGGTATTGCAGCGTTTGGGCAAAGCCTAAGGCGGCCCAGCAGGCTTCTGGATAAATCCCTGCTAGTTTAATCAAAACGTCAAAAAACTTTCCAGTCCGCTCCAGGCCCTTGGCAGTGGTCCCGCTTCACATCCCAGCTACGGAGCAGTGAGGCTCTGCCTTCCAATGAGATCGAACATGTTTGGCACAACTAGGAATTCCCTTGCGCAAACTTCAGACTTTGCTTTGGGTTCTTCATTCCCAGAAATTAACTTCTTCCATGCAGCTCCACCTGAGGTCTCCCCAGCCCCATATCAGCACAAGGAGAACACGGCAGTTTGTCCCTCCGTGGGTGTGAGGCAGAAAGCTTAAGAAAATTAAAAACGACCAAAAAAAATTCTTACTTTTCTTTCCCTTTCTAACCAGTCTAACCAGAGGTACAAAGGAGACCTGAGCCCCAGGGGCCATGGCCCATCCAGCCCAACCCACAAGCTGCCTGCCAGCTACGCCGGGGATAAGTGGGGCACTGAGATGTTGTCGCGCCACTCTGCACAGGACGCCAAAGAACGCACGTGTGTGTCCCACTCTGGGCTCCCCTGGGTTTGGGCGCTCGGGGGACCAGACCTGCCCAAGGGGCTCCCCTGCACCTTTTACTGATCACAGCAATGGAGCAGCACTGTGTCTGGAGGCCATTCCAGGCAGGACAAGAGCCAAGAGAGCAGCCCTGGGGCTTGTGACACCGCCGGGGCTCTCGGGCGGCCCGGGCCGAGCAGGGCAATAAGTGATCACCCCATGCCTCCTTCCTCCAGTTCTAACTTCCTCCTCCTCCTCCCAAGGAGAGAGTTTCCTTTCTCTTCCAAAATGTTTAAGTGTGTCTAAGGAACAGCTCAGGCCAATCCCTTTCTCTCACTTCCTTTTGCTCATCTCCCGGCACACACACAGTGCCCGCCTGGCCGCTTCCTTCATGTGGTTCCACAGAATTCCCGGCCAAACAGGAGATCCGCATCACTCCCTCACCCTGCACGTGCTGTGGGGCTCACAGAGCAGGAGAGAGATCAGGGGCCCTGCTCACCTCACCCCTTATCCCACCCTGTCCACTCCTGGAAGCAGGAGCCCTTCTGGGACGACAGGAAGCCCCACCATACAAGGACACAAATCTGTTCGTATCACTGAGTTATTCTCCACAGTCTTCAGGAGTTTCATGGGGAAAGCGATACTGGATGAAGAGTCACTGGAGTTTTCACAGAAGCACAGGATGCCCTGGGCTGGAAGGGACCTTCAAGCTCATCCCATCATGAGTGTGTTGCTCATTCCCAGTTTATGCTTCCTGCCGCTTCCGTTCTGTTGCGGAGCAAAACCTGGAGCTCTGCGATCAGCAAATTAGTGACTAGAAGCAGCAGAGAGGACTGAAAAGGTCTCAATTCCAAACCTCCAATTGTAGATTCTCACAGAACTGTGCTTCCACATCAGGCAACAGCCAAGGGGTGATGGGAGCAAAATAAATGGCAACACAGGGGCACAGGAAAATGGGAATCACTTTTCTGGGCTGAATTTAAATAAGAATGTTGAGCCACATCCCCATTTGCCTTACAGTTTCCCCACAAACATTTAATGGCATTTTTGACTGAAGACTTGCTTTCATTCCCTACTTGTTTCTACAGAACTTATTCACCAAACGGATGAGCTGAACGACGAGCTGCTAAAGAAGATCACAAACAATAAAATTCAGCCTCCCCACAGGAATTTCAAAGTGGAAAAGCCTCAGCAAGTTTTCGTGCCCCTCACCTTTGAATCCAGCACTGAAGAAGTCAAAGCCTGGCTGGAGGCCAAGTCATTCAGCAAAGAGTAAGATTTGCCCTATTGCCACGTGCAATGCTCGTCCTTCCCTGGAGAAGGAGCGGGGGAGGCCACCGGCACCATCTCACCTGGGACAAGCCACTTGGATTTACTTACAGAGCCTGTGTTGCAAATTAGATTTCAACCCTGTTCAATCCAGGCTCTATAACCAGAATGTTCAGAGCCCAAAGTCACTCCCTTTCTCTGGTATAAATATTTTCTTGGAGATAAACAGTTAACTAACTAAATCCAAGGCCTGAAATGCTACTGGAATTGCAGCTGCCGCCTTGGAACAGCCCCAGGGCCCCGTGATATGGTCCCACTGCAGCTCCTGGCCTCCCATCTCCAACTCCTCACCTCTGGCACGAGGCCACGTGCAGCACAATCGTCACCTCCCTACTTTGTGTCTCCCCAGGACCGTGGAACACCTGGGCATCCTCACCGGAGCTCAGCTCTTCTCCCTCAACAGAGAGGAGCTGAAGAAGGTGTGCAGTGATGAGGGAAACAGAGTCTACAGCAAGATCACAGTGGAGAAAAACCAGCTGGAGGTAAGCATTTTTCTGGATAATTCCTGCTGGAATGGGGGCTGTACCAGCAGCGTCAGATAGCTCATTAAACAGGCATTTTAAAAAATACAATTGTGGGGAAAAAAAATGCAACCAAACCTACACCAGCAATAAAACACACGTAAAAATTCCGAAGTGTCTTTTGAGCAAATCTGTAAGATCCCCCTGTTTCCACTAATTAATCTGCTTTTTACTGATATCACTTATCTCTTTGAAACTAGCTCTACTTTTACAGCATTAATTAAATACTGTCACTTAACTGCAGCTTGAAGTTCAAATCCAAACTGCCTGTTTTGTTTCCATTCCAGAAAAGCAGAGGGGAGTCGGAGCTCCAAGAAATCACGAAGCGCCGCCAGGAAAGGATTGATTCTGCAAATTAAAGTCTCTCTGCTTTATTTCAGCTCTTAGCCCTAAGTAGTGCAGAAAAAAAGGGAATGAAAGCAATGATTCCTGGCCCAGGCCAGATGCAGCAGAGCTCCCCTTGGGGTCCAGCTGCCATCAGAGTGACAATTCCTTGAACACTGTTGGGAAGGGTTGACAATAAGACCATGTCCCACTGGGAAAGGTGTTTTAATTTTGCATGAAGTATTTTTTTTATAACTATATATTTTATACTGAAATTTTCCGTGCATGCGATCAGAGCAGGATTCACACGGGGCTGGATGTACAAGGGCTGGCTTCAAGCAAAAAAAGACCCCCAAAGCTTTTCTCCGAGGGCTGTCCCCTGCTCCCCACTCTCCCCTGGCAGAGCAGGCGTGGCACACAGCACAAGAGAGGCCAGCCTCAAGGCTTGGAGCCTGGACCAGAGGAATAAGGCTTTAGAACCCTGCAATGGTTTGGGTTTAAGGAAAGGACATTAAAGCTCATCCCATTCCACCCCCCTGCCATGGGCAGGAATGCCTGTCACAAGCCCAAGTTGTTCCAAATCTTGTCCAACCTGGCCTCGGACACTTCCAGGAATGGTGAGTCATGACCTCTCTGGGCAACCTAACCCTTTCTATTTCCATTTCCATTTCCTCCTCAGTGCAGGTGTCCCCTGCAGCCCACGAGCACAGGGCCGGTGACAACTGCCTGTCCTTGTCCTGTCCCCCTGTGCCCCCTCGTTGGACAAGGCTAGAATGGCAACACACATTCCCGAAGTCTGGCTGCTTCCTTAAATCCATGGACCAGCTAGTGCTATCTCTGAACAGCTGAAATGAGCTTTCAGTGCCTAGAAATGAGGAGTGACAAACAAAGGGATTTGAATCTGGAAATAGGTGAGTTCCACCCGCCCACCGCTGCTGATGCAGAGGCTGGGGCTGGGGGCAGCTGTGCAGCCCTTCCCTGGGGCACGGATCCTGCACTGGAATGTTGCGGTGGTGTTGCCAAACCAGGCCTCAAACCAGGAGAAGATAAGCCCTGACCGTTTGCTCCCGACCCAGGCACACCCACAGCCCTTCCCAGGGTGTTGGTCACTTGTCCCCATCTTCACGTTTTCACTGCAAAAAGTCAGCTGAAATGATTCCCAAATAGCTGAAACCCCAAAGCACACTGGGAAAGGCAGGTTTAACACAAATTAAATGGCCACAAGAAAAAAACCCCCTCTAATTTAGCACAGGGTGTTGCTCTTTACTTCCCGTTTTCCTTCATAAAGTTATGTGCATTTGTATATAGCAATCTGTAAATAGGGGTGAGGAAAATCCCTCTCCCTAGAAGCAGAATTAAGTGATTATGCTTCCAAAATTTACTCACCATTTCAAAACTCAAGCAAGCAGCGTAGTTCCTGTCCACAGCAAGTTTGGCACATTGCATTTCTAGCTCTGTTTGACTGACAGACCAATCTGATTGCAAAGCAGTGAAGCACACAGAGCTCCAGAGCTGCCCACAGCCCAGGGACAGCTGGGTTTTCTCTCTCAGCACATGCTGAGTCTTTGTCCAAATTTGTGCCTGTCATTGCACATTTAATGGAAAAAGCTTTAAAACAGCATCTGGGGAGCTCATGTCTAAAACTGAGAACACCAGTGCACCTTAGTTTTGGCTTCATTCTTAAGCGTCTCCAATGGATAATCTGTTTTCTTCATTTGAAACAGGACACTGCTCTCACCAGCAGAATTAGGGTGCAGGCAGGGGAGGATCCTGGGTTTAGTCACAGCCCTGCTAGGATCTGAGAAGGGCACTCACCTTGTCAGGGAGGGATGAAGAGGACAATCCTCCTGAGAAGCCCTGGCTCCGGATTAGGGTGGAGATGGGAGGCAGGATGGCAAGCACGGGAGGCGAAAAAGTTTCTAAAATGAAAATAAAAACGAATGTTGAGCTAGGAAACACACCATCTTCTAGTCCTGGGGTGTAGAGGAAAGCAAATCACAGGGAATTACGGTTATCTGGGATTTTAACAGGAGTGTACATGACAGCTCTGTAAAGCCGGGAGCCACAGGAGCACTTCCTAAAACAAATAGCTCAGTAGACCTTATTGCAGAGGCCACTTTTACAAATTTCCACGCGACTGAGCTGTGCATCTGTTCTGTTTGTACTGCCTGCAGACACTGCTATAAAGTACTGTACATTGATGTAACTGAGCGAAGGAGACAATGATATAACCATGCACTGTACAAGATTTATTAAAATAGTTAAGTTATAACTCCATCTCCGTCTCTTTCACTGGGTTTTCATAATGCTTTGTCACTGAGAGTCTCAGAAACTCAGCAGAATGTCTGAAACCACACATTTCCTTTTGGGTTTGGGGACTGACATTCAACAGGAAGGATGTTATGGCCTGGATAGCTATGTCTTAAGAATAGGGGCAAAGCATGAGAAGGCTGCACAAAAGCACATTCTTGCCTCTCTGGAAGGGGAACGACTGTGGCAGCTGTCCCAAGTGGAACCATACAGAAAGAGGGAACAGCATAACCCCATGACTAGGAGCCTGTTACACGGATTCTCCAACATTTCCAGCCAAGAGCCATCCTGTTTCCAGAAGCAAAAGTTTGTCTTCTCTTTTCCTTAACAATTAAATTACCCAACTGAAATAACTGGTAATTCCTTCTGTAGATGTTTTGGAGAGTACAATTTCCAAGTGGGCCCACACTAACAAGATCACCTCTTTTACAGCCTAAATAAAGTTCAGGCGAACCACGAGCCCAAAACACCTGCCTTACTGGGCCGAGGGCTCTCTCAGCGCCTGGAGCTGCACTCGATAAACCATTTCGAACCTTGCCACAACGGCGGGGAAGGGAGCCCAGAGCGCTCAGCTCCTGCAGCGGGGCACCACCGACGCGGCCCCGAGCCTTCCCTCACGGCCGCCTCCCTCAGGGGCTGCCCGCCGCCACCTTGCGGCACCGGCCGCGCCCGGGCCCCGCGCGGCCACGAGGGACGGGTGGCTCAGGGGCGGGTCGGGCGCCGTACCGGCCGCGGGGAAGACTGCCGGGGGTTCTGGCGACACGGAGACTCCGGGGACAGGAGGTTCCGGGCCCGAGAGATCTCGGGGCCAGGAGACTCCCCCGATACGCTCCGTCGGGGACGATGGCGGCGTCACGGTCGCCAAGGCGAACCCCCGCCCGGCCCTCACGAACCAGCCAATCAGAATCGCTCTCCCTCCCGCGGCCTCGTCCGTCTCCTGTCCGCGCTCCTGATTGGCCGCTGCCGCCCAGCCAGGCTGGGATTGGCGGCGGGCGGCGGGAGCGCGCGGGCCGGTGCCCTTCGGGCACGTACCGTCCCTCCTGGGCGCGCGAGTCCCCCGGAGCCGCGGACGTGTCGGTGTCCCCCGTGAAGCGGCAGAAGGTGGAGTCGGCGCTGGACCAGCTCAAGCACCACACCACGGTGGTGGCCGACACCGGGGACTTCAACGGTGAGAAGCGGCATGAGGGGATCCTGTCTCCGCAGCTTCTGCTTAGCCCCCTCTCCCGCCCCTCTTCACGGAGAGTGGGCGAGCCCGGCCGAAGGGGCGCGCGCTGCGGGGACCGACCCACCCTGGGGCCGGAGGGGGGGCGAGCGGGACGGCGCTCGGTGGCGGCGCTGGGTCTCCATCCCAGGGCAGACCCCGCCGTGATTTCTCCCAGTTTGCCCTCGGGTGTGCCCTGACCACTCCGTTCAGCTCTGCGTGCTGTCAAGGAGAAGTGCCAGACTGAAGCCAGGCGCTGCTGCTCTAATTAATTTTGGGTTTTCTTCCAGTGGGCTGTCTGGATCTGGGACTTGTTTGGGGTTTTTCAGACTCACGCTTGGACGGGGCTTGGAGCAGCCTGGCCCAGTGGAAGCGAGTGGAACTGGATGAGCTTCAAGACTCCTTCCAACCCAAACCATTCCAGGATTCCATGATATGCTTAAAAACTGATTTGGGGTTGGAGAGAAAGAAGGGAAATGATGCTTTTTATTTGTTTCACTTGAGCTGTACATTGATCTTCTCCCTTTTTGCATTTCCAGGATGCATAAAGTGAGAAGGAACTTGAGGAGATGTGCTCGGTCCAAGAGAAATAATTTTGAAAAAACTCATCTCACTGGATACTGCAGCAACAGTAAAATCCCAAATGGATTTCATGATCCTGACAATTCTGAGTGCACTTCAGGGATAAGGCACAAGATCTTACAGAAAAACAGACGCAGCAGCACACATCCAGGAAAACATCTTGGAATTAATGGCATAAAATCATGGTTTATTTTCCTGCATCTGTTTGATTTTAGGATCCCTAAAAATGTTACATTCCTAGCATCAGGGGTCAGGGGGTAATTTAGAGGTAGTTGGTGATAAATATTTTTGGTTATATGTAGGGCAGATATTTATGCCTTACATAACTCTGTAATATAAATATGTATTATATATTAGGGCATATAGCTATCTATTTATATATAACCTATTTTTTATGTGTGCACAGATATAGTTTATATCAGACACTGTGCCTGTCTGAGGGCCTTGCTACTGAGCTCCTAACTCATTCCTGAAGAAAACATCAGGCAAAAGCTGTTAGGTTTAACTGGTTCCTCTTTTCCTTAATAATTATTTTACTCAGTTGGAATAACTGAGAACAGCTGTTAGAGATGTGCAGTTCCCAGTGGGACCAAGGCACTTTTTTGCACAACGCAGAGTGGCATTTAAGGTAGTCAGTAGTCAGAGAAGTGAGGATTAGGATTTTGAATGCTCTTGGGCAACAAGGCTGGCCAGAGATCCCTCCTAACTCACTGTGGGACAGCAAAAACCCCACAGCCAAGGGGAACCAGGGATTGTGGGGATGGAGAATTTAATGGCATCAGGTGGCAGCAGTGCCAGTTCAACTGATAAAAAAGTAAATCCACGCCTGCTCTAGAGGAGTATTGTTCCTGGACGTGTGTAAATACAGGGACACCTCTTTACTCTCAACTGAGGGAGGTTTGTGGTTGTGGTGCCAGTTTACCCTTGAGAGTTCCAGGCTTTATTTCAGCTCCCCTGGCCCGGCCTGATGTGCGGCAGTGGTGCGAGGGCCGGAGCCATTCGCTGGCTCTGGGAACGCAGATGCCATCATGGCCCAGTGGGGGGGGGAGCTTAGGCTGTGGTGGCAACCTCAGAAAGGGATCAGATGGCTCCTGGAACTGCCCAGAGCGCAGGAAGGGAGGGGGAACTGAACTGCTCCCACAGACCCCTGCTGGGCTATGGATCTGGGCCAGGCCCATCAGAAAAGTGGCAGCATCAGTGGCACCTCAGTTGTTACTGTCCTTGGAGCTCTCAGGATCAGGATGAAATCATGTTCATGCACTACTGGGAAAGCAGGGAGCAGGATCAGTGCTCTAACTCTCTACACTCTCTCTCCAGGAGTGCCTTGGGTCATGGCAATTTCATGTGTGGAATAGTTTCCTGTGTCTGCCTGGGCAGCTGCAGTTATTGCACAGGCATTCAGGGCTGACAGTTCCCTGCAGGGAGAGCTCAGCCCATGTGCCCAGAGGCAATCCCAGCATCTGCAAGAAAGAAAAAAGCAGCAAAAGGTGATTGCTTCTCTTTCAAAGTTATTTCAAGTGCTCACACCCAAACCCACCTTTGCTCTTGATTCTGGCCAGGTGCATGGTGAGCAGTGGGCACAGGTCATGTCATCCATGCTGGTGTGAGTGATGCTTTCTGGGGGAAAGCAGCTGATCTCCAAAGTTCCCTTCCTGCCCTGTGCCTGATCTGCACAGGAGAAAACCTCTTCCAGGAAGGGATTGTGCTTCCTCTAATGCCATTTGCCCAGTCTGTTCCATGGGGATATTGCCAGCCTGGGGCAGCAGAGGCACACGCAGCTCTCAGCACTCTCTGCTCCAAGCACAGCTCTGGGCTCCTTTGCACACTGCCTCTGCCATGGGGGTTTTCTCCAGGAGAAGCCAAGGAATTGCTCATGGAAGGGTGCAGATTAAGTTATCCCAAAGGGAAGCAAAGAATAAATATCTCATTTTTCCATCAAAATGCTCATGCTCTTTCCTACAGATTATTTCAAGTCTTTCCCACAAGCTTTGCCCTACCCATCATCCCATTTTTACCCCAAAAAGTAATTTTCTCTGTCCTCCAGAATGTCTCAGTGTCTATCCCCAAAATTTTCACTGTGTCTCTGCAAGTGACTACCTCAGTTTACCTCATGCTGTTCATTCTCTCCCCTGGGGATTGCTTCAGATTTTCCCTCCAAGCTGTCCCTGCTTGTGCACTTCTGATTTCTTCTTTTTTACAAGAAAGTATTCATTCACTACTCTGGAGATTAGCTCCAGTTTTACCCCCCCAAAATTGCCCTAACATTCACTAGTCATTGCCTGATTTTTACCTCACTATGTTCATTCTCTCCCCCTAGAGATAACCTCAGGTTTTACCCCCAGTATTTTCCCTACCTGCCCACTAACTATTTACTCTTTTTGACCTATAAATATTCTCTTTCTATCCTGGAGATTTCATCAAGTTTTACCCTGAAATATTTCACTATCTTTCCAGTACTGTCTCACTTTACCTCAGGATGTACGCTCTCCCTGCCACACATCACCCCAGCTTTCACCTCCAAAATTATTGCTACTTGTCCACTACTTATTACCTGATATTCACCTCAGTATGTCCATTCTCTGCCCAACAGGTCATTTTAATTTCTACCCCCCAAAACTTGTCCAACCTGTCACCTAGTGACTGCCTCAGTTTACCTCAAAAATGTTGTCTCCCCTAGAGATTACCTCAGACTTGACCCCCACATTTTTTCCCTGTCTGCAAGTTACTACCTCCATTTAACTTCAGTATGTTCATTCTCTGGACTACAGACTCAAGTTTACTCTCAATCTCCCTGCCTCTCCAACACTGATTACTTCCTTTTTACCTCAAAAGATTCATTTATTTTCTACCATGGAGGTTACATCAAGTTTCACCCCCAGAATTTACTAATACTTCCACAACTGATTCACTCAGTTTACCTCAACAAGTGTTCATTCCCTCACCTAGAGGTGACCTTGTATTTTACCCCCAAAGGTTTCCCTACCTGTGCACAACTGATTGCTATAGTTTACTTCAAAATCTTCATGCTCTCCATTACAGGTCACCTCAAGTTCACTTCAAAAGTTTTCCCTACCATTTCCATTAGTGATTATCTCAATTTTTACCTCCAATAAGTCATTCTCTACCTACAGACACTGGATAGTAAATCATACAAAGATCTAAAACACTGCACAAGAAACAGCAGAAAGTTTTCCATGAATAACACAAGTTCCTTTTTTCCCCTCCTCTGCCTAGGACTGCTACCAGGAGACAGGAGAGCTGTTATCAACACTCAAACCTCCCAAGCATTGTTATTGCTCAGAGAGCTGCGCTGGCACTGAGCTACTCCCATGCACCTGCAGGGCTCTGGGGAGGGGGAAGACGACCTCCCACTCCTGCCTGGAGAAATTTCAACGCCCTAAAAAGTCATTTCCCTTCTCTCTCTCTGACCCACGGCCAAAGCAGCTGTGTAGAACAACATGGACTACTCATGGAAGGGATGATTCAGTTGTGGGAAAAACGCTAAAGAAGGCCTATCACCCCAAATTTCAGGGTGAAAACACACTGCTTGTTAAGAGGAGCACACAAACTCATTTAAACCAGAGAGCAAACTGCACACCAGGAAAAGAGCTGAAAGATAGGCCCTGCCTTGATTGATAATTCCAAAGGAAATTCCCCACAGATCATAGGCAATTACCTATAATTTTACCTCCCTAATCACTGGATTTCTGACTTGGGTTGCTGTGGAAGTGTTTCACAGATGCCTTGAGGGGTCAGGGGCTTGGCTGGATTCTTTGTGGTTAGTCCTGACAGGCCCAGGCCAAACCCACCCACCTGCATCGCTGCTCCACCCCAAATTTGCATGAAATACTGAGAACAGGTTATAAATACTCCCCTTCTCTGTCCTTCCTGACACATCCATGGAGCAAATGTACTCTATCCATTGTTCCCAAGAGCACCTCTCCAGCCCAAATCCCAGTTTTCACCAACACAAACCAAACAGACCTAAGACAATTATTCCATCAGTGCCTGCAATTCTGAGCTCCCTGTTCCCTGCCACTCACACAGCAATCTCACCTCAGCCCAGAGACTCCCTGTCCCCAAAGGGAAACACAACCTGATAGGGCACAGCTCTGGCACCACATTTCCCCTTGTTCCTGAAAAGCCCTAGGTAAATCCAGTCCCTCAGACCTTGCATCCCTGAACACCAGGAGAGCTGGTGTTTTACCCAGATCCCAGTGCCCTGCACGGCTGCGCTGACACGAGCACAGGCCGATCGCTCCGCCCAGCACCATCCCTCATTTTCTTCCCATTGCTCCCCAAGTGTCCCCAAACCACCTCGTGTCTGTGCCGGGGCCAGGGCCTGCCCCGACCAGAGGCTGTCACCCAGCCTTGCACCTGCTCCCACCCCTGGGAGAGCTGGGAATGCACTGAGAGCTCGGCTCCCCAGTCCTCAGACACACAAATAATGCCCAACCTGCCCCTCTGGGCACAGCCAAACACCACAACTCCATCATCCCCAAGGAACTCTGGCAGTCGCCTCTTCACCTCTGCCCTTGTCCAAAGGACACAGGTAGGACTGGGCTGTCAGAAATGGTATTCCCTAGGCAGTTCATCCCAGCAGAAAGGAGAAGAGGAACCCTGTGTCCCTCTGACTGACCCCACAGCATGGGCAGGACCAGCTGGGTTCTTCATATTCTAAATTTTAAAATGAACTGAAGAACCTGAAAGGCAAAAAACAACACACATATAAGGTTAGAGCCAGTCAACACACACAGACAGACACACTCTCAGACACCCCTTCTTCAGCTTACACACTGACTGCAGCCCTTACTAGAAACACTCCCCCCTAAAGAAGATGCTTTAACATCTTCTTCCATCTGCTGCTCCTTGATGTGGAACAGTAGATCCTGGGAAAATTGGTAGCATCAGTGACCATAGGGATCAAAATTTGCCTTAGGGACCTGCAAGACAGCATGAGGCAGTCTGCAAGTAGCTGACAGCTAGGAGTTATCCCCACACCAGCCCCATAAACTTTCTACCCAAAAGCCCATAGACAGGAGAGGAGAGTTCTAAAACTGTTCAAACTAGCCATGACTGAATGTGCCAGGGCAGGGCAGCTCCAAGCATAAGTGGCACATGGATACACAGTGCATCAAATATAAGCAAAGATGACATGAAGACTTGAGATAACGCTTCAGAAGATAAATTTTTGAGACCAGGATGCTTTGAGGCGACGGAAGCTACAAAACTACTGCAGTGAGGAGGGTCTAGTACACTTCATACAGAAGTCCAAGGGACCAGCACATGAAAAAAAAGATACTACCAAAACTGAGAAGGAAGATGGATAGGAACACCTTGTGTACTTCTTCTGGTCTCAAAAAGCAAAACCAGAAAGATGCCAGAATAAGCCCGATCCAGGAAAGTATGCAAGTGCTCCTGCTGCCAATATGGCCCATAACGATGCCTGTAAAGCACTGAGACATCACAAAGCCCTATGACACTGAAGACAATGGACACAGACCACATAACATAGACACAAACTGAAACTGCCCAGCAGTTCTACCTGATGGACCCACGATTGCTAGTGCAAGATAAGCCAGAGGCCGATGACGCCGAAGGAAAGAAGGCTCTACGGCAGTAGTACGTGACAGTGAAAGGTAAACTCCTTATGAGAAGTTAGTGCCAAAGCTGGTAAGAGGATGCTCAAGAAGTGCAGTAGGCCTAGAGAAGGAGGCAACGACTGCCAGCTGATACAAAGGGATCCCTAGAGAAGGATTCTGCTGCCAAAGGCTGAAGTGACATCACAAAACATGACCGACCCACAAATGGCCAAGATGCAAGATGTCCACGTGCTTGCTATGCTCAAAAGTGCTCAAAAGCATGGCTACACTGAAGAGTAGGCAAAATTTAGACCATGGCAATCGTGCCAGACCCGAAGGCAGGCTCCTCGGGTGAAAAGATGGACAATGACATCGAGACTCAAAATCCAATGATGCAAAGCTCACGAGAACATGGAGATGGGTTGGAACTGCCCGGCCCGGCAAAGGCTCGAGTGATGCTGAAGAGAAACCCTCTCTCCCTTAACCTCCAAGGGGCCTGGCCCACTACAGCCCTCTCCTCTCAGCTAACTTCAAATTGCCTCCTGTGATTCCAAAGGTTTTTGCCTTCTCCCAACCAACAGTCCCCACACTTAGCTCTCTGAAGACCAGCAGACGAAATCCATCCTCAACAGAAAAGAATGCTTCAGCACCGTGGATGTCAATACATGGCCCACAGCCCACTTGGGTGGCTGCAAAAGATGGAGAATAATGACAAAATTCAGACTGTGATGACACGTCCCAGAAGTGACCCCTTGCACAATGCCTCTCTCCCTCATAACTGCTGAGGCTCATCGCTCACCGGCCGTTTCCAAACTTAGGCTCTGCACCTACTTGTAGTACCTAAGACAACAAAACAGAAACTGTGACTATTGCCCTCCAGAAGAATAAATGCACAGGCTGGGCTCCCTCTGCACCACTGGCCCAGGCTCACCTCAAATCTCCCTCTGACTCCGGAGGTGGCCCGGACAATACCCGCAAAGCGAAAAGGGACACGCTTCGCATGCTGCCACGTACCTCTCACCTATCAGTCGCCCCACCTAAATGCCAACTCACCTGCTCGCCTCTGTCCCTTGGCATGCCCAGGGCAGCAGCAGCACCTGCAGAGAAGCAAAGCAATAAAACATGCTGAGAGACTGAAACCACAGCCTCCCCGCTCCAACTCAAGTACACCACACCTATAGCTTAAGCTTGCACCCACCTGGCCTCCAGCATCCCAGGGCTGGGACACCTTCCCAGTGGACCACCTAAAATGCACAAACAAAAACGGATGCTTAGAGCTGCACCAGAAACTGATACCCAAGCAGTAACAACTCATTCTGGCCACCAGTCACCGCTCACCTCGCTCCATCGACCTTGACCACTGATCTTCAGCATTACTTCCTACAAATAAAGATGAAGAACAAAGCTGTAACACAGTCACCATTTACACTTGCCCTGCAAAGACAAACGGTGACTGACCTTCCTGTGGGAACCACCTCACCTGGTATGGGGCACTCTGCCACAGATTCAATCCATCTGCATCTGAAAGAAAGTGATGACAAAAGTCAAAGTACTGCATCTTAACTTAGCAGCTCCAAACATTTTGTGTTAATCTAGAAATACCATCTTGAGTCCAACTAATCCCTACATTACAAATGTCAAGTCCCTAGGACTTATCCTATTACACCTACACCCAGACTATGTAGCAGGGCAAAGCAGCCCCAGGCCAAACACACAGACACCTGTGACACAGGAGATGACAAAGAAGGGGATGCAACAAGGAGAGGAAAGTCTCAGCAAGAAGAATTACCAATGACATGACCTAGATGAGGCTCAAAGAACTCTGGCAGAAAAAGACCTTAACAGAAGGACTTATGCCAAGCACTGCAAAGATGGACGCCCGAGAATCGTACGGTTGGAATCCTCTACCTATCCTCACATTCTCCCAAATCCTAATCTGTTATAAGGGTTGCGGTGCACAGCTGTCAATACAGCTCAGAACAAGACTGTAAAAGGTGTCTGACTCAATAGTGCTAAAGAGAGATGCGATTCCGATGCATGTCCGAGCCTGCAAGTCAAAGGTTCAAGGGTACCAGCGTCGGGCCAAGGAACACAAAGGAGCTGCTGAGGATGATGCCCAGCATTTCTGATAAGCCCCTCAAAGGGGTAAGGCAAAAGACATGTGACACAAGATGCCCACAATAGAGACACAGAACACACAATAGACAAGTGACACAACACGCACCGGGACTGCTCTGCCCTGCACACCTCAGCATTGTGATCAACAGCGAGACTTTGCCTTTACGTGGCCTAAGGGTCCCTCTTGTGGACATCCCCATCTCCAAAGCTAATTCAAAGATCCCTCCCACCAAGTCCTGACCCAGCACCCCACTCTCATCCCCCTCCCTGAGGTGTAGCCCTCGACTTAGCTCTCAGATATCCAGGGATGCAAATCCTCATCAGGTGCAAAACAAGGCCACCTCATCATCTGGGAAGTTCCTGCCCTCAGAGGGCTGTTCTCTCTCAGTCTACTACAATAAAGAAAACCCAACATCAGTGCCTGAACTCAGCAGCACATCAGCCAAAACCCAACAATTCCACTACTCACCGGCTCCTGAGAACGCCCCGGTCCTTGGCTCATATTCTGTGGCCGCACTCCGAGGCCGACGTCGCAGGGTATCCCTGGGTTAAGGGGAGACAAGGTGATGTGGCATTGCTGAAACTTGAGGGGACCCTCGCTCCTCCCTCCCTCCCCGACTCGCTGCAACTCCTCAGCCATTGCCAAAGGCTGCCCAGATGGCACCTTCAAACAGAAAAGGTACAGGCTTCATCGCAGAGCCCTGTAATACTTCTGGAAGGCTCACAGGGACAGGCAGCTCAAGGGTGATAAACTGGCTCCATCAGCTGGTCCATGAGGGGGTTCAGCCCCTGTAGGCATAATACAAGTGGGCCACCTAAAACACACAAATGGATGCTCAGACAATGCATGCTTTGAGCTGCCCCAGAATTTGGCACCCGAGCAATAACTGGTTGTGTCCACTGGTCACTGCTTACCTCACTCACTTGACCTTGACTGCTGATATCCAGGTTTACTTCCTAAAAACAAAGACAAAGAACAGCCCTGCAACATAACCAAAATGAAACACCACCCCTGAAAAGCTGAATGATGACCAACCTTCCCAGGGGAGAAGGGGCAAAACAAAATGGAAAGGCACATGCCCATGTAGTGTCCAAAAGGGTTGCATTGCCAAGATAGGTTCCACCTGAAAGTGCTCGGCTGTGACCTCTTTCTGCAAGGGTGTCTGTCATGTTGGAGTAGCAATTTGAATGCTGCAGACCACCTGTAAAACACAAAAAAAAAAAATCAAAGGCTACTTATAGTTTCATCACTAATACAACAACTCCAGTAGCATCCAGTTCTGTGCTGGAATCAATACTCATCCAGCTCATGGTCCCCCCGGTGCCAATACCCTGCTGTGCCAAGTGCTTCGCATCTTCAAAATGAAAATCCCAACAGTGAGGTAAACATAGAGCCCAAAGTCAGGCCATAGCTTGGACTTCAGGCACTGACCCACCTCGCTGCTGTGCTCCTCTGGTCTCCTCCATTCATATCACGTTTACATGCTCTCCCTCTGCAAAAGAATTATTTGTCAAAGTTACCCAGACAGACAGGGAAAGCTTAGCCTTTCCCAAGTTCTCATTCCTCAAAGCAAACTGCCTAGGATCCCACAGGAGTGGGCCTTAGGACAAACTACTATGAAACTGCAAGACACCACTGCACCACTCCCACATCTCCACTGAACACCACACAGACTGGCCACAGTCACTCCATCCGAGGCGTGGCTCAGGTGGCTGAGCAAAGCAAAAGGCTCCCTGTAAAGTCTCCTTTCTTCTCCACCTAACCCCCCCCCAAGACTACTCTACAGAGCAGAGCAATTCCAGGCTAGACACAAACTCAAACAACACATTATACTACAAGCAGTGGGACATGAGGATGATAAAAAAAGCTCTCGGCAAGAAGAACAATGGCAAGGACAGGGATGACGCCAAAAGAGACAACTGATGGTATGGCAATGGTGGATGAAAGAGGCTCTAAGGAGCAGAAGAAAAGACTGGAACAGTGACCTGTTCTAAGAACTGTCAGTCACAATGATCAAGATGGCTGTGAGAGACAAGGCCACATTTAGAATGCTCCCATATCCTGACAATCTTACAAGCCCCAGGACATTACAGCTCATGGCTGGAAAGGATGGATGGCAGTACAGCCGGGAACAAGGCCTCCAAAGAGATCCGACTCAATGCTTTCAAGATGTGATTCCAAGATGTGGCCAAGCCCACTGGTAAAAGAACAAGTGATATTGGCATCCTACCGAGAAGTACGAAAGATCAAGAAGCTAGAGATGATGGCCAATGCTTATGATGAGCCCCTTAAGGGTAAAAGGCAGAGAGATCTGATCCAAGGGAAGCCAAAGACACAGAACACACACCGGACAAGACAACACACACTGGAACTGCTCTGCGCTGCACACCCTACAGTTGCAGTCAAAAGTAGGGCTACTCCCTTTAGCTTACCTAAGAAGGCCCTTGGAGAGCATCCCTTTCCCCTACACTACTTTTTAAATCTCTCCCAGCAATTTCCAACCCACTATCCTGCTATCATCCCTTCTCCGGGCCCCGGCCCCCAACTTAGCTTTCAGATGACCAGTGATGTGAATCCACACTGGATGCAAAGGAGTCCACCTCAGCCATCTCCAAAGGCACTGGGATCACCAGGTTGGCCTCTTAGTCAGCTATGACAAAGAAAACCAAAATCAATGCACCAGTGTAGTGGCATACAAGCCAAATCCCAACAAGTCAGCTACTAACTGGGACCCTGCTCCCGCTCCCACTCATACTTGCAGTCTTTAACTTACCTATCAGAAGCCTCCATCTCCAATGTCATCTCTGACCCAGGGTAGCTCCCTCTTGCAGTACAATGAACCTGCTGAAAAATTTGGAGTGTAATACTGACACAATCTGGAATTTCAGGAAATTGCAGTGCTTCTAAGAAAAACAAGGCAAAGGAAAAAAAAAATACAAAAAGCACCAGGCACCTTAACAACCTTGAACACTCGATGCAAAAATCATGAACTATGCACTCAATGCTATCTTCTTCACAGTGTCTTCAAAGCCTCTATTGCTTTAGATGCCAAAAGCACCTGCTGAAAGAAAACTGAGAAAACCTGAACGACCCCCCCCCCTTCATGGAAATAAGAAGACACCCTCAACCCAACTAACCCCACAGAAAGAATGAGCCTTTTTTTACCCAGGGCTGGGGTTAATATACCCCTGGCCGGGCCCGCCTCTCGTTCCCACAATGCCCGGGAAAAGGGAGGAGGCAATTTTACCAGAAGGGATAAAAGCACTGGGAGGAGCTGCAGCTGTTTGGCTGCTCTGCCTTAAATTCCAGGTGACTAAAGGGCTCTGTAGATGCCTTCTGTTTTACTACAGCTGCATCCACTGAAAGGGTAAAAAAGCTTCTTGTTTTGGCAGCGTAGACACATGAGTTGCATGATTCCTTGTTAAGTTCTGTAATTGTTCATTGGTGGCTATTGAGTCACAGGACTATGGAGGGTGGAGAAGAATAGTAATAATATACATGGTGTAACTCCTGTTGGGGTCTCTAATTAGGGATGTATTCATTATAAATAAAACTGAAAAAATAATGGGCTCTCTGGCAGCAGGAAGGTTTTGTGAGTGCTGGGCTCGCTCCCTTGTGAGAGATTAGGTGCCAGTACCCAGCTAGAAGTGCCCTGAAGTACAGATTTAAATTCTTAAAATGCTGAAAAAGGGGGAGCTTCCTTCAATTGAACCCCTTAAAATGAGAGACTAGGGAGTGTTTATCTCTACTTAAATAGATGCCATAGCAATAAATGGGTTCTCTCCTCTGAATCCCCTAAAATACTGGAAAAAGAGGGGTTTTCCTTACTTCAGGTCTCTCCAGTGATGGAAAAAGGGGGATTTCTCCCTCAATTCACACCCTTATAAAGGAGGGACAACCGGGCTTTCCCCTCAATTTAAACCTTGGGATGATGAAAATGGGGGAGTCATGCTCAATTCCAATCAATAAAATAGCATTGTCAAGGTTTTCCCCTTCTATTTAAACTGGAGAATAATGGAAAATGGGGATTCCCTGTCAAGTGATACCCCTAAGAGCATGGAAAAGGCAGGGTTTCCTTCAACTGATGCCCTTAAAATTGCAGAGGAAGGGGATTCCCCCTCAATTTAAACACAGACAATTATGGAAAAGGAAGGTTTTTTCCCTCCGTTTAAATCCCTTTTCTCCTCATAACCCCCCTTTTTTTGGGGGGGGCACTGGGGAAGGGCTGCCAAGATGAAAGGGGAAAGTGGAATGTTTCCCTGGGACCCCACATGCTGCCCTGCCTGCTCAGGTGCTGCCCCTTGGCACGAGGGGTTTTCCCTGGGCATTTTCTGGGAGCAGTGCTCTGTGCCCAGGTGCCTCCGGCTGCTCCCCAGCTCCTGCCGGATGCTCCGACCATTGTCCCTGGAGGGACACTCGGGATGCCCCCATTGCCCCTCTGGACCAGCAGCTCCCTGCACAGCTGTGCCCGGGGAACCCTCGGAGAGCGGCCTCTGGCAGGAGCCGCCCCCTCCTCATCCTGGCCGCTCACACCTGGGGCTGCTGCGGGCTGTGGGGTCAGCGGCGTCGGGGGCGGGCGGGAGGCGCGTGGGCGCCGGCCAGCAGGCATCGGCGGGGACACCTCCGTGCCGCGCGCGCCGCGCCTCTCCCACGAGAGGTCCCCGCGCCCCGCGGTGCCGTGCCGGGCTCTCGTTCCCCCCCCCCCGCGCCGCCGCCGCCCCCCGCTCCCTCCGGCCCGGGGAGCTGCAGGAAAACGCAAAAGCATCGAGGAAGAGCGGGCACCGGAGCTGCCCGAGCCATCGGCTTGCCCGAAGGGCGGCGGCTGCCCGCAGCCGGGAGCAGCCACCAAGGATGGAGCTGCTGTTTGCCGGGAGGTGAGAGCTGGGGGCAGCCGGAGCCGGAGGCAGGCTTTCCCCGGGAGGTGGGAGCTGGGGGCAGCCGGAGCCGGAGGCAGGCTTTCCCCGGGAGGTGGGAGCTGGGGGCAGCCGGAGCCGGAGGCAGGCTTTCCCCGGGAGGTGGGAGCTGGGGGCAGCCGGAGCCGGAGGCAGGCTTTCCCCGGGAGGTGGGAGCTGGGGGCAGCCGGAGCCGGAGGCAGGCTTTCCCCGGGAGGTGAGAGCTGGGGGCAGCCGGAGCCGGAGGCAGGCTTTCCCCGGCAGGAGGGGCCGGGAGGATTTCAGCTCGCAGCGGCTCTCGGTGGGTGCTGGATGGAGCCCGGGCTGAGCCAGGTGGCCGGTGCGGGTGCTGTTCCTGTCCCCAGGCGCCGATGAAATGGCAGCTCAGAGCAGCCTCGTGTGTCTGTGTGGAAGCAGCTCCGATGCTGGCAGCCAAATCAAATCAAATTGCTGTCAGATTTGTATTAAATGTGGTGTTTAAATCTGGAACTGCTCAGCTCCCCAGGTGGGAAAGTGCTTGGAGTAGCCAAGCTGAGCCGTTGTTGAGAATTCCAAGCATTGTGTCTTTACTCTCCTTAATACAGCGTTTAAATAATTGATACTTGATGGAGACAGTATCAGGGGGATTTGTTAGAGGGGCAGGGATGTTTTTTCACCTGGCAGTGTGTTGGGATAGTCAAGACTCCTTATGTCAAAATTAATTGATCTTCCTTCTTTTCCTTTTTTTTCCTTTCTAGGTTGTGGCTGAGTGGGAAGAATATTTCGGATAAAGAAATGAAATGCACGAGGGAAGCTTCGTGTTCCCGTGGAGATGCTTTAGGCGCGTGCAGCTTCTGAGCTGCACCGAAACTTGAGGCTCCCACAGAAGCTTCCTGGTAAGCCTGAGTGGGTTTACTGCATGGGGGTTCCAGTCACTGCTGGACATACTCTGAAGTCCTGGGAAAACATGGAACAATAGCTCTGAGTGGAAAAAATATATGCTCAGCATTCTCTAGGGAAAATTATAGTTGGCCTGTAAGTGTACCCCCACGTCTGCATTGGTTAAAAAGTCAGTCCCACACACTTTCCTGGCTGGTGTGAAGTTGTATAGTTCATCAGATCTGATCCAGTGTGTAAAGAAATGTTTACTGTGGACTTTCAGGAGATTATTAAACTTGATCTCCCTGGATTGACAGAATGAATCCACATAGGATGCAGAGCAGGATGTGGTTTCTCAAACAGAATAGTGACATTCTCGAAGAAGGCTACAAGCAAAGGGAATCTTAATTTTAGTTATTGAACACAGAAACATTTATATCTGCTTATGCAACTCTTAGAAGGGAAGAAGAACATGGCCATTCTGTGCAGTCCTATGTGGAAGTGTACTGGCTCAAATTGTCTTTCAAACAGCCAAGTGGCACCGGGTGTCACCTGGAAAAATTAAGTACTGGGGACACTTTACACTCATAAATGGCCTGACCTTGTGTACATGGAAATCAAGGGACTTCTGTAATGTTAGAATGGGTCTCAAATGATGGGTTTTTGCAGATTAGCAATCTATCCAAGGAATGATATCATAAAATTTTGTCTAGCAAAACCTGCTGCCAACATTTAAAAATATCTACCAAATGCTATTCCCGTTAAAACAGTCTTGTTAAAATTGTCTGTTCCAAACAGAACAAGATTTTACTGTTCTTGGTGATGTCGTTTTCCTCCTCAGATTTCTGTGAAAGCATGTGTTTCACAAGGCATATCAAAGTTGTCTCATGGGCAAAAACATGTAAACATCAAGCGTGTCATTTTCTTGAAATCCCCTGTAAAATGGCTCGCCACGCTGCCTTTAACCATTCAGAAGCATAAGAGGAAAAAAGGAATTTGCAGGCACTCCAAGGCTGGGTCTGTGGGAGATCTGAGATGAGCCTGTGGCTCTGCAGTCACCCATCAAGAAGTCACCCAAATGTGCTTTTTATCTTGCAGTTTCCACATTTGGGAGGCAACTACTGCGTAAAGGATCTGGGTTGTGCTAATGAAAAATATATCACAAGGTCCGTGTGTGGCTGGGTTGGTTCCATAGTTCCAGCCATACCTGCTGTTGTGATACATAATCCCAGTTCATACTCCTGGGAAGAGTTTCCTGCAGCAGTGCAGGTGGGAAGTTTCTCTCTTGCACTGGCTCCACATTGAGCTCTTTCTTCTTAATGCAGCCAGTGCACTGAAGGAGAACAAGCTCGCTTCTTCCTTGCCTGGTTGTTCAGGGTGAATCATTAACCAAGCACTTGAGTGACAAACCAAAATTGTTTGTTGAGTGCCTTCTGCAGTCTGCACGGACAGTTTGCCTTCTGCAGGAGGTACGGTTTTCTTCTCTCACGGAATGAAAGCACCACAGACCCCCTCTGCTCGCCGCTGTGCTTTAACCAGACCTGAAGTATGTACATAATAATACATAGATCTATATCTATCTACATATATATATGTACTGAAGTATATAATCTATCTATCTATAGAACTTCTTTATATGTATAGAAGTTCTGTGTTGCTCCTGCTTTATGCATGAGGAAAGGGCATACATATAATGAAGAAAGAAGTTAACTTTTCCTTGTACTCTTCCTTTGTAGCCTGTTGAGGCTTTTGGTGAGAGGAATTATATCTTTTTCCTAGCAGCACTTAATGAACTGAAATCATTCTCCAGGATGATGATGACATGCCAGTTCTCGGTATATGGATATGAGTCCTGAGATCCCACACACGGATACACAGAAGGACTGCATAATGTGCTGAAGATGGGGAGAAGGTATGCTTGGGTGAAAGGTGGGACTGTTTCTTCTAATGGCTGCTTACATCCAACAGCAAATACTGATTTCTCCCTTTTTAATGCAAGAGCATTTATCTGCCAGTGTTCAAACTGCATTTCCATGACATAAGAAGAGTTGTCTGGATAATTAACTAATACAGTTAAAACACATCAGTTTGAGCAGATGTTCTTGTCTGTGCTTTTAACGTGAATGGCCTTGATTTTGCAGCAAAGTCCGAGAGATGGCACCTGAATGCAAGGGTTTGGGTTTGTGAAGCTTTGCAGAATGATGGCCTATATTTATATTTCTTTCATAAACTCCCCATAAGCTGCACACAAACCTCGTTTAGAGAGTTTTACTGAGACAGCAGATTCAAGCCTTCGTTATTAGGGGACGTCTGCAATGCCGTTGTCTGCTTGACATTAATTCTTCCAGCTGTGCATCGATGTATTGTAATGGCCCTGGGTTTTTTGGTCGCAGTTTGTTTCCTGCAGTGCCCTCGTGCCTGCGCAGCACTCGTGATGCTGACGTTGACCCTGGGCTGTGTGGCAGATGGGGCTGTCCCGTATCCCAAAGTTACGGGAATGTATGTAGGCGTCAGATGGAATGCTGGTCTCTCCACTCACCCTTGGCTCTGTAATTTCGTCATCCAGCCATGGAGGACCTGTGCAGCCGTAACTGGCCAAGGCAGTGGGTGAGCACAAGCTGCAGCTCTGCAGGAGATCAGGGACCTCTTGCCCACAGCAGAAACAGCAAGTAACTGCAGTTCTCAGAACTCGTTACCGTGCCCTTAACTGCAGTATTTCCCTGCTCTGTAATCTGGCCAAAGGTAGGTAGGTTTTGATAGGGATAGACACATTTCTACCACAAAGGTCACCTCTCTGCCAGATTCCAAAATTTCCCTTCCGGAGCTAGAGATCCTCATGTAAAAGGTTGCCTGAATTTAGGTAGCGTGTGCCAAGCAGTATATTTTTCCTTTAATAATATTCCTGGAAATAGCGGAACTGTTTTGGCTAAAGCAGATGCTGAACTGTTCAGAATGAAATTCTCAGAGCTGAAATCTGGCGAAGCAGAGTAACGTGCCCTTTTGTTAACCCTGGGGAAGGCTGAGCACCGTGGCAGCAGGGAGGGGAGGTGGCACTGCTGGTCGGCAAACCAAGGAAACCAAGGAGCGCTGCTTTTAGCAAACTGCCAGCTTGAAGCCAGTGAGGAACATCCTTGGGCTCCTGCACTCTGTGTTTTTATGTTCACCTTAAATAATGAACAGAGAAACCCAGAGGCACCAGTGCTGCTTCCAGCTGCCTTGAACTGCTTAAATAGGTAGTTTTAATCACCCAGGCTCCGTTCTCTCCACCTGTATTGCTCCTGGGCTTAAGGCTGGATGTATCTATGGAATCTCTAGTTATGTATTGGAGTTTGGCCTGAAGTAATTTGTGTTGCCGACTTGGTACTCTTTCCCCACCCTGGAAGTCTATCTGCAGAACCCCTCTGTGCCAGGCAAGAGAGTCCCCCATAGATGTTTCACTATACAGTTACATCTTTTGGGTTAAAGCCTTACAGGGCTATCATGTGAATGAGGACAAAGCTCTGTTTTTCTTCTTTGCTTTCTGCCCTGTCTTCTTTCTCTGTATTTTAGGACCCAAGTAACAGGGACATATAGCTCCTGTTCTGCTTCCTGGTTGTGTCACTGAAACTGCAGGAAAAACAAAAAGCCCTCCAACAACATTTTTAATGTTAGAGAGTCAAGGCACTACTTTCTTCTCTGGCCAGGATGTACCACAGAAATCATCTCATCCGCACATAGCCCGGGTGTGCAGAGAGAATCATTCCATGACACATGATCTTTACTAGAATTTTCAGATCTTTTTTGCAGTCAAAACTCACAGAAACGAATTGGGTCAGTGTTCATTGGTCTCAAGTTGTGTAGTTCCTAGTATCTGCTCTCCTATTAGATCCGGATTTCTTCGCTTCTGATGTTAATTAGATCTTCATTGCTTGAATTTCTTATCAGTCTTTGCTGGAGGCAGAGTCTGGGGTAGATGTTCCTAGATGGCCACTGAGGTTCTGTTGGTTCTGTTGATGTTCCATCGATGGCTTTATCTTGTTGGGGCTACTCCCAGTCTGTTGAAATGCTAAGCCCATCAGGCCTCACCTAGAGAAACAATGCCCTGGAAAGAAGCTTCAGTTCCCTTCCCCTGGGGCAAAGATGAGCAAACCTGGCTAAAGTCATAGATAAAAGATTTTTAAACTGGTATGTTTTCCAACAGTTGTATATAATGCTTTATTACATAAACGGGCTGGGAAAAGCTCTGGTACCCCTGACCAAGCTGGTTTTGTCTCAGACAGTGCTGTTATTTTGGGGCTAGACATGAAGCTGCTGTCTCTGGACTTGAAAATGAATATAGGAATGACTGAACAAACAAACGTGGTACACTCTTAAAAAATTGTGTGCCCATTGACCAAGCTGGATTACCACGCTCTTTCCAAATTCTTGCCATGCAAGTTCTTCCATGCCCTCACTTGCAACTCAAACTTTTTTTTGTTTTGTTTTGTTTTAAATGATACTGGTACCAGAGCACGGGCACAGCACTTCTATGAGCTGCAGAGCTATGAATATCTCTTTTTATGGATACAGTGTGTGCATGCTGTGGCTTTGGGCACAGGGTATGTCAGTGCTAGTGCGAGACTGATAATAGCCTCTAAAGATCGTTTGAGAAGTTGCTTACCTTTCCCCAGCGAACAGGACACGTCTTTGTATTTCCACCTTCAGATACACAACCCACTTGTGGGCTTGACTGCATAGCAAATAGTGCGAGAGTCATCCTTGCTTATGTGTATTTTTTTTTTCCCCCCTCTCCTTTATGTTTTGCTTTGCCCTCTCGTTTGCTTTCTGCCTGTTTTCTCTGAGGCTAGTGATTTCTTGGCAAGTTATTGTTCATAATCAAAGAAAGGTAGTGGGCAAGCAGCAACTGCTGTCTCAGGTAGCCCAAGCTGACCCTGCCACTGCTTTGGCAGGAGAAAGAAGCTTCTTTGGGAGGAGCACAGCTGTCCTGGGCTTTGTGCACACAAGGGCTGCTCAGAGCAGCCCCTTGACCCCATGCTGGCTCTGTGAGCTCTGCCACTGACTGGTAACAGTGATGGCAGTTTGTGTTGAGGCTTTGTTCTCTGCTCCCCAGAGAGAAACATTCAACTGCAGAGTGACTAAGTGGCTTTTCAAAAGCTACATGATGATTCAGTGAATGAACAACAACCCCCAGCAGCTCCAGGCCCCCTTCTCTCTGCAGAACAATGCCTTTCTCCCTGTATGAAGATGTGCACGTAGGATAGGTTGCATACAGAGTTATGTATTTCAAAAGAAATTTGAATATTAATCTTTATATTGTAGTGATGCCACTGTCCTCTAGGCTCTGTAAATAGCAGCACCACAACAATGTGAATGATTCCTTTTATGCAAAACCCTGGCCAGTGAAATAGCTTGTCAATACGAAATAAAATTGCTGCACAAAGGTTTGACAGCTACCTTCATTATATATGTCAATCAAAAGATCCTAAAAGCTTTATTGTCCCTGTACAGAGTCTGAACAATATGCTAGCCCAATATGCCTCAAAGCTATGTTCCCTCTACTCCTTTCATTTAAAAAATAGCCACCAATAACTTTTGACAAACAGTCTGAGAAAACTGCATGAGCAGCAAGGAAATCTTAGATTTTCTTGGGGATCTGTGGGCTGGAGCCTTCCACTCACTGGGCTCTGTCACATGTCACGGTAGATGAGATCTGGTCAGAAACACGGAGCCCTAAAATTACTCTACAAAACCCAGGCTGGCTGGGGTCGTGGGGAGGGCATGGGGAATTAGGGAGGAAAACTTATGCTGAATATGAACTACTTAAATAATTTTGGGTTAAGGCTTTTTGTTGCTTTCCCAGGTATGGGACATTCAAGCTCCTCTGTCGCAGGTCTCCCCCAGGTTAGGCTGGACCTGTCTTGATGAGCTCTTGCTCTCATCAGAGCCCACCCTACAGCTTGGGAGTGTGAGGCGTGCGTATTTCGGCTGGATTCCCTTTTTCCATGGCGCTCGGTCCTGCGAAGCCCAGCTGTCACTTAGGGCTCGAGGTGCTGTAAGCGGGGCCGGGGTCGGGCGGGAGCGGGGCTGTGTCCCGGGAGGCGGGTCCGGCGGCCGGTGCTCCCGCACGGGCGGTGGGGCCCAGGCCGGGCCCTGCCGGGAGCGAGGGCCCGGCAGCCGCAGCGCTGCGAGCCCAGCGCGGCCCCGCGGCCGCGAGAGGGAGCGGCCGGCGCGCCCCGCTCCTGCCCGGCCCTCACACAGGCCGCCGGAGCCTCCCCGGGAGGGACGGACCCCGCGCCTTCGCTCGGCCCTGCTGAGGCCGCATCTGGAGTGCTGTGTGCAGTTCTGGGCTCCTCAGGACAGGAGAGACATGGAGCCTCTGGAGAGGGTCCGGCTTAGAGTGACAAAGATGATTAAGGAGAATCTCATGTGTGAGGAAAGGCAGAGGGTGCTGGCCCTGGTCAGCCTCGAGAAGAGACGACAGAGAGGGAACCTCATCAAAGTCTATCAGTATCTGAAGGGAGAGTGCCAAGAGGATGGAGCCAGGCTCTGGTTGGGTTTTGCCCAACGATAGTACAAAAGGCAGCGGGCAGAAACTGATGTACATGAGCAAGAACTTCACTGTGTGGATGCCCAAGCACTGGAACAGATTGCCTAGAGAAGTTGTGGAGTCTCCCTCTTTGGAGGTATTCAGAAGGTATCTGGACACAATCCTCAATAAGCTGCTTTGGGGGACCCTTGCATGTCTGGGAACTAGGTGACCTCCAGTGGTCCCTTTCCAATCTTTAACCATTCTGTGAAAGTGTGACATTGTAATCTTGTGCCATGACAGAGCAGACCAAATCTGGTTTATGAGGGTGTCATAACTTCTTTGTTCTGGGCTGTAGCTTCAGTTAAGTTTCACAATTCAAAATATCTTGGAGGTTGGTTGTTTCCTCTAAGCCCTCAGCTTGGTTCTTAGCATGTGCTGGTGCGTGGCTTTGCTCTCAGACCTGGTCATGGGCAGTGCAGCAGCAGTACCTCAGGAGGTTACTTCCTGCATGCGTATCTGCCTGTGCCTTTCTGACAGCTGCTTTTGGGATGAGCTGCTGCTCTTGGCCTGTGCTAAAGGGCTGACCTAAAAGTGTAAAGAATAGCCTTGCTCTTGTGTTGGGGAGCGAACCATGGGGATGCTCTGTGAGGATGCATGCAGAGGAGATATTGCAACAGGACTGCTGATCACGCCAACTAGTGCTGGTGAAGAAACTGGTAAAATGGAAACTTTTAAAGAATTGAGGTGTTAATTCATGTGCTGAGAAAGCTGTGCTGCCCACTTACCATCCCAAAAACTGTGTGACGTTTCCCTGAGGTGCACTGCTTGCTGCTGCATCATGGCCGTGTCTTTGATCACAGGCAAAATTAAGCATGCTTTTGTCATCAGTAGACTCCACAAGTAGTTTCAAGATACATGGGAGTATATGGGAGTAAAAAGACATAGACTGACACTTCTCACAGTGTTGAAGTTTACATGGTGTGGTGTGTTCTCTCCCCATGCAGCATTGCCCTCCTGTACAGAGCCCTTTTATTCATGTTTTAAAGAATTACCACTGTTGTGGCAATGGCATAGAAGTTGTTTCGGTGCAATTTGTGGCGAGCACCAAATAATTGTGCAACAGAATGTCTGTTATCTGTGACAACAGCTGCCTTTCATAACTACCTTTGATTTCAGGTGTGCAAGACTGGACTAAGCTGAACGTAGGTGGTGCTGACAGGATGCAAAAGGCTTTCTGTAAGCAGAGTGGGCTGTGCTTTTCTCGCTAGTCCACCTCTGGCCAAGGACGTACTTTGTAGTGTGTGGGTGCAATGGTCAGGACACTGCAAACACTTTTGCTCCTGTGGTAAGGCTAGGAGCTTGGTGTTGTACATGGAAAAAAAGCCTACACAAGTCTGAAGCTTCTGCTGTGAGCACCACTGCTTCATCTTGTTATTCTGGCCCTAAAGGAAACCCTCCTGAAGGAATGCTGTACCCAGCCCCTCTGTTTCTGTGAACAGGAGGTAGCGGTGGCTTCCCAGGGGGAATAAACCAGGCTTTGGTGCTTGCCTGTCTTACTCCTCTGCCTTGTGGGAAAATGTTATGAATCCCTCTGTTTGGGTGATTGCTCACGCTTCTGCACCCTCAGACTTCATCTGTCAACTTTTAGCAGTTTATTATGCACTGATGCTGGGATGGCTCTTGCCAGCTAGGAACTGTTTTCCAGTGTCACTCCCTTGTAGTGGGCATGTGGAACTGCTGTGGCATTTTCTCGATGTTTAATGTGACCTAATTGTGTACTTCCACTGTCTGGGAGGATCAGCTCTCCTGGTGTGACAGTTGCCATAAAATCAGCGGTGCGTCTCTGGCATTTGCAGCTGGGTGCAAGGCACAAGTTCCTTGATTTTGCTGCATCAGCCCAGTGAAACATTGCGGGGCTGTGTGTGCAGCCAACTGCCTTTTGTTACGCCTGGTAACAGCTTGGCAATGTTAAAAAAAATGTAACCTCCAGCTGTTTAATTTGCTCTAGGGAAATAAAAAGGCTTCCTAATAATCTTCATATTTACTTGGCACGTTTGGTTTGAAAGCAGATGGGTTGATTTACGAGATAAATGACAAAGCAAGAGAAGAAGAAGTGTGTCAGTGGCTTTACCATTAGAGAGGAAGGCATTTCTGATATGTGGTTAATCACGATGAACCGTTCTAGGTTTTGGGGTTTTTTTGCAAGTCAGCTTCTTGGACCTTCTGCCCACCCGCTTGCTCAGCCAACTAATTCCCTCAGTGCCCATTGTCACCTCCCCCTATGACCTACAGGTAGGGGAAGGTGCAGAGCTGTAATGAAGGAGAGGGGCTGAGGTGGCCATTCCTTCTCAGTTGTGCCTTCTTTGCCCACTCCAAACTTGTGCAGGAGCCTCCCCGTTGCAGCACTCACCCCCTCCCTGTGGCCAGACCAGTAAGTGCCTATGTCCTTTTGGATGGGCTGGGAAAGGGTCCTTCCTGAGGCACTGCTGCTTGAGGCACTGAGCAGAGCTAGGTTCTCCAGGCAGGCTGGTGCTGAGGCTGTGCCCTCCCTGCCAGAGCCATGCACCCGTCTGCCCTGGCAGGCAGCTGGCAAGTTGTGAAATATGGTTCAGCACTTTTTTTTTTTTTAATTAAATTGTGCAGCTGTCTTGGAAAGGATTAGAAATCAGTTCTGGAAAAGACTACAGTAGATTTTAGTGAAGAATTCTGCTGTGTCCTTAATTATTTATAAGCATCAGGATATAAGGACACCATGTTAACCCTTCAGCAGCGAGGAAGATTACAAATAATCTAATAAATGACATATGCAAATCTTCAGATTGAGTAGGTTTAGTTGCAAGTTCTGAGACTTAGAAGTGAGGAAATATCAGAAATAAGGTTTCTGCTTATTGTTTTGTATGTCAGATAGCGTGTTTGGTGAGGCAACTGGATGTCACAGATTTGCTTACCACCCCTGCCCTGGTTGCTCTCACCACCTTTCACTAGCGGGTTTTGCTCAGGGGATGAATCAGGGGCAGGTTCATGCCCACAAGGCTCCTGCTCTATGGCCCCAGGGCCAGGCAAGGCTGCAGGAGCACTGTGGAGGGGTTACTGGTTTTGGCAGCTGAATGGTGTCAGGAAAAGCAGCTTCCCTCCCTGCCACGTGTTTCCAGAGGGCTGCTGAATAAGTCAGGGAAGCCAAAGCAAGGCTCCTTTCTGGGCTCAGAAACCTCTGTGCTAGAAGAACCCGTCCCTGCCAGCTAGGGCCCCCCTTGTCCTGCCCATGGTGTGGGTAAGTCACAGGCTCCTCTTCTCTGTGCTGGGATGAACTGCCATGGGAATGCCATTGCCAGCAGCCTGGTGTGCTGGAAAAAGGGAGAAGGGAAGAGGGAATGTGGTGCCAGAGCTGCGTGCCATCGGGTTGTGTTTCCCTCTGAGGACAGAGGGTGTCTGGGCCGAGGTGAGATTGCTGGGAGTGCTTGGATGAGCTGTGCAGGAGACAGGGAGCTCGGGATTGCAGCTGCTGCTGGAACCATTGCCTTAGGTCTGCTTAGTCAGTGTCTGTGTGAAGTGGGACTTGCGCTGGAGAGGTGCTGTCGGGAACAAAGGACGGAGTAAATCCTCTCCGGGGATGCGCAGGGAGGGACTGAGTTTCAGGGAAGGAGAGTATTTCTAAGCCGTATCAGTATTTCCCTGAACCTGGGGCTGGAGCAGTGAGGGGGGTGCTTGGGTTTGGCCTGGGCCTGTCAGGAAGAGCCATAAACGAGCCAGCCGAGGCCCTGAACCCTCCCTGGATGTTTGAAACACTTCCACAGAAAGCCAAGGCAGTCATGATTGCAGAGGACAAGTTGTAGGCGACTGCTGACGATCCGTGGGGAATTTCCTGTGGAATTACCAGTCAGAGAGTGCATGCAAGCAGAGCACATCTTTTGGCTTTTGCCGGTCTGTCACCTCCTGTCTGGCTCTAGAGAGTTTTGTGCGCTCCTGTTCAGGAGGCAGCGTGTTTTCAGCTGGAAATTTGGGGTGGTTTTGTTTCCTCAGGGTCTGGGGTCTTTCCTGAGAGAATCAGCCCTCCCATAAATCCCCCGGGTTGTTCTACACAGCTGCTTTGGCCGTGGCTCAGAGAGAGAGAAGGGAAATGACTTTTTAGGGTGTTGAAATTTCTCCAGGCAGGAGTGGGAGGTCGTCTTGCCCCTCCCCAGAGCCCTGCAGGCGCATGGGAGTAGCTCAGTGCCGGCGCAGCTCTCTGAGCAATAACAACGCTTGGGAGGTTCGGGTGTTGATAACAGCTCTCCTGTCTCCTGGGGCCCAAGGTTCGGTCTCACGGTCCCGGACCGGTGAGGGAGAGAAGGAACTTGTGCTATTCCTGGAAAAGCTTCTGTTATTCCTTGTGCAGCCTTTTAATTCTGTGTTCTGATGGACTGTCCGCTGTTTTTCTAACAGGACTTGTCAGAGATTCAGATTTAGGAATTGAATTTGGGTCCGTTCACTTCAGGATCTTGCCAAGCCTGAAGGCCTGGGGCGATGACTGCTCTCAGCGAGGGCTCTTTATGAATCCTCTGTCAGATTTCCCTCAGTGCTGGGCAGGAAAGGCGAGGGTTTGGATCAGGAATTCTGCAAGGGGGCCCTGTGTGACCATTGGCTTCTTGTGTGTGTGTGTGTGCATCAGTGAGCCAAAATCAAGAGCAAAGGCTGGTTTGGTTTTACTAACTTAGAGTAACTTTTAAAAAAAGTAATCAACTTTTTCTTCTTTTTTTAATTTAGGTGCTGGAATTGCCTCTCTGGACGTGTGCTGAGCTCTTGCTGCTGTGGACTGTGCAGCCTTAATTGCTGCAGGTTCCTGTTCTTCTCACCAGCTCAAAGTACACGTGGGGTTTTTTCCCCTTCTATATAGAGCTGTTGAGTTTGGTGATTTTCCTGAATTGAGGATATTGAAGGTCGAGAAGGAAGATTTGTGTCTTTTTGTGCTTTTCTGTTGTTATTTTTAGCACCTGCTCACCATCTGGACATGGTTGGAATACTGGAAACATAAAAGTTTTTAGGTTCAGTGCTTATTTATGCAAACCCAGGTTTTTGTTTTTATTTTTTTTTTTTTTTGAAAGGTCTCCATTTGTCTGGGCACTGTTCCTGGTAGTTTGATGTAGAAAAGGTCACGTGAACAGCAGGGAGCAGTGAGCACTTGGAAGGGGGGGTGCAGGTATTTCATCCAGGGTGGGGCAGTGAATGTGGCCTAGGAACAGCTCTCTGGTCAAGTGAGCAGCAGAGGAACTGAAGGATGCTCTTCCCCAGCAGAGCTGCTGCTTTGTGCTCTGGGCCAGCGCTGCCGCTGCTGGGCTTCCTCGGGGAAAACAGCTCCTTTGGGATGTGCTTTGCTGCAAAGCTTTCCCTGAGCTGGGTGTCTGCAGGAGGCAGAGTCGGGATACCAGTGTCAGGAGTTTTCCATGGTTTCCAGGCTGTTGTACACAGCACGTTCCGGGCAATTTGCGAGCGTGAGGCAGAGCAAAATGGGTGCAATTGGACTCTGCAAATGCAGTTCAGGCAGACGTTGATCTTTTAACTTTTCCATGGCAGGTGCGAATTCTTGGGCATTTGTGAGTCTGCCTTGACGTGCAGGGATTGAAGGGTTTAGGTGTGGAATTGTTTGGCCAGCTTGCTCCAAGGCATCGTGTACTTCTGGAAGTGCCACACACCTCGCAGGACCGAGGAGCTGCTGGCTGGGTGCTGGTTCTGCTCTGCCCTGGGAACTGGGAGCCCCTGGGAGGGCTGGGGGTGACACCTGGAGATGGGCTGGGGAAGCCTGGAATTGTATCTCAGCACTTTTCTATGCAGCTCTATGGACCGGTGTGTGCTGAACGAAGCGGCTCTTCAGCACAATAAATTCAGCAGTTTGGAAAAACCATGGAATCTCTGAGTTAATGATGGGAGAGGGTTGGGGCTGCTCCCTGATAACGTGCAGGGCTCGGGGGTGCAAAACGAAGATGGGGAGAGGAGTGGGGGCTGCTCCTCGTTGTCGGGGCGCCGCGGGCGCTGCGCAGCCTTCCCCTTTTACTTCCCAATTCCTCATTTTGTGCCTCCTTTTCCCTTGGGGATGTGCCCGGGCCGCATTCCAGCGGCCGCCGTGGGACAGCGCCTGCGGGCGGCGGGGTTTCCCGCGTGATTGACGGGCCCAGCGGCCAATGGGAAGGCGGGGCGGGCCGAGGGCTGGCCAATGGGGAGGCGGCTCGGGGCTGCGCGTGGCCAGTTGGAATCGGCGGGAGCGGTTGGGGCGGGCGGGCACGGACGGGCCCGGGCGGTGAGCGAGGAGCGGGAGAGCGGGATGGGGAACGGGATGGGGAACGGGATGGGGAACGGGATGGGGGAACGGGACGGGGAACGGGATGGGGGAGTGGGGGAACGGGATGGAGAGCGGGGGATGGGATGGGGAACTGGGGAACGGGATGGGGAGCGGCATCATATTTATTTTTATTTTTGGGTTTAATATTATTTTTATGTCTAATTTTTCCCTTCCCTTTCCTTTCCCTTTCTCTCTTCCACCTTTCTTTCCCTTTCCCTTTCCCTTCACACTCCCTTTCTCTTTCTCTTTTCCGTCTCTTTCTTTCCCTGATTCCTGAATTTTTTTGCCCCAGAATCCACAGCCCAAGCCACGTGCACACACTGCAGATGTGAAGTGTATTTTTACTGCCAGCAAGCACCTGGGAATAAAAAAACCTCAGCCCCAAAGCTTGATGTCTAAACAGCAACACAGAAGTTCTAAACCAGCTGTCTGGATTTGAAAAGACATATGTCTTTGGAAGTGAACATAGAGTTCAACCTGATGTAGTGATCGACTTAGGTTCAGCTTAAAAAAGGCCCTACCGACATTTTATTGTATCTAATCCCTGCTTTCCCCTGCGTTTTAGTTCTTGCCTCTCGGCCCACTCTGTTTCACGGGGCTGTACATGGTAAAACACTTCCCTGTGTGCTTTCTGGGTTTGAGCTGCCCTGCCCCAGCACGTAGGGTCACGGTTAAGTAGAAGAGTTATAAAACTTAGTGGTTCATCTCTTTTTCATGGGTTTTTGGGCAGAAGACTTATGGGCCCGGTGTGGGAATAACTCCCAGCCCTCGGCGTCTCGTTGACCGCCTCCCGTTGTCTCGCAGGTCCCCGAGGCGGCTCCGGATCTCCGCGGTCACCGACGCTGCCGATTTTCCCGGCGCGCGCCGTTCGACGTCGAGGAGCGGCATCCAGAAGCTGTGTCGGAGCATCTCCATGGCTGGGATGTTTTGAGTAAGGGCTGCAGTCAGGGTGTAAGCTGAAGGGTGTGTGACTGTGTGTGTGTGTGCCTGTGTCTGTCTGCCTGCGAGAAGAGTGCGGGTGTGGAATGGTCCTAACCTTGTGTGTGTGAGTTTTGCCTTTCAGGCTTTTCAGCTGCTTTTTAAACTCAGAGTAAAAACAACCCAGCTGCGCTGTCTGGGGATGTTTTCCCTCCCGGCTGGGTTTGTTTATCTGGGACCCGGCCGGTCTGTGAGGTGCCGTTCATCGCCAGGGTTTGGGTGCCGACCGTGCCGGGGATTTGTCAGGCGGGATGATTTTGGGGCTCCCGGGAACCGCGTTCCCATGGGGTGCTCTCGAGATGAGAGCGAGGGTGGGTTTGTGTGTCAGCTGAAGGAGGTGTGTGGTGGATGAGTGTTTTCTTCTCCCTGTGCTGCTGTTGTTTTGGGTTTCCTGAAACAATAAAATGTAATGAATTTTCCAGAAATAGAACAATTGTTACATTGTACTGATAGGGGGTTGGCTTGTGTTGCTCTGTGTTGGTGTTTGCTGCTGCACTTGCACATATTGCTCTGTATGTCAATTGGACTTTGACCAGTGTGCATATGGATTGTATTTGTGCTTGTGCTTGTGTATGTTGTTATTTCCACTTGCTTTGCTGAAGTGTAAATAAAAAACCCTCGTTCAGTAAAGTTGAATAAACCCTAATAAAGATACCCCCCCTCCCCCCTTTTGGTTGCTCTCTTCCTTTGGTGTGGTTTAGTAATTTTTTCGCCGTATTTCTTGCTTTGCTGCTCTGCTTTGCTTTACTTTTCAGTCTATTCCTCCCTTGACTTTTTCTAACTCTTTATCTTTTTCTCACTGTTTAACTGTTTCTGGATGTCTCTGTCACTCTATTTCTCAGTTTCTCTTTTTCTCTTCAACACTAATTCTCTTTTACACTCGATTTCTTTTTCTCTCAAACCCTATTCTGTTTCTCTATTCCTTTTTCTCTCTATTTTTCTTTCTCTTTCTTTGTGACTCTGACTTTCTTTCTCTCTGACTTTCTTTCTTTTCTCTGACTTTCTCTCTCCGACTTTGACTTTCTCTCTCTGACTTTGACTTTCTTTCTCTCTCTCTCTCTGACTTTGACTTTCAAACGACCTTTCTCACCTTCCCTCCTTTGTTCATTTTTACCTTTCTACCTTTGTTTGTTTCTGTAGCAGCTTGGAAAAAAACAGAGACCACTCTTTCTTCAGGCATGATCTGCCCCAGTCTTTGGTTAACAGAGCACAGAGGTGTTCAGTGCCATCGTGAGTCTTTAGGGCTGTGGCTCCTGCAGAGGTCCTTGGTGCTCTGATGGACGTGCTCCAAGCGTCCATCCTGGACTCCTGTATCGGGGGCGAGAAGGAAAGCATGTTTTTCCGTGTCACAATTCTGACTTCTGCTACTGTGCGCGTAGTAGCCTTTCTCTGTGCGCTACCCTCACCTGCCAGGTCGTTTGCACCGCGCTGACCTGCGTTGTTTCAAACGTTCGTCTTGCGCGTTGCTGCACTCCTCCCGAACCCAAGCACGGGCTGGGCTCTTCTCGCTAACACCGCAAGTAAGAACACCGCACCCGTGCATGTGAACTCAGCAGCACCGTGCACGTGCAGTTAAAAAGCAGTAATAAAACTCCTCAAACATAAAAAACCCCCAGCAAAAATACCTGCACATAAGCGGCAGAACTCAAAAAAGCAAAGGAATGAGCAACGACTTGGAGAGCGGCACACGCGCAGTAAATTGAGAAGCCGTGCCCGTGCAGTAACGCGGAAAACCGCACGGGTGCAATGACAGAAAGCGACGTGCGCGCAGGGAAGCGGGAGAGCTGCGTGGTGCTGCTCGCTGCTTCCACCTGCTGGTGCACAGGAGGCACTACAGCCACGCCGGGGAGCAGCTGCAGGCGCGCATTGGCCCAACGATGCCGGCTGAAGAAAGCTGCGCGTGTGCAGGGAGCGGCCGCAGCTACCCACGCGCAGCGCCGCGGGAAGGCCGTGCGGGCGCGGCGGCTTTTTACGCTCGGTGCTGCCGCTCAGGGGGTAACATCCCGTACCGCAGGCCACGACCACACGATTTCCGTGGGTGCCGCCGCCTCATGCTTGTCCCGGCCGTGTGGGGCTTCAGTGGCCAGAGCGCAAATCGCGGAGCGGTGGCGCTGCTGCCGCCAGGCATTCGCGGTCCTGTTGCTCGGATGCTGGGCACGTTCTGTAGGGGATAAGACGAACGTTTTGGGGGTAAAATGTGAGTTAATTTGTATGGGAGAAAATGAACGTTTTGAGGTAAAATCGGGGCAGTTAGTAGGTGACATTTTGGGATGAAAATTGAGGTTCTTATCGGTAGGGGACAGACAGAGACAATATGAGGGAAAAGACCTGAGCTAATCTGTGAGGGACAGAATGAACGTTTTGAAGGTACATACGAGGAAAACTACAGGGGACAGAGTAAAAATTTTGGTTTTAATATAAGAAGGGCAGCGCGCCCGCGCATGCGCAGTAGGCAGCGCGCCCGCGCATGCGCAGTAGGCAGCGCGCCCGCGCATGCGCAGTAGGCAGCGCGCCCGCGCATGCGCAGTAGGCAGCGCGCCCGCGCATGCGCAGTAGGCAGCGCGCCCGCGCATGCGCAGTAGGCAGCGCGCCCGCGCATGCGCAGTAGGCAGCGCGCCCGCGCATGCGCAGTAGGCAGCGCGCCCGCGCATGCGCAGTAGGCAGCGCGCCCGCGCATGCGCAGTAGGCAGCGCGCCCGCGCATGCGCAGTAGGCAGCGCGCCCGCGCATGCGCAGTAGGCAGCGCGCCCGCGCATGCGCAGTAGGCAGCGCGCCCGCGCATGCGCAGTAGGCAGCGCGCCCGCGCATGCGCAGTAGCCACCGGGCCCGCGCATGCGCAGTAGGCAGCGCGCCCGCGCATGCGCAGTAGGCAGCGCGCCCGCGCATGCGCAGTAGCCACCGGGCCCGCGCATGCGCAGTAGCCACCGGGCCCGCGCATGCGCAGTAGCCACCGCGCCCGCGCATGCGCAGTAGCCACCGCGCCCGCGCATGCGCAGTAGCCCGCGCGCCCGCGCATGCGCAGTAGCAACCGCGCCCGCGCATGCGCAGTAGCCACCGGGCCCGCGCATGATGCGCAGAGGTTTCTTTCGGACCTGGGCTGCATTTCCATCCCTCGCTCTGGGAGTCACCAGGTGCGTTAGGAGCGAGCCGATCCCGCTCCCTGAGACACAAGGGCTTGCTCGAGGAGACCGTTCCTGTTCCTCTGTTCCAGCCACTCTGCTCTCCCCAAAACACCCATTTCCTCGGAGCTCCTCTGCAACTGCATTTCCATGGACCCAGGGCTCCAGAAGCTGCAGAGTCCTGCAATGGGGTTTCTTTGGGAAGGGACCTTAAGCTCTTGCACTTCCACCTCTGTCATGAGAATTTCAGGGCTCTAAGACTCACAGAACCATTTGGGCTTGGAAGGACCTTCAAGCTCATCCAGTGCCAGCACTGCCACGGGCAGGGACACCTCCCACTGTCCCGGGCTGCTCCCAGCCCCAGTGTCCAGCCTGGCCTGGAACATTCCAGGGCATCCAGGGGCAAATCCTCCTCTCTGGGCAGACAGAATGAGCTAAACCTGGCTATTCCTGAGGGAGTGATGGCAGCACAGCCGAGTCCTGCATCCCTGATTCCCACGGGGTTGTGGTTTGGGGATTTCTTTTCCATCCATTAAAGCTCCTTTCTAGTTCCGGGAGCTGGAAGTTTGGGAGGATGTGACACCTGGGATTAGAGCCCCCATTCCAGCAGCATCCATTGCACCTGAATGTTGTGCTCGAGTCCACTTTAGACTCAGCCCAGTTTTGATTAAGTCTACCAAGGCTTTTGAGGCCATGAGATGTTGCCTGGAAATCAGAAAATGCCAAAGGGGACTGGAGATCCGTGTTGGAATCACGGGATCGCTGCTGCAGAGGGGAGGTGGAATTCAAAACCCCTCATGAAGAGATTATGTGCAGAGTTTTGACTGAAATATAACTGTTTAACGAGCTCCAAATTGTGTGCTTTATTATATAAACATTCTATTTGCAGGAGAATATCTGGAAAAGACCTTTGGGATCGCCAAGTCCAACCCTCAACCCAGCCCCACCAGCACGCTCCCCAGCCACCCCTGTCCTCCAGCGCCACATCCACGGTTTTTGAAGCCTTGCAGGGATGGCGTCTCCACCCCTGGCCCGGCCTTGGTCATCCAGGGACAAGGATTCCTCTGCTTTTGCAGGAAGAGGGAAGGGGAAGCGTTTCCCTCGCAGATGGGACAGGAACGTGTTCCACAGGCTCCAGGCGTGGGTGAGTGACAGCTGAAGGCTGAGCCACGGTGAGCAGCAGAGCTAATTACCACCTTCCCCCAGTGCTCTAATTACCACCTTCCCCCAGTGCTCTAATTAGCACCTCCCTCAGCTCACCCTTCCACCCAGCCACTTCCTCAAGCCTGTTTTTCAGGGGTTTTGTCACCCGGCATTCGGCTGCCGCGCAGCTTTGTCCTCCAGGTGCTGCTCCTGCCCGGAATTGGACCCAAGGGGATGGAAAACGCCGTGGTTCCAGTGGGATTTGGGTCTCCGGCACATCCCGCCCGCTGTGCCCTCAGCCTGGTGCCCCCAGCCACAGGGAAAGGGAGCAGGTGGTGTAATCCCCCACCTAATCCTAAAGATTTCTCTCCAGGAATGCCGGGGCCTCCCAGCTCAGCAGAGCATTCCCTGGTGCCAGGCGCTTCCTCACACGCAGGGAAAAGGTGGAAACCCAACGCTTTTCCCAAAAGCCCAAAATATTCCCCCATCTGGTAGCCGGGAGCTGAGGGAACGGGCACCTTCCCCTTCTGTCTGGGTGCCTGTGGCAGCTCCGAGGTGTTGCTCGGGGATTTTCAGTGTTGGGATCCTGCAGGGCCAGGGAAGTGCTTTGGGCCCCTTCATCCGTGCAGGGAAAAGCAGATATTCCATTAACCCCTTAGAGACCATTGCAGGAGCTTCCTGGGAGAACTGGGAATGGGGATCCGTAGGGGGATTGACTCCCAATTAATGCTGTCAGAAACCCTTCAGCCACCCCAAACCACCCCAAACCTTCCACAAACAAACCTGGAGGAGAACCCAGGGCCTCCTTGTGCCCTGGCCGTGTCACACCCTGGCAGTGCCACTCTGTGCTTCCCCTTCTTTGGGCCAGAATTGTTCCCAGAATGATAAACCCGGAGGGAAGTGTTTCCACCTGGGAAAGTGAGGCTGTTCCCACACCACCCTCCTATTTATTTCATGAGGAATTTTGAAATTTTGGTTTTCTGCTCCAGCCAGGGACAGAAGAAAGTTTGGGCAGCAAAAAAAATCTGAAGTTGAATCAGATCTTAAGCCTGGATTTAAAATGGATCACATTAAAAGAACCCAAAAAATCCAGAAAAGAATGAAAGAATTCGTAATTCTCTTTCTGATCTCCCTCTGCTGCATCCCTGTCCTCCCATCCACTCTTCCCATCTTCAATTATAGATCCCTCCAGGCAGAGCCCTGCCAGTGTTTCTGTCAGGGAAGTGCCAAGCCCATCCACAATGCTTTACAAATAATCACAGGGAACACAGATTTTGTGAAATATTGAAGCTTTTGCTGTTAAAAAAAATGAAGTCTCTCTGCCATATCAGCCACGATGAAATGTCAGTGTGCCACCCTTCCCCAAGTAACATCCTTCCCTCTGTCACTCTCGCTCTGGCACATGGCAGGCCGGGATCATCTCCTCCTTCCCACAGGGAAGGAGTTGGGTTTAAATTCGAGACACAAACTTGGACAAAATTGAATGTCTGAGGTGTGTAAGAATAAGGGAAAATCGTCTCAGATCTTCTTCAGCTGCCTTTGTTTCCTGCCCTGTAACTCTTCACTCCCTGAAATGACTCAGAACTTCTGTCCCTGTTCCCTGGGAGCAGAGCCCGCCCCCCCCCCCCCCCCCCCCCCCAGCTGCCCCCTCCTGTCAGGGAATTCCAGAGAGAGAAAAGGTCTCTCTGGAGCCTCCTTTTCTCCAGGCTGAGCCCCTGGGAGAGCAGGGATTGAGCAGGTGTGGGGGCTGAGGTGCTCCAGCTTTAAGGTCTCACTCTGAGAGCACTCTGAGTTTGTTTCCAGGCTGGAAATGGTGCCTGGAATTTTGGGTGGCCAACGGGGATCTCGAGGATTTGAGGTGGCAGCTGGGAGAGAAACCTGCTGCCCAAATGGTACTGGAGGTTATTTCCCTCTCTCTGGAATCTCTGTCAATTAAGAGCCCAGCCTTCTCCGGGGCTGCAGTTGCATTATTTGCTTTCACCTCCGATCTGCCCGAGGTGGAGTGAACTCCTCTGGAGCTGGCAAACGCCAACAGATCCCATCTCCACAGGGTTAAGGGATGGAATTGTATTTCTCTTAACCTCTTTTGACCGGGAAGTTGGGATTTTCCCCCTCTGCCTGATCCCTGTTTCTCCTTTCTCGAGTCTTGAGTTGTTTTGGGGAGCAGAAGGTTCAGGGCTGTGCCCCTGAAGCAGCTCTGGCTGTGTGAACACAGCAACTTTCTGCAAGTTAAATCTGCTGCTATTTCTGTATTTGAAAAGGAGCTGAAATGCCAGTGGTGATGTAATGTTCATTTACATTTAGGGTCTGTTTCTATTTATTTTTGCTCCTATTAACTTCATCTTGATTCCAACAGTTTGGGGTTTGTTTTTTTTTTTACCCGCTGAGGCTCTCTTTGCTGTGAACAGCTCGTTTTTTACTTCAAGCCTGCCAGATTTCCTGCCTTATCGAGTCCATGAATGAAGAAGAATGACAGGTAGAAGGGGAAATGGATGTCTCCTCCCCAAGGGAAGGCTCCTGAATTGGATAGGAGCCGTTTCTCTAGGAACTGCTGCCTCTGGTTGCCGCTGGAATGGCTCTGGAAGGAGCTTGGAGGGGATCATTCACCTCGGCTTTGTCCCGGGTGTGCAGAGCTGGGGAGATGCTTTCGGGCTGAGAGATTTCCTGTGCCATCTTCCATGAACATGAAGAGAGGTGGATTAAAAGTGCCTGCAGAGCTCTGATGTGCAGCCTGTGGCTCCCTGCTCCCACTGCTGCTCCGCTCAAGGAGTTTCTCAGCCCCAGAGCAGGAGAAAAAGGCAGAAAATCATGGAATCCTGGGGTTGTTGAGGCTGGCAAAGGCCTCTAGCATCATCAAGTCCAAACATCAACCACCACCATGGTCACACCAACCCATGACCTCAAGTGCCATGTATTTATCCATACATATTTATCCCTACATATTTATCCCTATATTTATCCATATGTTTATCCATGTATTTACCCATGTATTTATTCCTATATTTACCCATGTATTTACCCAGGTATTTTATGAACACTCAAGTGCCATATCCATGTATTTTATGAGCACTTCCAGGGTTGGTGACTCCACCACTGCCCTGGGCAGCTGTTCCAGCGCTGGACAACCCTTCCCATGCTGGGCCAGGAGATGGATTCTGGAAATGCAGACTCTGAGGAGCTGGGGATTAAGGCAGCATTGGATTCCTTTATTCTCCCAGAAGGATAAAGGAGATTTATCCCCAGACGAACCAGAGGTGATCACACTGAGGTCATTAGTGGGATTTCTTCCTTACTCCCACAAATACCCACTGGGGTGACAGAGTTCCCTACAAGGGCGGTGTTGGAAGGAGCTGCTGGAATGTTTTGCTGTTTATTGGGATCCACAGGATGTTTGGTGTCTCTCAGAGCTGTTCCAGGCTCTCCACAGACCCAAACGCTCCTCACACTTCTCCTCAGAGTAGAGAGGTTTCCCAGAGTGCTGGTTTTTAATTTCAGATGCTGGGATAACGACACGGCTTCAGGAGGCAGGAGACTCATTGTGCTGTGCCTCAGTCCAGGCAGGGACAACCCCCAGCTAATAAAAACCTCTTTAAAGCACAAAAAGTCCCATTAAGCTGATATTATAAAGGCTGCAAATTGAAGCAGGCCTCAATCAGAAAGCAGCAGAATTTAATTCCCCCCCCTTGCCCATTTGCATGATGATCTCCTTCCTAATGGCCCATCTACGCTTTTCCCACAGAAGTGCTGTCCCGAGGTTGGAGATGGTTCCAGCTTTATGGAGCTTTGATCTTTATCTGCTTTTACTTTTTACAGGGCACAGAACCCGAGAGTGGCAGCTGCTTTCCTCTTGTTCCTCCTGTGGCAGTGAACTGCTCTTCCCAAGGACGGCTGCAGGAACTCTCAGGCAGCAGAACGTATGGAATGCCAGGCACGCTACAGAATTCCAGTGGGAGCAGCAGGAACTTCTGTTCTTTACTGGCAGGGCTGTGCCATGAAGGGGAGCTCGGAGATATTGGTCAGCTCAGGGAATGAGCCTGGCTCATGGTAAGGAAATTCACTGTGCAGTTACTTCGGGCCCTTCTCCTTCTCCTTCTCCTCCTTCTCCTCCTTCTCCTCCTTCTCCTCCTCCTTCTCCTCCTCCTTCTCCTTCTCCTTCTCCTTCTCCTTCTCCTTCTCCTTCTCCTTCTCCTTCTCCTTCTCCTTCTCCTTCTCCTTCTCCTTCTCCTTCTCCTTCTCCTTCTCCTTCTCCTTCTCCTTCTCCTTCTCCTTCTCTTCCCAACACCAGTTCCAGACCTCAGTATAATCCATGTTCCCACAGCCTGACCTTGCAGTTTTCCCAGTTTAGCAGCCCCAGCCACACTTGCAGCCTCTCTGTCTGGACTTTGTCTTGCTGAAATCTCCCTTTGTTGATCCTTTGCTGCCTCACCTTTTATCCAGCAATAACGTGCAGTGGGTGGAAGCTTCTCAGAATTCCCTCCCTGTTCCACTGGAAACATTCCCAAGTGGAAGCAGCTGCACTGCCCATCAGCACTTGCCTGCTTTTAGGGGTGGTTGAGGCATGAAGGATGCAACAAATGGAGTTGGCTCCAAGGGGATGAAATGCTCCCCCTGAGGCTGCTCAGAGAGCTGGAGCTGAGGAATCCAGGTGGGAATCACTCCAAGAAAAAGGAAGGAAAAGAGAGCAGAGGAACAGGGATGCAATTCCAACCTCTCCAAGGACTGGGATGGGCACATTCACCAACACCATTTAATCTAGACACGATTTCTTCTTTGCCTCTGGCTGCCAGGAGCAGGATGAGCAGTTTAATGAGTTTAAATAGTGAATAGTTTAATTAGCTGGAAGAGACTGGATCAATAGCTGCTTAAACAAACAACTGGATCCCTGTTTCCAAGCTTGGATGTAGTTTTGGAAGGTTCCTGGCAGTTTGGCAGGGATTAGTGATGCTGAGAATGTGCTTTTTTGTGGGTTTGGGGCTTTTACTCCTGTTCACATGGCTGCTCTTTTTCTTGTTGAGTGGAAAACAGGAGGGAAAGAGCAACGATGGAAGGAATTCCACTCTTGCTGCTTGAAGGGATGGATCAGGAAGGGAACAGGCTGCAGGGAATTTGGAGTGCAAACTGAGATCTCTCCGATATTTTCGGCTCAGTCAGTCCATCAGTGCTTGGTGGCTGTTTAGGCCACGTGCAAGGTGAATGATGGTGCACATGGCAGAGCTGCTGGTGGCTCCTTCCCCTGCCCGGCTGTCAGTCACCCTGCAGGGTGCTGGAGCAGCGTGCCAGAGGCCGTGGATCCTATGGATCCCGTGGATCCCAGGGGCGTGATCAGGAGCCTGGGCCTGCTGGCCACTCCTTGCTCTCTCTTACCCTGATTTTTCAGCTCTGCAGCGAATCCAGCTTGAGTTTTTCAACCCCCTAGAAAACCCAGGGACCTTTCATGTCTGTTCTCAGATCTGGGATTTAAATCCAGCCCTTATCAAAGCACCCCGTGACCAGGCAGGCCCTGAATCCCAGCAGGGATCTGATAAAGAGGGACCTGACATCCTAAAGAAACCCTTTGAAATCCTGCTGGGATTGATTTGTATCCATAATGGAGCCCCGAGCTCTCTGCCAGGGAGAGATGAAGCTGCTCCTTTGCTTTATTATCCTCAGGCCCTTCCCAGCTTTGAGGGAAATTCAGTCCCTCTTCAAGCCCCAAAATCATGGAAAAGCTCCTTTGTATCCTCTCCACAGCCCCTACGTGGATTAATCAACTTTTTATTTGATATGGTGTCATTCTCCTTTTTTTTCCATGGCTAAAACTCCACGGTGAGCAATCAGAGCAGAAATAGGAAATGCAGGAGTCTTGGATTCCACAGTGGGATTAACTTCCCTTTTCTGCTCTCTTTCAGGACAGGAAAAACCACTGAACTCGCCCCATCTTTGGGACCAAGAGCTTTGGTGCTGGAGTAGGCAAAGCCAGCTAGGGCCCCCCTTGTCCTGCCCATGGTGTGGGTCAGGGACAGGCTCCTCTTCTCCTCTGTGCTGGGATGAACTGCCTAGGGAATGCTATTTCTGACAGCCCGGTCCTAGCCCCGGCTACTGGAAATGGGCAGAGGTGAAGAGGCAAGTGCCAGAGTTGCTTGGGGATGATGGAATTGTGGTGTTTGGCTGTGCCCAGAGGGGCAGGTTGGGCATTTCTGTGTGTCTGAGGACCGGTTTGGGTGCTGGGGAGCCCGGGGAGCCGAGCTCTCAGTGCATTCCCAGCTCACCCGGGGGTGGGAGCTGGTGCAGGGCTCTGGTCGGGCTCGGGGCAGGCCCTGGCCCCGGCACAGACACGCTGGGGTGCTTTGGGGCCGCTTGGGGAGCAATGGGAGGAAAATGAGGGATGGTGCTGGGCGGAGCGATCGGCCTGTGCTCGTGTCAGCGCAGCCGTGCAGGGCACTGGGATCTGGGTAAAACACCGGCTCTCCTGGTGTTCAGGGATGCAAGGTCTGTATTTATCCATACATATTTATCCCTACATATTTATCCCTATATTTATCCATGGATTATCCATATATGTTTATCCATATACATTTATCCATATTTTTATCCACGTATGTACCCATGAATTTATCCCTATATTTACCCATGTATTTCCCCAGGTATTTTATGAACACTCAAGTGCCATATCCATGTATTTTATGAGCACTTCCAGGGTTGGTGACTCCACCACTGCCCTGGGCAGCTGTTCCAGCGCTGGACAACCCTTCCCATGCTGGGCCAGGAGATGGATTCTGGAAATGCAGACTCTGAGGAGCTGGGGATTAAGGCAGCATTGGATTCCTTTATTCTCCCAGAAGGATAAAGGAGATTTATCCCCAGACGAACCAGAGGTGATCACACTGAGGTCATTAGTGGGATTTCTTCCTTACTCCCACAAATACCCACTGGGGTGACAGAGTTCCCTACAAGGGCGGTGTTGGAAGGAGCTGCTGGAATGTTTTGCTGTTTATTGGGATCCACAGGATGTTTGGTGTCTCTCAGAGCTGTTCCAGGCTTTCCACAGACCCAAACGCTCCTCACACTTCTCCTCAGAGTAGAGAGGTTTCCCAGAGTGCTGGTTTTTAATTTCAGATGCTGGGATAACGACACGGCTTCAGGAGGCAGGAGACTCATTGTGCTGTGCCTCAGTCCAGGCAGGGACAACCCCCAGCTAATAAAAACCTCTTTAAAGCACAAAAAGTCCCATTAAACTGATATTATAAAGGCTGCAAATTGAAGCAGGCCTCAATCAGAAAGCAGCAGAATTTAATTCCCCCCCCTTGCCCATTTGCATGATGATCTCCTTCCTAATTGCCCATCTACGCTTTTCCCACAGAAGTGCTGTCCCGAGGTTGGAGATGGTTCCAGCTTTATGGAGCTTTGATCTTTATCTGCTTTTACTTTTTACAGGGCACAGAACCCGAGAGTGGCAGCTGCTTTCCTCTTGTTCCTCCTGTGGCAGTGAACTGCTCTTCCCGAGGACGGCTGCAGGAATTCTCAGGCAGCATAACGTATGGAATGCCAGGCACGCTACAGAATTCCAGTGGGAGCAGCAGGAACTTCTGTTCTTTACTGGCAGGGCTGTGCCATGAAGGGGAGCTCGGAGATATTGGTCAGCTCAGGGAATGAGCCTGGCTCATGGTAAGGAAATTCACTGTGCAGTTACTTCGGGCCCTTCTCCTTCTCCTTCTCCTTCTCCTTCTCCTTCTCCTTCTCCTTCTCCTTCTCCTTCTCCTTCTCCTTCTCCTTCTCCTTCTCCTTCTCCTTCTCCTTCTCCTTCTCCTTCTCCTTCTCCTCCTCCTTCTCCTCCTCCTCCTCCTCCTCCTCCTCCTCCTCCTTCTCCTTCTCCTTCTCCTTCTCCTTCTCCTTCTCCTTCTCCTACTCCTTCTCCTTCTCCTTCTCCTTCTCCTTCTCCTTCTCCTTCTCCTTCTCCTTCTCCTTCTCCTTCTCCTTCTCCTTCTCCTTCTCCTTCTCCTTCTCCTTCTCCTTCTCCTTCTCCTTCTCCTTCTCCTTCTCCTTCTCCTTCTCCTTCTCCTTCTCCTTCTCCCTCTCTTCCCAACACCAGTTCCAGACCTCAGTATAATCCATGTTCCCACAGCCTGACCTTGCAGTTTTCCCAGTTTAGCAGCCCCAGCCACACTTGCAGCCTCTCTGTCTGGACTTTGTCTTGCTGAAATCTCCCTTTGTTGATCCTTTGCTGCCTCACCTTTTATCCAGCAATAACGTGCAGTGGGTGGAAGCTTCTCAGAATTCCCTCCCTGTTCCACTGGAAACATTCCCAAGTGGAAGCAGCTGCACTGCCCATCAGCACTTGCCTGCTTTTAGGGGTGGTTGAGGCATGAAGGATGCAACAAATGGAGTTGGCTCCAAGGGGATGAAATGCTCCCCCTGAGGCTGCTCAGAGAGCTGGAGCTGAGGAATCCGGGTGGGAATCACTGCAGGAAAAAGGAAGGAAAAGAGAGCAGAGGAACAGGGATGCAATTCCAACCTCTCCAAGGACTGGGATGGGCACATTCACCAACACCATTTAATCTAGACACGATTTCTTCTTTGCCTCTGGCTGCCAGGAGCAGGATGAGCAGTTTAATGAGTTTAAATAGTGAATAGTTTAATTAGCTGGAAGAGACTGGATCAATAGCTGCTTAAACAAACAACTGGATCCCTGTTTCCAAGCTTGGATGTAGTTTTGGAAGGTTCCTGGCAGTTTGGCAGGGATTAGTGATGCTGAGAATGTGCTTTTTTGTGGGTTTGGGGCTTTTACTCCTGTTCACGTGGCTGCTCTTTTTCTTGTTGAGTGGAAAACAGGAGGGAAAGAGCAACGATGGAAGGAATTCCACTCTTGCTGCTTGAAGGGATGGATCAGGAAGGGAACAGGCTGCAGGGAATTTGGAGTGCAAACTGAGATCTCTCCGATATTTTCGGCTCAGTCAGTCCATCAGTGCTTGGTGGCTGTTTAGGCCACGTGCAAGGTGAATGATGGTGCACATGGCAGAGCTGCTGGTGGCTCCTTCCCCTGCCCGGCTGTCAGTCACCCTGCAGGGTGCTGGAGCAGCGTGCCAGAGGCCGTGGATCCTATGGATCCCGTGGATCCCAGGGGCGTGATCAGGAGCCTGGGCCTGCTGGCCACTCCTTGCTCTCTCTTACCCTGATTTTTCAGCTCTGCAGCGAATCCAGCTTGAGTTTTTCAACCCCCTAGAAAACCCAGGGACCTTTCATGTCTGTTCTCAGATCTGGGATTTAAATCCAGCCCTTATCAAAGCACCCCGTGACCAGGCAGGCCCTGAATCCCAGCAGGGATCTGATAAAGAGGGACCTGACATCCTAAAGAAACCCTTTGAAATCCTGCTGGGATTGATTTGTATCCATAATGGAGCCCCGAGCTCTCTGCCAGGGAGAGATGAAGCTGCTCCTTTGCTTTATTATCCTCAGGCCCTTCCCAGCTTTGAGGGAAATTCAGTCCCTCTTCAAGCCCCAAAATCATGGAAAAGCTCCTTTGTATCCTCTCCACAGCCCCTACGTGGATTAATCAACTTTTTATTTGATATGGTGTCATTCTCCTTTTTTTTCCATGGCTAAAACTCCACGGTGAGCAATCAGAGCAGAAATAGGAAATGCAGGAGTCTTGGATTCCACAGTGGGATTAACTTCCCTTTTCTGCTCTCTTTCAGGACAGGAAAAACCACTGAACTCGCCCCATCTTTGGGACCAAGAGCTTTGGTGCTGGAGTAGGCAAAGCCAGCTAGGGCCCCCCTTGTCCTGCCCATGGTGTGGGTCAGGGACAGGCTCCTCTTCTCCTCTGCGCTGGGATGAACTGCCTAGGGAATGCTGTTTCTGACAGCCCGGTCCTAGCCCCGGCTACTGGAAATGGGCGGAGGTGAAGAGGCAAGTGCCAGAGTTGCTTGGGGATGATGGAATTGTGGTGTTTGGCTGTGCCCAGAGGGGCAGGTTGGGCATTTCTGTGTGTCTGAGGACCGGTTTGGGTGCTGGGGAGCCCGGGGAGCCGAGCTCTCAGTGCATTCCCAGCTCTCCCGGGGGTGGGAGCTGGTGCAGGGCTCTGGTCGGGCTCGGGGCAGGCCCTGGCCCCGGCACAGACATGCTGGGGTGCTTTGGGGACGCTTGGGGAGCCGTGGGAGGAAAATGAGGGATGGTGCTGGGCGGAGCGATCGGCCTGTGCTCGTGTCAGCGCAGCCGTGCAGGGCACTGGGATCTGGGTAAAACACCGGCTCTCCTGGTGTTCAGGGATGCAAGGTCTGAGGGACCGGATTTACTTGGGGTTTTCCAGGACAGCAGGAAGAAGAGGAAATGTGGTGCCAGAGGTGCGTCCCATCAGGTTGCAGTTCCCTCTTTCCCATTTCCATTTCCTCCTCAGTGCGGGTGTCCCCTGCAGCCCATGAGCACGGGGCCGGTGACAACTCCCTGTCTGTAGAGGGATTCCTTATGGAACAAGGGCAGATGACACTTGTGTGAGGCTTACGACTGTTAGAATTAGACCGGGATGGGTTTAAGGAAAACTAGAATCGTGTGTTAATCTTACTGGTCAATGAACAAATGGAATCCACACTTCTATAAGAAAAAATAGAGTGTATGGAGCATATAGAAGAAGCTGTTTTTGCCTGCTGCTGCTGCTTGGCTTTATCATGTAACCCCATTCGAACTCTGCCTTCAAGACAGCTGTGAGACCGTGAAATAAAGAACTTAGCAGAACAGCAGCCTCCTCTGCTCTTTCACCCTGGTCCGAGAAGGAGGGGTACCCTGTCAAAGGCTCAACACTTGCCTTTCTGACTTTGTTTCTAAATTTCTACCTTTCTAATTTTGTTTGTTTCTAATTTTTTTGTTTGTTTGTTTCTAACTTTGTTTGTTTTCAACTTTCTCCCTTTAGAAATTTGTTTGTTTCTTGTATTTTACCTCTTTGTTTGTTTCTAAATTTCTGCCGTTGTAACTTTGTTTCTAACTTTCTACTTTTAAAATTTCATTTGTTTTTAACTTTTTACCATTCCTCCCAGCGAGGGCTGTGTGCAGAATACTAAAACCTGTTAAGTTCTTCACTTTTACGTCTATAGGCAAATGCTACTGATTTAGATGTAAATTCATTTTGAAATGAGCCAGCCCTCTCTCTCTACTCTGTTGCATACAGCAATATAAGAAGCTGGGAATAGAGATCCGCAGGTTTTGAGAATAAGGAGCCGGCGTTTTTCTGTAGGAAGGAAAGCAGCAAGCGCCTGGCCGCAGGAGCCGAGACGCTCGGGCTGCAGGAGCTGCAGAGCGCCCGGAGCCGGCTTTTCCCTGTGCTCTGTGCCTGCCCCCGGGCTGAGCTGGGCGGCGCTGCTGCCGCCCGGTGCCGGCTGAGCCGAGAGGGCGGCGGCCTCGGTGGCTGCCGAGCGTGGCAAGGAGCGGGAGCGAGCGGGGCCGGGTCTGTCAGCGGAGGGGAGGGGCGAAGGGCGGTTCGCAGCGCCAAGGGACACGGCCGTGCGTGAGCGGGGCCACAGCTATGGAAAGGAACGGGCGCCGTGCGGGGCGGTGACCGCGGGGAATGACAGCGCGGGGGGCGGCCCGGCGGGGCCGGTTTTGTCGGGCAGCAGAGGCGCGGTCGCAGCGCGACCCGGGCGGGAGGCACCGGGCGGGCACGGTCGGAATCGAGCCGCCCGCGTGTCGCTCTCAAGGAGGCGGCTCGGAAAGGAAGGCGCAGTTCCGCGCTCTCGGGACGGCGTTAAGTGACGTTTTTATTAGAATATGACAGTATTTATTTTATTTTATTATTTTATTATCTGCCAGGACCTTGCAGAGGGTGGTTTACACTTCCGCCACACTCAAGATGGCGGACGCAGTAGGCCCCCTGCGAGAGGTGTCCCTGCCGATGCCTGCCGCCGGTCGCGGAGCCGTCGCCCGCCTCCGGCGCGGCTGACCCCGCCAGCCGTGTCCTCGCACCGGGAAGCACGGCGGAAAATCGCGCGGAAAGCGCGGGGCCGGCGTCGGAGTCCGGGCCGGATTCAGGCAGCCGACTAGACAGAAGCCCTTGTGAGGGGCGGCGGGGGCCCTAAGTGTACCACACTAAAGATGGCGGCTCGACCGGAAGTGGCTTCTGCCAGCACCCAAGATGGCGGCGAAGGGCGGAAGTGACGTCACTGCCACACTAAAGATGGCGGTCGTGTGCACTGTTTTCTGACCTTCTCAATATGGCGGCAGGGAAGGCCCCCCCCCCCCCCACCGCCCCCCCCCAAGCTGCGTCTATTCGGCTGCCTGAACGCGACGCCGACGCCGACGCCAGCCCAGCGCTTGCGCGCAATTTTCTGAGGCGTTTCCCGCTACGCGGACACCGACTGTGGGGTCAGCGGCGCCTGGGGCAGGCGGGAGCATTCAGGCAGTCGAATAGACGGAGCGGGGGGGGGGGGGGGGGGGGGGGTCCTTCCGGCCGCCATCTTGAGAAGGTCGAATAGCCACATCGGTGCGGTACCGGTGACTTCCGCCCTTCTTCGCCAGGAGCGGCGATGGCGGGGAGCCCGGGGAGCAGCGCTGCCGGGCCGGGGGCACCGGGGCGGGTGCTCCGGGCTCGGAGGTGAGCGGGGAACGGGGACAGCCCCGAGCGGACGGTGGGGGCCGCGGGGGATCGGTATTCCGGCCCAGGGATGAGTGTTCCGGCACACAGGGGTGGCTGTCCCGGCACAGGGATGCGTTCATGGACTGTCTAATAATATTATTTAACGATCGTGCAAGGAGATCTGTATAAAAAAATCCTCCGTGGTCATCCTTCTCCCAGCCCCGCTGTGTTTTCAGGATCTTGGGGGAAGAGTTTGGGTCTGAACAAGGCTCTCGGGCACAGGGTGGGATTCTTGGGGTGCAGGGCCAGGATTTGGACTCGATGCTCCCTGTGGGTCCCTTGCAGCCCAGGAAATGCTGCGATCCTGTGCCTCTGAGGGTGAAATAAAGGGGAGCGGTGGGGTTTGTGCCCGCTGTGTTCACGGCCCCGCCGGCTCAGGGCGGGTTAAAGGCGCAGCTGCCCCGAGACAGCGGGACCGGCCGGGGCTGCTCGCTCCCGGTGCTGCCGCCTCGTGGGGAGAGCCCGGCACTGCAGCCCGCGCAGGCGCTGGACCACGGGATGGGCGTGGAACAGCAGCGCAGGGGATGCTGAGGCAGCCCAGGGAATGCTGCGGTCCCAGGGAAGGCTGAGGCGTCCCCTGCCCGGGGCACTCGGCAGCAAAGCCCTGATGTTGAGCAGAAAAAGGAAAGTTCTGGGTTAGTGGGAGGAGGTTTCTGGAATGGAGCTGGGACAGGTGCTGATCCACGCATGGAATCACGGGCTGGTTTGGCTTGGAAGGGACCACCAGGATCATTTACACTCTGTTTGTTGTCTGATTGCACAGCGAAGAACATCCAGAACTGCCGCCTCACCCTCACGGACAGCAGGAATGTCTTCCATAGCTCTTGTTTTGGAATGGGAATGGCTGTTGGGAGCTCTGGCAGGACCAGGTAAGAAGAGAAATGGGATCATTGTGGCTGCTGCTGGAGGTGGTTTTCTGCTTTCCGGCTGTTCTTCTCATTGATCCTTTCACAGCAGTGTTCCTGGGCACATTTGAGGGTAATTCCAGGAATCTGAAACCAGATAAAAACTGGTGGGGAAAAAATGTGAACGTGATCCATTTCTGGTAGTTCCAAGCTTCTCCCACAACACCGTTCCAGGGGAAAGCTGATAAAAGGGTAAAGATGCAGAGGAACAAGTGCTGTAAAGCCCCCTGGCGCTCTGAGAGAGCAAACCTTCCAGTACTCCCAGCAGATCTCTTGGAGAAAGTGTGGGATCGCAAGGTTTTCCAGGAAAGCAAAACAAGGGTGGAGATGAGGGAATAGGCTTCCAGTTCTTCCTTTAGCTGAAAGCCTGGGGGAATTGAGAGGGGCCACAAGAACTGTTTGTGTAGGCAAATGGGAGTTTGGGGTCTGAATCTGAGTTTCCCTCTGGGGCATTTTTGAGGGAAAAGCTGAGGTGCTGTTTAAGGGAGAGAATGCAGATTTTTGGGGTGGAAAAGGTTGAATCAATATTGTAGAGGAAGTAAAACGCTGGGGGTAAAAGTGGATGCAGTCTGGAGGGGACAGATTGAATATTTTGGAGGCAAAATGGGGAACTGAGTAGTGGAGAGATGGGGAACATTTTGGAGGCAACACTTGACAAACTCTCTGGGGTGGAGAACGAGCACATTGAGGGAAAAATGAGGTGATGAGCAGTGGGCACGTAGGGAAGGTCGTGGGGGTAAATCTTGAGAAAAGCCCCAAGAAATCCTTGGAAGCAGGAGTGAGGAATTCAGTGGTGGAAAAATAGGGGAATTTTGCGGGGGTAAAACTTCAAAAGATCTAAGAGTTGAGAGTGTGTGTTTTTAGGTAGAAAGGATGTCTTGTTGAAGTTTGGCGTCTGGATTGTGGCATTTATGGATCCAGAAAGTAGAAGATAAAGGAGACTCCCAAAGCCTCGGTAGCTGTGTTAAGAAATCCGTCCCAGGGAAGAAAGGTACCTAAACCTCCTAGAAGTAGGGACTAATTAGCATGGGAAGGGGAAAACCCACCCCCAGTGGGAGAGAGCACGCCGGGTAAGGGAAGAGAAGGATGCCCTTAAGAAGAAGTAGGGAAGGTGAATTTCTCGGCTTGCTGAAATGTATCCAAAAGTTTGGAATCTGGGTCTGTGTGGAGGCCGGGATTTTCTCGGCCATATGCAGAGCCCAGCACTAGGAATAAAGGAATTCCAGGCTTTACAACGCCAAAAATGCAGTACCAGAGAGTTCTGTTATCCCGAGGACTTGGGGGATACTTGGCAAAAATTTCCGGGGGCCCAGGCTGGACCGAGCTTTTAACGCTCCCCGGATTCACGGGATCGGGGATTCCAGCGTGCCCTGCACGGGTTTTTTCAGGGAAGTCCCAAATCCTTCGTGTGAGCACGAAGCAGAATCCCCTGGGAGCTGTGAAGGCAACAGGATATTTCTTGGGAATTTTGAAGGGTTGGGTGAGTCCTCAGTGTTAGGTTGGAATGAACGCAAATTGTCCGGGAGTTGCTGGTTTGGGGATGGCCGGGTCTGGGTTTGGATTTGTGGGCACCGAGTGTTCCTTGTGTCAGCTTTAGGTCTTCTGGATTGGTGGGAGTAGTCAGAGAAAAGAGAAGGCAATTGAAATGCGGAGCTCCATTCCCGGAGAAATGGTCGGGATGGGAGAGGAAAGGCTGTGGAGCTGCTGGGAGCTTGTGGAGAACGAAAGGATCTGAGGCCTGGAGGCAAAAGCTGTGGAACAAAGCCTGAAAAGGGTGTGGGGTGGGGCGGGAGGGGGAGGAGGGCACCGTGGTGGGGGGAAAGAGGGAAAGGATCCCTGCTCCGGGAATCCAGCAGGGACCAGGAGAGGATCATTTTCCATCCACTGCTCTCAGTGGAATCCTAATAAGGACGGTGGAAGGGAAGTGATTCGTTTGTTCTTAGGTTTGGAATGAAAGGTGCTCTTGCAGAGGGGACTATTGACCTGTTAAAATTCCGTTGGATACAGGAAAAGAGGGAGGAAGCAAGCAGCTGGGGAATGAAGGGGTGGATTTTTTGGTGGATACAGGGAAAGACACGGGAAGGGGCTCTCAAGTAAAATACACCTCATGGGCAGCACCAGGAGAAGCCTCAAGTGCCCTTTTTTTCCAAGCTCTGGCATTCCAGAGGAGTAAGCAGTGGTCAGCCCATCACTTTCTGTATTCCTTGGATGCCCAGTGCTTTGTTGGGAAGAGATAATATTTGGAAATGAACAAATCCGGGGATGTAATTTCCTGATAGTAAAGCCCCAGAGAGCCTGGTTTTGATATCCTTCCAGCACCCAAACGCAGCAGAGGGAATCCTGGCGGAGCTGGAAAACGCTGTCGCTCCGTCGGTGGAATTCCTGGGAACTGGAAAGCAGCAGAAGCAGCAAGAACAGAGTTGGAAGCAGGCTCCAGCCGGGTAAGGCAGACACCAAATCCTTTGGAACTGGGCAGGGGTGGGAAGAACGAATTCTTACATTTGTAGCCCGGGGATTCCTGAGCAGGATCCCGGCAGGGAAGACTGCAGGGATCAGGCTGGGGCCTGATCGCAGCTGGGGGCAGCGAGCCTTGGAATTGGCTGAAGGGAAGAAAGAGGGATCCTTTGAGCACAAGGATCAGGTGTCAAATGCGGAGATGGCATCAGACAATTCCTCGGGAGGGTTTAGTTCCTGGGCCAAATCGATCTCCTGCCTTGTGAAGGAGCTCAGAGAGCTGGGAAGAGCCCAAGCAACGCAGGGAATGCACCGGCAGATAAAAGTGCCGGGGAACGGTGGGGAAAAGCATCCGAACAGGGGGCCTCGTTTTGTACAGGGACGGTGCAAAAAATTGTCCGAAAGAATAGGAATGGAATGGGATTTTACGTATTCCTCGGAGGCCACAATCCAGTGGGAAGGCTGAGAGAAAGAAACAAGGCCTAAAAAGGCAGATGAGCCAAATCTGCCCAAAGCCTCCAATGGCCACATTCCCTGGCATTGCTGAGGACTTCAGCCAAGCTCCAAGCAAAAGGTGAGCCCCTGATTTTGGTGCCAAGGGAAACTCCAAGTTAAGAATGATCCAAATATGAAGCGCTTCTCACAAAACTCAGCTTTGCAAACCTTTCTTTGGGCTAAAAAAGAAAAGATGGGAATGCCCTTGGCAGAAAAGCAGCTGTGAGGCACAGCAGGCTTCAAATGCCTGTCAGCAGGAGCTCCAGGAGAAACGGCTGCTGGCTCCGGGCATCCTGGGCTTTCCAGGCAGGTTTTGTAGCGGATTGCAAGGCAGTTTTCCTGCCTCTGGGGGGTGGCACCTGCATCCCGCTGGAAAGGGAAAATGTGGAGAGAGGGGCAAGCGGGAAGACGGTTGCTGCTGTGTGTCCTTGGATCGCAGTTCCTCCCGGTGAGTCTGTGCTGCTGGAAGTTTGAAGGAGATCAGTCCTGGAGTACGTGTGGGTTCACCTGTGGGGTTTGGGAGCGACGCCGGACATGAAATTCCAGGGATGTTCCCTTTGCTGGAGTGAGAAGCAGTGGAAGCACTTTGCTGTCTGCTTCTTCATCGCCTTCGCCTCGGTCCCCTGGGGCTCCAGGTAATCCCCTCTCACCTTTGCTTTTCCAAGGGTCTCTAAATGAGGGCTTGAGCTTTGGTGTAGCTCCCTTTACAGGGAAGATCTGTTCCAGGAAAGGTCTCCTGGTCTGGACCGATGGCGTTGCAGGAAGAGCAGGAAACCCCACAGCTCCTGTGGCTCCCTCATCCGATTTGCCTGCAGGCAGCAGCAAGGATCATTCCCAAGTGTCATCCCCTGGCTCCGTGACTCGGTGAGGTTGTGTTCCCCCAAAGGCCAGGGGCCGCTTTGTTTTGCAGCTCACGAAAGTCCAGCTCGGTGGTGCTGGGTTTGGTTTTTGTGTGTAATGAAGGCACTAAAAAATTCCCCTCCTTCACTGGCACAGCCCTGGAGTGGGAGCAGATTCCCCTTATCCCGCAGTTATCCCGCTCCTGCCCTGGATCCCTGCGGTGCCGTGTGTTCTCCAAGCTCACAGCACTGCTGGCTCTAAACAAGAAAAACAATCCCTGTTCCTTCTCTTCTCCGTCCTTGATGTTCCCAGGCCCTGCATCTCCCTGGCTATTCCCTGTGGGAGTCTTCATCTCCATCCCACCTTATCCCGATCAGATAAGGGTCTGAGACGTGTTTAGCAGCAAATGCATTCCTGTGAAGAAAGCCAAGAGCAAAGAGCATCCAGATGCAGAGAAGTCTTTAGAAAAGCGTTGCAGACGTGCAAATGAGGGATGTGTCTTCCTGCATGTCCTGTTGTTTTTCTCTGTCGCGTTTTGGAAGGGTTTCTCTCAGTGATTTCCTGCAGTCCAGGTGCGTCCCTTCTTTTGTCCAAATCCAGTGCCAGAGGATCGAACAACTGACGAGTGGGGCCTGGGATGAAAACGGTTCTCCTAAAATGAGGGAAACAATGCTAGAAGAGAAATGAGCATCCTTTTAATGCCTGGAATAAAAATGCTGGGAAAGGGCACTTTTTATTTGATATGGTGTCATTCTCCTTTTTTTTTCCATAGCTAAAACTCCACGGTGAGCAATCAGAGCAGAAATAGGAAATGCAGGAGTCTTGGATTCCACAGTGGGATTAACTTCCCTTTTCTGCTCTCTTTCAGGACAGGAAAAACCACTGAACTCGCCCCATCTTTGGGACCAAGAGCTTTGGTGCTGGAGTAGGCAAAGCCAGCTAGGGCCCCCCTTGTCCTGCCCATGGTGTGGGTCAGGGACAGGCTCCTCTTCTCCTCTGCGCTGGGATGAACTGCCTAGGGAATGCTGTTTCTGACAGCCCGGTCCCAGCCCCGGCTACTGGAAATGGGCGGAGGTGAAGAGGCAAGTGCCAGAGTTGCTTGGGGATGATGGAATTGTGGTGTTTGGCTGTGCCCAGAGGGGCAGGTTGGGCATTTCTGTGTGTCTGAGGACCGGTTTGGGTGCTGGGGAGCCCGGGGAGCTGAGCTCTCAGTGCATTCCCAGCTCACCCGGGGGTGGGAGCTGGTGCAGGGCTGGGTGACAGCCTCTGGTCGGGCTCGGGGCAGGCCCTGGCCCCGGCACAGACACGCTGGGGTGGTTTGGGGACGCTTGGGGAGCCGTGGGAGGAAAATGAGGGATGGTGCTGGGCGGAGCGATCGGCCTGTGCTCGTGTCAGCGCAGCCGTGCAGGGCACTGGGATCTGGGTAAAACACCGGCTCTCCTGGTGTTCAGGGAAGCAAGGTCTGTATTTATCCATACATATTTATCCCTACATATTTATCCCTATATTTATCCATGGATTATCCATATATGTTTATCCATATACATTTATCCATATTTTTATCCACGTATGTATCCATGAATTTATCCCTATATTTACCCATGTATTTCCCCAGGTATTTTATGAACACTCAAGTGCCATATCCATGTATTTTATGAGCACTTCCAGGGTTGGTGACTCCACCACTGCCCTGGGCAGCTGTTCCAGCGCTGGACAACCCTTCCCATGCTGGGCCAGGAGATGGATTCTGGAAATGCAGACTCTGAGGAGCTGGGGATTAAGGCAGCATTGGATTCCTTTATTCTCCCAGAAGGATAAAGGAGATTTATCCCCAGACGAACCAGAGCTGATCACACTGAGGTCATCAGTGGGATTTCTTCCTTACTCCCACAAATACCCACTGGGGTGACAGAGTTCCCTACAAGGGCGGTGTTGGAAGGAGCTGCTGGAATGTTTTGCTGTTTATTGGGATCCACAGGATGTTTGGTGTCTCTCAGAGCTGTTCCAGGCTTTCCACAGACCCAAACGCTCCTCACACTTCTCCTCAGAGTAGAGAGGTTTCCCAGAGTGCTGGTTTTTAATTTCAGATGCTGGGATAACGACACGGCTTCAGGAGGCAGGAGACTCATTGTGCTGTGCCTCAGTCCAGGCAGGGACAACCCCCAGCTAATAAAAACCTCTTTAAAGCACAAAAAGTCCCATTAAGCTGATATTATAAAGGCTGCAAATTGAAGCAGGCCTCAATCAGAAAGCAGCAGAATTTAATTCCCCCCCCTTGCCCATTTGCATGATGATCTCCTTCCTAATTGCCCATCTACGCTTTTCCCACAGAAGTGCTGTCCCGAGGTTGGAGATGGTTCCAGCTTTATGGAGCTTTGATCTTTATCTGCTTTTACTTTTTACAGGGCACAGAACCCGAGAGTGGCAGCTGCTTTCCTCTTGTTCCTCCTGTGGCAGTGAACTGCTCTTCCCGAGGACGGCTGCAGGAATTCTCAGGCAGCAGAACGTATGGAATGCCAGGCACGCTACAGAATTCCAGTGGGAGCAGCAGGAACTTCTGTTCTTTACTGGCAGGGCTGTGCCATGAAGGGGAGCTCGGAGATATTGGTCAGCTCAGGGAATGAGCCTGGCTCATGGTAAGGAAATTCACTGTGCAGTTACTTCGGGCCCTTCTCCTCCTCCTCCTCCTCCTCCTCCTCCTCCTCCTTCTCCTTCTCCTTCTCCTTCTCCTTCTCCTTCTCCTTCTCCTTCTCCTTCTCCTTCTCCTTCTCCTTCTCCTTCTCCTTCTCCTTCTCCTTCTCCTTCTCCTTCTCCTTCTCCTTCTCCTTCTCCTTCTCCTCCTTCTCCTTCTCCTTCTCTTTCTCCTTCTCCTTCTCCTTCTCCTTCTCCTTCTCCTTCTCCTTCTCCTTCTCCTTCTCCTTCTCCTTCTCCTTCTCCTTCTCCTTCTCCTTCTCCTTCTCCTTCTCCTTCTCCTTCTCCTTCTCCTTCTCCTTCTCCTTCTCCTTCTCCTTCTCCTTCTCCTTCTCTTCCCAACACCAGTTCCAGACCTCAGTATAATCCATGTTCCCACAGCCTGACCTTGCAGTTTTCCCAGTTTAGCAGCCCCAGCCACACTTGCAGCCTCTCTGTCTGGACTTTGTCTTGCTGAAATCTCCCTTTGTTGATCCTTTGCTGCCTCACCTTTTATCCAGCAATAACGTGCAGTGGGTGGAAGCTTCTCAGAATTCCCTCCCTGTTCCACTGGAAACATTCCCAAGTGGAAGCAGCTGCACTGCCCATCAGCACTTGCCTGCTTTTAGGGGTGGTTGAGGCATGAAGGATGCAACAAATGGAGTTGGCTCTAAGGGGATGAAATGCTCCCCCTGAGGCTGCTCAGAGAGCTGGAGCTGAGGAATCCGGGTGGGAATCACTGCAGGAAAAAGGAAGGAAAAGAGAGCAGAGGAACAGGGATGCAATTCCAACCTCTCCAAGGACTGGGATGGGCACATTCACCAACACCATTTAATCTAGACACGATTTCTTCTTTGCCTCTGGCTGCCAGGAGCAGGATGAGCAGTTTAATGAGTTTAAATAGTGAATAGTTTAATTAGCTGGAAGAGACTGGATCAATAGCTGCTTAAACAAACAACTGGATCCCTGTTTCCAAGCTTGGATGTAGTTTTGGAAGGTTCCTGGCAGTTTGGCAGGGATTAGTGATGCTGAGAATGTGCTTTTTTGTGGGTTTGGGGCTTTTACTCCTGTTCACGTGGCTGCTCTTTTTCTTGTTGAGTGGAAAACAGGAGGGAAAGAGCAACGATGGAAGGAATTCCACTCTTGCTGCTTGAAGGGATGGATCAGGAAGGGAACAGGCTGCAGGGAATTTGGAGTGCAAACTGAGATCTCTCCGATATTTTCGGCTCAGTCAGTCCATCAGTGCTTGGTGGCTGTTTAGGCCACGTGCAAGGTGAATGATGGTGCACATGGCAGAGCTGCTGGTGGCTCCTTCCCCTGCCCGGCTGTCAGTCACCCTGCAGGGTGCTGGAGCAGCGTGCCAGAGGCCGTGGATCCTATGGATCCCATGGATCCCAGGGGCGTGATCAGGAGCCTGGGCCTGCTGGCCACTCCTTGCTCTCTCTTACCCTGATTTTTCAGCTCTGCAGCGAATCCAGCTTGAGTTTTTCAACCCCCTAGAAACCCAGGGACCTTTCATGTCTGTTCTCAGATCTGGGATTTAAATCCAGCCCTTATCAAAGCACCCCGTGACCAGGCAGGCCCTGAATCCCAGCAGGGATCTGACAAAGAGGGACCTGACATCCTAAAGAAACCCTTTGAAATCCTGCTGGGATTGATTTGTATCCATAATGGAGCCCCGAGCTCTCTGCCAGGGAGAGATGAAGCTGCTCCTTTGCTTTATTATCCTCAGGCCCTTCCCAGCTTTGAGGGAAATTCAGTCCCTCTTCAAGCCCCAAAATCATGGAAAAGCTCCTTTGTATCCTCTCCACAGCCCCTACGTGGATTAATCAACTTTTTATTTGATATGGTGTCATTCTCCTTTTTTTTCCATGGCTAAAACTCCACGGTGAGCAATCAGAGCAGAAATAGGAAATGCAGGAGTCTTGGATTCCACAGTGGGATTAACTTCCCTTTTCTGCTCTCTTTCAGGACAGGAAAAACCACTGAACTCGCCCCATCTTTGGGACCAAGAGCTTTGGTGCTGGAGTAGGCAAAGCCAGCTAGGGCCCCCCTTGTCCTGCCCATGGTGTGGGTCAGGGACAGGCTCCTCTTCTCCTCTGTGCTGGGATGAACTGCCTAGGGAATGCTGTTTCTGACAGCCCGGTCCTAGCCCCGGCTACTGGAAATGGGCGGAGGTGAAGAGGCAAGTGCCAGAGTTGCTTGGGGATGATGGAATTGTGGTGTTTGGCTGTGCCCAGAGGGGCAGGTTGGGCATTTCTGTGTGTCTGAGGACCGGTTTGGGTGCTGGGGAGCCCGGGGAGCCGAGCTCTCAGTGCATTCCCAGCTCTCCCGGGGGTGGGAGCTGGTGCAGGGCTCTGGTCGGGCTCGGGGCAGGCCCTGGCCCCGGCACAGACACGCTGGGGTGCTTTGGGGACGCTTGGGGAGCCGTGGGAGGAAAATGAGGGATGGTGCTGGGCGGAGCGATCGGCCTGTGCTCGTGTCAGCGCAGCCGTGCAGGGCACTGGGATCTGGGTAAAACACCGGCTCTCCTGGTGTTCAGGGATGCAAGGTCTGAGGGACCGGATTTACTTGGGGTTTTCCAGGACAGCAGGAAGAAGAGGAAATGTGGTGCCAGAGGTGCGTCCCATCAGGTTGCAGTTCCCTCTTTCCCATTTCCATTTCCTCCTCAGTGCGGGTGTCCCCTGCAGCCCATGAGCACGGGGCCGGTGACAACTCCCTGTCTGTAGAGGGATTCCTTATGGAACAAGGGCAGATGACACTTGTGTGAGGCTTACGACTGTTAGAATTAGACCGGGATGGGTTTAAGGAAAACTAGAATCGTGTGTTAATCTTACTGGTCAATGAACAAATGGAATCCACACTTCTATAAGAAAAAATAGAGTGTATGGAGCATATAGAAGAAGCTGTTTTTGCCTGCTGCTGCTGCTTGGCTTTATCATGTAACCCCATTCGAACTCTGCCTTCAAGACAGCTGTGAGACCGTGAAATAAAGAACTTAGCAGAACAGCAGCCTCCTCTGCTCTTTCACCCTGGTCCGAGAAGGAGGGGTACCCTGTCAAAGGCTCAACACTTGCCTTTCTGACTTTGTTTCTAAATTTCTACCTTTCTAATTTTGTTTGTTTCTAATTTTTTTGTTTGTTTGTTTCTAACTTTGTTTGTTTTCAACTTTCTCCCTTTAGAAATTTGTTTGTTTCTTGTATTTTACCTCTTTGTTTGTTTCTAAATTTCTGCCGTTGTAACTTTGTTTCTAACTTTCTACTTTTAAAATTTCATTTGTTTTTAACTTTTTACCATTCCTCCCAGCGAGGGCTGTGTGCAGAATACTAAAACCTGTTAAGTTCTTCACTTTTACGTCTATAGGCAAATGCTACTGATTTAGATGTAAATTCATTTTGAAATGAGCCAGCCCTCTCTCTCTACTCTGTTGCATACAGCAATATAAGAAGCTGGGAATAGAGATCCGCAGGTTTTGAGAATAAGGAGCCGGCGTTTTTCTGTAGGAAGGAAAGCAGCAAGCGCCTGGCCGCAGGAGCCGAGACGCTCGGGCTGCAGGAGCTGCAGAGCGCCCGGAGCCGGCTTTTCCCTGTGCTCTGTGCCTGCCCCCGGGCTGAGCTGGGCGGCGCTGCTGCCGCCCGGTGCCGGCTGAGCCGAGAGGGCGGCGGCCTCGGTGGCTGCCGAGCGTGGCAAGGAGCGGGAGCGAGCGGGGCCGGGTGTGTCAGCGGAGGGGAGGGGCGAAGGGCGGTTCGCAGCGCCAAGGGACACGGCCGTGCGTGAGCGGGGCCACAGCTATGGAAAGGAACGGGCGCCGTGCGGGGCGGTGACCGCGGGGAATGACAGCGGGGGGGGCGGCCCGGCGGGGCCGGTTTTGTCGGGCAGCAGAGGCGCGGTCGCAGCGCGACCCGGGCGGGAGGCACCGGGCGGGCACGGTCGGAATCGAGCCGCCCGCGTGTCGCTCTCAAGGAGGCGGCTCGGAAAGGAAGGCGCAGTTCCGCGCTCTCGGGACGGCGTTAAGTGACGTTTTTATTAGAATATGACAGTATTTATTTTATTTTATTATTTTATTATCTGCCAGGACCTTGCAGAGGGTGGTTTACACTTCCGCCACACTCAAGATGGCGGACGCAGTAGGCCCCCTGCGAGAGGTGTCCCTGCCGATGCCTGCCGCCGGTCGCGGAGCCGTCGCCCGCCTCCGGCGCGGCTGACCCCGCCAGCCGTGTCCTCGCACCGGGAAGCACGGCGGAAAATCGCGCGGAAAGCGCGGGGCCGGCGTCGGAGTCCGGGCCGGATTCAGGCAGCCGACTAGACAGAAGCCCTTGTGAGGGGCGGCGGGGGCCCTAAGTGTACCACACTAAAGATGGCGGCTCGACCGGAAGTGGCTTCTGGCAGCACCCAAGATGGCGGCGAAGGGCGGAAGTGACGTCACTGCCACACTAAAGATGGCGGTCGTGTGCACTGTTTTCTGACCTTCTCAATATGGCGGCAGGGAAGGCCCCCCCCCCCCCCCCGCCCCCCCCCAAGCTGCGTCTATTCGGCTGCCTGAACGCGACGCCGACGCCGACGCCAGCCCAGCGCTTGCGCGCAATTTTCTGAGGCGTTTCCCGCTACGCGGACACCGACTGTGGGGTCAGCGGCGCCTGGGGCAGGCGGGAGCATTCAGGCAGTCGAATAGACGGAGCGGGGGGGGGGGGGGGGGGGGGGGGGTCCTTCCGGCCGCCATCTTGAGAAGGTCGAATAGCCACATCGGTGCGGTACCGGTGACTTCCGCCCTTCTTCGCCAGGAGCGGCGATGGCGGGGAGCCCGGGGAGCAGCGCTGCCGGGCCGGGGGCACCGGGGCGGGTGCTCCGGGCTCGGAGGTGAGCGGGGAACGGGGACAGCCCCGAGCGGACGGTGGGGGCCGCGGGGGATCGGTATTCCGGCCCAGGGATGAGTGTTCCGGCACACAGGGGTGGCTGTCCCGGCACAGGGATGCGTTCATGGACTGTCTAATAATATTATTTAACGATCGTGCAAGGAGATCTGTATAAAAAAATCCTCCGTGGTCATCCTTCTCCCAGCCCCGCTGTGTTTTCAGGATCTTGGGGGAAGAGTTTGGGTCTGAGCAAGGCTCTCGGGCACAGGGTGGGATTCTTGGGGTGCAGGGCCAGGATTTGGACTCGATGCTCCCTGTGGGTCCCTTGCAGCCCAGGAAATGCTGCGATCCTGTGCCTCTGAGGGTGAAATAAAGGGGAGCGGTGGGGTTTGTGCCCGCTGTGTTCACGGCCCCGCCGGCTCAGGGCGGGTTAAAGGCGCAGCTGCCCCGAGACAGCGGGACCGGCCGGGGCTGCTCGCTCCCGGTGCTGCCGCCTCGTGGGGAGAGCCCGGCACTGCAGCCCGCGCAGGCGCTGGACCACGGGATGGGCGTGGAACAGCAGCGCAGGGGATGCTGAGGCAGCCCAGGGAATGCTGCGGTCCCAGGGAAGGCTGAGGCGTCCCCTGCCCGGGGCACTCGGCAGCAAAGCCCTGATGTTGAGCAGAAAAAGGAAAGTTCTGGGTTAGTGGGAGGAGGTTTCTGGAATGGAGCTGGGACAGGTGCTGATCCACGCATGGAATCACGGGCTGGTTTGGCTTGGAAGGGACCACCAGGATCATTTACACTCTGTTTGTTGTCTGATTGCACAGCGAAGAACATCCAGAACTGCCGCCTCACCCTCACGGACAGCAGGAATGTCTTCCATAGCTCTTGTTTTGGAATGGGAATGGCTGTTGGGAGCTCTGGCAGGACCAGGTAAGAAGAGAAATGGGATCATTGTGGCTGCTGCTGGAGGTGGTTTTCTGCTTTCCGGCTGTTCTTCTCATTGATCCTTTCACAGCAGTGTTCCTGGGCACATTTGAGGGTAATTCCAGGAATCTGAAACCAGATAAAAACTGGTGGGGAAAAAATGTGAACGTGATCCATTTCTGGTAGTTCCAAGCTTCTCCCACAACACCGTTCCAGGGGAAAGCTGATAAAAGGGTAAAGATGCAGAGGAACAAGTGCTGTAAAGCCCCCTGGCGCTCTGAGAGAGCAAACCTTCCAGTACTCCCAGCAGATCTCTTGGAGAAAGTGTGGGATCGCAAGGTTTTCCAGGAAAGCAAAACAAGGGTGGAGATGAGGGAATAGGCTTCCAGTTCTTCCTTTAGCTGAAAGCCTGGGGGAATTGAGAGGGGCCACAAGAACTGTTTGTGTAGGCAAATGGGAGTTTGGGGTCTGAATCTGAGTTTCCCTCTGGGGCATTTTTGAGGGAAAAGCTGAGGTGCTGTTTAAGGGAGAGAATGCAGATTTTTGGGGTGGAAAAGGTTGAATCAATATTGTAGAGGAAGTAAAACGCTGGGGGTAAAAGTGGATGCAGTCTGGAGGGGACAGATTGAATATTTTGGAGGCAAAATGGGGAACTGAGTAGTGGAGAGATGGGGAACATTTTGGAGGCAACACTTGACAAACTCTCTGGGGTGGAGAACGAGCACATTGAGGGAAAAATGAGGTGATGAGCAGTGGGCACGTAGGGAAGGTCGTGGGGGTAAATCTTGAGAAAAGCCCCAAGAAATCCTTGGAAGCAGGAGTGAGGAATTCAGTGGTGGAAAAATAGGGGAATTTTGCGGGGGTAAAACTTCAAAAGATCTAAGAGTCGAGAGTGTGTGTTTTTAGGTAGAAAGGATGTCTTGTTGAAGTTTGGCGTCTGGATTGTGGCATTTATGGATCCAGAAAGTAGAAGATAAAGGAGACTCCCAAAGCCTCGGTAGCTGTGTTAAGAAATCCGTCCCAGGGAAGAAAGGTACCTAAACCTCCTAGAAGTAGGGACTAATTAGCATGGGAAGGGGAAAACCCACCCCCAGTGGGAGAGAGCACGCCGGGTAAGGGAAGAGAAGGATGCCCTTAAGAAGAAGTAGGGAAGGTGAATTTCTCGGCTTGCTGAAATGTATCCAAAAGTTTGGAATCTGGGTCTGTGTGGAGGCCGGGATTTTCTCGGCCATATGCAGAGCCCAGCACTAGGAATAAAGGAATTCCAGGCTTTACAACGCCAAAAATGCAGTACCAGAGAGTTCTGTTATCCCGAGGACTTGGGGGATACTTGGCAAAAATTTCCGGGGGCCCAGGCTGGACCGAGCTTTTAACGCTCCCCGGATTCACGGGATCGGGGATTCCAGCGTGCCCTGCACGGGTTTTTTCAGGGAAGTCCCAAATCCTTCGTGTGAGCACAAAGCAGAATCCCCTGGGAGCTGTGAAGGCAACAGGATATTTCTTGGGAATTTTGAAGGATTGGGTGAGTCCTCAGTGTTAGGTTGGAATGAACGCAAATTGTCCGGGAGTTGCTGGTTTGGGGATGGCCGGGTCTGGGTTTGGATTTGTGGGCACCGAGTGTTCCTTGTGTCAGCTTTAGGTCTTCTGGATTGGTGGGAGTAGTCAGAGAAAAGAGAAGGCAATTGAAATGCGGAGCTCCATTCCCGGAGAAATGGTCGGGATGGGAGAGGAAAGGCTGTGGAGCTGCTGGGAGCTCGTGGAGAACGAAAGGATCTGAGGCCTGGAGGCAAAAGCTGTGGAACAAAGCCTGAAAAGGGTGTGGGGTGGGGCGGGAGGGGGAGGAGGGCACCGTGGTGGGGGGAAAGAGGGAAAGGATCCCTGCTCCGGGAATCCAGCAGGGACCAGGAGAGGATCATTTTCCATCCACTGCTCTCAGTGGAATCCTAATAAGGACGGTGGAAGGGAAGTGATTCGTTTGTTCTTAGGTTTGGAATGAAAGGTGCTCTTGCAGAGGGGACTATTGACCTGTTAAAATTCCGTTGGATACAGGAAAAGAGGGAGGAAGCAAGCAGCTGGGGAATGAAGGGGTGGATTTTTTGGTGGATACAGGGAAAGACACGGGAAGGGGCTCTCAAGTAAAATACACCTCACGGGCAGCACCAGGAGAAGCCTCAAGTGCCCTTTTTTTCCAAGCTCTGGCATTCCAGAGGAGTAAGCAGTGGTCAGCCCATCACTTTCTGTATTCCTTGGATGCCCAGTGCTTTGTTGGGAAGAGATAATATTTGGAAATGAACAAATCCGGGGATGTAATTTCCTGATAGTAAAGCCCCAGAGAGCCTGGTTTTGATATCCTTCCAGCACCCAAACGCAGCAGAGGGAATCCTGGCGGAGCTGGAAAACGCTGTCGCTCCGTCGGTGGAATTCCTGGGAACTGGAAAGCAGCAGAAGCAGCAAGAACAGAGTTGGAAGCAGGCTCCAGCCGGGTAAGGCAGACACCAAATCCTTTGGAACTGGGCAGGGGTGGGAAGAATGAATTCTTACATTTGTAGCCCAGGGATTCCTGAGCAGGATCCCGGCAGGGAAGACTGCAGGGATCAGGCTGGGGCCTGATCGCAGCTGGGGGCAGCGAGCCTTGGAATTGGCTGAAGGGAAGAAAGAGGGATCCTTTGAGCACAAGGATCAGGTGTCAAATGCGGAGATGGCATCAGACAATTCCTCGGGAGGGTTTAGTTCCTGGGCCAAATCGATCTCCTGCCTTGTGAAGGAGCTCAGAGAGCTGGGAAGAGCCCAAGCAACGCAGGGAATGCACCGGCAGATAAAAGTGCCGGGGAACGGTGGGGAAAAGCATCCGAACAGGGGGCCTCGTTTTGTACAGGGACGGTGCAAAAAATTGTCCGAAAGAATAGGAATGGAATGGGATTTTACGTATTCCTCGGAGGCCACAATCCAGTGGGAAGGCTGAGAGAAAGAAACAAGGCCTAAAAAGGCAGATGAGCCAAATCTGCCCAAAGCCTCCAATGGCCACATTCCCTGGCATTGCTGAGGACTTCAGCCAAGCTCCAAGCAAAAGGTGAGCCCCTGATTTTGGTGCCAAGGGAAACTCCAAGTTAAGAATGATCCAAATATGAAGCGCTTCTCACAAAACTCAGCTTTGCAAACCTTTCTTTGGGCTAAAAAAGAAAAGATGGGAATGCCCTTGGCAGAAAAGCAGCTGTGAGGCACAGCAGGCTTCAAATGCCTGTCAGCAGGAGCTCCAGGAGAAACGGCTGCTGGCTCCGGGCATCCTGGGCTTTCCAGGCAGGTTTTGTAGCGGATTGCAAGGCAGTTTTCCTGCCTCTGGGGGGTGGCACCTGCATCCCGCTGGAAAGGGAAAATGTGGAGAGAGGGGCAAGCGGGAAGACGGTTGCTGATGTGTGTCCTTGGATCGCAGTTCCTCCCGGTGAGTCTGTGCTGCTGGAAGTTTGAAGGAGATCAGTCCTGGAGTACGTGTGGGTTCACCTGTGGGGTTTGGGAGCGACGCTGGACATGAAATTCCAGGGATGTTCCCTTTGCTGGAGTGAGAAGCAGTGGAAGCACTTTGCTGTCTGCTTCTTCATCGCCTTCGCCTCGGTCCCCTGGGGCTCCAGGTAATCCCCTCTCACCTTTGCTTTTCCAAGGGTCTCTAAATGAGGGCTTGAGCTTTGGTGTAGCTCCCTTTACAGGGAAGATCTGTTCCAGGAAAGGTCTCCTGGTCTGGACCGATGGCGTTGCAGGAAGAGCAGGAAACCCCGCAGCTCCTGTGGCTCCCTCATCCGATTTGCCTGCAGGCAGCAGCAAGGATCATTCCCAAGTGTCATCCCCTGGCTCCGTGACTCGGTGAGGTTGTGTTCCCCCAAAGGCCAGGGGCCGCTTTGTTTTGCAGCTCACGAAAGCCCAGCTCGGTGGTGCTGGGTTTGGTTTTTGTGTGTAATGAAGGCACTAAAAAATTCCCCTCCTTCCCTGGCACAGCCCTGGAGTGGGAGCAGATTCCCCTTATCCCGGAGTTATCCCGCTCCTGCCCTGGATCCCTGCGGTGTGTTCTCCAAGCTCACAGCACTGCTGGCTCTAAACAAGAAAAACAATCCCTGTTCCTTCTCTTCTCCGTCCTTGATGTTCCCAGGCCCTGCATCTCCCTGGCTATTCCCTGTGGGAGTCTTCATCTCCATCCCACCTTATCCCGATCAGGTAAGGGTCTGAGACGTGTTTAGCAGCAAATGCATTCCTGTGAAGAAAGCCAAGAGCAAAGAGCATCCAGATGCAGAGAAGTCTTTAGTAAAGCGTTGCAGACGTGCAAATGAGGGATGTGTCTTCCTGCATCTCCTGTTGTTTTTCTCTGTCACGTTTTGGAAGGGTTTCTCTCAGTGATTTCCTGCAGTCCAGGTGCGTCCCTTCTTTTGTCCAAATCCAGTGCCAGAGGATCGAACAACTGACGAGTGGGGCCTGGGATGAAAACGGTTCTCCTAAAATGAGGGAAACAATGCTAGAAGAGAAATGAGCATCCTTTTAATGCCTGGAATAAAAATGCTGGAAAAGGGCACTTTTTATTTGATATGGTGTCATTCTCCTTTTTTTTTCCATAGCTAAAACTCCACGGTGAGCAATCAGAGCAGAAATAGGAAATGCAGGAGTCTTGGATTCCACAGTGGGATTAACTTCCCTTTTCTGCTCTCTTTCAGGACAGGAAAAACCACTGAACTCGCCCCATCTTTGGGACCAAGAGCTTTGGTGCTGGAGTAGGCAAAGCCAGCTAGGGCCCCCCTTGTCCTGCCCATGGTGTGGGTCAGGGACAGGCTCCTCTTCTCCTCTGCGCTGGGATGAACTGCCTAGGGAATGCTATTACTGACAGCCCGGTCCCAGCCCCGGCTACTGGAAATGGGCAGAGATGAAGAGGCAAGTGCCAGAGTTGCTTGGGGATGATGGAATTGTGGTGTTTGGCTGTGCCCAGAGGGGCAGGTTGGGCATTTCTGTGTGTCTGAGGACCGGTTTGGGTGCTGGGGAGCCCGGGGAGCCGAGCTCTCAGTGCATTCCCAGCTCACCCGGGGGTGGGAGCTGGTGCAGGGCTGGGTGACAGCCTCTGGTCGGGCTCGGGGCAGGCCCTGGCCCCGGCACAGACACGCTGGGGTGGTTTGGGGCCGCTTGGGGAGCCGTGGGAGGAAAATGAGGGATGGTGCTGGGCAGAGCGATCGGCCTGTGCTCGTGTCAGCGCAGCCGTGCAGGGAACTGGGATCTGGGTAAAACACCGGCTCTCCTGGTGTTCAGGGAAGCAAGGTCTGTATTTATCCATACATATTTATCCCTACATATTTATCCCTATATTTATCCATGGATTATCCATATATGTTTATCCATATACATTTATCCATATTTTTATCCACGTATTTACCCATGAATTTATCCCTATATTTACGCATGTATTTCCCCAGGTATTTTATGAACACTCAAGTGCCATATCCATGTATTTTATGAGCACTTCCAGGGTTGGTGACTCCACCACTGCCCTGGGCAGCTGTTCCAGCGCTGGACAACCCTTCCCATGCTGGGCCAGGAGATGGATTCTGGAAATGCAGACTCTGAGGAGCTGGGGATTAAGGCAGCATTGGATTCCTTTATTCTCCCAGAAGGATAAAGGAGATTTATCCCCAGACGAACCAGAGGTGATCACACTGAGGTCATCAGTGGGATTTCTTCCTTACTCCCACAAATACCCACTGGGGTGACAGAGTTCCCTACAAGGGCGGTGTTGGAAGGAGCTGCTGGAATGTTTTGCTGTTTATTGGGATCCACAGGATGTTTGGTGTCTCTCAGAGCTGTTCCAGGCTTTCCACAGACCCAAACGCTCCTCACACTTCTCCTCAGAGTAGAGAGGTTTCCCAGAGTGCTGGTTTTTAATTTCAGATGCTGGGATAACGACACGGCTTCAGGAGGCAGGAGACTCATTGTGCTGTGCCTCAGTCCAGGCAGGGACAACCCCCAGCTAATAAAAACCTCTTTAAAGCACAAAAAGTCCCATTAAGCTGATATTATAAAGGCTGCAAATTGAAGCAGGCCTCAATCAGAAAGCAGCAGAATTTAATTCCCCCCCTTGCCCATTTGCATGATGATCTCCTTCCTAATTGCCCATCTACGCTTTTCCCACAGAAGTGCTGTCCCGAGGTTGGAGATGGTTCCAGCTTTATGGAGCTTTGATCTTTATCTGGTTTTACTTTTTACAGGGCACAGAACCCGAGAGTGGCAGCTGCTTTCCTCTTGTTCCTCCTGTGGCAGTGAACTGCTCTTCCCGAGGACGGCTGCAGGAATTCTCAGGCAGCAGAACGTATGGAATGCCAGGCACGCTACAGAATTCCAGTGGGAGCAGCAGGAACTTCTGTTCTTTACTGGCAGGGCTGTGCCATGAAGGGGAGCTCGGAGATATTGGTCAGCTCAGGGAATGAGCCTGGCTCATGGTAAGGAAATTCACTGTGCAGTTACTTCGGGCCCTTCTCCTTCTCCTCCTCCTCCTCCTCCTCCTCCTCCTCCTTCTCCTTCTCCTTCTCCTTCTCCTTCTCCTTCTCCTTCTCCTTCTCCTTCTCCTTCTCCTTCTCCTTCTCCTTCTCCTTCTCCTTCTCCTTCTCCCTCTCTTCCCAACACCAGTTCCAGACCTCAGTATAATCCATGTTCCCACAGCCTGACCTTGCAGTTTTCCCAGTTTAGCAGCCCCAGCCACACTTGCAGCCTCTCTGTCTGGACTTTGTCTTGCTGAAATCTCCCTTTGTTGATCCTTTGCTGCCTCACCTTTTATCCAGCAATAACGTGCAGTGGGTGGAAGCTTCTCAGAATTCCCTCCCTGTTCCACTGGAAACATTCCCAAGTGGAAGCAGCTGCACTGCCCATCAGCACTTGCCTGCTTTTAGGGGTGGTTGAGGCATGAAGGATGCAACAAATGGAGTTGGCTCTAAGGGGATGAAATGCTCCCCCTGAGGCTGCTCAGAGAGCTGGAGCTGAGGAATCCGGGTGGGAATCACTGCAGGAAAAAGGAAGGAAAAGAGAGCAGAGGAACAGGGATGCAATTCCAACCTCTCCAAGGACTGGGATGGGCACATTCACCAACACCATTTAATCTAGACACGATTTCTTCTTTGCCTCTGGCTGCCAGGAGCAGGATGAGCAGTTTAATGAGTTTAAATAGTGAATAGTTTAATTAGCTGGAAGAGACTGGATCAATAGCTGCTTAAACAAACAACTGGATCCCTGTTTCCAAGCTTGGATGTAGTTTTGGAAGGTTCCTGGCAGTTTGGCAGGGATTAGTGATGCTGAGAATGTGCTTTTTTGTGGGTTTGGGGCTTTTACTCCTGTTCACGTGGCTGCTCTTTTTCTTGTTGAGTGGAAAACAGGAGGGAAAGAGCAACGATGGAAGGAATTCCACTCTTGCTGCTTGAAGGGATGGATCAGGAAGGGAACAGGCTGCAGGGAATTTGGAGTGCAAACTGAGATCTCTCCGATATTTTCGGCTCAGTCAGTCCATCAGTGCTTGGTGGCTGTTTAGGCCACGTGCAAGGTGAATGATGGTGCACATGGCAGAGCTGCTGGTGGCTCCTTCCCCTGCCCGGCTGTCAGTCACCCTGCAGGGTGCTGGAGCAGCGTGCCAGAGGCCGTGGATCCTATGGATCCCATGGATCCCAGGGGCGTGATCAGGAGCCTGGGCCTGCTGGCCACTCCTTGCTCTCTCTTACCCTGATTTTTCAGCTCTGCAGCGAATCCAGCTTGAGTTTTTCAACCCCCTAGAAACCCAGGGACCTTTCATGTCTGTTCTCAGATCTGGGATTTAAATCCAGCCCTTATCAAAGCACCCCGTGACCAGGCAGGCCCTGAATCCCAGCAGGGATCTGACAAAGAGGGACCTGACATCCTAAAGAAACCCTTTGAAATCCTGCTGGGATTGATTTGTATCCATAATGGAGCCCCGAGCTCTCTGCCAGGGAGAGATGAAGCTGCTCCTTTGCTTTATTATCCTCAGGCCCTTCCCAGCTTTGAGGGAAATTCAGTCCCTCTTCAAGCCCCAAAATCATGGAAAAGCTCCTTTGTATCCTCTCCACAGCCCCTACGTGGATTAATCAACTTTTTATTTGATATGGTGTCATTCTCCTTTTTTTTCCATGGCTAAAACTCCACGGTGAGCAATCAGAGCAGAAATAGGAAATGCAGGAGTCTTGGATTCCACAGTGGGATTAACTTCCCTTTTCTGCTCTCTTTCAGGACAGGAAAAACCACTGAACTCGCCCCATCTTTGGGACCAAGAGCTTTGGTGCTGGAGTAGGCAAAGCCAGCTAGGGCCCCCCTTGTCCTGCCCATGGTGTGGGTCAGGGACAGGCTCCTCTTCTCCTCTGTGCTGGGATGAACTGCCTAGGGAATGCTATTACTGACAGCCCGGTCCTAGCCCCGGCTACTGGAAATGGGCAGAGGTGAAGAGGCAAGTGCCAGAGTTGCTTGGGGATGATGGAATTGTGGTGTTTGGCTGTGCCCAGAGGGGCAGGTTGGGCATTTCTGTGTGTCTGAGGACCGGTTTGGGTGCTGGGGAGCCCGGGGAGCCGAGCTCTCAGTGCATTCCCAGCTCTCCCGGGGGTGGGAGCTGGTGCAGGGCTCTGGTCGGGCTCGGGGCAGGCCCTGGCCCCGGCACAGACACGCTGGGGTGGTTTGGGGCCGCTTGGGGAGCCGTGGGAGGAAAATGAGGGATGGTGCTGGGCAGAGCGATCGGCCTGTGCTCGTGTCAGCGCAGCCGTGCAGGGAACTGGGATCTGGGTAAAACACCGGCTCTCCTGGTGTTCAGGGAAGCAAGGTCTGTATTTATCCATACATATTTATCCCTACATATTTATCCCTATATTTATCCATGGATTATCCATATATGTTTATCCATATACATTTATCCATATTTTTATCCACGTATTTACCCATGAATTTATCCCTATATTTACGCATGTATTTCCCCAGGTATTTTATGAACACTCAAGTGCCATATCCATGTATTTTATGAGCACTTCCAGGGTTGGTGACTCCACCACTGCCCTGGGCAGCTGTTCCAGCGCTGGACAACCCTTCCCATGCTGGGCCAGGAGATGGATTCTGGAAATGCAGACTCTGAGGAGCTGGGGATTAAGGCAGCATTGGATTCCTTTATTCTCCCAGAAGGATAAAGGAGATTTATCCCCAGACGAACCAGAGGTGATCACACTGAGGTCATCAGTGGGATTTCTTCCTTACTCCCACAAATACCCACTGGGGTGACAGAGTTCCCTACAAGGGCGGTGTTGGAAGGAGCTGCTGGAATGTTTTGCTGTTTATTGGGATCCACAGGATGTTTGGTGTCTCTCAGAGCTGTTCCAGGCTTTCCACAGACCCAAACGCTCCTCACACTTCTCCTCAGAGTAGAGAGGTTTCCCAGAGTGCTGGTTTTTAATTTCAGATGCTGGGATAACGACACGGCTTCAGGAGGCAGGAGACTCATTGTGCTGTGCCTCAGTCCAGGCAGGGACAACCCCCAGCTAATAAAAACCTCTTTAAAGCACAAAAAGTCCCATTAAGCTGATATTATAAAGGCTGCAAATTGAAGCAGGCCTCAATCAGAAAGCAGCAGAATTTAATTCCCCCCCTTGCCCATTTGCATGATGATCTCCTTCCTAATTGCCCATCTACGCTTTTCCCACAGAAGTGCTGTCCCGAGGTTGGAGATGGTTCCAGCTTTATGGAGCTTTGATCTTTATCTGGTTTTACTTTTTACAGGGCACAGAACCCGAGAGTGGCAGCTGCTTTCCTCTTGTTCCTCCTGTGGCAGTGAACTGCTCTTCCCGAGGACGGCTGCAGGAATTCTCAGGCAGCAGAACGTATGGAATGCCAGGCACGCTACAGAATTCCAGTGGGAGCAGCAGGAACTTCTGTTCTTTACTGGCAGGGCTGTGCCATGAAGGGGAGCTCGGAGATATTGGTCAGCTCAGGGAATGAGCCTGGCTCATGGTAAGGAAATTCACTGTGCAGTTACTTCGGGCCCTTCTCCTTCTCCTCCTCCTCCTCCTCCTCCTCCTCCTCCTTCTCCTTCTCCTTCTCCTTCTCCTTCTCCTTCTCCTTCTCCTTCTCCTTCTCCTTCTCCTTCTCCTTCTCCTTCTCCTTCTCCTTCTCCCTCTCTTCCCAACACCAGTTCCAGACCTCAGTATAATCCATGTTCCCACAGCCTGACCTTGCAGTTTTCCCAGTTTAGCAGCCCCAGCCACACTTGCAGCCTCTCTGTCTGGACTTTGTCTTGCTGAAATCTCCCTTTGTTGATCCTTTGCTGCCTCACCTTTTATCCAGCAATAACGTGCAGTGGGTGGAAGCTTCTCAGAATTCCCTCCCTGTTCCACTGGAAACATTCCCAAGTGGAAGCAGCTGCACTGCCCATCAGCACTTGCCTGCTTTTAGGGGTGGTTGAGGCATGAAGGATGCAACAAATGGAGTTGGCTCTAAGGGGATGAAATGCTCCCCCTGAGGCTGCTCAGAGAGCTGGAGCTGAGGAATCCGGGTGGGAATCACTGCAGGAAAAAGGAAGGAAAAGAGAGCAGAGGAACAGGGATGCAATTCCAACCTCTCCAAGGACTGGGATGGGCACATTCACCAACACCATTTAATCTAGACACGATTTCTTCTTTGCCTCTGGCTGCCAGGAGCAGGATGAGCAGTTTAATGAGTTTAAATAGTGAATAGTTTAATTAGCTGGAAGAGACTGGATCAATAGCTGCTTAAACAAACAACTGGATCCCTGTTTCCAAGCTTGGATGTAGTTTTGGAAGGTTCCTGGCAGTTTGGCAGGGATTAGTGATGCTGAGAATGTGCTTTTTTGTGGGTTTGGGGCTTTTACTCCTGTTCACGTGGCTGCTCTTTTTCTTGTTGAGTGGAAAACAGGAGGGAAAGAGCAACGATGGAAGGAATTCCACTCTTGCTGCTTGAAGGGATGGATCAGGAAGGGAACAGGCTGCAGGGAATTTGGAGTGCAAACTGAGATCTCTCCGATATTTTCGGCTCAGTCAGTCCATCAGTGCTTGGTGGCTGTTTAGGCCACGTGCAAGGTGAATGATGGTGCACATGGCAGAGCTGCTGGTGGCTCCTTCCCCTGCCCGGCTGTCAGTCACCCTGCAGGGTGCTGGAGCAGCGTGCCAGAGGCCGTGGATCCTATGGATCCCATGGATCCCAGGGGCGTGATCAGGAGCCTGGGCCTGCTGGCCACTCCTTGCTCTCTCTTACCCTGATTTTTCAGCTCTGCAGCGAATCCAGCTTGAGTTTTTCAACCCCCTAGAAACCCAGGGACCTTTCATGTCTGTTCTCAGATCTGGGATTTAAATCCAGCCCTTATCAAAGCACCCCGTGACCAGGCAGGCCCTGAATCCCAGCAGGGATCTGACAAAGAGGGACCTGACATCCTAAAGAAACCCTTTGAAATCCTGCTGGGATTGATTTGTATCCATAATGGAGCCCCGAGCTCTCTGCCAGGGAGAGATGAAGCTGCTCCTTTGCTTTATTATCCTCAGGCCCTTCCCAGCTTTGAGGGAAATTCAGTCCCTCTTCAAGCCCCAAAATCATGGAAAAGCTCCTTTGTATCCTCTCCACAGCCCCTACGTGGATTAATCAACTTTTTATTTGATATGGTGTCATTCTCCTTTTTTTTCCATGGCTAAAACTCCACGGTGAGCAATCAGAGCAGAAATAGGAAATGCAGGAGTCTTGGATTCCACAGTGGGATTAACTTCCCTTTTCTGCTCTCTTTCAGGACAGGAAAAACCACTGAACTCGCCCCATCTTTGGGACCAAGAGCTTTGGTGCTGGAGTAGGCAAAGCCAGCTAGGGCCCCCCTTGTCCTGCCCATGGTGTGGGTCAGGGACAGGCTCCTCTTCTCCTCTGTGCTGGGATGAACTGCCTAGGGAATGCTATTACTGACAGCCCGGTCCTAGCCCCGGCTACTGGAAATGGGCAGAGGTGAAGAGGCAAGTGCCAGAGTTGCTTGGGGATGATGGAATTGTGGTGTTTGGCTGTGCCCAGAGGGGCAGGTTGGGCATTTCTGTGTGTCTGAGGACCGGTTTGGGTGCTGGGGAGCCCGGGGAGCCGAGCTCTCAGTGCATTCCCAGCTCACCGGGGGTGGGAGCTGGTGCAGGGCTCTGGTCGGGCTCGGGGCAGGCCCTGGCCCCGGCACAGACACGCTGGGGTGGTTTGGGGACGCTTGGGGAGCCGTGGGAGGAAAATGAGGGATGGTGCTGGGCGGAGCGATCGGCCTGTGCTCGTGTCAGCGCAGCCGTGCAGGGCACTGGGATCTGGGTAAAACACCGGCTCTCCTGGTGTTCAGGGATGCAAGGTCTGAGGGACCGGATTTACTTGGGGTTTTCCGAGACAGCAGGAAGAAGAGGAAATGTGGTGCCAGAGGTGCGTCCCATCAGGTTGCAGTTCCCTCTTTCCCATTTCCATTTCCTCCTCAGTGCAGGTGTCCCCTGCAGCCCATGAGCACGGGGCCGGTGACAACTCCCTGTCTGTAGAGGGATTCCTTATGGAACAAGGGCAGATGACACTTGTGTGAGGCTTACGACTGTTAGAATTAGACCGGGATGGGTTTAAGGAAAACTAGAATCGTGTGTTAATCTTACTGGTCAATGAACAAATAGAATCCACACTTCTATAAGAAAAAATAGATTGTATGGAGCATATAGAAGAAGCTGTTTTTGCCTGCTGCTGCTGCTTGGCTGTATCATGTAACCCCATTCGAACTCTGCCTTCAAGACAGCTGTGAGACCGTGAAATAAAGAACTTAGCAGAACAGCAGCCTCCTCTGCTCTTTCACCCTGGTCCGAGAAGGAGGGGTACCCTGTCAAAGGCTCAACACTTGCCTTTCTGACTTTGTTTCTAAATTTCTACCTTTCTAATTTTGTTTGTTTCTAATTTTTTTTTTGTTTCTAACTTTGTTTGTTTTCAACTTTCTCCCTTTAGAAATTTGTTTGTTTCTTGTATTTTACCTCTTTGTTTGTTTCTAAATTTCTGCCGTTGTAACTTTGTTTCTAACTTTCTACTTTTAAAGTTTCATTTGTTTTTAACTTTTTACCATTCCTCCCAGGGAGGGATGTGTGCAGAATACTAAAACGTGTTCAGTTCTTCATTTTTACATCTATAGGCAAATGCTACTGATGTAGATGTAAATTCATTTTGAAATGAGCCAGCCCTCTCTCTCTACTCTGTCGCATACAGGAATATAAGAAGCTGGGAATAGAGATCCGCAGGTTTTGAGAATAAGGAGCCGGCGTTTTTCTGTAGGAAGGAAAGCAGCAAGCGCCTGGCCGCAGGAGCCGAGACGCTCGGGCTGCAGGAGCTGCAGAGCGCCCGGAGCCGGCTTTTCCCTGTGCTCTGTGCCTGCCCCCGGGCTGAGCTGGGCGGCGCTGCTGCCGCCCGGTGCCGGCTGAGCCGAGAGGGCGGCGGCCTCGGTGGCTGCCGAGCGTGGCAAGGAGCGGGAGCGAGCGGGGCCGGGTCTGTCAGCGGAGGGGAGGGGCGAAGGGCGGTTCGCAGCGCCAAGGGACACGGCCGTGCGTGAGCGGGGCCACAGCTATGGAAAGGAACGGGCGCCGTGCGGGGCGGTGACCGCGGGGAATGACAGCGCGGGGGGCGGCCCGGCGGGGCCGGTTTTGCCGGGCAGCAGAGGCGCGGTCGCAGCGCGACCCGGGCGGGAGGCACCGGGCGGGCACGGTCGGAATCGAGCCGCCCGCGTGTCGCTCTCAAGGAGGCGGCTCGGAAAGGAAGGCGCAGTTCCGCGCTCTCGGGACGGCGTTAAGTGACGTTTTTATTAGAATATGACAGTATTTATTTTATTTTATTATTTTATTATCTGCCAGGACCTTGCAGAGGGTGGTTTACACTTCCGCCACACTCAAGATGGCGGACGCAGTAGGCCCCCTGCGAGAGGTGTCCCTGCCGATGCCTGCCGCCGGTCGCGGAGCCGTCGCCCGCCTCCGGCGCGGCTGACCCCGCCAGCCGTGTCCTCGCACCGGGAAGCACGGCGGAAAATCGCGCGGAAAGCGCGGGGCCGGCGTCGGAGTCCGGGCCGGATTCAGGCAGCCGACTAGACAGAAGCCCTTGTGAGGGGCGGCGGGGGCCCTAAGTGTACCACACTAAAGATGGCGGCTCGACCGGAAGTGGCTTCTGGCAGCACCCAAGATGGCGGCGAAGGGCGGAAGTGACGTCACTGCCACACTAAAGATGGCGGTCGTGTGCACTGTTTTCTGACCTTCTCAATATGGCGGCAGGGAAGGCCCCCCCCCCCCCCCCACCGCCCCCCCCCAAGCTGCGTCTATTCGGCTGCCTGAACGCGACGCCGACGCCGACGCCAGCCCAGCGCTTGCGCGCAATTTTCTGAGGCGTTTCCCGCTACGCGGACACCGACTGTGGGGTCAGCGGCGCCTGGGGCAGGCGGGAGCATTCAGGCAGTCGAATAGACGGAGCGGGGGGGGGGGGGGGGTCCTTCCGGCCGCCATCTTGAGAAGGTCGAATAGCCACATCGGTGCGGTACCGGTGACTTCCGCCCTTCTTCGCCAGGAGCGGCGATGGCGGGGAGCCCGGGGAGCAGCGCTGCCGGGCCGGGGGCACCGGGGCGGGTGCTCCGGGCTCGGAGGTGAGCGGGGAACGGGGACAGCCCCGAGCGGACGGTGGGGGCCGCGGGGGATCGGTATTCCGGCCCAGGGATGAGTGTTCCGGCACAGGGGTGGCTGTCCCGGCACAGGGATGCGTTCATGGACTATCTAATAATATTATTTAACGATCGTGCAAGGAGATCTGTATAAAAAAATCCTCCGTGGTCATCCTTCTCCCAGCCCCGCTGTGTTTTCAGGATCTTGGGGGAAGAGTTTGGGTCTGAACAAGGCTCTCGGGCACAGGGTGGGATTCTTGGGGTGCAGGGCCAGGATTTGGACTCGATGCTCCCTGTGGGTCCCTTGCAGCCCAGGAAATGCTGCGATCCTGTGCCTCTGAGGGTGAAATAAAGGGGAGCGGTGGGGTTTGTGCCCGCTGTGTTCACGGCCCCGCCGGCTCAGGGCGGGTTAAAGGCGCAGCTGCCCCGAGACAGCGGGACCGGCCGGGGCTGCTCGCTCCCGGTGCTGCCGCCTCGTGGGGAGAGCCCGGCACTGCAGCCCGCGCAGGCGCTGGACCACGGGATGGGCGTGGAACAGCAGCGCAGGGGATGCTGAGGCAGCCCAGGGAATGCTGCGGTCCCAGGGAAGGCTGAGGCGTCCCCTGCCCGGGGCACTCGGCAGCAAAGCCCTGATGTTGAGCAGAAAAAGGAAAGTTCTGGGTTAGTGGGAGGAGGTTTCTGGAATGGAGCTGGGACAGGTGCTGATCCACGCATGGAATCACGGGCTGGTTTGGCTTGGAAGGGACCACCAGGATCATTTACACTCTGTTTGTTGTCTGATTGCACAGCGAAGAACATCCAGAACTGCCGCCTCACCCTCACGGACAGCAGGAATGTCTTCCATAGCTCTTGTTTTGGAATGGGAATGGCTGTTGGGAGCTCTGGCAGGACCAGGTAAGAAGAGAAATGGGATCATTGTGGCTGCTGCTGGAGGTGGTTTTCTGCTTTCCGGCTGTTCTTCTCATTGATCCTTTCACAGCAGTGTTCCTGGGCACATTTGAGGGTAATTCCAGGAATCTGAAACCAGATAAAAACTGGTGGGGAAAAAATGTGAACGTGATCCATTTCTGGTAGTTCCAAGCTTCTCCCACAACACCGTTCCAGGGGAAAGCTGATAAAAGGGTAAAGATGCAGAGGAACAAGTGCTGTAAAGCCCCCTGGCGCTCTGAGAGAGCAAACCTTCCAGTACTCCCAGCAGATCTCTTGGAGAAAGTGTGGGATCGCAAGGTTTTCCAGGAAAGCAAAACAAGGGTGGAGATGAGGGAATAGGCTTCCAGTTCTTCCTTTAGCTGAAAGCCTGGGGGAATTGAGAGGGGCCACAAGAACTGTTTGTGTAGGCAAATGGGAGTTTGGGGTCTGAATCTGAGTTTCCCTCTGGGGCATTTTTGAGGGAAAAGCTGAGGTGCTGTTTAAGGGAGAGAATGCAGATTTTTGGGGTGGAAAAGGTTGAATCAATATTGTAGAGGAAGTAAAACGCTGGGGGTAAAAGTGGATGCAGTCTGGAGGGGACAGATTGAATATTTTGGAGGCAAAATGGGGAACTGAGTAGTGGAGAGATGGGGAACATTTTGGAGGCAACACTTGACAAACTCTCTGGGGTGGAGAACGAGCACATTGAGGGAAAAATGAGGTGATGAGCAGTGGGCACGTAGGGAAGGTCGTGGGGGTAAATCTTGAGAAAAGCCCCAAGAAATCCTTGGAAGCAGGAGTGAGGAATTCAGTGGTGGAAAAATAGGGGAATTTTGCGGGGGTAAAACTTCAAAAGATCTAAGAGTCGAGAGTGTGTGTTTTTAGGTAGAAAGGATGTCTTGTTGAAGTTGGGCGTCTGGATTGTGGCATTTATGGATCCAGAAAGTAGAAGATAAAGGAGACTCCCAAAGCCTCGGTAGCTGTGTTAAGAAATCCGTCCCAGGGAAGAAAGGTACCTAAACCTCCTAGAAGTAGGGACTAATTAGCATGGGAAGGGGAAAACCCACCCCCAGTGGGAGAGAGCACGCCGGGTAAGGGAAGAGAAGGATGCCCTTAAGAAGAAGTAGGGAAGGTGAATTTCTCGGCTTGCTGAAATGTATCCAAAAGTTTGGAATCTGGGTCTGTGTGGAGGCCGGGATTTTCTCGGCCATATGCAGAGCCCAGCACTAGGAATAAAGGAATTCCAGGCTTTACAACGCCAAAAATGCAGTACCAGAGAGTTCTGTTATCCCGAGGACTTGGGGGATACTTGGCAAAAATTTCCGGGGGCCCAGGCTGGACCGAGCTTTTAACGCTCCCCGGATTCACGGGATCGGGGATTCCAGCGTGCCCTGCACGGGTTTTTTCAGGGAAGTCCCAAATCCTTCGTGTGAGCACAAAGCAGAATCCCCTGGGAGCTGTGAAGGCAACAGGATATTTCTTGGGAATTTTGAAGGATTGGGTGAGTCCTCAGTGTTAGGTTGGAATGAACGCAAATTGTCCGGGAGTTGCTGGTTTGGGGATGGCCGGGTCTGGGTTTGGATTTGTGGGCACCGAGTGTTCCTTGTGTCAGCTTTAGGTCTTCTGGATTGGTGGGAGTAGTCAGAGAAAAGAGAAGGCAATTGAAATGCGGAGCTCCATTCCCGGAGAAATGGTCGGGATGGGAGAGGAAAGGCTGTGGAGCTGCTGGGAGCTTGTGGAGAACGAAAGGATCTGAGGCCTGGAGGCAAAAGCTGTGGAACAAAGCCTGAAAAGGGTGTGGGGTGGGGCGGGAGGGGGAGGAGGGCACCGTGGTGGGGGGAAAGAGGGAAAGGATCCCTGCTCCGGGAATCCAGCAGGGACCAGGAGAGGATCATTTTCCATCCACTGCTCTCAGTGGAATCCTAATAAGGACGGTGGAAGGGAAGTGATTCGTTTGTTCTTAGGTTTGGAATGAAAGGTGCTCTTGCAGAGGGGACTATTGACCTGTTAAAATTCCGTTGGATACAGGAAAAGAGGGAGGAAGCAAGCAGCTGGGGAATGAAGGGGTGGATTTTTTGGTGGATACAGGGAAAGACACGGGAAGGGGCTCTCAAGTAAAATACACCTCACGGGCAGCACCAGGAGAAGCCTCAAGTGCCCTTTTTTTCCAAGCTCTGACATTCCAGAGGAGTAAGCAGTGGTCAGCCCATCACTTTCTGTATTCCTTGGATGCCCAGTGCTTTGTTGGGAAGAGATAATATTTGGAAATGAACAAATCCGGGGATGTAATTTCCTGATAGTAAAGCCCCAGAGAGCCTGGTTTTGATATCCTTCCAGCACCCAAACGCAGCAGAGGGAATCCTGGCGGAGCTGGAAAACGCTGTCGCTCCGTCGGTGGAATTCCTGGGAACTGGAAAGCAGCAGAAGCAGCAAGAACAGAGTTGGAAGCAGGCTCCAGCCGGGTAAGGCAGACACCAAATCCTTTGGAACTGGGCAGGGGTGGGAAGAACGAATTCTTACATTTGTAGCCCAGGGATTCCTGAGCAGGATCCCGGCAGGGAAGAGTGCAGGGATCAGGCTGGGGCCTGATCGCAGCTGGGGGCAGCGAGCCTTGGAATTGGCTGAAGGGAAGAAAGAGGGATCCTTTGAGCACAAGGATCAGCTGTCAAATGCGGAGATGGCATCAGACAATTCCTCGGGAGGGTTTAGTTCCTGGGCCAAATCGATCTGCTGCCTTGTGAAGGAGCTCAGAGAGCTGGGAAGAGCCCAAGCAACGCAGGGAATGCACCGGCAGATAAAAGTGCCGGGGAACGGTGGGGAAAAGCATCCGAACAGGGGGCCTCGTTTTGTACAGGGACGGTACAAAAAATTGTCCGAAAGAATAGGAATGGAATGGGATTTTACGTATTCCTCGGAGGCCACAATCCAGTGGGAAGGCTGAGAGAAAGAAACAAGGCCTAAAAAGGCAGATGAGCCAAATCTGCCCAAAGCCTCCAATGGCCACATTCCCTGGCATTGCTGAGGACTTCAGCCAAGCTCCAAGCAAAAGGTGAGCCCCTGATTTTGGTGCCAAGGGAAACTCCAAGTTAAGAATGATCCAAATATGAAGCGCTTCTCACAAAACTCAGCTTTGCAAACCTTTCTTTGGGCTAAAAAAGAAAAGATGGGAAGGCCCTTGGCAGAAAAGCAGCTGTGAGGCACAGCAGGCTTCAAATGCCTGTCAGCAGGAGCTCCAGGAGAAACGGCTGCTGGCTCCGGGCATCCTGGGCTTTCCAGGCAGGTTTTGTAGCGGATTGCAAGGCAGTTTTCCTGCCTCTGGGGGGTGGCACCTGCATCCCGCTGGAAAGGGAAAATGTGGAGAGAGGGGCAAGCGGGAAGACGGTTGCTGCTGTGTGTCCTTGGATCGCAGTTCCTCCCGGTGAGTCTGTGCTGCTGGAAGTTTGAAGGAGATCAGTCCTGGAGTACGTGTGGGTTCACCTGTGGGGTTTGGGAGCGACGCCGGACATGAAATTCCAGGGATGTTCCCTTTGCTGGAGTGAGAAGCAGTGGAAGCACTTTGCTGTCTGCTTCTTCATCGCCTTCGCCTCGGTCCCCTGGGGCTCCAGGTAATCCCCTCTCACCTTTGCTTTTCCAAGGGTCTCTAAATGAGGGCTTGAGCTTTGGTGTAGCTCCCTTTACAGGGAAGATCTGTTCCAGGAAAGGTCTCCTGGTCTGGACCGATGGCGTTGCAGGAAGAGCAGGAAACCCCGCAGCTCCTGTGGCTCCCTCATCCGATTTGCCTGCAGGCAGCAGCAAGGATCATTCCCAAGTGTCATCCCCTGGCTCCGTGACTCGGTGAGGTTGTGTTCCCCCAAAGGCCAGGGGCCGCTTTGTTTTGCAGCTCACGAAAGTCCAGCTCGGTGGTGCTGGGTTTGGTTTTTGTGTGTAATGAAGGCACTAAAAAATTCCCCTCCTTCACTGGCACAGCCCTGGAGTGGGAGCAGATTCCCCTTATCCCGCAGTTATCCCGCTCCTGCCCTGGATCCCTGCGGTGCCGTGTGTTCTCCAAGCTCACAGCACTGCTGGCTCTAAACAAGAGAAACAATCCCTGTTCCTTCTCTTCTCCGTCCTTGATGTTCCCAGGCCCTGCATCTCCCTGGCTATTCCCTGTGGGAGTCTTCATCTCCATCCCACCTTATCCCGATCAAATAAGGGTCTGAGACGTGTTTAGCAGCAAATGCATTCCTGTGAAGAAAGCCAAGAGCAAAGAGCATCCAGATGCAGAGAAGTCTTTAGAAAAGCGTTGCAGACGTGCAAATGAGGGATGTGTCTTCCTGCATCTCCTGTTGTTTTTCTCTGTCGCGTTTTGGAAGGGTTTCTCTCAGTGATTTCCTGCAGTCCAGGTGCGTCCCTTCTTTTGTCCAAATCCAGTGCCAGAGGATCGAACAACTGACGAGTGGGGCCTGGGATGAAAACGGTTCTCCTAAAATGAGGGAAACAATGCTAGAAGAGAAATGAGCATCCTTTTAATGCCTGGAATAAAAATGCTGGGAAAGGGCACTTTTTATTTGATATGGTGTCATTCTCCTTTTTTTTTCCATAGCTAAAACTCCACGGTGAGCAATCAGAGCAGAAATAGGAAATGCAGGAGTCTTGGATTCCACAGTGGGATTAACTTCCCTTTTCTGCTCTCTTTCAGGACAGGAAAAACCACTGAACTCGCCCCATCTTTGGGACCAAGAGCTTTGGTGCTGGAGTAGGCAAAGCCAGCTAGGGCCCCCCTTGTCCTGCCCATGGTGTGGGTCAGGGACAGGCTCCTCTTCTCCTCTGTGCTGGGATGAACTGCCTAGGGAATGCTATTTCTGACAGCCCGGTCCTAGCCCCGGCTACTGGAAATGGGCGGAGGTGAAGAGGCAAGTGCCAGAGTTGCTTGGGGATGATGGAATTGTGGTGTTTGGCTGTGCCCAGAGGGGCAGGTTGGGCATTTCTGTGTGTCTGAGGACCGGTTTGGGTGCTGGGGAGCCCGGGGAGCCGAGCTCTCAGTGCATTCCCAGCTCACCCGGGGGTGGGAGCTGGTGCAGGGCTGGGTGACAGCCTCTGGTCGGGCTCGGGGCAGGCCCTGGCCCCGGCACAGACACGCTGGGGTGCTTTGGGGCCGCTTGGGGAGCCGTGGGAGGAGAATGAGGGATGGTGCTGGGCAGAGCGATCGGCCTGTGCTCGTGTCAGCGCAGCCGTGCAGGGCACTGGGATCTGGGTAAAGCACCGGCTCTCCTGGTGTTCAGGGAAGCAAGGTCTGTATTTATCCATACATATTTATCCCTACATATTTATCCCTATATTTATCCATGGATTATCCATATATGTTTATCCATATACATTTATCCATATTTTTATCCACGTATGTACCCATGAATTTATCCCTATATTTACCCATGTATTTCCCCAGGTATTTTATGAACACTCAAGTGCCATATCCATGTATTTTATGAGCACTTCCAGGGTTGGTGACTCCACCACTGCCCTGGGCAGCTGTTCCAGCGCTGGACAACCCTTCCCATGCTGGGCCAGGAGATGGATTCTGGAAATGCAGACTCTGAGGAGCTGGGGATTAAGGCAGCATTGGATTCCTTTATTCTCCCAGAAGGATAAAGGAGATTTATCCCCAGACGAACCAGAGCTGATCACACTGAGGTCATCAGTGGGATTTCTTCCTTACTCCCACAAATACCCACTGGGGTGACAGAGTTCCCTACAAGGGCGGTGTTGGAAGGAGCTGCTGGAATGTTTTGCTGTTTATTGGGATCCACAGGATGTTTGGTGTCTCTCAGAGCTGTTCCAGGCTTTCCACAGACCCAAACGCTCCTCACACTTCTCCTCAGAGTAGAGAGGTTTCCCAGAGTGCTGGTTTTTAATTTCAGATGCTGGGATAACGACACGGCTTCAGGAGGCAGGAGACTCATTGTGCTGTGCCTCAGTCCAGGCAGGGACAACCCCCAGCTAATAAAAACCTCTTAAAAGCACAAAAAGTCCCATTAAACTGATATTATAAAGGCTGCAAATTGAAGCAGGCCTCAATCAGAAAGCAGCAGAATTTAATTCCCCCCCCTTGCCCATTTGCATGATGATCTCCTTCCTAATTGCCCATCTACGCTTTTCCCACAGAAGTGCTGTCCCGAGGTTGGAGATGGTTCCAGCTTTATGGAGCTTTGATCTTTATCTGCTTTTACTTTTTACAGGGCACAGAACCCGAGAGTGGCAGCTGCTTTCCTCTTGTTCCTCCTGTGGCAGTGAACTGCTCTTCCCGAGGACGGCTGCAGGAATTCTCAGGCAGCAGAACGTATGGAATGCCAGGCACGCTACAGAATTCCAGTGGGAGCAGCAGGAACTTCTGTTCTTTACTGGCAGGGCTGTGCCATGAAGGGGAGCTCGGAGATATTGGTCAGCTCAGGGAATGAGCCTGGCTCATGGTAAGGAAATTCACTGTGCAGTTACTTCGGGCCCTTCTCCTTCTCCTCCTCCTCCTCCTCCTCCTCCTCCTCCTCCTCCTCCTCCTCCTTCTCCTTCTCCTTCTCCTTCTCCTTCTCCTTCTCCTTCTCCTTCTCCTTCTCCTTCTCCTTCTCCTTCTCCTTCTCCTTCTCCTTCTCCTTCTCCTTCTCCTTCTCCTTCTCCTTCTCCTTCTCCTTCTCCTTCTCCTTCTCCTTCTCCTCCTTCTCCTTCTCCTTCTCTTTCTCCTTCTCCTTCTCCTTCTCCTTCTCCTTCTCCTTCTCCTTCTCCTTCTCCTTCTCCTTCTCCTTCTCCCTCTCTTCCCAACACCAGTTCCAGACATCAGTATAATCCATGTTCCCACAGCCTGACCTTGCAGTTTTCCCAGTTTAGCAGCCCCAGCCACACTTGCAGCCTCTCTGTCTGGACTTTGTCTTGCTGAAATCTCCCTTTGTTGATCCTTTGCTGCCTCACCTTTTATCCAGCAATAACGTGCAGTGGGTGGAAGCTTCTCAGAATTCCCTCCCTGTTCCACTGGAAACATTCCCAAGTGGAAGCAGCTGCACTGCCCATCAGCACTTGCCTGCTTTTAGGGGTGGTTGAGGCATGAAGGATGCAACAAATGGAGTTGGCTCTAAGGGGATGAAATGCTCCCCCTGAGGCTGCTCAGAGAGCTGGAGCTGAGGAATCCGGGTGGGAATCACTGCAGGAAAAAGGAAGGAAAAGAGAGCAGAGGAACAGGGATGCAATTCCAACCTCTCCAAGGACTGGGATGGGCACATTCACCAACACCATTTAATCTAGACACGATTTCTTCTTTGCCTCTGGCTGCCAGGAGCAGGATGAGCAGTTTAATGAGTTTAAATAGTGAATAGTTTAATTAGCTGGAAGAGACTGGATCAATAGCTGCTTAAACAAACAACTGGATCCCTGTTTCCAAGCTTGGATGTAGTTTTGGAAGGTTCCTGGCAGTTTGGCAGGGATTAGTGATGCTGAGAATGTGCTTTTTTGTGGGTTTGGGGCTTTTACTCCTGTTCACGTGGCTGCTCTTTTTCTTGTTGAGTGGAAAACAGGAGGGAAAGAGCAACGATGGAAGGAATTCCACTCTTGCTGCTTGAAGGGATGGATCAGGAAGGGAACAGGCTGCAGGGAATTTGGAGTGCAAACTGAGATCTCTCCGATATTTTCGGCTCAGTCAGTCCATCAGTGCTTGGTGGCTGTTTAGGCCACGTGCAAGGTGAATGATGGTGCACATGGCAGAGCTGCTGGTGGCTCCTTCCCCTGCCCGGCTGTCAGTCACCCTGCAGGGTGCTGGAGCAGCGTGCCAGAGGCCGTGGATCCTATGGATCCCATGGATCCCAGGGGCGTGATCAGGAGCCTGGGCCTGCTGGCCACTCCTTGCTCTCTCTTACCCTGATTTTTCAGCTCTGCAGCGAATCCAGCTTGAGTTTTTCAACCCCCTAGAAACCCAGGGACCTTTCATGTCTGTTCTCAGATCTGGGATTTAAATCCAGCCCTTATCAAAGCACCCCGTGACCAGGCAGGCCCTGAATCCCAGCAGGGATCTGACAAAGAGGGACCTGACATCCTAAAGAAACCCTTTGAAATCCTGCTGGGATTGATTTGTATCCATAATGGAGCCCCGAGCTCTCTGCCAGGGAGAGATGAAGCTGCTCCTTTGCTTTATTATCCTCAGGCCCTTCCCAGCTTTGAGGGAAATTCAGTCCCTCTTCAAGCCCCAAAATCATGGAAAAGCTCCTTTGTATCCTCTCCACAGCCCCTACGTGGATTAATCAACTTTTTATTTGATATGGTGTCATTCTCCTTTTTTTTCCATGGCTAAAACTCCACGGTGAGCAATCAGAGCAGAAATAGGAAATGCAGGAGTCTTGGATTCCACAGTGGGATTAACTTCCCTTTTCTGCTCTCTTTCAGGACAGGAAAAACCACTGAACTCGCCCCATCTTTGGGACCAAGAGCTTTGGTGCTGGAGTAGGCAAAGCCAGCTAGGGCCCCCCTTGTCCTGCCCATGGTGTGGGTCAGGGACAGGCTCCTCTTCTCCTCTGCGCTGGGATGAACTGCCTAGGGAATGCTATTACTGACAGCCCGGTCCTAGCCCCGGCTACTGGAAATGGGCGGAGGTGAAGAGGCAAGTGCCAGAGTTGCTTGGGGATGATGGAATTGTGGTGTCTGGCTGTGCCCAGAGGGGCAGGTTGGGCATTTCTGTGTGTCTGAGGACCGGTTTGGGTGCTGGGGAGCCCGGGGAGCCGAGCTCTCAGTGCATTCCCAGCTCTCCCGGGGGTGGGAGCTGGTGCAGGGCTCTGGTCGGGCTCGGGGCAGGCCCTGGCCCCGGCACAGACACGCTGGGGTGCTTTGGGGCCGCTTGGGGAGCCGTGGGAGGAAAATGAGGGATGGTGCTGGGCGGAGCGATCGGCCTGTGCTCGTGTCAGCGCAGCCGTGCAGGGCACTGGGATCTGGGTAAAGCACCGGCTCTCCTGGCGTTCAGGGATGCAAGGTCTGAGGGACCGGATTTACTTGGGGTTTTCCAGGACAGCAGGAAGAAGAGGAAATGTGGTGCCAGAGGTGCGTCCCATCAGGTTGCAGTTCCCTCTTTCCCATTTCCTCCTCAGTGCGGGTGTCCCCTGCAGCCCATGAGCACGGGGCCGGTGACAACTCCCTGTCTGTAGAGGGATTCCTTATGGAACAAGGGCAGATGACACTTGTGTGAGGCTTACGACTGTTAGAATTAGACCGGGATGGGTTTAAGGAAAACTAGAATCGTGTGTTAATCTTACTGGTCAATGAACAAATGGAATCCACACTTCTATAAGAAAAAATAGAGTGTATGGAGCATATAGAAGAAGCTGTTTTTGCCTGCTGCTGCTGCTTGGCTTTATCATGTAACCCCATTCGAACTCTGCCTTCAAGACAGCTGTGAGACCGTGAAATAAAGAACTTAGCAGAACAGCAGCCTCCTCTGCTCTTTCACCCTGGTCCGAGAAGGAGGGGTACCCTGTCAAAGGCTCAACACTTGCCTTTCTGACTTTGTTTCTAAATTTCTACCTTTCTAATTTTGTTTGTTTCTAATTTTTTTGTTTGTTTGTTTCTAACTTTGTTTGTTTTCAACTTTCTCCCTTTAGAAATTTGTTTGTTTCTTGTATTTTACCTCTTTGTTTGTTTCTAAATTTCTGCCGTTGTAACTTTGTTTCTAACTTTCTACTTTTAAAATTTCATTTGTTTTTAACTTTTTACCATTCCTCCCAGCGAGGGCTGTGTGCAGAATACTAAAACCTGTTAAGTTCTTCACTTTTACGTCTATAGGCAAATGCTACTGATTTAGATGTAAATTCATTTTGAAATGAGCCAGCCCTCTCTCTCTACTCTGTCGCATACAGCAATATAAGAAGCTGGGAATAGAGATCCGCAGGTTTTGAGAATAAGGAGCCGGCGTTTTTCTGTAGGAAGGAAAGCAGCAAGCGCCTGGCCGCAGGAGCCGAGACGCTCGGGCTGCAGGAGCTGCAGAGCGCCCGGAGCCGGCTTTTCCCTGTGCTCTGTGCCTGCCCCCGGGCTGAGCTGGGCGGCGCTGCTGCCGCCCGGTGCCGGCTGAGCCGAGAGGGCGGCGGCCTCGGTGGCTGCCGAGCGTGGCAAGGAGCGGGAGCGAGCGGGGCCGGGTCTGTCAGCGGAGGGGAGGGGCGAAGGGCGGTTCGCAGCGCCAAGGGACACGGCCGTGCGTGAGCGGGGCCACAGCTATGGAAAGGAACGGGCGCCGTGCGGGGCGGTGACCGCGGGGAATGACAGCGCGGGGGGCGGCCCGGCGGGGCCGGTTTTGTCGGGCAGCAGAGGCGCGGTCGCAGCGCGACCCGGGCGGGAGGCACCGGGCGGGCACGGTCGGAATCGAGCCGCCCGCGTGTCGCTCTCAAGGAGGCGGCTCGGAAAGGAAGGCGCAGTTCCGCGCTCTCGGGACGGCGTTAAGTGACGTTTTTATTAGAATATGACAGTATTTATTTTATTTTATTATTTTATTATCTGCCAGGACCTTGCAGAGGGTGGTTTACACTTCCGCCACACTCAAGATGGCGGACGCAGTAGGCCCCCTGCGAGAGGTGTCCCTGCCGATGCCTGCCGCCGGTCGCGGAGCCGTCGCCCGCCTCCGGCGCGGCTGACCCCGCCAGCCGTGTCCTCGCACCGGGAAGCACGGCGGAAAATCGCGCGGAAAGCGCGGGGCCGGCGTCGGAGTTGGGGCCGGATTCAGGCAGCCGACTAGACAGAAGCCCTTGTGAGGGGCGGCGGGGGCCCTAAGTGTACCACACTAAAGATGGCGGCTCGACCGGAAGTGGCTTCTGGCAGCACCCAAGATGGCGGCGAAGGGCGGAAGTGACGTCACTGCCACACTAAAGATGGCGGTCGTGTGCACTGTTTTCTGACCTTCTCAATATGGCGGCAGGGAAGGCCCCCCCCCCCCCCCCCCACCGCCCCCCCCCAAGCTGCGTCTATTCGGCTGCCTGAACGCGACGCCGACGCCGACGCCAGCCCAGCGCTTGCGCGCAATTTTCTGAGGCGTTTCCCGCTACGCGGACACCGACTGTGGGGTCAGCGGCGCCTGGGGCAGGCGGGAGCATTCAGGCAGTCGAATAGACGGAGCGGGGGGGGGGGGGGGGGGGTCCTTCCGGCCGCCATCTTGAGAAGGTCGAATAGCCACATCGGTGCGGTACCGGTGACTTCCGCCCTTCTTCGCCAGGAGCGGCGATGGCGGGGAGCCCGGGGAGCAGCGCTGCCGGGCCGGGGGCACCGGGGCGGGTGCTCCGGGCTCGGAGGTGAGCGGGGAACGGGGACAGCCCCGAGCGGACGGTGGGGGCCGCGGGGGATCGGTATTCCGGCCCAGGGATGAGTGTTCCGGCACAGGGGTGGCTGTCCCGGCACAGGGATGCGTTCATGGACTATCTAATAATATTATTTAACGATCGTGCAAGGAGATCTGTATAAAAAAATCCTCCGTGGTCATCCTTCTCCCAGCCCCGCTGTGTTTTCAGGATCTTGGGGGAAGAGTTTGGGTCTGAACAAGGCTCTCGGGCACAGGGTGGGATTCTTGGGGTGCAGGGCCAGGATTTGGACTCGATGCTCCCTGTGGGTCCCTTGCAGCCCAGGAAATGCTGCGATCCTGTGCCTCTGAGGGTGAAATAAAGGGGAGCGGTGGGGTTTGTGCCCGCTGTGTTCACGGCCCCGCCGGCTCAGGGCGGGTTAAAGGCGCAGCTGCCCCGAGACAGCGGGACCGGCCGGGGCTGCTCGCTCCCGGTGCTGCCGCCTCGTGGGGAGAGCCCGGCACTGCAGCCCGCGCAGGCGCTGGACCACGGGATGGGCGTGGAACAGCAGCGCAGGGGATGCTGAGGCAGCCCAGGGAATGCTGCGGTCCCAGGGAAGGCTGAGGCGTCCCCTGCCCGGGGCACTCGGCAGCAAAGCCCTGATGTTGAGCAGAAAAAGGAAAGTTCTGGGTTAGTGGGAGGAGGTTTCTGGAATGGAGCTGGGACAGGTGCTGATCCACGCATGGAATCACGGGCTGGTTTGGCTTGGAAGGGACCACCAGGATCATTTACACTCTGTTTGTTGTCTGATTGCACAGCGAAGAACATCCAGAACTGCCGCCTCACCCTCACGGACAGCAGGAATGTCTTCCATAGCTCTTGTTTTGGAATGGGAATGGCTGTTGGGAGCTCTGGCAGGACCAGGTAAGAAGAGAAATGGGATCATTGTGGCTGCTGCTGGAGGTGGTTTTCTGCTTTCCGGCTGTTCTTCTCATTGATCCTTTCACAGCAGTGTTCCTGGGCACATTTGAGGGTAATTCCAGGAATCTGAAACCAGATAAAAACTGGTGGGGAAAAAATGTGAACGCGATCCATTTCTGGTAGTTCCAAGCTTCTCCCACAACACCGTTCCAGGGGAAAGCTGATAAAAGGGTAAAGATGCAGAGGAACAAGTGCTGTAAAGCCCCCTGGCGCTCTGAGAGAGCAAACCTTCCAGTACTCCCAGCAGATCTCTTGGAGAAAGTGTGGGATCGCAAGGTTTTCCAGGAAAGCAAAACAAGGGTGGAGATGAGGGAATGGGCTTCCAGTTCTTCCTTGAGCTGAAAGCCTGGGGGAATTGAGAGGGGCCACAAGAACTGTTTGTGTAGGCAAATGGGAGTTTGGGGGCTGAATCTGAGTTTCCCTCTGGGGCATTTTTGAGGGAAAAGCTGAGGTGCTGTTTAAGGGAGAGAATGCAGATTTTTGGGGTGGAAAAGGTTGAATCAATATTGTAGAGGAAGTAAAACGCTGGGGGTAAAAGTGGATGCAGTCTGGAGGGGACAGATTGAATATTTTGGAGGCAAAATGGGGAACTGAGTAGTGGAGAGATGGGGAACATTTTGGAGGCAACACTTGACAAACTCTCTGGGGTGGAGAACGACCACATTGAGGGCAAAATGAGGTGATGAGCAGTGGGCACGTAGGGAAGGTCGTGGGGGTAAATCTTGAGAAAAGGCCCGTGGTATTCAAGAAATCCTTGGAAGCAGGACTGAGGAATTCAGTGGTGGAAAAATAGGGGAATTTTGCGGGGGTAAAACTTTAAAAGATCTAAGAGTTGAGAGTGTGTGTTTTTAGGTAGAAAGGATGTCTTGTTGAAGTTGGGCGTCTGGATTGTGGCATTTATGGATCCAGAAAGTAGAAGATAAAGGAGACTCCCAAAGCCTCGGTAGCTGTGTTAAGAAATCCGTCCCAGGGAAGAAAGGTACCTAAACCTCCTAGAAGTAGGGACTAATTAGCATGGGAAGGGGAAAACCCACCCCCAGTGGGAGAGAGCACGCCGGGTAAGGGAAGAGAAGGATGCCCTTAAGAAGAAGTAGGGAAGGTGAATTTCTCGGCTTGCTAAAATGTATCCAAAAGTTTGGAATCTGGGTCTGTGTGGAGGCCGGGATTTTCTCGGCCATATGCAGAGCCCAGCACTAGGAATAAAGGAATTCCAGGCTTTACAACGCCAAAAATGCAGTACCAGAGAGTTCTGTTATCCCGAGGACTTGGGGGATACTTGGCAAAAATTTCCGGGGGCCCAGGCTGGACCGAGCTTTTAACGCTCCCCGGATTCACGGGATCGGGGATTCCAGCGTGCCCTGCACGGGTTTTTTCAGGGAAGTCCCAAATCCTTCGTGTGAGCACGAAGCAGAATCCCCTGGGAGCTGTGAAGGCAACAGGATATTTCTTGGGAATTTTGAAGGATTGGGTGAGTCCTCAGTGTTAGGTTGGAATGAACGCAAATTGTCCGGGAGTTGCTGGTTTGGGGATGGCCGGGTCTGGGTTTGGATTTGTGGGCACCGAGTGTTCCTTGTGTCAGCTTTAGGTCTTCTGGATTGGTGGGAGTAGTCAGAGAAAAGAGAAGGCAATTGAAATGCGGAGCTCCATTCCCGGAGAAATGGTCGGGATGGGAGAGGAAAGGCTGTGGAGCTGCTGGGAGCTCGTGGAGAACGAAAGGATCTGAGGCCTGGAGGCAAAAGCTGTGGAACAAAGCCTGAAAAGGGTGTGGGGTGGGGCGGGAGGGGGAGGAGGGCACCGTGGTGGGGGGAAAGAGGGAAAGGATCCCTGCTCCGGGAATCCAGCAGGGACCAGGAGAGGATCATTTTCCATCCACTGCTCTCAGTGGAATCCTAATAAGGACGGTGGAAGGGAAGTGATTCGTTTGTTCTTAGGTTTGGAATGAAAGGTGCTCTTGCAGAGGGGACTATTGACCTGTTAAAATTCCGTTGGATACAGGAAAAGAGGGAGGAAGCAAGCAGCTGGGGAATGAAGGGGTGGATTTTTTGGTGGATACAGGGAAAGACACGGGAAGGGGCTCTCAAGTAAAATACACCTCACGGGCAGCACCAGGAGAAGCCTCAAGTGCCCTTTTTTTCCAAGCTCTGGCATTCCAGAGGAGTAAGCAGTGGTCAGCCCATCACTTTCTGTATTCCTTGGATGCCCAGTGCTTTGTTGGGAAGAGATAATATTTGGAAATGAACAAATCCGGGGATGTAATTTCCTGATAGTAAAGCCCCAGAGAGCCTGGTTTTGATATCCTTCCAGCACCCAAACGCAGCAGAGGGAATCCTGGCGGAGCTGGAAAACGCTGTCACTCCGTCGGTGGAATTCCTGGGAACTGGAAAGCAGCAGAAGCAGCAAGAACAGAGTTGGAAGCAGGCTCCAGCCGGGTAAGGCAGACACCAAATCCTTTGGAACTGGGCAGGGGTGGGAAGAATGAATTCTTACATTTGTAGCCCAGGGATTCCTGAGCAGGATCCCGGCAGGGAAGACTGCAGGGATCAGGCTGGGGCCTGATCGCAGCTGGGGGCAGCGAGCCTTGGAATTGGCTGAAGGGAAGAAAGAGGGATCCTTTGAGCACAAGGATCAGGTGTCAAATGCGGAGATGGCATCAGACAATTCCTCGGGAGGGTTTAGTTCCTGGGCCAAATCGATCTCCTGCCTTGTGAAGGAGCTCAGAGAGCTGGGAAGAGCCCAAGCAACGCAGGGAATGCACCGGCAGATAAAAGTGCCGGGGAACGGTGGGGAAAAGCATCCGAACAGGGGGCCTCGTTTTGTACAGGGACGGTACAAAAAATTGTCCGAAAGAATAGGAATGGAATGGGATTTTACGTATTCCTCGGAGGCCACAATCCAGTGGGAAGGCTGAGAGAAAGAAACAAGGCCTAAAAAGGCAGATGAGCCAAATCTGCCCAAAGCCTCCAATGGCCACATTCCCTGGCATTGCTGAGGACTTCAGCCAAGCTCCAAGCAAAAGGTGAGCCCCTGATTTTGGTGCCAAGGGAAACTCCAAGTTAAGAATGATCCAAATATGAAGCGCTTCTCACAAAACTCAGCTTTGCAAACCTTTCTTTGGGCTAAAAAAGAAAAGATGGGAATGCCCTTGGCAGAAAAGCAGCTGTGAGGCACAGCAGGCTTCAAATGCCTGTCAGCAGGAGCTCCAGGAGAAACGGCTGCTGGCTCCGGGCATCCTGGGCTTTCCAGGCAGGTTTTGTAGCGGATTGCAAGGCAGTTTTCCTGCCTCTGGGGGGTGGCACCTGCATCCCGCTGGAAAGGGAAAATGTGGAGAGAGGGGCAAGCGGGAAGACGGTTGCTGATGTGTGTCCTTGGATCGCAGTTCCTCCCGGTGAGTCTGTGCTGCTGGAAGTTTGAAGGAGATCAGTCCTGGAGTACGTGTGGGTTCACCTGTGGGGTTTGGGAGCGACGCTGGACATGAAATTCCAGGGATGTTCCCTTTGCTGGAGTGAGAAGCAGTGGAAGCACTTTGCTGTCTGCTTCTTCATCGCCTTCGCCTCGGTCCCCTGGGGCTCCAGGTAATCCCCTCTCACCTTTGCTTTTCCAAGGGTCTCTAAATGAGGGCTTGAGCTTTGGTGTAGCTCCCTTTACAGGGAAGATCTGTTCCAGGAAAGGTCTCCTGGTCTGGACCGATGGCGTTGCAGGAAGAGCAGGAAACCCCGCAGCTCCTGTGGCTCCCTCATCCGATTTGCCTGCAGGCAGCAGCAAGGATCATTCCCAAGTGTCATCCCCTGGCTCCGTGACTCGGTGAGGTTGTGTTCCCCCAAAGGCCAGGGGCCGCTTTGTTTTGCAGCTCACGAAAGCCCAGCTCGGTGGTGCTGGGTTTGGTTTTTGTGTGTAATGAAGGCACTAAAAAATTCCCCTCCTTCCCTGGCACAGCCCTGGAGTGGGAGCAGATTCCCCTTATCCCGGAGTTATCCCGCTCCTGCCCTGGATCCCTGCGGTGTGTTCTCCAAGCTCACAGCACTGCTGGCTCTAAACAAGAAAAACAATCCCTGTTCCTTCTCTTCTCCGTCCTTGATGTTCCCAGGCCCTGCATCTCCCTGGCTATTCCCTGTGGGAGTCTTCATCTCCATCCCACCTTATCCCGATCAGGTAAGGGTCTGAGACGTGTTTAGCAGCAAATGCATTCCTGTGAAGAAAGCCAAGAGCAAAGAGCATCCAGATGCAGAGAAGTCTTTAGTAAAGCGTTGCAGACGTGCAAATGAGGGATGTGTCTTCCTGCATCTCCTGTTGTTTTTCTCTGTCACGTTTTGGAAGGGTTTCTCTCAGTGATTTCCTGCAGTCCAGGTGCGTCCCTTCTTTTGTCCAAATCCAGTGCCAGAGGATCGAACAACTGACGAGTGGGGCCTGGGATGAAAACGGTTCTCCTAAAATGAGGGAAACAATGCTAGAAGAGAAATGAGCATCCTTTTAATGCCTGGAATAAAAATGCTGGAAAAGGGCACTTTTTATTTGATATGGTGTCATTCTCCTTTTTTTTTCCATAGCTAAAACTCCACGGTGAGCAATCAGAGCAGAAATAGGAAATGCAGGAGTCTTGGATTCCACAGTGGGATTAACTTCCCTTTTCTGCTCTCTTTCAGGACAGGAAAAACCACTGAACTCGCCCCATCTTTGGGACCAAGAGCTTTGGTGCTGGAGTAGGCAAAGCCAGCTAGGGCCCCCCTTGTCCTGCCCATGGTGTGGGTCAGGGACAGGCTCCTCTTCTCCTCTGCGCTGGGATGAACTGCCTAGGGAATGCTATTACTGACAGCCCGGTCCCAGCCCCGGCTACTGGAAATGGGCAGAGATGAAGAGGCAAGTGCCAGAGTTGCTTGGGGATGATGGAATTGTGGTGTTTGGCTGTGCCCAGAGGGGCAGGTTGGGCATTTCTGTGTGTCTGAGGACCGGTTTGGGTGCTGGGGAGCCCGGGGAGCCGAGCTCTCAGTGCATTCCCAGCTCACCCGGGGGTGGGAGCTGGTGCAGGGCTGGGTGACAGCCTCTGGTCGGGCTCGGGGCAGGCCCTGGCCCCGGCACAGACACGCTGGGGTGGTTTGGGGCCGCTTGGGGAGCCGTGGGAGGAAAATGAGGGATGGTGCTGGGCAGAGCGATCGGCCTGTGCTCGTGTCAGCGCAGCCGTGCAGGGAACTGGGATCTGGGTAAAACACCGGCTCTCCTGGTGTTCAGGGAAGCAAGGTCTGTATTTATCCATACATATTTATCCCTACATATTTATCCCTATATTTATCCATGGATTATCCATATATGTTTATCCATATACATTTATCCATATTTTTATCCACGTATTTACCCATGAATTTATCCCTATATTTACCCATGTATTTCCCCAGGTATTTTATGAACACTCAAGTGCCATATCCATGTATTTTATGAGCACTTCCAGGGTTGGTGACTCCACCACTGCCCTGGGCAGCTGTTCCAGCGCTGGACAACCCTTCCCATGCTGGGCCAGGAGATGGATTCTGGAAATGCAGACTCTGAGGAGCTGGGGATTAAGGCAGCATTGGATTCCTTTATTCTCCCAGAAGGATAAAGGAGATTTATCCCCAGACGAACCAGAGGTGATCACACTGAGGTCATCAGTGGGATTTCTTCCTTACTCCCACAAATACCCACTGGGGTGACAGAGTTCCCTACAAGGGCGGTGTTGGAAGGAGCTGCTGGAATGTTTTGCTGTTTATTGGGATCCACAGGATGTTTGGTGTCTCTCAGAGCTGTTCCAGGCTTTCCACAGACCCAAACGCTCCTCACACTTCTCCTCAGAGTAGAGAGGTTTCCCAGAGTGCTGGTTTTTAATTTCAGATGCTGGGATAACGACACGGCTTCAGGAGGCAGGAGACTCATTGTGCTGTGCCTCAGTCCAGGCAGGGACAACCCCCAGCTAATAAAAACCTCTTTAAAGCACAAAAAGTCCCATTAAACTGATATTATAAAGGCTGCAAATTGAAGCAGGCCTCAATCAGAAAGCAGCAGAATTTAATTCCCCCCCCTTGCCCATTTGCATGATGATCTCCTTCCTAATTGCCCATCTACGCTTTTCCCACAGAAGTGCTGTCCCGAGGTTGGAGATGGTTCCAGCTTTATGGAGCTTTGATCTTTATCTGGTTTTACTTTTTACAGGGCACAGAACCCGAGAGTGGCAGCTGCTTTCCTCTTGTTCCTCCTGTGGCAGTGAACTGCTCTTCCCGAGGACGGCTGCAGGAATTCTCAGGCAGCAGAACGTATGGAATGCCAGGCACGCTACAGAATTCCAGTGGGAGCAGCAGGAACTTCTGTTCTTTACTGGCAGGGCTGTGCCATGAAGGGGAGCTCGGAGATATTGGTCAGCTCAGGGAATGAGCCTGGCTCATGGTAAGGAAATTCACTGTGCAGTTACTTCGGGCCCTTCTCCTTCTCCTTCTCCTTCTCCTTCTCCTTCTCCTTCTCCTTCTCCTTCTCCTTCTCCTTCTCCTTCTCCTTCTCCTTCTCCTTCTCCCTCTCTTCCCAACACCAGTTCCAGACCTCAGTATAATCCATGTTCCCACAGCCTGACCTTGCAGTTTTCCCAGTTTAGCAGCCCCAGCCACACTTGCAGCCTCTCTGTCTGGACTTTGTCTTGCTGAAATCTCCCTTTGTTGATCCTTTGCTGCCTCACCTTTTATCCAGCAATAACGTGCAGTGGGTGGAAGCTTCTCAGAATTCCCTCCCTGTTCCACTGGAAACATTCCCAAGTGGAAGCAGCTGCACTGCCCATCAGCACTTGCCTGCTTTTAGGGGTGGTTGAGGCATGAAGGATGCAACAAATGGAGTTGGCTCTAAGGGGATGAAATGCTCCCCCTGAGGCTGCTCAGAGAGCTGGAGCTGAGGAATCCGGGTGGGAATCACTGCAGGAAAAAGGAAGGAAAAGAGAGCAGAGGAACAGGGATGCAATTCCAACCTCTCCAAGGACTGGGATGGGCACATTCACCAACACCATTTAATCTAGACACGATTTCTTCTTTGCCTCTGGCTGCCAGGAGCAGGATGAGCAGTTTAATGAGTTTAAATAGTGAATAGTTTAATTAGCTGGAAGAGACTGGATCAATAGCTGCTTAAACAAACAACTGGATCCCTGTTTCCAAGCTTGGATGTAGTTTTGGAAGGTTCCTGGCAGTTTGGCAGGGATTAGTGATGCTGAGAATGTGCTTTTTTGTGGGTTTGGGGCTTTTACTCCTGTTCACGTGGCTGCTCTTTTTCTTGTTGAGTGGAAAACAGGAGGGAAAGAGCAACGATGGAAGGAATTCCACTCTTGCTGCTTGAAGGGATGGATCAGGAAGGGAACAGGCTGCAGGGAATTTGGAGTGCAAACTGAGATCTCTCCGATATTTTCGGCTCAGTCAGTCCATCAGTGCTTGGTGGCTGTTTAGGCCACGTGCAAGGTGAATGATGGTGCACATGGCAGAGCTGCTGGTGGCTCCTTCCCCTGCCCGGCTGTCAGTCACCCTGCAGGGTGCTGGAGCAGCGTGCCAGAGGCCGTGGATCCTATGGATCCCATGGATCCCAGGGGCGTGATCAGGAGCCTGGGCCTGCTGGCCACTCCTTGCTCTCTCTTACCCTGATTTTTCAGCTCTGCAGCGAATCCAGCTTGAGTTTTTCAACCCCCTAGAAAACCCAGGGACCTTTCATGTCTGTTCTCAGATCTGGGATTTAAATCCAGCCCTTATCAAAGCACCCCGTGACCAGGCAGGCCCTGAATCCCAGCAGGGATCTGACAAAGAGGGACCTGACATCCTAAAGAAACCCTTTGAAATCCTGCTGGGATTGATTTGTATCCATAATGGAGCCCCGAGCTCTCTGCCAGGGAGAGATGAAGCTGCTCCTTTGCTTTATTATCCTCAGGCCCTTCCCAGCTTTGAGGGAAATTCAGTCCCTCTTCAAGCCCCAAAATCATGGAAAAGCTCCTTTGTATCCTCTCCACAGCCCCTACGTGGATTAATCAACTTTTTATTTGATATGGTGTCATTCTCCTTTTTTTTCCATGGCTAAAACTCCACGGTGAGCAATCAGAGCAGAAATAGGAAATGCAGGAGTCTTGGATTCCACAGTGGGATTAACTTCCCTTTTCTGCTCTCTTTCAGGACAGGAAAAACCACTGAACTCGCCCCATCTTTGGGACCAAGAGCTTTGGTGCTGGAGTAGGCAAAGCCAGCTAGGGCCCCCCTTGTCCTGCCCATGGTGTGGGTCAGGGACAGGCTCCTCTTCTCCTCTGTGCTGGGATGAACTGCCTAGGGAATGCTATTTCTGACAGCCCGGTCCTAGCCCCGGCTACTGGAAATGGGCGGAGGTGAAGAGGCAAGTGCCAGAGTTGCTTGGGGATGATGGAATTGTGGTGTTTGGCTGTGCCCAGAGGGGCAGGTTGGGCATTTCTGTGTGTCTGAGGACCGGTTTGGGTGCTGGGGAGCCCGGGGAGCCGAGCTCTCAGTGCATTCCCAGCTCTCCCGGGGGTGGGAGCTGGTGCAGGGCTGGGTGACAGCCTCTGGTCGGGCTCGGGGCAGGCCCTGGCCCCGGCACAGACACGCTGGGGTGCTTTGGGGCCGCTTGGGGAGCAATGGGAAGAAAATGAGGGATGGTGCTGGGCGGAGCGATCGGCCTGTGCTCGTGTCAGCGCAGCCGTGCAGGGCACTGGGATCTGGGTAAAACACCGGCTCTCCTGGTGTTCAGGGAAGCAAGGTCTGAGGGACCGGATTTACTTGGGGTTTTCCAGGACAGCAGGAAGAAGAGGAAATGTGGTGCCAGAGGTGCGTCCCATCAGGTTGCAGTTCCCTCTTTCCCATTTCCATTTCCTCCTCAGTGCAGGTGTCCCCTGCAGCCCATGAGCACGGGGCCGGTGACAACTCCCTGTCTGTAGAGGGATTCCTTATGGAACAAGGGCAGATGACACTTGTGTGAGGCTTACGACTGTTAGAATTAGACCGGGATGGGTTTATGGAAAACTAGAATCGTGTGTTAATCTTACTGGTCAATGAACAAATGGAATCCACACTTCTATAAGAAAAAATAGAGTGTATGGAGCATATAGAAGAAGCTGTTTTTGCCTGCTGCTGCTGCTTGGCTGTATCATGTAACCCCATTCGAACTCTGCCTTCAAGACAGCTGTGAGACCGTGAAATAAAGAACTCAGCAGAACAGCAGCCTCCTCTGCTCTTTCACCCTGGTCCGAGAAGGAGGGGTACCCTGTCAAAGGCTCAACACTTGCCTTTGTGACTTTGTTTCTAAATTTCTACCTTTCTAATTTTGTTTGTTTCTAATTTTTTTTTGTTTGTTTCTAACTTTGTTTGTTTTCAACTTTCTCCCTTTAGAAATTTGTTTGTTTCTTGTATTTTACCTCTTTGTTTGTTTCTAAATTTCTGCCGTTGTAACTTTGTTTCTAACTTTCTACTTTTAAAGTTTCATTTGTTTTTAACTTTTTACCATTCCTCCCAGGGAGGGCTGTGTGCAGAATACTAAAACGTATTAAGTTCTTCATTTTTACATCTATAGGCAAATGCTACTGATTTAGATGTAAATTCATTTTGAAATGAGCCAGCCCTCTCTCTCTACTCTGTCACATACAGCAATATAAGAAGCTGGGAATAGAGATCCGCAGGTTTTGAGAATAAGGAGCCGGCGTTTTTCTGTAGGAAGGAAAGCAGCAAGCGCCTGGCCGCAGGAGCCGAGACGCTCGGGCTGCAGGAGCTGCAGAGCGCCCGGAGCCGGCTTTTCCCTGTGCTCTGTGCCTGCCCCCGGGCTGAGCTGGGCGGCGCTGCTGCCGCCCGGTGCCGGCTGAGCCGAGAGGGCGGCGGCCTCGGTGGCTGCCGAGCGTGGCAAGGAGCGGGAGCGAGCGGGGCGGTGTCTGTCAGCGGAGGGGAGGGTCCCGAGAGCGGCCCCGGTGCGCGGGGCGGGCCCGGCCCGGGAGAGAGGGGCGGGGCCCCGAGCGATGGAGCCGCCCCCGTGCCGGGCAGGGCGGGCCCCGGGGCCGGGCGGGGCCGGGGCTCTGGGGCGGGGCCGAGCGGGGCCGGGGGCGGCTTCAGGGGCGGGGCCGGGCCCGGCTCAGGTGCGCGGGGCGGGGTCCGCACAGGTGCGCGGGGTCCCAGGGCGGCTGCGCAGGGCGGGGCCGAGGTGATTTAAGCCCCCGAAATCGCCCCTGCCGCCATTTGCTCCCTCAGAGCTCGGGGAGGCTGCGGCCGGGCCGGGCTCCCCCGGCGTGGCCCGGGAGAGGCCCCCGCTCCCCCTCTTTCTTCCCCGTCTTTCTTCCCCCTCTTTCTCCTGCCCTTATCCTTCTCCTCCTTCCCCCGCTTATCACCTCTTTCCTACCCCCCCCAGTTTCTTTCTCTCTCCCCCACACCCTCCCTGTCTCTCCCAGCCCCCTGCCTGCCCTCTCCCCAGCGCCCCCCCACCCTCTCTCCCTGCTCCCCTGTGCATCCCCGACCCCCCCCGCCTCCTTTCTCCCCCACCCCTCCTTTCTCCCCTCTCCGTACCCCGTTCCCCAACCCGACTCCCCTCTCTTCCTCCTCCTCTGACCATCATCCCTCCCCCTCACCCGACCTTTCCCTTCCCCCCTCGTTCTCCCCAACCCACCCCGACTCCTCTCCCTACCCCATCTCATCCCTCCCCGTTCCCTCTTTCCCCCGCAGCCGCGGGGCTCGGGGCGCCGGAGAATAAAGCCCAGAGGGCCGGAGCCCGGCGCCCCTGCCCTCGCTGGAGCCTCGCACGGGGGACCCGCTCGGCGGGTCCCCCGTGCAGTACAAAAACAGCGCCGGGGCTCCGGCTTTCCACACATCACACTGGGGATCCCCTCCTCAGGAGGGGTTCCCGGGGGGGGTGGTGGGTTTTGGGGAGGGTGGTGGGTTGGGGTTGGGGTGGGCCCCCTCCTTAGGAGGGGGTCCCGGGGGGGTGGGTGGGATGGGCCCCCTCCGGAGGAGGGGGTCCCGGGAGGGGGTCAGGGTGGGCCCCCTCCGGAGGAGGGGGTCCGGGGGAGGGGGGTGGGGCGGAGGGGGGACTTTCCCCCCCTCCAGTCCCCGCCCCCTCTCTCGGACCCCCTCCTCCGGACGGGGCTCACCCCGGCCCCCTCCCGGGACCCCCTCCTCCGGACCGGGGCCCCGGGGGGAGGGAGGGGGGGGCGGGTGGGGTGGGGGGGGTCCGGGCGGGAGGGGCTGTTGGTTTGGCCTGTGAGCTCTATGTCTGTTCATGCCACAGAGTGACGTGACCCCCTCTGCTTCCCCCCCCCACCCCCCTCCCCGAGGCCCCGGTCCGAAGGAGGGGGTCCCGGGGAGGGGGCTGGGGTGAGCCCTGTCCGGAGGAGGGGGTCCGGGAGAGGGGGCGGGGACTGGAGGGGGGGAAAGTCCCCCCTCCGCCCCACCCCCCTCCCCCGGACCCCCTCCTCCGGAGGGGGCCCACCCTGACCCCCTCCCGAGACCCCCTCCTCCGGAGGGGGCCCCCCCCAACCCACCACCCTCCCTGAAACCCACCCACCCCCCGGGACCCCCTCCTCCGGAGGGGGCCCACCCCAACCCACCACCCTCCCTGAAACCCACCACCCCCCCGGGAACCCCTCCTGAGGAGGGGATCCCCAGTGTGATGTGTGGAAAGCCGGAGCCCCGGCGCTGTTGTTGTACTGCACGGGGGACCCGCCGAGCGGGCCCGGCCCGTGTGGGCTCCAGCGAGGGCAGGGGCGCCGGGCTCCGGCCCTCTGGGCTTTATTCTCCGGCGCCCCGTGCCCCGCGGCTGCGGGGGAAAGACGGGACAGAGGACGGGAATAAGGGAGCAGAGGGGGTCAAAGAAGGAGCGCAGGTGGGGGGTTCGGGGTGTGCAGGGAGAGGTGGGATGGGGGGACAAGAAAGGAGGCGGGGGGAAGACGAGGACGGAGCACAAGTGGGGGGTCAAGGTGCAGAGGGGAAACGAGGGAAGAGGAACAGGGGGAGGTGGAGGGGGAAGGAAAGGTGGGAGACGGAGGGGGAGGATTGAGGGCAGGTGGGGGGAACTGGGAGGGGAAGGGGAGCAGGGTGAGGGGGCAGGGGGGACCCGGGATGGGGGCGAAGGAACGGTGGAGAAGGGGAGAGAGGGTGGAGGGGTAGGGCAGGGTTGGGGTGTGTAGGGGGACAGGGAGGGGGGATGGGGGGGACCGGGCCGGGGGGGGAGGGAGGGGAGGGCTAGGGGGGAGAGGGGGGGGGGTAGGGGGGGGGGTGTAGGGGGTGGGGGAGGGGAGGCAGAGGGGGGAGAACGGAGAAGGGTTAGAAGAAGACAAACAAACACAAATATAAAGGAAAAGAACTACAGAGACATAGAAATATGGAAATACAGAGATCTAGAGCCCGGTCCGGCCACAACCGTTCCCACCGAGCGCCGAGGGAGCAAATGGCGGCGGCGCCGATTCCCGAGGCTTAAATCCCCTCGGCCCCGCCCCGCGCAGCCGCTCTGGGGCCCCGCGCACCTGTGCGGACCCCGCCCTTCACACCTGTGCCAGGCCCGCCCCGCCCCGCCCGCGCCCGTAAATGCCGGCGGATCCGCGCCCGCTCCGCTTTGTGCGGTGGATGCTCATCCTGCTCCTCCCGGGCTGTGGCGGGACCGTCGTTCGGAGCGCTGTGCGGAGCCCGGCACCGGGGGCTGCTCCCGGCGCTGCGCCGAGCCCGAGGCGCTGAGGTGGGAACGGGACCCGGGCCCTGGGATTCGGGGCTGGGTCCTGTCGGTGTCTGCTGGGGGTCCCGGGCCGAGCCGCTTGTCTCTCGGCGGGCGGGGTGCGGCTGCCGGGCTCGGAGAACTGAGGTGGGATGGGGGATGGCATTAGGCATCGGGATCGCCGCGGCTGGCAAGTGCCGCTCCGGGATTGGCGCTGGCGCCGAGCCCGGCGCTGCCGCTCCGGCTGCGGCCAGCGCGGGGCTGGGCTCCCACCGGAGCTCCGGCTACGCTCCCGCTGCGGCCGCGGGGAGCCGGGGCCGTGCCGGTGCCGGGCCCGCCGGGAGGGCGGCGCTTCCCCGCAGCAGGCGCTGGATCGCGCCTGGAAGCGGCCGGGCCGCGGGGACCGCCCGTGCCCGCCCCGGCACCCCCCGAGGCCGCCGCTCCCTCAGCGCCGCCCGCCCTGTGGGGCGCCCCCTGGCGCAACCGGAGCGCCGGCGCTCCCGGCCCGGCCCCGCCCGCAGCCCCCGCGGGGACGCGGAGCTCCCCCAGCCCCGGCACTGCCGAGGCCGCCGCTCCCCCTGCGCACGGCAGCGCCCGCCTCCCCCTGCCCCGGGCCGCTCCCCCGGGGCCTCCCGCCCGCCGCGCCCCCGCCCAACCAGCGCGCCTGCAGCGGGACGAGCCGCTCCCCCGGCCCGGCCGCTGGCGCCGAGGCCGCTGCTGCCGCTCCTGCTCTGACTGCGCCCGCTGCGGGACCGGGGCCTCGCCGGGGCTCGCTGCTGCTTGAGCCGTTCATCCCACAACTGCCGCTTGAGACCTGATGCTCTCCTTCCTCCTCCCCGCTTTCTCTGCGGCTTGCACGCTCCACTGCAAAAACCTCTGGCTTTAAAAGGCCAGGGAAAAATGTTTCTTCTTTATTTCCAGAGCACAGGAGATCCTGAGTGGCAATGGCTACACAAGGACCACCAAGTCGAACCCTTATGTGGATGGCTCCTCTGGCCACTGAACCCACACCTGGGCACTCTCAGCACCCTGCTCCAGCCAAGCCAATCTCAGCTCCTGGCAATGTCCTGCCTGGGATAGGAATGCCAAGTGCCAGCAAGATCATTCCTATGCAAATATAACTCCTTCTTTTATGCTAATGCTGCTTGCCACACCAGCCCCTGTAATTGCCATAGGGCAGAGCTCCATGGCCAGCACCTGATCATGCAACAACACAGGTGAGCAGTTGTGTGACAGCACTGAACTCTTCCCATAACCCTGATTTCCTGCCCTTTCCAGGATTTACCCAACAGCTGCAAAGGTGCTTGTTCCATGGCCCTTTCCAGGGAGAAATGAGCAAGGCAAGTCCTGAGGGTTCACTTGGTCCATGGCCAAAGCTCTTCTGGAGAAGGTCAGGGCTGCTCCTGCCTGCAGAGGGGCCTTTCCCACAGGTGAGTGTTCACAGCCCAAAATCCCAGGGGCTGCTGAGGCCGGGCCAGCTTTTGTGGCCCAGAGCTGCACAGAGCTCTCAGCAACTCCTGCTCACTGCCAGGAGTGTTCCTTGGTGCTCCTTCCGTGTGTCCCAGCTGGCAGGGAATGGGGGCAGGGAGAAGGCCAGGAGGCCCAGGAAGGGAAGCAGCAGCTCTTGTGCTTTGGATTTGCAGAGAGGAGCTGTGCCTGCAGTGTCCTGCCCGTGGCACGCAGTGTGCCAAACACACATCCCCGGAACGGGCACTGGGCTGCCCGGGCAGCGCTGGGATGGACATGGATAAAGGGCTGCCCGCGGCCCCTCAGCCAGGGGCTGCTCTGAACAGGCACCCAGAGATGCTTCAGTCCCGACAGACCCCACTGACACCCCAAAAATGCCCCAAGGAACAGCTGGCACTGGGCAATGTCAGAATGGGCTGTTTGCAGAGGGGCTCAGACAGCAATTCCCAGTGCTGACCTCCCACACACCTGCCAGCTATGTCCCAGCCACCCAAAATGCCTTCCCTTCCAGCCTGAGGCCATCATCCCTCAGCAGTGTTAAAGCCAAGGCAAGCTTCCCCCACAGCAATGAAATGCCAAGCAATGCCCTCAGAGATGCCTTCAAATGAAAGGTCAGAGTCAGAGAAATCTCTTTGGATTGAGTTGGGAGTTTTTGGGGAGCCAGCTGGAACTGCACAACTGATGGAAAGCTTTCCCAGGTGGCTCCCACTGCAGGTGCCCTGAAGGCAGGGATGTGCATCCCTTTCCTGAGGGAAAAGAACTTGCAGAGGCCACTCCTGAGGCTCTGGAATGAAATCAACTCCTGCAGGGAGAGAAGTCCTCCCGTGGGCACAGGGGCTGCCTCAGCACGGGCTGGGAGCGTGTCCAGCCAGCGCCTGTTCCTGCTTTCAAATATCACCTGGAGCCCCAGCTCGGGGGGTGCAGGCAGCTGAATTCCAGGGAACTCTGTCAGGTGCCCCCAGGGACATTGGGGGGGGGGGGGGGCTGGGGGATGAGGGTTACAAACAGCAAATTCTATGGAACATGAAGCTGTCCTTGCCCTGACCCTGCTGAGCTTCCCTGGAAGCTCTGCTGGGTCCTGACACAGCTGGTGTTAAATAGGCAGCTCTGCATGGGAATATCCATGCTCCAGGAGGCGCTGGGAGGCTATGCCAGTGGCAATTCAGCAGGGAATTCAGGGCTTTGGGTAGAATTCATCTGAACTAGCAAAGCCAACCCCCAAATCTGCGCACCACCCAGGGAACAATCTTTGTGCTGCCCTGGCAGCCAAAGCCCCTGGGCTGGGAAATGTCAGCAGGCAAATGGATGGAATGATCTAAATGCCAGCATCCCCCAAAGGGACAATGCCATCACCTCCCTTTGCTCCCCAAGTGTCCATTGTGTTCCCCACAGGTACCCTGGGGATGCCAGGGAGGTGCCTTTGCCCACAGTGCCTTTCTCCTGCCCCTCTCCAGCCTGAGGCCTCTTCTCCCTTCCCTGCCAGCTGATGCCAAGGAAGGAAGACACAGTGAGTGCTGAGTTGACCTCCAAATAGTCCTTCCCTCACCTTGAGATGACCTGAGATTTTACCCCCAAAATGTCCCCATCTGCCTCCTTCTGAGTTCCTCATTTTTTACAAGGAAGCATTCTTTCTCTGCTCTGGAGATTACCACAAGATTTGCCCCCAAAACTTTCCCCACCTGTCCACTACCTCTTTCCTCATTTCCACCTCAATCTTTTCATTCTTTGCCCTACAGATGCTTTCAATTTTTACCCCTCTGAACTTCCCTACCTGTCCATAAGTGATTACCTCAGTTTACCCCATCAAGTGCATTCTCTCTGCTACAGATCACCTCAGATTTTACCTCCAACATTTTCCGTACATCTCCACCACTGACTGAGTACTTTATTTTTACCTCCAAATACTCATTTTCTACCATGGAGATTCCCTCAAGTTTTACCTGCCAGATTTACCCACCTGTCCACAGCAATTCCCTCAGTTTACCTCAGGATGCTCCTGCTCTCTCCTAGAGATGACTTCACATTTTACCCCCTCAGTTTTCTCTACCTGCCCAGTTCTGATCACCTCCTTTTTACCTCAAAACATGAGTTCTTTCTTCTACAGATGAACTCGGATTTTATCACCAAAATGTCTATTTTGTCCCCTGTGCACTGACTAGATTTTAAAACCCAAACCACGCAGGTTATGTCCGTCTTACCCCCAAAATGTTCATTCTGTCCCCTACAAATTAGGTCAGATTTTTTCTCAAAACCACTTATGGTTCCTACATAATTACCTCAGGGTTTGCCCCCCACATTCTACCTCATCTTGACTACTGATCACCTCATTGCTTCCTCAATATGTTCATTCTTTGCCCTACAGATCTTCCCAAGTTTTACACCCCAAATTTCCTTGCCTAGCCCCAGTGATTGCCTCAGTTCATGTCAGTGGTCACACTCTCCCTAGAGATTACCTCAAGTTTAACCCCCAAAATTTTCCTGAACTGTCCACAACTTATTACCTCATTTTTACCAAAAAAGATTCATTCTCAACCTTTAGATCATTTCAAGTTTGACCCCCCAAAATTCCCCTACCTGTCCACTACTGACTCCCTCATTCTTCCTTCAATATTTATTTCCTTTCTACCATGTAGCTTCTATCAAGATTTACCCCCAAAGTTTTCCATCTGTCTACTACTGCTTACCTCATTTTTACCTCAAAATGTTCTTTCTACAGCTTATTTAATATTATTTTTACACAAGTTTCCCTATCTGCCCACAACTGATTCCCTCATGTTACCTCAGTGTGTTCATGCTCTCCCCTAGAGATTAGCTCAGATTTAGCCCCCAAATTTTCCCCACATGCTCAGTATTCATCACCTCCTTTTTCCCTCCAAGTGTTCATTCTCTGCTCTTGAGACTTTGTCAAGTTTGGCCTCCAAAATTTTCCTTCTTTGTCTATTACTGAGTACCTCATTTTTGCTCCAAAATATTCATTCTGTCCCCTACAGATTACATCAAGTTTTACCCCCCAGTTTTTCCTTCCTGTACAATATTAACTCTTTTCTGCCCCAAAAATGTGCATTCGTTCCCCTAAACATCACCTCAGCTTTTCCCTCAAAAATGCCACCTTGCTCTGCTTGACATCACCTCCCATTTTCCTACACAAACAATTCTTGTGTCCCCTCTCAGTCACCCCAGGTTTTCAGCTGAAAATGTCTCCTCTGTCCCCTCAAAGTCATCCCAGGTTTTCCCAGTGAGGAGCTGCAAGGAATTCAGGCAGGGCCAATGACACCAGGGAACAGCTGTAAATTCAGAGGCAGAGAGAGAAGATCTATCAGGAAAGGGGAAAGGTTCAGAAAACATTTCTGCAATTAATTAATAATTATTTCCAGTTCCCCACTGAGAAGAACACAACCTCACAGCTGTTAAGGCCTGACAGTTCCCTGCAGGGAGAGCTCAGCCCATGTGCCCAGAGGCAATCCCAGCATCTGCAAGAAAGAAAGAAGCAGCAAAAGGTGATTGCTTCTCTTTCAAAGTTATTTCAAGTGCTCACACCCAAACCCACCTTTGCTCTTGATTCTGGCCAGGTGCATGGTGAGCAGTGGGCACAGGTCATGTCATCCATGCTGGTGTGAGTGATGCTTTCTGGGGGAAAGCAGCTGATCTCCAAAGTTCCCTTCCTGCCCTGTGCCTGATCTGCACAGGAGAAAACCTCTTCCAGGAAGGGACTGTGCTCCCTCTAATGCCATTTGCCCAGTCTGTTCCATGGGGATATTGCCAGCCTGGGGCAGCAGAGGCACATGCAGCTCTCAGCACTCCCTGCTCCAAGCACAGCTCTGGGCTCCTTTGCACACTGCCTCTGCCATGGGGTTTTCTCCAGGAGAAGCCAAGGAATTGCTCATGGAAGGGTGCAGATTAAGTTATCCCAAAGGGAAGCAAAGAGTAAGTACTCCAGGAAGAGCCCTTGGGATCTGCTGGGCTGAGGTGGGAAGGGGACATTCATTCCCTGCAGGGCCAATACACAACAACCTCCAAGCCAAAGCACAGACTGGCAGGTGGGGTCTGACAGCAGCACTCTGACAAACCTCCTTGTCATTCTTCCCTGCAGTGACTTTTGCAAGCAAACTCTGAAGCTGACAAGCCCAGAAGCTCCATCCAGCCACTCTGGAAGGAAAGGATACTCCCAGGGATGAGGCACATTCCCAGCAAACTCTCCCAACACAGCCTGGAGGCAGCGCTGGAGCTCGGGTGTGGGGCTGGGAAGGGCTGCCAGGAGCACGCAGCCCCCAGGTGGGGTGGCAGCAGCAGCAGCAAATTCCCACAGGCTGATGGCACAGCAGAGAGACAAAGGCCAGCAGTGCCCATGGGAGGTGCAGGGTTAATTCTGCTCCCTGCCCTGCCCCATCCCTGCAGGAAATCTCCAAGGGGGAGAGAAACTCTCAGGGTGCCCAAAATGCAGCATCTGTCACCCTGATCCAGCTTCAACTCAGCATGGGGGGCCAAACTCCCCCCACAGGTAAACACTGAGCTGACCTGGTCAGTCTCAAACACAGCCCCAGTTCTCACCTCCAGCCTGCTCCTGGGGCTGCTGCCACATTCCTGACAAGGAGCCCCTTTGGACAGGGCTCTCTCTGTGTCTCAGGTGCTGGGCACTGCAGGGACCAGGGCAGCCCCCTCTGGGGACAATTGGGGATTCATCCCACACCATGGGCAGGACCAGGGGCCCTCCAGTACAGGCTGGTGGGGCCAGAGCCCCTTGGGTTTGGCTGCTCAAACACCAAAGCTTTTGGCAAAGATGGGACAAGTTAAGTGGGTTTTCCTGGCCTGAGAGAGAGAAGAAATTGTTGAAATTAAGCATGGCAATTAAGTCCACTGTGGAAGTCAAAGGCTCCTGGCTTTCCCACTCCTGTTCTGATTGCTCACTAGAGGGTTTTATCCATAAAAAAATGAGAGGTGGCACCAAATAAAAGAGCTCTTTTTCAACATTTTTCCCCTACTTACTTTCATACATAAAAAGGATGTCCATTTTTTCTTAGTGCATTCTTTGCCTAATTTTAACAGAATCGTTTTCCTTCCAGGCCCCACTTGTGGGTTCTTCACTCCTTTGCCATTGGACTTTGGACAAAGGAAGAGAAGCATCTGCTCCAAACGGGTGTCATCCTATGGGGAACACCCCCTGTACCAGCCCCAGCCTGGGCCAAGCACACTGCCTCACTCTCCCCATTCTGGATGCTGGCTCCAATCCAGTCTGAGTTTTCCCCTGTTTTCCATGTCTAAGGACAGGAACTTGTCCTGGTCAGGGTGTAAGGCCTTAAACTGCACCTTGATCTGGGGGGCTGGGACTGGGATTCCAGCAGGGAATTCATTGTTTTACAAATAAAAGTTATTCCAGGGAGCTGCTGCTTCACCACACAGTGTCAGCAAAAGAGAGAGAACACCAAAGGTGTATCCAAAAACAAGGATGGAATGATTCCTCCTGCTTTGAGTGGGATCAGGGCTTATGCTGCCCTGGAATGACAAAGAACTTCTCCCTCAGCCCCCTAGAGAGCCCTCAAAAAGCCAAAGTGCAGCAGGGAAGGAAGGAAAGGCACCTGCTGGGGACAGCACAGCTCCAGCTGCTCATGGGGACTGGGACTGAGTCTGGAGCCAAAAGCCCCTTCCCAGGCTGGAGGGGCTTGCCTAAAGCACCACCTCTGGGAAGTAAAGGGCTATGGAAGAAATGGAGTGGGAATTTACAATAATAATCATAATGGATCAGGAAAGAGCAACAACAGAAGCAACAATCATTCCAAGGGAGCAGGAGGGATGCTGAGCTTTAAACAAGGTTTGAGTGAGGCAGCAGCTCCTGGCAGTTCTAACCCACAGCTCCAGCTCTGCGATTCCAGGAGCACTGCAAGCTCCTCCTGCCCAGTCCCTGGCTTTGCCTCCTGCCAGTACTCGGCACCTCGGGCACGGGTGGGTGCGAGTGCTCCAGTGCTGCTGCCCCGAGGGAGCGGGAAAATGGCCACTAAACCCCTTCCCACTGGGCTGGCTCCGAGCTCTGCCTGGGGAAAACATTTGGCACCCCTGGCATTTCAGTGCAATCAGTTTCCATCACTTTGAAGATGCACTGAATAAACCCAGGGCACATAAGTAAACCTCTCCCCATAAGGAGAGCCCCAGGGAATACACAATTCTTCCTATGCCTGGCCAAAGAAACCAGGAGCCAGGTTTTGGGGAAGAGACTTCAGACTCTTATCTCCTTCCCTGGCTGTAAACCACTTGCAGAGGCTTTGGAGTTCATACAAGCTTGTCAGGATTTGGCTACTTCATTTAAATTCTATTCAGATACTGGAATGGAAGTGTCCTAAAGGCACCTCACTCAGACTTTAAGCCCTCTACCACCAAAGAATTTAGATGCTCTTTTCTTAGGAACACCCCACCTCTGCTTCTTTAGGTGTCTCCATGTGGGACATCAATTAAATGCGGACAAATTTTAGAATGCAGCTTCCAAGTCAAGTTACCTGCTAGGAAATGACTCCAGCTCTCTGGCACCTTGGGCTGTTTTAAACACAGCCTGGCCCTTCATGGCTGAGGCTCTGAGCTACACAACTTGTGAGCTGGCAAGTAACAGCAGCTGAGGTCTCATCCCAGCTGTACACAAAAACAGGGAGTGGGGGCTGCACTTGGATACATGCAGGCAGGGTTGGGCCCCTTCTGAAAGCTTCAATCCCTGTTTTTCAGAGACTCAATCAGGGATAATGACATTTTCACAAAGCTCTCTTAAGGCACGTGAAAACCCGAGCAAGAAAATGGAATCAAAGCCTTTGTTCCGCTGGCCTCACGCCCCAAATTCCAACGGGACAGACAAGTCCCTCTCCTCGCAAGGCAACGTCTCCTACCTGGATCTGTGCCTTCCCCAGCCTTTGGTGGCCGTTGTCTCCATCCTCCCACACCTCCTCATCTTCCTCCTCAGCAGGCCTAGCTTCCTCATCCTGCAGAGCAAGCACAGGGACACTCACCAGCCTGCTCATCCCAAACCTGGGCAGCAGGGATGGACTGCTGGGACCCCCTGGACACTCACCCCTCTGCTGGGCACCATCCCTGCTCTGCAGTCCATTCCCGTTCCTGGCCTGGCATCTCCTTTGAACGGGATGTTAAACCACAACCACTTGCTCTGCTGGGTTTTGGGACATCAGAGACTCCTCCAAGGCAGTGGACAAAGCTCCTGTTCCCACAGCCTCTGCCTCCCAAAGCCCTGCTAGGGGCAGGCAGAGCAAGGGAAATTTCCTGCTGGAAATTTCCTCTTGTGCCCGTAAACCCAGGGAAATCGTGGCTGCCCCATCCCTGGAAGTGTTCAAGGCCAGGCTGGCCGCAGCTTGGAGCACCCTGTGGATGGAATGAGGTGATTCTTAAGGTCCCTTCCCACCCAAATTATTCCGCCATTCCAGGATGATTCTGTGATCTCTCCCTGCATTTATTTTGCATCATTTCCTCTCTAATCTGAATTCCCAAATCGAAATGATTTTTAAAAGAAATCATTTAAAATTATCCCAGGAATAAAAAGGGGTGCATCAAACATACAAGAATCATTCCTACCTCCATCAAATCATTGTTAATTGGAAGCCTATTTCCTCATCTCTGTCCTTAGTTTTCCTTTCCTAGGAAACCTTATGATCCCACAGTTTCTCCAAGAGATTTACTGGGATTGCAGAAAGGTTTGCTTTGTCAGGGAGGCAAGGGGGTTTACAACACTTGTTCCTCTGCATCTTTATCCTTTCACCAGCTTTCCCCTGGAACGGTGCTGCAAGAGAAGTTCAGAATTACTAGAAATGGATCAGGTTCACCTTTTTTCCTCATTCTTTTCCAACGACTTCCAAATTCTTGGAATTATCCTCAAATGAGGCCTAGCAAGCTACTGTGAAAACATCAATCAGAGGAACATCTTGACAAGAGAAAACCACATCCAGCAGCAGCCAAAACAATGCCACTGCTATTCTTACCTGGTCTCCAGGTGCTCCAGCCAGAGCTCCCAACACCCACTGCCATTCCATGGGGGTGAGGAGGCCGTTTTGGACGTGTTCTTTGCCACGGGATGGGATAACAGAGCCCAGAGGGTCTTTGTGTCCCTTCCAAGCCACCCCATGATTCCATGATACCATCAGCACCTATACCAATTCCATTCTGGAAAGCCCAATTCCATTCCTCCCATCAACTCAGAATTTCTCCCTTCCTCTCTCTGCTCCACATCAGGCATGTGTTGCCACAGGCATGGGATGCCTCAGCATTGCCTGGGAATGCCACTCAAGGCTGCCCTGGTGGCCTCAGTGCTCCAAAATGCCCAGCTGGCTCCCGTTCCAGTCAGGAATGTCCCAAACAGCAGCGTGGGGTGTGCCCTCTGCCATCCCACCATTGGGGCAGCTCCCATAGAATGTGACCAACTTACTGGGTTTGGAATTCCTGGCTTAAAAGTCAGGTGGTGGAATATCCTCTCCTGGGAATATCCAGAAGACCAGAAGGCTCCCTGGAAGCCACAGGTCAGGGACAGAGTCAGATGAACGATCCTGAACTGGTTTTCAGGGGATGCATCCCCAGCCTGTGGCTGCAAAAACTCCAGAGCTGTTCCTTCCCCTTGGGACAGCCAGGGAAAACATCCCCAGCATGGATTTCTGACAGGAAAAACCTCACTGCTCCAGGCTACTTGGCTCCTCCCAAATCCAGGCCAGCACTCCAACAGGCTCTAAGGACAAAACAACAGCAAAGACCATCTCAGGGCACACGCCACGAGCTGGGCGTCACATTCCTCACTGGAACTGGGCTGTTCCCACATCCCTGGGACAGTCGGGAGCATCCCCCGTTCCTCACTCTTCCATTCAGGACAAAGAGACAACAGAGCTGTCAAACAGCCAGTGTCTTACCCCAACAATCCAGGGAAAACCACCTTGCTCTGGGGAGAAACATCATGCCCAGTTATGGAAAAAGCCAAAGAGCAGTACTGGAAACACTCCCGGGCATGGAGGCTCCCAGCTCCGGAAATGCAGCTCACAGGCTTCTTCCCATGGGAACCCCAATCTTGCCCGGGACTGGGCTCAGGGAGAAAGTCCTGCCCATTCCACCACTCTGGCACAGACACCCCAGGAAGGTGTCCCTGACCATGGCAAGGGGCTGAACAGGATGGTCTGTAAGGTTCTTGCCAGCACAGACCATTCCAGGAGTTTAAGGTGGATTTGAGCAGCTCCTGGGGACATGAACACCACCCACACCTCCCAGCTGGCTCAGCCCAGAGTCCATCCAGCACTCACAGAGAGCTGCTGGGAGCTGAAATTCTCCCTGCTCCCCCTGCCTGGGAAACCCTGCCTCCAGCTCCTGGGAAAGAGGAGCTGCATCCTGCTGGGTGCCCCTGGCTCTGGGCAGCTGCCGCCTTCAGGCGGGGGGATGGCTCGGGCAGCTCTGGTGACTGTTCCACCTCAATGATTTTGTGTTTTCCTGCATTTCCCTGGGCTGGAGGGGAGCAGGGGGTGCGGTGGGAGTGCGGGAAGGCAGCGGCGGGGAGGGCAAGGAGTGGGGCCGGGCACCGCACGGCGCAGGGGGGCTTCTGCTGGCACTGGAGGGGCGCGACCGTACGGAGGCGTCCCCGCCGCTGCCGGCCACTGCCCACGGGGCTCCTGCCCGCCCCCGGCGCCACTGACCCCACACCCCGTGTCCCCACACTGGGAACCACCATGGAAAATCATGCTGGAACCTCTAATCCTGAGCCCGAGCCTTGACCTTTTATCCCCTGACCTTTGACCCCTTGACCCATTCCTTGACAACCCGAGCTTTGATCCCTTACCTTTGACCATCCAGCAAGTGGCCAAGATGCCCGCGGGCGGCTACGCCAGCGAGCAGGTGAAATGGAGACCGTGGCGATCGTGCCAGACCTGAAGGCGAGCTCCTCGGGCAAAAAGATCCACGATGACGGCGAGACTCAAAGGCCGATGACAGAGATGGGTGGGAACTGCCCTGCCCAGCAAAGGCTCGGGTGATGCTGAGGAGAAACCCTCTCCCTTTACTTCCAAGGGGCCCTCCCACAACAGCCCTCTCCTCTAAGCTAACTTCCAATTGCCTCCTGGAACTCCAAAGGCCTTTCCCTTCTCCCAACCACCGCTCCCAACACTTAGCTTTCTGAAGACAAACGGACAAAATCCATCCTTGGCAGAAAAAATGCATCAGCACCTCGGATGTCAACACGTTCCCCACGGTCCGCTTTGGCAGCTGTGAAAGATGGAGAACAAGGAGAAAATTCAGCCTCTGACAACACACGCCAAAAGAGACCCCTTCCGCAAGGCCCCCTCCCTCGAAACTGCCGAGGCTCAGCGCTTACCTGCTCTCTCCAAACTTCAGCTCCACACCTGCTCACGGTACCTAAGACAACAAAACAGAAAACGTCACTGTTGCCCTCCAGAAGAGCATCCCCGGGCTACTCCACACCACTGCCCCGGCTCACCTCAAATCCTGATCTGACTCTGGAGGTGGCCAGGACAAACCTGCACAATGAAAAGGGACACGCTCAGCACGCTGCCATAGACCGCTGGCCTATCAGCCACCCCACCTAAATGCCAACTCACCTGCTCGCCTCTGGCCCTTGGCACGCCCAGGGCAGCAGCAGCACCTGCAGAGAAGCAAAGCAAAAACACACAAAACATGCTGAGAGACTGTGAAACCACAGCCTCCCTGCTCCGACTGAAGTACACCACACCTATACCTTAGGCTTGCACGCTCCAGCATCCAGGGCCAGGACATCCTGCAAGTGGACCACCTAAAACACACAAACAACAACGGATGCTTAGAGCTGCTCCAAAAATTGAGACCGAGGCCGTAACAACTCATTCTGTCCACCGGTCACTGCTCACCTCGCTCCATCGCCCCTGACTGCCAATATCCGGCATTACTTCCAAAAAAAAAAAAAAGACATGGAACAATGCTGTAACATAGTAGCATGACATAGCCCAGCAGGACTGCAGAGAGGGGCAGAGAGGGAAAGCCGGCCAGGATCTCGTTCCCAGCCCTGAGCAGGGGCTTTACTGGCCTGACTGTCCTGTACTACCTGAGCTCTGGGGACAATGAACCAGGCTCAGTCCCTGCCTCACCACTGGCACCCTGAAATTCTGGCACTGCAAGAGTCAGGGGAGGTTTCAGCAGTGATTTCAGCAAGGTCAGAGCCGCTCCCAGCAAAAGCTGTTCTTAGACTACTCCTGGCAGAAGAACCCAGAGTACCTGCCACTGCAGGATGCTTGTGACTTCCAGGTGGAGGAGAAGGGTGGAAACAATCCAAGATGAAGACAGAATGATGAACACAGCAAAGAGGATTTCTGTATGCTCTGCACTGTTTTGTCACGTTCAGCCCTTCCTGGGCTGTTCTCTGCTTGTTGTTCTCAAGATCAACATCTCCGACTAAGGGCGGGTGATGTGAATTCCAAGGAAGTACAATTCAATTCTCCCCTAGATCTTTCCCTAAAGTACAAGATACTGATTCACCTCCCTTCCCACCAGAGTCAATCAAAGACTATCCAAAAACGTAAACTATGATCATGCGGAATCTGGTCTCCATTAGAATAATGTAGTATTTTTTATCAGAGCTTTGGTTAAATGTAACAACGCAGGAAGTGCCTGTGCTCAGGTTATTGGAGAGTGCGAGGTTTTCTCATCGCATCAGCCCTGTCAGCTGACAAATGTGGCTGTGCACTAAGGCACAAAGCACCGACGTTTGCACACTACAGCTGGAATCTGCTATCTCCGTGTGCAGACACAACCACTGCTCATCACAGATAAACCCACAAGGGCTGCTCCAGCACTGACTTACCTGGGGAAAAACCAGCACTAAGAGGAGCAAAATAAAAAGCATGGGAGTAGTAGTTTCACCCTGAGCAGCTCCGTGAGATGGGCAGGAATCAGAGAATCCCCTGAGTAACTCTGAACTTGCTTTTCCTGATCACCTTTCACAGAATCCATAGCAGCAACCCATGAACATCCCGTGTGTAGGTTTATTCCAAAACCCACTTGCAGAAACATCAGGATATTGCACCTAAAGCTGCCTCTGCCAGAGGGAAGCAAGAGCTGGGGCTGGGAGAGGAAACAGGCAGGAACTTGCTCTCAGGAGAGGCAGCACGTGGGCTGCTGGCACTGCCAGCAGGAGGACGCAGGTGGGAGCAGGTAAAATTCCAATACAAAATGCAACTGGGGAATGTGACGGTGCAGAGGCTGTAGGTTGGCAGTCTAAGACTTTGGGGTTTATCACAGCTCTGCAAAAGCACCGAATTTCGCCAGCAGGTACCACTCATCCTCCTCAGGACAAGCTTCCAAGAGTTCATCTCTCAATTTGTGCCCCAGTGTGGGCCAAGTGCTGGTGGAGCCTGGGCTGGCACCCCGAGCTCTCACCCCAGCTGGCACCCCCAGGCCTTTCCAATGTGCCACTGCCACCCAAGCCACAATGGTGGGGCCTGAGGAAAGGAAGGAATGAGGAGGGACTTAGGACACAATCCTGCCCTTCAGACAGGCAGATTTACCTGTGCTCCAGTCTCAAGGGGGCTCTCAGTGGATAACTCAAGCATCCCGCGTGGGACACTGGGGCCAAGGAGCAGCTGGAGGCAGCTCTGTCACCTGGGCTACCTGTGTGTAGCCATATTTAGCAATAACTGAATTGATTGAAATAAAGGGTAAAAGCTTGACTCAGCCTGTAACTTTCACCTTTCTTTCAAGTGCAAAAAGAAGCAGAAAAATCCATTCATATTGATGCTTTCCAGCTATGTCTCTTTCAGATTCCCAGGTATTCATCCCCTCACAGAGTTTTAGCGGTGACACAGAAGAAAGTTCTTTGCGTGCTGCCAGAAAAACAAGATTTCTCCCATTTTTTATTTTCACACCTAAAGTATGAAAACACTATCATCACACAGAAGAGTTCTGCACACTCTCCTCTGGGCAAGGGGAAGATTCCCTGATAGGCAGATTCCAACCCCTCCTGTCCATATTTACATCCCTAAGGCCTCAGACCCTCTGTAGGTAACCACGGGGTTCCCAGGTGAGAGGAGTCACTGTGAGAACAGAATTAAACCCCAAAGCACCTCTGAGGAGACAGCGCCTGACTCTGGGAGTGCCTCCCTCTCACGTGGAAGGTGTGGCTTACTCAGGAGTTACTCCAGGAGTTCCTACTCTGCCCAGGCCAGGCCTGCTCCGGACACTCCCCATGCCCTCAGAGCCACAAACCCAGCTCAGGGCTGGGCTCAGAGCTCCAACACCACCAGGAATGAGCACTCCCTGAGCCCCCTGTCCTCCCAGCCCTGCTCTAGGCTGGGCAGGCACTGAGGGGCTCACTGACACCTCCAGGGTGGCTCTTTAAAGGTGGTGGCACAGGTGCTCCACAGCAGACCTGTGCCAGACCCAACTTCTCCATGGGCAAGGAAGAACCTCCCAAAGCAGGTGACACAAAAAGCTCTGGTGTGGCCCAGGGACTGCTCAAGGTCACAACCAAAATTAGTTCTGAGCTCAGGGTGGTGTCACTTCAGTTCCCTGCCACTGCTGCCACTTCCTGCCACCTTCAGCTTTTGCTCCAGGCACCAAAATATGATTTTTTCAAGGCCAGCCCATCTAAACTATCTGAAATTGCAGCCTGGCCGATCTTGGGAGCTCCCACACTCACTCATGAGGATGAAGTGACAGACCAGCAGTGAGCACTTCTCCCTCTTCCAGCCAAGCTGTGAATTGCTCCTCCCTCAGCTTCGGCAACCACTTTTCGTGCCAGTTCCTGAAGAGAATCTCGTGCTGAACATCCATCACTTTTTCAGTGCAGAGCATTTGGCTTCATCCTCAAGCCCTAGAAACACTCAGCTAAACCAGCACTAAAACCTGATTAAACTTGCATCCTGCACAGCACAAAGAACTTGGACTTGGGCAGGAATCAGAATATCTGGGAATGAAGAGAACCCAAGAGCTCGGAGAGGTTTGCTTTGCCCTTGTCCTGCCTTGGGCTCCTGGCTCTGCCACAGCAGTTACAAGAAGCAGAGCAGCGACCTCCCCTCCCCTCCTCATCAACACAAACCCCCAAAAGCAGAGTTTGTCTCTCTCAGACCCACCTTGAGCTGTGTCCGCAGCAACAACGAGGCTGTTGAAAGCAGCAACCCCACAGCTCGGCGTCTGCAGGGCTGCACCCTCTCCATCCTACAGCCTCTCCACCTCCCCACAGCTTGGAGTGATCTGTTCTCCCAGTTTAGAGAAGGTGACACCAACCTCACTTTGGTTTGGGTACAAACTCTGAGGCAGACACTGAAGGCAAAGGAAGACGAGGCCTTGGTGGGAAGGGACCTTAAAGCCCATCCAGTGCCACCCCTGCCAAGGGCAGGGACACCTTCCACTGTCCCAGGCTGCTCCAAGCCCCAGTGTCCAGCCTGGCCTTGGACACTGCCAGGGATCCAGGGGCAGCCACAGCTCTCTGGGCACCCTGTGCCAGGGCCTGCCCACCCTCACACGGAAGGATTTCTTCCATGTATCTACTCTGAACTGAAGTTTAAGTATCTAAGCTCAAGTTTAGTTATTGCTGAGCCTCTGCTGAAGATAACTGAGACACCATAGTAGGAGAGAAAGGAAACAGGCCTGTAGAACAAACCACAGGCGAGTAACAAACCAAAATGATGTGGCCAAGAACAATTATTGCCACAGAAAAGAAACCTCAGTCACCAAAAACTCCAGTCTATTCCTACATCCTCACCCAGGGGGACTCCAAACACGACACTGCAACTCATGCTCCTCCCAGCTCCACACACACATTGCTGGGACCTCTTGCAAGCTGCTCGAGCTCTCTCCACGTGCCAAATCTGCCCATGGCAGAGGTGCTGCTTTCCTGGCTCAGCTCCCAAGACTCAACTCTCAGTATTTCCGCCCTCAATACTGTAAATTTCTGGTGATCTGGAGCAAAGATTTCTGGCTTGCTGTGTGGCTTCTCACACAGAACCTGACCCCAGGGGCTCAGTCTCACTCTCTCCGTGTTTGACACAAGTCATAAAGCAAGAACTGCAAAGACATTTCGAGGCAGTATCAGGGGCCTGAGACAGCTTTTGAGATCAAAGTTGAAACCTACTGTTTTCTTTCATTGCTGTTAAACTGTACTGGAGTCCTGGGGGCACTTTTGGGCGCCACAGTATACAAAAGATACAAAGCTGACAGCATCCAAAGAAGGGACATGGGGATGGGGAAGGGTGTGGAAGGACCATGAAAGAGCTGCTGAGGGCACTGGGTTTGTTCTGGTAGAGAAGTGTGAGGTCAGAACACATCGGGGGCTACAGCTCTGATCTCCGCTCCCTGGGACACAGACAGGACCCAGGGAGCAGCTGGAGCTGGGCCAGGGCAGGCTCACGCTGAGATCAGGGAAAGGCTCTTCCCCCAGAGGCTGCTGGGCACTGCCCAGGCTCTCCAGGGAATGGGCACGGCCCCGAGGCTGCCAGAGCTCCAGGAGCGTTTGGACAGCGCTGCCAGGGATGCCCAGGCTGGGGCTGTTGGGGGGTCTGGGCAGGGACGGGGGTGGGACTGGGTGATCCCTGTGGGTCCCTTCCAGCTCAGGATATTCCAGGATTGTCTCACTCCCCAACAGGGGAGAGTCTGCTCTCACACAGAGCTGCAAACACACTGTGCAGGAGGCAGCAAATGACAACAATTGACATTGATACATTAATAAAGCCAAGATATTAAGCAAGCCAAAAGATAAATTTTCCCTTTTGTTCCTGACCAACAAGACCTGTCCCAGTCCCAGTCCAGCCACTAAGCAACTCCAGTGTGACACAGGGACTGTCTCACACCTCGAGGCCGACACACAACAGCAGCACAGCACCGGGAGTTTAATCACGTTTCCCTCATTAGAGGAGACAATTAATGACCGCTCAGGTGCACAACCACTCCTGCAGAGCGCTTCACTAGACCCCGTTCTGCAATAACTCCCCCAGGCTGCAAAGACCCATTTGCCAGGGACCTGAGAGAAGAATTCGGTAGTTTTAAAGGAATGTCAGGAACCAGGAATACACCTGAGTGTAGGAACCGAGAGTGCCGAGAATATTTCTCGGTTTCCATCTCGCCCGATCCATCTGTTACGGCGCAAGGCAGAGGCAGGTCCCTACCTCCCGAGCCTGGGGTCCTCCCATCAGATGAGCCATGCGCGCGGCCAGGGGCGGTCCCGGAGCTTCCATCGGGCCCTCCCGCTATCCCCACGCGGCCCGGGTTCGCGGCCGCTTCCGCGTTTGAACGGCGGCGCCTGCTGCTGACGTCATCACTCCCGCCGCTTCCATCCCGGCCTTACTTCCGCCTTCGGGAGCCCTCGCTTCCACGCCTGCGCGGCGCGGCATCGGCCGCCCCTCCTCAGTGCCGGTTACCCCGGCAACGCCGCTCGCGGCTCGAGCCGCTCCTGGCCCGGCCCCGGCCCTGCCCGGGACGTCAGCCCCGGCCCCGCTGCCAGCCCAGCCCCGGCCCCGCTGCCAGCCCAGCCCCGGCCCCGCTGCCAGCCCAGCCCCAGCCCCGGCCCCGCTTCCAGCCCCGCCCCGCTGCCAGCCCAGCCCCGGCCCCGCTGCCAGCCCAGCCCCGGCCCCGCTGCCAGCCCAGCCCCGCTCCCGCTGCCAGCCCAGCCCCGGCCCCGCTGCCAGCCCAGCCCCGGCCCCGCTTCCAGCCCAGCCCCGCCCCCGCTGCCAGCCCAGCCCCGGCCCCGCTTCCAGCCCAGCCCCGGCCCCGCTTCCAGCCCCGCCCCGCTCCCGCTTCCAGCCCCGCCTCCGCTGCCAGCCCAGCCCCGCTCCCGCTTCCAGCCCAGCCCCGGCCCCGCTGCCAGCCCAGCCCCGCTCCCGCGTCCAGCCCAGCCCCGGCCCCGCTTCCAGCCCAGCCCCGGCCCCGCTTCCAGCCCAGCCCCGGCCCCGCTTCCAACCCAGCCCCGGCCCCGCTTCCAGCCCAGCCACGGCCCCGCTTCCAGCCCAGCCCCGGCCCCGCTTCCAGCCCCGCCCCGGCCCCGCTGCCAGCCCAGCCCCGGCCCCGCTGCCCGGCACCAGCGCTTCCCAGGCCAGCCCGGTCCCGCCCACGGTCCCGGCCGCCCGCCCGGCACCTCCAGCCACACACGGACGCTTCAGCTGCCACGCCGATACGACCGATAAGCACAGCACCTCCAGCCAGCAGTGCAATTCGTTCGGCTACTGCAGTTCCATCCTAGGAGCTTTCGGCAGCTACACCTCCTACCAGCTCTGTGTCCACACAGCCCCCGTCTGCACCGCAGCCACAGCCGTGGACACACAGCAGAGACATTTCAACAGCTGCCGTGTCACCACGGCATGTACCCCCTATCATCACTCTGATAACACCACTCAGAGGATTATCACAACAATCACACGATGCTGAACCATGTTTCCCGTGCCATTTCAGCGAAACAAATACGATTTTATCTCCAGAACAGAAAGAGGACTTTCTCAACTATACGTGGACACCTCTTCCATCACAACAGGACCAAGCACGTGTTATTAATAGTGACGTCTCGCATCGAGACATTCCATTTCATGCACATTCTTCTCGAACTTCTCAGGGACATTCAGCTGATTTTATGGGACTTTTTCATCCTCAAATGCCTGCTCAACACTTCAGTGAGAAGGATATAGTGACCAGCACAGCTTCAGAAAGCATTCCTCTATCTTCCCAAGCTTCATCTCCTTTTTTTACAACAACCAATACAACTCCAACTTCTCATATGCCTTCTTCACAGCTTCGAAATCCACAACAGGCATCTGATCCCTCATTTTTCCACCGTCGCTTTCAGCTTTCGGATGACTTTGTTCGTCACCTTTATTTCCGACTCAGAGAACGTGCAGATTATCTGCCTCCAGAGGTTGCAGCACTGGGTCCCCACCCCTCACCCATCCCGCATGCTGGCAGTACCCTACCCAGATCCACTGCACCCTCTCCTCCAGTGGCCAGATCACAGCCACCTGCGATGGCAGGTTCAGCCACTCCTCGTTTATTTCCTTACAGTGCACAGCCGCAAATACCGACCCCTATTCCTCATCCAGGAGGGGGAGAAGAACATGGAATAATAATAAAATAAGAATTTTAAAGTTGTTTATTTTATATTAATTTTTTTTAATTTTATGAGAGAACTACCTACCCCATGACATTTGAGTTTCAATTATTAATTCAGTTAAGGTTCTCTTTAAAGTTTGTTTCATCCTCTCTACCCGTCCTGAACTCTGTGGGTGCCATGGGATATGTAGTTCTCTCATAAAATAAAAAAAAAAAAAAAAAAATCAACAACTTTAAAATTCTTATCCCTTAGACCCTATGTTTCCCACCCAGCATGAAGCATACTTGCTTTCTTCTGTGTTAATGAGTTCTTTTGAATTTATAAATACTTGTATTAGCGGTGATGGCGCCCGCCCGCGGAGTGATCCGCCGGAGGGACTATTTGTGATGCGCTCCTGCCCGCGGAGGGATCAGCGCTGATGCCGCCCCGCCCGCCCAGCTGCTCTCGCTGCCTTTTCCCGCTCTCCCCTCTGCTCCCAGCGCTTCTCCTGCAAAGGGCGCGGCTTTTCCTGGGCTCTTTTCCTGCCGGGCTGCAGCGAGCGCTCCCCTCAAGGAGCAGGGGCAGCTTTGCTCGCGGCGGCAGCGATTCAACAGAGCAGGCCCGGAACAATTCCTGCTTAGCCGGGCTTTGAGCACATTCCTGAGCCAGCACCAGCAGCAGCGAGTGAGGCAGCGGCACATGAAGGAGGCTGCGGCTCTGGCCGGGCTGGGGAGGGGTTCCTCTGTAAAAGAAGAACAGGGAGAGACAAACCAGAAAGGGCAGGAAAAAAAGAAAAAGCCAAGACAAACTAAACTTTTTTTTAAAAATAATCTGGATCCAGAGGGACTTCTGGCTGGAGAACTTCCTGGGGAGCAATCCTGCCCCTCTGGGAGGCAATGCCAGGGCAACTCCAGCTGAAACCTGCACACAAACACCACAAAGATTTCAGATATTTGCAGGAAGCATCCACTTAGCAACTGCTGGTTAATAATTTATTCCCTTTCCCATTAAATGGTACATTCAGTCCACAAGACTTCAACACCTTTCTGGTAGTTTTATTTACAGTCTGCAGCGTGTTCTGTAAAACACAGGAGTGCTCACAGACACACACGCACAAACATTTAAAGAAGTACAGTTTATTCCAAAGGAAGTCTACGCACTACTTTTTCCATAAAAATTATTAAAAATACTTTAGTTACTGTATTCTACCTAAACCAAGATACTTGAGAATTCTTCCACAAGTGATGCCCCCTCCCCACAAAGGGCACTCCGACAAGAAGAAATTCAGGAGACTGCATCACCAAATAAAATCCTAATGGCAACTGCTTCAATGCACCAGAAGAACAACGAGTTCCCACTCTGCATCCAGCAATCCCTGCTCTGCAGCCTGTCTGCATCTGCTTTTGTAGGGCTTGTGGGGCTTTTGCATTCACTTCCTTCTACAGGGCAGTTCCCACAAACAAAGAATGACTGAATTTCTGCAGACTGTCACTCGGCAATCCTGCATTTCACACATGCAAAGGGAAACACTTTCCTTTGAGCCCTTTATTTCAAGGAGTCTCTTTTTTACTGAGCATCCAGTGAGAACAGTGCCCAGTTGTGGCTGTTATTATTTCTCTGCTTTTGCTGCGTGGCAATATTGTGCTGGAGCTCTGCAGAACACCCACTGCAGCCCTTGTCTCACTGGGGCACACCGAATTGACAAAAAAAAGGCACAAAGATGAAACTCCTAAAGCAGCAGCAGCCCCAAGTCACTGAGCTGCTGCTTCCCACCACCAACACTCTGTGTCTCAGCAAACACTTCCAACGCACGAGCCAAGGCCACAGGGGAGTGAAAAGCCCAGAGCCTGCGGGCAGGACAAGCACTCCACTGATCAGTAACAAACCAACACAGCTCAGCTGGATGGTGCACTTAAGACTGGACCTGGAAGCATCAGGAAAAGCCATTGGAACACAAGCTCAGCAGCACAGAATCCATTTGGCACCAGCTGATGAGATGGGAGGCTCTGTGTGGGACACGTTGTGCATTCAGCTTCAACTATGCCACAGCTCCACAGCAGCGCTGAAAAACTTCTGCTTTTAACAGTTGGAGAGGATTTTCTCAATGGAAGTGAAGCTGTCATTAACAGAGGAACAGCACACGATGCACAACATAACCTGCAATAAAAAGCTTTTGCTTTCCAGCATGTAAGCATCCAGGTTACTGGACTTCAGCTCATGGAAACGAATCTGATGATAGATTTTTTTTTAATTTTTCTTGGAACTAAAAAAGTAAAATCTTCCATAAAAGGATAAAGCACAAAAATACTCTCTCAGTACGTCTCAGGAAGCCATTTAATACCTTCCATGTCCTAGGAACAACTAGGCAAAACACTTGGAAAGTGTGAGCAGTAGAAATGTTGACCATTGAATGTTTGGCAGCCGTGTGCTCCAGCCCCTGGGAGGGGCTTGTCCCCCACTCCACACCAGTCCTGCAGCTCCCCAGCTATTTCTTCTTCTTCTTCTTCGGGGGCTCATCCTCAGAGCTGCTGCTGCTGCTGCTGCTGCTGCTGCTGCTGCTGCTGCTGGAGGAGCTCGGATCCGAGTCGAAGTCGGAGGAGGAGGAAGAGCTGCTGGAGGAGGAGGAGGAGGGGGAGGAGGAGGAGGAGAAGCTGCCCTCACTTTCACTGTCCTCGGAGGAGGTAGAGGAGTCCTGGCTGTCAGAGGAGTCGCTGGCTGAGCTGTCACTGCTGCTGCTGCTGCTGGAACTGGTCACACTTTTGGACCTGGGAGAGAACAAAGAGCTGAGCACAGCCCTGCCAGAGCCCATGGCACCGTGTTCTCTGCTCTGCTGTAATTATCCAAAGATCAATTTGTTGCCTTGAAAATTTCCAGGCCTCACCACCTAAGATGAATTCCTGTGCCCTCCCTCCCTTTCCCACTCCTGGATGAGTGGATTTTGGCCATTTGAGCAACGGCAGAGTGGCCCCAGGGCATGACATAGGCCAGCAGGACTGCAGAGAGGGGCAGAGAGGGAAAGCTGGCCAGGATCTCGTTCCCAGCCCTGAGCAGGGGCTTTACTGGCCTGACTGTCCTGTACTACCTGAGCTCTGGGGACAGTGAACCAGGCTCAGTCCCTGCCTCACCACTGCAGCAGGAATTCTGTCAGTTGTGACCAAACTTGTCCAGCGAACACATCCTACAAGCTCCTTCCTGGGCAGTTATTAATAAGGAAAACCAAGAGACTGTAAACAACCTTAAAGCAGGATACCAAGCTCCAGCCTTTTCTTTGAGAAGCAAATATGGCTAATTTGTGCCTGCTCAGGATCAGAAGGAGCAGCTGATCTCCTGGCAAGAGCCCAGGGTGGAGCACGCAGCAGAGCTGGGACACTGTGGTGGGGTCCTGCCACGTTCCTCACCATGGGGCTGCCGAGTCCCTGGGAAGTGCCCGTTCATTGGGTCACCCTGCTGCCAGCAGTTGTTTCGCACTTCCCACTCCACATTAATGTTTCATCTCCGGCATTTCAAATGCTTTGCATTTCGGTAGGAGCGGGGAGCCTGTCTCCCATGGCAACAGTGCCAGGAGTCCAGGACAGGAGAAGGAGCTGAATGGGAGCACAAACTGGAGAGGTTTCTCACCACAGCTCAGCTGATTGCTGTTACTGAAACCCAGTTCTTGCAGTAAATCAATCCCAAGTGTTTGCTCCTCCATTCTGCCACAGCTCACCTCAAATACCACTGGATTTGGAGCCTTTCAGTGGCCAGGGCAGCTCCGGGTGCCCCAGGCAAGACCTTGGTGGAGACTTTCCCTTGTCAGCAGTTTGCCAGGGGACCCTCAGAACACCTATCCTGTTGTTTTCATCCATGGAACTAGTGGGATTCTCAACCCTGCAAGAGGCAGAAGCACCAGCAATCCTGGCCCTTCCTCACTAGGACTTTCAAAATAAGCCAAGGTCTTCTGTGTCTGTTCAAATTAGCTTTAAAGGCACTGATTTAACAGAGAGGGTATTCCCCCCCTCCTGAAATTCATTGGGAATTAGAAATGGACACAAAATAAAAATGAATGATTCCTACTCCTCCATCCCTTACTGTTCTCATCAGTCCACAACACTAGCCCCATGTGACAGAAAAGAGAAGGCACACTCAGGTTAGGGTTAAACTGTGTTTACGTTCTCTTTTCAGGCCAAACTAAGGAAGCACATCCAAAACCCCCGTGCTTCAGAGTTGGTGCATTTCCTCTTCAGGCCGCTGGAACTGGTAAATCTTATTCCCAGGTCTCACTGGGAACTCCTTTTATTTCTAGTTCACACTTACAAGTAGATAGATTGTGCAACAGGGTTGGAAAACTGCTCATACCTGGCCACAGCTTTCTCAGGAACTTCCAGAAGCGATGCCGGTTGTTCCTGGCCTCTGATCCGGTTTGAAGCTTGAAGTAAATACAGGAATCCCAGCAAATATGAATCCTTCCACCGGGTCAATAAGGCATTACTGTGAACAAAAGGGGCAGCCAGCTGGAATCCCCACTGGGAATCTGTCTGGTCTCACCTTCAGGCAAATACGGCTCGGTATTTGCACTGAAAATGCTTGGAAGCAGAAATCCCAACTTGGAAAAGGAGCCACAAAGGAATAGCAAGATACTTTCCATTTTTTGAAGTGTCAGCTTCTGACACTTCACTCGTCTGTAACAACAGCTCATTTGTAGATCAGCTCTTCCTTTGACTCCAATCCAAAAAAATCTCATGTTCCCTTGAACTGTCCAGTCTCCTTCAAAGACTTAGGTTGATGTTTCTTGCAGTGACTGTGCTGATCCAAGGATCAGCTTTGTCTTCGCTTCCTGCTCATCTGTGTGTCCCTGGTTTGACATTTTGACCGTTTCCTGCAAGTTCTCTCCTCTTTGTGTGGTTTGTGTGTGACCCAGATCATCAACAGCTGCGGTGGCCCCGAGCTGGCCCCGTCTGTCCTCAGCCCACTGCTTTCTAAAGACACCACCCATTTCCTGAGAGGACACCTGACACCCAAAGAGATAAACCTCTGGGATTCCCTGGGGGAGACATGGACCAGATCCAGGTAAGGACAGAGCTGCCATCTCCCCAGGCTCCCCACGCAGACGGGATGCTTGGATTCCCTGATGCTCCTGCTTCTTCTTTCAGGGGATGCCCTGAAAGACACATTCTTTGTGAATGTCACCTCATATTCCCACTTTCTGTCCTAGAGCCGAGTGGCCCCGAGACACGAACATCCCCACCTACATCCCCAAATTCCACAACGGCTGGGAACCACCCACAGAAATCTTCCGTGGAGCTCCCTGGGAAATAGACATTGGACACTTGCAAGAGGAAGGTTAGTCCTGTGTCCCTGTCTCTTCACTCTCCCTCCCCCTTTTCCGGAGAAATGGAGCTGCAGGGGTAGTGGTGGCGTGCAACAAGTAGTTGGCTCAAAACTCAGTTGGATCTGGTTGCCCCAGTTAAATACAGAAAGCAAATGAGGCTGGAAAAGGGCAGCAATAATGAGCCTCTCCCAATCCAAGGCAACAGCACCCTACAGCGTAACTGAGCTCCAGGGACACAGGCTTCCCTGGAGAACACCTTGACCAAAATCTGCCAGACCATGACTCATCTACCACTATCCCTCTCCTTTTCTCCGATCAGCTTTCCCCTTTCCTGGTAACACTGACTCCATGTCTGCCTTTCCAGCTCTCCTCAGCCAATGGATATCCTTACTGGAACTCCTCACTCAAGCGTGGCCAGACGGCTGAGCAGACACAGGTCGGGGATGCCTTCAAACAGAACATCACTCCACATGGAAATAGGTGATGGATCCGCACGCCCGGAGCTTTGGCTCCCACCTCGGAACCTCATGAACGCACACGGACACGTACAGTGACACTGGGACGTTTGGGCATCCTGGAGACAACTCCCTGCCACTGTTAATAACCACCAAGGGAAGACAAAGATCAGCTGAGGGCTTATTCCCATAAGCACTGTCTGCTGTTTAACCCCCAGCAGCTCTGCAAGGAAAGGAATCGCAGGTGTTTTCCACCGCAGGAGGCAAAAATATTGACTGACTTCATCAGTCCATCCATAGGTCTTGTTTCCCAACATCAGCCCAGCAAAGTGACCTTAAGGATCAGGTGGCAAAGATGCTGCACTGCGCTTTGGCTCTCCATGTGTGTAGAGATGCTGGAATCATGGAATCACAGAAGGGATTGGGTGGGAAGGGACCTTAAAGATTATCCCGTTCCAACCCCCTGCCATGGCCAGAGACACCTTTCACTATCCCAGGTTGCTTCAAGCTCTGTCCAGCCTGGCCTTGGACACTGCCAGGGATCCAGGGGCAGCCACAGCTTCTCTGGGCAACCTGTGCCAGGGCCTCAGCACCTTCACAGGGAAGGATTTCTTCCCAATATCCCATCTAAACCCACCCTCTGGCAGCGGGAAGCCATTCCTCCTTGTCCTTTCACGCCAGGCTCTTCAAGTCCCTCTCCAGCTCTCTTGGGGCGCCTTTAGGCACTGGAAAAGGCTCTAAGGGCTCTCCAGAGCCTCCTCTTCTCCAGGCTGAACATTCCCAGCCCTCCCAGCCCGTCTGTGTAATGCTCTAGCTCTTGGAGCACTTCCTGGCCCTTCCTGTCTGATATTGTGCTGGTTTATTAAAGGAAATTCTGACTCTTTCTGCTATCTCTGTGTATTTATCTCCAAAGGACTGTGAGTACGGAAGAGTCATCCCCTATGTTCCTCAGCTCTTCTTTGGGGAACTCACCTATAAATGGAACTGCAGAAATGGGGAGGGAGGAAAAGGAAACAGGATGTGAATCGAGCACCTGCATAGTGACCACAGATGTCCACTGCTAGACAGACACTGATGTCAGGCAGATCATGCCCTCCAAATAGTGCTCAGAAAGAGAACAAGTTTGGGATTCCTGAAACTGCTCTGAATTGGATTTGCTTAAACAGATGTCATTAGTAAAAGCAATCAAAGAAAGAGTTTTGATCCCTCTTCCAAGCTGATGCCACTTATCATGTATCTTCCCTGCATTCTTCTAGGGAAGCTGTTTTTGATGTTGTCCTGTCCTTCTTTTTATAAGGGAGCAAAAATACTTTGTTAAGTATTACTCTTTCAGTTTTGTTTCCTCTCATCTTCTGAGATACAGTAAAGTGAACATTCAGCAGAATAGTTTTGTATTTTTTGAACACAATTCTTCTTTTATCCAACTGAGGCCCTTCTGTGATCATGAAAAAACAGAAACTGTTGTGAACTAGAGTTTACACTCATAAGAGGTTGACATGGGTCAGTTCTCCAAGGTTATTCTTAGTTCAACTGCTGTGTAAACTGTTGATGTCACTGACTGGAGGCTGCTCTTCAGGACATTATAGATATGATAATTATATGACAGAAAATGCAACATATAGTTGAATCTGACCTTCAAGTTCACTAGCTTAAAAAAGGAAAAAAATGTCTGTAAGAAATTTGCTGCTTTTCCCATTACTAAGATGTAATAAATGCCTTCAAGTTTATACTCAGTCGACAGCATATACACATGGACAGCAGTGCCCATCCATCTTCAAGCTAGGGTACATTTTAAGTGTCAATGATCACTGCCTCCAGAAAGCATTTTTGAGACAAAACAGGCAAAGTCTTTTGCATATCTAGACAATCATCCAATACTAGGATCTTCACTCTCACATAAACACTTCATGTTTTTCCACAGAGGAATCTGAGATAGATTTTTCTGAGAAATAACAAACCACCAAAAATTAATTAAATGACAAACAAGGGAAAAGCACCACTTCCTCACTCAGCACATTTTCCTTGATTTTCATTAAGCATTCAGATTTACAGATGCTGATATTGCCACAAGAGCAGTTTTTTTCTGGTTTAACTTCCTCTTCCAGTAGAGCAAGCACAGCTGCAAAATGCAAGCTCACTTCTAGGCTCTCTTACACATCACCAGTTTACCACATTCCAACCAGTCACAGCTGTGCAACACCCTGTCAGGGTACTGGGATTACTGCAGTGCCACAGACAGTTTAAGTGAGGCTCATGGAGCTGTACAATTTTAACTATGTTTTATATGTATAATTAAATGATGCATGACATGGGAATAAGCCAGCTGTACTGAAACTGAACAAACTAACTGCTCTGATGCAACAGTTAAGCATCTCATCAGTTCTAAAATGAAACAGGTTTAAAGCAAAAACAATATAGAGAACAGAATGCTTGACACTGTTAAATAGCATGGTCAAAGGATAATTTTTGAACATTAAGGAAATGCACTCACCCAGTCAAATTTTCAAAAGAATTCCTGGCACCAAAATGTTCTCTGTTTGCTTTTTCACCATGTTTTAAGAATAGATCACTCTGGGGGAAGAAAATCCTGTGTGCAAAACACTGCGTGAAACTAAACAATCCTTAAACATGGCTAATTTCCATGTGGAGCTGATGATTTAGCACTGTCATCCTTCAGCAGAGGAGAAAGAACTACCTGTCTTTAGTTTACTTAGGTAAGATGAAAAAAGTGAAGAGCGTGAATTTGATCTTGCTTCAATTAACTTCAGTGGAAAAACTCTTGCCATGACTTCAGTGAGAGTGAGACTGCATCTTAATTCATTCTATATGGAGAAAAACAAATCAGCTGAGAATAATGCTTTTGTTTATTAGATGTAAATTACTACCACAGTCGTTTTTAACAGTGCTAAGTAAATCCTGCTTTAAAAGCCAAACGTTGCTTTCAGTCCTGCTTATTCCTCTGTACTGTGTCACAATGCAGGATTCCTGGTCCTCTGACCAAGTCACCGCTGTCACAGTAAGCATGGCTTGCTCTGGGGAATGGCCACATTCCCACACGGGAATGATAGATGTTTGTGGATGTCACTGGTGACAATGTCCAAATCTGGGCTAGGGCATGCCCCCCAGCCAAGAAACTAGGGTGCACACTTTTGTAATATAAATGCATTCACTGAGAACACAGACTGCACTTACTAAAATGTCCATGAAAAGCAGCCAAGTAAATCAAATCAATAGGGTTAAATTTGCAATTAGGATTCTCTCTTTCGGCAGGAAAATTTTAGGATAGCCACAAATTGAGAAAAATTTGCTTTTTTTTCTTCTTTTTCTCAGAAGGCAATCAACCTTCTGGTCTGGCTATTCTTTACTTCTCCCTATGAAGTAAAATCTAAAAAGACACACACACGATATTTATGGAAGGACCTCCCAATGAATTAGGAAAAATTATTACTCAGAAGATCAAACAGAAACAAGACTGTCTACACTGTATGAATTAAACATACATGAATTAGGACACTGAGCCTTCCATTCTTTAGTAACAGAACTGATGCTGTCCTGAAAATGACATTAATGAATTAGACTGGTATATGAAAACCTTCTGCATCTGCTCTAGAGATTGGAATGAGGATGTTAAATGAGGCAGCAGACAACAAGGACGTGCTGCTTAGGGAAGCTGAATATCACTTCTGTGCTTGTGGAGTTCTGCAGTTTGGATGAAGGTCACAGGTTATCTCCAGCTACATGAAAATGAGTGATAAATACACACTGTTGGTCTTAGACTGAAAGCAGTACTAGGCAAAGAGAGTCAAAATATGGAATATTACTCAAAATCATCCCCTGGTTTTCTAAAGATCATAATCTTCTATTAGAAGACAGTTTGTTACCTTCTCCTAATATTAAAGCTGTAATAGTAAAAGCACCTCAATCTTGTAGAAGTATCTAAGATACACAGAATAAGTAAGGTATATGCAGTGAGAGCACCCTAAAAACATCACAAGAGGAGTGACAATTTCTGGGATAGTAATGACATGAACGAGTATCTAAACGTTAAGTCTGAGTGAATAAGAGAATTTTTCAACTAATGGATCAGGGAAAATGTGAAAGGATGAGATATGTGATTAAAGATCATAGTGTATTCGGTTAACACAGGTGGAAAATATATGACTTTGATTCTGTACTACAACATATTTTAATTGATTTGTGTGTAGTTTTAGTTTTATACATGCACAATTTTTTAGAACACATCTTTAGACTGGGACAAACAATAAAGGAAATCCATTGTATGACTTTACATTGATCCCAACATCACTCACTGGAATATCTTAACATTTCCTGCACAGATTCCCATTCGTTAAGATGACAACCTTGAGAAGAAGGAAACCTGTAACTGCCATTCAGAGAAGGTCTAAAATTTCAATTGCTGTTTGAACACAAAGGAGCTTTGACATGCTGTGGTTTATTGAAGCACTCCTGCAGTTATAGACACATCTTTAACCACCCTACCCTCTCCCTCTTCCTCCATCCACCACTGATTGATGCAACTGGAAGATTCAGTAACTGCAGAGCAAAGTCCCACTTACTTCCAGCTCTCCTGCCCCAGCAAATGCTCAGCTCTTCTGGGAAGATGGAGCTATGCCATAAGCACATTGCACCTGAAAGGAGATGAAACCTTCCCTTCAAAGACACATGTGACCAGGTTTTTGGAACTGCCTGATGTGGCCAGTTCTCATCTGTTTTCCATAAAGAAGGAAAAGAGCCCTGTATTCTCCTCTTCATGATAGTTCAAGTATGAATTCCAAAGAACAGAGATGCCAGGACTTGTCAGTGACATGACTAACAATTTTATGAGAACTGGCAAAAAACCAGTTCATTTCTCCTACATCTTATTCTCAGAAACCTTGGAATTGTTTTGTCTGAAAGATTTGGGGGGAGGAAGGTGGACTTAATTCTCACAACTATATTAAATATTCAGTACATCTGATATTCTGTTGTCAACACGCAAAATATAGTTTAATTATGATACGCCATACTGGAATCATTTACAATACATAAATGTGAAAAAACAGCATTAAATTATTTCTTGTTCCATGTGGAAAAATATACACCTTCCAACCCCCCAAGAAAGTAAGACAAGGCACAATAAATTCTGGTAATTCTCTTTCTTCTGACTTTTCAGTTCCATCACAGCTCTCAAAACTAAGATTTATGTGCTGTTTTGCATCTGTATCTGTTGTTGATTTTCCCCCCCTACAGGGATATAGGTGAATAAGTTTGGACAGGAAACGGTATCCCTCAAGCCAAACTGAAAGGTTTATAAAGTTGCTAAGAAAAGTTTGGGTCAGGGCCTAAATATCAATCATCTGCTCACTGTCTTTTTAAACGAGCTCAGGCATTTTCCCAACTGTTCCCAGCAGGTCTCTGCCACTATTTTAAACTAAGATTTCAGCCATTTTTTTTCCCCTGTGTTGACCTCACTAATTTTTCTTTCTCCCCCTCTTTACCTGCCAAAGGCATCCATCAGGATTTTGCCAAAGGCTATCTGCTTTTGAAGTTGAGAGGAATTCACTAATCGTGAGTGTCAAATCCACAGTAAATGCCATGGCCATATGGTATATGCTGCTTTTGGGAATTAGCTCAAAAGGCCTAGCTGTGAGAAGGCCGGCTGTATGTCAGGAGGGTTTTACTGCTAACTTTCATAACTCATGTCAGCTCTTTCAGTTTCTGTATGCATTGGCTTCAGGGAGTGCAACTGTTCCCTGAATTTATAAAAATGTTGTCAAGATCCCTTGATCTTGCTTCCTCTGTCTCTCTCGCACAAACACATCCAAACACATTTATATACACAGTGGAATAGCATGCACAGTGGCATGCAAATCTAGCAAAAGAGAAGCTTGTAAATAAATAGCATGTCATTCTGCTTACTCAATACATTTCTCTGGGTGTTAAACTCATGATAAACATATCATAAGCCCCGATGAAGGCTCTACAGCCTGTCCCATCACACCATCCTGAGTGTAACTCTGCAATGCATAGGAAGACATAAGTTTGAAAAACAGAGCAGAAATAGCTCCCCTAAGGGCAAGGTGCTGACATAGCTGAAACATAACTAACTGGAGAGCATTTGTTTTCACTAAAGAAGGAAGTGTCAGTGACACATCTCTGTGCCTGTGGAGGTGTACTGTACATGCAAAGCAAAAAGAAATCCACCTTCTTTAAAAAATTGGCCATTAATACATAAATATGTCTGTGTTGAAATCCCTCAGACGGTACCATTCTTAACAAGAACTACACACAAGACTAAGAAATTCTGCAGAGAATCACGCTTTTGTGATCCAAAGAGGCAAGGAGAAAGAAAACCACATATGAAGAGTTTAACATACCCACTTAGTGATAGAAAAAGAATTATTACAAAAATAAATGTCAGTCCCCTTGAAACACTTGAGTCAGCGCTCTCAACTTTCTCTGATGCTGTAGGAAGGTGTGAATGTCCTCCATGTGTCACATCATCCGCACCAGCCACACAGGAATGTCTCCAATGCACCTCAGAGCCTTTCAAGGACCACTCCCCTCTAATTTATGTATAGTCTGTTAACATCCTCTTGGAGCAAACAGAAATAATACTTTTAAAAGACATTTATACTTCAGAAACATGTGCCCCGACACAACAAAAAACCCAGATTTTAATACTGCCCCGAGGCAGAATTCATCCATCTTTAAGGCTTCTATTATGTATTTCCTGGTTAGTAATACAAAAAGAACTGCTGGCAGTATCACATCGAAACCAAAGTGCCAGAATCAGAAAAACTACTGAAAAGTTTACCTTTATAGGAAAGCTTCAGTCTTGGGATATTTTGTTTTGACGTTCCAGTGACTGGAAGGAACAGCATCGCTAAAGACAGCAGGCTGCAGGCATGTGGCACTTGCAAAGCTCTCATTCTGCTCTCCTCTTCTGTATCTTCTTTTGTACTATGGTGAAATATCTCCCCACTTTTCAAACAATCCAAGTTTGATCTGGAAGAAAAAAAGAAAACATCTGTAGATCTGCTTTACTGCATAAGCAACAATTCTGTAAGCAAGCCAGACCTATTTCTAAAGAGCACCTCAGTTAATTTCTTTGCTACGAAAGTATTTTTCCTCTAGTACAAGTAAATATGTTTTGTTTCTTTAATACTAAATTTACACATTTTGACATTGGAAAAATATGTAAACTTTTCAGACACCAATGTCTAGCCTAGCTAACGTTTAAGCACAAATTAAATTAATGCAGTATCCATAAAAAGAACATTTGACATTCAAAAGTGACCATGCAACTTGATAGTTAATACCAGTCCATTGGATATCTTACATGTTTTATAACTCTTTTTGTCTCAGTACAACAGCTATTGTGTGTTTATGCTGTGACTAGAATGAACTGTAATGTCTCAGATGCCATGGGGGTACAAGCTGAGTTAACAGTGAGTACTTACCCATCAAAAACTAAACTAAGAAAACTGGAAAGAGCAAGCAGTTGTGTTTAGTTTTAATAGAGAAAAAAGTCAAAGCGGATGATGGATTTAAAAGTGCTTTCAGTATGATATTTCCAGCAGAACAACTGCCTCAACTCATCCACCAAAATGTCCTATAAACTTTAATGAGTGTTTCAGGCTGGGGTCAATAGGCTGATACGGGATTTTGTTAGCACAGTGTGCAACTAAGCCAGCTTTGCAACACTTTTCACTTAGTAAGAATCATTCATATTCCATAAATCTTGAAGTGTTTTACAACTGAAAGCAATTATCACTGCCCTTATTTTCCCTATGCAAAAACGGAACCATAAAGCTGCAGTGAACCTATTTCCTCAAGGTCACACAGCAAGCACAGTAGTTGAAAAGAAAACAGCAACAGCAGTCCTGCTGTCCTTTGTACCCAGCTATCAAGGATCCCTTTTGCCCAATAACTCGACTTTTGCACATGAAATTATTTGAAATGGCATCTTGAGTTCTGAAGGCAAAACTTCATGGTTAATAAATCACAGAGATCAGAGTATGAAAATATTTGTGAGACCAGATCCTTCCCCCTGCAAGTGCCTGATGCTAGAGGTCAAGGGAGATGGCTGGTGAAATGACAAATGTCAGTGTTTGAGTAATGCTGTAAAACCAAGGAGTAAGGAAATGTTATGGTTAGTCAAGAGATTAATGGCTCATGATGTGCCATGAAAATTCTTTTCTGAAAGGTACTGGAGCTGCCTGATTAAAAGAGCAATCCTAGTGCCCACATCAGCCAGCACTTGCACAGACACCAAAGGAGAGGTTCCTTGCAAGTCCATGAGAGATGCAGCACAGCTTGTGGCCCCTGAGCCTTTCCACCGGTCTGTTATTTGAACTCCTGCAGCACTGGGTCTTGCAATTCTGTGAGCTACAGCAGCACCCAGAACCAATTCGGCACCTCCTGATACAGGCAGTTCATCCTTCCTGGCATGAAAGGATGGAAACAGAATCCCTTCCGTTCTCTCTGACACAGGAAATCTTTCTCAGATGAAACTTGGGCTTTCTGAGCCTCCAGACTTTCGCTCAATAGCAAAAGACAAGGAAGTGTGCAAGAAGAGCATGATGGTGAAAAAGAGGGAAACAATTCGTAAAATCCCCAAAGCATAATTCCTATTGCAGAACACTAAGCTTCTTCCTTCTCAGTCCCCTCTTCAACACTCATATTCAGTGTCTGAATGCACTACTCTTGGCCAAGTGTGAGTACATGTTCACGAAACGACATGGAGAGAAAACAGACAAACATGAAATGCCTGTTTCATCTTTCTCTTCCCTTTATTACAGTATCAGATCCTAAAGGAACACCCTTACTTCTTCTGTGCCAACACATCTATCTGAGGGTGGACCACGAAGGACTAAAGTGGATTAGACTATCCCAGGGTTAAATCGCCTTGAAGAAATTTATTTAGAGGTGAAAAAGGGGAAAAGAAGGAGAGGGGAGGAGGGGGAAGAATACATGAAGATGAGACACCAGCCCTGTTCATCTTCAGCAGGATGATAGTGACAAACCATACTTCAAAAAGAAGCAATTAAGAGGGAGCCAGTCTCACTGCAAGTATGTTGAGAAGTCACGGCCTGAAGGTCTGGGCCTCAGCCAACAGGGAACTCACCAAAGGATATGGGGCTCATTTTCTTGAGGCAAATTACTGTGAAGAATCAGGACTAAATTTGACTAAAAAAACAGTTGCATCATTGCACTGTCATTTGCTGAATTGATTGAGAATCAGCACCAAACTCGGCCCTTCGGCCATAGCTCACAACCTCACTTTTTCATGTAGGCTTTTTTTGCTAATGGGAACCTTCCTTTTTTCTTGGTTGGGTTATTTTTCCCCTTTCCCCTTTTATTTGAATAATGTCTGTGAAAAACCATTTGCTTTCACGAGGCGGTTAGTTTACACTGGAGGCAGCAGCTCTGTGAGCTCGAGCCAACCCTGTCCTGTCTTTAGATTCATTGCAATCTGGCCACATTGTCACATATATTTTTAGTTTATGATGGTCCTCTAATACAATTCCAGCTTCCACACAGAGTCCTTCCAACAGTCTAGCTCAGGTTAATGAACTTCAGGCCACTTCTCTTCTGCAGGAATTTCGAGGCCCAGGGGGTGGCTGTGCCCAAGAGATTTGCCAAAATCCGCTACGATTTCACCGCGCGAAACGCCAGTGAGCTCTCGGTGCTGAAGGATGAAATCCTGGAGGTACGTGACCGCTCCTGGAAAAGGTGTGTCCCCCAGGGGCAGGAGAGAGCTCGGGATAGCAACAAGCACCAACTCCATTTTCCCTGGTGGTATCTCAGCAGTGACACAAAGCTTTGCTCAAACCCAAAGCTGGAGCAGGCTGCCTGTGCTGTGTCGTGTCATTTCCTCAGCTCAAAGACATCGGTCCCATTTTAACCACAGTGAGGAGGGAGGACAACAACTCGCTCTAGAGCCCTGCTCATCCCCCGCTGGGTCGGTTCCTTATCACCACTTCCTCCTCCACGAGGATTTGTTTTCTCTGAAAAGCACCTTTCTCATAACCTTTCTCTTACTGCAGCACTGTTGGCAGCTGGACAAGGTGGGACGTGACTTGGGCTGACACTGATCTGTGACCTGAGGAAAAGGTTTCTCTGCAAAATGTGGCTTTTTATTTATTTAATTATTTATTTTAATGCAAAAAGACATCAGAAACTCAGTCATTAGGAAAAAAAGGTCTGGAGAAACAGGGACATTATGTAGGAACTATGAGTTCTTCAGCACGCAGAGGTGCTCTCCTGTTCATCCTTACGATAAATTCTGATGCTTTCCAGGAGAAGTTTCAGTCCTGGATTGCATCTGAGAGCAACAGATCTGATTAGAGCTCCTGGCCTCAGTGATGTCCTTCTGGCAACTTCACCTTTTGGATGGTTCGGCCCCGCTATATCCTGGTTGTTTATGCCTGAAATCCCATTTTCCCACAGCAGATTTATTTTTGTCCCTCTCTCAGGTGTTGGAAGATAATAAGCAGTGGTGGAAGTTGCTCAACCGGAGTGGGCAGGCCGGTTATGTTCCGTACAATATCCTGGATGTGGTGAAACTGGAAGAGCTCAAACAGGTCTGTAGTCAGGTAATACCTGACTGGTATCAGCTGCAGGGCACAATCTGCCTCTGGGAATAATGTTGTCATTAGACCTCCCTGATTTCTTAGGATACTATGCACCAATCAGGACAGACCTTCAGAAGTAGACAAAGCCAGGAGATTCCTGAGTCTCCTATGATAAAATTCACATTTTGCTACGATCGTCTTCCCAAATAAGGCCTATCCTTCCTATTTGTGCACCAGCCTCCTGCTTTCCATATTTTTCCACATCAAGATTTTTCTTGGGGGTTAAATTAAAGATGGACACTTCCCTCAGCCAGTTCAGTTCAGCACCAGGAACACGTTACTGGAGTGGAGGCAGATGGAAACACCATCTAAGTGAGAATTAACTGAATACTGCAACTTGCACTGCAGAAATGTGGAGCTGGAGTGTTCTAAACACCCTAGGGAAGCATGGAATTGCTTCCCCATTTTGGTATTGCAGCGTTTGGGCAAAGCCTAAGGCGGCCCAGCAGGCTTCTGGATAAATCCCTGCTAGTTTAATCAAAACGTCAAAAAACTTTCCAGTCCGCTCCAGGCCCTTGGCAGTGGTCCCGCTTCACATCCCAGCTACGGAGCAGTGAGGCTCTGCCTTCCAATGAGATCGAACATGTTTGGCACAACTAGGAATTCCCTTGCGCAAACTTCAGACTTTGCTTTGGGTTCTTCATTCCCAGAAATTAACTTCTTCCATGCAGCTCCACCTGAGGTCTCCCCAGCCCCACATCAGCACAAGGAGAACACGGCAGTTTGTCCCTCCGTGGGTGTGAGGCAGAAAGCTTAAGAAAATTAAAAACGACCAAAAAAAATTCTTACTTTTCTTTCCCTTTCTAACCAGTCTAACCAGAGGTACAAAGGAGACCTGAGCCCCAGGGGCCATGGCCCATCCAGCCCAACCCACAAGCTGCCTGCCAGCTACGCCGGGGATAAGTGGGGCACTGAGATGTTGTCGCGCCACTCTGCACAGGACGCCAAAGAACGCACGTGTGTGTCCCACTCTGGGCTCCCCTGGGTTTGGGCGCTCGGGGGACCAGACCTGCCCAAGGGGCTCCCCTGCACCTTTTACTGATCACAGCAATGCAGCAGCACTGTGTCTGGAGGCCATTCCAGGCAGGACAAGAGCCAAGAGAGCAGCCCTGGGGCTTGTGACACCGCCGGGGCTCTCGGGCGGCCCGGGCCGAGCAGGGCAATAAGTGATCACCCCATGCCTCCTTCCTCCAGTTCTAACTTCCTCCTCCTCCTCCCAAGGAGAGAGTTTCCTTTCTCTTCCAAAATGTTTAAGTGTGTCTAAGGAACAGCTCAGGTCAATCCCTTTCTCTCACTTCCTTTTGCTCATCTCCCGGCACACACACAGTGCCCGCCTGGCCGCTTCCTTCATGTGGTTCCACAGAATTCCCGGCCAAACAGGAGATCCGCATCACTCCCTCACCCTGCACATGCTGTGGGGCTCACAGAGCAGGAGAGAGATCAGGGGCCCTGCTCACCTCACCCCTTATCCCACCCTGTCCACTCCTGGAAGCAGGAGCCCTTCTGGGACGACAGGAAGCCCCACAATACAAGGACACAAATCTGTTCGTATCACTGAGTTATTCTCCACAGTCTTCAGGAGTTTCATGGGGAAAGCGATACTGGATGAAGAGTCACTGGAGTTTTCACAGAAGCACAGGATGCCCTGGGCTGGAAGGGACCTTCAAGCTCATCCCATCATGAGTGTGTTGCTCATTCCCAGTTTGTGCTTCCTGCCGCTTCTGTTCTGTTGCGGAGCAAAACCTGGAGCTCTGCGATCAGCAAATTAGTGACTAGAAGCAGCAGAGAGGACTGAAAAGGTCTCAATTCCAAACCTCCAATTGTAGATTCTCACAGAACTGTGCTTCCACATCAGGCAACAGCCAAGGGGTGATGGGAGCAAAATAAATGGCAACACAGGGGCACAGGAAAATGGGAATCACTTTTCTGGGCTGAATTTAAATAAGAATGTTGAGCCACATCCCCATTTGCCTTACAGTTTCCCCACAAACATTTAATGGCATTTTTGACTGAAGACTTGATTTCATTCCCTACTTGTTTCTACAGAACTTATTCACCAAACGGATGAGCTGAACGACGAGCTGCTAAAGAAGATCACAAACAATAAAATTCAGCCTCCCCACAGGAATTTCAAAGTGGAAAAGCCTCAGCAAGTTTTCGTGCCCCTCACCTTTGAATCCAGCACTGAAGAAGTCAAAGCCTGGCTGGAGGCCAAGTCATTCAGCAAAGAGTAAGATTTGCCCTATTGCCACGTGCAATGCTCGTCCTTCCCTGGAGAAGGAGCGGGGGAGGCCACCGGCACCATCTCACCTGGGACAAGCCACTTGGATTTACTTACAGAGCCTGTGTTGCAAATTAGATTTCAACCCTGTTCAATCCAGGCTCTATAACCAGAATGTTCAGAGCCCAAAGTCACTCCCTTTCTCTGGTATAAATATTTTCTTGGAGATAAACAGTTAACTAACTAAATCCAAGGCCTGAAATGCTACTGGAATTGCAGCTGCCGCCTTGGAACAGCCCCAGGGCCCCGTGATATGGTCCCACTGCAGCTCCTGGCCTCCCATCTCCAACTCCTCACCTCTGACACGAGGCCACGTGCAGCACAATCGTCACCTCCCTACTTTGTGTCTCCCCAGGACCGTGGAACACCTGGGCATCCTCACCGGAGCTCAGCTCTTCTCCCTCAACAGAGAGGAGCTGAAGAAGGTGTGCAGTGATGAGGGAAACAGAGTCTACAGCAAGATCACAGTGGAGAAAAACCAGTTGGAGGTAAGCATTTTTCTGGATAATTCCTGCTGGAATGGGGGCTGTACCAGCAGCATCAGATAGCTCATTAAACAGGCATTTTAAAAAATACAATTGTGGGGAAAAAAAATGCAACCAAACCTACACCAGCAATAAAACACACGTAAAAATTCCGAAGTGTCTTTTGAGCAAATCTGTAAGATCCCCCTGTTTCCACTAATTAATCTGCTTTTTACTGATATCACTTATCTCTTTGAAACTAGCTCTACTTTTACAGCATTAATTAAATACTGTCACTTAACTGCAGCTTGAAGTTCAAATCCAAACTGCCTGTTTTGTTTCCATTCCAGAAAAGCAGAGGGGAGTCGGAGCTCCAAGAAATCACGAAGCGCCGCCAGGAAAGGATTGATTCTGCAAATTAAAGTCTCTCTGCTTTATTTCAGCTCTTAGCCCTAAGTAGTGCAGAAAAAAAGGGAATGAAAGCAATGATTCCTGGCCCAGGCCAGATGCAGCAGAGCTCCCCTTGGGGTCCAGCTGCCATCAGAGTGACAATTCCTTGAACACTGTTGGGAAGGGTTGACAATAAGACCATGTCCCACTGGGAAAGGTGTTTTAATTTTGCATGAAGTATTTTTTTTATAACTATATATTTTATACTGAAATTTTCCGTGCATGCGATCAGAGCAGGATTCACACGGGGCTGGATGTACAAGGGCTGGCTTCAAGCAAAAAAAGACCCCCAAAGCTTTTCTCCGAGGGCTGTCCCCTGCTCCCCACTCTCCCCTGGCAGAGCAGGCGTGGCACACAGCACAAGAGAGGCCAGCCTCAAGGCTTGGAGCCTGGACCAGAGGAATAAGGCTTTAGAACCCTGCAATGGTTTAGGTTTAAGGAAAGGACATTAAAGCTCATCCCATTCCACCCCCCTGCCATGGGCAGGAATGCCTGTCACAAGCCCAAGTTGTTCCAAATCTTGTCCAACCTGGCCTCGGACACTTCCAGGAATGGTGAGTCATGACCTCTCTGGGCAACCTAACCCTTTCTATTTCCATTTCCATTTCCTCCTCAGTGCAGGTGTCCCCTGCAGCCCACGAGCACAGGGCCGGTGACAACTGCCTGTCCTTGTCCTGTCCCCCTGTGCCCCCTCGTTGGACAAGGCTAGAATGGCAACACACATTCCCGAAGTCTGGCTGCTTCCTTAAATCCATGGACCAGCTAGTGCTATCTCTGAACAGCTGAAATGAGCTTTCAGTGCCTAGAAATGAGCAGGAGTGACAAACAAAGGGATTTGAATCTGGAAATAGGTGAGTTCCACCCGCCCACCGCTGCTGATGCAGAGGCTGGGGCTCGGGGCAGCTGTGCAGCCCTTCCCTGGGGCACGGATCCTGCACTGGAATGTTGTGGTGGTGTTGCCAAACCGGGCCTCAAACCAGGAGAAGATAAGCCCTGACCGTTTGCTCCCGACCCAGGCACACCCACAGCCCTTCCCAGGGTGTTGGTCACTTGTCCCCATCTTCACATTTTCACTGCAAAAAGTCAGCTGAAATGATTCCCAAATAGCTGAAACCCCAAAGCACACTGGGAAAGGCAGGTTTAACACAAATTAAATGGCCACAAGAAAAAAACCCCTCTAATTTAGCACAGGGTGTTGCTCTTTACTTCCCGTTTTCCTTCATAAAGTTATGTGCATTTGTATATAGCAATCTGTAAATAGGGGTGAGGAAAATCCCTCTCCCTAGAAGCGGAATTAAGTGATTATGCTTCCAAAATTTACTCACCATTTCAAAACTCAAGCAAGCAGCGTAGTTCCTGTCCACAGCAAGTTTGGCACATTGCATTTCTAGCTCTGTTTGACTGACAGACCAATCTGATTGCAAAGCAGTGAAGCACACAGAGCTCCAGAGCTGCCCACAGCCCAGGGACAGCTGGGTTTTCTCTCTCAGCACATGCTGAGTCTTCGTCCAAATTTGTGCCTGTCATTGCACATTTAATGGAAAAAGCTTTAAAACAGCATCTGGGGAGCTCATGTCTAAAACTGAGAACACCAGTGCACCTTAGTTTTGGCTTCATTCTTAAGCGTCTCCAATGGATAATCTGTTTTCTTCATTTGAAACAGGACACTGCTCTCACCAGCAGAATTAGGGTGCAGGCAGGGGAGGATCCTGGGTTTAGTCACAGCCCTGCTAGGATCTGAGAAGGGCACTCACCTTGTCAGGGAGGGATGAAGAGGACAATCCTCCTGAGAAGCCCTGGCTCCGGATTAGGGTGGAGATGGGAGGCAGGATGGCAAGCACGGGAGGTGAAAAAGTTTCTAAAATGAAAATAAAAACGAATGTTGAGCTAGGAAACACACCATCTTCTAGTCCTGGGGTGTAGAGGAAAGCAAATCACAGGGAATTACAGTTATCTGGGATTTTAACAGGAGTGTACATGACAGCTCTGTAAAGCCGGGAGCCACAGGAGCACTTCCTAAAACAAATAGCTCAGTAGACCTTATTGCAGAGGCCACTTTTACAAATTTCCACGCGACTGAGCTGTGCATCTGTTCTGTTTGTACTGCCTGCAGACACTGCTATAAAGTACTGTACATTGATGTAACTGAGCGAAGGAGACAATGATATAACCATGCACTGTACAAGATTTATTAAAATAGTTAAGTTATAACTCCATCTCCGTCTCTTTCACTGGGTTTTCATAATGCTTTGTCACTGAGAGTCTCAGAAACTCAGCAGAATGTCTGAAACCACACATTTCCTTTTGGGTTTGGGGACTGACATTCAACAGGAAGGATGTTACGGCCTGGATAGCTGTGTCTTAAGAATAGGGGCAAAGCATGAGAAGGCTGCACAAAAGCACATTCTTGCCTCTCTGGAAGGGGAACGACTGTGGCAGCTGTCCCAAGTGGAACCATACAGAAAGAGGGAACAGCATAACCCCATGACTAGGAGCCTGTTACACGGATTCTCCAACATTTCCAGCCAAGAGCCATCCTGTTTCCAGAAGCAAAAGTTTGTCTTCTCTTTTCCTTAACAATTAAATAACCCAGCTGAAATAACTGGTAATTCCTTCTGTAGATGTTTTGGAGAGTACAATTTCCAAGTGGGCCCACACTAACAAGATCACCTCTTTTACAGCCTAAATAAAGTTCAGGCGAACCACGAGCCCAAAACACCTGCCTTACTGGGCCGAGGGCTCTCTCAGCGCCTGGAGCTGCACTCGATAAACCATTTCGAACCTTGCCACAACGGCGGGGAAGGGAGCCCAGAGCGCTCAGCTCCTGCAGCGGGGCACCACCGACGCGGCCCCGAGCCTTCCCTCACGGCCGCCTCCCTCAGGGGCTGCCCGCCGCCACCTTGCGGCACCGGCCGCGCCCGGGCCCCGCGCGGCCACGAGGGGCGGGTGGCTCAGGGGCGGGTCGGGCGCCGTAGCGGCCGCGGGGAAGACTGCCGGGGGTTCTGGCGACACGGAGACTCCGGGGACAGGAGGTTCCGGGCCCGAGAGATCTCGGGGCCAGGAGACTCCCCCGATACGCTCCGTCGGGGACGATGGCGGCGTCACGGTCGCCAAGGCGAACCCCCGCCCGGCCCTCACGAACCAGCCAATCAGAATCGCTCTCCCTCCCGCGGCCTCGTCCGTCTCCTGTCCGCGCTCCTGATTGGCCGCTGCCGCCCAGCCAGGCTGGGATTGGCGGCGGGCGGCGGGAGCGCGCGGGCCGGTGGCCTTCGGGCACGTACCGTCCCTCCTGGGCGCGCGAGTCCCCCGGAGCCGCGGACGTGTCGGTGTCCCCCGTGAAGCGGCAGAAGGTGGAGTCGGCGCTGGACCAGCTCAAGCACCACACCACGGTGGTGGCGACACCGGGGACTTCAACGGTGAGAAGCGGCATGAGGGGATCCTGTCTCCGCAGCTTCTGCTTAGCCCCCTCTCCCGCCCCTCTTCACGGAGAGTGGGCGAGCCCGGCCGAAGGGGCGCGCGCTGCGGGGACCGACCCACCCTGGGGCCGGAGGGGGGGCGAGCGGGACGGCGCTCGGTGGCGGCGCTGGGTCTCCATCCCAGGGCAGACCCCGCCGTGATTTCTCCCAGTTTGCCCTCGAGTGTGCCCTGACCACTCCGTCCAGCTCTGCGTGCTGTCAAGGAGAAGTGCCAGACTGAAGCCAGGCTCTGCTGCTCTAATTAATTTTGGGTTTTCTTCCAGTGGGCTGTCTAGATCTGGGACTTGTTTGGGGTTTTTCAGACTCACGCTTGGACGGGGCTTGGAGCAGCCTGGCCCAGTGGAAGCGAGTGGAACTGGATGAGCTTCAAGACTCCTTCCAACCCAAACCATTCCAGGATTCCATGATATGCTTAAAAACTGATTTGGGGTTGGAGAGAAAGAAGGGAAATGATGCTTTTTATTTGTTTCACTTGAGCTGTACATTGATCTTTTCCCTTTTTGAATTTCCAGGATGCAGAAAGTGAGAAGGAACTTGAGGAGATGTGCTCGGTCCAAGAGAAATAATTTTGAAAAAACTCATCTCACTGGATACTGCAGCAACAGTAAAATCCCAAATGGATTTCATGATCCTGACAATTCTGAGTGCACTTCAGGGATAAGGCACAAGATCTTACAGAAAAACAGACGCAGCAGCACACATCCAGGAAAACATCTTGGAATTAATGGCATAAAATCATGGTTTACTTTCCTGCATATGTTTGATTTTAGGATCCCTAAAAATGTTACATTCCTAGCATCAGGGGTCAGGGGGTAATTTAGAGGTAGTTGGTGATAAATATTTTTGGTTATATGTAGGGCAGATATTTATGCCTTACATAACTCTGTAATATAAATATGTATTATATATTAGGGCATATAGCTATCTATTTATATATAACCTATTTTTTATGTGTGCACAGATATAGTTTATATCAGACACTGTGCCTGTCTGAGGGCCTTGCTACTGAGCTCCTAACTCATTCCTGAGGAAAACATCAGGCAAAAGCTGTTAGGTTTAACTGGTTCCTCTTTTCCTTAATAATTATTTTACTCAGTTGGAATAACTGAGAACAGCTGTTAGAGATGTGCAGTTCCCAGTGGGACCAAGGCACTTTTTTGCACAACGCAGAGTGGCGTTTAAGGTATTCAGTAGTCAGAGAAGTGAGGATTAGGATTTTGAATGCTCTTGGGCAACAAGGCTGGCCAGAGATCCCTCCTAACTCACTGTGGGACAGCAAAAACCCCACAGCCAAGGGGAACCAGGGATTGTGGGGATGGAGAATTTAATGGCATCAGGGGGCAGCAGTGCCAGTTCAACTGATAAAAAAGTAAATCCACGCCTGCTCTAGAGGAGTATTGTTCCTGGACGTGTGTAAATACAGGGACACCTCTTTACTCTCAACTGAGGGAGGTTTGTGGTTGTGGTGCCAGTTTACCCTTGAGAGTTCCAGGCTTTATTTCAGCTCCCCTAGCCCGGCCTGATGTGCAGCAGTGGTGCGAGGGCCGGAGCCGTTCGCTGGCTCTGGGAATGCAGATGCCATCATGGCCCAGTGGGGGGGGGGGGAGCTTAGGCTGTGGTGGCAACCTCAGAAAGGGATCAGATGGCTCCTGGAACTGCCCAGAGTGCAGGAAGGGAGGGGGAACTGAACTGCTCCCACAGACCCCTGCTGGGCTATGGTTCTGGGCCAGGCCCATCAGAAAAGTGGCAGCATCAGTGGCACCTCAGTTGTTACTGTCCTTGGAGCTCTCAGGATCAGGATGAAATCATGTTCATGCACTACTGGGAAAGCAGGGAGCAGGATCAGTGCTCTAACTCTCTACACTCTCTCTCCAGGAGTGCCTTGGGTCATGGCAATTTCATGTGTGGAATAGTTTCCTGTGTCTGCCTGGGCAGCTGCAGTTATTGCACAGGCATTCAGGGCTGACAGTTCCCTGCAGGGAGAGCTCAGCACATGTGCCCAGAGGCAATCCCAGCATCTGCAAGAAAGAAAAAAGCAGCAAAAGGTGATTGCTTCTCTTTCAAAGTTATTTCAAGTGCTCACACCCAAACCCACCTTTGCTCTTGATTCTGGCCAGGTGCATGGTGAGCAGTGGGCACAGGTCATGTCATCCATGCTGGTGTGAGTGATGCTTTCTGGGGGAAAGCAGCTGATCTCCAAAGTTCCCTTCCTGCCCTGTGCCTGATCTGCACAGGAGAAAACCTCTTCCAGGAAGGGATTGTGCTCCCTCTAATGCCATTTGCCCAGTCTGTTCCATGGGGATATTGCCAGCCTGGGGCAGCAGAGGCACACGCAGCTCTCAGCACTCTCTGCTCCAAGCACAGCTCTGGGCTCCTTTGCACACTGCCTCTGCCATGGGGGTTTTCTCCAGGAGAAGCCAAGGAATTGCTCATGGAAGGGTGCAGATTAAGTTATCCCAAAGGGAAGCAAAGAATAAATATCTCATTTTTCCATCAAAATGCTCATGCTCTTTCCTACAGATTATTTCAAGTTTTTCCCACAAGCTTTGCCCTACCCATCATCCCATTTTTACCCCCAAAAGTAATTTTCTCTGTCCTCCAGAATGTCTCAGTGTCTATCCCCAAAATTTTCACTGTGTCTCTGCAAGTGACTACCTCAGTTTACCTCATGCTGTTCATTCTCTTCCCTGGGGATTGCTTCAGATTTTCCCTCCAAGCTGTCCCTGTCTGTGCACTTCTGATTTCTTCTTTTTTACAAGAAAGTATTCATTCACTACTCTGGAGATTAGCTCCAGTTTTACCCCCCCAAAATTGCCCTAACATTCACTAGTCATTGCCTGATTTTTACCTCACTATGTTCATTCTCTCCCCCTAGAGATAACCTCAGGTTTTACCCCCAGTATTTTCCCTACCTGCCCACTAACTATTTACTCTTTTTGACCTATAAATATTCTCTTTCTATCCTGGAGATTTCATCAAGTTTTACCCTGAAATATTTCACTATCTTTCCAGTACTGTCTCACTTTACCTCAGGATGTACGCTCTCCCTGCCACACATCACCCCAGCTTTCACCTCCAAAATTATTGCTACTTGTCCACTACTTATTACCTGATATTCACCTCAGTATGTCCATTCTCTGCCCAACAGGTCATTTTAATTTCTACCCCCCAAAACTTGTCCAACCTGTCACCTAGTGACTGCCTCAGTTTACCTCAAAAATGTTGTCTCCCCTAGAGATTACCTCAGACTTGACCCCCACATTTTTTCCCTGTCTGCAAGTTACTACCTCCATTTAACTTCAGTATGTTCATTCTCTGGACTACAGACTCAAGTTTACTCTCAATCTCCCTGCCTCTCCAACACTGATTACTTCCTTTTTACCTCAAAAGATTCATTTATTTTCTACCATGGAGGTTACATCAAGTTTCACCCCCAGAATTTACTAATACTTCCACAACTGATTCACTCAGTTTACCTCAACAAGTGTTCATTCCCTCACCTAGAGGTGACCTTGTATTTTACCCCCAAAGGTTTCCCTACCTGTGCACAACTGATTGCTATAGTTTACTTCAAAATCTTCATGCTCTCCATTACAGGTCACCTCAAGTTCACTTCAAAAGTTTTCCCTACCATTTCCATTAGTGATTATCTCAATTTTTACCTCCAATAAGTCATTCTCTACCTACAGACACTGGATAGTAAATCATACAAAGATCTAAAACACTGCACAAGAAACAGCAGAAAGTTTTCCATGAATAACACAAGTTCCTTTTTTCCCCTCCTCCGCCTAGGACTGCTACCAGGAGACGAGAGCTGCTATCAACACTCAAACCTCCCAAGCGTTGTTATTGCTCAGAGAGCTGCGCTGGCACTGAGCTACTCCCATGCGCCTGCAGGGCTCTGGGGAGGGGGAAGACGACCTCCCACTCCTGCCTGGAGAAATTTCAATGCCCTAAAAAGTCATTTCCCTTCTCTCTCTCTGACCCACGGCCAAAGCAGCTGTGTAGAACAACATGGACTACTCATGGAAGGGATGATTCAGTTGTGGGAAAAACGCTAAAGAAAGACTATCACCCCAAATTTCAGGGTGAAAACACACTGCTTGTTAACAGGAGCACACAAACTCATTTAAACCAGAGAGCAAACCGCACACCAGGAAAAGAGCTGAAAGATAGGCCCTGCCTTGATTGATAATTCCAAAGGAAATTCCCCACAGATCATAGGCAATTACCTATAATTTTACCTCCCTAATCACTGGATTTCTGACTTGGGTTGCTGTGGAAGTGTTTCACAGATGCCTTAAGGGGTCAGGGGCTTGGCTGGATTCTTTGTGGTTAGTCCTGACAGGCCCAGGCCAAACCCACCCACCTGCATTGCTGCTCCACCCCAAATTTGCATGAAATACTGAGAACAGTTTATAAATACTCCCCTTCCCTGTCCTTCCTGACACATCCATGGAGCAAATGTACTCTATCCATTGTTCCCAAGAGCACCTCTCCAGCCCAAATCCCAGTTTTCACCAACACAAACCAAACAGACCTAAGACAATTATTCCATCAGTGCCTGCAATTCTGAGCTCCCTGTTCCCTGCCACTCACACAGCAATCTCACCTCAGCCCAGAGACTCCCTGTCCCCAAAGGGAAACACAACCTGATAGGGCACAGCTCTGGCACCACATTTCCCCTTGTTCCTGAAAAGCCCTAGGTAAATCCAGTCCCTCAGACCTTGCATCCCTGAACACCAGGAGAGCTGGAGTTTTACCCAGATCCCAGTGCCCTGCACGGCTGCGCTGACACGAGCACAGGCCGATCGCTCCGCCCAGCACCATCCCTCATTTTCCTCCCATTGCTCCCCAAGCGTCCCCAAACCACCCCAGCGTGTCTGTGCCGGGGCCAGGGCCCGCCCCAAGGCCAACCAGAGGCTGTCACCCAGCCCTGCACCAGCTCCCACCCCTGGGAGAGCTGGGAATGCACTGAGAGCTCGGCTCCCCAGTCCTCAGACACACAAATAATGCCCAACCTGCCCCTCTGGGCACAGCCAAACACCACAACTCCATCATCCCCAAGGAACTCTGGCACTTGCCTCTTCACCTCTGCCCTTGTCCAAAGGACACAGGTAGGACTGGGCTGTCAGAAATGGTATTCCCTAGGCAGTTCATCCCAGCACAAAGGAGAAGAGGAACCCTGTGTCCCTCTGACTGACCCCACAGCATGGGCAGGACCAGCTGGGTGCTTCGTATTCTAAATTTTAAAATGAACTGAAGAACCTGAAAGGCAAAAAACAACACACATATAAGGTTAGAGCCAGTCAACACACACAGACAGACACACTCTCAGACACCCCTTCTTCAGCTTACACGCTGACTGCAGCTCTTACTAGAAACACTCCCCCCTAAAGAAGATGCTTTAACATCTTCTTCCATCTGCTGCTCCTTGATGTGGAACAGTAGATCCTGGGAAAATTGGTAGCATCAGTGACCATAGGGATCAAAATTTGCCTCAGGGACCTGCAAGACAGCATGAGGCAGTCTGCAAGTAGCTGACAGCTAGGAGTTATCCCCACACCAGCCCCATAAACTTTCTACCCAAAAGCCCATAGACAGGAGAGGAGAGTTCTAAAACTGTTCAAACTAGCCAGGACTGAATGTGCCAGGGCAGGGCAGCTCCAAGCATAAGTGGCACATGGACACACAGTGCATCAAATATAAGCAAAGATGACATGAAGACTTGAGATAACGCTTCAGAAGATAAATTTTTGAGACCAGGATGCTTTGAGGCGACGGAAGCTACGAAACTACTGCAGTGAGGAGGGTCTAGTACACTTCATACAGAAGTCCAAGGGAACGGCACATGAAAAAAAAGATACTACCAAAACTGAGAAGGAAGATGGATAGGAACACCTTGTGTACTTCTTCTGGTCTCAAAAAGCAAAACCATAAAGATGCCAGAATAAGCCCGATCCAGGAAAGTATGCAAGTGCTCCTGCTGCCAATATGGCCCATAACGATGCCTGTAAAGCACTGAGACATCACAAAGCCCTATGACACTGAAGACAACGGACACAGACCACATCACATAGACACAAACTGAAACTGCCCAGCAGTTTTACCTGATGGACCCAAGATTGCTAGTGCAAGATGAGCCAGAGGCTGATGACGCCGAAGGAAAGAAGGCTCTATGGCAATAGTACGTGACAGTAAAAGGTAAACTCCTTATGAGAAGTTAGTGCCAAAGCTGGTAAGAGGATGCTCAAGAAGTGCAGTAGGCCTAGAGAAGGAGGCAACGACTGCCAGCTGATACAAAGGGATCCCTAGAGAAGGATTCTGCTGCCAAAGGCTGAAGTGACATCACAAAACATGACCGACCCACAAATGGCCAAGATGCAAGATGTCCACGTGCTTGCTATGCTCAAAAGTGCTCAAAAGCGTGGCTACACTGAAGAGTAGGCAAACTTTATACCATGGCAATCGTGCCAGACCCGAAGGCAGGCTCCTCGGGTGAAAAGATGGACAATGACATCGAGACTCAAAATCCAATGATGCAAAGCTCACGAGAACATGGAGATGGGTTGGAACTGCCCGGCCCGGCAAAGGCTCGAGTGATGCTGAAGAGAAACCCTTTCTCCCTTAACCTCCAAGGGGCCTGGCCCACTACAGCCCTCTCCTCTCAGCTAACTTCAAATTGCCTCCTGTGATTCCAAAGGTTTTTGCCTTCTCCCAACCAACAGTCCCCACACTTAGCTCTCTGAAGACCAGCAGACGAAATCCATCCTCAACAGAAAAGAACGCTTCAGCACCGTGGATGTCAATACATGGCCCACAGCCCACTTGGGTGGCTGCAAAAGATGGAGAATAATGACAAAATTCAGACTGTGATGACATGTCCCAGAAGTGACCCCTTGCACAATGCCTCTCTCCCTCATAACTGCTGAGGCTCATCGCTCACCGGCCGTTTCCAAACTTAGGCTCTGCACCTACTTGTGGTACCTAAGACAACAAAACAGAAACTGCAACTATTGCCCTCCAGAAGAATAAATGCACAGGCTGGGCTCCCTCTGCACCACTGGCCCAGGCTCACCTCAAATCTCCATCCGACTCCGGAGGTGGCCCGGACGATACCTGCAAAGCGAAAAGGGACACGCTTCGCATGCTGCCACGTACCTCTCACCTATCAGTCGCCCCACCTAAATGCCAACTCACCTGCTCGCCTCTGTCCCTTGGCATGCCCAGGGCAGCAGCAGCACCTGCAGAGAAGCAAAGCAATAAAACATGCTGAGAGACTGAAACCACAGCCTCCCCGCTCCAACTCAAGTACACCACACCTACAGCTTAAGCTTGCACCCACCTGGCCTCCAGCATCCCCAGGGCCGGGACACCTTCCCAGTAGACCACCTAAAATGCACAAACAAAAACGGATGCTTAGAGCTGCACCAGAAACTGATACCCAAGCAGTAACAACTCATTCTGGCCACCAGTCACCGCTCACCTCGCTCCATCAACCTTGACCACTGATCTTCAGCATTACTTCCTACAAATAAAGATGAAGAACAAAGCTGTAACATAGTCACCATTTACACTTGCCCTGCAAAGACAAACGGTGACTGACCTTCCTGTGGGAACCACCTCACCTGGTATGGGGCACTCTGCCACAGATTCAATCCATCTGCATCTGAAAGAAAGTGATGACAAAAGTCAAAGTACTGCATCATAACTTAGCAGCTCCAAACATTTTGTGTTAATCTAGAAATAACATCTTGAGTCCAACTAATCCCTACATTACAAATGTCAAGTCCCTAGGACTTATCCTATTACACCTACACCCAGACTATGTAGCAGGGCAAAGCAGCCCCAGGCCAAACACACAGACACCTGTGACACAGGAGATGACAAACAAGGGGATGCAACAAGGAAAGGAAAGTCTCAGCAAGAAGAATTACCAATGACATGACCTAGATGAAGCTCAAAGAACTCTGGCAGGAAAAGACCTTAACAGAAGGACTTATGCCAAGAACCGCAAAGATGGACGCCCGAGAATCGTACGGTTGGAATCCTCTACCTATCCTCACATTCTCCCAAGTCCTAATCTGTTATAAGGGATCGTTGCAGTGCACAGCTGTCAATACAGCTCAGAACAAGACTGTAAAAGGTGTCTGACTCAATAGTGCTAAAGAGAGATGCGATTCCCATGCATGTCCGAGCCTGCAAGTCAAAGGTTCAAGGGTACCAGCGTCGGGCCAAGGAACGCAAAGGAGCTGCTGAGGATGATGCCCAGCATTTCTGATAAGCCCCTCAAAGGGGTAAGGCAAAAGACATGTGACACAAGATGCCCACAATAGAGACACAGAACACACAATAGACAAGTGACACAACACGCACCGGGACTGCTCTGCCCTGCACACCTCAGCATTGTGATCAACAGCGAGACTTTGCCTTTACGTGGCCTAAGGGTCCCTCTCGTGGACATCCCCAACTCCAAAGCTAATTCAAAGATCCCTCCCACCAAGTCCTGACCCAGCACCCCACTCTCATCCCCCTCCCTGAGGTGTAGCCCTCGACTTAGCTCTCAGATATCCAGGGATGCAAATCCTCATCAGGTGCAAAACAAGGCCACCTCATCATCTGGGAAGTTCCTGCCCTCAGAGGGCTGTTCTCTCTCAGTCTACTACAATAAAGAAAACCAAACATCAGTGCCTGAACTCAGCAGCACATCAGCCAAAACCCAACAATTCCACTACTCACCGGCTCCTGAGAACGCCCCGGTCCTCGGCTCACACGCTGGGGCCGCACTCCGAGGCCGACGTCGCAGGGTATCCCTGGGTTAAGGGGAGACAAGGTGATGTGGCATTACTGAAACTTGAGGGGACCCTCGCTCCTCCCTCCCTCCCCGACTCTCCACAACTCCTCAGCCATTGCCAAAGGCTGCCCAGATGGCACCTTCAAACAGAAAAGGTACAGGCTTCATCGCAGAGCCCTGTAATACTTCTGGAAGGCTCACAGGGACAGGCAGCTCAAGGGTGATAAACTGGCTCCATCAGCTGGTCCATGAGGGGGTTCAGCCCCTGTAGGCATAATACAAGTGGGCCACCTAAAACACACAAATGGATGCTCAGACAATGCATGCTTTGAGCTGCCCCAGAATTTGGCACCCGAGCAATAACTGGTTGCGTCCACTGGTCACTGCTTACCTCACTCACTTGACCTTGACTGCTGATATCCAGGTTTACTTCCTAAAAATAAAGACAAAGAACAGCCCTGCAACATAACCAAAATGAAACACCACCCCTGAAAAGCTGAATGATGACCAACCTTCCCAGGGGAGAAGGGGCAAAACAAAATGGAAAGGCACATGCCCATGTAGTGTCCAAAAGGGTTGCATTGCCGAGATAGGTTCCACCTGAAAGTGCTCGACTGTGACCTCTTTCTGCAAGGGTGTCTGTCATGTTGGAGTAGCGATTTGAATGCTGCAGACCACCTGTAAAACACAAAAAAAAAAAAAAAATCAAAGGCTACTTATAGTTTCATCACTAATACAACAACTCCAGTAGCATCCAGTTCTGTGCTGGAATCAATACTCATCCAGCTCATGGTCCCCCCGGTGCCAATAACCTGCTGTGCCAAGTGCTTCGCATCTTCAAAATGAAAATCCCAACAGTGAGGTAAACATAGAGCCCAAAGTCAGGCCGTAGCTTGGACTTCAGGCACTGACCCACCTCGCTGCTGTGCTCCTCTGGTCTCCTCCATTCATATCAGGTTTACATGCTCTCCCTCTGCAAAAGAATTATTTGTCAAAGTTACCCAGACAGACAGGGAAAGCTTAGCCTCTCCCAAGTTCTCATTCCTCAAAGCAAACTGCCTAGGATCCCACAGTAGTCGGCCTTAGGACAAACTACTATGAAACTGCAAGACACCACTGCACCACTCCCACATCTCCACTGAACACCACACAGACTGGCCACAGTCACTCCATCCGAGGCGTGGCTCAGGCGGCTGAGCAAAGCAAAAGGCTCCCTGTAAAGTCTCCTTTCTTCTCCACCTAACCCCCCCCCCCCCCAAGACTACTCTACAGAGCAGAGCAATTCCAGGCTAGACACAAACTCAAACAACACATTATACTACAAGCAGTGTGACATGAAGATGATAAAAAAAGCTCTCGGCAAGAAGAACAATGGCAAGGACAGGGACGACGCCAAAAGAGACAACTGATGATATGGCAATGGTGGATGAAAGAGGCTCTAAGGAGCAGAAGAAAAGACTGGAACAGTGACCTGTTCTAAGAACTGTCAGTCACAATGATCAAGATGGCTGTGAGAGACAAGGCCACATTTAGAATGCTCCCATATCCTGACAATCTTACAAGCTCCAGGACATTACAGCTCAAGGCTGGAAAGGATGGATGGCAGTACAGCCAGGAACAAGGCCTCCAAAGAGATCCAACTCAATGCTTTCAAGATGTGATTCCAAGATGTGGCCAAGCCCACTGGTAAAAGAACAAGTGATATTGGCATCCTACCGAGAAGTATGAAAGATCAAGAAGCTAGAGATGATGGCCAATGCTTATGATGAGCCCCTTAAGGGTAAAAGGCAGAGAGATCTGATCCAAGGGAAGCCAAAGACACAGAACACACACCGGACAAGACAACACACACTGGAACTGCTCTGCGCTGCACACCCTACAGTTGCAGTCAAAAGTAGGGCTACTCCCTTTAGCTTACCTAAGAAGCCCCTTGGAGAGCATCCCTTTCCCCTACACTACTTTTTAAATCTCTCCCAGCAATTTCCAACCCACTACCCTGCTATCATCCCTTCTCCAGGCCCTGGCCCCCAACTTAGCTTTCAGATGACCGGTGATGAGAATCCACACTGGATGCAAAGGAGTCCACCTCAGCCATCTCCAAAGGCACTGGGATCACCAGGTTGGCCTCTTAGTCAGCTATGACAAAGAAAACCAAAATCAATCCACCAGTGTAGTGGCATACAAGCCAAATCCCAACAAGTCAGCTACTAACTGGGACCCTGCTCCCGCTCCCACTCATACTTGCAGTCTTTAACTTACCTATCAGAAGCCTCCATCTCCGATGTCATCTCTGACCCAGGGTAGCTCCCTCTTGCAGCACAATGAACCTGCTGAAACATTTGGAGTGTAATACTGACACAATCTGGAATTTCAGGAAATTGCAGTGCTTCTAAGAAAAACAAGGCAAAGGAAAAAAAAATACAAAAAGCACCAAGCACCTTAACAACCTTGAACACTCGATCCAAAAATCACGAACTATGCACTCAATGCTATCTTCTTCACAGTGTCTTCAAAGCCTCTATTGCTTTAGATGCCAAAAGCACCTGCTGAAAGAAAGATGAGAAAACCTGAATGACCCCCCCTTCATGGAAATAAAAAGACACCCTCAACCCAACTAACCCCACAGAAAGAATGAGCCTCTTTTTACCCAGGGCTGGGGTTAATATACCCCTGGCCGGGCCCGCCTCTCGTTCCCACAATGCCCGGGAAAAGGGAGGAGGCAATTTTACCAGAAGGGATAAAAGCACTGGGAGGAGCTGCAGCTGTTTGGCTGCTCTGCCTTAAATTCCAGGTGACTAAAGGGCTCTGTAGATGCCTTCTGTTTCACTACAGCTGCATCCACTGAAAGGGTAAAAAAGCTTCTTGTTTTGGCAGCGTAGACACATGAGTTGCATGATTCCTTGTTAAGTTCTGTAATTGTTCATTGGTGGCTATTGAGTCACAGGACTATGGAGGGTGGAGAAGAATAGTAATAATATACATGGTGTAACTCCTGTTGGGGTCTCTAATTAGGGATGTATTCATTATAAATAAAACTGAAAAAATAATGGGCTCTCTGGCAGCAGGAAGGTTTTGTGAGTGCTGGGCTCGCTCCCTTGTGAGAGATTAGGTGCCAGTACACAGCTAGAAGTGCCCTGAAGTACAGATTTAAATTCTTAAAATGCTGAAAAAGGGGGAGCTTCCTTCAATTGAACCCCTTAAAATGAGAGACTAGGGAGTGTTTGTCTCTACTTAAATAGATGCCATAGCAATAAATGGGTTCTCTCCTCTGAATCCCCTAAAATACTGGAAAAAGAGGGGTTTTCCTTACTTCAGGTCTCTCCAGTGATGGAAAAAGGGGGATTTCTCCCTCAATTCACACCCTTATAAAGGAGGGACAACCGGGCTTTCCCCTCAATTTAAACCTTGGGATGATGAAAATGGGGGAGTTATGCTCAATTCCAATCAATAAAATAGCATTGTCAAGGTTTTCCCCTTCTATTTAAACTGGAGAATAATGGAAAATGGGGATTCCCTGTCAAGTGATACCCCTAAGAGCATGGAAAAGTCAGGGTTTTCTTCAACTGATGCCCTTAAAATTGCAGAGGAAGGGGATTCCCCCTCAATTTAAACACAGACAATTATGGAAGTTTTTTTCCCTCCGTTTAAATCCCTTTTCTCCTCATAACCCCCCTTTTTTTCTGGGGGCACTGGGGAAGGGCTACCAAGATGAAAGGGGAAAGTGGAATGTTTCCCTGGGACCCCACATGCTGCCCTGCCTGCTCAGGTGCTGCCCCTTGGCACGAGGGGTTTTCCCTGGGCATTTTCTGGGAGCAGTGCTCTGTGCCCAGGTGCCTCCGGTTGCTCCCCAGCTCCTGCCGGATGCTCCGACCATTGTCCCTGGAGGGACACTCGGGATGCCCCCATTGCCCCTCTGGACCAGCAGCTCCCTGCACAGCTGTGCCCGGGGAACCCTCGGAGAGCGGCCTCTGGCAGGAGCCGCCCCCTCCTCATCCTGGCCGCTCACACCTGGGGCTGCTGCGGGCTGTGGGGTCAGCGGCGTCGGGGGCGGGCGGGAGGCGCGTGGGCGCCGGCCAGCAGGCATCGGCGGGGACACCTCCGTGCCGCGCGCGCCGCGCCTCTCCCACGAGAGGTCCCCGCGCCCCGCGGTGCCGTGCCGGGCTCTCGTTCCCCCCCCCCCGCGCCGCCGCCGCCCCCCGCTCCCGCCGGCCCGGGGAGCTGCAGGAAAACGCAAAAGCATCGAGGAAGAGCGGGCACCGGAGCTGCCCGAGCCATCGGCTTGCCCGAAGGGCGGCGGCTGCCCGCAGCCGGGAGCAGCCACCAAGGATGGAGCTGCTGTTTGCCGGGAGGTGAGAGCTGGGGGCAGCCGGAGCCGGAGGCAGGCTTTCCCCGGGAGGTGGGAGCTGGGGGCAGCCGGAGCCGGAGGCAGGCTTTCCCCGGGAGGTGGGAGCTGGGGGCAGCCGGAGCCGGAGGCAGGCTTTCCCCGGGAGGTGGGAGCTGGGGACAGCCGGAGCCGGAGGCAGGCTTTCCCCGGCAGGAGGGGCCGGGAGGATTTCAGCTCGCAGCGGCTCTCGGTGGGTGCTGGATGGAGCCCGGGCTGAGCCAGGTGGCCGGTGCGGGTGCTGTTCCTGTCCCCAGGCGCCGATGAAATGGCAGCTCGGAGCAGCCTCGTGTGTCTGTGTGGAAGCAGCTCCGATGCTGGCAGCCAAATCAAATCAAATTGCTGTCAGATTTGTATTAAATGTGGTGTTTAAATCTGGGACTGCTCAGCTCCCCGGGTGGGAAAGTGCTTGGAGTAGCCAAGCTGAGCCGTTGTTGAGAATTCCAAACATTGTGTCTTTACTCTCCTTAATACAGCGTTTAAATAATTGATACTTGATGGAGACAGTATCAGGGGGATTTGTTAGAGGGGCAGGGATGTTTTTTCACCTGGCAGTGTGTCGCGATAGTCAAGACTCCTTATGTCAAAATTAATTGATCTTCCTTCTTTTCCTTTTTTTTCCTTTCTAGGTTGTGGCTGAGTGGGAAGAATATTTCGGATAAAGAAATGAAATGCACGAGGGAAGCTTCGTGTTCCCGTCGGGATGCTTTGGGCACGTGCAGCTTCTGAGCTGCACCAAAAATTGAGGCTCCCACAGAAGCTTCCTGGTAAGCCTGAGTGGGTTTACTGCATGGGGGTTCCAGTCACTGCTGGACACACTCTGAAGTCCTGGGAAAACATGGAACAATAGCTCTGAGTGGAAAAAATATATGCTCAGCATTCTCTAGGGAAAATTATAGTTGGCCTGTAAGTGTACCCCCACATCTGCATTGGTTAAAAAGTCAGTCCCACACACTTTCCTGGCTGGTGTGAAGTTGTATAGTTCATCAGATCTGATCCAGTGTGTAAAGAAATGTTTACTGTGGACTTTCAGGAGATTATCAGCAGTCCTGGGAGGCTGCTGAACTTGATCTCCCTGGATTGACAGAATGAATCCACATAGGATGCAGAGCAGGATGTGGTTTCTCAAACAGAATAGTGACATTCTCGAAGGAGGCTACAAGCAAAGGGAATCTTAATTTTAGTTATTGAACACAGAAACATTTATATCTGCTTATGCAACTCTTAGAAGGGAAGAAGAACATGGCCATTCTGTGCAGTCCTTTGTGGAAGTGTACTGGCTCAAATTGTCTTTCAAACAGCCAAGTGGCACCGGGTGTCACCTGGAAAAATTAAGTACTGGGGACACTTTACACTCATAAATGGCCTGACCTTGTGTACATGGAAATCAAGGGACTTCTGTAATGTTAGAATGGGTCTCAAATGATGGGTTTTTGCAGATTAGCAATCTATCCAAGGAATGATATCATAAAATTTTGTCTAGCAAAAACTGCTGCCAACATTTAAAAATATCTACCAAATGCTATTCCCGTTAAAACAGTCTTGTTAAAATTGTCTGTTCCAAACAGAACAAGATTTTACTGTTCTTGGTGATGTCGTTTTCCTCCTCAGATTTCTGTGAAAGCATGTGTTTCACAAGGCATATCAAAGTTGTCTCATGGGCAAAAACATGTAAACATCAAGCGTGTCATTTTCTTGAAATCCCCTGTAAAATGGCTCGCCACGCTGCCTTAACCATTCAGAAGCATAAGAGGAAAAAAGGAATTTGCAGGCACTCCAAGGCTGGGTCTGTGGGAGATCTGAGATGAGCCTGTGGCTCTGCAGTCACCCATCAAGAAGTCACCCAAATGTGCTTTTTATCTTGCAGTTTCCACATTTGGGAGGCAACTACTGCGTAAAGGATCTGGGTTCTGCTAATGAAAAATATATCACAAGGTCCGTGTGTGGCTGGGTTGGTTCCATAGTTCCAGCCATACCTGCTGTTGTGATACATAATCCCAGTTCATACTCCTGGGAAGAGTTTCCTGCAGCAGTGCAGGTGGGAAGTTTCTCTCTTGCACTGGCTCCACATTGAGCTCTTTCTTCTTAATGCAGCCAGTGCACTGAAGGAGAACAAGCTCGCTTCTTCCTTGCCTGGTTGTTCAGGGTGAATCATTAACCAAGCACTTGAGTGACAAACCAAAATTGTTTGTTGAGTGCCTTCTGCAGTCTGCACGGACAGTTTGCCTTCTGCAGGAGGTACGGTTTTCTTCTCTCACGGAATGAAAGCACCACAGACCCCCTCTGCTCGCCGCTGTGCTTTAACCAGACCTGAAGTATGTACATAATAATACATAGATCTGTATCTATCTACGTACATATATGTACTGAAGTATATAATCTATCTATCTATAGAACTTCTTTATATGTATAGAAGTTCTGTGTTGCTCCTGCTTTATGCATGAGGAAAGGGCATACATATAATGAAGAAAGAAGTTAACTTTTCCTTGTACTCTTCCTTTGTAGCCTGTTGAGGCTTTTGGTGAGAGGAATTATATCTTTTTCCTAGCAGCACTTAATGAACTGAAATCATTCTCCAGGATGATGATGACATGCCAGTTCTCGGTATATGGATATGAGTCCTGAGATCCCACACACGGATACACAGAAGGACTGCATAATGTGCTGAAGATGGGGAGAAGGTATGCTTGGGTGAAAGGTGGGACTGTTTCTTCTAATGGCTGCTTACATCCAACAGCAAATACTGATTTCTCCCTTTTTAATGCAAGAACATTTATCTGCCAGTGTTCAAACTGCATTTCCATGACATAAGAAGAGTTGTCTGGATAATTAACTAATACAGTTAAAACACATCAGTTTGAGCAGATGTTCTTGTCTGTGCTTTTAACGTGAATGGCCTTGATTTTGCAGCAAAGTCCGAGAGATGGCACCTGAATGCAAGGGTTTGGGTTTGTGAAGCTTTGCAGAATGATGGCCTATATTTATATTTCTTTCAGAAACTCCCCATAAGCTGCACACAAACCTCGTTTAGAGAGTTTTACTGAGACAGCAGATTCAAGCCTTCGTTATTAGGGGACGTCTGCAATGCCGTTGTCTGCTTGACATTAATTCTTCCAGCTGTGCATCGATGTATTGTAATGGCCCTGGGTTTTTTGGTCGCAGTTTGTTTCCTGCAGTGCCCTCGTGCCTGCGCAGCACTCGTGATGCTGACGTTGACCCTGGGCTGTGTGGCAGATGGGGCTGTCCCGTATCCGAAAGTTACGGGAATGTATGTAGATGTCAGATGGAATGCTGGTCTCTCCGCTCACCCTTGGCTCTGTAATTTCGTCATCCAGCCATGGAGGACCTGTGCAGCCGTAACTGGCCAAGGCAGTGGGTGAGCACAAGCTGCAGCTCTGCAGGAGATCAGGGACCTCTTGCCCACAGCAGAAACAGCAAGTAACTGCAGTTCTCAGAACTCGTTACCGTGCCCTTAACTGCAGTATTTCCCTGCTCTGTAATCTGGCCAAAGGTAGGTAGGTTTTGATAGGGATAGACACATTTCTACCACAAAGGTCACCTCTCTGCCAGATTTCAAAATTTCCCTTCCGAAGCTAGAGATCCTCATATAAAAGGTTGCCTGAATTTAGGTAGCGTGTGCCAAGCAGTATATTTTTCCTTTAATAATATTCCTGGAAATAGCGGAACTGTTTTGGCTAAAGCAGATGCTGAACTGTTCAGAATGAAATTCTCAGAGCTGAAATCTGGCGAAGCAGAGTAACGTGCCCTTTTGTTAACCCTGGGGAAGGCTGAGCACCGTGGCAGCAGGGAGGGGAGGTGGCACTGCTGGTCGGCAAACCAAGGAAACCAAGGAGCGCTGCTTTTAGCAAACTGCCAGCTTGAAGCCAGTGAGGAACATCCTTGGGCTCCTGCACTCTGTGTTTTTATGTTCACCTTAAATAATGAACAGAGAAACCCAGAGGCACCAGTGCTGCTTCCAGCTACCTTGAACTGCTTAAATAGGTAGTTTTAATCACCCAGGCTCCGTTCTCTCCACCTGTATTGCTCCTGGGCTTAAGGCTGGATGTATCTATGGAATCTCTAGTTATGTATTGGAGTTTGGCCTGAAGTAATTTGTGTTGCCGACTTGGTACTCTTTCCCCACCCTGGAAGTCTATCTGCAGAACCCCTCTGTGCCAGGCAAGAGAGTCCCCCATAGATGTTTCACTATACAGTTACATCTTTTGGGTTAGAGCCTTACAGGGCTATCATGTGAATGAGGACAAAGCTCTGTTTTTCTTCTTTGCTTTCTGCCCTGTCTTCTTTCTCTGTATTTTAGGACCCAAGTAACAGGGACATATAGCTCCTGTTCTGCTTCCTGGTTGTGTCACTGAAACTGCAGGAAAAACAAAAAGCCTCCAACAACATTTTTAATGTTAGAGAGTCAAGGCACTACTTTCTTCTCTGGCCAGGATGTACCACAGAAATCATCTCATCCGCACATAGCCCGGGTGTGCAGAGAGAATCATTCCATGACACATGATCTTTACTAGAATTTTCAGATCTTTTTTGCAGTCAAAACTCATAGAAACGAATTGGGTCAGTGTTCATTGGTCTCAAGTTGTGTAGTTCCTAGTATCTGCTCTCCTATTAGATCCGGATTTCTTCGCTTCTGATGTTAATTAGATCTTCATTGCTTGAATTTCTTATCAGTCTTTGCTGGAGGCAGAGTCTGGGGTAGATGTTCCTAGATGGCCACTGAGGTTCTGTTGGTTCTGTTGATGTTCCATCGATGGCCTTATCTTGTTGGGGCTACTCCCAGTCTGTTGAAATGCTAAGCCCATCAGGCCTCACCTAGAGAAACAATGCCCTGGAAAGAAGCTTCAGTTCCCTTCCCCTGGGGCAAAGATGAGCAAACCTGGCTAAAGTCATAGATAAAAGATTTTTAAACTGGTATGTTTTCCAACAGTTGTATATAATGCTTTATTACATAAACGGGCTGGGAAAAGCTCTGGTACCCCTGACCAAGCTGGTTTTGTCTCAGACAGTGCTGTTATTTTGGGGCTAGACATGAAGCTGCTGTCTCTGGACTTGAAAATGAATATAGGAATGACTGAACAAACAAACGTGGTACACTCTTAAAAAATTGTGTGCCCATTGACCAAGCTGGATTACCATGCTCTTTCCAAATTCTTGCCGTGCAAGTTCTTCCATGCCCTCACTTGCAACTCAAACTTTTTTTTGTTTTGTTTTGTTTTAAATGAAACTGGTACCAGAGCACGGGCACAGCACTTCTATGAGCTGCAGAGCTATGAATATCTCTTTTTATGGATACAGTGTGTGCATGCTGTGGCTTTGGGCACAGGGTATGTCAGTGCTAGTGCGAGACTGATAATAGCCTCTAAAGATCATTTGAGAAGTTGCTTACCTTTCCCCAGGGAACAGGACACGTCTTTGTATTTCCACCTTCAGATACACAACCCACTTGTGGGCTTGACTGCATAGCAAATACAGTGTGAGAGTCATCCTTGCTTATGTGGATTTTTTTTTCCCCCCTCTCCTTTATGTTTTGCTTTGCCCTCTCGTTTGCTTTCTGCCTGTTTTCTCTGAGGCTAGTGATTTCTTGGCAAGTTATTGTTCATAATCAAAGAAAGGTAGTGGGCAAGCAGCAACTGCTGTCTCAGGTAGCCCAAGCTGACCCTGCCACTGCTTTGGCAGGAGAAAGAAGCTTCTTTGGGAGGAGCACAGCTGTCCTGGGCTTTGTGCACACAAGAGCTGCTCAGAGCAGCCCCTTGACCCCATGCTGGCTCTGTGAGCTCTGCCACTGACTGGTAACAGTGATGGCAGTTTGTGTTGAGGCTTTGTTCTCTGCTCTCCAGAGAGAAACATTCAACTGCAGAGTGACTAAGTGGCTTTTCAAAAGCTACATGATGAATCAGTGAATGAACAACAACCCCCAGCAGCTCCAGGCCCCCTTCTCTCTGCAGAACAATGCCTTTCTCCCTGTATGAAGATGCGCACGTAGGATAGGTTGCATACAGAGTTATGTATTTCAAAAGAAATTTGAATATTAATCTTTATATTGTAGTGATGCCACTGTCCTCTAGGCTCTGTAAATAGCAGCACCACAACAATGTGAATTATTCCTTTTATGCAAAACCCTGGCCAGTGAAATAGCTTGTCAATACAAAATAAAATTGCTGCACAAAGGTTTGACAGCTACCTTCATTATATATGTCAATCAAAGGATCCTAAAAGCTTTATTGTTCCTGTACAGAGTCTGAACAATATGCTAGCCCAATATGCCTCAAAGCTATTTTCTCTCTACTCCTTTCATTTAAAAAATAGCCACCAATAACTTTTGACAAAGAGTCTGAGAAAACTGCATGAGCAGCAAGGAAATCTTAGATTTTCTTGGGGATCTGTGGGCTGGAGCCTTCCACTCACTGGGCTCTGTCACATGTCACGGTAGATGAGATCTGGTCAGAAACACGGAGCCCTAAAATTACTCTACAAAACCCAGGCTGGCTGGGGTCGTGGGGAGGGCATGGGGAATTAGGGAGGAAAACTTATGCTGAATATGAACTACTTAAATAATTTTGGGTTAAGGCTTTTTGTTGCTTTCCCAGGTATGGGACATTCAAGCTCCTCTGTCGCAGGTCTCCCCCAGGTTAGGCTGGGCCTGTCTTGATGAGCTCTTGCTCTCATCAGAGCCCACCCTACAGCTTGGGAGTGTGAGGCGTGCGTATTTCGGCTGGATTCCCTTTTTCCATGGCGCTCGGTCCTGCGAAGCCCAGCTGTCACTTAGGGCTCGAGGTGCTGTAAGCGGGGCCGGGGTCGGGCGGGAGCGGGGCTGTGTCCCGGGAGGCGGGTCCGGCGGCCGGTGCTCCCGCACGGGCGGTGGGGCCCAGGCCGGGCCCTGCCGGGAGCGAGGGCCCGGCAGCCGCAGCGCTGCGAGCCCAGCGCGGCCCCGCGGCCGCGAGAGGGAGCGGCCGGCGCGCCCCGCTCCTGCCCGGCCCTCACACAGGCCGCCGGAGCCTCCCCGGGAGGGACGGACCCCGCGCCTTCGCTCGGCCCTGCTGAGGCCGCATCTGGAGTGCTGTGTGCAGTTCTGGGCTCCTCAGGACAGGAGAGACATGGAGCCTCTGGAGAGGGTCCGGCTTAGAGTGACAAAGATGATTAAGGAGAATCTCATGTGTGAGGAAAGGCAGAGGGTGCTGGCCCTGGTCAGCCTCGAGAAGAGACGACAGAGAGGGAACCTCATCAAAGTCTATCAGTATCTGAAGGGAGAGTGCCAAGAGGATGGAGCCAGGCTCTGGTTGGGTTTTGCCCAACGATAGTACAAAAGGCAGCGGGCAGAAACTGATGTACACGAGCAAGAACTTCACTGTGTGGATGCCCAAGCACTGGAACAGATTGCCTAGAGAAGTTGTGGAGTCTCCCTCTTTGGAGGTATTCAGAAGGTATCTGGACACAATCCTCAATAAGCTGCTTTGGGGGACCCTTGCATGTCTGGGAACTAGGTGACCTCCAGTGGTCCCTTTCCAATCTTTAACCATTCTGTGAAAGTGTGACATTGTAATCTTGTGCCATGACAGAGCAGACTAAATCTGGTTTATGAGGGTGTCATAACTTCTTTGTTCTGGGCTGTAGCTTAAATTAAGTTTCACAATTCCAAATATCCTGGAGGTTGGTTGTTTCCTCTAAGCCCTCAGCTTGGTTCTTAGCATGTGCTGGTGCGTGGCTTTGCTCTCAGACCTGGTCATGGGCAGTGCAGCAGCAGTACCTCAGGAGGTTACTTCCTGCATGCGTATCTGCCTGTGCCTTTCTGACAGCTGCTTTTGGGATGAGCTGCTGCTCTTGGCCTGTGCTAAAGGGCTGACCTAAAAGTGTAAAGAATAGCCTTGCTCTTGTGTTGGGGAGCGAACCATGGGGATGCTCTGTGAGGATGCATGCAGAGGAGATATTGCAACAGGACTGCTGATCACGACAACTAGTGCTGGTGAAGAAACTGGTAAAATGGAAACTTTTAAAGAATTGAGGTGTTAATTCATGTGCTGAGAAAGCTGTGCTGCCCACTTACCATCCCAAAAACTGTGTGACGTTTCCCTGAGGTGCACTGCTTGCTGCTGCATCATGGCTGTGTCTTTGATCACAGGCAAAATTAAGCATGCTTTTGTCATCAGTAGACTCCACAAGTAGTTTCAAGATACATGGGAGTATATGGGAGTAAAAAGACATAGACTGACACTTCTCACAGTGTTGAAGTTTACATGGTGTGGTGTGTTCTCTCCCCATGCAGCACTGCCCTCCTGTACAGAGCCCTTTTATTCATGTTTTAAAGAATTACCACTGTTGTGGCAATGGCATAGAAGTTGTTTCGGTGCAATTTGTGGCGAGCACCAAATAATTGTGCAACAGAATGTCTGTTATCTGTGACAACAGCTGCCTTTCATAACTACCTTTGATTTCAGGTGTGCAAGACTGGACTAAGCTGAACGTAGGTGGTGCTGACAGGATGCAAAAGGCTTTCTGGAAGCAGAGTGGGCTGTGCTTTTCTCGCTAGTCCACCTCTGGCCAAGGACATACTCTGTAGTGTGTGGGTGCAATGGTCAGGACACTGCAAACACTTTTGCTCCTGTGGTAAGGCTAGGAGCTTGGTGTTGTACATGGAAAAAAAAGCCTACACAAGTCTGAAGCTTCTGCTGTGAGCACCACTGCTTCATCTTGTTATTCTGGCCCTAAAGGAAACCCTCCTGAAGGAATGCTGTACCCAGCCCCTCTGTTTCTGTGAACAGGAGGTAGCGGTGGCTTCCCAGGGGGAATAAACCAGGCTTTGGTGCTTGCCTGTCTTACTTCTCTGCCTTGTGGGAAAATGTTACGAATCCCTCTGTTTGGGCGATTGCTCACGCTTCTGCACCCTCAGACTTCATCTGTCAACTTTTAGCAGTTTATTATGCACTGATGCTGGGATGGCTCTTGCCAGCTAGGAACTGTTTTCCAGTGTCACTCCCTTGTAGTTGGCATGTGGAACTGCTGTGGCATTTTCTCGATGTTTAATGTGACCTAATTGTGTACTTCCACTGTCTGGGAGGATCAGCTCTCCTGGTGTGACAGTTGCCATAAAATCAGCGGTGCGTCGCTGGCATTTGCAGCTGGGTGCAAGGCACAAGTTCCTTGATTTTGCTGCATCAGCCCAGTGAAACATTGCGGGGCTGTGTGTGCAGCCAACTGCCTTTTGTTACGCCTGGTAACAGCTTGGCAATATTAAAGAAAATGTAACCTCCAGCTGTTTAATTTGCTCTAGGGAAATAAAAAGGCTTCCTAATAATCTTCATATTTACTTGGCACGTTTGGTTTGAAAGCAGATGGGTTGATTTACGAGATAAATGACAAAGCAAGAGAAGAAGAAGTGTGTCAGTGGCTTTACCATTAGAGAGGAAGGCATTTCTGATATGTGGTTAATCACGATGAACCGTTCTAGGTTTTGGGGTTTTTTTTTTTACAAGTCAGCTTCTTGGACCTTCTGCCCGCCAGCTTGCTCAGCCAACTAATTCCCTCAGTGCCCATTGTCACCTCTCCCTATGACCTACAGGTAGGGGAAGGTGCAGAGCTGTAATGAAGGAGAGGGGCTGAGGTGGCCATTCCTTCTCAGTTGTGCCTTCTTTGCCCACTCCAAACTTGTGCAGGAGCCTCCCCGTTGCAGCACTCACCCCCTCCCTGTGGCCAGACCAGTAAGTGCCTATGTCCTTTTGGATGGGCTGGGAAAGGGTCCTTCCTGAGGCACTGCTGCTTGAGGCACTGAGCAGAGCTAGGTTCTCCAGGCAGGCTGGTGCTGAGGCTGTGCCCTCCCTGCCAGAGCCATGCACCCCTCTGCCCTGGCAGGCAGCTGGTAAGTTGTGAAATATGGTTCAGCACTTTTTTTTTTTTTAATTAAATTGTGCAGCTGTCTTGGAAAGGATTAGAAATCAGTTCTGGAAAAGACTACAGTAGATTTTAGTGAAGAATTCTGCTGTGTCCTTAATGATTGATAAGCATCAGGATATAAGGACACCATGTTAACCCTTCAGCAGCGAGGACGATTACAAATAATCTAATAAATGACATTCGCAAATTTTCAGATGGAGTAGGTTTAGTTGCAAGTTCTGAGACTTAGAAGTGAGGAAATATCAGAAATAAGGTTTCTGCTTATTATTTTGTATGTCAGATACTGTGTTTGGTGAGGCAACTGGATTAGATGAACACTGTATGTCCCTTTCAACTGAAAGACACCATTCTACATTTCTGGTGGCACAGGCCTCTCCTAAGGGGTCCCAGATTTGCTTACCACCCCTGCCCTGGTTGCTCTCACCACCTTTCACTAGTGGGTTTTGCTCAGGGGATGAATCAGGGGCAGGTTCATGCCCACAAGGCTCCTGCTCTATGGCCCCAGGGCCAGGCAAGGCTGCAGGAGCACTGTGGAGGGGTTACTGGTTTTGGCAGCTGAATGGTGTCAGGAAAAGCAGCTTCCCTCCCTGCCACGTGTTTCCAGAGGGCTGCTGAATAAGTCAGGGAAGCCAAAGCAAGGCTCCTTTCTGGGCTCAGAAACCTCTGTGCTAGAAGAACCCGTCCCTGCCAGCTAGGGCCCCCCTTGTCCTGCCCATGGTGCGGGTAAGTCACAGGCTCCTCTTCTCTGTGCTGGGATGAACTGCCATGGGAATGCCATTGCCAGCAGCCTGGTGTGCTGGAAAAAGGGAAGAGGGAATGTGGTGCCAGAGCTGCGTGCCATCGGGTTGTGTTTCCCTCTGAGGACAGAGAGTGTCTGGGCCGAGGTGAGATTGCTGGGAGTGCTTGGATGAGCTGTGCAGGAGACAGGGAGCTCGGGATTGCAGCTGCTGCTGGAACCATTGCCTTAGGTCTGCTTAGTCAGTGTCTGTGTGAAGTGGGACTTGTGCTGGAGAGGTGCTGTCGGGAACAAAGGACGGAGTAAATCCTCTCAGGGGATGTGCAGGGAGGGACTGAGTTTCAGGGAAGGAGAGTATTTCTAAGCCGTATCAATTATTTCCCTGAACCTGGGGCTGGAGCAGTGAGGGGGGTGCTTGGGTTTGGCCTGGGCCTGTCAGGAAGAGCCATAAACGAGCCAGCCAAGGCCCTGAACCCTCCCTGGATGTTTGAAACACTTCCACAGAAAGCCAAGGCAGTCATGATTGCAGAGGACAAGTTGTAGGCAACTGCTTACGATCCGTGGGGAATTTCCTGTGGAATTACCAGTCAGAGAGTGCATGCAAGCAGAGCACATCTTTTGGCTTTTGCCGGTCTGTCACCTCCTGTCTGGCTCTAGAGAGTTTTGTGCGCTCCCGTTCAGGAGGCAGCGTGTTTTCAGCTGGAAATTTGGGGTGGTTTTGTTTCCTCAGGGTCTGGGGTCTTTCCTGAGAGAATCAGCCCTCCCATAAATCCCCCGGGTCGTTCTACACAGCTGCTTTGGCCGTGGCTCAGAGAGAGAGAAGGGAAATGACTTTTTAGGGTGTTGAAATTTCTCCAGGCAGGAGTGGGAGGTCGTCTTGCCCCTCCCCAGAGCCCTGCAGGCGCATGGGAGTAGCTCAGTGCCGGCGCAGCTCTCTGAGCAATAACAACGCTTGGGAGGTTCGGGTGTTGATAACAGCTCTCCTGTCTCCTGGGGCCCAAGGTTCGGTCTCACGGTCCCGGACCGGTGAGGGAGAGAAGGAACTTGTGCTATTCCTGGAAAAGCTTCTGTTATTCCTTGTGCAGCCTTTTAATTCTGTGTTCTGATGGACTGTCCGCTGTTTTTCTAACAGGACTTGTCAGAGATTCAGATTTAGGAATTGAATTTGGGTCCGTTCACTTCAGGATCTTGCCAAGCCTGAAGGCCTGGGGCGATGACTGCTCTCAGCGAGGGCTCTTTATGAATCCTCTGTCAGATTTCCCTCAGTGCTGGGCAGGAAAGGCGAGGGTTTGGATCAGGAATTCTGCAAGGGGGCCCTGTGTGACCATTGGCTTCTTGTGTGTGTGTGTGTGCATCAGTGAGCCAAAATCAAGAGCAAAGGCTGGTTTGGTTTTACTAACTTAGAGTAACTTTTAAAAAAAGTAATCAACTTTTTCTTCTTTTTTTAATTTAGGTGCTGGACTTGCCTGTCTGGACGTGTGCTGAGCTCTCGCTGCTGTGGACTGTGCAGCCTTAATTGCTGCAGGTTCCTGTTCTTCTCACCAGCTCAAAGTACACGTGGGGTTTTTTCCCCTTCTATATAGAGCTGTTGAGTTTGGTGATTTTCCTGAATTGAGGATATTGAAGGTCGAGAAGGAAGATTTGTGTCTTTTTGTGCTTTTCTGTTGTTATTTTTAGCACCTGCTCACCATCTGGACATGGTTGGAATACTGGAAACATAAAAGTTTTTAGGTTCAGTGCTTATTTATGCAAACCCAGGTTTTTTTTTTTTTTTTTTTTGAAAGGTCTCCATTTGTCTGGGCACTGTTCCTGGTAGTTTGATGTAGAAAAGGTCACGTGAACAGCAGGGAGCAGTGAGCACTTGGAAGGGGGGGGTGCAGGTATTTCATCCAGGGTGGGGCAGTGAATGTGGCCTAGGAACAGCTCTCTGGTCAAGTGAGCAGCAGAGGAACTGAAGGATGCTCTTCCCCAGCAGAGCTGCTGCTTTGTGCTCTGGGGCAGCGCTGCCGCTGCTGGGCTTCCTCGGGGAAAACAGCTCCTTTGGGATGTGCTTTGCTGCAAAGCTTTCCCTGAGCTGGGTGTCTGCAAGAGGCGTCAGGATACCAGTGTCAGGAGTTTTTCATGGTTTCCAGGCTGTTGTACACAGCACGTTCCGGGCAATTTGCGAGCGTGAGGCAGAGCAAAATGGGTGCAATTGGACTCTGCAAATGCAGTTCAGGCAGACGTTGATCTTTTAACTTTTCCATGGCAGGTGCGAATTCTTGGGCATTTGTGAGTCTGCCTTGACGTGCAGGGATTGAAGGGTTTAGGTGTGGAATTGTTTGGCCAGCTTGCTCCAAGGCATCGTGTACTTCTGGAAGTGCCACACACCTCGCAGGACCGAGGAGCTGCTGGCTGGGTGCTGGTTCTGCTCTGCCCTGGGAACTGGGAGCCCCTGGGAGGGCTGGGGGTGACACCTGGAGATGGGCTGGGGAAGCCTGGAATTGTATCTCAGCACTTTTCTATGCAGCTCTATGGACCGGTGTGTGCTGAACGAAGCGGCTCTTCAGCACAATAAATTCAGCAGTTTGGAAAAACCATGGAATATCTCCGAGTTAATGATGGGAGAGGGTTGGGGCTGCTCCCTGATAACGTGCAGGGCTCGGGGGTGCAAAACGAAGATGGGGAGAGGAGTGGGGGCTGCTCCTCGTTGTCGGGGCGCCGCGGGCGCTGCGCAGCCTTCCCCTTTTACTTCCCAATTCCTCATTTTGTGCCTCCTTTTCCCTTGGGGATGTGCCCAGGCCGCATTCCAGCGGCCGCCGTGGGACAGCGCCTGCGGGCGGCGGGGTTTCCCGCGTGATTGACGGGCCCAGCGGCCAATGGGAAGGCGGGGCGGGCCGAGGGCTGGCCAATGGGGAGGCGGCTCGGGGCTGCGCGTGGCCAGTTGGAATCGGCGGGAGCGGTTGGGGCGGGCGGGCACGGACGGGCCCGGGCGGTGAGCGAGGAGCGGGAGAGCGGGATGGGGAACGGGGGGGAACGGGACGGGGAACGGGATGGGGGAGCGGGGGAACGGGATGGGGGAGTGGGGGAACGGGATGGAGAGCGGGGGATGGGATGGGGAACTGGGGAACGGGATGGGGAGCGGCATCATATTTATTTTTATTTTTGGGTTTAATATTATTTTTATGTCTAATTTTTCCCTTCCCTTCCCTTTCCTTTCCCTTTCTCTCTTCCACCTTTCTTTCCCTTTCCCTTTCCCTTCACACTCCCTTTCTCTTTCTCTTTTCCGTCTCTTTCTTTCCCTGATTCCTGAATTTTTTTTGCCCCAGAATCCACAGCCCAAGCCACGTGCACACACTGCAGATGTGAAGTGTATTTTTACTGCCAGCAAGCACCTGGGAATAAAAAAACCTCAGCCCCAAAGCTTGATGTCTAAACAGCAACACAGAAGTTCTAAACCAGCTGTCTGGATTTGAAAAGACATATGTCTTTGGAAGTGAACATAGAGTTCAACCTGATGTAGTGATCGACTTAGGTTCAGCTTAAAAAAGGCCCTACCGACATTTTATTGTATCTAATCCCTGCTTTCCCCTGCGTTTTAGTTCTTGCCTCTCGGCCCACTCTGTTTCACGGGGCTGTACATGGTAAAACACTTCCCTGTGTGCTTTCTGGGTTTGAGCTGCCCTGCCCCGGCACGTAGGGTCACGGTTAAGTAGAAGAGTTATCAAACTTAGTGGTTCATCTCTTTTTCATGGGTTTTTGGGCAGAAGACTTATGGGCCCGGTGTGGGAATAACTCCCAGCCCTCGGCGTCTCGTTGACCGCCTCCCGTTGTCTCGCAGGTCCCCGAGGCGGCTCCGGATCTCCGCGGTCACCGACGCTGCCGATTTTCCCGGCGCGCGCCGTTCGACGTCGAGGAGCGGCATCCGGAAGCTGTGTCGGAGCATCTCCATGGCTGGGATGTTTGGAGTAAGGGCTGCAGTCAGGGTGTAAGCTGAAGGGTGTGTGACTGTGTGTGTGTGTGCCTGTGTCTGTCTGCCTGCGAGAAGAGTGCGGGTGTGGAATGGTCCTAACCTTGTGTGTGTGAGTTTTGCCTTTCAGGCTTTTCAGCTGCTTTTTAAACTCAGAGTAAAAACAACCCAGCTGCGCTGTCTGGGGATGTTTTCCCTCCCGGCTGGGTTTGTTTATCTGGGACCCGGCCGGTCTGTGAGGTGCCGTTCATCGCCAGGGTTTGGGTGCCGACCGTGCCGGGGATTTGTCAGGCGGGATGATTTTGGGGCTCCCGGGAACCGCGTTCCCATGGGGTGCTCTCGAGACGCGAGCGAGGGTGGGTTTGTGTGTCAGCTGAAGGAGGTGTGTGGTGGATGAGTGTTTTCTTCTCCCTGTGCTGCTGTTGTTTTGGGTTTCCTGAAACAATAAAATGTAATGAATTTTCCAGAAATAGAACAATTGTTACATTGTACTGATAGGGGGTTGGCTTGTGTTGCTCTGTGTTGGTGTTTGCTGCTGCACTTGCACATATTGCTCTGTATGTCAATTGGACTTTGACCAGTGTGCATATGGATTGTATTTGTGCTTGTGTATGTTGTTATTTCCACTTGCTTTGCTGAAGTGTAAATAAAAAACCCTCATTCAATCAAGTTGAATAAACCCTAATAAAGATACCCCCCCTCCCCCCTTTTGGTTGCTCTCTTCCTTTGGTGTGGTTTAGTAATTTTTTCGCCGTATTTCTTGCTTTGCTGCTCTGCTTTGCTTTACTTTTCAGTCTATTCCTCCCTTGACTTTTTCTAACTCTTTATCTTTTTCTCACTGTTTAACTGTTTCTGGATGTCTCTGTCACTCTATTTCTCAGTTTCTCTTTTTCTCTTCAACACTAATTCTCTTTTAAACTCGATTTCTTTTTCTCTCAAACCCTATTCTGTTTCTCTATTCCTTTTTCTCTCTATTTTTCTTTCTCTTTCTTTGTGACTCTGACTTTCTTTCTCTCTGACTTTCTTTCTTTTCTCTGACTTTCTCTCTCCGACTTTGACTTTCTCTCTCTGACTTTGACTTTCTTTCTCTCTCTCTCTCTGACTTTGACTTTCAAACGACCTTTCTCACCTTCCCTCCTTTGTTCATTTTTACCTTTCTACCTTTGTTTGTTTCTGTAGCAGCTTGGAAAAAAACAGAGACCACTCTTTCTTCAGGCATGATCTGCCCCAGTCTTCGGTTAACAGAGCACAGAGGTGTTCAGTGCCATCGTGAGTCTTTAGGGCTGTGGCTCCTGCAGAGGTCCTTGGTGCTCTGATGGACGTGCTCCAAGCGTCCATCCTGGACTCCTGTATCGGGGGCGAGAAGGAAAGCATGTTTTTCCGTGTCACAATTCTGACTTCTGCTACTGTGCGCGTAGTAGCCTTTCTCTGTGCGCTACCCTCACCTGCCGGGTCGTTTGCACCGCGCTGACCTGCGTTGTTTCAAACGTTCGTCTTGCGCATTGCTGCACTCCTCCCGAACCCAAGCACGGGCTGGGCTCTTCTCCTTCTCGCTAACACCGCAAGTAAGAACACCGCACCCGTGCATGTGAACTCAGCAGCGCCGTGCACGTACAGTTAAAAAGCAGTAATAAAACTCCTCAAACCTAAAAAAACCCCAGCAAAAATACCTGCACATAAGCGGCAGAACTCAAAAAAGCAAAGGAATGAGCAACGACTTGGAGAGCGGCACACGCGCAGTAAATTGAGAAGCCGTGCCCGTGCAGTAACGCGGAAAACCGCACGGGTGCAATGACAGAAAGCGACGTGCGCGCAGGGAAGCGGGAGAGCTGCGCGGTGCTGCTCGCTGCTTCCACCTGCTGGTGCACAGGAGGCACTACAGCCACCCCGGGGAGCAGCTGCAGGCGCGCATTGGCCCAACGATGCCGGCTGAAGAAAGCTGCGCGTGTGCAGGGAGCGGCCGCAGCTACCCACGCGCAGCGCCGCGGGAAGGCCGTGCGGGCGCGGCGGCTTTTTACGCTCGGTGCTGCCGCTCAGGGGGTAACATCCCGTACCGCAGGCCACGACCTCACGATTTCCGTGGGTGCCGCCGCCTCATGCTTGTCCCGGCCGTGTGGGGCTTCAGTGGCCAGAGCGCAAATCGCGGAGCGGTGGCGCTGCTGGGGCCAGGCATTCGCGGTCCTGTTGCTCGGATGGTGGGCACGTTCTGTAGGGGATAAAACGAACGTTTTGGGGGTAAAATGTGAGTTAATTTGTATGGGAGAAAATGAACGTTTTGAGGTAAAATCGGGGCAATTAGTAGGTGACATTTTGGGATGAAAATTGAGGTTCTTATCGGTAGGGGACAGACAGAGACAATTTGAGGGAAAAGACCTGAGCTAATCTGTGAGGGACAGAATGAACGTTTTGAAGGTACATACGAGGAAAACTACAGGGGACAGAGTGAAAATTTTAGTTTTAATATAAGAAGGGCAGCGCGCCCGCGCATGCGCGGTAGCCCGCGCGCCCGCGCATGCGCGGTAGCCCGCGCGCCCGCGCATGCGCGGTAGCCCGCGCGCCCGCGCATGCGCGGTAGCCCGCGCGCCCGCGCATGCGCGGTAGCCCGCGCGCCCGCGCATGCGCGGTAGCCCGCGCGCCCGCGCATGCGCGGTAGCCCGCGCGCCCGCGCATGCGCGGTAGCCCGCGCGCCCGCGCATGCGCGGTAGCCCGCGCGCCCGCGCATGCGCGGTAGCCCGCGCGCCCGCGCATGCGCGGTAGCCCGCGCGCCCGCGCATGCGCGGTAGCCCGCGCGCCCGCGCATGCGCGGTAGCCCGCGCGCCCGCGCATGCGCGGTAGCCCGCGCGCCCGCGCATGCGCGGTAGCCCGCGCGCCCGCGCATGCGCGGTAGCAACCGCGCCGGCGCATGCGCGGTAGCAACCGCGCCGGCGCATGCGCAGTAGCAACCGCGCCGGCGCATGCGCAGTAGCCCGCGCGCCCGCGCATGCGCAGTAGCAACCGCGCCCGCGCATGCGCAGTAGCCCGCGCGCCCGCGCATGCGCAGTAGCCCGCGCGCCCGCGCATGCGCAGTAGCAACCGCGCCCGCGCATGCGCAGTAGCCCGCGCGCCCGCGCATGCGCAGTAGCCCGCGCGCCCGCGCATGCGCAGTAGCCCGCGCGCCCGCGCATGCGCAGTAGCCCGCGCGCCCGCGCATGCGCAGTAGCAACCGCGCCCGCGCATGCGCAGTAGCAACCGCGCCCGCGCATGCGCAGTAGCAACCGCGCCCGCGCATGCGCAGTAGCAACCGCGCCCGCGCATGCGCAGTAGCAACCGCGCACGCGCATGCGCAGTAGCAACCGCGCCCGCGCATGCGCAGTAGCCACCGCGCCCGCGCATGCGCAGTAGCCCGCGCGCCCGCGCATGCGCAGTAGCCCGCGCGCCCGCGCATGCGCAGTAGCAACCGCGCCCGCGCATGCGCAGTAGCCCGCGCTCCCGCGCATGCGCAGTAGCCCGCGCGCCCGCGCATGCGCAGTAGCCCGCGCGCCCGCGCATGCGCAGTAGCAACCGCGCCCGCGCATGCGCAGTAGCCCGCGCGCCCGCGCATGCGCAGTAGCAACCGCGCCCGCGCATGCGCAGTAGCAACCGCGCCCGCGCATGCGCAGTAGCCCGCGCGCCCGCGCATGCGCAGTAGCCCGCGCGCCCGCGCATGCGCAGTAGCAACCGCGCCCGCGCATGCGCAGTAGCCCGCGCGCCCGCGCATGCGCAGTAGCCCGCGCGCCCGCGCATGCGCAGTAGCCCGCGCGCCCGCGCATGCGCAGTAGCCCGCGCGCCCGCGCATGCGCAGTAGCAACCGCGCCCGCGCATGCGCAGTAGCCCGCGCGCCCGCGCATGCGCAGTAGCCCGCGCGCCCGCGCATGCGCAGTAGCCCGCGCGCCCGCGCATGCGCAGTAGCCCGCGCGCCCGCGCATGCGCAGTAGCAACCGCGCCCGCGCATGCGCAGTAGCAACCGCGCCCGCGCATGCGCAGTAGCAACCGCGCCCGCGCATGCGCAGTAGCAACCGCGCCCGCGCATGCGCAGTAGCCCGCGCGCCCGCGCATGCGCAGTAGCAACCGCGCCCGCGCGGGGGCCGCGCGCAGTGGGGCAGCGCGCCCGCGCATGATGCGCAGAGGTTTCTTTCGGACCTGGGCTGCATTTCCATCCCCCGCTCTGGGAGTCACCAGGTGCGTTAGGAGCGAGCCGATCCCGCTCCCTGAGACACAAGGGCTTGCTCGAGGAGACCGTTCCTGTTCCTCTCTTCCAGCCACTCTGCTCTCCCCAAAACACCCATTTCCTCGGAGCTCCTCTGAAACTGCATTTCCATGGACCCAGGGCTCCAGAAGCTGCAGAGTCCTGCAATGGGGTTTCTTTGGGAAGGGACCTTAAGCTCTTGCAGTTCCACCTCTGTCATGAGAATTTCAGGGCTCTAAGACTCACAGAACCATTTGGGCTTGGAAGGACCTTAAAGCTCATCCAGTGCCAGCACTGCCACGGGCAGGGACACCTCCCACTGTCCCGGGCTGCTCCCAGCCCCAGTGTCCAGCCTGGCCTGGAACATTCCAGGGCATCCAGGGGCAAATCCTCCTCTCTGGGCAGACAGAATGAGCTAAACCTGGCTATTCCTGAGGGAGTGATGGCAGCACAGCCGAGTCCTGCATCCCTGATTCCCACGGGGTTGTGGTTTGGGGATTTCTTTTCCATCCATTAAAGCTCCTTTCTAGTTCCGGGAGCTGGAAGTTTGGGAGGATGTGACACCTGGCATTAGAGCCCCCATTCCAGCAGCATCCATTGCACCTGAACGTTGTGCTCGAGTCCACTTTAGACTCAGCCCAGTTTTGATTAAGTCTACCAAGGCTTTTGAGGCCATGAGATGTTGCCTGGAAATCAGAAAATGCCAAAGGGGACTGGAGATCCGTGTTGGAATCACGGGATCGCTGCTGCAGAGGGGAGGTGGAATTCAAAACCCCTCATGAAGAGATTATGTGCAGAGTTTTGACTGAAATATAACTGTTTAACGAGCTCCAAATTGTGTGCTTTATTATATAAACATTCTATTTGCAGGAGAATATCTGGAAAAGACCTTTGGGATTGCCAAGTCCAACCCTCAACCCAGCCCCACCAGCACGCTCCCCAGCCACCCCTGTCCTCCAGCGCCACATCCACGGTTTTTGAAGCCTTGCAGGGATGGCGTCTCCACCCCTGGCCCGGCCTTGGTCATCCAGGGACAAGGATTCCTCTGCTTTTGCAGGAAGAGGGAAGGGGAAGCGTTTCCCTCGCAGATGGGACAGAAACGTGTTCCACAGGCTCCAGGCGTGGGTGAGTGACAGCTGAAGGCTGAGCCACGGTGAGCAGCAGAGCTAATTACCACCTTCCCCCAGTGCTCTAATTACCACCTTCCCCCAGTGCTCTAATTACCACCTCCCTCAGCTCACCCTTCCACCCAGCCACTTCCTCAAGCCTGTTTTTCAGGGGTTTTGTCACCCGGCATTCGGCTGCCGCGCAGCTTTGTCCTCCAGGTGCTGCTCCTGCCCGGAATTGGACCCAAGGGGATGGAAAACGCCGTGGTTCCAGTGGGATTTGGGTCTCCGGCACATCCCGCCCGCTGTGCCCTCAGCCTGGTGCCCCCAGCCACAGGGAAAGGGAGCAGGTGGTGTAATCCCCCACCTAATCCTAAAGATTTCTCTCCAGGAATGCCGGGGCCTCCCAGCTCAGCAGAGCATTCCCTGGTGCCAGGCGCTTCCTCACACGCAGGGAAAAGGTGGAAACCCAACGCTTTTCCCAAAAGCCCAAAATATTCCCCCATCTGGCAGCCGGGAGCTGAGGGAATGGGCACCTTCCCCTTCTGTCTGGGTGCCTGCGGCAGCTCCGAGGTGTTGCTCGGGGATTTTCAGTGCTGGGGCTCCTGCAGGGCCAGGGAAGTGCTTTGGGCCCCGTCATCCGTGCAGGGAAAAGCAGATATTCCATTAACCCCTTAGAGACCATTGCAGGAGCTTCCTGGGAGAACTGGGAATGGGGATCCGTAGGGGGATTGACTCCCAATTAATGCTGTCAGAAACCCTTCAGCCACCCCAAACCACCCCAAACCTTCCACAAACAAACCTGGAGGAGAACCCAGGGCCTCCTTGTGCCCTGGCCGTGTCACACCCTGGCAGTGCCACTCTGTGCTTCCCCTTCTTTGGGCCAGAATTGTTCCCAGAATGATAAACCCGGAGGGAAGTGTTTCCACCTGGGAAAGTGAGGCTGTTCCCACACCACCCTCCTATTTATTTCATGAGGAATTTTGAAATTTTGGTTTTCTGCTCCAGCCAGGGACAGAAGAAAGTTTGGGCAGCAAAAAAAATCTGAAGTTGAATCAGATCTTAAGCCTGGATTTAAAATGGATCACATTAAAAGAACCCAAAAAATCCAGAAAAGAATGAAAGAATTCGTAATTCTCTTTCTGATCTCCCTCTGCTGCATCCCTGTCCTCCCATCCACTCTTCCCATCTTCAATTATAGATCCCTCCAGGCAGAGCCCTGCCAGTGTTTCTGTCAGGGAAGTGCCAAGCCCATCCACAATGCTTTACAAATAATCACAGGGAACACAGATTTTGTGAAATATTGAAGCTTTTGCTGTTAAAAAAAATGAAGTCTCTCTGCCATATCAGCCACGATGAAATGTCAGTGTGCCACCCTTCCCCAAGTAACATCCTTCCCTCTGTCACTCTCGCTCTGGCACATGGCAGGCCGGGATCATCTCCTCCTTCCCACAGGGAAGGAGTTGGGTTTAAATTCGAGACACAAACTTGGACAAAATTGAATGTCTGAGGTGTGTAAGAATAAGGGAAAATCGTCTCAGATCTTCTTCAGCTGCCTTTGTTTCCTGCCCTGTAACTCTTCACTCCCTGAAATGACTCAGAACTTCTGTCCCTGTTCCCTGGGAGCAGAGCCCGCCCCCCCCCCCCCCCCCCCCCCCAGCTGCCCCCTCCTGTCAGGGAATTCCAGAGAGAGAAAAGGTCTCTCTGGAGCCTCCTTTTCTCCAGGCTGAGCCCCTGGGAGAGCAGGGATTGAGCAGGTGTGGGGGCTGAGGTGCTCCAGCTTTAAGGTCTCACTCTGAGAGCATTCTGAGTTTGTTTCCAGGCTGGAAATGGTGCCTGGAATTTTGGGTGGCCAACGGGGATCTCGAGGATTTGAGGTGGCAGCTGGGAGAGAAACCTGCTGCCCAAATGGTACTGGAGGTTATTTCCCTCTCTCTGGAATCTCTGTCAATTAAGAGCCCAGCCTTCTCCGGGGCTGCAGTTGCATTATTTGCTTTCACCTCCGATCTGCCCGAGGTGGAGTGAACTCCTCTGGAGCTGGCAAACGCCAACAGATCCCATCTCCACAGGGTTAAGGGATGGAATTGTATTTCTCTTAACCTCTTTTGACCGGGAAGTTGGGATTTTCCCCCTCTGCCTGATCCCTGTTTCTCCTTTCTCGAGTCTTGAGTTGTTTTGGGGAGCAGAAGGTTCAGGGCTGTGCCCCTGAAGCAGCTCTGGCTGTGTGAACACAGCAACTTTCTGCAAGTTAAATCTGCTGCTATTTCTGTATTTGAAAAGGAGCTGAAATGCCAGTGGTGATGTAATGTTCATTTACATTTAGGGTCTGTTTCTATTTATTTTTGCTCCTATTAACTTCATCTTGATTCCAACAGTTTGGGGTTTGTTTTTTTTTTTACCCGCTGAGGCTCTCTTTGCTGTGAACAGCTCGTTTTTTACTTCAAGCCTGCCAGATTTCCTGCCTTATCGAGTCCATGAATGAAGAAGAATGACAGGTAGAAGGGGAAATGGATGTCTCCTCCCCAAGGGAAGGCTCCTGAATTGGATAGGAGCCGTTTCTCTAGGAACTGCTGCCTCTGGTTGCCGCTGGAATGGCTCTGGAAGGAGCTTGGAGGGGATCATTCACCTCGGCTTTGTCCCGGGTGTGCAGAGCTGGGGAGATGCTTTCGGGCTGAGAGATTTCCTGTGCCATCTTCCATGAACATGAAGAGAGGTGGATTAAAAGTGCCTGCAGAGCTCTGATGTGCAGCCTGTGGCTCCCTGCTCCCACTGCTGCTCCGCTCAAGGAGTTTCTCAGCCCCAGAGCAGGAGAAAAAGGCAGAAAATCATGGAATCCTGGGGTTGTTGAGGCTGGCAAAGGCCTTTAGCATCATCAAGTCCAAACATCAACCACCACCATGGTCACACCAACCCATGACCTCAAGTGCCATGTATTTATCCATACATATTTATCCCTACATATTTATCCCTATATTTATCCATATGTTTATCCATGTATTTACCCATGTATTTATTCCTATATTTACCTATGTATTTACCCAGGTATTTTATGAACACTCAAGTGCCATATCCATGTATTTTATGAGCACTTCCAGGGTTGGTGACTCCACCACTGCCCTGGGCAGCTGTTCCAGCGCTGGACAACCCTTCCCATGCTGGGCCAGGAGATGGATTCTGGAAATGCAGACTCTGAGGAGCTGGGGATTAAGGCAGCATTGGATTCCTTTATTCTCCCAGAAGGATAAAGGAGATTTATCCCCAGACGAACCAGAGGTGATCACACTGAGGTCATCAGTGGGATTTCTTCCTTACTCCCACAAATACCCACTGGGGTGACAAGAGTTCCCTACAAGGGCGGTGTTGGAAGGAGCTGCTGGAATGTTTTGCTGTTTATTGGGATCCACAGGATGTTTGGTGTCTCTCAGAGCTGTTCCAGGCTTTCCACAGACCCAAACGCTCCTCACACTTCTCCTCAGAGTAGAGAGGTTTCCCAGAGTGCTGGTTTTTAATTTCAGATGCTGGGATAACGACACGGCTTCAGGAGGCAGGAGACTCATTGTGCTGTGCCTCAGTCCAGGCAGGGACAACCCCCAGCTAATAAAAACCTCTTTAAAGCACAAAAAGTCCCATTAAGCTGATATTATAAAGGCTGCAAATTGAAGCAGGCCTCAATCAGAAAGCAGCAGAATTTAATTCCCCCCCTTGCCCATTTGCATGATGATCTCCTTCCTAATGGCCCATCTACGCTTTTCCCACAGAAGTGCTGTCCCGAGGTTGGAGATGGTTCCAGCTTTATGGAGCTTTGATCTTTATCTGCTTTTACTTTTTACAGGGCACAGAACCCGAGAGTGGCAGCTGCTTTCCTCTTGTTCCTCCTGTGGCAGTGAACTGCTCTTCCCGAGGACGGCTGCAGGAACTCTCAGGCAGCAGAACGTATGGAATGCCAGGCACGCTACAGAATTCCAGTGGGAGCAGCAGGAACTTCTGTTCTTTACTGGCAGGGCTGTGCCATGAAGGGGAGCTCGGAGATATTGGTCAGCTCAGGGAATGAGCCTGGCTCATGGTAAGGAAATTCACTGTGCAGTTACTTCGGGCCCTTCTCCTTCTCCTCCTTCTCCTCCTTCTCCTTCTCCTTCTCCTTCTCCTTCTCCTTCTCCTTCTCCTTCTCCTTCTCCTTCTCCTTCTCCTTCTCCTTCTCCTTCTCCTTCTCCTTCTCCTTCTCCTTCTCCTTCTCCTTCTCCTCCTCCTCCTCCTCCTCCTCCTCCTCCTCCTTCTCCTTCTCCTTCTCCTTCTCCTTCTCCTTCTCCTTCTCCTTCTCCTTCTCCTTCTCCTTCTCCTTCTCCTTCTCCTTCTCCTTCTCCTTCTCCTTCTCCTTCTCCTTCTCCTTCTCCTTCTCTTCCCAACACCAGTTCCAGACCTCAGTATAATCCATGTTCCCACAGCCTGACCTTGCAGTTTTCCCAGTTTAGCAGCCCCAGCCACACTTGCAGCCTCTCTGTCTGGACTTTGTCTTGCTGAAATCTCCCTTTGTTGATCCTTTGCTGCCTGACCTTTTATCCAGCAATAACGTGCAGTGGGTGGAAGCTTCTCAGAATTCCCTCCCTGTTCCACTGGAAACATTCCCAAGTGGAAGCAGCTGCACTGCCCATCAGCACTTGCCTGCTTTTAGGGGTGGTTGAGGCATGAAGGATGCAACAAATGGAGTTGGCTCTAAGGGGATGAAATGCTCCCCCTGAGGCTGCTCAGAGAGCTGGAGCTGAGGAATCCGGGTGGGAATCACTGCAGGAAAAAGGAAGGAAAAGAGAGCAGAGGAACAGGGATGCAATTCCAACCTCTCCAAGGACTGGGATGGGCACATTCACCAACACCATTTAATCTAGACACGATTTCTTCTTTGCCTCTGGCTGCCAGGAGCAGGATGAGCAGTTTAATGAGTTTAAATAGTGAATAGTTTAATTAGCTGGAAGAGACTGGATCAATAGCTGCTTAAACAAACAACTGGATCCCTGTTTCCAAGCTTGGATGTAGTTTTGGAAGGTTCCTGGCAGTTTGGCAGGGATTAGTGATGCTGAGAATGTGCTTTTTTGTGGGTTTGGGGCTTTTACTCCTGTTCACGTGGCTGCTCTTTTTCTTGTTGAGTGGAAAACAGGAGGGAAAGAGCAACGATGGAAGGAATTCCACTCTTGCTGCTTGAAGGGATGGATCAGGAAGGGAACAGGCTGCAGGGAATTTGGAGTGCAAACTGAGATCTCTCCGATATTTTCGGCTCAGTCAGTCCATCAGTGCTTGGTGGCTGTTTAGGCCACGTGCAAGGTGAATGATGGTGCACATGGCAGAGCTGCTGGTGGCTCCTTCCCCTGCCCGGCTGTCAGTCACCCTGCAGGGTGCTGGAGCAGCGTGCCAGAGGCCGTGGATCCTATGGATCCCATGGATCCCAGGGGCGTGATCAGGAGCCTGGGCCTGCTGGCCACTCCTTGCTCTCTCTTACCCTGATTTTTCAGCTCTGCAGCGAATCCAGCTTGAGTTTTTCAACCCCCTAGAAACCCAGGGACCTTTCATGTCTGTTCTCAGATCTGGGATTTAAATCCAGCCCTTATCAAAGCACCCCTTGACCAGGCAGGCCCTGAATCCCAGCAGGGGTCTGATAAAGAGGGACCTGACATCCTAAAGAAACCCTTTGAAATCCTGCTGGGATTGATTTGTATCCATAATGGAGCCCCGAGCTCTCTGCCAGGGAGAGATGAAGCTGCTCCTTTGCTTTATTATCCTCAGGCCCTTCCCAGCTTTGAGGGAAATTCAGTCCCTCTTCAAGCCCCAAAATCATGGAAAAGCTCCTTTGTATCCTCTCCACAGCCCCTACGTGGATTAATCAACTTTTTATTTGATATGGTGTCATTCTCCTTTTTTTTCCATGGCTAAAACTCCACGGTGAGCAATCAGAGCAGAAATAGGAAATGCAGGAGTCTTGGATTCCACAGTGGGATTAACTTCCCTTTTCTGCTCTCTTTCAGGACAGGAAAAACCACTGAACTCGCCCCATCTTTGGGACCAAGAGCTTTGGTGCTGGAGTAGGCAAAGCCAGCTAGGGCCCCCCTTGTCCTGCCCATGGTGTGGGTCAGGGACAGGCTCCTCTTCTCCTCTGCGCTGGGATGAACTGCCTAGGGAATGCTATTACTGACAGCCCGGTCCTAGCCCCGGCTACTGGAAATGGGCAGAGGTGAAGAGGCAAGTGCCAGAGTTGCTTGGGGATGATGGAATTGTGGTGTTTGGCTGTGCCCAGAGGGGCAGGTTGGGCATTTCTGTGTGTCTGAGGACCGGTTTGGGTGCTGGGGAGCCCGGGGAGCCGAGCTCTCAGTGCATTCCCAGCTCACCGGGGGTGGGAGCTGGTGCAGGGCTGGGTGACAGCCTCTGGTCGGGCTCGGGGCAGGCCCTGGCCCTGGCACAGACACGCTGGGGTGCTTTGGGGACGCTTGGGGAGCAATGGGAAGAAAATGAGGGATGGTGCTGGGCGGAGCGATCGGCCTGTGCTCGTGTCAGCGCAGCCGTGCAGGGCACTGGGATCTGGGTAAAACACCGGCTCTCCTGGTGTTCTGGGATGCAAGGTCTGAGGGACTGGATTTACTTGGGGTTTTCCGGGACAGCAGGAAGAAGAGGAAATGTGGTGCCAGAGGTGCGTCCCATCAGGTTGCAGTTCCCTCTTTCCCATTTCCATTTCCTCCTCAGTGCAGGTGTCCCCTGCAGCCCATGAGCACGGGGCCGGTGACAACTCCCTGTCTGTAGAGGGATTCCTTATGGAACAAGGGCAGATGACACTTGTGTGAGGCTTACGACTGTTAGAATTAGACCAGGATGGGTTTAAGGAAAACTAGAATCGTGTGTTAATCTTACTGGTCAATGAACAAATGGAATCCACACTTCTGTAAGAAAAAATAGAGTGTATGGAGCATATAGAAGAAGCTGTTTTTGCCTGCTGCTGCTGCTTGGCTTTATCATGTAACCCCATTCGAACTCTGCCTTCAAGACAGCTGTGAGACCGTGAAATAAAGAACTTAGCAGAACAGCAGCATCCTCTGCTCTTTCACCCTGGTCCAAGAAGGAGGGGTACCCTGTCAAAGGCTCAACACTTGCCTTTCTGACTTTGTTTCTAAATTTCTACCTTTCTAATTTTGTTTGTTTCTAATTTTTTTGTTTGTTTGTTTCTAACTTTGTTTGTTTTCAACTTTCTCCCTTTAGAAATTTGTTTGTTTCTTGTATTTTACCTCTTTGTTTGTTTCTAAATTTCTGCCGTTGTAACTTTGTTTCTAACTTTCTACTTTTAAAATTTCATTTGTTTTTAACTTTTTACCATTCCTCCCAGCGAGGGCTGTGTGCAGAATACTAAAACCTGTTAAGTTCTTCACTTTTACGTCTATAGGCAAATGCTACTGATGTAGATGTAAATTCATTTTGAAATGAGCCAGCCCTCTCTGTCTACTCTGTTGCATACAGGAATATAAGAAGCTGGGAATAGAGATCCGCAGGTTTTGAGAATAAGGAGCCGGCGTTTTTCTGTAGGAAGGAAAGCAGCAAGCGCCTGGCCGCAGGAGCCGAGACGCTCGGGCTGCAGGAGCTGCAGAGCGCCCGGAGCCGGCTTTTCCCTGTGCTCTGTGCCTGCCCCCGGGCTGAGCTGGGCGGCGCTGCTGCCGCCTGGTGGCGAGAGCGCGGCACTGCCGCCCCCGACACGGCGCCCCGGCGCTGCTGCCGCCCGGTGCCGGCTGAGCCGAGAGGGCGGCGGCCTCGGTGGCTGCCGAGCGTGGCAAGGAGCGGGAGCGAGCGGGGCCGGGTGTGTCAGCGGAGGGGAGGGGCGAAGGGCGGTTCGCAGCGCCAAGGGACACGGCCGTGCACGAGCGGGGCCACAGCTATGGAAAGGAGCGGGCGCCGTGCGGGGCGGCGACCGCGGGGAATGACAGCGCGGGGGGCGGCCCGGCGGGGCCGGTCTTGCCGGGCAGCAGAGGCGCGGTCGCAGCGCGACCCGGGCGGGAGGCACCGGGCGGGCACGGTCGGAATCGAGCCGCCCGCGTGTCGCTCTCAAGGAGGCGGCTCGGAAAGGAAGGCGCAGTTCCGCGCTCTCGGGACGGCGTTAAGTGACGTTTTTATTAGAATATGACAGTCTTTATTTTATTTTATTATTTTATTATCTGCCAGGACCTTGCAGAGGGTGGTTTACACTTCCGCCACACTCAAGATGGCGGACGCAGTAGGCCCCCTGCGAGAGGTGTCCCTGCCGATGCCTGCCGCCGGTCGCGGAGCCGTCGCCCGCCTCCGGCGCGGCTGACCCCGCCAGCCGTGTCCTCGCACCGGGAAGCACGGCGGAAAATCGCGCGGAAAGCGCGGGGCCGGCGTCGGAGTTGGGGCCGGATTCAGGCAGCCGACTAGACAGAAGCCCTTGTGAGGGGCGGCGGGGGCCCTAAGTGTACCACACTAAAGATGGCGGCTCGACCGGAAGTGGCTTCTGCCAGCACCCAAGATGGCGGCGAAGGGCGGAAGTGTCGTCACTGCCACACTCAAGATGGCGGTCGTGTGCACTGTTTTCTGACCTTCTCAATATGGCGGCAGGGAAGGCCCCCCCCCAAGCTGCGTCTATTCGGCTGCCTGAACGCGACGCCGACGCCGACGCCAGCCCAGCGCTTGCACGCAATTTTCTGAGGCGTTTCCCGCTACGCGGACACCGACTGTGGGGTCAGCAGCGCCTGGGGCAGGCGGGAGCATTCAGGCAGTCGAATAGACGGAGCGGGGGGGGGGGGGGGGTCCTTCCGGCCGCCATCTTGAGAAGGTCGAATAGCCACATCGGTGCGGTATCGGTGACTTCCGCCCTTCTTCGCCAGGAGCGGCGATGGCGGGGAGCCCGGGGAGCAGCGCTGCCGGGCCGGGGGCACCGGGGCGGGTGCTCCGGGCTCGGAGGTGAGCGGGGAACGGGGACAGCCCCGAGCGGACGGTGGGGGCCGCGGGGGATCGGTATTCCGGCCCAGGGATGAGTGTTCCGGCACAGGGGTGGCTGTCCCGGCACAGGGATGCGTTCATGGACTGTCTAATAATGTTATTTAACGATCGTGCAAGGAGATCTGTATAAAAAAATCCTCCGTGGTCATCCTTCTCCCAGCCCCGCTGTGTTTTCAGGATCTTGGGGGAAGCGTTTGGGTCTGAACAAGGCTCTCGGGCACAGGGTGGGATTCTTGGGGTGCAGGGCCAGGATTTGGACTCGATGCTCCCTGTGGGTCCCTTGCAGCCCAGGAAATGCTGCGATCCTGTGCCTCTGAGGGTGAAATAAAGGGGAGCGGTGGGGTTTGTGCCCGCTGTGTTCACGGCCCCGCCGGCTCAGGGCGGGTTAAAGGCGCAGCTGCCCCGAGACAGCGGGACCGGCCGGGGCTGCTCGCTCCCGGTGCTGCCGCCTCGTGGGGAGAGCCCGGCACTGCAGCCCGCGCAGGCGCTGGACCACGGGATGGGCGTGGAACAGCAGCGCAGGGGATGCTGAGGCAGCCCAGGGAATGCTGCGGTCCCAGGGAAGGCTGAGGCGTCCCCTGCCCGGGGCACTCGGCAGCAAAGCCCTGATGTTGAGCAGAAAAAGGAAAGTTCTGGGTTAGTGGGAGGAGGTTTCTGGAATGGAGCTGGGACAGGTGCTGATCCACGCATGGAATCACGGGCTGGTTTGGCTTGGAAGGGACCACCAGGATCATTTACACTCTGTTTGTTGTCTGATTGCACAGCGAAGAACATCCAGAACTGCCGCCTCACCCTCACGGACAGCAGGAATGTCTTCCATAGCTCTTGTTTTGGAATGGGAATGGCTGTTGGGAGCTCTGGCAGGACCAGGTAAGAAGAGAAATGGGATCATTGTGGCTGCTGCTGGAGGTGGTTTTCTGCTTTCCGGCTGTTCTTCTCATTGATCCTTTCACAGCAGTGTTCCTGGGCACATTTGAGGGTAATTCCAGGAATCTGAAACCAGATAAAAACTGGTGGGGAAAAAATGTGAACGCGATCCATTTCTGGTAGTTCCAAGCTTCTCCCACAACACCGTTCCAGGGGAAAGCTGATAAAAGGGTAAAGATGCAGAGGAACAAGTGCTGTAAAGCCCCCTGGCGCTCTGAGAGAGCAAACCTTCCAGTACTCCCAGCAGATCTCTTGGAGAAAGTGTGGGATCGCAAGGTTTTCCAGGAAAGCAAAACAAGGGTGGAGATGAGGGAATGGGCTTCCAGTTCTTCCTTGAGCTGAAAGCCTGGGGGAATTGAGAGGGGCCACAAGAACTGTTTGTGTAGGCAAATGGGAGTTTGGGGGCTGAATCTGAGTTTCCCTCTGGGGCATTTTTGAGGGAAAAGCTGAGGTGCTGTTTAAGGGAGAGAATGCAGATTTTTGGGGTGGAAAAGGTTGAATCAATATTGTAGAGGAAGTAAAACGCTGGGGGTAAAAGTGGATGCAGTCTGGAGGGGACAGATTGAATATTTTGGAGGCAAAATGGGGAACTGAGTAGTGGAGAGATGGGGAACATTTTGGAGGCAACACTTGACAAACTCTCTGGGGTGGAGAACGACCACATTGAGGGAAAAATGAGGTGATGAGCAGTGGGCACGTAGGGAAGGTCGTGGGGGTAAATCTTGAGAAAAGCCCCGTGGTATTCAAGAAATCCTTGGAAGCAGGACTGAGGAATTCAGTGGTGGAAAAATAGGGGAATTTTGCGGGGGTAAAACTTTAAAAGATCTAAGAGTTGAGAGTGTGTGTTTTTAGGTAGAAAGGACGTCTTGTTGAAGTTGGGCGTCTGGATTGTGGCATTTATGGATCCAGAAAGTAGAAGATAAAGGAGACTCCCAAAGCCTCGGTAGCTGTGTTAAGAAATCCGTCCCAGGGAAGAAAGGTACCTAAACCTCCTAGAAGTAGGGACTAATTAGCATGGGAAGGGGAAAACCCACCCCCAGTGGGAGAGAGCGCGCCAGGTAAGGGAAGAGAAGGATGCCCTTAAGAAGAAGTAGGGAAGGTGAATTTCTCGGCTTGCTGAAATGTATCCAAAAGTTTGGAATCTGGGTCTGTGTGGAGGCCGGGATTTTCTCGGCCATATGCAGAGCCCAGCACTAGGAATAAAGGAATTCCAGGCTTTACAACGCCAAAAATGCAGTACCAGAGAGTTCTGTTATCCCGAGGACTTGGGGGATACTTGGCAAAAATTTCCGGGGGCCCAGGCTGGACCGAGCTTTTAACGCTCCCCGGATTCACGGGATCGGGGATTCCAGCGTGCCCTGCACGGGTTTTTTCAGGGAAGTCCCAAATCCTTCGTGTGAGCACAAAGCAGAATCCCCTGGGAGCTGTGAAGGCAACAGGATATTTCTTGGGAATTTTGAAGGATTGGGTGAGTCCTCAGTGTTAGGTTGGAATGAACGCAAATTGTCCGGGAGTTGCTGGTTTGGGGATGGCCGGGTCTGGGTTTGGATTTGTGGGCACCGAGTGTTCCTTGTGTCAGCTTTAGGTCTTCTGGATTGGTGGGAGTAGTCAGAGAAAAGAGAAGGCAATTGAAATGCGGAGCTCCATTCCCGGAGAAATGGTCGGGATGGGAGAGGAAAGGCTGTGGAGCTGCTGGGAGCTCGTGGAGAACGAAAGGATCTGAGGCCTGGAGGCAAAAGCTGTGGAACAAAGCCTGAAAAGGGTGTGGGGTGGGGCGGGAGGGGGAGGAGGGCACCGTGGTGGGGGGAAAGAGGGAAAGGATCCCTGCTCCGGGAATCCAGCAGGGACCAGGAGAGGATCATTTTCCATCCACTGCTCTCAGTGGAATCCTAATAAGGACGGTGGAAGGGAAGTGATTCGTTTGTTCTTAGGTTTGGAATGAAAGGTGCTCTTGCAGAGGGGACTATTGACCTGTTAAAATTCCGTTGGATACAGGAAAAGAGGGAGGAAGCAAGCAGCTGGGGAATGAAGGGGTGGATTTTTTGGTGGATACAGGGAAAGACACGGGAAGGGGCTCTCAAGTAAAATACACCTCACGGGCAGCACCAGGAGAAGCCTCAAGTGCCCTTTTTTTCCAAGCTCTGGCATTCCAGAGGAGTAAGCAGTGGTCAGCCCATCACTTTCTGTATTCCTTGGATGCCCAGTGCTTTGTTGGGAAGAGATAATATTTGGAAATGAACAAATCCGGGGATGTAATTTCCTGATAGTAAAGCCCCAGAGACCCTGGTTTTGATATCCTTCCAGCACCCAAACGCAGCAGAGGGAATCCTGGCGGAGCTGGAAAACGCTGTCACTCCGTCGGTGGAATTCCTGGGAACTGGAAAGCAGCAGAAGCAGCAAGAACAGAGTTGGAAGCAGGCTCCAGCCGGGTAAGGCAGACACCAAATCCTTTGGAACTGGGCAGGGGTGGGAAGAATGAATTCTTACATTTGTAGCCCAGGGATTCCTGAGCAGGATCCCGGCAGGGAAGACTGCAGGGATCAGGCTGGGGCCTGATCGCAGCTGGGGGCAGCGAGCCTTGGAATTGGCTGAAGGGAAGAAAGAGGGATCCTTTGAGCACAAGGATCAGGTGTCAAATGCGGAGATGGCATCAGACAATTCCTCGGGAGGGTTTAGTTCCTGGGCCAAATCGATCTCCTGCCTTGTGAAGGAGCTCAGAGAGCTGGGAAGAGCCCAAGCAACGCAGGGAATGCACCGGCAGATAAAAGTGCCGGGGAACGGTGGGGAAAAGCATCCGAACAGGGGGCCTCGTTTTGTACAGGGACGGTACAAAAAATTGTCCGAAAGAATAGGAATGGAATGGGATTTTACGTATTCCTCGGAGGCCACAATCCAGTGGGAAGGCTGAGAGAAAGAAACAAGGCCTAAAAAGGCAGATGAGCCAAATCTGCCCAAAGCCTCCAATGGCCACATTCCCTGGCATTGCTGAGGACTTCAGCCAAGCTCCAAGCAAAAGGTGAGCCCCTGATTTTGGTGCCAAGGGAAACTCCAAGTTAAGAATGATCCAAATATGAAGCGCTTCTCACAAAACTCAGCTTTGCAAACCTTTCTTTGGGCTAAAAAAGAAAAGATGGGAATGCCCTTGGCAGAAAAGCAGCTGTGAGGCACAGCAGGCTTCAAATGCCTGTCAGCAGGAGCTCCAGGAGAAACGGCTGCTGGCTCCGGGCATCCTGGGCTTTCCAGGCAGGTTTTGTAGCGGATTGCAAGGCAGTTTTCCTGCCTCTGGGGGGTGGCACCTGCATCCCGCTGGAAAGGGAAAATGTGGAGAGAGGGGCAAGCGGGAAGACGGTTGCTGATGTGTGTCCTTGGATCGCAGTTCCTCCCGGTGAGTCTGTGCTGCTGGAAGTTTGAAGGAGATCAGTCCTGGAGTACGTGTGGGTTCACCTGTGGGGTTTGGGAGCGACGCTGGACATGAAATTCCAGGGATGTTCCCTTTGCTGGAGTGAGAAGCAGTGGAAGCACTTTGCTGTCTGCTTCTTCATCGCCTTCGCCTCGGTCCCCTGGGGCTCCAGGTAATCCCCTCTCACCTTTGCTTTTCCAAGGGTCTCTAAATGAGGGCTTGAGCTTTGGTGTAGCTCCCTTTACAGGGAAGATCTGTTCCAGGAAAGGTCTCCTGGTCTGGACCGATGGCGTTGCAGGAAGAGCAGGAAACCCCGCAGCTCCTGTGGCTCCCTCATCCGATTTGCCTGCAGGCAGCAGCAAGGATCATTCCCAAGTGTCATGCCCTGGCTCCGTGACTCGGTGAGGTTGTGTTCCCCCAAAGGCCAGGGGCCGCTTTGTTTTGCAGCTCACGAAAGTCCAGCTCGGTGGTGCTGGGTTTGGTTTTTGTGTGTAATGAAGGCACTAAAAAATTCCCCTCCTTCCCTGGCACAGCCCTGGAGTGGGAGCAGATTCCCCTTATCCCGGAGTTATCCCGCTCCTGCCCTGGATCCCTGCGGTGTGTTCTCCAAGCTCACAGCACTGCTGGCTCTAAACAAGAAAAACAATCCCTGTTCCTTCTCTTCTCCGTCCTTGATGTTCCCAGGCCCTGCATCTCCCTGGCTATTCCCTGTGGGAGTCTTCATCTCCATCCCACCTTATCCCGATCAGGTAAGGGTCTGAGACGTGTTTAGCAGCAAATGCATTCCTGTGAAGAAAGCCAAGAGCAAAGAGCATCCAGATGCAGAGAAGTCTTTAGTAAAGCGTTGCAGACGTGCAAATGAGGGATGTGTCTTCCTGCATCTCCTGTTGTTTTTCTCTGTCACGTTTTGGAAGGGTTTCTCTCAGTGATTTCCTGCAGTCCAGGTGCGTCCCTTCTTTTGTCCAAATCCAGTGCCAGAGGATCGAACAACTGACGAGTGGGGCCTGGGATGAAAACGGTTCTCCTAAAATGAGGGAAACAATGCTAGAAGAGAAATGAGCATCCTTTTAATGCCTGGAATAAAAATGCTGGAAAAGGGCACTTTTTATTTGATATGGTGTCATTCTCCTTTTTTTTTCCATAGCTAAAACTCCACGGTGAGCAATCAGAGCAGAAATAGGAAATGCAGGAGTCTTGGATTCCACAGTGGGATTAACTTCCCTTTTCTGCTCTCTTTCAGGACAGGAAAAACCACTGAACTCGCCCCATCTTTGGGACCAAGAGCTTTGGTGCTGGAGTAGGCAAAGCCAGCTAGGGCCCCCCTTGTCCTGCCCATGGTGTGGGTCAGGGACAGGCTCCTCTTCTCCTCTGTGCTGGGATGAACTGCCTAGGGAATGCTATTACTGACAGCCCGGTCCCAGCCCCGGCTACTGGAAATGGGCAGAGATGAAGAGGCAAGTGCCAGAGTTGCTTGGGGATGATGGAATTGTGGTGTTTGGCTGTGCCCAGAGGGGCAGGTTGGGCATTTCTGTGTGTCTGAGGACCGGTTTGGGTGCTGGGGAGCCCGGGGAGCCGAGCTCTCAGTGCATTCCCAGCTCACCCGGGGGTGGGAGCTGGTGCAGGGCTGGGTGACAGCCTCTGGTCGGGCTCGGGGCAGGCCCTGGCCCCGGCACAGACACGCTGGGGTGGTTTGGGGCCGCTTGGGGAGCCGTGGGAGGAAAATGAGGGATGGTGCTGGGCAGAGCGATCGGCCTGTGCTCGTGTCAGCGCAGCCGTGCAGGGAACTGGGATCTGGGTAAAACACCGGCTCTCCTGGTGTTCAGGGAAGCAAGGTCTGTATTTATCCATACATATTTATCCCTACATATTTATCCCTATATTTATCCATGGATTATCCATATATGTTTATCCATATACATTTATCCATATTTTTATCCACGTATTTACCCATGAATTTATCCCTATATTTACGCATGTATTTCCCCAGGTATTTTATGAACACTCAAGTGCCATATCCATGTATTTTATGAGCACTTCCAGGGTTGGTGACTCCACCACTGCCCTGGGCAGCTGTTCCAGCGCTGGACAACCCTTCCCATGCTGGGCCAGGAGATGGATTCTGGAAATGCAGACTCTGAGGAGCTGGGGATTAAGGCAGCATTGGATTCCTTTATTCTCCCAGAAGGATAAAGGAGATTTATCCCCAGACGAACCAGAGGTGATCACACTGAGGTCATCAGTGGGATTTCTTCCTTACTCCCACAAATACCCACTGGGGTGACAGAGTTCCCTACAAGGGCGGTGTTGGAAGGAGCTGCTGGAATGTTTTGCTGTTTATTGGGATCCACAGGATGTTTGGTGTCTCTCAGAGCTGTTCCAGGCTTTCCACAGACCCAAACGCTCCTCACACTTCTCCTCAGAGTAGAGAGGTTTCCCAGAGTGCTGGTTTTTAATTTCAGATGCTGGGATAACGACACGGCTTCAGGAGGCAGGAGACTCATTGTGCTGTGCCTCAGTCCAGGCAGGGACAACCCCCAGCTAATAAAAACCTCTTTAAAGCACAAAAAGTCCCATTAAACTGATATTATAAAGGCTGCAAATTGAAGCAGGCCTCAATCAGAAAGCAGCAGAATTTAATTCCCCCCCCTTGCCCATTTGCATGATGATCTCCTTCCTAATTGCCCATCTACGCTTTTCCCACAGAAGTGCTGTCCCGAGGTTGGAGATGGTTCCAGCTTTATGGAGCTTTGATCTTTATCTGCTTTTACTTTTTACAGGGCACAGAACCCGAGAGTGGCAGCTGCTTTCCTCTTGTTCCTCCTGTGGCAGTGAACTGCTCTTCCCGAGGACGGCTGCAGGAATTCTCAGGCAGCAGAACGTATGGAATGCCAGGCACGCTACAGAATTCCAGTGGGAGCAGCAGGAACTTCTGTTCTTTACTGGCAGGGCTGTGCCATGAAGGGGAGCTCGGAGATATTGGTCAGCTCAGGGAATGAGCCTGGCTCATGGTAAGGAAATTCACTGTGCAGTTACTTCGGGCCCTTCTCCTTCTCCTTCTCCTTCTCCTTCTCCTTCTCCTTCTCCTTCTCCTTCTCCTTCTCCTTCTCCTTCTCCTTCTCCTTCTCCTTCTCCTTCTCCTTCTCCTTCTCCTTCTCCCTCTCTTCCCAACACCAGTTCCAGACCTCAGTATAATCCATGTTCCCACAGCCTGACCTTGCAGTTTTCCCAGTTTAGCAGCCCCAGCCACACTTGCAGCCTCTCTGTCTGGACTTTGTCTTGCTGAAATCTCCCTTTGTTGATCCTTTGCTGCCTCACCTTTTATCCAGCAATAACGTGCAGTGGGTGGAAGCTTCTCAGAATTCCCTCCCTGTTCCACTGGAAACATTCCCAAGTGGAAGCAGCTGCACTGCCCATCAGCACTTGCCTGCTTTTAGGGGTGGTTGAGGCATGAAGGATGCAACAAATGGAGTTGGCTCTAAGGGGATGAAATGCTCCCCCTGAGGCTGCTCAGAGAGCTGGAGCTGAGGAATCCGGGTGGGAATCACTGCAGGAAAAAGGAAGGAAAAGAGAGCAGAGGAACAGGGATGCAATTCCAACCTCTCCAAGGACTGGGATGGGCACATTCACCAACACCATTTAATCTAGACACGATTTCTTCTTTGCCTCTGGCTGCCAGGAGCAGGATGAGCAGTTTAATGAGTTTAAATAGTGAATAGTTTAATTAGCTGGAAGAGACTGGATCAATAGCTGCTTAAACAAACAACTGGATCCCTGTTTCCAAGCTTGGATGTAGTTTTGGAAGGTTCCTGGCAGTTTGGCAGGGATTAGTGATGCTGAGAATGTGCTTTTTTGTGGGTTTGGGGCTTTTACTCCTGTTCACGTGGCTGCTCTTTTTCTTGTTGAGTGGAAAACAGGAGGGAAAGAGCAACGATGGAAGGAATTCCACTCTTGCTGCTTGAAGGGATGGATCAGGAAGGGAACAGGCTGCAGGGAATTTGGAGTGCAAACTGAGATCTCTCCGATATTTTCGGCTCAGTCAGTCCATCAGTGCTTGGTGGCTGTTTAGGCCACGTGCAAGGTGAATGATGGTGCACATGGCAGAGCTGCTGGTGGCTCCTTCCCCTGCCCGGCTGTCAGTCACCCTGCAGGGTGCTGGAGCAGCGTGCCAGAGGCCGTGGATCCTATGGATCCCATGGATCCCAGGGGCGTGATCAGGAGCCTGGGCCTGCTGGCCACTCCTTGCTCTCTCTTACCCTGATTTTTCAGCTCTGCAGCGAATCCAGCTTGAGTTTTTCAACCCCCTAGAAAACCCAGGGACCTTTCATGTCTGTTCTCAGATCTGGGATTTAAATCCAGCCCTTATCAAAGCACCCCGTGACCAGGCAGGCCCTGAATCCCAGCAGGGATCTGACAAAGAGGGACCTGACATCCTAAAGAAACCCTTTGAAATCCTGCTGGGATTGATTTGTATCCATAATGGAGCCCCGAGCTCTCTGCCAGGGAGAGATGAAGCTGCTCCTTTGCTTTATTATCCTCAGGCCCTTCCCAGCTTTGAGGGAAATTCAGTCCCTCTTCAAGCCCCAAAATCATGGAAAAGCTCCTTTGTATCCTCTCCACAGCCCCTACGTGGATTAATCAACTTTTTATTTGATATGGTGTCATTCTCCTTTTTTTTCCATGGCTAAAACTCCACGGTGAGCAATCAGAGCAGAAATAGGAAATGCAGGAGTCTTGGATTCCACAGTGGGATTAACTTCCCTTTTCTGCTCTCTTTCAGGACAGGAAAAACCACTGAACTCGCCCCATCTTTGGGACCAAGAGCTTTGGTGCTGGAGTAGGCAAAGCCAGCTAGGGCCCCCCTTGTCCTGCCCATGGTGTGGGTCAGGGACAGGCTCCTCTTCTCCTCTGTGCTGGGATGAACTGCCTAGGGAATGCTATTTCTGACAGCCCGGTCCTAGCCCCGGCTACTGGAAATGGGCGGAGGTGAAGAGGCAAGTGCCAGAGTTGCTTGGGGATGATGGAATTGTGGTGTTTGGCTGTGCCCAGAGGGGCAGGTTGGGCATTTCTGTGTGTCTGAGGACCGGTTTGGGTGCTGGGGAGCCCGGGGAGCCGAGCTCTCAGTGCATTCCCAGCTCTCCCGGGGGTGGGAGCTGGTGCAGGGCTGGGTGACAGCCTCTGGTCGGGCTCGGGGCAGGCCCTGGCCCCGGCACAGACACGCTGGGGTGCTTTGGGGCCGCTTGGGGAGCAATGGGAAGAAAATGAGGGATGGTGCTGGGCGGAGCGATCGGCCTGTGCTCGTGTCAGCGCAGCCGTGCAGGGCACTGGGATCTGGGTAAAACACCGGCTCTCCTGGTGTTCAGGGAAGCAAGGTCTGAGGGACCGGATTTACTTGGGGTTTTCCAGGACAGCAGGAAGAAGAGGAAATGTGGTGCCAGAGGTGCGTCCCATCAGGTTGCAGTTCCCTCTTTCCCATTTCCATTTCCTCCTCAGTGCAGGTGTCCCCTGCAGCCCATGAGCACGGGGCCGGTGACAACTCCCTGTCTGTAGAGGGATTCCTTATGGAACAAGGGCAGATGACACTTGTGTGAGGCTTACGACTGTTAGAATTAGACCGGGATGGGTTTATGGAAAACTAGAATCGTGTGTTAATCTTACTGGTCAATGAACAAATGGAATCCACACTTCTATAAGAAAAAATAGAGTGTATGGAGCATATAGAAGAAGCTGTTTTTGCCTGCTGCTGCTGCTTGGCTGTATCATGTAACCCCATTCGAACTCTGCCTTCAAGACAGCTGTGAGACCGTGAAATAAAGAACTCAGCAGAACAGCAGCCTCCTCTGCTCTTTCACCCTGGTCCGAGAAGGAGGGGTACCCTGTCAAAGGCTCAACACTTGCCTTTGTGACTTTGTTTCTAAATTTCTACCTTTCTAATTTTGTTTGTTTCTAATTTTTTTTTGTTTGTTTCTAACTTTGTTTGTTTTCAACTTTCTCCCTTTAGAAATTTGTTTGTTTCTTGTATTTTACCTCTTTGTTTGTTTCTAAATTTCTGCCGTTGTAACTTTGTTTCTAACTTTCTACTTTTAAAGTTTCATTTGTTTTTAACTTTTTACCATTCCTCCCAGGGAGGGCTGTGTGCAGAATACTAAAACGTATTAAGTTCTTCATTTTTACATCTATAGGCAAATGCTACTGATTTAGATGTAAATTCATTTTGAAATGAGCCAGCCCTCTCTCTCTACTCTGTCACATACAGCAATATAAGAAGCTGGGAATAGAGATCCGCAGGTTTTGAGAATAAGGAGCCGGCGTTTTTCTGTAGGAAGGAAAGCAGCAAGCGCCTGGCCGCAGGAGCCGAGACGCTCGGGCTGCAGGAGCTGCAGAGCGCCCGGAGCCGGCTTTTCCCTGTGCTCTGTGCCTGCCCCCGGGCTGAGCTGGGCGGCGCTGCTGCCGCCCGGTGCCGGCTGAGCCGAGAGGGCGGCGGCCTCGGTGGCTGCCGAGCGTGGCAAGGAGCGGGAGCGAGCGGGGCGGTGTCTGTCAGCGGAGGGGAGGGTCCCGAGAGCGGCCCCGGTGCGCGGGGCGGGCCCGGCCCGGGAGAGAGGGGCGGGGCCCCGAGCGATGGAGCCGCCCCCGTGCCGGGCAGGGCGGGCCCCGGGGCCGGGCGGGGCCGGGGCTCTGGGGCGGGGCCGAGCGGGGCCGGGGGCGGCTTCAGGGGCGGGGCCGGGCCCGGCTCAGGTGCGCGGGGCGGGGTCCGCACAGGTGCGCGGGGTCCCAGGGCGGCTGCGCAGGGCGGGGCCGAGGTGATTTAAGCCCCCGAAATCGCCCCTGCCGCCATTTGCTCCCTCAGAGCTCGGGGAGGCTGCGGCCGGGCCGGGCTCCCCCGGCGTGGCCCGGGAGAGGCCCCCGCTCCCCCTCTTTCTTCCCCGTCTTTCTTCCCCCTCTTTCTCCTGCCCTTATCCTTCTCCTCCTTCCCCCGCTTATCACCTCTTTCCTACCCCCCCCAGTTTCTTTCTCTCTCCCCCACACCCTCCCTGTCTCTCCCAGCCCCCTGCCTGCCCTCTCCCCAGCGCCCCCCCACCCTCTCTCCCTGCTCCCCTGTGCATCCCCGACCCCCCCCGCCTCCTTTCTCCCCCACCCCTCCTTTCTCCCCTCTCCGTACCCCGTTCCCCAACCCGACTCCCCTCTCTTCCTCCTCCTCTGACCATCATCCCTCCCCCTCACCCGACCTTTCCCTTCCCCCCTCGTTCTCCCCAACCCACCCCGACTCCTCTCCCTACCCCATCTCATCCCTCCCCGTTCCCTCTTTCCCCCGCAGCCGCGGGGCTCGGGGCGCCGGAGAATAAAGCCCAGAGGGCCGGAGCCCGGCGCCCCTGCCCTCGCTGGAGCCTCGCACGGGGGACCCGCTCGGCGGGTCCCCCGTGCAGTACAAAAACAGCGCCGGGGCTCCGGCTTTCCACACATCACACTGGGGATCCCCTCCTCAGGAGGGGTTCCCGGGGGGGGTGGTGGGTTTTGGGGAGGGTGGTGGGTTGGGGTTGGGGTGGGCCCCCTCCTTAGGAGGGGGTCCCGGGGGGGTGGGTGGGATGGGCCCCCTCCGGAGGAGGGGGTCCCGGGAGGGGGTCAGGGTGGGCCCCCTCCGGAGGAGGGGGTCCGGGGGAGGGGGGTGGGGCGGAGGGGGGACTTTCCCCCCCTCCAGTCCCCGCCCCCTCTCTCGGACCCCCTCCTCCGGACGGGGCTCACCCCGGCCCCCTCCCGGGACCCCCTCCTCCGGACCGGGGCCCCGGGGGGAGGGGGGGGGGGGCGGGTGGGGTGGGGGGGGTCCGGGCGGGAGGGGCTGTTGGTTTGGCCTGTGAGCTCTATGTCTGTTCATGCCACAGAGTGACGTGACCCCCTCTGCTTCCCCCCCCCACCCCCCTCCCCGAGGCCCCGGTCCGAAGGAGGGGGTCCCGGGGAGGGGGCTGGGGTGAGCCCTGTCCGGAGGAGGGGGTCCGGGAGAGGGGGCGGGGACTGGAGGGGGGGAAAGTCCCCCCTCCGCCCCACCCCCCTCCCCCGGACCCCCTCCTCCGGAGGGGGCCCACCCTGACCCCCTCCCGAGACCCCCTCCTCCGGAGGGGGCCCCCCCCAACCCACCACCCTCCCTGAAACCCACCCACCCCCCGGGACCCCCTCCTCCGGAGGGGGCCCACCCCAACCCACCACCCTCCCTGAAACCCACCACCCCCCCGGGAACCCCTCCTGAGGAGGGGATCCCCAGTGTGATGTGTGGAAAGCCGGAGCCCCGGCGCTGTTGTTGTACTGCACGGGGGACCCGCCGAGCGGGCCCGGCCCGTGTGGGCTCCAGCGAGGGCAGGGGCGCCGGGCTCCGGCCCTCTGGGCTTTATTCTCCGGCGCCCCGTGCCCCGCGGCTGCGGGGGAAAGACGGGACAGAGGACGGGAATAAGGGAGCAGAGGGGGTCAAAGAAGGAGCGCAGGTGGGGGGTTCGGGGTGTGCAGGGAGAGGTGGGATGGGGGGACAGGAAAGGAGGCGGGGGGAAGACGAGGACGGAGCACAAGTGGGGGGTCAAGGTGCAGAGGGGAAACGAGGGAAGAGGAACAGGGGGAGGTGGAGGGGGAAGGAAAGGTGGGAGACGGAGGGGGAGGATTGAGGGCAGGTGGGGGGAACTGGGAGGGGAAGGGGAGCAGGGTGAGGGGGCAGGGGGGACCCGGGATGGGGGCGAAGGAACGGTGGAGAAGGGGAGAGAGGGTGGAGGGGTAGGGCAGGGTTGGGGTGTGTAGGGGGACAGGGAGGGGGGATGGGGGGGACCGGGCCGGGGGGGGAGGGAGGGGAGGGCTAGGGGGGAGAGGGGGGGGGGTAGGGGGGGGGGTGTAGGGGGTGGGGGAGGGGAGGCAGAGGGGGGAGAACGGAGAAGGGTTAGAAGAAGACAAACAAACACAAATATAAAGGAAAAGAACTACAGAGACATAGAAATATGGAAATACAGAGATCTAGAGCCCGGTCCGGCCACAACCGTTCCCACCGAGCGCCGAGGGAGCAAATGGCGGCGGCGCCGATTCCCGAGGCTTAAATCCCCTCGGCCCCGCCCCGCGCAGCCGCTCTGGGGCCCCGCGCACCTGTGCGGACCCCGCCCTTCACACCTGTGCCGGGCCCGCCCCGCCCCGCCCGCGCCCGTAAATGCCGGCGGATCCGCGCCCGCTCCGCTTTGTGCGGTGGATGCTCATCCTGCTCCTCCCGGGCTGTGGCGGGACCGTCGTTCGGAGCGCTGTGCGGAGCCCGGCACCGGGGGCTGCTCCCGGCGCTGCGCCGAGCCCGAGGCGCTGAGGTGGGAACGGGACCCGGGCCCTGGGATTCGGGGCTGGGTCCTGTCGGTGTCTGCTGGGGGTCCCGGGCCGAGCCGCTTGTCTCTCGGCGGGCGGGGTGCGGCTGCCGGGCTCGGAGAACTGAGGTGGGATGGGGGATGGCATTAGGCATCGGGATCGCCGCGGCTGGCAAGTGCCGCTCCGGGATTGGCGCTGGCGCCGAGCCCGGCGCTGCCGCTCCGGCTGCGGCCAGCGCGGGGCTGGGCTCCCACCGGAGCTCCGGCTACGCTCCCGCTGCGGCCGCGGGGAGCCGGGGCCGTGCCGGTGCCGGGCCCGCCGGGAGGGCGGCGCTTCCCCGCAGCAGGCGCTGGATCGCGCCTGGAAGCGGGCGGGCCGCGGGGACCGCCCGTGCCCGCCCCGGCCCCCCCCGAGGCCGCCGCTCCCTCAGCGCCGCCCGCCCTGTGGGGCGCCCCCTGGCGCAACCGGAGCGCCGGCGCTCCCGGCCCGGCCCCGCCCGCAGCCCCCGCGGGGACGCGGAGCTCCCCCAGCCCCGGCACTGCCGAGGCCGCCGCTCCCCCTGCGCACGGCAGCGCCCGCCTCCCCCTGCCCCGGGCCGCTCCCCCGGGGCCTCCCGCCCGCCGCGCCCCCGCCCAACCAGCGCGCCTGCAGCGGGACGAGCCGCTCCCCCGGCCCGGCCGCTGGCGCCGAGGCCGCTGCTGCCGCTCCTGCTCTGACTGCGCCCGCTGCGGGACCGGGGCCTCGCCGGGGCTCGCTGCTGCTTGAGCCGTTCATCCCACAACTGCCGCTTGAGACCTGATGCTCTCCTTCCTCCTCCCCGCTTTCTCTGCGGCTTGCACGCTCCACTGCAAAAACCTCTGGCTTTAAAAGGCCAGGGAAAAATGTTTCTTCTTTATTTCCAGAGCACAGGAGATCCTGAGTGGCAATGGCTACACAAGGACCACCAAGTCGAACCCTTATGTGGATGGCTCCTCTGGCCACTGAACCCACACCTGGGCACTCTCAGCACCCTGCTCCAGCCAAGCCAATCTCAGCTCCTGGCAATGTCCTGCCTGGGATAGGAATGCCAAGTGCCAGCAAGATCATTCCTATGCAAATATAACTCCTTCTTTTATGCTAATGCTGCTTGCCACACCAGCCCCTGTAATTGCCATAGGGCAGAGCTCCATGGCCAGCACCTGATCATGCAACAACACAGGTGAGCAGTTGTGTGACAGCACTGAACTCTTCCCATAACCCTGATTTCCTGCCCTTTCCAGGATTTACCCAACAGCTGCAAAGGTGCTTGTTCCATGGCCCTTTCCAGGGAGAAATGAGCAAGGCAAGTCCTGAGGGTTCACTTGGTCCATGGCCAAAGCTCTTCTGGAGAAGGTCAGGGCTGCTCCTGCCTGCAGAGGGGCCTTTCCCACAGGTGAGTGTTCACAGCCCAAAATCCCAGGGGCTGCTGAGGCCGGGCCAGCTTTTGTGGCCCAGAGCTGCACAGAGCTCTCAGCAACTCCTGCTCACTGCCAGGAGTGTTCCTTGGTGCTCCTTCCGTGTGTCCCAGCTGGCAGGGAATGGGGGCAGGGAGAAGGCCAGGAGGCCCAGGAAGGGAAGCAGCAGCTCTTGTGCTTTGGATTTGCAGAGAGGAGCTGTGCCTGCAGTGTCCTGCCCGTGGCACGCAGTGTGCCAAACACACATCCCCGGAACGGGCACTGGGCTGCCCGGGCAGCGCTGGGATGGACATGGATAAAGGGCTGCCCGCGGCCCCTCAGCCAGGGGCTGCTCTGAACAGGCACCCAGAGATGCTTCAGTCCCGACAGACCCCACTGACACCCCAAAAATGCCCCAAGGAACAGCTGGCACTGGGCAATGTCAGAATGGGCTGTTTGCAGAGGGGCTCAGACAGCAATTCCCAGTGCTGACCTCCCACACACCTGCCAGCTATGTCCCAGCCACCCAAAATGCCTTCCCTTCCAGCCTGAGGCCATCATCCCTCAGCAGTGTTAAAGCCAAGGCAAGCTTCCCCCACAGCAATGAAATGCCAAGCAATGCCCTCAGAGATGCCTTCAAATGAAAGGTCAGAGTCAGAGAAATCTCTTTGGATTGAGTTGGGAGTTTTTGGGGAGCCAGCTGGAACTGCACAACTGATGGAAAGCTTTCCCAGGTGGCTCCCACTGCAGGTGCCCTGAAGGCAGGGATGTGCATCCCTTTCCTGAGGGAAAAGAACTTGCAGAGGCCACTCCTGAGGCTCTGGAATGAAATCAACTCCTGCAGGGAGAGAAGTCCTCCCGTGGGCACAGGGGCTGCCTCAGCACGGGCTGGGAGCGTGTCCAGCCAGCGCCTGTTCCTGCTTTCAAATATCACCTGGAGCCCCAGCTCGGGGGGTGCAGGCAGCTGAATTCCAGGGAACTCTGTCAGGTGCCCCCAGGGACATTGGGGGGGGGGGGGGGCTGGGGGATGAGGGTTACAAACAGCAAATTCTATGGAACATGAAGCTGTCCTTGCCCTGACCCTGCTGAGCTTCCCTGGAAGCTCTGCTGGGTCCTGACACAGCTGGTGTTAAATAGGCAGCTCTGCATGGGAATATCCATGCTCCAGGAGGCGCTGGGAGGCTATGCCAGTGGCAATTCAGCAGGGAATTCAGGGCTTTGGGTAGAATTCATCTGAACTAGCAAAGCCAACCCCCAAATCTGCGCACCACCCAGGGAACAATCTTTGTGCTGCCCTGGCAGCCAAAGCCCCTGGGCTGGGAAATGTCAGCAGGCAAATGGATGGAATGATCTAAATGCCAGCATCCCCCAAAGGGACAATGCCATCACCTCCCTTTGCTCCCCAAGTGTCCATTGTGTTCCCCACAGGTACCCTGGGGATGCCAGGGAGGTGCCTTTGCCCACAGTGCCTTTCTCCTGCCCCTCTCCAGCCTGAGGCCTCTTCTCCCTTCCCTGCCAGCTGATGCCAAGGAAGGAAGACACAGTGAGTGCTGAGTTGACCTCCAAATAGTCCTTCCCTCACCTTGAGATGACCTGAGATTTTACCCCCAAAATGTCCCCATCTGCCTCCTTCTGAGTTCCTCATTTTTTACAAGGAAGCATTCTTTCTCTGCTCTGGAGATTACCACAAGATTTGCCCCCAAAACTTTCCCCACCTGTCCACTACCTCTTTCCTCATTTCCACCTCAATCTTTTCATTCTTTGCCCTACAGATGCTTTCAATTTTTACCCCTCTGAACTTCCCTACCTGTCCATAAGTGATTACCTCAGTTTACCCCATCAAGTGCATTCTCTCTGCTACAGATCACCTCAGATTTTACCTCCAACATTTTCCGTACATCTCCACCACTGACTGAGTACTTTATTTTTACCTCCAAATACTCATTTTCTACCATGGAGATTCCCTCAAGTTTTACCTGCCAGATTTACCCACCTGTCCACAGCAATTCCCTCAGTTTACCTCAGGATGCTCCTGCTCTCTCCTAGAGATGACTTCACATTTTACCCCCTCAGTTTTCTCTACCTGCCCAGTTCTGATCACCTCCTTTTTACCTCAAAACATGAGTTCTTTCTTCTACAGATGAACTCGGATTTTATCACCAAAATGTCTATTTTGTCCCCTGTGCACTGACTAGATTTTAAAACCCAAACCACGCAGGTTATGTCCGTCTTACCCCCAAAATGTTCATTCTGTCCCCTACAAATTAGGTCAGATTTTTTCTCAAAACCACTTATGGTTCCTACATAATTACCTCAGGGTTTGCCCCCCACATTCTACCTCATCTTGACTACTGATCACCTCATTGCTTCCTCAATATGTTCATTCTTTGCCCTACAGATCTTCCCAAGTTTTACACCCCAAATTTCCTTGCCTAGCCCCAGTGATTGCCTCAGTTCATGTCAGTGGTCACACTCTCCCTAGAGATTACCTCAAGTTTAACCCCCAAAATTTTCCTGAACTGTCCACAACTTATTACCTCATTTTTACCAAAAAAGATTCATTCTCAACCTTTAGATCATTTCAAGTTTGACCCCCCAAAATTCCCCTACCTGTCCACTACTGACTCCCTCATTCTTCCTTCAATATTTATTTCCTTTCTACCATGTAGCTTCTATCAAGATTTACCCCCAAAGTTTTCCATCTGTCTACTACTGCTTACCTCATTTTTACCTCAAAATGTTCTTTCTACAGCTTATTTAATATTATTTTTACACAAGTTTCCCTATCTGCCCACAACTGATTCCCTCATGTTACCTCAGTGTGTTCATGCTCTCCCCTAGAGATTAGCTCAGATTTAGCCCCCAAATTTTCCCCACATGCTCAGTATTCATCACCTCCTTTTTCCCTCCAAGTGTTCATTCTCTGCTCTTGAGACTTTGTCAAGTTTGGCCTCCAAAATTTTCCTTCTTTGTCTATTACTGAGTACCTCATTTTTGCTCCAAAATATTCATTCTGTCCCCTACAGATTACATCAAGTTTTACCCCCCAGTTTTTCCTTCCTGTACAATATTAACTCTTTTCTGCCCCAAAAATGTGCATTCGTTCCCCTAAACATCACCTCAGCTTTTCCCTCAAAAATGCCACCTTGCTCTGCTTGACATCACCTCCCATTTTCCTACACAAACAATTCTTGTGTCCCCTCTCAGTCACCCCAGGTTTTCAGCTGAAAATGTCTCCTCTGTCCCCTCAAAGTCATCCCAGGTTTTCCCAGTGAGGAGCTGCAAGGAATTCAGGCAGGGCCAATGACACCAGGGAACAGCTGTAAATTCAGAGGCAGAGAGAGAAGATCTATCAGGAAAGGGGAAAGGTTCAGAAAACATTTCTGCAATTAATTAATAATTATTTCCAGTTCCCCACTGAGAAGAACACAACCTCACAGCTGTTAAGGCCTGACAGTTCCCTGCAGGGAGAGCTCAGCCCATGTGCCCAGAGGCAATCCCAGCATCTGCAAGAAAGAAAGAAGCAGCAAAAGGTGATTGCTTCTCTTTCAAAGTTATTTCAAGTGCTCACACCCAAACCCACCTTTGCTCTTGATTCTGGCCAGGTGCATGGTGAGCAGTGGGCACAGGTCATGTCATCCATGCTGGTGTGAGTGATGCTTTCTGGGGGAAAGCAGCTGATCTCCAAAGTTCCCTTCCTGCCCTGTGCCTGATCTGCACAGGAGAAAACCTCTTCCAGGAAGGGACTGTGCTCCCTCTAATGCCATTTGCCCAGTCTGTTCCATGGGGATATTGCCAGCCTGGGGCAGCAGAGGCACATGCAGCTCTCAGCACTCCCTGCTCCAAGCACAGCTCTGGGCTCCTTTGCACACTGCCTCTGCCATGGGGTTTTCTCCAGGAGAAGCCAAGGAATTGCTCATGGAAGGGTGCAGATTAAGTTATCCCAAAGGGAAGCAAAGAGTAAGTACTCCAGGAAGAGCCCTTGGGATCTGCTGGGCTGAGGTGGGAAGGGGACATTCATTCCCTGCAGGGCCAATACACAACAACCTCCAAGCCAAAGCACAGACTGGCAGGTGGGGTCTGACAGCAGCACTCTGACAAACCTCCTTGTCATTCTTCCCTGCAGTGACTTTTGCAAGCAAACTCTGAAGCTGACAAGCCCAGAAGCTCCATCCAGCCACTCTGGAAGGAAAGGATACTCCCAGGGATGAGGCACATTCCCAGCAAACTCTCCCAACACAGCCTGGAGGCAGCGCTGGAGCTCGGGTGTGGGGCTGGGAAGGGCTGCCAGGAGCACGCAGCCCCCAGGTGGGGTGGCAGCAGCAGCAGCAAATTCCCACAGGCTGATGGCACAGCAGAGAGACAAAGGCCAGCAGTGCCCATGGGAGGTGCAGGGTTAATTCTGCTCCCTGCCCTGCCCCATCCCTGCAGGAAATCTCCAAGGGGGAGAGAAACTCTCAGGGTGCCCAAAATGCAGCATCTGTCACCCTGATCCAGCTTCAACTCAGCATGGGGGGCCAAACTCCCCCCACAGGTAAACACTGAGCTGACCTGGTCAGTCTCAAACACAGCCCCAGTTCTCACCTCCAGCCTGCTCCTGGGGCTGCTGCCACATTCCTGACAAGGAGCCCCTTTGGACAGGGCTCTCTCTGTGTCTCAGGTGCTGGGCACTGCAGGGACCAGGGCAGCCCCCTCTGGGGACAATTGGGGATTCATCCCACACCATGGGCAGGACCAGGGGCCCTCCAGTACAGGCTGGTGGGGCCAGAGCCCCTTGGGTTTGGCTGCTCAAACACCAAAGCTTTTGGCAAAGATGGGACAAGTTAAGTGGGTTTTCCTGGCCTGAGAGAGAGAAGAAATTGTTGAAATTAAGCATGGCAATTAAGTCCACTGTGGAAGTCAAAGGCTCCTGGCTTTCCCACTCCTGTTCTGATTGCTCACTAGAGGGTTTTATCCATAAAAAAATGAGAGGTGGCACCAAATAAAAGAGCTCTTTTTCAACATTTTTCCCCTACTTACTTTCATACATAAAAAGGATGTCCATTTTTTCTTAGTGCATTCTTTGCCTAATTTTAACAGAATCGTTTTCCTTCCAGGCCCCACTTGTGGGTTCTTCACTCCTTTGCCATTGGACTTTGGACAAAGGAAGAGAAGCATCTGCTCCAAACGGGTGTCATCCTATGGGGAACACCCCCTGTACCAGCCCCAGCCTGGGCCAAGCACGCTGCCTCACTCTCCCCATTCTGGATGCTGGCTCCAATCCAGTCTGAGTTTTCCCCTGTTTTCCATGTCTAAGGACAGGAACTTGTCCTGGTCAGGGTGTAAGGCCTTAAACTGCACCTTGATCTGGGGGGCTGGGACTGGGATTCCAGCAGGGAATTCATTGTTTTACAAATAAAAGTTATTCCAGGGAGCTGCTGCTTCACCACACAGTGTCAGCAAAAGAGAGAGAACACCAAAGGTGTATCCAAAAACAAGGATGGAATGATTCCTCCTGCTTTGAGTGGGATCAGGGCTTATGCTGCCCTGGAATGACAAAGAACTTCTCCCTCAGCCCCCTAGAGAGCCCTCAAAAAGCCAAAGTGCAGCAGGGAAGGAAGGAAAGGCACCTGCTGGGGACAGCACAGCTCCAGCTGCTCATGGGGACTGGGACTGAGTCTGGAGCCAAAAGCCCCTTCCCAGGCTGGAGGGGCTTGCCTAAAGCACCACCTCTGGGAAGTAAAGGGCTATGGAAGAAATGGAGTGGGAATTTACAATAATAATCATAATGGATCAGGAAAGAGCAACAACAGAAGCAACAATCATTCCAAGGGAGCAGGAGGGATGCTGAGCTTTAAACAAGGTTTGAGTGAGGCAGCAGCTCCTGGCAGTTCTAACCCACAGCTCCAGCTCTGCGATTCCAGGAGCACTGCAAGCTCCTCCTGCCCAGTCCCTGGCTTTGCCTCCTGCCAGTACTCGGCACCTCGGGCACGGGTGGGTGCGAGTGCTCCAGTGCTGCTGCCCCGAGGGAGCGGGAAAATGGCCACTAAACCCCTTCCCACTGGGCTGGCTCCGAGCTCTGCCTGGGGAAAACATTTGGCACCCCTGGCATTTCAGTGCAATCAGTTTCCATCACTTTGAAGATGCACTGAATAAACCCAGGGCACATAAGTAAACCTCTCCCCATAAGGAGAGCCCCAGGGAATACACAATTCTTCCTATGCCTGGCCAAAGAAACCAGGAGCCAGGTTTTGGGGAAGAGACTTCAGACTCTTATCTCCTTCCCTGGCTGTAAACCACTTGCAGAGGCTTTGGAGTTCATACAAGCTTGTCAGGATTTGGCTACTTCATTTAAATTCTATTCAGATACTGGAATGGAAGTGTCCTAAAGGCACCTCACTCAGACTTTAAGCCCTCTACCACCAAAGAATTTAGATGCTCTTTTCTTAGGAACACCCCACCTCTGCTTCTTTAGGTGTCTCCATGTGGGACATCAATTAAATGCGGACAAATTTTAGAATGCAGCTTCCAAGTCAAGTTACCTGCTAGGAAATGACTCCAGCTCTCTGGCACCTTGGGCTGTTTTAAACACAGCCTGGCCCTTCATGGCTGAGGCTCTGAGCTACACAACTTGTGAGCTGGCAAGTAACAGCAGCTGAGGTCTCATCCCAGCTGTACACAAAAACAGGGAGTGGGGGCTGCACTTGGATACATGCAGGCAGGGTTGGGCCCCTTCTGAAAGCTTCAATCCCTGTTTTTCAGAGACTCAATCAGGGATAATGACATTTTCACAAAGCTCTCTTAAGGCACGTGAAAACCCGAGCAAGAAAATGGAATCAAAGCCTTTGTTCCGCTGGCCTCACGCCCCAAATTCCAACGGGACAGACAAGTCCCTCTCCTCGCAAGGCAACGTCTCCTACCTGGATCTGTGCCTTCCCCAGCCTTTGGTGGCCGTTGTCTCCATCCTCCCACACCTCCTCATCTTCCTCCTCAGCAGGCCTAGCTTCCTCATCCTGCAGAGCAAGCACAGGGACACTCACCAGCCTGCTCATCCCAAACCTGGGCAGCAGGGATGGACTGCTGGGACCCCCTGGACACTCACCCCTCTGCTGGGCACCATCCCTGCTCTGCAGTCCATTCCCGTTCCTGGCCTGGCATCTCCTTTGAACGGGATGTTAAACCACAACCACTTGCTCTGCTGGGTTTTGGGACATCAGAGACTCCTCCAAGGCAGTGGACAAAGCTCCTGTTCCCACAGCCTCTGCCTCCCAAAGCCCTGCTAGGGGCAGGCAGAGCAAGGGAAATTTCCTGCTGGAAATTTCCTCTTGTGCCCGTAAACCCAGGGAAATCGTGGCTGCCCCATCCCTGGAAGTGTTCAAGGCCAGGCTGGCCGCAGCTTGGAGCACCCTGTGGATGGAATGAGGTGATTCTTAAGGTCCCTTCCCACCCAAATTATTCCGCCATTCCAGGATGATTCTGTGATCTCTCCCTGCATTTATTTTGCATCATTTCCTCTCTAATCTGAATTCCCAAATCGAAATGATTTTTAAAAGAAATCATTTAAAATTATCCCAGGAATAAAAAGGGGTGCATCAAACATACAAGAATCATTCCTACCTCCATCAAATCATTGTTAATTGGAAGCCTATTTCCTCATCTCTGTCCTTAGTTTTCCTTTCCTAGGAAACCTTATGATCCCACAGTTTCTCCAAGAGATTTACTGGGATTGCAGAAAGGTTTGCTTTGTCAGGGAGGCAAGGGGGTTTACAACACTTGTTCCTCTGCATCTTTATCCTTTCACCAGCTTTCCCCTGGAACGGTGCTGCAAGAGAAGTTCAGAATTACTAGAAATGGATCAGGTTCACCTTTTTTCCTCATTCTTTTCCAACGACTTCCAAATTCTTGGAATTATCCTCAAATGAGGCCTAGCAAGCTACTGTGAAAACATCAATCAGAGGAACATCTTGACAAGAGAAAACCACATCCAGCAGCAGCCAAAACAATGCCACTGCTATTCTTACCTGGTCTCCAGGTGCTCCAGCCAGAGCTCCCAACACCCACTGCCATTCCATGAGGGTGAGGAGGCCGTTTTGGACGTGTTCTTTGCCACAGGATGGGATAACAGAGCCCAGAGGGTCTTTGTGTCCCTTCCAAGCCACCCCATGATTCCATGATACCATCAGCACCTATACCAATTCCATTCTGGAAAGCCCAATTCCATTCCTCCCATCAACTCAGAATTTCTCCCTTCCTCTCTCTGCTCCACATCAGGCATGTGTTGCCACAGGCATGGGATGCCTCAGCATTGCCTGGGAATGCCACTCAAGGCTGCCCTTGTGGCCTCAGTGCTCCAAAATGCCCAGCTGGCTCCCGTTCCAGTCAGGAATGTCCCAAACAGCAGCGTGGGGTGTGCCCTCTGCATCCCACCATTGGGGCAGCTCCCATAGAATGTGACCGACTTACTGGGTTTGGAATTCCTGGCTTAAAAGTCAGGTGGTGGAATATCCTCTCCTGGGAATATCCAGAAGACCAGAAGGCTCCCTGGAAGCCACAGGTCAGGGACAGAGTCAGATGAACGATCCTGAACTGGTTTTCAGGGGATGCATCCCCAGCCTGTGGCTGCAAAAACTCCAGAGCTGTTCCTTCCCCCTGGGACAGCCAGGGAAAACATCCCCAGCATGGATTTCTGACAGGAAAAACCTCACTGCTCCAGGCTACTTGGCTCCTCCCAAATCCAGGCCAGCACTCCAACAGGCTCTAAGGACAAAACAACAGCAAAGACCATCTCAGGGCACACGCCACGAGCTGGGCGTCACATTCCTCACTGGAACTGGGCTGTTCCCACATCCCTGGGACAGTCGGGAGCATCCCCCGTTCCTCACTCTTCCATTCAGGACAAAGAGACAACAGAGCTGTCAAACAGCCAGTGTGTAACCCCAACAATCCAGGGAAAACCACCTTGCTCTGGGGAGAAACATCATGCCCAGTTATGGAAAAAGCCAAAGAGCAGTACTGGAAACACTCCCGGGCATGGAGGCTCCCAGCTCCGGAAATGCAGCTCACAGGCTTCTTCCCATGGGAACCCCAATCTTGCCCGGGACTGGGCTCAGGGAGAAAGTCCTGCCCATTCCACCACTCTGGCACAGACACCCCAGGAAGGTGTCCCTGACCATGGCAAGGGGCTGAACAGGATGGTCTGTAAGGTTCTTGCCAGCACAGACCATTCCAGGAGTTTAAGGTGGATTTGAGCAGCTCCTGGGGACATGAACACCACCCACACCTCCCACCTGGCTCAGCCCAGAGTCCATCCAGCACTCACAGAGAGCTGCTGGGAGCTGAAATTCTCCCTGCTCCCCCTGCCTGGGAAACCCTGCCTCCAGCTCCTGGGAAAGGGGAGCTGCATCCTGCTGGGTGCCCCTGGCTCTGGGCAGCTGCCGCCTTCAGGCGGGGGGATGGCTCGGGCAGCTCCGGTGACTGTTCCACCTCAATGATTTTGTGTTTTCCTGCATTTCCCTGGGCTGGAGGGGAGCAGGGGGTGCGGTGGGAGTGCGGGAAGGCAGCGGCGGGGAGGGCAAGGAGTGGGGCCGGGCACCGCACGGCGCAGGGGGGCTTCTGCTGGCACTGGAGGGGCGCGACCGTACGGAGGCGTCCCCGCCGCTGCCGGCCACTGCCCACGGGGCTCCTGCCCGCCCCCGGCGCCACTGACCCCACACCCCGTGTCCCCACACTGGGAACCACCACGGAAAATCATGCTGGAACCTCTAATCCTGAGCCCGAGCCTTGACCTTTTATCCCCTGACCTTTGACCCCTTGACCCATTCCTTGACAACCCGAGCTTTGATCCCTTACCTTTGACCATCCAGCAAGTGGCCAAGATGCCCGCGGGTGGCTACGCCAGCGAGTAGGTGAAATGGAGACCGTGGCGATCGTGCCAGACCCGAAGGCGAGCTCCTCGGGCAAAAAGATCCACGATGACGGCGAGACTCAAAGGCCGATGACAGAGATGGGTGGGAACTGCCCTGCCCAGCAAAGGCTCGGGTGATGCTGAGGAGAAACCCTCTCCCTTTACTTCCAAGGGGCCCTCCCACAACAGCCCTCTCCTCTAAGCTAACTTCCAATTGCCTCCTGGAACTCCAAAGGCCTTTCCCTTCTCCCAACCACCGCTCCCAACACTTAGCTTTCTGAAGACAAACGGACAAAATCCATCCTTGGCAGAAAAAATGCATCAGCACCTCGGATGTCAACACGTTCCCCACGGTCCGCTTTGGCAGCTGCGAAAGATGGAGAACAAGGAGAAAATTCAGCCTCTGACAACACACGCCAAAAGAGACCCCTTCCGCAAGGCCCCCTCCCTCGAAACTGCCGAGGCTCAGCGCTTACCTGCTCTCTCCAAACTTCAGCTCCACACCTGCTCACGGTACCTAAGACAACAAAACAGAAAACGTCACTGTTGCCCTCCAGAAGAGCATCCCCGGGCTACTCCACACCACTGCCCCGGCTCACCTCAAATCCTGATCTGACTCTGGAGGTGGCCAGGACAAACCTGCACAATGAAAAGGGACACGCTCAGCACGCTGCCATAGACCGCTGGCCTATCAGCCACCCCACCTAAATGCCAACTCACCTGCTCGCCTCTGGCCCTTGGCACGCCCAGGGCAGCAGCAGCACCTGCAGAGAAGCAAAGCAAAAACACACAAAACATGCTGAGAGACTGTGAAACCACAGCCTCCCTGCTCCGACTGAAGTACACCACACCTATACCTTAGGCTTGCACGCTCCAGCATCCAGGGCCAGGACATCCTGCAAGTGGACCACCTAAAACACACAAACAACAACGGATGCTTAGAGCTGCTCCAAAAATTGAGACCGAGGCCGTAACAACTCATTCTGTCCACCGGTCACTGCTCACCTCGCTCCATCGCCCCTGACTGCCAATATCCGGCATTACTTCCAAAAAAAAAAAAAGACATGGAACAATGCTGTAACATAGTAGCATGACATAGCCCAGCAGGACTGCAGGGAGGGGCAGAGAGGGAAAGCCGGCCAGGATCTCGTTCCCAGCCCTGAGCAGGGGCTTTACTGGCCTGACTGTCCTGTACTACCTGAGCTCTGGGGACAGTGAACCAGGCTCAGTCCCTGCCTCACCACTGGCACCCTGAAATTCTGGCACTGCAAGAGTCAGGGGAGGTTTCAGCAGTGATTTCAGCAAGGTCAGAGCTGCTCCCAGCAAAAGCTGTTCTTAGACTACTCCTGGCAGAAGAACCCAGAGTACCTGCCACTGCAGGATGCTTGTGACTTCCAGGTGGAGGAGAAGGGTGGAAACAATCCAAGATGAAGACAGAATGATGAACACAGCAAAGAGGATTTCTGTATGCTCTGCACTGTTTTGTCACGTTCAGCCCTTCCTGGGCTGTTCTCTGCTTGTTGTTCTCAAGAGCAACATCTCCGACTAAGGGCGGGTGATGTGAATTCCAAGGAAGTACAATTCAATTCTCCCCTAGATCTTTCCCTAAAGTACAAGATACTGATTCACCTCCCTTCCCACCAGAGTCAATCAAAGACTATCCAAAAACATAAATTATGGTAACGCGGAATCTGGTCTCCATTAGAAAAATTAATGTAGTATTTTTTATCAGAGCTTTGGTTAAATGTAACAACGCAGGAAGTGCCTGTGCTCAGGTTATTGGAGAGTGCGAGGTTTTCTCATCGCATCAGCCCTGTCAGCTGACAAATGTGGCTGTGCACTAAGGCACAAAGCACCGACGTTTGCACACTACAGCTGGAATCTGCTATCTCCGTGTGCAGACACAACCACTGCTCATCACAGATAAACCCACAAGGGCTGCTCCAGCACTGACTTACCTGGGGAAAAACCAGCACTAAGAGGAGCAAAATAAAAAGCATGGGAGTAGTAGTTTCACCCTGAGCAGCTCCGTGAGATGGGCAGGAATCAGAGAATCCCCTGAGTAACTCTGAACTTGCTTTTCCTGATCACCTTTCACAGAATCCATAGCAGCAACCCATGAACATCCCGTGTGTAGGTTTATTCCAAAACCCACTCGCAGAAACATCAGGATATTGCACCTAAAGCTGCCTCTGCCAGAGGGAAGCAAGAGCTGGGGCTGGGAGAGGAAACAGGCAGGAACTTGCTCTCAGGAGAGGCAGCACGTGGGCTGCTGGCACTGCCAGCAGGAGGACGCAGGTGGGAGCAGGTAAAATTCCAATACAAAATGCAACTGGGGAATGTGACGGTGCAGAGGCTGTAGGTTGGCAGTCTAAGACTTTGGGGTTTATCACAGCTCTGTGAAAGCACCGAATTTTGCCAGCAGGTACCACTCATCCTCCTCAGGACAAGCTTCCAAGAGTTCATCTCTCAATTTGTGCCCCAGTGTGGGCCAAGTGCTGGTGGAGCCTGGGCTGGCACCCCGAGCTCTCACCCCAGCTGGCACCCCCAGGGCTTTCCAACGTGCCACTGCCACCCAAGCCACAATGGTGGGGCCTGAGGAAAGGAAGGAATGAGGAGGGACTTAGGACACAATCCTGCCCTTCAGACAGGCAGATTTACCTGTGCTCCAGTCTCAAGGGGGCTCTCAGTGGATAACTCAAGCATCCCGCGTGGGACACTGGGGCCAAGGAGCAGCTGGAGGCAGCTCTGTCACCTGGGCTACCTGTGTGTAGCCATATTTAGCAATAACTGAATTGATTGAAATAAAGGGTAAAAGCTTGACTCAGCCTGTAACTTTCACCTTTCTTTCAAGTGCAAAAAGAAGCAGAAAAATCCATTCATATTGATGCTTTCCAGCTATGTCTCTTTCAGATTCCCAGGTGTTCATCCCCTCACAGAGTTTTAGCGGTGACACAGAAGAAAGTTCTTTGCGTGCTGCCAGAAAAACGAGATTTCTCCCATTTTTTATTTTCACACCTAAAGTATGAAAACATTATCATCACACAGAAGAGTTCTGCACACTCTCCTCTGGGCAAGGGGAAGATTCCCTGATAGGCAGATTCCAACCCCTCCTGTCCATATTTACATCCCTAAGGCCTCAGACCCTCTGTAGGTAACCACGGGGTTCCCAGGTGAGAGGAGTCACTGTGAGAACAGAATTAAACCCCAAAGCACCTCTGAGGAGACAGCGCCTGACTCTGGGAGTGCCTCCCTCTCGCGTGGAAGGTGTGGCTTACTCAGGAGTTACTCCAGGAGTTCCTACTCTGCCCAGGCCAGGCCTGCTCCGGACACTCCCCGTGCCCTCAGAGCCACAAACCCAGCTCAGGGCTGGGCTCAGAGCTCCAACACCACCAGGAATGAGCACTCCCTGAGCCCCCTGCCCTCCCAGCCCTGCTCTAGGCTGGGCAGGCACTGAGGGGCTCACTGACACCTCCAGGGTGGCTCTTTAAAGGTGGTGGCACAGGTGCTCCACAGCAGACCTGTGCCAGACCCAACTTCTCCACGGGCAAGGAAGAACCTTCCAAAGCAGGTGACACAAAAAGCTCTGGTGTGGCCCAGGGACTGCTCAAGGTCACAACCAAAATTAGTTCTGAGCTCAGGGTGGTGTCACTTCAGTTCCCTGTCACTGCTGCCACTTCCTGCCACCTTCAGCTTTTGCTCCAGGCACCAAAATATGATTTTTTCAAGGCCAGCCCATCTAAACGATCTGAAATTGCAGCCTGGCCGATCTCGGGAGCTCCCAGACTCACTCATGAGGATGAAGTGACAGACCAGCAGTGAGCACTTCTCCCTCTTCCAGCCAAGCTGTGAATTCTCCCTCAGCTTCAGCAACCACTTTTCGTGCCAGTTCCTGAAGAGAATCTCGTGCTGAACATCCATCACTTTTTCAGTGCAGAGCATTTGGCTTCATCCTCAAGCCCTAGAAACACTCAGCTAAACCAGCACTAAAACCTGATTAAACTTGCATCCTGCACAGCACAATGAACTTGGACTTGGGCAGGAATCAGAATATCTGGGAATGAAGAGAACCCAAGAGCTCGGAGAGGTTTGCTTTGCCCTTGTCCTGCCTTGGGCTCCTGGCTCTGCCACAGCAGTTACAAGAAGCAGAGCAGCGACCTCCCCTCCCCTCCTCATCAACACAAACCCCCAAAAGCAGAGTTTGTCTCTCTCAGACCCACCTTGAGCTGTGTCCGCAGCAACAACGAGGCTGTTGAAAGCAGCAACCCCACAGCTCGGCGTCTGCAGGGCTGCACCCTCTCCATCCTACAGCCTCTCCACCTCCCCACAGCTTGGAGTGATCTGTTCTCCCAGTTTAGAGAAGGTGACACCAACCTCACTTTGGTTTGGGTACAAACTCTGAGGCAGACACTGAAGGCAAAGGAAGACGAGGCCTTGGTGGGAAGGGACCTTAAAACCCATCCAGTGCCACCCCTGCCAAGGGCAGGGACACCTTCCACTGTCCCAGGCTGCTCCAAGCCCCAGTGTCCAGCCTGGCCTTGGACACTGCCAGGGATCCAGGGGCAGCCACAGCTGCTCTGGGCACCCTGTGCCAGGGCCTGCCCACCCTCACAGGGAAGGATTTCTTCCGCGTATCTACTCTGAACTGAAGTTTAAGTATCTAAGCTCAAGTTTAGTTAGTGCTGAGCCTCTGCTGAAGATAACTGAGACACCATAGTAGGAGAGAAAGGAAACAGGCCTGTAGAACAAACCACAGGCGAGTAACAAACCAAAATGATGTGGCCAAGAACAATTATTGCCACAGAAAAGAAACCTCAGTCACCAAAAACTCCAGTCTATTCCTACATCCTCACCCAGGGGGACTCCAAACACGACACTGCAACTCATGCTCCTCCCAGCTCCACACACACATTGCTGGGACCTCTTGCAAGCTGCTCGAGCTCTCTCCACGTGCCAAATCTGCCCATGGCAGAGGTGCTGCTTTCCTGGCTCAGCTCCCAAGACTCAACTCTCAGTATTTCCGCCCTCAATACTGTAAATTTCTGGTGATCTGGAGCAAAGATTTCTGGCTTGCTGTGTGGCTTCTCACACAGAACCTGACCCCAGGGGCTCAGTCTCACTCTCTCCGTGTTTGACACAAGTCATAAAGCAAGAACTGCAAAGACATTTCGAGGCAGTATCAGGGGCCTGAGACAGCTTTTGAGATCAAAGTTGAAATCTACTGTTTTCTTTCATTGCTGTTAAACTGTACTGGAGTCCTGGGGGCACTTTTGGGCGCCACAGTATACAAAAGATACAAAGCTGACAGCATCCAAAGAAGGGACATGGGGATGGGGAAGGGTGTGGAAGGACCATGAAAGAGCTGCTGAGGGCACTGGGTTTGTTCTGGTAGAGAAGTGTGAGGCCAGAACACATCGGGGCCTACAGCTCTGATCTCCGCTCCCTGGGACACAGACAGGACCCAGGGAGCAGCTGGAGCTGGGCCAGGGCAGGCTCACGCTGAGATCAGGGAAAGGCTCTTCCCCCAGAGGCTGCTGGGCACTGCCCAGGCTCCCCAGGGAATGGGCACGGCCCCGAGGCTGCCAGAGCTCCAGGAGCGTTTGGACAGCGCTGCCAGGGATGCCCAGGCTGGGGCTGTTGGGGGCTCTGGGCAGGGACGGGGGTGGGACTGGGTGATCCCTGTGGGCCCCTTCCAGCTCAGGATATTCCAGGATTGTCTCACTCCCCAACAGGGGAGAGCCTGCTCTCACACAGAGCTGCAAACACACTGTGCAGGAGGCAGCAAATGACAACAATTGACATTGATACATTAATAAAGCCAAGATATTAAGCAAGCCAAAAGATAAATTTTCCCTTTTGTTCCTGACCAACAAGACCTGTCCCAGTCCCAGTCCAGCCACTAAGCAACTCCAGTGTGACACAGGGACTGTCTCACACCTCGAGGCCGACACACAACAGCAGCACAGCACCGGGAGTTTAATCACGTTTCCCTCATTAGAGGAGACAATTAATGACCGCTCAGGTGCACAACTACTCCTGCAGAGCGCTTCACTAGACCCCGTTTTGCAAGAACTCCCCCAGGCTGCAAAGCCCCATTTGCCAGGGACCTGAGAGAAGAATTCGGTAGTTTTAAAGGAATGTCAGGAACCAGGAATACACCTGAGTGTAGGAACCGAGAGTGCCGAGAATATTTCTCGGTTTCCATCTCGCCCGATCCATCTGTTACGGCGCAAGGCAGAGGCAGGTCCCTACCTCCCGAGCCTGGGGTCCTCCCATCAGATGAGCCATGCGCGCGGCCAGGGGCGGTCCCGGAGCTTCCATCGGGCCCTCCCGCTATCCCCACGCGGCCCGGGTTCGCGGCCGCTTCCGCGTTTGAACGGCGGCGCCTGCTGCTGACGTCATCACTCCCGCCGCTTCCATCCCGGCCTTACTTCCGCCTTCGGGAGCCCTCGCTTCCACGCCTGCGCGGCGCGGCATCGGCCGCCCCTCCTCAGTGCCGGTTACCCCGGCAACGCCGCTCGCGGCTCGAGCCGCTCCTGGCCCGGCCCCGGCCCTGCCCGGGACGTCAGCCCCGGCCCCGCTTCCAGCCCAGCCCCGGCCCCGCTGCCAGCCCAGCCCCGGCCCCGCTGCCAGCCCCGGCCCCGCTTCCAGCCCAGCCCCGGCCCCGCTGCCAGCCCCGGCCCCGCTTCCAGCCCAGCCCCGGCCCCGCTTCCAGCCCCGCCCCGCTCCCGCTTCCAGCCCCGCCTCCGCTGCCAGCCCAGCCCCGCTCCCGCGTCCAGCCCAGCCCCGGCCCCGCCCCCGCTTCCAACCCAGCCCCGGCCCCGCTTCCAACCCAGCCCCGGCCCCGCTGCCAGCCCAGCCCCGCCCCCGCTTCCAACCCCGGCCCCGGCCCCGCTGCCAGCCCAGCCCCGGCCCCGCTTCCAACCCAGCCCCGGCCCCGCTTCCAGCCCAGCCCCGGCCCCGCTTCCAGCCCAGCCCCGGCCCCGCTGCCCGGCACCAGCGCTTCCCAGGCCAGCCCGGTCCCGCCCACGGTCCCGGCCGCCCGCCCGGCACCTCCAGCCGCACACGGACGCTTCAGCTGCCACGCCGATACGACCGATAAGCACAGCACCTCCAGCCAGCAGTGCAATTCGTTCGGCTACTGCAGTTCCATCCTAGGAGCTTTCGGCAGCTACACCTCCTACCAGCTCTGTGTCCACACAGCCCCCGTCTGCACCGCAGCCACAGCCGTGGACACACAGCAGAGACATTTCAACAGCTGCCGTGTCACCACGGCATGTACCCCCTATCATCACTCTGATAACACCACTCAGAGGATTATCACAACAATCACACGATGCTGAACCATGTTTCCCGTGCCATTTCAGCGAAACAAATACGATTTTATCTCCAGAACAGAAAGAGGACTTTCTCAACTATACGTGGACACCTCTTCCATCACAACAGGACCAAGCACGTGTTATTAATAGTGACGTCTCGCATCGAGACATTCCATTTCATGCACATTCTTCTCGAACTTCTCAGGGACATTCAGCTGATTTTATGGGACTTTTTCATCCTCAAATGCCTGCTCAACACTTCAGTGAGAAGGATATAGTGACCAGCACAGCTTCAGAAAGCATTCCTCTATCTTCCCAAGCTTCATCTCCTTTTTTTACAACAACCAATACAACTCCAACTTCTCATATGCCTTCTTCACAGCTTCGAAATCCACAACAGGCATCTGATCCCTCATTTTTCCACCGTCGCTTTCAGCTTTCGGATGACTTTGTTCGTCACCTTTATTTCCGACTCAGAGAACGTGCAGATTATCTGCCTCCAGAGGTTGCAGCACTGGGTCCCCACCCCCCACCCATCCCGCATGCTGGCAGTACCCTACCCAGATCCACTGCACCCTCTCCTCCAGTGGCCAGATCACAGCCACCTGCGATGGCAGGTTCAGCCACTCCTCGTTTATTTCCTTACAGTGCACAGCCGCAAATACCGACCCCTATTCCTCATCCAGGAGGGGGAGAAGAACATGGAATAATAATAAAATAAGAATTTTAAAGTTGTTTATTTTATATTAATTTTTTTTAATTTTATGAGAGAACTACATACCCCATGACATTTGAGTTTCAATTATTAATTCAGTTAAGGTTCTCTTTAAAGTTTGTTTCATCCTCTCTACCCGTCCTGAACTCTGTGGGTGCCATGGGATATGTAGTTCTCTCATAAAAAAAAAAAAAACAAACAAACAAAAAAACCCCCAAACTTTAAAATTCTTATCCCTTAGACCCTATGTTTCCCACCCAGCATGAAGCATACTTGCTTTCTTCTGTGTTAATGAGTTCTTTTGAATTTACAAATACTTGTATTAGCGGTGATGGCGCCCGCCCGCGGAGTGATCTGCCGGAGGGACTATTTGTGATGCGCTCCTGCCCGCGGAGGGATCAGCGCTGATGCCGCCCCGCCCGCCCAGCTGCTCTCGCTGCCTTTTCCCGCTCTCCCCTCTGCTCCCAGCGCTTCTCCTGCAAAGGGCGCGGCTTTTCCTGGGCTCTTTTCCTGCCGGGCTGCAGCGAGCGCTCCCCTCAAGGAGCAGGGGCAGCTTTGCTCGCGGCGGCAGCGATTCAACAGAGCAGGCCCGGAACAATTCCTGCTTAGCCGGGCTTTGAGCACATTCCTGAGCCAGCACCAGCAGCAGCGAGTGAGGCAGCGGCACATGAAGGAGGCTGCGGCTCTGGCCAGGCTGGGGAGGGGTTCCTCTGTAAAAGAAGAATAGGGAGAGACAAACCAGAAAGGGCAGGAAAAAAAGAAAAAGCCAAGACAAACTAAACTTTTTTTAAAAAATAATCTGGATCCAGAGGGACTTCTGGCTGGAGAACTTCCTGGGGAGCAATCCTGCCCCTCTGGGAGGCAATGCCAGGGCAACTCCAGCTGAAACCTGCACACAAACACCACAAAGATTTCAGATATTTGCAGGAAGCATCCACTTAGCAACTGCTGCTTAATAATTTATTCCCTTTCCCATTAAATGGTACATTCAGTCCACAAGACTTCAACACCTTTCTGGTAGTTTTATTTACAGGCTGCAACGTGTTCTGTAAAACACAGGAGTGCTCACAGACACACACGCACAAACATTTAAAGAAGTACAGTTTATTCCAAAGGAAGTCTACGCACTACTTTTTCCATAAAAATTATTAAAAATACTTTAGTTACTGTGTTCTACCTAAACCAAGATACTTGAGAATTCTTCCACAAGTGATGCCCCCTCCCCACAAAGGGCACTCCGACAAGAAGAAATTCAGGAGACTGCATCACCAAATAAAATCCTAATGGCAACTGCTTCAATGCACCAGAAGAACAACGAATTCCCACTCTGCATCCAGCAATCCCTGCTCTGCAGCCTGTCTGCATCTGCTTTTGTAGGGCTTGTGGGGCTTTTGCATTCACTCCCTTCTCCAGGGCAGTTCCCACAAACAAAGAATGACTGAATTTCTGCAGACTGTCACTCGGCAATCCTGCATTTCACACATGCAAAGGGAAACACTTTCCTTTGAGCCCTTTATTTCAAGGAGTCTCTTTTTTACTGAGCATCCAGTGAGAACAGTGCCCAGTTGTGGCTGTTATTATTTCTCTGCTTTTGCTGCGTGGCAATATTGAGCTGGAGCTCTGCAGAACACCCACTGCAGCCCTTGTCTCACTGGGGCACACCGAATTGACAAAAAAAAGGCACAAAGATGAAACTCCTAAAGCAGCAGCAGCCCCAAGTCACTGAGCTGCTGCTTCCCACCACCAACACTCTGTGTCTCAGCAAACACTTCCAACGCACGAGCCAAGGCCACAGGGGAGTGAAAAGCCCAGAGCCTGCGGGCAGGACAAGCACTCCACTGATCAGTAACAAACCAACACAGCTCAGCTGGATGGTGCACTTAAGACTGGACCTGGAAGCATCAGGAAAAGCCATTGGAACACAAGCTCAGCAGCACAGAATCCATTTGGCACCAGCTGATGAGATGGGAGGCTCTGTGTGGGACACGTTGTGCATTCAGCTTCAACTATGCCACAGCTCCACAGCAGCGCTGAAAAACTTCTGCTTTTAACAGTTGGAGAGGATTTTCTCAATGGAAGTGAAGCTGTCATTAACAGAGGAACAGCACACGATGCACAACATAACCTGCAATAAAAAGCTTTTGCTTTCCAGCATGTAAGCATCCAGGTTACTGGACTTCAGCTCATGGAAACGAATCTGATGATAGATTTTTTTTTAATTTTTCTTGGAACTAAAAAAGTAAAATCTTCCATAAAAGGATAAAGCACAAAAATACTCTCTCAGTACGTCTCAGGAAGCCATTTAATACCTTCCATGTCCTAGGAACAACTAGGCAAAACACTTGGAAAGTGTGAGCAGTAGAAATGTTGACCATTGAATGTTTGGCAGCCGTGTGCTCCAGCCCCTGGGAGGGGCTTGTCCCCCACTCCACACCAGTCCTGCAGCTCCCCAGCTATTTCTTCTTCTTCTTCTTTGGGGGCTCATCCTCAGAGCTGCTGCTGCTGCTGCTGCTGGAGGAGCTCGGATCCGAGTCGAAGTCGGAGGAGGAGGAAGAGCTGCTGGAGGAGGAGGAGGAGGGGGAGGAGGAGGAGGAGAAGCTGCCCTCACTGTCACTGTCCTCGGAGGAGGTAGAGGAGTCCTGGCTGTCAGAGGAGTCGCTGGCTGAGCTGTCACTGCTGCTGCTGCTGCTGGAACTGGTCACACTTTTGGACCTGGGAGAGAACAAAGAGCTGAGCACAGCCCTGCCAGAGCCCATGGCACCGTGTTCTCTGCTCTGCTGTAATTATCCAAAGATCAATTTGTTGCCTTGAAAATTTCCAGGCCTCACCACCTAAGATGAATTCCTGTGCCCTCCCTCCCTTTCCCACTCCTGGATGAGTGGATTTTGGCCATTTGAGCAACGGCAGAGTGGCCCCAGGGCATGACATAGGCCAGCAGGACTGCAGAGAGGGGCAGAGAGGGAAAGCTGGCCAGGATCTCGTTCCCAGCCCTGAGCAGGGGCTTTACTGGCCTGACTGTCCTGTACTACCTGAGCTCTGGGGACAGTGAACCAGGCTCAGTCCCTGCCTCACCACTGCAGCAGGAATTCTGTCAGTTGTGACCAAACTTGTCCAGCGAACACATCCTACAAGCTCCTTCCTGGGCAGTTATTAATAAGGAAAACCAAGAGACTGTAAACAACCTTAAAGCAGGATACCAAGCTCCAGCCTTTTCTTTGAGAAGCAAATATGGCTAATTTGTGCCTGCTCAGGATCAGAAGGAGCAGCTGATCTCCTGGCAAGAGCCCAGGGTGGAGCACGCAGCAGAGCTGGGACACTGTGGTGGGGTCCTGCCACGTTCCTCACCATGGGGCTGCCGAGTCCCTGGGAAGTGCCCGTTCATTGGGTCACCCTGCTGCCAGCAGTTGTTTCGCACTTCCCACTCCACATTAATGTTTCATCTCCGGCATTTCAAATGCTTTGCATTTCGGTAGGAGCGGGGAGCCTGTCTCCCATGGCAACAGTGCCAGGAGTCCAGGACAGGAGAAGGAGCTGAATGGGAGCACAAACTGGAGAGGTTTCTCACCACAGCTCAGCTGATTGCTGTTACTGAAACCCAGTTCTTGCAGTAAATCAATCCCAAGTGTTTGCTCCTCCATTCTGCCACAGCTCACCTCAAATACCACTGGATTTGGAGCCTTTCAGTGGCCAGGGCAGCTCCGGGTGCCCCAGGCAAGACCTTGGTGGAGACTTTCCCTTGTCAGCAGTTTGCCAGGGGACCCTCAGAACACCTATCCTGTTGTTTTCATCCATGGAACTAGTGGGATTCTCAACCCTGCAAGAGGCAGAAGCACCAGCAATCCTGGCCCTTCCTCACTAGGACTTTCAAAATAAGCCAAGGTCTTCTGTGTCTGTTCAAATTAGCTTTAAAGGCACTGATTTAACAGAGAGGGTATTCCCCCCCTCCTGAAATTCATTGGGAATTAGAAATGGACACAAAATAAAAATGAATGATTCCTACTCCTCCATCCCTTACTGTTCTCATCAGTCCACAACACTCGCCCCATGTGACAGAAAAGAGAAGGCACACTCAGGTTAGGGTTAAACTGTGTTTACGTTCTCTTTTCAGGCCAAACTAAGGAAGCACATCCAAAACCCCCGTGCTTCAGAGTTGGTGCATTTCCTCTTCAGGCCGCTGGAACTGGTAAATCTTATTCCCAGGTCTCACTGGGAACTCCTTTTATTTCTAGTTCACACTTACAAGTAGATAGATTGTGCAACAGGGTTGGAAAACTGCTCATACCTGGCCACAGCTTTCTCAGGAACTTCCAGAAGCGATGCCGGTTGTTCCTGGCCTCTGATCCGGTTTGAAGCTTGAAGTAAATACAGGAATCCCAGCAAATATGAATCCTTCCACCGGGTCAATAAGGCATTACTGTGAACAAAAGGGGCAGCCAGCTGGAATCCCCACTGGGAATCTGTCTGGTCTCACCTTCAGGCAAATACGGCTCGGTATTTGCACTGAAAATGCTTGGAAGCAGAAATCCCAACTTGGAAAAGGAGCCACAAAGGAATAGCAAGATACTTTCCATTTTTTGAAGTGTCAGCTTCTGACACTTCACTCGTCTGTAACAACAGCTCATTTGTAGATCAGCTCTTCCTTTGACTCCAATCCAAAAAAATCTCATGTTCCCTTGAACTGTCCAGTCTCCTTCAAAGACTTAGGTTGATGTTTCTTGCAGTGACTGTGCTGATCCAAGGATCAGCTTTGTCTTCGCTTCCTGCTCATCTGTGTGTCCCTGGTTTGACATTTTGACCGTTTCCTGCAAGTTCTCTCCTCTTTGTGTGGTTTGTGTGTGACCCAGATCATCAACAGCTGCGGTGGCCCCGAGCTGGCCCCGTCTGTCCTCAGCCCACTGCTTTCTAAAGACACCACCGATTTCCTGAGAGGACACCTGACACCCAAAGAGATAAACCTCTGGGATTCCCTGGGGGAGACATGGACCAGATCCAGGTAAGGACAGAGCTGCCATCTCCCCAGGCTCCCCACGCAGACGGGATGCTTGGATTCCCTGATGCTCCTGCTTCTTCTTTCAGGGGATGCCCTGAAAGACACATTCTTTGTGAATGTCACCTCATATTCCCACTTTCTGTCCTAGAGCCGAGTGGCCCCGAGACACGAACATCCCCACCTACATCCCCAAATTCCACAACGGCTGGGAACCACCCACAGAAATCTTCCGTGGAGCTCCCTGGGAAATAGACATTGGACACTTGCAAGAGGAAGGTTAGTCCTGTGTCCCTGTCTCTTCACTCTCCCTCCCCCTTTTCCGGAGAAATGGAGCTGCAGGGGTAGTGGTGGCATGCAACAAGTAGTTGGCTCAAAACTCAGTTGGATCTGGTTGCCCCAGTTAAATACAGAAAGCAAATGAGGCTGGAAAAGGGCAGCAATAATGAGCCTCTCCCAATCCAAGGCAACAGCACCCTACAGCGTAACTGAGCTCCAGGGACACAGGCTTCCCTGGAGAACACCTTGACCAAAATCTGCCAGACCATGACTCATCTACCACTATCCCTCTCCTTTTCTCCGATCAGCTTTCCCCTTTCCTGGTAACACTGACTCCATGTCTGCCTTTCCAGCTCTCCTCAGCCAATGGATATCCTTACTGGAACTCCTCACTCAAGCGTGGCCAGACGGCTGAGCAGACACAGGTCGGGGATGCCTTCAAACAGAACATCACTCCACATGGAAATAGGTGATGGATCCGCACGCCCGGAGCTTTGGCTCCCGCCTCGGAACCTCATGAACGCACACGGACACGTACAGTGACACTGGGACGTTTGGGCATCCTGGAGACAACTCCCTGCCACTGTTAATAACCATCAAGGGAAGACAAAGATCAGCTGAGGGGTTATTCCCATAAGCACTGTCTGCTGTTTAACCCCCAGCAGCTCTGCAAGGAAAGGAATCGCAGGTGTTTTCCACGCAGGAGGCAAAAATATTGACTGACTTCATCAGTCCATCCATAGGTCTTGTTTCCCAACATCAGCCCAGCAAAGTGACCTTAAGGATCAGGTGGCAAAGATGCTGCACTGCGCTTTGGCTCTCCATGTGTGTAGAGACGCTGGAATCATGGAATCACAGAAGGGATTGGGTGGGAAGGGACCTTAAAGATTATCCCGTTCCAACCCCCTGCCATGGCCAGAGACACCTTTCACTATCCCAGGTTGCTTCAAGCTCTGTCCAGCCTGGCCTTGGACACTGCCAGGGATCCAGGGGCAGCCACAGCTTCTCTGGGCAACCTGTGCCAGGGCCTCAGCACCTTCACAGGGAAGGATTTCTTCCCAATATCCCATCTAAACCCACCCTCTGGCAGCGGGAAGCCATTCCTCCTTGTCCTTTCACGCCAGGCTCTTCAAGTCCCTCTCCAGCTCTCTTGGGGCGCCTTTAGGCACTGGAAAAGGCTCTAAGGGCTCTCCAGAGCCTCCTCTTCTCCAGGCTGAACATTCCCAGCCCTCCCAGCCCGTCTGTGTAATGCTCTAGCTCTTGGAGCACTTCCTGGCCCTTCCTGTCTGATATTGCGCTGGTTTATTAAAGGAAATTCTGACTCTTTCTGCTATCTCTGTGTATTTATCTCCAAAGGACTGTGAGTACGGAAGAGTCATCCCCTATGTTCCTCAGCTCTTCTTTGGGGAACTCACCTATAAATGGAACTGCAGAAATGGGGAGGGAGGAAAAGGAAACAGGATGTGAATCGAGCACCTGCATAGTGACCACAGATGTCCACTGCTAGACAGACACTGATGTCAGGCAGATCATGCCCTCCAAATAGTGCTCAGAAAGAGAACAAGTTTGGGATTCCTGAAACTGCTCTGAATTGGATTTGCTTAAACAGATGTCATTAGTAAAAGCAATCAAAGAAAGAGTTTTGATCCCTCTTCCAAGCTGATGCCACTTATCATGTATCTTCCCTGCATTCTTCTAGGGAAGCTGTTTTTGATGTTGTCCTGTCCTTCTTTTTATAAGGGAGCAAAAATACTTTGTTAAGTATTACTCTTTCAGTTTTGTTTCCTCTCATCTTCTGAGATACAGTAAAGTGAACATTCAGCAGAATAGTTTTGTATTTTTTGAACACAATTCTTCTTTTATCCAACTGAGGCCCTTCTGTGATCATGAAAAAACAGAAACTGTTGTGAACTAGAGTTTACACTCATAAGAGGTTGACATGGGTCAGTTCTCCAAGGTTATTCTTAGTTCAACTGCTGTGTAAACTGTTGATGTCACTGACTGGAGGCTGCTCTTCAGGACATTATAGATATGATAATTATATGACAGAAAATGCAACATATAGTTGAATCTGACCTTCAAGTTCACTAGCTTAAAAAAGGAAAAAAATGTCTGTAAGAAATTTGCTGCTTTTCCCATTACTAAGATGTAATAAATGCCTTCAAGTTTATACTCAGTCGACAGCATATACACATGGACAGCAGTGCCCATCCATCTTCAAGCTAGGGTACATTTTAAGTGTCAATGATCACTGCCTCCAGAAAGCATTTTTGAGACAAAACAGGCAAAGTCTTTTGCATATCTAGACAATCATCCAATACTAGGATCTTCACTCTCACATAAACACTTCATGTTTTTCCACAGAGGAATCTGAGATAGATTTTTCTGAGAAATAACAAACCACCAAAAATTAATTAAATGACAAACAAGGGAAAAGCACCACTTCCTCACTCAGCACATTTTCCTTGATTTTCATTAAGCATTCAGATTTACAGATGCTGATATTGCCACAAGAGCAGTTTTTTTCTGGTTTAACTTCCTCTTCCAGTAGAGCAAGCACAGCTGCAAAATGCAAGCTCACTTCTAGGCTCTCTTACACATCACCAGTTTACCACATTCCAACCAGTCACAGCTGTGCAACACCCTGTCAGGGTACTGGGATTACTGCAGTGCCACAGACAGTTTAAGTGAGGCTCATGGAGCTGTACAATTTTAACTATGTTTTATATGTATAATTAAATGATGCATGACATGGAAATAAGCCAGCTGTACTGAAACTGAACAAACTAACTGCTCTGATGCAACAGTTAAGCATCTCATCAGTTCTAAAATGAAACAGGTTTAAAGCAAAAACAATATAGAGAACAGAATGCTTGACACTGTTAAATAGCATGGTCAAAGGATAATTTTTGAACATTAAGGAAATGCACTCACCCAGTCAAATTTTCAAAAGAATTCCTGGCACCAAAATGTTCTCTGTTTGCTTTTTCACCATGTTTTAAGAATAGATCACTCTGGGGGAAGAAAATCCTGTGTGCAAAACACTGCGTGAAACTAAACAATCCTTAAACATGGCTAATTTCCATGTGGAGCTGATGATTTAGCACTGTCATCCTTCAGCAGAGGAGAAAGAACTACCTGTCTTTAGTTTATTTAGGTAAGATGAAAAAAGTGAAGAGCGTGAATTTGATCTTGCTTCAATTTACTTCAGTGGAAAAACTCTTGCCATGACTTCAGTGAGAGTGAGACTGCATCTTAATTCATTCTATATGGAGAAAAACAAATCAGCTGAGAATAATGCTTTTGTTTATTAGATGTAAATTACTACCATAGTCGTTTTTAACAGTGCTAAGTAAATCCTGCTTTAAAAGCCAAACGTTGCCTTCAGTCCTGCTTATTCCTCTGTACTGTGTCACAATGCAGGATTCCTGGTCCTCTGACCAAGTCACCGCTGTCACAGTAAGCATGGCTTGCTCTGGGGAATGGCCACATTCCCACACGGGAATGATAGATGTTTGTGGATGTCACTGGTGACAATGTCCAAATCTGGGCTAGGGCATGCCCCCCAGCCAAGAAACTAGGGTGCACACTTTTGTAATATAAATGCATTCACTGAGAACACAGACTGCACTTACTAAAATGTCCATGAAAAGCAGCCAAGTAAATCAAATCAATAGGGTTAAATTTGCAATTAGGATTCTCTCTTTCGGCAGGAAAATTTTAGGATAGCCACAAATTGAGAAAAATTTGCTTTTTTTTCTTCTTTTTCTCAGAAGGCAATCAACCTTCTGGTCTGGCTATTCTTTACTTCTCCCTATGAAGTAAAATCTAAAAAGACACACACACGATATTTATGGAAGGACCTCCCAATGAATTAGGAAAAATTATTACTCAGAAGATCAAACAGAAACAAGACTGTCTACACTGTATGAATTAAACATACATGAATTAGGACACTGAGCCTTCCATTCTTTAGTAACAGAACTGATGCTGTCCTGAAAATGACATTAATGAATTAGACTGGTATATGAAAACCTTCTGCATCTGCTCTAGAGGTTGGAATGAGGATGTTAAATGAGGCAGCAGACAACAAGGACGTGCTGCTTAGGGAAGCTGAATATCACTTCTGTGCTTGTGGAGTTCTGCAGTTTGGATGAAGGTCACAGGTTATCTCCAGCTACATGAAAATGAGTGATAAATACACACTGTTGGTCTTAGACTGAAAGCAGTACTAGGCAAAGAGAGTCAAAATATGGAATATTACTCAAAATCATCCCCTGGTTTTCTAAAGATCATAATCTTCTATTAGAAGACAGTTTGTTACCTTCTCCTAATATTAAAGCTGTAATAGTAAAAGCACCTCAATCTTGTAGAAGTATCTAAGATACACAGAATAAGTAAGGTATATGCAGTGAGAGCACCCTAAAAACATCACAAGAGGAGTGACAATTTCTGGGATAGTTATGACATGAACGAGTATCTAAACGTTAAGTCTGAGTGAATAAGAGAATTTTTCAACTAATGGATCAGGGAAAATGTGAAAGGATGAGATATGTGATTAAAGATCATAGTGTATTCGGTTAACACAGGTGGAAAATATATGACTTTGATTCTGTACTACAACATATTTTAATTGATTTGTGTGTAGTTTTAGTTTTATACATGCACAATTTTTTAGAACACATCTTTAGACTGGGACAAACAATAAAGGAAATCCATTGTATGACTTTACATTGATCCCAACATCACTCACTGGAATATCTTAACATTTCCTGCACAGATTCCCATTCGTTAAGATGACAACCTTGAGAAGAAGGAAACCTATAACTGCCATTCAGAGAAGGTCTAAAATTTCAATTGCTGTTTGAACACAAAGGAGCTTTGACATGCTGTGGTTTATTGAAGCACTCCTGCAGTTATAGACACATCTTTAACCACCCTACCCTCTCCCTCTTCCTCCATCCACCACTGATTGATGCAACTGGAAGATTCAGTAACTGCAGAGCAAAGTCCCACTTACTTCCAGCTCTCCTGCCCCAGCAAATGCTCAGCTCTTCTGGGAAGATGGAGCTATGCCATAAGCACATTGCACCTGAAAGGAGATGAAACCTTCCCTTCAAAGACACATGTGACCAGGTTTTTGGAACTGCCTGATGTGGCCAGTTCTCATCTGTTTTCCATAAAGAAGGAAAAGAGCCCTGTATTCTCCTCTTCATGAGAGTTCAAGTATGAATTCCAAAGAACAGAGATGCCAGGACTTGTCAGTGACATGACTAACAATTTTATGAGAACTGGCAAAAAACCAGTTCATTTCTCCTACATCTTATTCTCAGAAACCTTGGAATTGTTTTGTCTGAAAGATTTGGGGGGAGGAAGGTGGACTTAATTCTCACAACTATATTAAATATTCAGTACATCTGATATTCTGTTGTCAACACGCAAAATATAGTTTAATTATGATAAGCCATACTGGAATCATTTACAATACATAAATGTGAAAAAACAGCATTAAATTATTTCTTGTTCCATGTGGAAAAATATACACCTTCCAACCCCCCAAGAAAGTAAGACAAGGCACAATAAATTCTGGTAATTCTCTTTCTTCTGACTTTTCAGTTCCATCACAGCTCTCAAAACTAAGATTTATGTGCTGTTTTGCATCTGTATCTGTTGTTGATTTTCCCCCCCTACAGGGATATAGGTGAATAAGTTTGGACAGGAAACGGTATCCCTCAAGCCAAACTGAAAGGTTTATAAAGTTGCTAAGAAAAGTTTGGGTCAGGGCCTAAATATCAATCATCTGCTCACTGTCTTTTTAAACGAGCTCAGGCATTTTCCCAACTGTTCCCAGCAGGTCTCTGCCACTATTTTAAACTAAGATTTCAGCCATTTTTTTTCCCCTGTGTTGACCTCACTAATTTTTCTTTCTCCCCCTCTTTACCTGCCAAAGGCATCCATCAGGATTTTGCCAAAGGCTATCTGCTTTTGAAGTTGAGAGGAATTCACTAATCGTGAGTGTCAAATCCACAGTAAATGCCATGGCCATATGGTATATGCTGCTTTTGGGAATTAGCTCAAAAGGCCTAGCTGTGAGAAGGCCGGCTGTATGTCAGGAGGGTTTTACTGCTAACTTTCATAACTCATGTCAGCTCTTTCAGTTTCTGTATGCATTGGCTTCAGGGAGTGCAACTGTTCCCTGAATTTATAAAAATGTTGTCAAGATCCCTTGATCTTGCTTCCTCTGTCTCTCTCGCACAAACACATCCAAACACATTTATATACACAGTGGAATAGCATGCACAGTGGCATGCAAATCTAGCAAAAGAGAAGCTTGTAAATAAATAGCATGTCATTCTGCTTACTCAATACATTTCTCTGGGTGTTAAACTCATGATAAACATATCATAAGCCCCGATGAAGGCTCTACAGCCTGTCCCATCACACCATCCTGAGTGTAACTCTGCAATGCATAGGAAGACATAAGTTTGAAAAACAGAGCAGAAATAGCTCCCCTAAGGGCAAGGTGCTGACATAGCTGAAACATAACTAACTGGAGAGCATTTGTTTTCACTAAAGAAGGAAGTGTCAGTGACACATCTCTGTGCCTGTGGAGGTGTACTGTACATTCAAAGCAAAAAGAAATCCACCTTCTTTAAAAAATTGGCCATTAATACATAAATATGTCTGTGTTGAAATCCCTCAGACGGTACCATTCTTAACAAGAACTACACACAAGACTAAGAAATTCTGCAGAGAATCACGCTTTTGTGATCCAAAGAGGCAAGGAGAAAGAAAACCACATATGAAGAGTTTAACATACCCACTTAGTGATAGAAAAAGAATTATTACAAAAATAAATGTCAGTCCCTTTGAAACACTTGAGTCAGCGCTCTCAACTTTCTCTGATGCTGTAGGAAGGTGTGAATGTCCTCCATGTGTCACATCATCCACACCAGCCACACAGGAATGTCTCCAATGCACCTCAGAGCCTTTCAAGGACCACTCCCCTCTAATTTATGTATAGTCTGTTAACATCCTCTTGGAGCAAACAGAAATAATACTTTTAAAAGACATTTATACTTCAGAAACATGTGCCCCGACACAACAAAAAACCCAGATTTTAATACTGCCCCGAGGCAGAATTCATCCATCTTTAAGGCTTCTATTATGTATTTCCTGGTTAGTAATACAAAAAGAACTGCTGGCAGTATCACATCGAAACCAAAGTGGCAGAATCAGAAAAACTACTGAAAAGTTTACCTTTATAGGAAAGCTTCAGTCTTGGGATATTTTGTTTTGACGTTCCAGTGACTGGAAGGAACAGCATCGCTAAAGACAGCAGGCTGCAGGCATGTGGCACTTGCAAAGCTCTCATTCTGCTCTCCTCTTCTGTATCTTCTTTTGTACTATGGTGAAATATCTCCCCACTTTTCAAACAATCCAAGTTTTATCTGGAAGAAAAAAAGAAAACATCTGTAGATCTGCTTTACTGCATAAGCAACAATTCTGTAAGCAAGCCAGACCTATTTCTAAAGAGCACCTCAGTTAATTTCTTTGCTACAAAAGTATTTTTCCTCTAGTACAAGTAAATATGTTTTGTTTCTTTAATACTAAATTTACACATTTTGACATTGGAAAAATATGTAAACTTTTCAGACACCAATGTCTAGCCTAGCTAACGTTTAAGCACAAATTAAATTAATGCAGTATCCATAAAAAGAACATTTGACATTCAAAAGTGACCATGCAACTTGATAGTTAATACCAGTCCATTGGATATCTTACATGTTTTATAACTCTTTTTGTCTCAGTACAACAGCTATTGTGTGTTTATGCTATGACTAGAATGAACTGTAATGTCTCAGATGCCATGGGGGTACAAGCTGAGTTAACAGTGAGTACTTACCCATCAAAAACTAAACTAAGAAAACTGGAAAGAGCAAGCAGTTGTGTTTAGTTTTAATAGAGAAAAATGTCAAAGCGGATGATGGATTTAAAAGTGCTTTCAGTATGATATTTCCAGCAGAACAACTGCCTCAACTCATCCACCAAAATGTCCTATAAACTTTAATGAGTGTTTCAGGCTGGGGTCAATAGGCTGATACGGGATTTTGTTAGCACAGTGTGCAACTAAGCCAGCTTTGCAACACTTTTCACTTAGTAAGAATCATTCATATTCCATAAATCTTGAAGTGTTTTACAACTGAAAGCAATTATCACTGCCCTTATTTTCCCTATGCAAAAACGGAACCATAAAGCTGCAGTGAACCTATTTCCTCAAGGTCACACAGCAAGCACAGTAGTTGAAAAGAAAACAGCAACAGCAGTCCTGCTGTCCTTTGTACCCAGCTATCAAGGATCCCTTTTGCCCAATAACTCGACTTTTGCACATGAAATTATTTGAAATGGCATCTTGAGTTCTGAAGGCAAAACTTCATGGTTAATAAATCACAGAGATCAGAGTATGAAAATATTTGAGACCAGATCCTTCCCCCTGCAAGTGCCTGATGCTAGAGGTCAAGGGAGATGGCTGGTGAAATGACAAATGTCAGTGTTTGAGTAATGCTGTAAAACCAAGGAGTAAGGAAATGTTATGGTTAGTCAAGAGATTAATGGCTCATGATGTGCCATGAAAATTCTTTTCTGAAAGGTACTGGAGCTGCCTGATTAAAAGAGCAATCCTAGTGCCCACATCAGCCAGCACTTGCACAGACACCAAAGGAGAGGTTCCTTGCAAGTCCATGAGAGATGCAGCACAGCTTGTGGCCCCTGAGCCTTTCCACCGGTCTGTTATTTGAACTCCTGCAGCACTGGGTCTTGCAATTCTGTGAGCTACAGCAGCACCCAGAACCAATTCGGCACCTCCTGATACAGGCAGTTCATCCTTCCTGGCATGAAAGGATGGAAACAGAATCCCTTCCGTTCTCTCTGACACAGGAAATCTTTCTCAGATGAAACTTGGGCTTTCTGAGCCTCCAGACTTTCGCTCAATAGCAAAAGACAAGGAAGTGTGCAAGAAGAGCATGATGGTGAAAAAGAGGGAAACAATTCGTAAAATCCCCAAAGCATAATTCCTATTGCAGAACACTAAGCTTCTTCCTTCTCAGTCCCCTCTTCAACACTCATATTCAGTGTCTGAATGCACTACTCTTGGCCAAGTGTGAGTACATGTTCACAAAACGACATGGAGAGAAAACAGACAAACATGAAATGCCTGTTTCATCTTTCTCTTCCCTTTATTACAGTATCAGATCCTAAGAGAACACCCTTACTTCTTCTGTGCCAACACATCTATCTGAGGGTGGACCACGAAGGACTAAAGTGCATTAGACTATCCCAGGGTTAAATCGCCTTGAAGAAATTTATTTAGAGGTGAAAAAGGGGAAAAGAAGGAGAGGGGAGGAGGGGGAAGAATACATGAAGATGAGACACCAGCCCTGTTCATCTTCAGCAGGATGATAGTGACAAACCATACTTCAAAAAGAAGCAATTAAGAGGGAGCCAGTCTCACTGCAAGTATGTTGAGAAGTCACGGCCTGAAGGTCTGGGCCTCAGCCAACAGGGAACTCACCAAAGGATATGGGGCTCATTTTCTTGAGGCAAATTACTGTGAAGAATCAGGACTAAATTTGACTAAAAAAACAGTTGCATCATTGCACTGTCATTTGCTGAATTGATTGAGAATCAGCACCAAACTCGGCCCTTCGGCCATAGCTCACAACCTCACTTTTTCATGTAGGCTTTTTTTGCTAATGGGAACCTTCCTTTTTTCTTGGTTGGGTTATTTTTCCCCTTTCCCCTTTTATTTGAATAATGTCTGTGAAAAACCATTTGCTTTCACGAGGCGGTTAGTTTACACTGGAGGCAGCAGCTCTGTGAGCTCGAGCCAACCCTGTCCTGTCTTTAGATTCATTGCAATCTGGCCACATTGTCACATATATTTTTAGTTTATGATGGTCCTCTAATACAATTCCAGCTTCCACACAGAGTCCTTCCAACAGTCTAGCTCAGGTTAATGAACTTCAGGCCACTTCTCTTCTGCAGGAATTTCGAGGCCCAGGGGGTGGCTGTGCCCAAGAGATTTGCCAAAATCCGCTACGATTTCACCGCGCGAAACGCCAGTGAGCTCTCGGTGCTGAAGGATGAAATCCTGGAGGTACGTGACCGCTCCTGGAAAAGGTGTGTCCCCCAGGGGCAGGAGAGAGCTCGGGATAGCAACAAGCACCAACTCCATTTTCCCTGGTGGTATCTCAGCAGTGACACAAAGCTTTGCTCAAACCCAAAGCTGGAGCAGGCTGCCTGTGCTGTGTCGTGTCATTTCCTCAGCTCAAAGACATCGGTCCCATTTTAACCACAGTGAGGAGGGAGGACAACAACTCGCTCTAGAGCCCTGCTCATCCCCCGCTGGGTCGGTTCCTTATCACCACTTCCTCCTCCACGAGGATTTGTTTTCTCTGAAAAGCACCTTTCTCATAACCTTTCTCTTACTGCAGCACTGTTGGCAGCTGGACAAGGTGGGACGTGACTTGGGCTGACACTGATCTGTGACCTGAGGAAAAGGTTTCTCTGCAAAATGTGGCTTTTTATTTATTTAATTATTTATTTTAATGCAAAAAGACATCAGAAACTCAGTCATTAGGAAAAAAAGGTCTGGAGAAACAGGGACATTATGTAGGAACTATGAGTTCTTCAGCACGCAGAGGTGCTCTCCTGTTCATCCTTACGATAAATTCTGATGCTTTCCAGGAGAAGTTTCAGTCCTGGATTGCATCTGAGAGCAACAGATCTGATTAGAGCTCCTGGCCTCAGTGATGTCCTTCTGGCAACTTCACCTTTTGGATGGTTCGGCCCCGCTATATCCTGGTTGTTTATGCCTGAAATCCCATTTTCCCACAGCAGATTTATTTTTGTCCCTCTCTCAGGTGTTGGAAGATAATAAGCAGTGGTGGAAGTTGCTCAACCGGAGTGGGCAGGCCGGTTATGTTCCGTACAATATCCTGGATGTGGTGAAACTGGAAGAGCTCAAACAGGTCTGTAGTCAGGTAATACCTGACTGGTATCAGCTGCAGGGCACAATCTGCCTCTGGGAATAATGTTGTCATTAGACCTCCCTGATTTCTTAGGATACTATGCACCAATCAGGACAGACCTTCAGAAGTAGACAAAGCCAGGAGATTCCTGAGTCTCCTATGATAAAATTCACATTTTGCTACGATCGTCTTCCCAAATAAGGCCTATCCTTCCTATTTGTGCACCAGCCTCCTGCTTTCCATATTTTTCCACATCAAGATTTTTCTTGGGGGTTAAATTAAAGATGGACACTTCCCTCAGCCAGTTCAGTTCAGCACCAGGAACACGTTACTGGAGTGGAGGCAGATGGAAACACCATCTAAGTGAGAATTAACTGAATACTGCAACTTGCACTGCAGAAATGTGGAGCTGGAGTGTTCTAAACACCCTAGGGAAGCATGGAATTGCTTCCCCATTTTGGTATTGCAGCGTTTGGGCAAAGCCTAAGGCGGCCCAGCAGGCTTCTGGATAAATCCCTGCTAGTTTAATCAAAACGTCAAAAAACTTTCCAGTCCGCTCCAGGCCCTTGGCAGTGGTCCCGCTTCACATCCCAGCTACGGAGCAGTGAGGCTCTGCCTTCCAATGAGATCGAACACGTTTGGCACAACTAGGAATTCCCTTGCGCAAACTTCAGACTTTGCTTTGGGTTCTTCATTCCCAGAAATTAACTTCTTCCATGCAGCTCCACCTGAGGTCTCCCCAGCCCCACATCAGCACAAGGAGAACACGGCAGTTTGTCCCTCCGTGGGTGTGAGGCAGAAAGCTTAAGAAAATTAAAAACGACCAAAAAAAATTCTTACTTTTCTTTCCCTTTCTAACCAGTCTAACCAGAGGTACAAAGGAGACCTGAGCCCCAGGGGCTATGGCCCATCCAGCCCAACCCACAAGCTGCCTGCCAGCTACGCCGGGGATAAGTGGGGCAGTGAGATGTTGTCGCGCCACTCTGCACAGGACGCCAAAGAACGCACGTGTGTGTCCCACTCTGGGCTCCCCTGGGTTTGGGCGCTCGGGGGACCAGACCTGCCCAAGGGGCTCCCCTGCACCTTTTACTGATCACAGCAATGGAGCAGCACTGTGTCTGGAGGCCATTCCAGGCAGGACAAGAGCCAAGAGAGCAGCCCTGGGGCTTGTGACACCGCCAGGGCTCTCGGGCGGCCCGGGCCGAGCAGGGCAATAAGTGATCACCCCATGCCTCCTTCCTCCAGTTCTAACTTCCTCCTCCTCCTCCCAAGGAGAGAGTTTCCTTTCTCTTCCAAAATGTTTAAGTGTGTCTAAGGAACAGCTCAGGTCAATCCCTTTCTCTCACTTCCTTTTGCTCATCTCCCGGCACACACACAGTGCCCGCCTGGCCGCTTCCTTCATGTGGTTCCACAGAATTCCCGGCCAAACAGGAGATCCGCATCACTCCCTCACCCTGCACGTGCTGTGGGGCTCACAGAGCAGGAGAGAGATCAGGGGCCCTGCTCACCTCACCCCTTATCCCACCCTGTCCACTCCTGGAAGCAGGAGCCCTTCTGGGACGACAGGAAGCCCCACCATACAAGGACACAAATCTGTTCGTATCACTGAGTTATTCTCCACAGTCTTCAGGAGTTTCATGGGGAAAGCGATACTGGATGAAGAGTCACTGGAGTTTTCACAGAAGCACAGGATGCCCTGGGCTGGAAGGGACCTTCAAGCTCATCCCATCATGAGTGTGTTGCTCATTCCCAGTTTGTGCTTCCTGCCGCTTCTGTTGCGGAGCAAAACCTGGAGCTCTGCGATCAGCAAATTAGTGACTAGAAGCAGCAGAGAGGACTGAAAAGGTCTCAATTCCAAACCTCCAATTGTAGATTCTCACAGAACTGTGCTTCCACATCAGGCAACAGCCAAGGGGTGATGGGAGCAAAATAAATGGCAACACAGGGGCACAGGAAAATGGGAATCACTTTTCTGGGCTGAATTTAAATAAGAATGTTGAGCCACATCCCCATCTGCCTTACAGTTTCCCCACAAACATTTAATGGCATTTTTGACTGAAGACTTGCTTTCATTCCCTACTTGTTTCTACAGAACTTATTCACCAAACGGATGAGCTGAACGACGAGCTGCTAAAGAAGATCACAAACAATAAAATTCAGCCTCCCCACAGGAATTTCAAAGTGGAAAAGCCTCAGCAAGTTTTCGTGCCCCTCACCTTTGAATCCAGCACTGAAGAAGTCAAAGCCTGGCTGGAGGCCAAGTCATTCAGCAAAGAGTAAGATTTGCCCTATTGCCACGTGCAATGCTCGTCCTTCCCTGGAGAAGGAGCGGGGGAGGCCACCGGCACCATCTCACCTGGGACAAGCCACTTGGATTTACTTACAGAGCCTGTGTTGCAAATTAGATTTCAACCCTGTTCAATCCAGGCTCTATAACCAGAATGTTCAGAGCCCAAAGTCACTCCCTTTCTCTGGTATAAATATTTTCTTGGAGATAAACAGTTAACTAACTAAATCCAAGGCCTGAAATGCTACTGGAATTGCAGCTGCCGCCTTGGAACAGCCCCAGGGCCCCGTGATATGGTCCCACTGCAGCTCCTGGCCTCCCATCTCCAACTCCTCACCTCTGGCACGAGGCCACGTGCAGCACAATCGTCACCTCCCTACTTTGTGTCTCCCCAGGACCGTGGAACACCTGGGCATCCTCACCGGAGCTCAGCTCTTCTCCCTCAACAGAGAGGAGCTGAAGAAGGTGTGCGGTGATGAGGGAAACAGAGTCTACAGCAAGATCACAGTGGAGAAAAACCAGTTGGAGGTAAGCATTTTTCTGGATAATTCCTGCTGGAATGGGGGCTGTACCAGCAGCATCAGATAGCTCATTAAACAGGCATTTTAAAAAATACAATTGTGGGGAAAAAAAATGCAACCAAACCTACACCAGCAATAAAACACACGTAAAAATTCCGAAGTGTCTTTTGAGCAAATCTGTAAGATCCCCCTGTTTCCACTAATTAATCTGCTTTTTACTGATATCACTTATCTCTTTGAAACTAGCTCTACTTTTACAGCATTAATTAAATACTGTCACTTAACTGCAGCTTGAAGTTCAAATCCAAACTGCCTGTTTTGTTTCCATTCCAGAAAAGCAGAGGGGAGTCGGAGCTCCAAGAAATCACGAAGCGCCGCCAGGAAAGGATTGATTCTGCAAATTAAAGTCTCTCTGCTTTATTTCAGCTCTTAGCCCTAAGTAGTGCAGAAAAAAAGGGAATGAAAGCAATGATTCCTGGCCCAGGCCAGATGCAGCAGAGCTCCCCTTGGGGTCCAGCTGCCATCAGAGTGACAATTCCTTGAACACTGTTGGGAAGGGTTGACAATAAGACCATGTCCCACTGGGAAAGGTGTTTTAATTTTGCATGAAGTATTTTTTTTATAACTATATATTTTATACTGAAATTTTCCGTGCATGCGATCAGAGCAGGATTCACACGGGGCTGGATGTACAAGGGCTGGCTTCAAGCAAAAAAAGACCCCCAAAGCTTTTCTCCGAGGGCTGTCCCCTGCTCCCCACTCTCCCCTGGCAGAGCAGGCGTGGCACACAGCACAAGAGAGGCCAGCCTCAAGGCTTGGAGCCTGGACCAGAGGAATAAGGCTTTAGAACCCTGCAATGGTTTAGGTTTAAGGAAAGGACATTAAAGCTCATCCCATTCCACCCCCCTGCCATGGGCAGGAATGCCTGTCACAAGCCCAAGTTGTTCCAAATCTTGTCCAACCTGGCCTCGGACACTTCCAGGAATGGTGAGTCATGACCTCTCTGGGCAACCTAACCCTTTCTATTTCCATTTCCATTTCCTCCTCAGTGCAGGTGTCCCCTGCAGCCCACGAGCACAGGGCCGGTGACAACTGCCTGTCCTTGTCCTGTCCCCCTGTGCCCCCTCGTTGGACAAGGCTAGAATGGCAACACACATTCCCGAAGTCTGGCTGCTTCCTTAAATCCATGGACCAGCTAGTGCTATCTCTGAACAGCTGAAATGAGCTTTCAGTGCCTAGAAATAAGCAGGAGTGACAAACAAAGGGATTTGAATCTGGAAATAGGTGAGTTCCACCCGCCCACCGCTGCTGATGCAGAGGCTGGGGCTGGGGGCAGCTGTGCAGCCCTTCCCTGGGGCACGGATCCTGCACTGGAATGTTGTGGTGGTGTTGCCAAACCGGGCCTCAAACCAGGAGAAGATAAGCCCTGACCGTTTGCTCCCGACCCAGGCACACCCACAGCCCTTCCCAGGGTGTTGGTCACTTGTCCCCATCTTCACATTTTCACTGCAAAAAGTCAGCTGAAATGATTCCCAAATAGCTGAAACCCCAAAGCACACTGGGAAAGGCAGGTTTAACACAAATTAAATGGCCACAAGAAAAAAACCCCTCTAATTTAGCACAGGGTGTTGCTCTTTACTTCCCGTTTTCCTTCATAAAGTTATGTGCATTTGTATATAGCAATCTGTAAATAGGGGTGAGGAAAATCCCTCTCCCTAGAAGCAGAATTAAGTGATTATGCTTCCAAAATTTACTCACCATTTCAAAACTCAAGCAAGCAGCGTAGTTCCTGTCCACAGCAAGTTTGGCACATTGCATTTCTAGCTCTGTTTGACTGACAGACCAATCTGATTGCAAAGCAGTGAAGCACACAGAGCTCCAGAGCTGCCCACAGCCCAGGGACAGCTGGGTTTTCTCTCTCAGCACATGCTGAGTCTTCGTCCAAATTTGTGCCTGTCATTGCACATTTAATGGAAAAAGCTTTAAAACAGCATCTGGGGAGCTCATGTCTAAAACTGAGAACACCAGTGCACCTTAGTTTTGGCTTCATTCTTAAGCGTCTCCAATGGATAATCTGTTTTCTTCATTTGAAACAGGACACTGCTCTCACCAGCAGAATTAGGGTGCAGGCAGGGGAGGATCCTGGGTTTAGTCACAGCCCTGCTAGGATCTGAGAAGGGCACTCACCTTGTCAGGGAGGGATGAAGAGGACAATCCTCCTGAGAAGCCCTGGCTCCGGATTAGGGTGGAGATGGGAGGCAGGATGGCAAGCACGGGAGGCGAAAAAGTTTCTAAAATGAAAATAAAAACGAATGTTGAGCTAGGAAACACACCATCTTCTAGTCCTGGGGTGTAGAGGAAAGCAAATCACAGGGAATTACGGTTATCTGGGATTTTAACAGGAGTGTACATGACAGCTCTGTAAAGCCGGGAGCCACAGGAGCACTTCCTAAAACAAATAGCTCAGTAGACCTTATTGCAGAGGCCACTTTTACAAATTTCCACGCGACTGAGCTGTGCATCTGTTCTGTTTGTACTGCCTGCAGACACTGCTATAAAGTACTGTACATTGATGTAACTGAGCGAAGGAGACAATGATATAACCATGCACTGTACAAGATTTATTAAAATAGTTAAGTTATAACTCCATCTCCGTCTCTTTCACTGGGTTTTCATAATGCTTTGTCACTGAGAGTCTCAGAAACTCAGCAGAATGTCTGAAACCACACATTTCCTTTTGGGTTTGGGGACTGACATTCAACAGGAAGGATGTTACGGCCTGGATAGCTGTGTCTTAAGAATAGGGGCAAAGCATGAGAAGGCTGCACAAAAGCACATTCTTGCCTCTCTGGAAGGGGAACGACTGTGGCAGCTGTCCCAAGTGGAACCATACAGAAAGAGGGAACAGCATAACCCCATGACTAGGAGCCTGTTACACGGATTCTCCAACATTTCCAGCCAAGAGCCATCCTGTTTCCAGAAGCAAAAGTTTGTCTTCTCTTTTCCTTAACAATTAAATTACCCAGCTGAAATAACTGGTAATTCCTTCTGTAGATGTTTTGGAGAGTACAATTTCCAAGTGGGCCCACACTAACAAGATCACCTCTTTTACAGCCTAAATAAAGTTCAGGCGAACCACGAGCCCAAAACACCTGCCTTACTGGGCCGAGGGCTCTCTCAGCGCCTGGAGCTGCACTCGATAAACCATTTCGAACCTTGCCACAACGGCGGGGAAGGGAGCCCAGAGCGCTCAGCTCCTGCAGCGGGGCACCACCGACGCGGCCCCGAGCCTTCCCTCACGGCCGCCTCCCTCAGGGGCTGCCCGCCGCCACCTTGCGGCACCGGCCGCGCCCGGGCCCCGCGCGGCCACGAGGGACGGGTGGCTCAGGGGCGGGTCGGGCGCCGTACCGGCCGCGGGGAAGACTGCCGGGGGTTCTGGCGACACGGAGACTCCGGGGACAGGAGGTTCCGGGCCCGAGAGATCTCGGGGCCAGGAGACTCCCCCGATACGCTCCGTCGGGGACGATGGCGGCGTCACGGTCGCCAAGGCGAACCCCCGCCCGGCCCTCACGAACCAGCCAATCAGAATCGCTCTCCCTCCCGCGGCCTCGTCCGTCTCCTGTCCGCGCTCCTGATTGGCCGCTGCCGCCCAGCCAGGCTGGGATTGGCGGCGGGCGGCGGGAGCGCGCGGGCCGGTGCCCTTCGGGCACGTACCGTCCCTCCTGGGCGCGCGAGTCCCCCGGAGCCGCGGACGTGTCGGTGTCCCCCGTGAAGCGGCAGAAGGTGGAGTCGGCGCTGGACCAGCTCAAGCACCACACCACGGTGGTGGCCGACACCGGGGACTTCAACGGTGAGAAGCGGCATGAGGGGATCCTGTCTCCGCAGCTTCTGCTTAGCCCCCTCTCCCGCCCCTCTTCACGGAGAGTGGGCGAGCCCGGCCGAAGGGGCGCGCGCTGCGGGGACCGACCCACCCTGGGGCCGGAGGGGGGGCGAGCGGGACGGCGCTGGGTCTCCATCCCAGGGCAGACCCCGCCGTGATTTCTCCCAGTTTGCCCTCGAGTGTGCCCTGACCACTCCGTTCAGCTCTGTGTGCTGTCAAGGAGAAGTGCCAGACTGAAGCCAGGCTCTGCTGTTCTAATTAATTTTGGGTTTTCTTCCAGTGGGCTGTCTAGATCTGGGACTTGTTTGGGGTTTTTCAGACTCACGCTTGGACGGGGCTTGGAGCAGCCTGGCCCAGTGGAAGCGAGTGGAACTGGATGAGCTTCAAGACTCCTTCCAACCCAAACCATTCCAGGATTCCATGATATGCTTAAAAACTGATTTGGGGTTGGAGAGAAAGAAGGGAAATGATGCTTTTTATTTGTTTCACTTGAGCTGTACATTGATCTTTTCCCTTTTTGCATTTCCAGGATGCAGAAAGTGAGAAGGAACTTGAGGAGATGTGCTTGGTCCAAGAGAAATAATTTTGAAAAAACTCATCTCACTGGATACTGCAGCAACAGTAAAATCCCAAATGGATTTCATGATCCTGACAATTCTGAGTGCACTTCAGGGATAAGGCACAAGATCTTACAGAAAAACAGACGCAGCAGCACACATCCAGGAAAACATCTTGGAATTAATGGCATAAAATCGTGGTTTATTTTCCTGCATCTGTTTGATTTTAGGATCCCTAAAAATGTTACATTCCTAGCATCAGGGGTCAGGGGGTAATTTAGAGGTAGTTGGTGATAAATATTTTTGGTTATATGTAGGGCAGATATTTATGCCTTACAGAGTTATGTAATATAAATATGTATTATATATTAGGGCATATAGCTATCTATTTATATATAACCTATTTTTTATGTGTGCCCAGATATAGTTTATATCAGACACTGTGCCTGTCTGAAGGCCTTGCTACTGCGCTCCTAACTCATTCCTGAGGAAAACATCAGGCAAAAGTTGGTAGGTTTAACTGGTTCCTCTTTTCCTTAATAATTATTTTACTCAGTTGGAATAACTGATAACAGCTGTTAGAGATGTGCAGTTCCCAGTGGGCCCAAGGCACTTTTTTGCACAACGCAGAGTGGCGTTTAAGGTATTCAGTAGTCAGAGAAGTGAGGATTAGGATTTTGAATGCTCTTGGACAACAAGGCTGGCCAGAGATCCCTCCTAACTCACTGTGGGACAGCAAAAACCCCACAGCCAAGGGTAACCAGGGATTGTGGGGATGGAGAATTTAATGGCATCAGGGGGCAGCAGTGCCAGTTCAACTGATAAAAAAGTAAATCCACGACTGCTCTAGAGGAGTATTGTTCCTGGACGTGTATAAATACAGGGACACCTCTTTACTCTCAACTGAGGGAGGTTTGTGGTTGTGGTGCCAGTTTACCCTTGAGAGTTCCAGGCTTTATTTCAGCTCCCCTAGCCCGGCCTGATGTGCAGCAGTGGTGCGAGGGCCGGAGCCGTTCGCTGGCTCTGGGAACGCAGATGCCATCATGGCCCAGTGGGGGGGGGAGCTTAGGCTGTGGTGGCAACCTAGGAAAGGGATCAGATGGCTCCTGGAACTGCCCAGAGTGCAGGAAGGGAGGGGGAACTGAACTGCTCCCACAGACCCCTGCTGGGCTATGGATCTGGGCCAGGCCCATCAGAAAAGTGGCAGCATCAGTGGCACCTCAGTTGTTACTGTCCTTGGAGCTCTCAGGATCAGGATGAAATCATGTTCATGCACTACTGGGAAAGCAGGGAGCAGGATCAGTGCTCTAACTCTCTACACTCTCTCTCCAGGAGTGCCTTGGGTCATGGCAATTTCATGTGTGGAATAGTTTCCTGTGTCTGCCTGGGCAGCTGCAGTTATTGCACAGGCATTCAGGGCTGACAGTTCCCTGCAGGGAGAGCTCAGCACATGTGCCCAGAGGCAATCCCAGCATCTGCAAGAAAGAAAAAAGCAGCAAAAGGTGATTGCTTCTCTTTCAAAGTTATTTCAAGTGCTCACACCCAAACCCACCTTTGCTCTTGATTCTGGCCAGGTGCATGGTGAGCGCTGGGCACAGGTCATGTCATCCATGCTGGTGTGAGTGATGCTTTCTGGGGGAAAGCAGCTGATCTCCAAAGTTCCCTTCCTGCCCCATGCCTGATCTGCACAGGAGAAAACCTCTTCCAGGAAGGGATTGTGCTTCCTCTAATGCCATTTGCCCAGTCTGTTCCATGGGGATATTGCCAGCCTGGGGCAGCAGAGGCACACGCAGCTCTCAGCACTCTCTGCTCCAAGCACAGCTCTGGGCTCCTTTGCACACTGCCTCTGCCATGGGGGTTTTCTCCAGGAGAAGCCAAGGAATTGCTCATGGAAGGGTGCAGATTAAGTTATCCCAAAGGGAAGCAAAGAATAAATATCTCATTTTTCCATCAAAATGCTCATGCTCTTTCCTACAGATTATTTCAAGTTTTTCCCACAAGCTTTGCCCTACCCATCATCCCATTTTTACCCCCAAAAGTAATTTTCTCTGTCCTCCAGAATGTCTCAGTGTCTATCCCCAAAATTTTCACTGTGTCTCTGCAAGTGACTACCTCAGTTTACCTCATGCTGTTCATTCTCTTCCCTGGGGATTGCTTCAGATTTTCCCTCCAAGCTGTCCCTGTCTGTGCACTTCTGATTTCTTCTTTTTTACAAGAAAGTATTCATTCACTACTCTGGAGATTAGCTCCAGTTTTACCCCCCCAAAATTGCCCTAACATTCACTAGTCATTGCCTGATTTTTACCTCACTATGTTCATTCTCTCCCCCTAGAGATAACCTCAGGTTTTACCCCCAGTATTTTCCCTACCTGCCCACTAACTATTTACTCTTTTTGACCTATAAATATTCTCTTTCTATCCTGGAGATTTCATCAAGTTTTACCCTGAAATATTTCACTATCTTTCCAGTACTGTCTCACTTTACCTCAGGATGTACGCTCTCCCTGCCACACATCACCCCAGCTTTCACCTCCAAAATTATTGCTACTTGTCCACTACTTATTACCTGATATTCACCTCAGTATGTCCATTCTCTGCCCAACAGGTCATTTTAATTTCTACCCCCCAAAACTTGTCCAACCTGTCACCTAGTGACTGCCTCAGTTTACCTCAAAAATGTTGTCTCCCCTAGAGATTACCTCAGACTTGACCCCCACATTTTTTCCCTGTCTGCAAGTTACTACCTCCATTTAACTTCAGTATGTTCATTCTCTGGACTACAGACTCAAGTTTACTCTCAATCTCCCTGCCTCTCCAACACTGATTACTTCCTTTTTACCTCAAAAGATTCATTTATTTTCTACCATGGAGGTTACATCAAGTTTCACCCCCAGAATTTACTAATACTTCCACAACTGATTCACTCAGTTTACCTCAAAAAGTGTTCATTCCCTCACCTAGAGGTGACCTTGTATTTTACCCCCAAAGGTTTCCCTACCTGTGCACAACTGATTGCTATAGTTTACTTCAAAATCTTCATGCTCTCCATTACAGGTCACCTCAAGTTCACTTCAAAAGTTTTCCCTACCATTTCCATTAGTGATTATCTCAATTTTTACCTCCAATAAGTCATTCTCTACCTACAGACACTGGATAGTAAATCATACAAAGATCTAAAACATTGCACAAGAAACAGCAGAAAGTTTTCCATGAATAACACAAGTTCCTTTTTTCCCCTCCTCCGCCTAGGACTGCTACCAGGAGACAGGAGAGCTGCTATCAACACTCAAACCTCCCAAGCGTTGTTATTGCTCAGAGAGCTGCGCTGGCACTGAGCTACTCCCATGCGCCTGCAGGGCTCTGGGGAGGGGCAAGACGACCTCCCACTCCTGCCTGGAGAAATTTCAATGCCCTAAAAAGTCATTTCCCTTCTCTCTCTCTGACCCACGGCCAAAGCAGCTGTGTAGAACAACATGGACTACTCATGGAAGGGATGATTCAGTTGTGGGAAAAACGCTAAAGAAGGCCTATCACCCCAAATTTCAGGGTGAAAACACACTGCTTGTTAACAGGAGCACACAAACTCATTTAAACCAGAGAGCAAACTGCACACCAGGAAAAGAGCTGAAAGATAGGCCCTGCCTTGATTGATAATTCCAAAGGAAATTCCCCACAGATCATAGGCAATTACCTATAATTTTACCTCCCTAATCACTGGATTTCTGACTTGGGTTGCTGTGGAAGTGTTTCACAGATGCCTTGAGGGGTCAGGGGCTTGGCTGGATTCTTTGTGGTTAGTCCTGACAGGCCCAGGCCAAACCCACCCACCTGCATCGCTGCTCCACCCCAAATTTGCATGAAATACTGAGAACAGGTTATAAATACTCCCCTTCTCTGTCCTTCCTGACACATCCATGGAGCAAATGTACTCTATCCATTGTTCCCAAGAGCACCTCTCCAGCCCAAATCCCAGTTTTCACCAACACAAACCAAACAGACCTAAGACAATTATTCCATCAGTGCCTGCAATTCTGAGCTCCCTGTTCCCTGCCACTCACACAGCAATCTCACCTCAGCCCAGAGACTCCCTGTCCCCAAAGGGAAACACAACCTGATAGGGCACAGCTCTGGCACCACATTTCCCCTTGTTCCTGAAAAGCCCTAGGTAAATCCAGTCCCTCAGACCTTGCATCCCTGAACACCAGGAGAGCTGGTGTTTTACCCAGATCCCAGTGCCCTGCACGGCTGCGCTGACACGAGCACAGGCCGATCGCTCCGCCCAGCACCATCCCTCATTTTCCTCCCATTGCTCCCCAAGTGTCCCCAAAGCACCCCAGCGTGTCTGTGCCGGGGCCAGGGCCTGCCCCGACCAGAGGCTGTCACCCAGCCTTGCACCTGCTCCCACCCCTGGGAGAGCTGGGAATGCACTGAGAGCTCGGCTCCCCAGTCCTCAGACACACAAATAATGCCCAACCTGCCCCTCTGGGCACAGCCAAACACCACAATTCCATCATCCCCAAGGAACTCTGGCAGTCGCCTCTTCACCTCTGCCCTTTTCCAAAGGACACAGGTAGGACTGGGCTGTCAGAAATGGTATTCCCTAGGCAGTTCATCCCAGCACAAAGGAGAAGAGGAACCCTGTGTCCCTCTGACTGACCCCACAGCATGGGCAGGACCAGCTGGGTTCTTCATATTCTAAATTTTAAAATGAACTGAAGAACCTGAAAGGCAAAAAACAACACACATATAAGGTTAGAGCCAGTCAACACACACAGACAGACACACTCTCAGACACCCCTTCTTCAGCTTACACGCTGACTGCAGCCCTTACTAGAAACACTCCCCCCTAAAGAAGATGCTTTAACATCTTCTTCCATCTGCTGCTCCTTGATGTGGAACAGTAGATCCTGGGAAAATTGGTAGCATCAGTGACCATAGGGATCAAAATTTGCCTTAGGGACCTGCAAGACAGCATGAGGCAGTCTGCAAAGTAGCTGACAGCTAGGAGTTATCCCCACACCAGCCCCATAAACTTTCTACCCAAAAGCCCATAGACAGGAGAGGAGAGTTCTAAAACTGTTCAAACTAGCCATGACTGAATGTGCCAGGGCAGGGCAGCTCCAAGCATAAGTGGCACATGGACACACAGTGCATCAAATATAGGCAAAGATGACATGAAGACTTGAGATAACGCTTCAGAAGATAAATTTTTGAGACCAGGATGCTTTGAGGCGACAGAAGCTACAAAACTACTGCAGTGAGGAGGGTCTAGTACACTTCATACAGAAGTCCAAGGGAACGGCACATGAAAAAAAAGATACTACCAAAACTGAGAAGGAAGATGGATAGGAACACCTTGTGTACTTCTTCTGGTCTCAAAAAGCAAAACCATAAAGATGCCAGAATAAGCCCGATCCAGGAAAGTATGCAAGTGCTCCTGCTGCCAATATGGCCCATAACGATGCCTGTAAAGCACTGAGACAACACAAAGCCCTATGACACTGAAGACAACGGACACAGACCACATAACATAGACACAAACTGAAACTGCCCAGCAGTTTTACCTGATGGACCCACGATTGCTAGTGCAAGATAAGCCAGAGGCTGATGACGCCGAAGGAAAGAAGGCTCTACGGCAGTAGTACGTGACAGTGAAAGGTAAACTCCTTATGAGAAGTTAGTGCCAAAGCTGGTAAGAGGATGCTCAAGAAGTGCAGTAGGCCTAGAGAAGGAGGCAACAACTGCCAGCTGATACAAAGGGATCCCTAGAGAAGGATTCTGCTGCCAAAGGCTGAAGTGACATCACAAAACATGACCGACCCACAAATGGCCAAGATGCAAGATGTCCACGTGCTTGCTATGCTCAAAAGTGCTCAAAAGCATGGCTACACTGAAGAGTAGGCAAAATTTAGACCATGGCAATCGTGCCAGACCCGAAGGCAGGCTCCTCGGGTGAAAAGATGGACAATGACATCGAGACTCAAAATCCAATGATGCAAAGCTCACAAGAACATGGAGATGGGTTGGAACTGCCCGGCCCAGCAAAGGCTCAAGTGATGCTGAAGAGAAACCCTCTCTCCCTTCACCTCCAAGGGGCCTGGCCCACTACAGCCCTCTCCTCTCAGCTAACTTCAAATTGCCTCCTGTGATTCCAAAGGTTTTTGCCTTCTCCCAGCCAACAGTCCCCACACTTAGCTCTCTGAAGACCAGCAGACGAAATCCATCCTCAACAGAAAAGAATGCTTCAGCACCGTGGATGTCAATACATGACCCACAGCCCACTTGGGTGGCTGCAAAAGATGGAGAATAATGACAAAATTCAGACTGTGATGACATGTCCCAGAAGTGACCCCTTGCACAATGCCTCTCTCCCTCATAACTGCTGAGGCTCATCGCTCACCAGCCGTTTCCAAACTTAGGCTCTGCACCTACTTGTGGTACCTAAGACAACAAAACAGAAACTGCGACTATTGCCCTCCAGAAGAATAAATGCACGGGCTGGGCTCCCTCTGCACCACTGGCCCAGGCTCACCTCAAATCTCCATCCGACTCCGGAGGTGGCCCGGACGATACCCGCAAAGCGAAAAGGGACACGCTTCGCATGCTGCCACGTACCTCTCACCTATCAGTCGCCCCACCTAAATGCCAACTCACCTGCTCGCCTCTGTCCCTTGGCATGCCCAGGGCAGCAGCAGCACCTGCAGAGAAGCAAAGCAAAAAAACATGCTGAGAGACTGAAACCACAGCCTCCCCGCTCCAACTCAAGTACACCACACCTATAGCTTAAGCTTGCACCCACCTGGCCTCCAGCATCCCAGGGCCGGGACACCTTCCCAGTGGACCACCTAAAATGCACAAACAAAAACGGATGCTTAGAGCTGCACCAGAAACTGATACCCAAGCAGTAACAACTCATTCTGGCCACCAGTCACCGCTCACCTCGCTCCATCGACCTCAACCACTGATCTTCAGCATTACTTCCTACAAATAAAGATGAAGAACAAAGCTGTAACACACTCACCATTTACACTTGCCCTGCAAAGACAAACGGTGACTGACCTTCCTGTGGGAACCACCTCACCTGGTATGGGGCACTCTGCCACAGATTCAATCCATCTGCATCTGAAAGAAAGTGATGACAAAAGTCAAAGTACTGCATCATAACTTAGCAGCTCCAGACACTTTGTGTTAATCTAGAAATACCATCTTGAGTCCAACTAATCCCTACATTACAAATGTCAAGTCCCTAGGACTTATCCTATTACACCTACACCCAGACTATGTAGCAGGGCAAAGCAGCCCCAGGCCAAACACACAGACACCTGTGACACAGGAGATGACAAACAAGGGGATGCAACAAGGAGAGGAAAGTCTCAGCAAGAAGAATTACCAATGACATGACCTAGATGAGGCTCAAAGAACTCTGGCAGGAAAAGACCTTAACAGAAGGACTTACGCCAAGAACCGCAAAGATGGACGCCCGAGAATCGTACGGTTGGAATCCTCTACCTATCCTCGCATTCTCCCAAGTCCTAATCTGTTATAAGGGATCGTTGCGGTGCACAGCTGTCAATACAGCTCAGAACAAGACTGTAAAAGGTGTCTGACTCAATAGAGCTAAAGAGAGATGCGATTCCCATGCATGTCCGAGCTTGCAAGTCAAAGGTTCAAGGGTACCAGCGTCGGGCCAAGGAACACAAAGGAGCTGCTGAGGATGATGCCCAGCATTTCTGATAAGCCCCTCAAAGGGGTAAGGCAAAAGACATGTGACACAAGATGCCCACAATAGAGACACAGAACACACAATAGACAAGTGACACAACACGCACCGGGACTGCTCTGCCCTGCACACCTCAGCATTGCGATCAACAGCGAGACTTTGCCTTTACGTGGCCTAAGGGGCCCTCTCGTGGACATCCCCATCTCCAAAGCTAATTCAAAGATCCCTCCCACCAAGTCCTGACCCAGCACCCCACTCTCATCCCCCTCCCTGAGGTGTAGCCCTCGACTTAGCTCTCAGATATCCAGGGATGCAAATCCTCATCAGGTGCAAAACAAGGCCACCTCATCATCTGGAAAGTTCCTGCCCTCAGAGGGCTGTTCTCTCTCAGTCTACTACAATAAAGAAAACCAAACATCAGTGCCTGAACTCAGCAGCACATCAGCCAAAACCCAACAATTCCACTACTCACCGGCTCCTGAGAACGCCCCGGTCCTTGGCTCATACTCTGTGGCCGCACTCCGAGGCCGACGTCGCAGGGTATCCCTGGGTTAAGGGGAGACAAGGTGATGTGGCATTGCTGAAACTTGAGGGGACCCTCGCTCCTCCCTCCCTCCCCGACTCGCCACAACTCCTCAGCCATTGCCAAAGGCTGCCCAGATGGCACCTTCAAACAGAAAAGGTACAGGCTTCATCGCAGAGCCCTGTAATACTTCTGGAAGGCTCACAGGGGCAGGCAGCTCAAGGGTGATAAACTGGCTCCATCAGCTGGTCCATGAGGGGGTTCAGCCCCTGTAGGCATAATACAAGTGGGCCACCTAAAACACACAAATGGATGCTCAGACAATGCATGCTTTGAGCTGCCCCAGAATTTGGCACCCGAGCAGTAACTGGTTGCGTCCACTGGTCACTGCTTACCTCACTCACTTGACCTTGACTGCTGATATCCAGGTTTACTTCCTAAAAATAAAGACAAAGAACAGCCCTGAAACATAACCAAAATGAAACACCACCCCTGAAAAGCTGAATGATGACCAACCTTCCCAGGGGAGAAGGGGCAAAACAAAATGGAAAGGCACATGCCCATGTAGTGTCCAAAAGGGTTGCATTGCTGAGGTAGGTTCCACCTGAAAGTGCTTGACTGTGATCTCTTTCTGCAAGGGTGTCTGTCATGTTGGAGTAGCAATTTGAATGCTGCAGACCACCTGTAAAACGCAAAAAAAAAAAATCAAAGGCTACTTATAGTTTCATCACTAATACAACAACTCCAGTAGCATCCAGTTCTGTGCTGGAATCAATACTCATCCAGCTCATGGTCCCCCCAGTGCCAATACCCTGCTGTGCCAAGTGCTTCGCATCTTCAAAATGAAAATCCCAACAGTGAGGTAAACATAGAGCCCAAAGTCAGGCCGTAGCTTGGACTTCAGGCACTGACCCACCTCGCTGCTGTGCTCCTCTGGTCTCCTCCATTCATATCAGGTTTACATGCTCTCCCTCTGCAAAAGAATTATTTGTCAAAGTTACCCAGACAGACAGGGAAAGCTTAGCCTTTCCCAAGTTCTCATTCCTCAAAGCAAACTGCCTAGGATCCCACAGTAGTCGGCCTTAGGACAAACTACTATGAAACTGCAAGACACCACTGCACCACTCCCACATCTCCACTGAACACCACACAGACTGGCCACAGTCACTCCATCCGAGGCGTGGCTCAGGTGGCTGAGCAAAGCAAAAGGCTCCCTGTAAAGTCTCCTTTCTTCTCCACCTAACCCCCCCCCCCCCCCCCCAAGACTACTCTACAGAGCAGAGCAATTCCAGGCTAGACACAAACTCAAACAACACATTATACTACAAGCAGTGGGACATGAGGATGATAAAAAAAGCTCTCGGCAAGAAGAACGATAGCAAGGACAGGGACGACGCCAAAAAAGATAACTGATGGTATGGCAATGGTGGATGAAAGAGGCTCTAAGGAGCAGAAGAAAAGACTGGAACAGTGACCTGTTCTAAGAACTGTCAGTCACAATGATCAAGATGGCTGTGAGAGACAAGGCCACATTTAGAATGCTCCCATATCCTGACAATCTTACAAGCCCCAGGACATTACAGCTCAAGGCTGGAAAGGATGGATGGCAGTACAGCTGGGAACAAGGCCTCAGAAGAGATCTGACTCAATGCTTTCAAGATGTGATTCCAAGATGTGGCCAAGCCCACTGGTAAAAGAACAAGTGATATTGGCATCCTACCAAGAAGTACGAAAGTTCAAGAAGCTAGAGATGATGGCCAATGCTTATGATGAGCCCCTTAAGGGTAAAAGGCAGAGAGATCTGATCCAAGGGAAGCCAAAGACACAGAACACACACCGGACAAGACAACACACACTGGAACTGCTCTGCGCTGCACACCCTACAGTTGCAGTCAAAAGTAGGGCTACTCCCTTTAGCTTACCTAAGAAGGCCCTTGGAGAGCATCCCTTTCCCCTACACTACTTTTTAAATCTCTCCCAGCAATTTCCAACCCACTACCCTGCTATCATCCCTTCTCCGGGCCCCAGCCCCCAACTTAGCTTTCAGATGACCGGTGATGTGAATCCACACTGGATGCAAAGGAGTCCACCTCAGCCATCTCCAAAGGCACTGGGATCACCAGGTTGGCCTCTTAGTCAGCTATGACAAAGAAAACCAAAATCAATGCACCAGTGTAGTGGCATACAAGCCAAATCCCAACAAGTCAGCTACTAACTGGGACCCTGCTCCCGCTCCCACTCATACTTGCAGTCTTTAACTTACCTATCAGAAGCCTCCATCTCCAATGTCATCTCTGACCCAGGGTAGCTCCCTCTTGCAGTACAATGAACCTGCTGAAAAATTTGAAGTGTAATACTGACACAATCTGGAATTTCAGGAAATTGCAGTGCTTCTAAGAAAAACAAGGCAAAGGAAAAAAAAAATACAAAAAGCACCAAGCACCTTAACAACCTTGAACACTCGATCCAAAAATCATGAACTATGCACTCAATGCTATCTTCTTCACAGTGTCTTCAAAGCCTCTATTGCTTTAGATGCCAAAAGCACCTGCTGAAAGAAAACTGAGAAAACCTGAACGACCCCCCCCCCCCCTTCATGGAAATAAGAAGACACCCTCAACCCAACTAACCCCACGGAAAGAATGAGCCTTTTTTTACCCAGGGCTGGGGTTAATATACCCCTGGCCGGGCCCGCCTCTCGTTCCCACAATGCCCGGGAAAAGGGAGGAGGCAATTTTACCAGAAGGGATAAAAGCACTGGGAGGAGCTGCAGCTGTTTGGCTGCTCTGCCTTAAATTCCAGGTGACTAAAGGGCTCTGTAGATGCCTTCTGTTTTACTACAGCTGCATCCACTGAAAGGGTAAAAAAGCTTCTTGTTTTGGCAGCGTAGACACATGAGTTGCATGATTCCTTGTTAAGTTCTGTAATTGTTCATTGGTGGCTATTGAGTCACAGGACTATGGAGGGTGGAGAAGAATAGTAATAATATACATGGTGTAACTCCTGTTGGGGTCTCTAATTAGGGATGTATTCATTATAAATAAAACTGAAAAAATAATGGGCTCTCTGGCAGCAGGAAGGTTTTGTGAGTGCTGGGCTCGCTCCCTTGTGAGAGATTAGGTGCCAGTACCCAGCTAGAAGTGCCCTGAAGTACAGATTTAAATTCTTAAAATGCTGAAAAAGGGGGAGCTTCCTTCAATTGAACCCCTTAAAATGAGAGACTAGGGAGTGTTTATCTCTACTTAAATAGATGCCATAGCAATAAATGGGTTCTCTCCTCTGAATCCCCTAAAATACTGGAAAAAGAGGGGTTTTCCTTACTTCAGGTCTCTCCAGTGATGGAAAAAGGGGGATTTCTCCCTCAATTCACACCCTTATAAAGGAGGGACAACCGGGCTTTCCCCTCAATTTAAACCTTGGGATGATGAAAATGGGGGAGTTATGCTCAATTCCAATCAATAAAATAGCATTGTCAAGGTTTTCCCCTTCTATTTAAACTGGAGAATAATGGAAAATGGGGATTCCCTGTCAAGTGATACCCCTAAGAGCATGGAAAAGGCAGGGTTTCCTTCAACTGATGCCCTTAAAATTGCAGAGGAAGGGGATTCCCCCTCAATTTAAACACAGACAATTATGGAAAAGGAAGTTTTTTTCCCTCCGTTTAAATCCCTTTTCTCCTCATAACCCCCCTTTTTTGGGGGGGGGCACTGGGGAAGGGCTGCCAAGATGAAAGGGGAAAGTGGAATGTTTCCCTGGGACCCCACATGCTGCCCTGCCTGCTCAGGTGCTGCCCCTTGGCACGAGGGGTTTTCCCTGGGCATTTTCTGGGAGCAGTGCTCTGTGCCCAGGTGCCTCCGGCTGCTCCCCAGCTCCTGCCGGATGCTCCGACCATTGTCCCTGGAGGGACACTCGGGATGCCCCCATTGCCCCTCTGGACCAGCAGCTCCCTGCACAGCTGTGCCCGGGGAACCCTCGGAGAGCGGCCTCTGGCAGGAGCCGCCCCCTCCTCATCCTGGCCGCTCACACCTGGGGCTGCTGCGGGCTGTGGGGTCAGCGGCGTCGGGGGCGGGCGGGAGGCGCGTGGGCGCCGGCCAGCAGGCATCGGCGGGGACACCTCCGTGCCGCGCGCGCCGCGCCTCTCCCACGAGAGGTCCCCGCGCCCCGCGGTGCCGTGCCGGGCTCTCGTTCCCCCCCCCCCGCGCCGCCGCCGCCCCCCGCTCCCTCCGGCCCGGGGAGCTGCAGGAAAACGCAAAAGCATCGAGGAAGAGCGGGCACCGGAGCTGCCCGAGCCATCGGCTTGCCCGAAGGGCGGCGGCTGCCCGCAGCCGGGAGCAGCCACCAAGGATGGAGCTGCTGTTTGCCGGGAGGTGGGAGCTGGGGGCAGCCGGAGCCGGAGGCAGGCTTTCCCCGGCAGGTGAGAGCTGGGGGCAGCCGGAGCCGGAGGCAGGCTTTCCCCGGGAGGTGGGAGCTGGGGGCAGCCGGAGCCGGAGGCAGGCTTTCCCCGGGAGGTGGGAGCTGGGGGCAGCCGGAGCCGGAGGCAGGCTTTCCCCGGCAGGTGAGAGCTGGGGGCAGCCGGAGCCGGAGGCAGGCTTTCCCCGGGAGGTGGGAGCTGGGGGCAGCCGGAGCCGGAGGCAGGCTTTCCCCGGGAGGTGGGAGCTGGGGGCAGCCGGAGCCGGAGGCAGGCTTTCCCCGGCAGGTGAGAGCTGGGGGCAGCCGGAGCCGGAGGCAGGCTTTCCCCGGGAGGTGGGAGCTGGGGGCAGCCGGAGCCGGAGGCAGGCTTTCCCCGGGAGGTGGGAGCTGGGGACAGCCGGAGCCGGAGGCAGGCTTTCCCCGGCAGGAGGGGCCGGGAGGATTTCAGCTCGCAGCGGCTCTCGGTGGGTGCTGGATGGAGCCCGGGCTGAGCCAGGTGGCCGGTGCGGGTGCTGTTCCTGTCCCCAGGCGCCGATGAAATGGCAGCTCGGAGCAGCCTCGTGTGTCTGTGTGGAAGCAGCTCCGATGCTGGCAGCCAAATCAAATCAAATTGCTGTCAGATTTGTATTAAATGTGGTGTTTAAATCTGGAACTGCTCAGCTCCCCAGGTGGGAAAGTGCTTGGAGTAGCCAAGCTGAGCCGTTGTTGAGAATTCCAAGCATTGTGTCTTTACTCTCCTTAATACAGCGTTTAAATAATTGATACTTGATGGAGACAGTATCAGGGGGATTTGTTAGAGGGGCAGGGATGTTTTTTCACCTGGCAGTGTGTTGGGATAGTCAAGACTCCTTATGTCAAAATTAATTGATCTTCCTTCTTTTCCTTTTTTTTCCTTTCTAGGTTGTGGCTGAGTGGGAAGAATATTTGGGATAAAGAAATGAAATGCACGAGGGAAGCTTCGTGTTCCCGTGGAGATGCTTTAGGCGCGTGCAGCTTCTGAGCTGCACCGAAACTTGAGGCTCCCACAGAAGCTTCCTGGTAAGCCTGAGTGGGTTTACTGCATGGGGGTTCCAGTCACTGCTGGACATACTCTGAAGTCCTGGGAAAACATGGAACAATAGCTCTGAGTGGAAAAAATATATGCTCAGCATTCTCTAGGGAAAATTATAGTTGGCCTGTAAGTGTACCCCCACGTCTGCATTGGTTAAAAAGTCAGTCCCACACACTTTCCTGGCTGGTGTGAAGTTGTATAGTTCATCAGATCTGATCCAGTGTGTAAAGAAATGTTTACTGTGGACTTTCAGGAGATTATTAAACTTGATCTCCCTGGATTGACAGAATGAATCCACATAGGATGCAGAGCAGGATGTGGTTTCTCAAACAGAATAGTGACATTCTCGAAGAAGGCTACAAGCAAAGGGAATCTTAATTTTAGTTATTGAACACAGAAACATTTATATCTGCTTATGCAACTCTTAGAAGGGAAGAAGAACATGGCCATTCTGTGCAGTCCTTTGTGGAAGTGTACTGGCTCAAATTGTCTTTCAAACAGCCAAGTGGCACCGGGTGTCACCTGGAAAAATTAAGTACTGGGGACACTTTACACTCATAAATGGCCTGACCTTGTGTACATGGAAATCAAGGGACTTCTGTAATGTTAGAATGGGTCTCAAATGATGGGTTTTTGCAGATTAGCAATCTATCCAAGGAATGATATCATAAAATTTTGTCTAGCAAAACCTGCTGCCAACATTTAAAAATATCTACCAAATGCTATTCCCGTTAAAACAGTCTTGTTAAAATTGTCTGTTCCAAACAGAACAAGATTTTACTGTTCTTGGTGATGTCGTTTTCCTCCTCAGATTTCTGTGAAAGCATGTGTTTCACAAGGCATATCAAAGTTGTCTCATGGGCAAAAACATGTAAACATCAAGCGTGTCATTTTCTTGAAATCCCCTGTAAAATGGCTCGCCACGCTGCCTTTAACCATTCAGAAGCATAAGAGGAAAAAAGGAATTTGCAGGCACTCCAAGGCTGGGTCTGTGGGAGATCTGAGATGAGCCTGTGGCTCTGCAGTCACCCATCAAGAAGTCACCCAAATGTGCTTTTTATCTTGCAGTTTCCACATTTGGGAGGCAACTACTGCGTAAAGGATCTGGGTTCTGCTAATGAAAAATATATCACAAGGTCCGTGTGTGGCTGGGTTGGTTCCATAGTTCCAGCCATACCTGCTGTTGTGATACATAATCCCAGTTCATACTCCTGGGAAGAGTTTCCTGCAGCAGTGCAGGTGGGAAGTTTCTCTCTTGCACTGGCTCCACATTGAGCTCTTTCTTCTTAATGCAGCCAGTGCACTGAAGGAGAACAAGCTCGCTTCTTCCTTGCCTGGTTGTTCAGGGTGAATCATTAACCAAGCACTTGAGTGACAAACCAAAATTGTTTGTTGAGTGCCTTCTGCAGTCTGCACGGACAGTTTGCCTTCTGCAGGAGGTACGGTTTTCTTCTCTCACGGAATGAAAGCACCACAGACCCCCTCTGCTCGCCGCTGTGCTTTAACCAGACCTGAAGTATGTACATAATAATACATAGATCTATATCTATCTACATATATATATGTACTGAAGTATATAATCTATCTATCTATAGAACTTCTTTATATGTATAGAAGTTCTGTGTTGCTCCTGCTTTATGCATGAGGAAAGGGCATACATATAATGAAGAAAGAAGTTAACTTTTCCTTGTACTCTTCCTTTGTAGCCTGTTGAGGCTTTTGGTGAGAGGAATTATATCTTTTTCCTAGCAGCACTTAATGAACTGAAATCATTCTCCAGGATGATGATGACATGCCAGTTCTCGGTATATGGATATGAGTCCTGAGATCCCACACACGGATACACAGAAGGACTGCATAATGTGCTGAAGATGGGGAGAAGGTATGCTTGGGTGAAAGGTGGGACTGTTTCTTCTAATGGCTGCTTACATCCAACAGCAAATACTGATTTCTCCCTTTTTAATGCAAGAGCATTTATCTGCCAGTGTTCAAACTGCATTTCCATGACATAAGAAGAGTTGTCTGGATAATTAACTAATACAGTTAAAACACATCAGTTTGAGCAGATGTTCTTGTCTGTGCTTTTAACGTGAATGGCCTTGATTTTGCAGCAAAGTCCGAGAGATGGCACCTGAATGCAAGGGTTTGGGTTTGTGAAGCTTTGCAGAATGATGGCCTATATTTATATTTTTTTCATCAACTCCCCATAAGCTGCACACAAACCTCGTTTAGAGAGTTTTACTGAGACAGCAGATTCAAGCCTTCGTTATTAGGGGACGTCTGCAATGCCATTGTCTGCTTGACATTAATTCTTCCAGCTGTGCATCGATGTATTGTAATGGCCCTGGGTTTTTTGGTCGCAGTTTGTTTCCTGCAGTGCCCTCGTGCCTGCGCAGCACTCGTGATGCTGACGTTGACCCTGGGCTGTGTGGCAGATGGGGCTGTCCCGTATCCGAAAGTTACGGGAATGTATGTAGGCGTCAGATGGAATGCTGGTCTCTCCGCTCACCCTTGGCTCTGTAATTTCGTCATCCAGCCATGGAGGACCTGTGCAGCCGTAACTGGCCAAGGCAGTGGGTGAGCACAAGCTGCAGCTCTGCAGGAGATCAGGGACCTCTTGCCCACAGCAGAAACAGCAAGTAACTGCAATTCTCAGAACTCGTTACTGTGCCCTTAACTGCAGTATTTCCCTGCTCTGTAATCTGGCCAAAGGTAGGTAGGTTTTGATAGGGATAGACACATTTCTACCACAAAGGTCACCTCTCTGCCAGATTCCAAAATTTCCCTTCCGGAGCTAGAGATCCTCATGTAAAAGGTTGCCTGAATTTAGGTAGCGTGTGCCAAGCAGTATATTTTTCCTTTAATAATATTCCTGGAAATAGCGGAACTGTTTTGGCTAAAGCAGATGCTGAACTGTTCAGAATGAAATTCTCAGAGCTGAAATCTGGCGAAGCAGAGTAACGTGCCCTTTTGTTAACCCTGGGGAAGGCTGAGCACCGTGGCAGCAGGGAGGGGAGGTGGCACTGCTGGTCGGCAAACCAAGGAAACCAAGGAGCGCTGCTTTTAGCAAACTGCCAGCTTGAAGCCAGTGAGGAACATCCTTGGGCTCCTGCACTCTGTGTTTTTATGTTCACCTTAAATAATGAACAGAGAAACCCAGAGGCACCAGTGCTGCTTCCAGCTGCCTTGAACTGCTTAAATAGGTAGTTTTAATCACCCAGGCTCCGTTCTCTCCACCTGTATTGCTCCTGGGCTTAAGGCTGGATGTATCTATGGAATCTCTAGTTATGTATTGGAGTTTGGCCTGAAGTAATTTGTGTTGCCGACTTGGTACTCTTTCCCCACCCTGGAAGTCTATCTGCAGAACCCCTCTGTGCCAGGCAAGAGAGTCCCCCATAGATGTTTCACTATACAGTTACATCTTTTGGGTTAAAGCCTTACAGGGCTATCATGTGAATGAGGACAAAGCTGTTTTTCTTCTTTGCTTTCTGCCCTGTCTTCTTTCTCTGTATTTTAGGACCCAAGTAACAGGGACATATAGCTCCTGTTCTGCTTCCTGGTTGTGTCACTGAAACTGCAGGAAAAACAAAAAGCCCTCCAACAACATTTTTAATGTTAGAGAGTCAAGGCACTACTTTCTTCTCTGGCCAGGATGTACCACAGAAATCATCTCATCCGCACATAGCCCGGGTGTGCGGAGAATCATTCCATGACACATGATCTTTACTAGAATTTTCAGATCTTTTTTGCAGTCAAAACTCACAGAAACGAATTGGGTCAGTGTTCATTGGTCTCAAGTTGTGTAGTTCCTAGTATCTGCTCTCCTATTAGATCCGGATTTCTTCGCTTCTGATGTTAATTAGATCTTCATTGCTTGAATTTCTTATCAGTCTTTGCCGGAGGCAGAGTCTGGGGTAGATGTTCCTAGATGGCCACTGAGGTTCTGTTGGTTCTGTTGATGTTCCATCGATGGCTTTATCTTGTTGGGGCTACTCCCAGTCTGTTGAAATGCTAAGCCCATCAGGCCTCACCTAGAGAAACAATGCCCTGGAAAGAAGCTTCAGTTCCCTTCCCCTGGGGCAAAGATGAGCAAACCTGGCTAAAGTCATAGATAAAAGATTTTTAAACTGGTATGTTTTCTAACAGTTGTATATAATGCTTTATTACATAAACGGGCTGGGAAAAGCTCTGGTACCCCTGACCAAGCTGGTTTTGTCTCAGACAGTGCTGTTATTTTGGGGCTAGACATGAAGCTGCTGTCTCTGGACTTGAAAATGAATATAGGAATGACTGAACAAACAAACGTGGTACACTCTTAAAAAATTGTGTGCCCATTGACCAAGCTGGATTACCATGCTCTTTCCAAATTCTTGCCGTGCAAGTTCTTCCATACCCTCACTTGCAACTCAAACTTTTTTTTGTTTTGTTTTGTTTTAAATGAAACTGGTACCAGAGCACGGGCACAGCACTTCTATGAGCTGCAGAGCTATGAATATCTCTTTTTATGGATACAGTGTGTGCATGCTGTGGCTTTGGGCACAGGGTATGTCAGTGCTAGTGCGAGACTGATAATAGCCTCTAAAGATCATTTGAGAAGTTGCTTACCTTTCCCCAGGGAACAGGACACGTCTTTGTATTTCCACCTTCAGATACACAACCCACTTGTGGGCTTGACTGCATAGCAAATAGTGTGAGAGTCATCCTTGCTTATGTGGATTTTTTTTCCCCCCTCTCCTTTATGTTTTGCTTTGCCCTCTCGTTTGCTTTCTGCCTGTTTTCTCTGAGGCTAGTGATTTCTTGGCAAGTTATTGTTCATAATCAAAGAAAGGTAGTGGGCAAGCAGCAACTGCTGTCTTAGGTAGCCCAAGCTGACCCTGCCACTGCTTTGGCAGGAGAAAGAAGCTTCTTTGGGAGGAGCACAGCTGTCCTGGGCTTTGTGCACACAAGGGCTGCTCAGAGCAGCCCCTTGACCCCATGCTGGCTCTGTGAGCTCTGCCACTGACTGGTAACAGTGATGGCAGTTTGTGTTGAGGCTTTGTTCTCTGCTCCCCAGAGAGAAACATTCAACTGCAGAGTGACTAAGTGGCTTTTCAAAAGCTACATGATGAATCAGTGAATGAACAACAACCCCCAGCAGCTCCAGGCCCCCTTCTCTCTGCAGAACAATGCCTTTCTCCCTGTATGAAGATGTGCACGTAGGATAGGTTGCATACAGAGTTATGTATTTCAAAAGAAATTTGAATATTAATCTTTATATTGTAGTGATGCCACTGTCCTCTAGGCTCTGTAAATAGCAGCACCACAACAATGTGAATTATTCCTTTTATGCAAAACCCTGGCCAGTGAAATAGCTTGTCAATACAAAATAAAATTGCTGCACAAAGGTTTGACAGCTACCTTCATTATATATGTCAATCAAAGGATCCTAAAAGCTTTATTGTTCCTGTACAGAGTCTGAACAATATGCTAGCCCAATATGCCTCAAAGCTATTTTCTCTCTACTCCTTTCATTTAAAAAATAGCCACCAATAACTTTTGACAAACAGTCTGAGAAAACTGCATGAGCAGCAAGGAAATCTTAGATTTTCTTGGGGATCTGTGGGCTGGAGCCTTCCACTCACTGGGCTCTGTCACATGTCACAGTAGATGAGATCTGGTCAGAAACACGGAGCCCTAAAATTACTCTACAAAACCCAGGCTGGCTGGGGTCGTGGGGAGGGCATGGGGAATTAGGGAGGAAAACTTATGCTGAATATGAACTACTTAAATAATTTTGGGTTAAGGCTTTTTGTTGCTTTCCCAGGTATGGGACATTCAAGCTCCTCTGTCCCAGGTCTCCCCCAGGTTAGGCTGGGCCTGTCTTGATGAGCTCTTGCTCTCATCAGAGCCCACCCTACAGCTTGGGAGTGTGAGGCGTGCGTATTTCGGCTGGATTCCCTTTTTCCATGGCGCTCGGTCCTGCGAAGCCCAGCTGTCACTTAGGGCTCGAGGTGCTGTAAGCGGGGCCGGGGTCGGGCGGGAGCGGGGCTGTGTCCCGGGAGGCGGGTCCGGCGGCCGGTGCTCCCGCACGGGCGGTGGGGCCCAGGCCGGGCCCTGCCGGGAGCGAGGGCCCGGCAGCCGCAGCGCTGCGAGCCCAGCGCGGCCCCGCGGCCGCGAGAGGGAGCGGCCGGCGCGCCCCGCTCCTGCCCGGCCCTCACACAGGCCGCCGGAGCCTCCCCGGGAGGGACGGACCCCGCGCCTTCGCTCGGCCCTGCTGAGGCCGCATCTGGAGTGCTGTGTGCAGTTCTGGGCTCCTCAGGACAGGAGAGACATGGAGCCTCTGGAGAGGGTCCGGCTTAGAGTGACAAAGATGATTAAGGAGAATCTCATGTGTGAGGAAAGGCAGAGGGTGCTGGCCCTGGTCAGCCTCGAGAAGAGACGACAGAGAGGGAACCTCATCAAAGTCTATCAGTATCTGAAGGGAGAGTGCCAAGAGGATGGAGCCAGGCTCTGGTTGGGTTTTGCCCAACGATAGTACAAAAGGCAGCGGGCAGAAACTGATGTACATGAGCAAGAACTTCACTGTGTGGATGCCCAAGCACTGGAACAGATTGCCTAGAGAAGTTGGGGAGTCTCCCTCTTTGGAGGTATTCAGAAGGTATCTGGACACAATCCTCAATAAGCTGCTTTGGGGGACCCTTGCATGTCTGGGAACTAGGTGACCTCCAGCGGTCCCTTTCCAATCTTTAACCATTCTGTGAAAGTGTGACATTGTAATCTTGTGCCATGACAGAGCAGACTAAATCTGGTTTATGAGGGTGTCCTAGCTTCTAAGTCTTTGTTCTGTGCTGTAGCTTAAATTAAGTTTCACAATTCAAAATATCCTGGAGGTTGGTTGTTTCCTCTAAGCCCTCAGCTTGGTTCTTAGCATGTGCTGGTGCGTGGCTTTGCTCTCAGACCTGGTCACGGGCAGTGCAGCAGCAGTACCTCAGGAGGTTACTTCCTGCATGCGTATCTGCCTGTGCCTTTCTGACAGCTGCTTTTGGGATGAGCTGCTGCTCTTGGCCTGTGCTAAAGGGCTGACCTAAAAGTGTAAAGAATAGCCTTGCTCTTGTGTTGGGGAGCGAACCATGGGGATGCTCTGTGAGGATGCATGCAGAGGAGATATTGCAACAGGACTGCTGATCACGACAACTAGTGCTGGTGAAGAAACTGGTAAAATGGAAACTTTTAAAGAATTGAGGTGTTAATTCATGTGCTGAGAAAGCTGTGCTGCCCACTTACCATCCCAAAAACTGTGTGACGTTTCCCTGAGGTGCACTGCTTGCTGCTGCATCATGGCCGTGTCTTTGATCACAGGCAAAATTAAGCATGCTTTTGTAATCAGTAGACTCCACAAGTAGTTTCAAGATACATGGGAGTATATGGGAGTAAAAAGACATAGACTGACACTTCTCACAGTGTTGAAGTTTACATGGTGTGGTGTGTTCTCTCCCCATGCAGCATTGCCCTCCTGTACAGAGCCCTTTTATTCATGTTTTAAAGAATTACCACTGTTGTGGCAATGGCATAGAAGTTGTTTCGGTGCAATTTGTGGCGAGCACCAAATAATTGTGCAACAGAATGTCTGTTATCTGTGACAACAGCTGCCTTTCATAACTACCTTTGATTTCAGGTGTGCAAGACTGGACTAAGCTGAACGTAGGTGGTGCTGACAGGATGCAAAAGGCTTTCTGTAAGCAGAGTGGGCTGTGCTTTTCTCGCTAGTCCACCTCTGGCCAAGGACGTACTCTGTAGTGTGTGGGTGCAATGGTCAGGACACTGCAAACACTTTTGCTCCTGTGGTAAGGCTAGGAGCTTGGTGTTGTACATGGAAAAAAAGCCTACACAAGTCTGAAGCTTCTGCTGTGAGCACCACTGCTTCATCTTGTTATTCTGGCCCTAAAGGAAACCCTCCTGAAGGAATGCTGTACCCAGCCCCTCTGTTTCTGTGAACAGGAGGTAGCGGTGGCTTCCCAGGGGGAATAAACCAGGCTTTGGTGCTTGCCTGTCTTACTTCTCTGCCTTGTGGGAAAATGTTACGAATCCCTCTGTTTGGGTGATTGCTCACGCTTCTGCACCCTCAGACTTCATCTGTAAACTTTTAGCAGTTTATTATGCACTGATGCTGGGATGGCTCTTGCCAGCTAGGTACTGTTTTCCAGTGTCACTCCCTTGTAGTGGGCATGTGGAACTGCTGTGGCATTTTCTCGATGTTTAATGTGACCTAATTGTGTACTTCCACTGTCTGGGAGGATCAGCTCTCCTGGTGTGACAGTTGCCATAAAATCAGCGGTGCGTCTCTGGCATTTGCAGCTGGGTGCAAGGCACAAGTTCCTTGATTTTGCTGCATCAGCCCAGTGAAACATTGCGGGGCTGTGTGTGCAGCCAACTGCCTTTTGTTACGCCTGGTAACAGCTTGGCAATGTTAAAAAAAATGTAACCTCCAGCTGTTTAATTTGCTCTAGGGAAATAAAAAGGCTTCCTAATAATCTTCATATTTACTTGGCACGTTTGGTTTGAAAGCAGATGGGTTGATTTACGAGATAAATGACAAAGCAAGAGAAGAAGAAGTGTGTCAGTGGCTTTACCATTAGAGAGGAAGGCATTTCTGATATGTGGTTAATCACGATGAACCGTTCTAGGTTTTGGGGTTTTTTTGCAAGTCAGCTTCTTGGACCTTCTGCCCACCAGCTTGCTCAGCCAACTAATTCCCTCAGTGCCCATTGTCACCTCTCCCTATGACCTACAGGTAGGGGAAGGTGCAGAGCTGTAATGAAGGAGAGGGGCTGAGGTGGCCATTCCTTCTCAGTTGTGCCTTCTTTGCCCACTCCAAACTTGTGCAGGAGCCTCCCCGTTGCAGCACTCACCCCTCCCTGTGGCCAGACCAGTAAGTGCCTATGTCCTTTTGGATGGGCTGGGAAAGGGTCCTTCCTGAGGCACTGCTGCTTGAGGCACTGAGCAGAGCTAGGTTCTCCAAGCAGGCTGGTGCTGAGGCTGTGCCCTCCCTGCCAGAGCCATGCACCCCTCTGCCCTGGCAGGCAGCTGGCAAGTTGTGAAATATGGTTCAGCACTTTTTTTTTTAATAATAAATTGTGCAGCTGTCTTGGAAAGGATTAGAAATCAGTTCTGGAAAAGACTACAGTAGATTTTAGTGAAGAATTCTGCTGTGTCCTTAATTATTGATAAGCATCAGGATGTAAGGACACCATGTTAACCCTTCAGCAGCGAGGACGATTACAAATAATCTAATAAATGACATTCGCAGATTTTCAGATGGAGTAGGTTTAGTTGCAAGTTCTGAGACTTAGAAGTGAGGAAATATCAGAAATAAGGTTTCTGCTTATTATTTTGTATGTCAGATAGCGTGTTTGGTGAGGCAACTGGGTTAGATGAACACTGTATGTCCCCTTCAACTGAAAGACACCATTCTACATTTCTGGTGGCACAGGCCTCTCCTAAGGGGTCCCAGATTTGCTTACCACCCCTGCCCTGGTTGCTCTCACCACCTTTCACTAGCGGGTTTTGCTCAGGGGATGAATCAGGGGCAGGTTCATGCCCACAAGGCTCCTGCTCTATGGCCCCAGGGCCAGGCAAGGCTGCAGGAGCACTGTGGAGGGGTTACTGGTTTTGGCAGCTGAATGGTGTCAGGAAAAGCAGCTTCCCTCCCTGCCACGTGTTTCCAGAGGGCTGCTGAATAAGTCAGGGAAGCCAAAGCAAGGCTCCTTTCTGGGCTCAGAAACCTCTGTGCTAGAAGAACCCGTCCCTGCCAGCTAGGGCCCCCCTTGTCCTGCCCATGGTGTGGGTAAGTCACAGGCTCCTCTTCTCTGTGCTGGGATGAACTGCCATGGGAATGCCATTGCCAGCAGCCTGGTGTGCTGGAAAAAGGGAGAAGGGAAGAGGGAATGTGGTGCCAGAGCTGCGTGCCATCGGGTTGTGTTTCCCTCTGAGGACAGAGGGTGTCTGGGCCGAGGTGAGATTGCTGGGAGTGCTTGGATGAGCTGTGCAGGAGACAGGGAGCTCGGGATTGCAGCTGCTGCTGGAACCATTGCCTTAGGTCTGCTTAGTCAGTGTCTGTGTGAAGCGGGACTTGTGCTGGAGAGGTGCTGTCGGGAACAAAGGACGGAGTAAATCCTCTCCGGGGATGCGCAGGGAGGGACTGAGTTTCAGGGAAGGAGAGTATTTCTAAGCCGTATCAATATTTCCCTGAACCTGGGGCTGGAGCAGTGAGGGGGGTGCTTGGGTTTGGCCTGGGCCTGTCAGGAAGAGCCATAAACGAGCCAGCCGAGGCCCTGAACCCTCCCTGGATGTTTGAAACGCTTCCACAGAAAGCCAAGGCAGTCATGATTGCAGAGGACAAGTTGTAGGCGACTGCTGACGATCCGTGGGGAATTTCCTGTGGAATTACCAGTCAGAGAGTGCATGCAAGCAGAGCACATCTTTTGGCTTTTTCCGGTCTGTCACCTCCTGTCTGGCTCTAGAGAGTTTTGTGCGCTCCCGTTCAGGAGGCAGCATGTTTTCAGCTGGAAATTTGGGGTGGTTTTGTTTCCTCAGGGTCTGGGGTCTTTCCTGAGAGAATCAGCCCTCCCATAAATCCCCCGGGTTGTTCTACACAGCTGCTTTGGCCGTGGCTCAGAGAGAGAGAAGGGAAATGACTTTTTAGGGCGTTGAAATTTCTCCAGGCAGGAGTGGGAGGTCGTCTTGCCCCTCCCCAGAGCCCTGCAGGCGCATGGGAGTAGCTCAGTGCCGGCGCAGCTCTCTGAGCAATAACAACGCTTGGGAGGTTCGGGTGTTGATAACAGCTCTCCTGTCTCCTGGGGCCCAAGGTTCGGTCTCACGGTCCCGGACCGGTGAGGGAGAGAAGGAACTTGTGCTATTCCTGGAAAAGCTTCTGTTATTCCTTGTGCAGCCTTTTAATTCTGTGTTCTGATGGACTGTCCGCTGTTTTTCTAACAGGACTTGTCAGAGATTCAGATTTAGGAATTGAATTTGGGTCCGTTCACTTCAGGATCTTGCCAAGCCTGAAGGCCTGGGGCGATGACTGCTCTCAGCGAGGGCTCTTTATGAATCCTCTGTCAGATTTCCCTCAGTGCTGGGCAGGAAAGGCGAGGGTTTGGATCAGGAATTCTGCAAGGGGGCCCTGTGTGACCATTGGCTTCTTGTGTGTGTGTGTGTGCATCAGTGAGCCAAAATCAAGAGCAAAGGCTGGTTTGGTTTTACTAACTTAGAGTAACTTTTAAAAAAAGTAATCAACTTTTTCTTCTTTTTTTAATTTAGGTGCTGGAATTGCCTGTCTGGACGTGTGCTGAGCTCTCGCTGCTGTGGACTGTGCAGCCTTAATTGCTGCAGGTTCCTGTTCTTCTCACCAGCTCAAAGTACACGTGGGGTTTTTTCCCCTTCTATATAGAGCTGTTGAGTTTGGTGATTTTCCTGAATTGAGGATATTGAAGGTCGAGAAGGAAGATTTGTGTCTTTTTGTGCTTTTCTGTTGTTATTTTTAGCACCTGCTCACCATCTGGACATGGTTGGAATACTGGAAACATAAAAGTTTTTAGGTTCAGTGCTTATTTATGCAAACCCAGGTTTTTTTTTTTTTTTTTTTTGAAAGGTCTCCATTTGTCTGGGTACTGTTCCTGGTAGTTTGATGTAGAAAAGGTCACGTGAACAGCAGGGAGCAGTGAGCACTTGGAAGGGGGGGGTGCAGGTATTTCATCCAGGGTGGGGCAGTGAATGTGGCCTAGGAACAGCTCTCTGGTCAAGTGAGCAGCAGAGGAACTGAAGGATGCTCTTCCCCAGCAGAGCTGCTGCTTTGTGCTCTGGGGCAGCGCTGCCGCTGCTGGGCTTCCTCGGGGAAAACAGCTCCTTTGGGATGTGCTTTGCTGCAAAGCTTTCCCTGAGCTGGGTGTCTGCAAGAGGCGTCAGGATACCAGTGTCAGGAGTTTTTCATGGTTTCCAGGCTGTTGTACACAGCACGTTCCGGGCAATTTGCGAGCGTGAGGCAGAGCAAAATGGGTGCAATTGGACTCTGCAAATGCAGTTCAGGCAGACGTTGATCTTTTAACTTTTCCATGGCAGGTGCGAATTCTTGGGCATTTGTGAGTCTGCCTTGACGTGCAGGGATTGAAGGGTTTAGGTGTGGAATTGTTTGGCCAGCTTGCTCCAAGGCATCGTGTACTTCTGGAAGTGCCACACACCTCGCAGGACCGAGGAGCTGCTGGCTGGGTGCTGGTTCTGCTCTGCCCTGGGAACTGGGAGCCCCTGGGAGGGCTGGGGGTGACACCTGGAGATGGGCTGGGGAAGCCTGGAATTGTATCTCAGCACTTTTCTATGCAGCTCTATGGACCGGTGTGTGCTGAACGAAGCGGCTCTTCAGCACAATAAATTCAGCAGTTTGGAAAAACCATGGAATATCTCCGAGTTAATGATGGGAGAGGGTTGGGGCTGCTCCCTGATAACGTGCAGGGCTCGGGGGTGCAAAACGAAGATGGGGAGAGGAGTGGGGGCTGCTCCTCGTTGTCGGGGCGCCGCGGGCGCTGCGCAGCCTTCCCCTTTTACTTCCCAATTCCTCATTTTGTGCCTCCTTTTCCCTTGGGGATGTGCCCAGGCCGCATTCCAGCGGCCGCCGTGGGACAGCGCCTGCGGGCGGCGGGGTTTCCCGCGTGATTGACGGGCCCAGCGGCCAATGGGAAGGCGGGGCGGGCCGAGGGCTGGCCAATGGGGAGGCGGCTCGGGGCTGCGCGTGGCCAGTTGGAATCGGCGGGAGCGGTTGGGGCGGGCGGGCACGGACGGGCCCGGGCGGTGAGCGAGGAGCGGGAGAGCGGGATGGGGAACGGGACGGGGAACGGGATGGGGAACGGGGGGGAACGGGACGGGGAACGGGATGGGGGAGCGGGGGAACGGGATGGGGGAGTGGGGGAACGGGATGGAGAGCGGGGGATGGGATGGGGAACTGGGGAACGGGATGGGGAGCGGCATCATATTTATTTTTATTTTTGGGTTTAATATTATTTTTATGTCTAATTTTTCCCTTCCCTTCCCTTTCCTTTCCCTTTCTCTCTTCCACCTTTCTTTCCCTTTCCCTTTCCCTTCACACTCCCTTTCTCTTTCTCTTTTCCGTCTCTTTCTTTCCCTGATTCCTGAATTTTTTTTGCCCCAGAATCCACAGCCCAAGCCACGTGCACACACTGCAGATGTGAAGTGTATTTTTACTGCCAGCAAGCACCTGGGAATAAAAAAACCTCAGCCCCAAAGCTTGATGTCTAAACAGCAACACAGAAGTTCTAAACCAGCTGTCTGGATTTGAAAAGACATATGTCTTTGGAAGTGAACATAGAGTTCAACCTGATGTAGTGATCGACTTAGGTTCAGCTTAAAAAAGGCCCTACCGACATTTTATTGTATCTAATCCCTGCTTTCCCCTGCGTTTTAGTTCTTGCCTCTCGGCCCACTCTGTTTCACGGGGCTGTACATGGTAAAACACTTCCCTGTGTGCTTTCTGGGTTTGAGCTGCCCTGCCCCGGCACGTAGGGTCACGGTTAAGTAGAAGAGTTATAAAACTTAGTGGTTCATCTCTTTTTCATGGGTTTTTGGGCAGAAGACTTATGGGCCCGGTGTGGGAATAACTCCCAGCCCTCGGCGTCTCGTTGACCGCCTCCCGTTGTCTCGCAGGTCCCCGAGGCGGCTCCGGATCTCCGCGGTCACCGACGCTGCCGATTTTCCCGGCGCGCGCCGTTCGACGTCGAGGAGCGGCATCCAGAAGCTGTGTCGGAGCATCTCCATGGCTGGGATGTTTGGAGTAAGGGCTGCAGTCAGGGTGTAAGCTGAAGGGTGTGTGACTGTGTGTGTGTGTGCCTGTGTCTGTCTGCCTGCGAGAAGAGTGCGGGTGTGGAATGGTCCTAACCTTGTGTGTGTGAGTTTTGCCTTTCAGGCTTTTCAGCTGCTTTTTAAACTCAGAGTAAAAACAACCCAGCTGCGCTGTCTGGGGATGTTTTCCCTCCCGGCTGGGTTTGTTTATCTGGGACCCGGCCGGTCTGTGAGGTGCCGTTCATCGCCAGGGTTTGGGTGCCGACCGTGCCGGGGATTTGTCAGGCGGGATGATTTTGGGGCTCCCGGGAACCGCGTTCCCATGGGGTGCTCTCGAGACGAGAGCGAGGGTGGGTTTGTGTGTCAGCTGAAGGAGGTGTGTGGTGGATGAGTGTTTTCTTCTCCCTGTGCTGCTGTTGTTTTGGGTTTCCTGAAACAATAAAATGTAATGAATTTTCCAGAAATAGAACAATTGTTCCATTGTACTGATAGGGGGTTGGCTTGTGTTGCTCTGTGTTGGTGTTTGCTGCTGCACTTGCACATATTGCTCTGTATGTCAATTGGACTTTGACCAGTGTGCATATGGATTGTATTTGTGCTTGTGTATGTTGTTATTTCCACTTGCTTTGCTGAAGTGTAAATAAAAAACCCTCGTTCAATCAAGTTGAATAAACCCTAATAAAGATACCCCCCCTCCCCCCTTTTGGTTGCTCTCTTCCTTTGGTGTGGTTTAGTAATTTTTTCGCCGTATTTCTTGCTTTGCTGCTCTGCTTTGCTTTACTTTTCAGTCTATTCCTCCCTTGACTTTTTCTAACTCTTTATCTTTTTCTCACTGTTTAACTGTTTCTGGATGTCTCTGTCACTCTATTTCTCAGTTTCTTTTTTTCTCTTCAACACTAATTCTCTTTTAAACTCGATTTCTTTTTCTCTCAAACCCTATTCTGTTTCTCTATTCCTTTTTCTCTCTATTTTTCTTTCTCTTTCTTTGTGACTCTGACTTTCTTTCTCTCTGACTTTCTTTCTTTTCTCTGACTTTCTCTCTCCGACTTTGACTTTCTCTCTCTGACTTTGACTTTCTTTCTCTCTCTCTCTCTGACTTTGACTTTCAAACGACCTTTCTCACCTTCCCTCCTTTGTTCATTTTTACCTTTCTACCTTTGTTTGTTTCTGTAGCAGCTTGGAAAAAAACAGAGACCACTCTTTCTTCAGGCATGATCTGCCCCAGTCTTTGGTTAACAGAGCACAGAGGTGTTCAGTGCCATCGTGAGTCTTTAGGGCTGTGGCTCCTGCAGAGGTCCTTGGTGCTCTGATGGACGTGCTCCAAGCGTCCATCCTGGACTCCTGTATCGGGGGCGAGAAGGAAAGCATGTTTTTCCATGTCACAATTCTGACTTCTGCTACTGTGCGCGTAGTAGCCTTTCTCTGTGCGCTACCCTCACCTGCCAGGTCGTTTGCACCGCGCTGACCTGCGTTGTTTCAAACGTTCGTCTTGCGCATTGCTGCACTCCTCCCGAACCCAAGCACGGGCTGGGCTCTTCTCCTTCTCGCTAACACCGCAAGTAAGAACACCGCACCCGTGCATGTGAACTCAGCAGCGCCGTGCACGTGCAGTTAAAAAGCAGTAATAAAACTCCTCAAACCTAAAAAAACCCCAGCAAAAATACCTGCACATAAGCGGCAGAACTCAAAAAAGCAAAGGAATGAGCAACGACTTGGAGAGCGGCACACGCGCAGTAAATTGAGAAGCCGTGCCCGTGCAGTAACGCGGAAAACCGCACGGGTGCAATGACAGAAAGCGACGTGCGCGCAGGGAAGCGGGAGAGCTGCGTGGTGCTGCTCGCTGCTTCCACCTGCTGGTGCACAGGAGGCACTACAGCCACCCCGGGGAGCAGCTGCAGGCGCGCATTGGCCCAACGATGCCGGCTGAAGAAAGCTGCGCGTGTGCAGGGAGCGGCCGCAGCTACCCACGCGCAGCGCCGCGGGAAGGCCGTGCGGGCGCGGCGGCTTTTTACGCTCGGTGCTGCCGCTCAGGGGGTAACATCCCGTACCGCAGGCCACGACCTCACGATTTCCGTGGGTGCCGCCGCCTCATGCTTGTCCCGGCCGTGTGGGGCTTCAGTGGCCAGAGCGCAAATCGCAGAGCGGTGGCGCTGCTGCCGCCAGGCATTCGCGGTCCTGTTGCTCGGATGGTGGGCACGTTCTGTAGGGGATAAAACGAACGTTTTGGGGGTAAAATGTGAGTTAATTTGTATGGGAGAAAATGAACGTTTTGAGGTAAAATCGGGGCAATTAGTAGGTGACATTTTGGGATGAAAATTGAGGTTCTTATCGGTAGGGGACAGACAGAGACAATTTGAGGGAAAAGACCTGAGCTAATCTGTGAGGGACAGAATGAACGTTTTCAAGGTACATACGAGGAAAACTACAGGGGACAGAGTGAAAATTTTAGTTTTAATATAAGAAGGGCAGCGCGCCCGCGCATGCGCAGTAGCCCGCGCGCCCGCGCATGCGCAGTAGCCCGCGCGCCCGCGCATGCGCAGTAGCCCGCGCGCCCGCGCATGCGCAGTAGCCCGCGCGCCCGCGCATGCGCAGTAGCCCGCGCGCCCGCGCATGCGCAGTAGCCCGCGCGCCCGCGCATGCGCAGTAGCCCGCGCGCCCGCGCATGCGCAGTAGCCCGCGCGCCCGCGCATGCGCAGTAGCCCGCGCGCCCGCGCATGCGCAGTAGCCCGCGCGCCCGCGCATGCGCAGTAGCCACCGCGCCCGCGCATGCGCAGTAGCCCGCGCGCCCGCGCATGCGCAGTAGCCCGCGCGCCCGCGCATGCGCAGTAGCCCGCGCGCCCGCGCATGCGCAGTAGCCACCGCGCCCGCGCATGCGCAGTAGCCCGCGCGCCCGCGCATGCGCAGTAGCCACCGCGCCCGCGCATGCGCAGTAGCCACCGCGCCCGCGCATGCGCAGTAGCAAGCGCGCCCGCGCATGCGCAGTAGCCACCGCGCCCGCGCATGCGCAGTAGCCCGCGCGCCCGCGCATGCGCAGTAGCCACCGCGCCCGCGCATGCGCAGTAGCCACCGCGCCCGCGCATGCGCAGTAGCAAGCGCGCCCGCGCATGCGCAGTAGCCACCGCGCCCGCGCATGCGCAGTAGCCACCGCGCCCGCGCATGCGCAGTAGCCACCGCGCCCGCGCATGCGCAGTAGCCACCGCGCCCGCGCATGCGCAGTAGCCACCGCGCCCGCGCATGCGCAGTAGCCCGCGCGCCCGCGCATGCGCAGTAGCCACCGCGCCCGCGCATGCGCAGTAGCCCGCGCGCCCGCGCATGCGCAGTAGCCACCGCGCCCGCGCATGCGCAGTAGCCACCGCGCCCGCGCATGCGCAGTAGCCACCGCGCCCGCGCATGCGCAGTAGCCCGCGCGCCCGCGCATGCGCAGTAGCCACCGCGCCCGCGCATGCGCAGTAGCCCGCGCGCCCGCGCATGCGCAGTAGCCACCGCGCCCGCGCATGCGCAGTAGCCACCGCGCCCGCGCATGCGCAGTAGCCACCGCGCCCGCGCATGCGCAGTAGCAAGCGCGCCCGCGCATGCGCAGTAGCCACCGCGCCCGCGCATGCGCAGTAGCCACCGCGCCCGCGCATGCGCAGTAGCCACCGCGCCCGCGCATGCGCAGTAGCCACCGCGCCCGCGCATGCGCAGTAGCCACCGCGCCCGCGCATGCGCAGTAGCAAGCGCGCCCGCGCATGCGCAGTAGCCACCGCGCCCGCGCATGCGCAGTAGCCACCGCGCCCGCGCATGCGCAGTAGCCACCGCGCCCGCGCATGCGCAGTAGCCACCGCGCCCGCGCATGCGCAGTAGCCACCGCGCCCGCGCATGCGCAGTAGCCCGCGCGCCCGCGCATGCGCAGTAGCCACCGCGCCCGCGCATGCGCAGTAGCCCGCGCGCCCGCGCATGCGCAGTAGCCACCGCGCCCGCGCATGCGCAGTAGCCACCGCGCCCGCGCATGCGCAGTAGCCACCGCGCCCGCGCATGCGCAGTAGCCCGCGCGCCCGCGCATGCGCAGTAGCCACCGCGCCCGCGCATGCGCAGTAGCCCGCGCGCCCGCGCATGCGCAGTAGCCACCGCGCCCGCGCATGCGCAGTAGCCACCGCGCCCGCGCATGCGCAGTAGCCACCGCGCCCGCGCATGCGCAGTAGCAAGCGCGCCCGCGCATGCGCAGTAGCCACCGCGCCCGCGCATGCGCAGTAGCAAGCGCGCCCGCGCATGCGCAGTAGCCACCGCGCCCGCGCATGCGCAGTAGCCACCGCGCCCGCGCATGCGCAGTAGCTACCGCGCCCGCGCATGCGCAGTAGCAACCGCGCCCGCGCATGCGCAGTAGCCCGCGCGCCCGCGCATGCGCAGTAGCCCGCGCGCCCGCGCATGCGCAGTAGCAACCGCGCCCGCGCATGCGCAGTAGCAACCGCGCCCGCGCATGCGCAGTAGCAACCGGGCCCGCGCATGCGCAGTAGCCCGCGCGCCCGCGCATGCGCAGTAGCCCGCGCGCCCGCGCATGCGCAGTAGCCCGCGCGCCCGCGCATGCGCAGTAGCCCGCGCGCCCGCGCATGCGCAGTAGCAACCGCGCCCGCGCATGCGCAGTAGCCCGCGCGCCCGCGCATGCGCAGTAGCCCGCGCGCCCGCGCATGCGCAGTAGCAACCGCGCCCGCGCATGCGCAGTAGCCACCGCGCCCGCGCATGCGCAGTAGCCCGCGCGCCCGCGCATGCGCAGTAGCCCGCGCGCCCGCGCATGCGCAGTAGCCCGCGCGCCCGCGCATGCGCAGTAGCAACCGCGCCCGCGCATGCGCAGTAGCCCGCGCGCCCGCGCATGCGCAGTAGCCCGCGCGCCCGCGCATGCGCAGTAGCCCGCGCGCCCGCGCATGCGCAGTAGCAACCGCGCCCGCGCATGCGCAGTAGCAACCGCGCCCGCGCATGCGCAGTAGCAACCGCGCCCGCGCATGCGCAGTAGCCACCGCGCCCGCGCATGCGCAGTAGCCCGCGCGCCCGCGCATGCGCAGTAGCAACCGCGCCCGCGCATGCGCAGTAGCAACCGCGCCCGCGCGGGGGCCGCGCGCAGTGGGGCAGCGCGCCCGCGCATGATGCGCAGAGGTTTCTTTCGGACCTGGGCTGCATTTCCATCCCCCGCTCTGGGAGTCACCAGGTGCGTTAGGAGCGAGCCGATCCCGCTCCCTGAGACACAAGGGCTTGCTCGAGGAGACCGTTCCTGTTCCTCTGTTCCAGCCACTCTGCTCTCCCCAAAACACCCATTTCCTCGGAGCTCCTCTGAAACTGCATTTCCATGGACCCAGGGCTCCAGAAGCTGCAGAGTCCTGCAATGGGGTTTCTTTGGGAAGGGACCTTAAGCTCTTGCAGTTCCACCTCTGTCATGAGAATTTCAGGGCTCTAAGACTCACAGAACCATTTGGGCTTGGAAGGACCTTCAAGCTCATCCAGTGCCAGCACTGCCACGGGCAGGGACACCTCCCACTGTCCCGGGCTGCTCCCAGCCCCAGTGTCCAGCCTGGCCTGGAACATTCCAGGGCATCCAGGGGCAAATCCTCCTCTCTGGGCAGACAGAATGAGCTAAACCTGGCTATTCCTGAGGGAGTGATGGCAGCACAGCCGAGTCCTGCATCCCTGATTCCCACGGGGTTGTGGTTTGGGGATTTCTTTTCCATCCATTAAAGCTCCTTTCTAGTTCCGGGAGCTGGAAGTTTGGGAGGATGTGACACCTGGCATTAGAGCCCCCATTCCAGCAGCATCCATTGCACCTGAACGTTGTGCTCGAGTCCACTTTAGACTCAGCCCAGTTTTGATTAAGTCTACCAAGGCTTTTGAGGCCATGAGATGTTGCCTGGAAATCAGAAAATGCCAAAGGGGACTGGAGATCCGTGTTGGAATCACGGGATCGCTGCTGCAGAGGGGAGGTGGAATTCAAAACCCCTCATGAAGAGATTATGTGCAGAGTTTTGACTGAAATATAACTGTTTAACGAGCTCCAAATTGTGTGCTTTATTATATAAACATTCTATTTGCAGGAGAATATCTGGAAAAGACCTTTGGGATCGCCAAGTCCAACCCTCAACCCAGCCCCACCAGCACGCTCCCCAGCCACCCCTGTCCTCCAGCGCCACATCCACGGTTTTTGAAGCCTTGCAGGGATGGCGTCTCCACCCCTGGCCCGGCCTTGGTCATCCAGGGACAAGGATTCCTCTGCTTTTGCAGGAAGAGGGAAGGGGAAGCGTTTCCCTCGCAGATGGGACAGAAACGTGTTCCACAGGCTCCAGGCGTGGGTGAGTGACAGCTGAAGGCTGAGCCACGGTGAGCAGCAGAGCTAATTACCACCTTCCCCCAGTGCTCTAATTACCACCTTCCCCCAGTGCTCTAATTACCACCTCCCTCAGCTCACCCTTCCACCCAGCCACTTCCTCAAGCCTGTTTTTCAGGGGTTTTGTCACCCGGCATTCGGCTGCCGCGCAGCTTTGTCCTCCAGGTGCTGCTCCTGCCCGGAATTGGACCCAAGGGGATGGAAAACGCCGTGGTTCCAGTGGGATTTGGGTCTCCGGCACATCCCGCCCGCTGTGCCCTCAGCCTGGTGCCCCCAGCCACAGGGAAAGGGAGCAGGTGGTGTAATCCCCCACCTAATCCTAAAGATTTCTCTCCAGGAATGCCGGGGCCTCCCAGCTCAGCAGAGCATTCCCTGGTGCCAGGCGCTTCCTCACACGCAGGGAAAAGGTGGAAACCCAACGCTTTTCCCAAAAGCCCAAAATATTCCCCCATCTGGCAGCCGGGAGCTGAGGGAATGGGCACCTTCCCCTTCTGTCTGGGTGCCTGCGGCAGCTCCGAGGTGTTGCTCGGGGATTTTCAGTGCTGGGGCTCCTGCAGGGCCAGGGAAGTGCTTTGGGCCCCGTCATCCGTGCAGGGAAAAGCAGATATTCCATTAACCCCTTAGAGACCATTGCAGGAGCTTCCTGGGAGAACTGGGAATGGGGATCCGTAGGGGGATTGACTCCCAATTAATGCTGTCAGAAACCCTTCAGCCACCCCAAACCACCCCAAACCTTCCACAAACAAACCTGGAGGAGAACCCAGGGCCTCCTTGTGCCCTGGCCGTGTCACACCCTGGCAGTGCCACTCTGTGCTTCCCCTTCTTTGGGCCAGAATTGTTCCCAGAATGATAAACCCGGAGGGAAGTGTTTCCACCTGGGAAAGTGAGGCTGTTCCCACACCACCCTCCTATTTATTTCATGAGGAATTTTGAAATTTTGGTTTTCTGCTCCAGCCAGGGACAGAAGAAAGTTTGGGCAGCAAAAAAAATCTGAAGTTGAATCAGATCTTAAGCCTGGATTTAAAATGGATCACATTAAAAGAACCCAAAAAATCCAGAAAAGAATGAAAGAATTCGTAATTCTCTTTCTGATCTCCCTCTGCTGCATCCCTGTCCTCCCATCCACTCTTCCCATCTTCAATTATAGATCCCTCCAGGCAGAGCCCTGCCAGTGTTTCTGTCAGGGAAGTGCCAAGCCCATCCACAATGCTTTACAAATAATCACAGGGAACACAGATTTTGTGAAATATTGAAGCTTTTGCTGTTAAAAAAAATGAAGTCTCTCTGCCATATCAGCCACGATGAAATGTCAGTGTGCCACCCTTCCCCAAGTAACATCCTTCCCTCTGTCACTCTCGCTCTGGCACATGGCAGGCCGGGATCATCTCCTCCTTCCCACAGGGAAGGAGTTGGGTTTAAATTCGAGACACAAACTTGGACAAAATTGAATGTCTGAGGTGTGTAAGAATAAGGGAAAATCGTCTCAGATCTTCTTCAGCTGCCTTTGTTTCCTGCCCTGTAACTCTTCACTCCCTGAAATGACTCAGAACTTCTGTCCCTGTTCCCTGGGAGCAGAGCCCGCCCCCCCCCCCCCCCAGCTGCCCCCTCCTGTCAGGGAATTCCAGAGAGAGAAAAGGTCTCTCTGGAGCCTCCTTTTCTCCAGGCTGAGCCCCTGGGAGAGCAGGGATTGAGCAGGTGTGGGGGCTGAGGTGCTCCAGCTTTAAGGTCTCACTCTGAGAGCATTCTGAGTTTGTTTCCAGGCTGGAAATGGTGCCTGGAATTTTGGGTGGCCAACGGGGATCTCGAGGATTTGAGGTGGCAGCTGGGAGAGAAACCTGCTGCCCAAATGGTACTGGAGGTTATTTCCCTCTCTCTGGAATCTCTGTCAATTAAGAGCCCAGCCTTCTCCGGGGCTGCAGTTGCATTATTTGCTTTCACCTCCGATCTGCCCGAGGTGGAGTGAACTCCTCTGGAGCTGGCAAACGCCAACAGATCCCATCTCCACAGAGTTAAGGGATGGAATTGTATTTCTCTTAACCTCTTTTGACCGGGAAGTTGGGATTTTCCCCCTCTGCCTGATCCCTGTTTCTCCTTTCTCGAGTCTTGAGTTGTTTTGGGGAGCAGAAGGTTCAGGGCTGTGCCCCTGAAGCAGCTCTGGCTGTGTGAACACAGCAACTTTCTGCAAGTTAAATCTGCTGCTATTTCTGTATTTGAAAAGGAGCTGAAATGCCAGTGGTGATGTAATGTTCATTTACATTTAGGGTCTGTTTCTATTTATTTTTGCTCCTATTAACTTCATCTTGATTCCAACAGTTTGGGGTTTGTTTTTTTTTTACCCGCTGAGGCTCTCTTTGCTGTGAACAGCTCGTTTTTTACTTCAAGCCTGCCAGATTTCCTGCCTTATCGAGTCCATGAATGAAGAAGAATGACAGGTAGAAGGGGAAATGGATGTCTCCTCCCCAAGGGAAGGCTCCTGAATTGGATAGGAGCCGTTTCTCTAGGAACTGCTGCCTCTGGTTGCCGCTGGAATGGCTCTGGAAGGAGCTTGGAGGGGATCATTCACCTCGGCTTTGTCCCGGGTGTGCAGAGCTGGGGAGATGCTTTCGGGCTGAGAGATTTCCTGTGCCATCTTCCATGAACATGAAGAGAGGTGGATTAAAAGTGCCTGCAGAGCTCTGATGTGCAGCCTGTGGCTCCCTGCTCCCACTGCTGCTCCGCTCAAGGAGTTTCTCAGCCCCAGAGCAGGAGAAAAAGGCAGAAAATCATGGAATCCTGGGGTTGTTGAGGCTGGCAAAGGCCTTTAGCATCATCAAGTCCAAACATCAACCACCACCATGGTCACACCAACCCATGACCTCAAGTGCCATGTATTTATCCATACATATTTATCCCTACATATTTATCCCTATATTTATCCATATGTTTATCCATGTATTTACCCATGTATTTATTCCTATATTTACCCATGTATTTACCCAGGTATTTTATGAACACTCAAGTGCCATATCCATGTATTTTATGAGCACTTCCAGGGTTGGTGACTCCACCACTGCCCTGGGCAGCTGTTCCAGCGCTGGACAACCCTTCCCATGCTGGGCCAGGAGATGGATTCTGGAAATGCAGACTCTGAGGAGCTGGGGATTAAGGCAGCATTGGATTCCTTTATTCTCCCAGAAGGATAAAGGAGATTTATCCCCAGACGAACCAGAGGTGATCACACTGAGGTCATTAGTGGGATTTCTTCCTTACTCCCACAAATACCCACTGGGGTGACAGAGTTCCCTACAAGGGCGGTGTTGGAAGGAGCTGCTGGAATGTTTTGCTGTTTATTGGGATCCACAGGATGTTTGGTGTCTCTCAGAGCTGTTCCAGGCTTTCCACAGACCCAAACGCTCCTCACACTTCTCCTCAGAGTAGAGAGGTTTCCCAGAGTGCTGGTTTTTAATTTCAGATGCTGGGATAACGACACGGCTTCAGGAGGCAGGAGACTCATTGTGCTGTGCCTCAGTCCAGGCAGGGACAACCCCCAGCTAATAAAAACCTCTTTAAAGCACAAAAAGTCCCATTAAGCTGATATTATAAAGGCTGCAAATTGAAGCAGGCCTCAATCAGAAAGCAGCAGAATTTAATTCCCCCCCTTGCCCATTTGCATGATGATCTCCTTCCTAATTGCCCATCTACGCTTTTCCCACAGAAGTGCTGTCCCGAGGTTGGAGATGGTTCCAGCTTTATGGAGCTTTGATCTTTATCTGCTTTTACTTTTTACAGGGCACAGAACCCGAGAGTGACAGCTGCTTTCCTCTTGTTCCTCCTGTGGCAGTGAACTGCTCTTCCCGAGGACGGCTGCAGGAACTCTCAGGCAGCAGAACGTATGGAATGCCAGGCACGCTACAGAATTCCAGTGGGAGCAGCAGGAACTTCTGTTCTTTACTGGCAGGGCTGTGCCATGAAGGGGAGCTCGGAGATATTGGTCAGCTCAGGGAATGAGCCTGGCTCATGGTAAGGAAATTCACTGTGCAGTTACTTCGGGCCCTTCTCCTTCTCCTCCTTCTCCTCCTTCTCCTCCTTCTCCTCCTTCTCCTTCTCCTTCTCCTTCTCCTTCTCCTTCTCCTTCTCCTTCTCCTTCTCCTTCTCCTTCTCCTTCTCCTTCTCCTTCTCCTTCTCCTTCTCCTTCTCCTTCTCCTCCTCCTCCTCCTTCTCCTTCTCCTTCTCCTTCTCCTTCTCCTTCTCCTTCTCCTTCTCCTTCTCCTTCTCCTTCTCCTTCTCCTTCTCCTTCTCCTTCTCCTTCTCCTTCTCCTTCTCTTCCCAACACCAGTTCCAGACCTCAGTATAATCCATGTTCCCACAGCCTGACCTTGCAGTTTTCCCAGTTTAGCAGCCCCAGCCACACTTGCAGCCTCTCTGTCTGGACTTTGTCTTGCTGAAATCTCCCTTTGTTGATCCTTTGCTGCCTGACCTTTTATCCAGCAATAACGTGCAGTGGGTGGAAGCTTCTCAGAATTCCCTCCCTGTTCCACTGGAAACATTCCCAAGTGGAAGCAGCTGCACTGCCCATCAGCACTTGCCTGCTTTTAGGGGTGGTTGAGGCATGAAGGATGCAACAAATGGAGTTGGCTCTAAGGGGATGAAATGCTCCCCCTGAGGCTGCTCAGAGAGCTGGAGCTGAGGAATCCGGGTGGGAATCACTGCAGGAAAAAGGAAGGAAAAGAGAGCAGAGGAACAGGGATGCAATTCCAACCTCTCCAAGGACTGGGATGGGCACATTCACCAACACCATTTAATCTAGACACGATTTCTTCTTTGCCTCTGGCTGCCAGGAGCAGGATGAGCAGTTTAATGAGTTTAAATAGTGAATAGTTTAATTAGCTGGAAGAGACTGGATCAATAGCTGCTTAAACAAACAACTGGATCCCTGTTTCCAAGCTTGGATGTAGTTTTGGAAGGTTCCTGGCAGTTTGGCAGGGATTAGTGATGCTGAGAATGTGCTTTTTTGTGGGTTTGGGGCTTTTACTCCTGTTCACGTGGCTGCTCTTTTTCTTGTTGAGTGGAAAACAGGAGGGAAAGAGCAACGATGGAAGGAATTCCACTCTTGCTGCTTGAAGGGATGGATCAGGAAGGGAACAGGCTGCAGGGAATTTGGAGTGCAAACTGAGATCTCTCCGATATTTTCGGCTCAGTCAGTCCATCAGTGCTTGGTGGCTGTTTAGGCCACGTGCAAGGTGAATGATGGTGCACATGGCAGAGCTGCTGGTGGCTCCTTCCCCTGCCCGGCTGTCAGTCACCCTGCAGGGTGCTGGAGCAGCGTGCCAGAGGCCGTGGATCCTATGGATCCCATGGATCCCAGGGGCGTGATCAGGAGCCTGGGCCTGCTGGCCACTCCTTGCTCTCTCTTACCCTGATTTTTCAGCTCTGCAGCGAATCCAGCTTGAGTTTTTCAACCCCCTAGAAACCCAGGGACCTTTCATGTCTGTTCTCAGATCTGGGATTTAAATCCAGCCCTTATCAAAGCACCCCGTGACCAGGCAGGCCCTGAATCCCAGCAGGGGTCTGATAAAGAGGGACCTGACATCCTAAAGAAACCCTTTGAAATCCTGCTGGGATTGATTTGTATCCATAATGGAGCCCCGAGCTCTCTGCCAGGGAGAGATGAAGCTGCTCCTTTGCTTTATTATCCTCAGGCCCTTCCCAGCTTTGAGGGAAATTCAGTCCCTCTTCAAGCCCCAAAATCATGGAAAAGCTCCTTTGTATCCTCTCCACAGCCCCTACGTGGATTAATCAACTTTTTATTTGATATGGTGTCATTCTCCTTTTTTTTCCATGGCTAAAACTCCACGGTGAGCAATCAGAGCAGAAATAGGAAATGCAGGAGTCTTGGATTCCACAGTGGGATTAACTTCCCTTTTCTGCTCTCTTTCAGGACAGGAAAAACCACTGAACTCGCCCCATCTTTGGGACCAAGAGCTTTGGTGCTGGAGTAGGCAAAGCCAGCTAGGGCCCCCCTTGTCCTGCCCATGGTGTGGGTCAGGGACAGGCTCCTCTTCTCCTCTGTGCTGGGATGAACTGCCTAGGGAATGCTATTTCTGACAGCCCGGTCCTAGCCCCGGCTACTGGAAATGGGCAGAGGTGAAGAGGCAAGTGCCAGAGTTGCTTGGGGATGATGGAATTGTGGTGTTTGGCTGTGCCCAGAGGGGCAGGTTGGGCATTTCTGTGTGTCTGAGGACCGGTTTGGGTGCTGGGGAGCCCGGGGAGCCGAGCTCTCAGTGCATTCCCAGCTCACCGGGGGTGGGAGCTGGTGCAGGGCTGGGTGACAGCCTCTGGTCGGGCTTGGGGCAGGCCCTGGCCCCGGCACAGACACGCTGGGGTGGTTTGGGGACGCTTGGGGAGCAATGGGAAGAAAATGAGGGATGGTGCTGGGCGGAGCGATCGGCCTGCGCTCGTGTCAGCGCAGCCGTGCAGGGCACTGGGATCTGGGTAAAACACCGGCTCTCCTGGTGTTCTGGGATGCAAGGTCTGAGGGACTGGATTTACTTGGGGTTTTCCGGGACAGCAGGAAGAAGAGGAAATGTGGTGCCAGAGGTGCGTCCCATCAGGTTGCAGTTCCCTCTTTCCCATTTCCATTTCCTCCTCAGTGCAGGTGTCCCCTGCAGCCCATGAGCACGGGGCCGGTGACAACTCCCTGTCTGTAGAGGGATTCCTTATGGAACAAGGGCAGATGACACTTGTGTGAGGCTTACGACTGTTAGAATTAGACCAGGATGGGTTTAAGGAAAACTAGAATCGTGTGTTAATCTTACTGGTCAATGAACAAATGGAATCCACACTTCTGTAAGAAAAAATAGAGTGTATGGAGCATATAGAAGAAGCTGTTTTTGCCTGCTGCTGCTGCTTGGCTTTATCATGTAACCCCATTCGAACTCTGCCTTCAAGACAGCTGTGAGACCGTGAAATAAAGAACTTAGCAGAACAGCAGCCTCCTCTGCTCTTTCACCCTGGTCCAAGAAGGAGGGGTACCCTGTCAAAGGCTCAACACTTGCCTTTCTGACTTTGTTTCTAAATTTCTACCTTTCTAATTTTGTTTGTTTCTAATTTTTTTGTTTGTTTGTTTCTAACTTTGTTTGTTTTCAACTTTCTCCCTTTAGAAATTTGTTTGTTTCTTGTATTTTACCTCTTTGTTTGTTTCTAAATTTCTGCCGTTGTAACTTTGTTTCTAACTTTCTACTTTTAAAATTTCATTTGTTTTTAACTTTTTACCATTCCTCCCAGCGAGGGCTGTGTGCAGAATACTAAAACCTGTTAAGTTCTTCACTTTTACGTCTATAGGCAAATGCTACTGATGTAGATGTAAATTCATTTTGAAATGAGCCAGCCCTCTCTGTCTACTCTGTTGCATACAGGAATATAAGAAGCTGGGAATAGAGATCCGCAGGTTTTGAGAATAAGGAGCCGGCGTTTTTCTGTAGGAAGGAAAGCAGCAAGCGCCTGGCCGCAGGAGCCGAGACGCTCGGGCTGCAGGAGCTGCAGAGCGCCCGGAGCCGGCTTTTCCCTGTGCTCTGTGCCTGCCCCCGGGCTGAGCTGGGCGGCGCTGCTGCCGCCTGGTGGCGAGAGCGCGGCACTGCCGCCCCCGACACGGCGCCCCGGCGCTGCTGCCGCCCGGTGCCGGCTGAGCCGAGAGGGCGGCGGCCTCGGTGGCTGCCGAGCGTGGCAAGGAGCGGGAGCGAGCGGGGCCGGGTCTGTCAGCGGAGGGGAGGGGCGAAGGGCGGTTCGCAGCGCCAAGGGACACGGCCGTGCACGAGCGGGGCCACAGCTATGGAAAGGAACGGGCGCCGTGCGGGGCGGCGACCGCGGGGAATGACAGCGCGGGGGGCGGCCCGGCGGGGCCGGTTTTGCCGGGCAGCAGAGGCGCGGTCGCAGCGCGACCCGGGCGGGAGGCACCGGGCGGGCACGGTCGGAATCGAGCCGCCCGCGTGTCGCTCTCAAGGAGGCGGCTCGGAAAGGAAGGCGCAGTTCCGCGCTCTCGGGACGGCGTTAAGAGACGTTTTTATTAGAATATGACAGTCTTTATTTTATTTTATTATTTTATTATCTGCCAGGACCTTGCAGAGGGTGGTTTACACTTCCGCCACACTCAAGATGGCGGACGCAGTAGGCCCCCTGCGAGAGGTGTCCCTGCCGATGCCTGCCGCCGGTCGCGGAGCCGTCGCCCGCCTCCGGCGCGGCTGACCCCGCCAGCCGTGTCCTCGCACCGGGAAGCACCGCGGAAAATCGCGCGGAAAGCGCGGGGCCGGCGTCGGAGTTGGGGCCGGATTCAGGCAGCCGACTAGACAGAAGCCCTTGTGAGGGGCGGCGGGGGCCCTAGGTGTACCACACTAAAGATGGCGGCTCGACCGGAAGTGGCTTCTGCCAGCACCCAAGATGGCGGCGAAGGGCGGAAGTGTCGTCACTGCCACACTCAAGATGGCGGTCGTGCGCACTGTTTTCTGACCTTCTCAATATGGCGGCAGGGAAGGCCCCCCCCCAAGCTGCGTCTATTCGGCTGCCTGAACGCGACGCCGACGCCGACGCCAGCCCAGCGCTTGCGCGCAATTTTCTGAGGCGTTTCCCGCTACGCGGACACCGACTGTGGGGTCAGCGGCGCCTGGGGCAGGCGGGAGCATTCAGGCAGTCGAATAGACGGACCGGGGGGGGGGGGGGGTCCTTCCGGCCGCCATCTTGAGAAGGTCGAATAGCCACATCGGTGCGGTACCGGTGACTTCCGCCCTTCTTCGCCAGGAGCAGCGCTGCCGGGCCGGGGGCACCGGGGCGGGTGCTCCGGGCTCGGAGGTGAGCGGGGAACGGGGACAGCCCCGAGCGGACGGTGGGGGCCGCGGGGGATCGGTATTCCGGCCCAGGGATGAGTGTTCCGGCACAGGGGTGGCTGTCCCGGCACAGGGATGCGTTCATGGACTGTCTAATGTTATTTAACGATCGTGCAAGGAGATCTGTATAAAAAAATCCTCCGTGGTCATCCTTCTCCCAGCCCCGCTGTGTTTTCAGGATCTTGGGGGAAGCGTTTGGGTCTGGACAAGGCTCTCGGGCACAGGGTGGGATTCTTGGGGTGCAGGGCCAGGATTTGGACTCGATGCTCCCTGTGGGTCCCTTGCAGCCCAGGAAATGCTGCGATCCTGTGCCTCTGAGGGTGAAATAAAGGGCAGCGGTGGGGTTTGTGCCCGCTGTGTTCACGGCCCCGCCGGCTCAGGGCGGGTTAAAGGCGCAGCTGCCCCGAGACAGCGGGACCGGCCGGGGCTGCTCGCTCCCGGTGCTGCCGCCTCGTGGGGAGAGCCCGGCACTGCAGCCCGCGCAGGCGCTGGACCACGGGATGGGCGTGGAACAGCAGCGCAGGGGATGCTGAGGCAGCCCAGGGAATGCTGCGGTCCCAGGGAAGGCTGAGGCGTCCCCTGCCCGGGGCACTCGGCAGCAAACCCCTGATGTTGAGCAGAAAAAGGAAAGTTCTGGGTTAGTGGGAGGAGGTTTCTGGAATGGAGCTGGAACAGGTGCTGATCCACTCATGGAATCACGGGGTGGTTTGGCTTGGAAGGGACCACCAGGATCATTTACACTCTGTTTGTTGTCTGATTGCACAGCGAAGAACATCCAGAACTGCCGCCTCACCCTCACGGACAGCAGGAATGTCTTCCATAGCTCTTGTTTTGGAATGGGAATGGCTGTTGGGAGCTCTGGCAGGACCAGGTAAGAAGAGAAATGGGATCATTGTGGCTGCTGCTGGAGGTGGTTTTCTGCTTTCCGGCTGTTCTTCTCATTGATCCTTTCACAGCAGTGTTCCTGGGCACATTTGAGGGTAATTCCAGGAATCTGAAACCAGATAAAAACTGGTGGGGAAAAAATGTGAACGCGATCCATTTCTGGTAGTTCCAAGCTTCTCCCACAACACCGTTCCAGGGGAAAGCTGATAAAAGGGTAAAGATGCAGAGGAACAAGTGCTGTAAAGCCCCCTGGCGCTCTGAGAGAGCAAACCTTCCAGTACTCCCAGCAGATCTCTTGGAGAAAGTGTGGGATCGCAAGGTTTTCCAGGAAAGCAAAACAAGGTTGGAGATGAGGGAATGGGCTTCCAGTTCTTCCTTGAGCTGAAAGCCTGGGGGAATTGAGAGGGGCCACAAGAACTGTTTGTGTAGGCAAATGGGAGTTTGGGGGCTGAATCTGAGTTTCCCTCTGGGGCATTTTTGAGGGAAAAGCTGAGGTGCTGTTTAAGGGAGAGAATGCAGATTTTTGGGGTGGAAAAGGTTGAATCAATATTGTAGAGGAAGTAAAACGCTGGGGGTAAAAGTGGATGCAGTCTGGAGGGGACAGATTGAATATTTTGGAGGCAAAATGGGGAACTGAGTAGTGGAGAGATGGGGAACATTTTGGAGGCAACACTTGACAAACTCTCTGGGGTGGAGAACGACCACATTGAGGGAAAAATGAGGTGATGAGCAGTGGGCACGTAGGGAAGGTCGTGGGGGTAAATCTTGAGAAAAGCCCCGTGGTATTCAAGAAATCCTTGGAAGCAGGACTGAGGAATTCAGTGGTGGAAAAATAGGGGAATTTTGCGGGGGTAAAACTTTAAAAGATCTAAGAGTTGAGAGTGTGTGTTTTTAGGTAGAAAGGATGTCTTGTTGAAGTTGGGCGTCTGGATTGTGGCATTTATGGATCCAGAAAGTAGAAGATAAAGGAGACTCCCAAAGCCTCGGTAGCTGTGTTAAGAAATCCCTGCCAGGGAAGAAAGGTACCTAAACCTCCTAGAAGTAGGGACTAATTAGCATGGGAAGGGGAAAACCCACCCCCAGTGGGAGAGAGCGCGCCGGGTAAGGGAAGAGAAGGATGCCCTTAAGAAGAAGTAGGGAAGGTGAATTTCTCGGCTTGCTGAAATGTATCCAAAAGTTTGGAATCTGGGTCTGTGTGGAGGCCGGGATTTTCTCAGCCATATGCAGAGCCCAGCACTAGGAATAGAGTAATTCCAGGCTTTACAACGCCAAAAATGCAGTACCAGAGAGTTCTGTTATCCCGAGGACTTGGGGGATATTTGGCAAAAATTTCCGGGGGCCCAGGCTGGACCGAGCTTTTAACGCTCCCCGGATTCACGGGATCGGGGATTCCAGCGTGCCCTGCACGGGTTTTTTCAGGGAAGTCCCAAATCCTTCGTGTGAGCACAAAGCAGAATCCCCTGGGAGCTGTGAAGGCAACAGGATATTTCTTGGGAATTTTGAAGGGTTGGGTGAGTCCTCAGTGTTAGGTTGGAATGAACGCAAATTGTCCGGGAGTTGCTGGTTTGGGGATGGCCGGGTCTGGGTTTGGATTTGTGGGCACCGAGTGTTCCTTGTGTCAGCTTTAGGTCTTCTGGATTGGTGGGAATTGTCAGAGAAAAGAGAAGGCAATTGAAATGCGGAGCTCCATTCCCGGAGAAATGGTCGGGATGGGAGAGGAAAGGCTGTGGAGCTGCTGGGAGCTCGTGGAGAACGAAAGGATCTGAGGCCTGGAGGCAAAAGCTGTGGAACAAAGCCTGAAAAGGGTGTGGGGTGGGGCGGGAGGGGGAGGAGGGCACCGTGGTGGGGGGAAAGAGGGAAAGGATCCCTGCTCCGGGAATCCAGCAGGGACCAGGAGAGGATCATTTTCCATCCACTGCTCTCAGTGGAATCCTAATAAGGACGGTGGAAGGGAAGTGATTCGTTTGTTCTTAGGTTTGGAATGAAAGGTGCTCTTGCAGAGGGGACTATTGACCTGTTAAAATTCCGTTGGATACAGGAAAAGAGGGAGGAAGCAAGCAGCTGGGGAATGAAGGGGTGGATTTTTTGGTGGATACAGGGAAAGACACGGGAAGGGGCTCTCAAGTAAAATACACCTCACGGGCAGCACCAGGAGAAGCCTCAAGTGCCCTTTTTTTCCAAGCTCTGACATTCCAGAGGAGTAAGCAGTGGTCAGCCCATCACTTTCTGTATTCCTTGGATGCCCAGTGCTTCGTTGGGAAGAGATAATATTTGGAAATGAACAAATCCGGGGATGTAATTTCCTGATAGTAAAGCCCCAGAGAGCCTGGTTTTGATATCCTTCCAGCACCCAAACGCAGCAGAGGGAATCCTGGCGGAGCTGGAAAACGCTGTCGCTCCGTCGGTGGAATTCCTGGGAACTGGAAAGCAGCAGAAGCAGCAAGAACAGAGTTGGAAGCAGGCTCCAGCCGGGTAAGGCAGACACCAAATCCTTTGGAACTGGGCAGGGGTAGGAAGAATGAATTCTTACATTTGTAGCCCAGGGATTCCTGAGCAGGATCCCGGCAGGGAAGACTGCAGGGATCAGGCTGGGGCCTGATCGCAGCTGGGGGCAGCGAGCCTTGGAATTGGCTGAAGGGAAGAAAGAGGGATCCTTTGAGCACAAGGATCAGGTGTCAAATGCGGAGATGGCATCAGACAATTCCTCGGGAGGGTTTAGTTCCTGGGCCAAATCGATCTCCTGCCTTGTGAAGGAGCTCAGAGAGCTGGGAAGAGCCCAAGCAACGCAGGGAATGCACCGGCAGATAAAAGTGCCGGGGAACGGTGGGGAAAAGCATCCGAACAGGGGGCCTCGTTTTGTACAGGGACGGTACAAAAAATTGTCCGAAAGAATAGGAATGGAATGGGATTTTACGTATTCCTCGGAGGCCACAATCCAGTGGGAAGGCTGAGAGAAAGAAACAAGGCCTAAAAAGGCAGATGAGCCAAATCTGCCCAAAGCCTCCAATGGCCACATTCCCTGGCATTGCTGAGGACTTCAGCCAAGCTCCAAGCAAAAGGTGAGCCCCTGATTTTGGTGCCAAGGGAAACTCCAAGTTAAGAATGATCCAAATATGAAGCGCTTCTCACAAAACTCAGCTTTGCAAACCTTTCTTTGGGCTAAAAAAGAAAAGATGGGAATGCCCTTGGCAGAAAAGCAGCTGTGAGGCACAGCAGGCTTCAAATGCCTGTCAGCAGGAGCTCCAGGAGAAACGGCTGCTGGCTCCGGGCATCCTGGGCTTTCCAGGCAGGTTTTGTAGCGGATTGCAAGGCAGTTTTCCTGCCTCTGGGGGGTGGCACCTGCATCCCGCTGGAAAGGGAAAATGTGGAGAGAGGGGCAAGCGGGAAGACGGTTGCTGATGTGTGTCCTTGGATTGCAGTTCCTCCTGGTGAGTCTGTGCTGCTGGAAGTTTGAAGGAGATCAGTCCTGGAGTACGTGTGGGTTCACCTGTGGGGTTTGGGAGCGACGCCGGACATGAAATTCCAGGGATGTTCCCCTTGCTGGAGTGAGAAGCAGTGGAAGCACTTTGCTGTCTGCTTCTTCATCGCCTTCGCCTCGGTCCCCTGGGGCTCCAGGTAATCCCCTCTCACCTTTGCTTTTCCAAGGGTCTCTAAATGAGGGCTTGAGCTTTGGTGTAGCTCCCTTTACAGGGAAGATCTGTTCCAGGAAAGGTCTCCTGGTCTGGACCGATGGCGTTGCAGGAAGAGCAGGAAACCCCGCAGCTCCTGTGGCTCCCTCATCCGATTTGCCTGCAGGCAGCAGCAAGGATCATTCCCAAGTGTCATGCCCTGGCTCCGTGACTCGGTGAGGTTGTGTTCCCCCAAAGGCCAGGGGCCGCTTTGTTTTGCAGCTCACGAAAGTCCAGCTCGGTGGTGCTGGGTTTGGTTTTTGTGTGTAATGAAGGCACTAAAAAATTCCCCTCCTTCACTGGCACAGCCCTGGAGTGGGAGCAGATTCCCCTTATCCCGCAGTTATCCCGCTCCTGCCCTGGATCCCTGCGGTGCCGTGTGTTCTCCAAGCTCACAGCACTGCTGGCTCTAAACAAGAAAAACAGTCCCTGTTCCTTCTCTTCTCCGTCCTTGATGTTCCCAGGCCCTGCATCTCCCTGGCTATTCCCTGTGGGAGTCTTCATCTCCATCCCACCTTATCCCGATCAGGTAAGGGTCTGAGACGTGTTTAGCAGCAAATGCATTCCTGTGAAGAAAGCCAAGAGCAAAGAGCATCCAGATGCAGAGAAGTCTTTAGAAAAGCGTTCCAGACGTGCAAATGAGGGATGTGTCTTCCTGCATGTCCTGTTGTTTTTCTCTGTCGCGTTTTGGAAGGGTTTCTCTCAGTGATTTCCTGCAGTCCAGGTGCGTCCCTTCTTTTGTCCAAATCCAGTGCCAGAGGATCGAACAACTGACGAGTGGGGCCTGGGATGAAAACGGTTCTCCTAAAATGAGGGAAACAATGCTAGAAGAGAAATGAGCATCCTTTTAATGCCTGGAATAAAAATGCTGGAAAAGGGCACTTTTTATTTGATATGGTGTCATTCTCCTTTTTTTTTCCATAGCTAAAACTCCACGGTGAGCAATCAGAGCAGAAATAGGAAATGCAGGAGTCTTGGATTCCACAGTGGGATTAACTTCCCTTTTCTGCTCTCTTTCAGGACAGGAAAAACCACTGAACTCGCCCCATCTTTGGGACCAAGAGCTTTGGTGCTGGAGTAGGCAAAGCCAGCTAGGGCCCCCCTTGTCCTGCCCATGGTGTGGGTCAGGGACAGGCTCCTCTTCTCCTCTGTGCTGGGATGAACTGCCTAGGGAATGCTATTTCTGACAGCCCGGTCCTAGCCCCGGCTACTGGAAATGGGCAGAGGTGAAGAGGCAAGTGCCAGAGTTGCTTGGGGATGATGGAATTGTGGTGTTTGGCTGTGCCCAGAGGGGCAGGTTGGGCATTTCTGTGTGTCTGAGGACCGGTTTGGGTGCTGGGGAGCCCGGGGAGCCGAGCTCTCAGTGCATTCCCAGCTCTCCCAGGGGTGGGAGCTGGTGCAGGGCTGGGTGACAGCCTCTGGTCGGGCTCGGGGCAGGCCCTGGCCCCGGCACAGACACGCTGGGGTGGTTTGGGGACGCTTGGGGAGCAATGGGAAGAAAATGAGGGATGGTGCTGGGCGGAGCGATCGGCCTGTGCTCGTGTCAGCGCAGCCGTGCAGGGCACTGGGATCTGGGTAAAGCACCGGCTCTCCTGGTGTTCAGGGATGCAAGGTCTGAGGGACCGGATTTACTTGGGGTTTTCCAGGACAGCAGGAAGAAGAGGAAATGTGGTGCCAGAGGTGCGTCCCATCAGGTTGCAGTTCCCTCTTTCCCATTTCCATTTCCTCCTCAGTGCGGGTGTCCCCTGCAGCCCATGAGCACGGGGCCGGTGACAACTCCCTGTCTGTAGAGGGATTCCTTATGGAACAAGGGCAGATGACACTTGTGTGAGGCTTACGACTGTTAGAATTAGACCGGGATGGGTTTAAGGAAAACTAGAATCGTGTGTTAATCTTACTGGTCAATGAACAAATGGAATCCACACTTCTATAAGAAAAAATAGAGTGTATGGAGCATATAGAAGAAGCTGTTTTTGCCTGCTGCTGCTGCTTGGCTTTATCATGTAACCCCATTCGAACTCTGCCTTCAAGACAGCTGTGAGACCGTGAAATAAAGAACTTAGCAGAACAGCAGCCTCCTCTGCTCTTTCACCCTGGTCCGAGAAGGAGGGGTACCCTGTCAAAGGCTCAACACTTGCCTTTCTGACTTTGTTTCTAAATTTCTACCTTTCTAATTTTGTTTGTTTCTAATTTTTTTTTTGTTTCTAACTTTGTTTGTTTTCAACTTTCTCCCTTTAGAAATTTGTTTGTTTCTTGTATTTTACCTCTTTGTTTGTTTCTAAATTTCTGCCGTTGTAACTTTGTTTCTAACTTTCTACTTTTAAAGTTTCATTTGTTTTTAACTTTTTACCATTCCTCCCAGGGAGGGATGTGTGCAGAATACTAAAACGTGTTCAGTTCTTCATTTTTACATCTATAGGCAAATGCTACTGATGTAGATGTAAATTCATTTTGAAATGAGCCAGCCCTCTCTCTCTACTCTGTCGCATACAGGAATATAAGAAGCTGGGAATAGAGATCCGCAGGTTTTGAGAATAAGGAGCCGGCGTTTTTCTGTAGGAAGGAAAGCAGCAAGCGCCTGGCCGCAGGAGCCGAGACGCTCGGGCTGCAGGAGCTGCAGAGCGCCCGGAGCCGGCTTTTCCCTGTGCTCTGTGCCTGCCCCCGGGCTGAGCTGGGCGGCGCTGCTGCCGCCCGGTGCCGGCTGAGCCGAGAGGGCGGCGGCCTCGGTGGCTGCCGAGCGTGGCAAGGAGCGGGAGCGAGCGGGGCCGGGTCTGTCAGCGGAGGGGAGGGTCCCGAGAGCGGCCCCGGTGCGGCCCCGGTGCGCGGGGCGGGGCCCCGAGCGATGGAGCCGCCCCCGTGCCGGGCAGGGCGGGCCCCGGGGCCGGGCGGGGCCGGGGCTCTGGGGCGGGGCCGAGCGGGGCCGGGGGCGGCTTCAGGGGCGGGGCCGGGCCCGGCTCAGGTGCGCGGGGCGGGGTCCGCACAGGTGCGCGGGGTCCCAGGGCGGCTGCGCAGGGCGGGGCCGAGGTGATTTAAGCCCCCGAAATCGCCCCTGCCGCCATTTGCTCCCTCAGAGCTCGGGGAGGCTGCGGCCGGGCCGGGCTCCCCCGGCGTGGCCCGGGAGAGGCCCCCGCTCCCCCTCTTTCTTCCCCGTCTTTCTTCCCCCTGTTTCTCCTGCCCTTATCCTCCTCCTTCTTCCCCCGCTTATCACCTCTTTCCTCCCCCCCCCAGTTTCTTTCTCTCTCCCCCACACCCTCCCTGTCTCTCCCAGCCCCCTGCCTGCCCTCTCCCCAGCGCCCCCCCACCCTCTCTCCCTGCTCCCCTGTGCATCCCCGACCCCCCCCGCCTCCTTTCTCCCCCACCCCTCCTTTCTCCTCTCTCCGTACCCCGCTCCCCAACCCGACTCCCCTCTCTTCCTCCTCCTCTGACCATCATCCCTCCCCCTCACCCGACCTTTCCCTTCCCCCCTCGTTCTCCCCAACCCACCCCGACTCCTCTCCCTACCCCATCTCATCCCTCCCCGTTCCCTCTTTCCCCCGCAGCCGCGGGGCTCGAGGCGCCGGAGAATAAAGCCCAGAGGGCCGGAGCCCGGCGCCCCTGCCCTCGCTGGAGCCTCGCACGGGGGACCCGCTCGGCGGGTCCCCCGTGCAGTACAAAAACAGCGCCGGGGCTCCGGCTTTCCACACATCACACTGGGGATCCCCTCCTCAGGAGGGGTTCCCGGGGGGGGTGGTGGGTTTTGGGGAGGGTGGTGTGTTGGGGTGGGCCCCCTCCTCAGGAGGGGTTCCCGGGGGGGTGGTGGGTTTCGGGGAGGTGGGTGGGTTGGGGTTGGGGTGGGCCCCCTCCTCAGGAGGGGGTCCCGGGGGGGTGGGTGGGATGGGCCCCCTCCGGAGGAGGGGGTCCCGGGAGGGGGTCAGGGTGGGCCCCCTCCGGAGGAGGGGGTCCGGGGGAGGGGGGTGGGGCGGAGGGGGGACTTTCCCCCCCTCCAGTCCCCGCCCCCTCTCCCGGACCCCCTCCTCCGGACGGGGCTCACCCCGGCCCCCTCCCGGGACCCCCTCCTCCGGACCGGGGCCCCGGGGGGAGGGAGGGGGGGGCGGGTGGGGTGGGGGGGTCCGGGCGGGAGGGGCTGTTGGTTTGGCCTGTGGTCTCTATGTCTGTTCATGCCACAGAGTGATGTGACCCCCCTCTGCTTCCCCCCCCGCCCCCCTCCCCGAGGCCCCGGTCCGGTGGAGGGGGTCCCGGGGAGGGGGCTGGGGTGAGCCCCGTCCGGAGGAGGGGGTCCGGGAGAGTGGGCGGGGACTGGAGGGGGGGAAAGTCCCCCCTCCGCCCCACCCCCCTCCCCCGGACCCCCTCCTCCGGAGGGGGCCCACCCTGACCCCCTCCCGGGACCCCCTCCTCCGGAGGGGGCCCACCCCAACCCACCACCCTCCCTGAAACCCACCCACCCCCCCGGGACCCCCTCCTGAGGAGGGGGCCCACCCCAACCCACTACCCTCCCTGAAACCCACCACCCCCCCGGGAACCCCTCCTGAGGAGGGGATCCCCAGTGTGATGTGTGGAAAGCCGGAGCCCCGGCGCTGTTTTTGTACTGCACGGGGGACCCGCCGAGCGGGCCCGGCCCGTGTGGGGCTCCAGCGAGGGCAGGGGCGCCGGGCTCCGGCCCTCTGGGCTTTATTCTCCGGCGCCCCGTGCCCCGCGGCTGCGGGGGAAAGACGGGACAGAGGATGGGAATAAGGGAGCAGAGGGGGTCAAAGAAGGAGCGCAGGTGGGGGGTTCGGGGTGTGCAGGGAGAGGTGGGATGGGGGGACAGGAAAGGAGGCGGGGGGAAGACGAGGACGGAGCACAAGTGGGGGGTCAAGGTGCAGAGGGGAAACGAGGGAAGAGGAACAGGGGGAGGTGGAGGGGGAAGGAAAGGTGGGAGACGGAGGGAGAGGATTGAGGGCAGGTGGGGGGAACTGGGAGGGGAAGGGGAGCAGGGTGAGGGGGCAGGGGGGACCCGGGATGGGGGCGAAGGAACGGTGGAGAAGGGGAGAGAGGGTGGAGGGGTAGGGCAGGGTTGGGGTGTGTAGGGGGACAGGGAGGGGGGATGGGGGGGACCGGGCCGGGGGGGGAGGGAGGGGAGGGCTAGGGGGGAGAGGGGGGGGGGGTGGGGGGGGGGTGTAGGGGGTGGGGGAGGGGAGGCAGAGGGGGGAGAACGGAGAAGGGTTAGAAGAAGACAAACTAACACAAATATAAAGGAAAAGAACTACAGAGACATAGAAATATGGAAATACAGAGATCTAGAGCCCGGTCCGGCCACAACCGTTCCCACCGAGCGCCGAGGGAGCAAATGGCGGCGCCGCCGATTCCCGAGGCTTAAATCCCCTCGGCCCCGCCCCGCGCAGCCGCTCTGGGGCCCCGCGCACCTGTGCGGACCCCGCCCTTCACACCTGTGCCGGGCCCGGCCCGCCCCGCCCCGCCCGCGCCCGTAAATGCCGGCGGATCCGCGCCCGCTCCGCTTTGTGCGGTGGATGCTCATCCTGCTCCTCCTGGGCTGTGGCGGGACCGTCGTTCGGAGCGCTGTGCGGAGCCCGGCACCGGGGGCTGCTCCCGGCGCTGCGCCGAGCCCGAGGCGCTGAGGTGGGAACGGGACCCGGGCCCTGGGATTCGGGGCTGGGTCCTGTCGGTGTCTGTTGGGGGTCCCGGGCCGAGCCGCTTGTCTCTCGGCGGGCGGGGTGCGGCTGCCGGGCTCGGAGAACTGAGGTGGGATGGGGGATGGCATTAGGCATCGGGATCGCCGCGGCTGGCAAGTGCCGCTCCGGGATTGGCGCTGGCGCCGAGCCCGGCGCTGCCGCTCCGGCTGCGGCCAGCGCGGGGCTGGGCTCCCGCCGGAGCTCCGGCTACGCTCCCGCTGCGGCCGCGGGGAGCCGGGGCCGTGCCGGTGCCGGGCCCGCCGGGAGGGCGGCGCTTCCCCGCAGCAGGCGCTGGATCGCGCCTGGAAGCGGGCGGGCCGCGGGGACCGCCCGTGCCCGCCCCGGCACCCCCCGAGGCCGCCGCTCCCTCAGCGCCGCCCGCCCTGTGGGGCGCCCCCTGGCGCAACCGGAGCGCCGGCGCTCCCGGCCCGGCCCCGCCCGCAGCCCCCGCGGGGACGCGGAGCTCCCCCAGCCCCGGCACTGCCGAGGCCGCCGCACCCCCTGCGCACGGCAGCGCCCGCCTCCCCCTGCCCCGGGCCGCTCCCCCGGGGGCCTCCCGCCCGCCGCGGCCCCGCCCAACCAGCGCGCCTGCAGCGGGACGAGCCGCTCCCCCGGCCCGGCCGCTGGCGCCGAGGCCGCTGCTGCCGCTCCTGCTCTGACTGCGCCCGCTGCGGGACCGGGGCCTCGCCGGGGCTCGCTGCTGCTTGAGCCGCTCATCCCACAACTGCCGCTTGAGACCTGATGCTCTCCTTCCTCCCCCCCGCTTTCTCTGCGGCTTGCACGCTCCACTGCAAAAACCTCTGGCTTTAAAAGGCCAGGGAAAAATGTTTCTTCTTTATTTCCAGAGCACAGGAGATCCTGAGTGGCAATGGCTACACAAGGACCACCAAGTCGAACCCTTATGTGAATGGCTCCTCTGGCCACTGAACCCACACCTGGGCACTCTCAGCACCCTGCTCCAGCCAAGCCAATCTCAGCTCCTGGCAATGTCCTGCCTGGGATAGGAATGCCAAGTGCCAGCAAGATCATTCCTATGCAAATACAACTCCTTCTTTTATGCTAATGCTGCTTGCCACACCAGCCCCTGTAATTGCCATAGGGCAGAGCTCCATGGCCAGCACCTGATCATGCAACAACACAGGTGAGCAGTTGTGTGACAGCACTGAACTCTTCCCATAACCCTGATTTCCTGCCCTTTCCAGGATTTACCCAACAGCTGTAAAGGTGCTTGTTCCATGGCCCTTTCCAGGGAGAAATGAGCAAGGCAAGTCCTGAGGGTTCACTTGCTCCACGGCCAAAGCTCTTCTGGAGAGGGTCAGGGCTGCTCCTGCCTGCAGAGGGGCCTTTCCCACAGGTGAGTGTTCACAGCCCAAAATCCCAGGGGCTGCTGAGGCCGGGCCAGCTTTTGTGGCCCAGAGCTGCACAGAGCTCTCAGCAACTCCTGCTCACTGCCAGGAGTGTTCCTTGGTGCTCCTTCCGTGTGTCCCAGCTGGCAGGGAATGGGGGGAAGGAGAAGGCCAGGAGGCCCAGGAAGGGAAGCAGCAGCTCTTGTGCTTTGGATTTGCAGAGAGGAGCTGTGCCTGCAGTGTCCTGCCCGTGGCACGCAGTGTGCCAAACACACATCCCCGGAACGGGCACTGGGCTGCCCGGGCAGCGCTGGGATGGACATGGATAAAGGGCTGCCCGCGGCCCCTCGGCCAGGGGCTGCTCTGAACAGGCACCCAGAGATGCTTCAGTCCCGACAGACCCCACTGACACCCCAAAAATGCCCCAAGGAACAGCTGGCACTGGGCAATGTCAGAATGGGCTGTTTGCAGAGGGGCTCAGACAGCAATTCCCAGTGCTGACCTCCCACACACCTGCCAGCTATGTCCCAGCCACCCAAAATGCCTTCCCTTCCAGCCTGAGGCCATCATCCCTCAGCAGTGTTAAAGCCAAGGCAAGCTTCGCCCACAGCAATGAAATGCCAAGCAATGCCCTCAGAGATGCCTTCAAATGAAAGGTCAGAGTCAGAGAAATCTCTTTGGATTGAGTTGGGAGTTTTTGGGGAGCCAGCTGGAACTGCACAACTGATGGAAAGCTTTCCCAGGTGGCTCCCACTGCAGGTGCCCTGAAGGCAGGGATGTGCATCCCTTTCCTGAGGGAAAAGAACTTGCAGAGGCCACTCCTGAGGCTCTGGAATGAAATCAACTCCTGCAGGGAGAGAAGTCCTCCCGTGGGCACAGGGGCTGCCTCAGCACGGGCTGGGAGCGTGTCCAGCCAGCGCCTGTTCCTGCTTTCAAATATCACCTGGAGCCCCAGCTCGGGGGGTGCAGGCAGCTGAATTCCAGGGAACTCTGTCAGGTGCCCCCAGGGACATTGGGGGGGGGGGGGGGCTGGGGGATGAGGGTTACAAACAGCAAATTCTATGGAACATGAAGCTGTCCTTGCCCTGACCCTGCTGAGCTTCCCTGGAAGCTCTGCTGGGTCCTGCCACAGCTGGTGTTAAATAGGCAGCTCTGCATGGGAATATCCATGCTCCAGGAGGCGCTGGGAGGCTATGCCAGTGGCAATTCAGCAGGGAATTCAGGGCTTTGGGTAGAATTCATCTGAACTAGCAAAGCCAACCCCCAAATCTGCCCACCACCCAGGGAACAATCTTTGTGCTGCCCTGGCAGCCAAAGCCCCTGGGCTGGGAAATGTCAGCAGGCAAATGGATGGAATGATCTAAATGCCAGCATCCCCCAAAGGGACAATGCCATCACCTCCCTTTGCTCCCAAAGTGTCCACTGTGTTCCCCACAGGTGCCCTGGGGATGCCAGGGAGGTGCCTTTGCCCACAGTGCCTTTCTCCTGCCCCTCTCCAGCCTGAGGCCTCTTCTCCCTTCCCTGCCAGCTGCTGCCAAGGAAGGAAGACACAGTGAGTGCTGAGTTGACCTCCAAATAGTCCTTCCCTCACCTTGAGATGACCTGAGATTTTACCCCCAAAATGTCCCCTTCTGCCTCCTTCTGAGTTCCTCATTTTTTACAAGGAAGCATTCTTTCTCTGCTCTGGAGATTACCACAAGATTTGCCCCCAAAACTTTCCCCACCTGTCCACTACCTCTTTCCTCATTCCCACCTCAATCTTTTCATTCTTTGCCCTACAGATGCTTTCAATTTTTACCCCTCTGAACTTCCCTACCTGTCCATAAGTGATTACCTCAGTTTACCCCATCAAGTGCATGCTCTCTGCTACAGATCACCTCAGATTTTACCTCCAACATTTTCTGTACATCTCCAGCACTGAGTACTTTATTTTTACCTCCAAATACTCATTTTCTACCATGGAGATTCCCTCAAGTGTTACCTGCCAGATTTACCCACCTGTCCACAGCAATTCCCTCAGTTTACCTCAGGATGCTCCTGCTCTCTCCTAGAGATGACCTCACATTTTACCCCCTCAGTTTTCCCTACCTGCCCAGTTCTGATCACCTCCTTTTTACCTCAAAACATGAGTTCTTTCTTCTACAGATGAACTCGGATTTTATCACCAAAATGTCTATTTTGTCCCCTGTACACTGACTAGATTTTAAAACCCAAACCACGCAGGTTATGTCTGTCTTACCCCCAAAATGTTCATTCTGTCCCCTACAAATTAGGTCAGATTTTTTCTCAAAACCACTTATGGTTCCTACATAATTACCTCAGGGTTTGCCCCCCACATTCTACCTCATCTTGACTACTGATCACCTCATTGCTTCCTCAATATGTTCATTCTTTGCCCTACAGATCTTCCTAAGTTTTACACCCCAAATTTCCTTGCCTAGCCCCAGTGATTGCCTCAGTTCATGTCAGTGGTCACACTCTCCCTAGAGATTACCTCAAGTTTAACCCCCAAAATTTTCCTTAACTGTCCACAACTTATTACCTCATTTTTACCAAAAAAGATTCATTCTCAACCTTTAGATCATTTCAAGTTTGACCCCCCAAAATTCCCCTACCTGTCCACTACTGATTCCCTCATTCTTCCTTCAATATTTATTTCCTTTCTACCATGTAGCTTCTATCAAGATTTACCCCCAAAGTTTTCCATCTGTCTACTACTGCTTACCTCATTTTTACCTCAAAATGTTCTTTCTACAGCTTATTTAATATTATTTTTACACAAGTTTCCCTATCTGCCCACAACTGATTCCCTCATGTTACCTCAGTGTGTTCATGCTCTCCCCTAGAGATTAGCTCAGATTTAGCCCCCAAATTTTCCCCACATGCTCAGTATTCATCACCTCCTTTTTCCCTCCAAGCGTTCATTCTCTGCTCTTGAGACTTTGTCAAGTTTGGCCTCCAAAATTTTCCTTCTTTGTCTACTACTGAGTACCTCATTTTTGCTCCAAAATATTCATTCTGTCCCCTACAGATTACATCAAGTTTTACCCCCCAGTTTTTCCTTCCTGTACAATATTAACTCTTTTCTGCCCCAAAAATGTGCATTCTTTCCCCTAAACATCACCTCAGCTTTTCCCTCAAAAATGCCACCTTGCTCTGCTTGACATCCCCTCCCATTTTCCTACACAAACAATTCTTGTGTCCCCTCTCAGTCACCCCAGGTTTTCAGCTGAAAATGTCTCCTCTGTCCCCTCAAAGTCATCCCAGGTTTTCCCAGTGAGGAGCTGCAAGGAATTCAGGCAGGGCCAATGACACCAGGGAACAGCTGTAAATTCAGAGGCAGAGAGAGAAGATCTACCAGGAAAGGGGAAAGGTTCAGAAAACATTTCTGCAATTAATTAATAATTATTTCCAGTTCCCCACTGAGAAGAACACAACCTCACAGCTGTTAAGGCCTGACAGTTCCCTGCAGGGAGAGCTCAGCCCATGTGCCCAGAGGCAATCCCAGCATCTGCAAGAAAGAAAGAAGCAGCAAAAGGTGATTGCTTCTCTTTCAAAGTTATTTCAAGTGCTCACCCCCAAACCCACCTTTGCTCTTGATTCTGGCCAGGTGCATGGTGAGCAGTGGGCACAGGTCATGTCATCCATGCTGGTGTGAGTGATGCTTTCTGGGGGAAAGCAGCTGATCTCCAAAGTTCCCTTCCTGCCCCATGCCTGATCTGCACAGGAGAAAACCTCTTCCAGGAAGGGATTGTGCTCCCTCTAATGCCATTTGCCCAGTCTGTTCCATGGGGATATTGCCAGCCTGGGGCAGCAGAGGCACACGCAGCTCTCAGCACTCTCTGCTCCAAGTACAGCTCGGGGCTCCTTTGCAGACTGCCTCTGCCATGGGGGTTTTCTCCAGGAGAAGCCAAGGAATTGCTCCTGGAAGGGTGCAGATTAAGTTATCCCAAAGGGAAGCAAAGAGTAAGTACTCCAGGAAGAGCCCTTGGGATCTGCTGGGCTGAGGTGGGAAGGGGACATTCATTCCCTGCAGGGCCAATACACAACAACCTCCAAGCCAAAGCACAGACTGGCAGGTGGGGTCTGACAGCAGCACTCTGACAAACCTCCTTGTCATTCTTCCCTGCAGTGACTTTTGCAAGCAAACTCTGAAGCTGACAAGCCCAGAAGCTCCATCCAGCCACTCTGGAAGGAAAGGATACTCCCAGGGATGAGGCACATTCCCAGCAAACTCTCCCAACACAGCCTGGAGGCAGCGCTGGAGCTCGGGTGTGGGGCTGGGAAGGGCTGCCAGGAGCACGCAGCCCCCAGGTGGGGTGGCAGCAGCAGCAGCAAATTCCCACAGGCTGATGGCACAGCAGAGAGACAAAGGCCAGCAGTGCCCACAGGAGGTGCAGGGTTAATTCTGCTCCCTGCCCTGCCCCATCCCTGCAGGAAATCTCCAAGGGGGAGAGAAACTCTCAGGGTGCCCAAAATGCAGCATCTGTCACCCTGATCCAGCTTCAACTCAGCATGGGGGGCCAAACTCCCCCCACAGGTAAACACTGAGCTGAGCTGGTCAGTCTCAAACACAGCCCCAGTTCTCACCTCCAGCCTGCTCCTGGGGCTGCTGCCACATTCCTGACAAGGAGCCCCTTTGGACAGGGCTCTCTCTGTGTCTCAGGTGCTGGGCACTGCAGGGACCAGGGCAGCCCCCTCTGGGGACAATTGGGGATTCATCCCACACCATGGGCAGGACCAGGGGCCCTCCAGTACAGGCTGGTGGGGCCAGAGCCCATTGGGTTTGGCTGCTCAAACACCAAAGCTTTTGGCAAAGATGGGACAAGTTAAGTGGGTTTTCCTGGCCTGAGAGAGAGAAGAAATTGTTGAAATTAAGCATGGCAATTAAGTCCACTGTGGAAGTCAAAGGCTCCTGGCTTTCCCACTCCTGTTCTGATTGCTCACTAGAGGGTTTTATCCATAAAAAAATGAGAGGTGGCACCAAATAAAAGAGCTCTTTTTCAACATTTTTCCCCTACTTACTTTCATACCTAAAAAGGATGTCCATTTTTTCTTAGTGCATTCTTTGCCTAATTTTAACAGAATCGTTTTCCTTCCAGGCCCCACTTGTGGGTTCTTCACTCCTTTGCCATTGGACTTTGGACAAAGGAAGAGAAGCATCTGCTCCAAACGGGTGTCATCCTATGGGGAACACCCCCTGTACCAGCCCCAGCCTGGGCCAAGCATGCTGCCTCACTCTCCCCATTCTGGATGCTGGCTCCAATCCAGTCTGAGTTTTCCCCTGTTTTCCATGTCTAAGGACAGGAACTTGTCCTGGTCAGGGTGTAAGGCCTTAAACTGCACCTTGATCTGGGGGGCTGGGACTGGGATTCCAGCAGGGAATTCATTGTTTTACAAATAAAAGTTATTCCAGGGAGCTGCTGCTTTACCACACAGTGTCAGCAAAAGAGAGAGAACACCAAAGGTGTATCCGAAAACAAGGATGGAATGATTCCTCCTGCTTTGAGTGGGATCAGGGCTTATGCTGCCCTGGAATGACAAAGAACTTCTCCCTCAGCCCCTTAGAGAGCCCTCAAAAAGCCAAAGTGCAGCAGGGAAGGAAGGAAAGGCACCTGCTGGGGACAGCACAGCTCCAGCTGCTCATGGGGACTGGGCCTGAGTCTGGAGCCAAAAGCCCCTTCCCAGGCTGGAGGGGCTTGCCTAAAGCACCACCTCTGGGAAGTAAAGGGCTATGGAAGAAATGGAGTGGGAATTTACAATAATAATCATAATGGATCGGGAAAGAGCAACAACAGAAGCAACAATCATTCCAAGGGAGCAGGAGGGATGCTGAGCTTTAAACAAGGTTTGAGTGAGGCAGCAGCTCCTGGCAGTTCTAACCCACAGCTCCAGCTCTGCGATTCCAGGAGCACTGCAAGCTCCTCCTGCCCAGTCCCTGGCTTTGCCTCCTGCCAGTACTCGGCACCTCGGGCACGGGTGGCTGCGAGTGCTCCCCGAGGGAGCGGGAAAATGGCCACTAAACCCCTTCCCACTGGGCTGGCTCCGAGCTCTGGCTGGGGAAAACATTTGGCACCCCTGTCATTTCAATGCAATCAGTTTCCATCACTTTGAAGATGCACTGAATAAACCCAGGGCACATAAGTAAACCTCTCCCCATAAGGAGAGCCCCAGGGAATACACAATTCTTCCTATGCCTGGCCAAAGAAACCAGGAGCCAGGTTTTGGGGAAGAGACTCCAGACTCTTATCTCCTTCCCTGGCTGTAAACCACTTGCAGAGGCTTTGGAGTTCATACAAGCTTGTCAGGATTTGGCTACTTCATTTAAATTCTATTCAGATACTGGAATGGAAGTGTCCTAAAGGCACCTCACTCAGACTTTAAGCCCTCTACCACCAAAGAATTTAGATGCTCTTTTCTTAGGAACACCCCACCTCTGCTTCTTTAGGTGTCTCCATGTGGGACATCAATTAAATGCGGACAAATTTTAGAATGCAGCTTCCAAGTCAAGTTACCTGCTAGGAAATGACTCCAGCTCTCTGGCACCTTGGGCTGTTTTAAACACAGCCTGGCCCTTCATGGCTGAGGCTCTGAGCTACACAACTTGTGAGCTGGCAAGTAACAGCAGCTGAGGTCTCATCCCAGCTGTACACAAAAACAGGGAGTGGGGGCTGCACTTGGATACATGCAGGCAGGGTTGGGCCCCTTCTGAAAGCTTCAATCCCTGTTTTTCAGAGACTCAATCAGGGATAATGACATTTTCACAAAGCTCTCTTAAGGCACGTGAAAACCCGAGCAAGAAAATGGAATCAAAGCCTTTGTTCCGCTGGCCTCACGCCCCAAATTCCAACGGGACAGACAAGTCCCTCTCCTCGCAAGGCAACGTCTCCTACCTGGATCTGTGCCTTCCCCAGCCTTTGGTGGCCGTTGTCTCCATCCTCCCACACCTCCTCATCTTCCTCCTCAGCAGGCCTGGCTTCCTCATCCTGCAGAGCAAGCACAGGGACACTCACCAGCCTGCTCATCCCAAACCTGGGCAGCAGGGATGGACTGCTGGGACCCCCTGGACAGTCACCCCTCTGCTGGCCACCATCCCTGCTCTGCAGTCCATTCCCGTTCCTGGCCTGGCATCTCCTTTGAACGGGATGTTAAACCACAACCACTTGCTCTGCTGGGTTTTGGGACATCAGAGACTCCTCCAAGGCAGTGGACAAAGCTCCTGTTCCCACAGCCTCTGCCTCCCAAAGCCCTGCTAGGGCCAGGCAGAGCAAGGGAAATTTCCTGCTGGAAATTTCCTCTTGTGCCCGTAAACCCAGGGAAATCGTGGCTGCCCCATCCCTGGAAGTGTTCAAGGCCAGGCTGGCCGCAGCTTGGAGCACCCTGTGGATGGAATGAGGTGATCCTTAAGGTCCCTTCCCACCCAAACTATTCTGCCATTCCAGGATGATTCTGTGATCTCTCCCTGCATTTATTTTGCATCGTTTCCTCTCTAATCTGAATTCCCAAATCGAAATGATTTTTTAAAGAAATCATTTAAAATTATCCCAGGAATAAAAAGGGGTGCATCAAACATACAAGAATCATTCCTACCTCCATCAAATCATTGTTAATTGGAAGCCTATTTCCTCATCTCTGTCCTTAGTTTTCCTTTCCTAGGAAACCTTATGATCCCACAGTTTCTCCAAGAGATTTACTGGGATTGCAGAAAGGTTTGCTTTGTCAGGGAGGCTGGGGGGTTTACAACACTTGTTCCTCTGCATCTTTATCCTTTCACCAGCTTTCCCCTGGAACGGTGCTGCAAGAGAAGTTCAGAATTACTAGAAATGGATCAGGTTCACCTTTTTTCCTCATTCTTTTCCAACGACTTCCAAATTCTTGGAATTATCCTCAAATGAGGCCTAGCAAGCTACTGTGAAAACATCAATCAGAGGAACATCTTGACAAGAGAAAACCACATCCAGCAGCAGCCAAAACAATGCCACTGCTATTCTTACCTGGTCTCCAGGTGCTCCAGCCAGAGCTCCCAACACCCACTGCCATTCCATGGGGGTGAGGAGGCCGTTTTGGACGTGTTCTTTGCCACGGGATGGGATAACAGAGCCCAGAGGGTCTTTGTGTCCCTTCCAAGCCACCCCATGATTCCATGATACCATCAGCACCTATACCAATTCCATTCTGGAAAGCCCAATTCCATTCCTCCCATCAACTCAGAATTTCTCCCTTCCTCTCTCTGCTCCACATCAGGCATGTGTTGCCACAGGCATGGGATGCCTCAGCATTGCCTGGGAATGCCACTCAAGGCTGCCCTGGTGGCCTCAGTGCTCCAAAATGCCCAGCTGGCTCCCGTTCCAGTCAGGAATGTCCCAAACAGCAGCGTGGGGTGTGCCCTCTGCCATCCCACCATTGGGGCAGCTCCCATAGAATGTGACCAACTTACTGGGTTTGGAATTCCTGGCTTAAAAGTCAGGTGGTGGAATATCCTCTCCTGGGAATATCCAGAAGACCAGAAGGCTCCCTGGAAGCCACAGGTCAGGGACAGAGTCAGATGAACGAGCCTGAACTGGTTTTCAGGGGATGCATCCCCAGCCTGTGGCTGCAAAAACTCCAGAGCTGTTCCTTCCCCTTGGGACAGCCAGGGAAAACATCCCCAGCATGGATTTCTGACAGGAAAAACCTCACTGCTCCAGGCTACTTGGCTCCTCCCAAATCCAGGCCAGCACTCCAACAGGCTCTAAGGACAAAACAACAGCAAAGACCATCTCAGGGCACACGCCACGAGCTGGGCGTCACATTCCTCACTGGAACTGGGCTGTTCCCACATCCCTGCGACAGTCGGGAGCATCCCCCGTTCCTCACTCTTCCATTCAGGACAAAGAGACAACAGAGCTGTCAAACAGCCAGTGTGTAACCCCAACAATCCAGGGAAAACCACCTTGCTCTGGGGAGAAACATCATGCCCAGTTATGGAAAAAGCCAAAGAACAGTACTGGAAACACTCCCGGGCATGGAGGCTCCCAGCTCCGGAAATGCAGCTCACAGGCTTCTTCCCATGGGAACCCCAATCTTGCCCGGGACTGGGCTCAGGGAGAAAGTCCTGCCCATTCCACCACTCTGGCACAGACACCCCAGGAAGGTGTCCCTGACCATGGCAAGGGGCTGAACAGGATGGTCTGTAAGGTTCTTGCCAGCACAGACCATTCCAGGAGTTTAAGGTGGATTTGAGCAGCTCCTGGGGACATGAACACCACCCACACCTCCCACCTGGCTCAGCCCAGAGTCCATCCAGCACTCACAGAGAGCTGCTGGGAGCTGAAATTCTCCCTGCTCCCCCTGCCTGGGAAACCCTGCCTCCAGCTCCTGGGAAAGAGGAGCTGCATCCTGCTGGGTGCCCCTGGCTCTGGGCAGCTGCCGCCTTCAGGCGGGGGGATGGCTCGGGCAGCTCCGGTGACTGTTCCACCTCGATGATTTTGTGTTTTCCTGCATTTCCCTGGGCTGGAGGGGAGCAGGGGGTGCGGTGGGAGTGCGGGAAGGCAGCGGCGGGGAGGGCAAGGAGTGGGGCCGGGCACCGCACGGCGCAGGGGGGCTTCTGCTGGCACTGGAGGGGCGCGACCGTACGGAGGCGTCCCCGCCGCTGCCGGCCACTGCCCACGGGGCTCCTGCCCGCCCCCAGCGCCACTGACCCCACACCCCGTGTCCCCACACTGGGAACCACCATGGAAAATCATGCTGGAACCTCTAATCCTGAGCCCGAGCCTTGACCTTTTATCCCCTGACCTTTGACCCCTTGACCCATTCCTTGACAACCCGAGCTTTGATCCCTTACCTTTGACCATCCAGCAAGTGGCCAAGATGCCCGCGGGTGGCTACGCCAGCGAGTAGGTGAAATGGAGACCGTGGCGATCGTGCCAGACCCGAAGGCGAGCTCCTCGGGCAAAAAGATCCACGATGATGGCGAGACTCAAAGGCCGATGACAGAGATGGGTGGGAACTGCCCTGCCCAGCAAAGGCTCGGGTGATGCTGAGGAGAAACCCTCTCCCTTTACTTCCAAGGGGCCCTCCCACAACAGCCCTCTCCTCTAAGCTAACTTCCAATTGCCTCCTGGAACTCCAAAGGCCTTTCCCTTCTCCCAACCACCGCTCCCAACACTTAGCTTTCTGAAGACAAACGGACAAAATCCATCCTTGACAGAAAAAATGCATCAGCACCTCAGATGTCAACACGTTCCCCACGGTCCGCTTTGGCAGCTGCGAAAGATGGAGAACAAGGAGAAAATTCAGCCTCTGACAACACACGCCAAAAGAGACCCCTTCCGCAAGGCCCCCTCCCTCGAAACTGCCGAGGCTCAGCGCTTACCTGCTCTCTCCAAACTTCAGCTCCACACCTGCTCACGGTACCTAAGACAACAAAACAGAAAACGTCACTGTTGCCCTCCAGAAGAGCATCCCCGGGCTACTCCACACCACTGCCCCGGCTCACCTCAAATCCTGATCTGACTCTGGAGGTGGCCAGGACAAACCTGCACAATGAAAAGGGACACGCTCAGCACGCTGCCATAGACCGCTGGCCTATCAGCCACCCCACCTAAATGCCAACTCACCTGCTCACCTCTGGCCCTTGGCACGCCCAGGGCAGCAGCAGCACCTGCAGAGAAGCAAAGCAAAAACACACAAAACATGCTGAGAGACTGTGAAACCACAGCCTCCCTGCTCCGACTGAAGTACACCACACCTATACCTTAGGCTTGCACGCTCCAGCATCCAGGGCCAGGACATCCTGCAAGTGGACCACCTAAAACACACAAACAACAACGGATGCTTAGAGCTGCACCAAAAATTGAGACCGAGGCCGTAACAACTCATTCTGTCCACCGGTCACTGCTCACCTCGCTCCATCGCCCCTGACTGCCAATATCCGGCATTACTTCCAAAAAAAAAAAAAAAGACACGGAACAATGCTGTAACATAGTAGCATGACATAGCCCAGCAGGACTGCAGAGAGGGGCAGAGAGGGAAAGCCGGCCAGGATCTCGTTCCCAGCCCTGAGCAGGGGCTTTACTGGCCTGACTGTCCTGTACTACCCGAGCTCTGGGGACAATGAACCAGGCTCAGTCCCTGCCTCACCACTGGCACCCTGAAATTCTGGCACTGCAAGAGTCAGGGGAGGTTTCAGCAGTGATTTCAGCAAGGTCAGAGCTGCTCCCAGCAAAAGCTGTTCTTAGACTACTCCTGGCAGAAGAACCCAGAGTACCTGCCACTGCAGGATGCTTGTGACTTCCAGGTGGAGGAGAAGGGTGGAAACAATCCAAGATGAAGACAGAATGATGAACACAGCAAAGAGGATTTCTGTATGCTCTGCACTGTTTTGTCACGTTCAGCCCTTCCTGGGCTGTTCTCTGCTTGTTGTTCTCAAGATCAACATCTCCGACTAAGGGCGGGTGATGTGAATTCCAAGGAAGTACAATTCAATTCTCCCCTAGATCTTTCCCTAAAGTACAAGATACTGATTCACCTCCCTTCCCACCAGAGTCAATCAAAGACTATCCAAAAACGTAAACTATGATCATGCGGAATCTGGTCTCCATTAGAAAAATTAATGTAGTATTTTTTATCAGAGCTTTGGTTAAATGTAACAACGCAGGAAGTTCCTGTGCTCAGGTTATTGGAGAGTGCGAGGTTTTCTCATCGCATCAGCCCTGTCAGCTGACAAATGTGGCTGTGCACTAAGGCACAAAGCACCGACGTTTGCACACTACAGCTGGAATCTGCTATCTCTGTGTGCAGACACAACCACTGCTCATCACAGATAAACCCACAAGGGCTGCTCCAGCACTGACTTACCTGGGGAAAAACCAGCACTAAGAGGAGCAAAATAAAAAGCATGGGAGTAGTAGTTTCACCCTGAGCAGCTCCGTGAGATGGGCAGGAATCAGAGGATCCCCTGAGTAACTCTGAACTTGCTTTTCCTGATCACCTTTCACAGAATCCATAGCAGCAACCCATGGACATCCCGTGTGTAGGTTTATTCCAAAACCCACTCCCAGAAACATCAGGATATTGCACCTAAAGCTGCCTCTGCCAGAGGGAAGCAAGAGCTGGGGCTGGGAGAGGAAACAGGCAGGAACTTGCTCTCAGGAGAGGCAGCACGTGGGCTGCTGGCACTGCCAGCAGGAGGACGCAGGTGGGAGCAGGTAAAATTCCAATACAAAATGCAACTGGGGAATGTGACGGTGCAGAGGCTGTAGGTTGGCAGTCTAAGACTTTGGGGTTTATCACAGCTCTGCAAAAGCACCGAATTTCGCCAGCAGGTACCACTCATCCTCCTCAGGACAAGCTTCCAAGAGTTCATCTCTCAATCTGTGCCCCAGTGTGGGCCAAGTGCTGGTGGAGCCTGGGCTGGCACCCCGAGCTCTCACCCCAGCTGGCACCCCCAGGCCTTTCCAATGTGCCACTGCCACCCAAGCCACAATGGTGGGGCCTGAGGAAAGGAAGGAATGAGGAGGGACTTAGGACACAATCCTGCCCTTCAGACAGGCAGATTTACCTGTGCTCCAGTCTCAAGGGGGCTCTCAGTGGATAACTCAAGCATCCCACGTGGGACACTGGGGCCAAGGAGCAGCTGGAGGCAGCTCTGTCACCTGGGCTACCTGTGTGTAGCCATATTTAGCAATAACTGAATTGATTGAAATAAAGGGTAAAAGCTTGACTCAGCCTGTAACTTTCACCTTTCTTTCAAGTGCAAAAAGAAGCAGAAAAATCCATTCATATTGATGCTTTCCAGCTATGTCTCTTTCAGATTCCCAGGTATTCATCCCCTCACAGAGTTTTAGCGGTGACACAGAAGAAAGTTCTTTGCGTGCTGCCAGAAAAACGAGATTTCTCCCATTTTTTATTTTCACACCTAAAGTATGAAAACATTATCATCACACAGAAGAGTTCTGCACACTCTCCTGTGGGCAAGGGGAAGATTCCCTGATAGGCAGATTCCAACCCCTCCTGTCCATATTTACATCCCTAAGGCCTCAGACCCTCTGGAGGTAACCACGGGGTTCCCAGGTGAGAGGAGTCACTGTGAGAACAGAATTAAACCCCAAAGCACCTCTGAGGAGACAGCGCCTGACTCTGGGAGTGCCTCCCTCTCGCGTGGAAGGTGTGGCTTACTCAGGAGTTACTCCAGGAGTTCCTACTCTGCCCAGGCCAGGCCTGCTCCGGACACTCCCCGTGCCCTCAGAGCCACAAACCCAGCTCAGGGCTGGGCTCAGAGCTCCAACACCACCAGGAATGAGCACTCCCTGAGCCCCCTGCCCTCCCAGCCCTGCTCTAGGCTGGGCAGGCACTGAGGGGCTCACTGACACCTCCAGGGTGGCTCTTTAAAGGTGGTGGCACAGGTGCTCCACAGCAGACCTGTGCCAGACCCAACTTCTCCACGGGCAAGGAAGAACCTCCCAAAGCAGGTGACACAAAAAGCTCTGGTGTGGCCCAGGGACTGCTCAAGGTCACAACCAAAACTAGTTCTGAGCTCAGAGTGGTGTCACTTCAGTTCCCTGCCACTGCTGCCACTTCCTGCCACCTTCAGCTTTTGCTCCAGGCACCAAAATATGATTTTTTCAAGGCCAGCCCATCTAAACTATCTGAAATTGCAGCCTGGCCGATCTCGGGAGCTCCCAGACTCACTCATGAGGATGAAGTGACAGACCAGCAGTGAGCACTTCTCCCTCTTCCAGCCAAGCTGTGAATTGCTCCTCCCTCAGCTTCAGCAACCACTTTTCGTGCCAGTTCCTGAAGAGAATCTTGTGCTGAACATCCATCACTTTTTCAGTGCAGAGCATTTGGCTTCATCCTCAAGCCCTAGAAACACTCAGCTAAACCAGCACTAAAACCTGATTAAACTTGCATCCTGCACAGCACAATGAACTTGGACTTGGGCAGGAATCAGAATATCTGGGAATGAAGAGAACCCAAGAGCTCGGAGAGGTTTGCTTTGCCCTTGTCCTGCCTTGGGCTCCTGGCTCTGCCACAGCAGTTACAAGAAGCAGAGCAGTGACCTCCCCTCCCCTCCTCATCAACACAAACCCCCAAAAGCAGAGTTTGTCTCTCTCAGACCCACCTTGAGCTGTGTCCGCAGCAACAACGAGGCTGTTGAAAGCAGCAACCCCACAGCTCGGCGTCTGCAGGGCTGCACCCTCTCCATCCTACAGCCTCTCCATCTCCCCACAGCTTGGAGTGATCTGTTCTCCCAGTTTAGAGAAGGTGACACCAACCTCACTTTGGTTTTGGTACAAACTCTGAGGCAGACACTGAAGGCAAAGGAAGACGAGGCCTTGGTGGGAAGGGACCTTAAAGCCCATCCAGTGCCACCCCTGCCAAGGGCAGGGACACCTTCCACTGCCCCAGGCTGCTCCAAGCCCCAGTGTCCAGCCTGGCCTTGGACACTGCCAGGGATCCAGGGGCAGCCACAGCTGCTCTGGGCACCCTGTGCCAGGGCCTGCCCACCCTCACACGGAAAGATTTCTTCTGCGTATCTACTCTGAACTGAAGTTTAAGTATCTAAGCTCAAGTTTAGTTATTGCTGAGCCTCTGCTGAAGATAACTGAGACACCATAGTAGGAGAGAAAGGAAACAGGCCTGTAGAACAAACCACAGGTGAGTAACAAACCAAAATGATGTGGCCAAGAACAATTATTGCCACAGAAAAGAAACCTCAGTCACCAAAAACTCCAGTCTATTCCTACATCCTCACCCAGGGGGACTCCAAACACGACACTGCAACTCATGCTCCTCCCAGCTCCACACACACATTGCTGGGACCTCTTGCAAGCTGCTCGAGCTCTCTCCACGTGCCAAATCTGCCCATGGCAGAGGTGCTGCTTTCCTGGCTCAGCTCCCAAGACTCAACTCTCAGTATTTCCGCCCTCAATACTGTAAATTTCTGGTGATCTGGAGCAAAGATTTCTGGCTTGCTGTGTGGCTTCTCACACAGAACCTGACCCCAGGGGCTCAGTCTCACTCTCTCCGTGTTTGACACAAGTCATAAAGCAAGAACTGCAAAGACATTTCGAGGCAGTATCAGGGGCCTGAGACAGCTTTTGAGATCAAAGTTGAAATTTACTGTTTTCTTTCATTGCTGTTAAACTGTACTGGAGTCCTGGGGGCACTTTTGGGTGCCACAGTATACAAAAGATACAAAGCTGACAGCATCCAAAGAAGGGACATGGGGATGGGGAAGGGTGTGGAAGGACCATGAAAGAGCTGCTGAGGGCACTGGGTTTGTTCTGGTAGAGAAGTGTGAGGTCAGAACACATCGGGGCCTACAGCTCTGATCTCCGCTCCCTGGGACACAGACAGGACCCAGGGAGCAGCTGGAGCTGGGCCAGGGCAGGCTCACGCTGAGATCAGGGAAAGGCTCTTCCCCCAGAGGCTGCTGGGCACTGCCCAGGCTCCCCAGGGAATGGGCACGGCCCCGAGGCTGCCAGAGCTCCAGGAGCGTTTGGACAGCGCTGCCAGGGATGCCCAGGCTGGGGCTGTTGGGGGCTCTGGGCAGGGACGGGGGTGGGACTGGGTGATCCCTGTGGGCCCCTTCCAGCTCAGGATATTCCAGGATTGTCTCACTCCCCAACAGGGGAGAGTCTGCTCTCACACAGAGCTGCAAACACACTGTGCAGGAGGCAGCAAATGACAACAATTGACATTGATACATTAATAAAGCCAAGATATTAAGCAAGCCAAAAGATAAATTTTCCCTTTTGTTCCTGACCAACAAGACCTGTCCCAGTCCCAGTCCAGCCACTAAGCAACTCCAGTGTGACACAGGGACTGTCTCACACCTCGAGGCCGACACACAACAGCAGCACAGCACCGGGAGTTTAATCACGTTTCCCTCATTAGAGGAGACAATTAATGACCGCTCAGGTGCACAACCACTCCTGCAGAGCGCTTCACTAGACCCCGTTCTGCAATAACTCCCCCAGGCTGCAAAGACCCATTTGCCAGGGACCTGAGAGAAGAATTCGGTAGTTTTAAAGGAATGTCAGGAACCAGGAATACACCTGAGTGTAGGAACCGAGAGTGCCGAGAATATTTCTCGGTTTCCATCTCGCCCGATCCATCTGTTACGGCGCAAGGCAGAGGCAGGTCCCTACCTCCCGAGCCTGGGGTCCTCCCATCAGATGAGCCATGCGCGCGGCCAGGGGCGGTCCCGGAGCTTCCATCGGGCCCTCCCGCTATCCCCACGCGGCCCGGGTTCGCGGCCGCTTCCGCGTTTGAACGGCGGCGCCTGCTGCTGACGTCATCACTCCCGCCGCTTCCATCCCGGCCTTACTTCCGCCTTCGGGAGCCCTCGCTTCCACGCCTGCGCGGCGCGGCATCGGCCGCCCCTCCTCAGTGCCGGTTACCCCGGCAACGCCGCTCGCGGCTCGAGCCGCTCCTGGCCCGGCCCCGGCCCTGCCCGGGACGTCAGCCCCGGCCCCGCTGCCAGCCCAGCCCCGGCCCCGCTGCCAGCCCAGCCCCGGCCCCGCTGCCAGCCCCGCCCCGGCCCCGCTTCCAGCCCCGCCCCGGCCCCGCTTCCAGCCCCGGCCCCGCTTCCAGCCCAGCCCCGGCCCCGCTTCCAGCCCCGCCCCGCTCCCGCTTCCAGCCCCGGCCCCGCTGCCAGCCCAGCCCCGGCCCCGCTGCCAGCGCAGCCCCGCTCCCGCTTCCAGCCCAGCCCCGGCCCCGCTTCCAGCCCCGCCCCCGCTTCCAGCCCAGCCCCGGCCCCGCTGCCAGCCCCGCCCCGGCCCCGCTGCCAGCCCAGCCCCGGCCCCGCTTCCAGCCCAGCCCCGGCCCCGGCCCCGCTGCCAGCCCAGCCCCGGCCCCGCTTCCAGCCCCGCCCCGCCCCCGCTTCCAGCCCAGCCCCGGCCCCGCTGCCCGGCACCAGCGCTTCCCAGGCCAGCCCGGTCCCGCCCACGGTCCCGGCCGCCCGCCCGGCACCTCCAGCCACACACGGACGCTTCAGCTGCCACGCCGATACGACCGATAAGCACAGCACCTCCAGCCAGCAGTGCAATTCGTTCGGCTACTGCAGTTCCATCCTAGGAGCTTTCGGCAGCTACACCTCCTACCAGCTCTGTGTCCACACAGCCCCCGTCTGCACCGCAGCCACAGCCGTGGACACACAGCAGAGACATTTCAACAGCTGCCGTGTCACCACGGCATGTACCCCCTATCATCACTCTGATAACACCACTCAGAGGATTATCACAACAATCACACGATGCTGAACCATGTTTCCCGTGCCATTTCAGCGAAACAAATACGATTTTATCTCCAGAACAGAAAGAGGACTTTCTCAACTATACGTGGACACCTCTTCCATCACAACAGGACCAAGCACGTGTTATTAATAGTGACGTCTCGCATCGAGACATTCCATTTCATGCACATTCTTCTCGAACTTCTCAGGGACATTCAGCTGATTTTATGGGACTTTTTCATCCTCAAATGCCTGCTCAACACTTCAGTGAGAAGGATATAGTGACCAGCACAGCTTCAGAAAGCATTCCTCTATCTTCCCAAGCTTCATCTCCTTTTTTTACAACAACCAATACAACTCCAACTTCTCATATGCCTTCTTCACAGCTTCGAAATCCACAACAGGCATCTGATCCCTCATTTTTCCACCGTCGCTTTCAGCTTTCGGATGACTTTGTTCGTCACCTTTATTTCCGACTCAGAGAACGTGCAGATTATCTGCCTCCAGAGGTTGCAGCACTGGGTCCCCACCCCTCACCCATCCCGCATGCTGGCAGTACCCTACCCAGATCCACTGCACCCTCTCCTCCAGTGGCCAGATCACAGCCACCTGCGATGGCAGGTTCAGCCACTCCTCGTTTATTTCCTTACAGTGCACAGCCGCAAATACCGACCCCTATTCCTCATCCAGGAGGGGGAGAAGAACATGGAATAATAATAAAATAAGAATTTTAAAGTTGTTTATTTTATATTAATTTTTTTTTAATTTTATGAGAGAACTACATACCCCATGACATTTGAGTTTCAGTTATTAATTCAGTTAAGGTTCTCTTTAAAGTTTGTTTCATCCTCTCTACCCGTCCTGAACTCTGTGGGTGCCATGGGATATGTAGTTCTCTCATAAAATAAAAAAAAAAAAAAAAAAAAAATCAACAACTTTAAAATTCTTATCCCTTAGACCCTATGTTTCCCACCCAGCATGAAGCATACTTGCTTTCTTCTGTGTTAATGAGTTCTTTTGAATTTATAAATACTTGTATTAGCGGTGATGGCGCCCGCCCGCGGAGTGATCCGCCGGAGGGACTATTTGTGATGCGCTCCTGCCCGCGGAGGGATCAGCGCTGATGCCGCCCCGCCCGCCCAGCTGCTCTCGCTGCCTTTTCCCGCTCTCCCCTCTGCTCCCAGCGCTTCTCCTGCAAAGGGCGCGGCTTTTCCTGGGCTCTTTTCCTGCCGGGCTGCAGCGAGCGCTCCCCTCAAGGAGCAGGGGCAGCTTTGCTCGCGGCGGCAGCGATTCAACAGAGCAGGCCCGGAACAATTCCTGCTTAGCCGGGCTTTGAGCACATTCCTGAGCCAGCACCAGCAGCAGCGAGTGAGGCAGCGGCACATGAAGGAGGCTGCGGCTCTGGCCAGGCTGGGGAGGGGTTCCTCTGTAAAAGAAGAACAGGGAGAGACAAACCAGAAAGGGCAGGAAAAAAAGAAAAAGCCAAGACAAACTAAACTTTTTTAAAAAAATAATCTGGATCCAGAGGGACTTCTGGCTGGAGAACTTCCTGGGGAGCAATCCTGCCCCTCTGGGAGGCAATGCCAGGGCAACTCCAGCTGAAACCTGCACACAAACACCACAAAGATTTCAGATATTTGCAGGAAGCATCCACTTAGCAACTGCTGCTTAATAATTTATTCCCTTTCCCATTAAATGGTACATTCAGTCCACAAGACTTCAACACCTTTCTGGTAGTTTTATTTACAGTCTGCAGCGTGTTCTGTAAAACACAGGAGTGCTCACAGACACACACGCACAAACATTTAAAGAAGTACAGTTTATTCCAAAGGAAGTCTACGCACTACTTTTTCCATAAAAATTATAAAAAATACTTTAGTTACTGTATTCTACCTAAACCAAGATACTTGAGAATTCTTCCACAAGTGATGCCCCCTCCCCACAAAGGGCACTCCGACAAGAAGAAATTCAGGAGACTGCATCACCAAATAAAATCCTAATGGCAACTGCTTCAATGCACCAGAAGAACAACGAATTCCCACTCTGCATCCAGCAATCCCTGCTCTGCAGCCTGTCTGCATCTGCTTTTGTAGGGCTTGTGGGGCTTTTGCATTCACTTCCTTCTCCAGGGCAGTTCCCACAAACAAAGAATGACTGAATTTCTGCAGACTGTCACTCGGCAATCCTGCATTTCACACATGCAAAGGGAAACACTTTCCTTTGAGCCCTTTATTTCAAGGAGTCTCTTTTTTACTGAGCATCCAGTGAGAACAGTGCCCAGTTGTGGCTGTTATTATTTCTCTGCTTTTGCTGCGTGGCAATATTGAGCTGGAGCTCTGCAGAACACCCACTGCAGCCCTTGTCTCACTGGGGCACACCGAATTGACAAAAAAAAGGCACAAAGATGAAACTCCTAAAGCAGCAGCAGCCCCAAGTCACTGAGCTGCTGCTTCCCACCACCAACACTCTGTGTCTCAGCAAACACTTCCAACGCACGAGCCAAGGCCACAGGGGAGTGAAAAGCCCAGAGCCTGCAGGCAGGACAAGCACTCCATTGATCAGTAACAAACCAACACAGCTCAGCTGGATGGTGCACTTAAGACTGGACCTGGAAGCATCAGGAAAAGCCATTGGAACACAAGCTCAGCAGCACAGAATCCATTTGGCACCAGCTGATGAGATGGGAGGCTCTGTGTGGGACACGTTGTGCATTCAGCTTCAACTATGCCACAGCTCCACAGCAGCGCTGAAAAACTTCTGCTTTTAACAGTTGGAGAGGATTTTCTCAATGGAAGTGAAGCTGTCATTAACAGAGGAACAGCACACGATGCACAACATAACCTGCAATAAAAAGCTTTTGCTTTCCAGCATGTAAGCATCCAGGTTACTGGACTTCAGCTCATGGAAACGAATCTGATGATAGATTTTTTTTTAATTTTTCTTGGAACTAAAAAAGTAAAATCTTCCATAAAAGGATAAAGCACAAAAATACTCTCTCAGTACGTCTCAGGAAGCCATTTAATACCTTCCATGTCCTAGGAACAACTAGGCAAAACACTTGGAAAGTGTGAGCAGTAGAAATGTTGACCATTGAATGTTTGGCAGCCGTGTGCTCCAGCCCCTGGGAGGGGCTTGTCCCCCACTCCACACCAGTCCTGCAGCTCCCCAGCTATTTCTTCTTCTTCTTCTTCGGGGGCTCATCCTCAGAGCTGCTGCTGCTGCTGCTGCTGCTGCTGCTGCTGCTGGAGGAGCTCGGATCCGAGTCGAAGTCGGAGGAGGAGGAAGAGCTGCTGGAGGAGGAGGAGGAGGGGGAGGAGGAGGAGGAGAAGCTGCCTTCACTGTCACTGTCCTCGGAGGAGGTAGAGGAGTCCTGGCTGTCAGAGGAGTCGCTGGCTGAGCTGTCACTGCTGCTGCTGCTGCTGGAACTGGTCACACTTTTGGACCTGGGAGAGAACAAAGAGCTGAGCACAGCCCTGCCAGAGCCCATGGCACCGTGTTCTCTGCTCTGCTGTAATTATCCAAAGATCAATTTGTTGCCTTGAAAATTTCCAGGCCTCACCACCTAAGATGAATTCCTGTGCCCTCCCTCCCTTTCCCACTCCTGGATGAGTGGATTTTGGCCATTTGAGCAACGGCAGAGTGGCCCCAGGGCATGACATAGGCCAGCAGGACTGCAGAGAGGGGCAGAGAGGGAAAGCTGGCCAGGATCTCGTTCCCAGCCCTGAGCAGGGGCTTTACTGGCCTGACTGTCCTGTACTACCCGAGCTCTGGGGACAATGAACCAGGCTCAGTCCCTGCCTCACCACTGCAGCAGGAATTCTGTCAGTTGTGACCAAACTTGTCCAGCGAACACATCCTACAAGCTCCTTCCTGGGCAGTTATTAATAAGGAAAACCAAGAGACTGTAAACAACCTTAAAGCAGGATACCAAGCTCCAGCCTTTTCTTTGAGAAGCAAATATGGCTAATTTGTGCCTGCTCAGGATCAGAAGGAGCAGCTGATCTCCTGGCAAGAGCCCAGGGTGGAGCACGCAGCAGAGCTGGGACACTGTGGTGGGGTCCTGCCACGTTCCTCACCATGGGGCTGCCGAGTCCCTGGGAAGTGCCCGTTCATTGGGTCACCCTGCTGCCAGCAGTTGTTTCGCACTTCCCACTCCACATTAATGTTTCATCTCCAGCATTTCAAATGCTTTGCATTTCGGTAGGAGCGGGGAGCCTGTCTCCCATGGCAACAGTGCCAGGAGTCCAGGACAGGAGAAGGAGCTGAATGGGAGCACAAACTGGAGAGGTTTCTCACCACAGCTCAGCTGATTGCTGTTACTGAAACCCAGTTCTTGCAGTAAATCAATCCCAAGTGTTTGCTCCTCCATTCTGCCACAGCTCACCTCAAATACCACTGGATTTGGAGCCTTTCAGTGGCCAGGGCAGCTCCGGGTGCCCCAGGCAAGACCTTGGTGGAGACTTTCCCTTGTCAGCAGTTTGCCAGGGGACCCTCAGAACACCTATCCTGTTGTTTTCATCCATGGAACTAGTGGGATTCTCAACCCTGCAAGAGGCAGAAGCACCAGCAATCCTGGCCCTTCCTCACTAGGACTTTCAAAATAAGCCAAGGTCTTCTGTGTCTGTTCAAATTAGCTTTAAAGGCACTGATTTAACAGAGAGGGTATTCCCCCCCTCCTGAAATTCACTGGGAATTAGAAATGGACACAAAATAAAAATGAATGATTCCTACTCCTCCATCCCTTACTCTTCTCATCAGTCCACAACACTCGCCCCATGTGACAGAAAAGAGAAGGCACACTCAGGTTAGGGTTAAACTGTGTTTACGTTCTCTTTTCAGGCCAAACTAAGGAAGCACATCCAAAACCCCCGTGCTTCAGAGTTGGTGCATTTCCTCTTCAGGCCGCTGGAACTGGTAAATCTTATTCCCAGGTCTCACTGGGAACTCCTTTTATTTCTAGTTCACACTTACAAGTAGATAGATTGTGCAACAGGGTTGGAAAACTGCTCACACCTGGCCACAGCTTTCTCAGGAACTTCCAGAAGCGATGCCGGTTGTTCCTGGCCTCTGATCCGGTTTGAAGCTTGAAGTAAATACAGGAATCCCAGCAAATATGAATCCTTCCACCGGGTCAATAAGGCATTACTGTGAACAAAAGGGGCAGCCAGCTGGAATCCCCCCTGGGAATCTGTCTGGTCTCACCTTCAGGCAAATACGGCTCGGTATTTGCACTGAAAATGCTTGGAAGCAGAAATCCCAACTTGGAAAAGGAGCCACAAAGGAATAGCAAGATACTTTCCATTTTTTGAAGTGTCAGCTTCTGACACTTCACTCGTCTGTAACAACAGCTCATTTGTAGATCAGCTCTTCCTTTGACTCCAATCCAAAAAAATCTCATGTTCCCTTGAACTGTCCAGTCTCCTTCAAAGACTTAGGTTGATGTTTCTTGCAGTGACTGTGCTGATCCAAGGATCAGCTTTGTCTTCGCTTCCTGCTCGTCTGTGTGTCCCTGGTTTGACATTTTGACCGTTTCCTGCAAGTTCTCTCCTCTTTGTGTGGTTTGTGTGTGACTCAGATCATCAACAGCTGCGGTGGCCCCGAGCTGGCCCCGTCTGTCCTCAGCCCACTGCTTTCTAAAGACACCACCGATTTCCTGAGAGGACACCTGACACCCAAAGAGATAAACCTCTGGGATTCCCTGGGGGAGACATGGACCAGATCCAGGTAAGGACAGAGCTGCCATCTCCCCAGGCTCCCCACGCAGACGGGATGCTTGGATTCCCTGATGCTCCTGCTTCTTCTTTCAGGGGATGCCCTGAAAGACACATTCTTCGTGAATGTCACCTCATATTCCCACTTTCTGTCCTAGAGCCGAGTGGCCCCGAGACACGAACATCCCCACCTACATCCCCAAATTCCACAACGGCTGGGAACCACCCACAGAAATCTTCCGTGGAGCTCCCTGGGAAATAGACATTGGACACTTGCAAGAGGAAGGTTAGTCCTGTGTCCCTGTCTCTTCACTCTCCCTCCCCCTTTTCCGGAGAAATGGAGCTGCAGGGGTAGTGGTGGCGTGCAACAAGTAGTTGGCTCAAAACTCAGTTGGATCTGGTTGCCCCAGTTAAATACAGAAAGCAAATGAGGCTGGAAAAGGGCAGCAATAATGAGCCTCTCCCAATCCAAGGCAACAGCACCCTACAGCGTAACTGAGCTCCAGGGACACAGGCTTCCCTGGAGAACACCTTGACCAAAATCTGCCAGACCATGACTCATCTACCACTATCCCTCTCCTTTTCTCCGATCAGCTTTCCCCTTTCCTGGTAACACTGACTCCATGTCTGCCTTTCCAGCTCTCCTCAGCCAATGGATATCCTTACTGGAACTCCTCACTCAAGCGTGGCCAGACGGCTGAGCAGACACAGGTCGGGGATGCCTTCAAACAGAACATCACTCCACATGGAAATAGGTGATGGATCCGCACGCCCGGAGCTTTGGCTCCCGCCTCGGAACCTCATGAACGCACACGGACACGTACAGTGACACTGGGACGTTTGGGCATCCTGGAGACAACTCCCTGCCACTGTTAATAACCATCAAGGGAAGACAAAGATCAGCTGAGGGGTTATTCCCATAAGCACTGTCTGCTGTTTAACCCCCAGCAGCTCTGCAAGGAAAGGAATCGCAGGTGTTTTCCACCGCAGGAGGCAAAAATATTGACTGACTTCATCAGTCCATCCATAGGTCTTGTTTCCCAACATCAGCCCAGCAAAGTGACCTTAAGGATCAGGTGGCAAAGATGCTGCACTGCGCTTTGGCTCTCCATGTGTGTAGAGATGCTGGAATCATGGAATCACAGAAGGGATTGGGTGGGAAGGGACCTTAAAGATTATCCCGTTCCAACCCCCTGCCATGGCCAGAGACACCTTTCACTATCCCAGGTTGCTTCAAGCTCTGTCCAGCCTGGCCTTGGACACTGCCAGGGATCCAGGGGCAGCCACAGCTTCTCTGGGCAACCTGTGCCAGGGCCTCAGCACCTTCACAGGGAAGGATTTCTTCCCAATATCCCATCTAAACCCACCCTCTGGCAGCGGGAAGCCATTCCTCCTTGTCCTTTCACTCCAGGCTCTTCAAGTCCCTCTCCAGCTCTCTTGGGGCACCTTTAGGCACTGGAAAAGGCTCTAAGGGCTCTCCAGAGCCTTCTCTTCTCCAGGCTGAACATTCCCAGCCCTCCCAGCCCGCCTGTGTAATGCTCTAGCTCTTGGAGCACTTCCTGGCCCTTCCTGTCTGATATTGCGCTGGTTTATTAAAGGAAATTCTGACTCTTTCTGCTATCTCTGTGTATTTATCTCCAAAGGACTGTGAGTACGGAAGAGTCATCCCCTATGTTCCTCAGCTCTTCTTTGGGGAACTCACCTATAAATGGAACTGCAGAAATGGGGAGGGAGGAAAAGGAAACAGGATGTGAATCGAGCACCTGCATAGTGACCACAGATGTCCACTGCTAGACAGACACTGATGTCAGGCAGATCATGCCCTCCAAATAGTGCTCAGAAAGAGAACAAGTTTGGGATTCCTGAAACTGCTCTGAATTGGATTTGCTTAAACAGATGTCATTAGTAAAAGCAATCAAAGAAAGAGTTTTGATCCCTCTTCCAAGCTGATGCCACTTATCATGTATCTTCCCTGCATTCTTCTAGGGAAGCTGTTTTTGATGTTGTCCTGTCCTTCTTTTTATAAGGGAGCAAAAATACTTTGTTAAGTATTACTCTTTCAGTTTTGTTTCCTCTCATCTTCTGAGATACAGTAAAGTGAACATTCAGCAGAATAGTTTTGTATTTTTTGAACACAATTCTTCTTTTATCCAACTGAGGCCCTTCTGTGATCATGAAAAAACAGAAACTGTTGTGAACTAGAGTTTACACTCATAAGAGGTTGACATGGGTCAGTTCTCCAAGGTTATTCTTAGTTCAACTGCTGTGTAAACTGTTGATGTCACTGACTGGAGGCTGCTCTTCAGGACATTATAGATATGATAATTATATGACAGAAAATGCAACATATAGTTGAATCTGACCTTCAAGTTCACTAGCTTAAAAAAGGAAAAAAATGTCTGTAAGAAATTTGCTGCTTTTCCCATTACTAAGATGTAATAGATGCCTTCAAGTTTATACTCAGTCGACAGCATATACACATGGACAGCAGTGCCCATCCATCTTCAAGCTAGGGTACATTTTAAGTCTCAATGATCACTGCCTCCAGAAAGCATTTTTGAGACAAAACAGGCAAAGTCTTTTGCATATCTAGACAATCATCCAATACTAGGATCTTCACTCTCACATAAACACTTCATGTTTTTCCACAGAGGAATCTGAGATAGATTTTTCTGAGAAATAACAAACCACCAAAAATTAATTAAATGACAAACAAGGGAAAAGCACCACTTCCTCACTCAGCACATTTTCCTTGATTTTCATTAAGCATTCAGATTTACAGATGCTGATATTGCCACAAGAGCAGTTTTTTTCTGGTTTAACTTCCTCTTCCAGTAGAGCAAGCACAGCTGCAAAATGCAAGCTCACTTCTAGGCTCTCTTACACATCACCAGTTTACCACATTCCAACCAGTCACAGCTGTGCAACACCCCGTCAGGGTACTGGAATTACTGCAGTGCCACAGACAGTTTAAGTGAGGCTCATGGAGCTGTACAATTTTAACTATGTTTTATATGTATAATTAAATGATGCATGACATGGAAATAAGCCAGCTGTACTGAAACTGAACAAACTAACTGCTCTGATGCAACAGTTAAGCATCTCATCAGTTCTAAAATGAAACAGGTTTAAAGCAAAAACAATATAGAGAACAGAATGCTTGACACTGTTAAATAGCATGGTCAAAGGATAATTTTTGAACATTAAGGAAATGCACTCACCCAGTCAAATTTTCAAAAGAATTCCTGGCACCAAAATGTTCTCTGTTTGCTTTTTCACCATGTTTTAAGAATAGATCACTCTGGGGGAAGAAAATCCTGTGTGCAAAACACTGCGTGAAACTAAACAATCCTTAAACATGGCTAATTTCCATGTGGAGCTGATGATTTAGCACTGTCATCCTTCAGCAGAGGAGAAAGAACTACCTGTCTTTAGTTTATTTAGGTAAGATGAAAAAAGTGAGGAGCGTGAATTTGATCTTGCTTCAATTTACTTCAGTGGAAAAACTCTTGCCATGACTTCAGTGAGAATGAGACTGCATCTTAATTCATTCTATATGGAGAAAAACAAATCAGCTGAGAATAATGCTTTTGTTTATTAGATGTAAATTACTACCATAGTCGTTTTTAACAGTGCTAAGTAAATCCTGCTTTAAAAGCCAAACGTTGCCTTCAGTCCTGCTTATTCCTCTGTACTGTGTCACAATGCAGGATTCCTGGTCCTCTGACCAAGTCACCGCTGTCACAGTAAGCATGGCTTGCTCTGGGGAATGGCCACATTCCCACACGGGAATGATAGATGTTTGTGGATGTCACTGGTGACAATGTCCAAATCTGGGCTAGGGCATGCCCCCCAGCCAAGAAACTAGGGTGCACACTTTTGTAATATAAATGCATTCACTGAGAACACAGACTGCACTTACTAAAATGTCCATGAAAAGCAGCCAAGTAAATCAAATCAATAGGGTTAAATTTGCAATTAGGATTCTCTCTTTCGGCAGGAAAATTTTAGGATAGCCACAAATTGAGAAAAATTTGCTTTTTTTTCTTCTTTTTCTCAGAAGGCAATCAACCTTCTGGTCTGGCTATTCTTTACTTCTCCCTATGAAGTAAAATCTAAAAAGACACACACACGATATTTATGGAAGGACCTCCCAATGCATTAGGAAAAATTATTACTCAGAAGATCAAACAGAAACAAGACTGTCTACACTGTATGAATTAAACATACATGAATTAGGACACTGAGCCTTCCATTCTTTAGTAACAGAACTGATGCTGTCCTGAAAATGACATTAATGAATTACACTGGTATATGAAAACCTTCTGCATCTGCTCTAGAGGTTGGAATGAGGATGTTAAATGAGGCAGCAGACAACAAGGACGTGCTGCTTAGGGAAGCTGAATATCACTTCTGTGCTTGTGGAGTTCTGCAGTTTGGATGAAGGTCACAGGTTATCTCCAGCTACATGAAAATGAGTGATAAATACACACTGTTGGTCTTAGACTGAAAGCAGTACTAGGCAAAGAGAGTCAAAATATGGAATATTACTCAAAATCATCCCCTGGTTTTCTAAAGATCATAATCTTCTATTAGAAGACAGTTTGTTACCTTCTCCTAATATTAAAGCTGTAATAGTAAAAGCACCTCAATCTTGTAGAAGTATCTAAGATACACTGAATAAGTAAGGTATATGCAGTGAGAGCACCCTAAAAACATCACAAGAGGAGTGACAATTTCTGGGATAGTAATGACATGAACGAGTATCTAAACGTTAAGTCTGAGTGAATAAGAGAATTTTTCAACTAATGGATCAGGGAAAATGTGAAAGGATGAGATATGTGATTAAAGATCATAGTGTATTCGGTTAACACAGGTGGAAAATATATGACTTTGATTCTGTACTACAACATATTTTAATTGATTTGTGTGTAGTTTTAGTTTTATACATGCACAATTTTTTAGAACACATCTTTAGACTGGGACAAACAATAAAGGAAATCCATTGTATGACTTTACATTGATCCCAACATCACTCACTGGAATATCTTAACATTTCCTGCACAGATTCCCATTCGTTAAGATGACAACCTTGAGAAGAAGGAAACCTATAACTGCCATTCAGAGAAGGTCTAAAATTTCAATTGCTGTTTGAACACAAAGGAGCTTTGACATGCTGTGGTTTATTGAAGCACTCCTGCAGTTATAGACACATCTTTAACCACCCTACCCTCTCCCTCTTCCTCCATCCACCACTGATTGATGCAACTGGAAGCTTCAGTAACTGCAGAGCAAAGTCCCGCTTACTTCCAGCTCTCCTGCCCCAGCAAATGCTCAGCTCTTCTGGGAAGATGGAGCTATGCCATAAGCACATTGCACCTGAAAGGAGATGAAACCTTCCCTTCAAAGACACATGTGACCAGGTTTTTGGAACTGCCTGATGTGGCCAGTTCTCATCTGTTTTCCATAAAGAAGGAAAAGAGCCCTGTATTCTCCTCTTCATGAGAGTTCAAGTATGAATTCCAAAGAACAGAGATGCCAGGACTTGTCAGTGACATGACTAACAATTTTATGAGAACTGGCAAAAAACCAGTTCATTTCTCCTACATCTTATTCTCAGAAACCTTGGAATTGTTTTGTTTGAAAGATTTGGGGGGAGGAAGGTAGACTTAATTCTCACAACTATATTAAATATTCAGTACATCTGATATTCTGTTGTCAACACGCAAAATATAGTTTAATTATGATAAGCCATACTGGAATCATTTACAATACATAAATGTGAAAAAACAGCATTAAATTATTTCTTGTTCCATGTGGAAAAATATACACCTTCCAACCCCCCAAGAAAGTAAGACAAGGCACAATAAATTCTGGTAATTCTCTTTCTTCTGACTTTTCAGTTCCATCACAGCTCTCAAAACTAAGATTTATGTGCTGTTTTGCATCTGTATCTGTTGTTGATTTTCCCCCCCTACAGGGATATAGGTGAATAAGTTTGCACAGGAAACGGTATCCCTCAAGCCAAACTGAAAGGTTTATAAAGTTGCTAAGAAAAGTTTGGGTCAGGGCCTAAATATCAATCATCTGCTCACTGTCTTTTTAAACGAGCTCAGGCATTTTCCCAACTGTTCCCAGCAGGTCTCTGCCACTATTTTAAACTAAGATTTCAGCCATTTTTTTTCCCCTGTGTTGACCTCACTAATTTTTCTTTCTCCCCCTCTTTACCTGCCAAAGGCATCCATCAGGATTTTGCCAAAGGCTATCTGCTTTTGAAGTTGAGAGGAATTCACTAATCGTGAGTGTCAAATCCACAGTAAATGCCATGGCCATATGGTATATGCTGCTTTTGGGAATTAGCTCAAAAGGCCTAGCTGTGAGAAGGCCGGCTGTATGTCAGGAGGGTTTTACTGCTAACTTTCATAACTCATGTCAGCTCTTTCAGTTTCTGTATGCATTGGCTTCAGGGAGTGCAACTGTTCCCTGAATTTATAAAAATGTTGTCAAGATCCCTTGATCTTGCTTCCTCTGTCTCTCTCGCACAAACACATCCAAACACATTTATATACACAGTGGAATAGCATGCACAGTGGCATGCAAATCTAGCAAAAGAGAAGCTTGTAAATAAATAGCATGTCATTCTGCTTACTCAATACATTTCTCTGGGTGTTAAACTCATGATAAACATATCATAAGCCCCGATGAAGGCTCTACAGCCTGTCCCATCACACCATCCTGAGTGTAACTCTGCAATGCATAGGAAGACATAAGTTTGAAAAACAGAGCAGAAATAGCTCCCCTAAGGGCAAGGGGCTGACATAGCTGAAACATAACTAACTGGAGAGCATTTGTTTTCACTAAAGAAGGAAGTGTCAGTGACACATCTCTGTGCCTGTGGAGGTGTACTGTACATGCAAAGCAAAAAGAAATCCACCTTCTTTAAAAAATTGGCCATTAATACATAAATATGTCTGTGTTGAAATCCCTCAGACGGTACCATTCTTAACAAGAACTACACACAAGACTAAGAAATTCTGCAGAGAATCATGCTTTTGTGATCCAAAGAGGCAAGGAGAAAGAAAACCACATATGAAGAGTTTAACATACCCACTTAGTGATAGAAAAAGAATTATTACAAAAATAAATGTCAGTCCCCTTGAAACACTTGAGTCAGCTCTCTCAACTTTCTCTGATGCTGTAGGAAGGTGTGAATGTCCTCCATGTGTCACATCATCCGCACCAGCCACACAGGAATGTCTCCAATGCACCTCAGAGCCTTTCAAGGACCACTCCCCTCTAATTTATGTATAGTCTGTTAACATCCTCTTGGAGCAAACAGAAATAATACTTTTAAAAGACATTTATACTTCAGAAACATGTGCCCCGACACAACAAAAAACCCAGATTTTAATACTGCCCCGAGGCAGAATTCATCCATCTTTAAGGCTTCTATTATGTATTTCCTGGTTAGTAATACAAAAAGAACTGCTGGCAGTATCACATCGAAACCAAAGTGCCAGAATCAGAAAAACTACTGAAAAGTTTACCTTTATAGGAAAGCTTCAGTCTTGGGATATTTTGTTTTGACGTTCCAGTGACTGGAAGGAACAGCATCGCTAAAGACAGCAGGCTGCAGGCATGTGGCACTTGCAAAGCTCTCATTCTGCTCTCCTCTTCTGTATCTTCTTTTGTACTATGGTGAAATATCTCCCCACTTTTCAAACAATCCAAGTTTTATCTGGAAGAAAAAAAGAAAACATCTGTAGATCTGCTTTACTGCATAAGCAACAATTCTGTAAGCAAGCCAGACCTATTTCTAAAGAGCACCTCAGTTAATTTCTTTGCTACGAAAGTATTTTTCCTCTAGTACAAGTAAATATGTTTTGTTTCTTTAATACTAAATTTACACATTTTGACATTGGAAAAATATGTAAACTTTTCAGACACCAATGTCTAGCCTAGCTAACGTTTAAGCACAAATTAAATTAATGCAGTATCCATAAAAAGAACATTTGACATTCAAAAGTGACCATGCAACTTGATAGTTAATACCAGTCCATTGGATATCTTACATGTTTTATAACTCTTTTTGTCTCAGTACAACAGCTATTGTGTGTTTATGCTGTGACTAGAATGAACTGTAATGTCTCAGATGCCATGGGGGTACAAGCTGAGTTAACAGTGAGTACTTACCCATCAAAAACTAAACTAAGAAAACTGGAAAGAGCAAGCAGTTGTGTTTAGTTTTAATAGAGAAAAAAGTCAAAGTGGATGATGGATTTAAAAGTGCTTTCAGTATGATATTTCCAGCAGAACAACTGCCTCAACTCATCCACCAAAATGTCCTATAAACTTTAATGAGTGTTTCAGGCTGGGGTCAATAGGCTGATAGGGGATTTTGTTAGCACAGTGTGCAACTAAGCCAGCTTTGCAACACTTTTCACTTAGTAAGAATCATTCATATTCCATAAATCTTGAAGTGTTTTACAACTGAAAGCAATTATCACTGCCCTTATTTTCCCTATGCAAAAACGGAACCATAAAGCTGCAGTGAACCTATTTCCTCAAGGTCACACAGCAAGCACAGTAGTTGAAAAGAAAACAGCAACAGCAGTCCTGCTGTCCTTTGTACCCAGCTATCAAGGATCCCTTTTGCCCAATAACTCGACTTTTGCACATGAAATTATTTGAAATGGCATCTTGAGTTCTGAAGGCAAAACTTCATGGTTAATAAATCACAGAGATCAGAGTATGAAAATATTTGTGAGACCAGATCCTTCCCCCTGCAAGTGCCTGATGCTAGAGGTCAAGGGAGATGGCTGGTGAAATGACAAATGTCAGTGTTTGAGTAATGCTGTAAAACCAAGGAGTAAGGAAATGTTATGGTTAGTCAAGAGATTAATGGCTCATGATGTGCCATGAAAATTCTTTTCTGAAAGGTACTGGAGCTGCCTGATTAAAAGAGCAATCCTAGTGCCCACATCAGCCAGCACTTGCACAGACACCAAAGGAGAGGTTCCTTGCAAGTCCATGAGAGATGCAGCACAGCTTGTGGCCCCTGAGCCTTTCCACTGGTCTGTTATTTGAACTCCTGCAGCACTGGGTCTTGCAATTCTGTGAGCTACAGCAGCACCCAGAACCAATTCGGCACCTCCTGATACAGGCAGTTCATCCTTCCTGGCATGAAAGGATGGAAACAGAATCCCTTCCGTTCTCTCTGACACAGGAAATCTTTCTCAGATGAAACTTGGGCTTTCTGAGCCTCCAGACTTTCGCTCAATAGCAAAAGACAAGGAAGTGTGCAAGAAGAGCATGATGGTGAAAAAGAGGGAAACAATGCGTAAAATCCCCAAAGCATAATTCCTATTGCAGAACACTAAGCTTCTTCCTTCTCAGTCCCCTCTTCAACACTCATATTCAGTGTCTGAATGCACTACCCTTGGCCAAGTGTGAGTACATGTTCACGAAATGACATGGAGAGAAAACAGACAAACATGAAATGCCTGTTTCATCTTTCTCTTCCCTTTATTACAGTATCAGATCCTAAGAGAACACCCTTACTTCTTCTGTGCCAACACATCTATCTGAGGGTGGACCACGAAGGACTAAAGTGCATTAGACTATCCCAGGGTTAAATCGCCTTGAAGAAATTTATTTAGAGGTGAAAAAGGGGAAAAGAAGGAGAGGGGAGGAGGGGGAAGAATATATGAAGATGAGACACCAGCCCTGTTCATCTTCAGCAGGATGATAGTGACAAACCATACTTCAAAAAGAAGCAATTAAGAGGGAGCCAGTCTCACTGCAAGTATGTTGAGAAGTCACGGCCTGAAGGTCTGGGCCTCAGCCAACAGGGAACTCACCAAAGGATATGGGGCTCATTTTCTTGAGGCAAATTACTGTGAAGAATCAGGACTAAATTTGACTAAAAAAACAGTTGCATCAATGCACTGTCATTTGCTGAATTGATTGAGAATCAGCACCAAACTCGGCCCTTCGGCCATAGCTCACAACCTCACTTTTTCATGTAGGCTTTTTTTGCTAATGGGAACCTTCCTTTTTTCTTGGTTGGGTTTTTTTTCCCCTTTCCCCTTTTATTCGAATAATGTCTGTGAAAAACCATTTGCTTTCACGAGGCGGTTAGTTTACACTGGAGGCAGCAGCTCTGTGAGCTCGAGCCAACCCTGTCCTGTCTTTAGATTCATTGCAATCTGGCCACATTGTCACATATATTTTTAGTTTATGATGATCCTCTAATACAATTCCAGCTTCCACACAGAGTCCTTCCAACAGTCTAGCTCAGGTTAATGAACTTCAGGCCACTTCTCTTCTGCAGGAATTTCGAGGCCCAGGGGGTGGCTGTGCCCAAGAGATTTGCCAAAATCCGCTACGATTTCACCGCGCGAAACGCCAATGAGCTCTCGGTGCTGAAGGATGAAATCCTGGAGGTACGTGACCGCTCCTGGAAAAGGTGTGTCCCCCAGGGGCAGGAGAGAGCTCGGGATAGCAACAAGCACCAACTCCATTTTCCCTGGTGGTATCTCAGCAGTGACACAAAGCTTTGCTCAAACCCAAAGCTGGAGCAGGCTGCCTGTGCTGTGTCGTGTCATTTCCTCAGCTCAAAGACATCGGTCCCATTTTAACCACAGTGAGGAGGGAGGACAACAACTCGCTCTAGAGCCCTGCTCATCCCCCGCTGGGTCGGTTCCTTATCACCACTTCCTCCTCCACGAGGATTTGTTTTCTCTGAAAAGCACCTTTCTCATAACCTTTCTCTTACTGCAGCACTGTTGGCAGCTGGACAAGGTGGGACGTGACTTGGGCTGACACTGATCTGTGACCTGAGGAAAAGGTTTCTCTGCAAAATGTGGCTTTTTATTTATTTAATTATTTATTTTAATGCAAAAAGACATCAGAAACTCAGTCATTAGGAAAAAAAGGTCTGGAGAAACAGGGACATTATGTAGGAACTATGAGTTCTTCAGCACGCAGAGGTGCTCTCCTGTTCATCCTTACGATACATTCTGATGCTTTCCAGGAAAAGTTTCAGTCCTGGATTGCATCTGAGAGCAACAGATCTGATTAGAGCTCCTGGCCTCAGTGATGTCCTTCTGGCAACTTCACCTTTTGGATGGTTCGGCCCCGCTATATCCTGGTTGTTTATGCCTGAAATCCCATTTTCCCACAGCAGATTTATTTTTGTCCCTCTCTCAGGTGTTGGAAGATAATAAGCAGTGGTGGAAGTTGCTCAACCGGAGTGGGCAGGCCGGTTATGTTCCGTACAATATCCTGGATGTGGTGAAACTGGAAGAGCTCAAACAGGTCTGTAGTCAGGTAATACCTGACTGGTATCAGCTGCAGGGCACAATCTGCCTCTGGGAATAATGTTGGCATTAGACCTCCCTGATTTCTTAGGATACTATGCACCAATCAGGACAGACCTTCAGAAGTAGACAAAGCCAGGAGATTCCTGAGTCTCCTATGATAAAATTCACATTTTGCTACGATCATCTTCCCAAATAAGGCCTATCCTTCCTATTTGTGCACCAGCCTCCTGCTTTCCATATTTTTCCACATCAAGATTTTTCTTGGGGGTTAAATTAAAGATGGACACTTCCCTCAGCCAGTTCAGTTCAGCACCAGGAACACGTTACTGGAGTGGAGGCAGATGGAAACACCATCTAAGTGAGAATTAACTGAATACTGCAACTTGCACTGCAGAAATGTGGAGCTGGAGTGTTCTAAACACCCTAGGGAAGCATGGAATTGCTTCCCCATTTTGGTATTGCAGCGTTTGGGCAAAGCCTAAGGCGGCCCAGCAGGCTTCTGGATAAATCCCTGCTAGTTTAATCAAAACGTCAAAAAACTTTCCAGTCCGCTCCAGGCCCTTGGCAGTGGTCCCGCTTCACATCCCAGCTACGGAGCAGTGAGGCTCTGCCTTCCAATGAGATCGAACACGTTTGGCACAACTAGGAATTCCCTTGCGCAAACTTCAGACTTTGCTTTGGGTTCTTCATTCCCAGAAATTAACTTCTTCCATGCAGCTCCACCTGAGGTCTCCCCAGCCCCACATCAGCACAAGGAGAACACGGCAGTTTGTCCCTCCGTGGGTGTGAGGCAGAAAGCTTAAGAAAATTAAAAACGACCAAAAAAAATTCTTACTTTTCTTTCCCTTTCTAACCAGTCTAACCAGAGGTACAAAGGAGACCTGAGCCCCAGGGGCTATGGCCCATCCAGCCCAACCCACAAGCTGCCTGCCAGCTACGCCGGGGATAAGTGGGGCAGTGAGATGTTGTCGCGCCACTCTGCACAGGACGCCAAAGAACGCACGTGTGTGTCCCACTCTGGGCTCCCCTGGGTTTGGGCGCTCGGGGGACCAGACCTGCCCAAGGGGCTCCCCTGCACCTTTTACTGATCACAGCAATGCAGCAGCACTGTGTCTGGAGGCCATTCCAGGCAGGACAAGAGCCAAGAGAGCAGCCCTGGGGCTTGTGACACCGCCGGGGCTCTCGGGCGGCCCGGGCCGAGCAGGGCAATAAGTGATCACCCCATGCCTCCTTCCTCCAGTTCTAACTTCCTCCTCCTCCTCCCAAGGAGAGAGTTTCCTTTCTCTTCCAAAATGTTTAAGTGTGTCTAAGGAACAGCTCAGGCCAATCCCTTTCTCTCACTTCCTTTTGCTCATCTCCCGGCACACACACAGTGCCCGCCTGGCCGCTTCCTTCATGTGGTTCCACAGAATTCCCGGCCAAACAGGAGATCCGCATCACTCCCTCACCCTGCACGTGCTGTGGGGCTCACAGAGCAGGAGAGAGATCAGGGGCCCTGCTCACCTCACCCCTTATCCCACCCTGTCCACTCCTGGAAGCAGGAGCCCTTCTGGGACGACAGGAAGCCCCACCATACAAGGACACAAATCTGTTCATATCACTGAGTTATTCTCCACAGTCTTCAGGAGTTTCATGGGGAAAGCGATACTGGATGAAGAGTCACTGGAGTTTTCACAGAAGCACAGGATGCCCTGGGCTGGAAGGGACCTTCAAGCTCATCCCATCATGAGTGTGTTGCTCATTCCCAGTTTGTGCTTCCTGCCGCTTCTGTTCTGTTGCGGAGCAAAACCTGGAGCTCTGCGATCAGCAAATTAGTGACTAGAAGCAGCAGAGAGGACTGAAAAGGTCTCAATTGCAAACCTCCAATTGTAGATTCTCACAGAACTGTGCTTCCACATCAGGCAACAGCCAAGGGGTGATGGGAGCAAAATAAATGGCAACACAGGGGCACAGGAAAATGGGAATCACTTTTCTGGGCTGAATTTAAATAAGAATGTTGAGCCACATCCCCATTTGCCTTACAGTTTCCCCACAAACATTTAATGGCATTTTTGACTGAAGACTTGCTTTCATTCCCTACTTGTTTCTACAGAACTTATTCACCAAACGGATGAGCTGAACGACGAGCTGCTAAAGAAGATCACAAACAATAAAATTCAGCCTCCCCACAGGAATTTCAAAGTGGAAAAGCCTCAGCAAGTTTTCGTGCCCCTCACCTTTGAATCCAGCACTGAAGAAGTCAAAGCCTGGCTGGAGGCCAAGTCATTCAGCAAAGAGTAAGATTTGCCCTATTGCCACGTGCAATGCTCGTCCTTCCCTGGAGAAGGAGCAGGGGAGGCCACCGGCACCATCTCACCTGGGACAAGCCACTTGGATTTACTTACAGAGCCTGTGTTGCAAATTAGATTTCAACCCTGTTCAATCCAGGCTCTATAACCAGAATGTTCAGAGCCCAAAGTCACTCCCTTTCTCTGGTATAAATATTTTCTTGGAGATAAACAGTTAACTAACTAAATCCAAGGCCTGAAATGCTACTGGAATTGCAGCTGCCACCTTGGAACAGCCCCAGGGCCCCGTGATATGGTCCCACTGCAGCTCCTGGCCTCCCATCTCCAACTCCTCACCTCTGGCACGAGGCCACGTGCAGCACAATCGTCACCTCCCTACTTTGTGTCTCCCCAGGACCGTGGAACACCTGGGCATCCTCACCGGAGCTCAGCTCTTCTCCCTCAACAGAGAGGAGCTGAAGAAGGTGTGCGGTGATGAGGGAAACAGAGTCTACAGCAAGATCACAGTGGAGAAAAACCAGCTGGAGGTAAGCATTTTTCTGGATAATTCCTGCTGGAATGGGGGCTGTACCAGCAGCGTCAGATAGCTCATTAAACAGGCATTTTAAAAAATACAATTGTGGGGAAAAAAAATGCAACCAAACCTACACCAGCAATAAAACACACGTAAAAATTCCGAAGTGTCTTTTGAGCAAATCTGTAAGATCCCCCTGTTTCCACTAATTAATCTGCTTTTTACTGATATCACTTATCTCTTTGAAACTAGCTCTACTTTTACAGCATTAATTAAATACTGTCACTTAACTGCAGCTTGAAGTTCAAATCCAAACTGCCTGTTTTGTTTCCATTCCAGAAAAGCAGAGGGGAGTCGGAGCTCCAAGAAATCACGAAGCGCCGCCAGGAAAGGATTGATTCTGCAAATTAAAGTCTCTCTGCTTTATTTCAGCTCTTAGCCCTAAGTAGTGCAGAAAAAAAGGGAATGAAAGCAATGATTCCTGGCCCAGGCCAGATGCAGCAGAGCTCCCCTTGGGGTCCAGCTGCCATCAGAGTGACAATTCCTTGAACACTGTTGGGAAGGGTTGACAATAAGACCATGTCCCACTGGGAAAGGTGTTTTAATTTTGCATGAAGTATTTTTTTTATAACTATATATTTTATACTGAAATTTTCCGTGCATGCGATCAGAGCAGGATTCACACGGGGCTGGATGTACAAGGGCTGGCTTCAAGCAAAAAAAGACCCCCAAAGCTTTTCTCCGAGGGCTGTCCCCTGCTCCCCACTCTCCCCTGGCAGAGCAGGCGTGGCACACAGCACAAGAGAGGCCAGCCTCAAGGCTTGGAGCCTGGACCAGAGGAATAAGGCTTTAGAACCCTGCAATGGTTTGGGTTTAAGGAAAGGACATTAAAGCTCATCCCATTCCACCCCCCTGCCATGGGCAGGAATGCCTGTCACAAGCCCAAGTTGTTCCAAATCTTGTCCAACCTGGCCTCGGACACTTCCAGGAATGGTGAGTCATGACCTCTCTGGGCAACCTAACCCTTTCTATTTCCATTTCCATTTCCTCCTCAGTGCAGGTGTCCCCTGCAGCCCACGAGCACAGGGCCGGTGACAACTGCCTGTCCTTGTCCTGTCCCCCTGTGCCCCCTCGTTGGACAAGGCTAGAATGGCAACACACATTCCCAAAGTCTGGCTGCTTCCTTAAATCCATGGACCAGCTAGTGCTATCTCTGAACAGCTGAAATGAGCTTTCAGTGCCTAGAAATGAGCAGGAGTGACAAACAAAGGGATTTGAATCTGGAAATAGGTGAGTTCCACCCGCCCACCGCTGCTGATGCAGAGGCTGGGGCTGGGGGCAGCTGTGCAGCCCTTCCCTGGGGCACGGATCCTGCACTGGAATGTTGTGGTGGTGTTGCCAAACCGGGCCTCAAACCAGGAGAAGATAAGCCCTGACCGTTTGCTCCCGACCCAGGCACACCCACAGCCCTTCCCAGGGTGTTGGTCACTTGTCCCCATCTTCACATTTTCACTGCAAAAAGTCAGCTGAAATGATTCCCAAATAGCTGAAACCCCAAAGCACACTGGGAAAGGCAGGTTTAACACAAATTAAATGGCCACAAGAAAAAAACCCCTCTAATTTAGCACAGGGTGTTGCTCTTTACTTCCCGTTTTCCTTCATAAAGTTATGTGCATTTGTATATAGCAATCTGTAAATAGGGGTGAGGAAAATCCCTCTCCCTAGAAGCAGAATTAAGTGATTATGCTTCCAAAATTTACTCACCATTTCAAAACTCAAGCAAGCAGCGTAGTTCCTGTCCACAGCAAGTTTGGCACATTGCATTTCTAGCTCTGTTTGACTGACAGACCAATCTGATTGCAAAGCAGTGAAGCACACAGAGCTCCAGAGCTGCCCACAGCCCAGGGACAGCTGGGTTTTCTCTCTCAGCACATGCTGAGTCTTCGTCCAAATTTGTGCCTGTCATTGCACATTTAATGGAAAAAGCTTTAAAACAGCATCTGGGGAGCTCATGTCTAAAACTGAGAACACCAGTGCACCTTAGTTTTGGCTTCATTCTTAAGCGTCTCCAATGGATAATCTGTTTTCTTCATTTGAAACAGGACACTGCTCTCACCAGCAGAATTAGGGTGCAGGCAGGGGAGGATCCTGGGTTTAGTCACAGCCCTGCTAGGATCTGAGAAGGGCACTCACCTTGTCAGGGAGGGATGAAGAGGACAATCCTCCTGAGAAGCCCTGGCTCCGGATTAGGGTGGAGATGGGAGGCAGGATGGCAAGCACGGGAGGTGAAAAAGTTTCTAAAATGAAAATAAAAACGAATGTTGAGCTAGGAAACACACCATCTTCTAGTCCTGGGGTGTAGAGGAAAGCAAATCACAGGGAATTACGGTTATCTGGGATTTTAACAGGAGTGTACATGACAGCTCTGTAAAGCCGGGAGCCACAGGAGCACTTCCTAAAACAAATAGCTCAGTAGACCTTATTGCAGAGGCCACTTTTACAAATTTCCACGCGACTGAGCTGTGCATCTGCTCTGTTTGTACTGCCTGCAGACACTGCTATAAAGTACTGTACATTGATGTAACTGAGCGAAGGAGACAATGATATAACCATGCACTGTACAAGATTTATTAAAATAGTTAAGTTATAACTCCATCTCCGTCTCTTTCACTGGGTTTTCATAATGGTTTGTCACTGAGAGTCTCAGAAACTCAGCAGAATGTCTGAAACCACACATTTCCTTTTGGGTTTGGGGACTGACATTCAACAGGAAGGATGTTACGGCCTGGATAGCTGTGTCTTAAGAATAGGGGCAAAGCATGAGAAGGCTGCACAAAAGCACATTCTTGCCTCTCTGGAAGGGGAACGACTGTGGCAGCTGTCCCAAGTGGAACCATACAGAAAGAGGGAACAGCATAACCCCATGACTAGGAGCCTGTTACACGGATTCTCCAACATTTCCAGCCAAGAGCCATCCTGTTTCCAGAAGCAAAAGTTTGTCTTCTCTTTTCCTTAACAATTAAATTACCCAGCTGAAATAACTGGTAATTCCTTCTGTAGATGTTTTGGAGAGTACAATTTCCAAGTGGGCCCACACTAACAAGATCACCTCTTTTACAGCCTAAATAAAGTTCAGGCGAACCACGAGCCCAAAACACCTGCCTTACTGGGCCGAGGGCTCTCTCAGCGCCTGGAGCTGCACTCGATAAACCATTTCGAACCTTGCCACAACGGCGGGGAAGGGAGCCCAGAGCGCTCAGCTCCTGCAGCGGGGCACCACCGACGCGGCCCCGAGCCTTCCCTCACGGCCGCCTCCCTCAGGGGCTGCCCGCCGCCACCTTGCGGCACCGGCCGCGCCCGGGCCCCGCGCGGCCACGAGGGACGGGTGGCTCAGGGGCGGGTCGGGCGCCGTACCGGCCGCGGGGAAGACTGCCGGGGGTTCTGGCGACACGGAGACTCCGGGGACAGGAGGTTCCGGGCCCGAGAGATCTCGGGGCCAGGAGACTCCCCCGATACGCTCCGTCGGGGACGATGGCGGCGTCACGGTCGCCAAGGCGAACCCCCGCCCGGCCCTCACGAACCAGCCAATCAGAATCGCTCTCCCTCCCGCGGCCTCGTCCGTCTCCTGTCCGCGCTCCTGATTGGCCGCTGCCGCCCAGCCAGGCTGGGATTGGCGGCGGGCGGCGGGAGCGCGCGGGCCGGTGCCCTTCGGGCACGTACCGTCCCTCCTGGGCGCGCGAGTCCCCCGGAGCCGCGGACGTGTCGGTGTCCCCCGTGAAGCGGCAGAAGGTGGAGTCGGCGCTGGACCAGCTCAAGCACCACACCACGGTGGTGGCCGACACCGGGGACTTCAACGGTGAGAAGCGGCATGAGGGGATCCTGTCTCCGCAGCTTCTGCTTAGCCCCCTCTCCCGCCCCTCTTCACGGAGAGTGGGCGAGCCCGGCCGAAGGGGCGCGCGCTGCGGGGACCGACCCACCCTGGGGCCGGAGGGGGGGCGAGCGGGACGGCGCTCGGTGGCGGCGCTGGGTCTCCATCCCAGGGCAGATCCCGCCGTGATTTCTCCCAATTTGCCCTCGAGTGTGCCCTGACCACTCCGTTCAGCTCTGCGTGCTGTCAAGGAGAAGTGCCAGACTGAAGCCAGGCTCTGCTGTTCTAATTAATTTTGGGTTTTCTTCCAGTGGGCTGTCTAGATCTGGGACTTGTTTGGGGTTTTTCAGACTCACGCTTGGACGGGGCTTGGAGCAGCCTGGCCCAGTGGAAGCGAGTGGAACTGGATGAGCTTCAAGACTCCTTCCAACCCAAACCATTCCAGGATTCCATGATATGCTTAAAAACTGATTTGGGGTTGGAGAGAAAGAAGGGAAATGATGCTTTTTTTTGTTTCACTTGAGCTGTACATTGATCTTTTCCCTTTTTGCATTTCCAGGATGCAGAAAGGGAGAAGGAACTTGAGGAGATGTGCTCGGTCCAAGAGAAATAATTTTGAAAAAACTCATCTCACTGGATACTGCAGCAACAGTAAAATCCCAAATGGATTTCATGATCCTGACAATTCTGAGTGCACTTCAGGGATAAGGCACAAGATCTTACAGAAAAACAGACGCAGCAGCACACATCCAGGAAAACATCTTGGAATTAATGGCATAAAATCGTGGTTTATTTTCCTGCATCTGTTTGATTTTAGGATCCCTAAAAATGTTACATTCCTAGCATCAGGGGTCAGGGGGTAATTTAGAGGTAGTTGGTGATAAATATTTTTGGTTATGTGTAGGGCAGATATTTATGCCTTACATAACTCTGTAATATAAATATGTATTATATATTAGGGCATATAGCTATCTATTTATATATAACCTATTTTTTATGTGTGCCCAGATATAGTTTATATCAGACACTGTGCCTGTCTGAAGGCCTTGCTACTGAGCTCCTAACTCATTCCTGAGGAAAACATCAGGCAAAAGCTGTTAGGTTTAACTGGTTCCTCTTTTCCTTAATAATTATTTTACTCAGTTGGAATAACTGAGAACAGCTGTTAGAGATGTGCAGTTCCCAGTGGGCCCAAGGCACTTTTTTGCACAACGCAGAGTGGCGTTTAAGGTAGTCAGTAGTCAGAGAAGTGAGGATTAGGATTTTGAATGCTCTTGGGCAACAAGGCTGGCCAGAGATCCCTCCTAACTCACTGTGGGACAGCAAAAACCCCACAGCCAAGGGGAACCAGGGATTGTGGGGATGGAGAATTTAATGGCATCAGGGGGCAGCAGTGCCAGTTCAACTGATAAAAAAGTAAATCCACGCCTGCTCTAGAGGAGTATTGTTCCTGGACGTGTGTAAATACAGGGACACCTCTTTACTCTCAAGTGAGGGAGGTTTGTGGTTGTGGTGCCAGTTTACCCTTGAGAGTTCCAGGCTTTAGTTCAGCTCCCCTGGCCCGGCCTGATGTGCGGCAGTGGTGCGAGGGCCGGAGCCGTTCGCTGGCTCTGGGAACGCAGATGCCATCATGGCCCAGTGGGGGGGGGGAGCTTAGGCTGTGGTGGCAACCTCAGAAAGGGATCAGATGGCTCCTGGAACTGCCCAGAGTGCAGGAAGGGAGGGGGAACTGAACTGCTCCCACAGACCCCTGCTGGGCTATGGTTCTGGGCCAGGCCCATCAGAAAAGTGGCAGCATCAGTGGCACCTCAGTTGTTACTGTCCTTGGAGCTCTCAGGATCAGGATGAAATCATGTTCATGCACTACTGGGAAAGCAGGGAGCAGGATCAGTGCTCTAACTCTCTACACTCTCTCTCCAGGAGTGCCTTGGGTCATGGCAATTTAATGTGTGGAATAGTTTCCTGTGCCTGCCTGGGCAGCTGCAGTTATTGCACAGGCATTCAGGGCTGACAGTTCCCTGCAGGGAGAGCTCAGCACATGTGCCCAGAGGCAATCCCAGCATCTGCAAGAAAGAAAGAAGCAGCAAAAGGTGATTGCTTCTCTTTCAAAGTTATTTCAAGTGCTCACACCCAAACCCACCTTTGCTCTTGATTCTGGCCAGGTGCATGGTGAGCAGTGGGCACAGGTCATGTCATCCATGCTGGTGTGAGTGATGCTTTCTGGGGGAAAGCAGCTGATCTCCAAAGTTCCCTTCCTGCCCTGTGCCTGATCTGCACAGGAGAAAACCTCTTCCAGGAAGGGATTGTGCTTCCTCTAATGCCATTTGCCCAGTCTGTTCCATGGGGATATTGCCAGCCTGGGGCAGCAGAGGCACACGCAGCTCTCAGCACTCTCTGCTCCAAGCACAGCTCTGGGCTCCTTTGCACACTGCCTCTGCCATGGGGGTTTTCTCCAGGAGAAGCCAAGGAATTGCTCATGGAAGGGTGCAGATTAAGTTATCCCAAAGGGAAGCAAAGAATAAATATCTCATTTTTCCATCAAAATGCTCATGCTCTTTCCTACAGATTATTTCAAGTTTTTCCCACAAGCTTTGCCCTACCCATCATCCCATTTTTACCCCAAAAAGTAATTTTCTCTGTCCTCCAGAATGTCTCAGTGTCTATCCCCAAAATTTTCACTGTGTCTCTGCAAGTGACTACCTCAGTTTACCTCATGCTGTTCATTCTCTCCCCTGGGGATTGCTTCAGATTTTCCCTCCAAGCTGTCCCTGTCTGTGCACTTCTGATTTCTTCTTTTTTACAAGAAAGTATTCATTCACTACTCTGGAGATTAGCTCCAGTTTTACCCCCCCAAAATTGCCCTAACATTCACTAGTCATTGCCTGATTTTTACCTCACTATGTTCATTCTCTCCCCCTAGAGATAACCTCAGGTTTTACCCCCAGTATTTTCCCTACCTGCCCACTAACTATTTACTCTTTTTGACCTATAAATATTCTCTTTCTATCCTGGAGATTTCATCAAGTTTTACCCTGAAATATTTCACTATCTTTCCAGTACTGTCTCACTTTACCTCAGGATGTACGCTCTCCCTGCCACACATCACCCCAGCTTTCACCTCCAAAATTATTGCTACTTGTCCACTACTTATTACCTGATATTCACCTCAGTATGTCCATTCTCTGCCCAACAGGTCATTTTAATTTCTACCCCCCAAAACTTGTCCAACCTGTCACCTAGTGACTGCCTCAGTTTACCTCAAAAATGTTGTCTCCCCTAGAGATTACCTCAGACTTGACCCCCACATTTTTTCCCTGTCTGCAAGTTACTACCTCCATTTAACTTCAGTATGTTCATTCTCTGGACTACAGACTCAAGTTTACTCTCAATCTCCCTGCCTCTCCAACACTGATTACTTCCTTTTTACCTCAAAAGATTGATTTATTTTCTACCATGGAGGTTACATCAAGTTTCACCCCCAGAATTTACTAATACTTCCACAACTGATTCACTCAGTTTACCTCAACAAGTGTTCATTCCCTCACCTAGAGGTGACCTTGTATTTTACCCCCAAAGGTTTCCCTACCTGTGCACAACTGATTGCTATAGTTTACTTCAAAATCTTCATGCTCTCCATTACAGGTCACCTCAAGTTCACTTCAAAAGTTTTCCCTACCATTTCCATTAGTGATTATCTCAATTTTTACCTCCAATAAGTCATTCTCTACCTACAGACACTGGATAGTAAATCATACAAAGATCTAAAACACTGCACAAGAAACAGCAGAAAGTTTTCCATGAATAACACAAGTTCCTTTTTTCCCCTCCTCTGCCTAGGACTGCTACCAGGAGACAGGAGAGCTGCTATCAACACTCAAACCTCCCAAGCGTTGTTATTGCTCAGAGAGCTGCGCTGGCACTGAGCTACTCCCATGCGCCTGCAGGGCTCTGGGGAGGGGGAAGACGACCTCCCACTCCTGCCTGGAGAAATTTCAATGCCCTAAAAAGTCATTTCCCTTCTCTCTCTCTGACCCACGGCCAAAGCAGCTGTGTAGAACAACATGGACTACTCATGGAAGGGATGATTCAGTTGTGGGAAAAACGCTAAAGAAGGCCTATCACCCCAAATTTCAGGGTGAAAACACACTGCTTGTTAACAGGAGCACACAAACTCATTTAAACCAGAGAGCAAACTGCACACCAGGAAAAGAGCTGAAAGATAGGCCCTGCCTTGATTGATAATTCCAAAGGAAATTCCCCACAGATCATAGGCAATTACCTATAATTTTACCTCCCTAATCACTGGATTTCTGACTTGGGTTGCTGTGGAAGTGTTTCACAGATGCCTTGAGGGGTCAGGGGCTTGGCTGGATTCTTTGTGGTTAGTCCTGACAGGCCCAGGCCAAACCCACCCACCTGCATTGCTGCTCCACCCCAAATTTGCATGAAATACTGAGAACAGGTTATAAATACTCCCCTTCTCTGTCCTTCCTGACACATCCATGGAGCAAATGTACTCTATCCATTGTTCCCAAGAGCACCTCTCCAGCCCAAATCCCAGTTTTCACCAGCACAAACCAAACAGACCTAAGACAATTATTCCATCAGTGCCTGCAATTCTCAGCTCCCTGTTCCCTGCCACTCACACAGCAATCTCACCTCAGCCCAGAGACTCCCTGTCCCCAAAGGGAAACACAACCTGATAGGGCACAGCTCTGGCACCACATTTCCCCTTGTTCCTGGAAAGCCCTAGGTAAATCCAGTCCCTCAGACCTTGCATCCCTGAACACCAGGAGAGCTGGAGTTTTACCCAGATCCCAGTGCCCTGCACGGCTGCGCTGACACGAGCACAGGCCGATCGCTCCGCCCAGCACCATCCCTCATTCTCCTCCCATTGCTCCCCAAGCGTCCCCAAACCACCCCAGCGTGTCTGTGCCGGGGCCAGGGCCCGCCCCAAGGCCAACCAGAGGCTGTCGCCCAGCCCTGCACCAGCTCCCACCCCTGGGAGAGCTGGGAATGCACTGAGAGCTCGGCTCCCCAGTCCTCAGACACACAAATAATGCCCAACCTGCCCCTCTGGGCACAGCCAAACACCACAACTCCATCATCCCCAAGGAACTCTGGCAGTCGCCTCTTCACCTCTGCCCTTGTCCAAAGGACACAGGTAGGACTGGGCTGTCAGAAATGGTATTCCCTAGGCAGTTCATCCCAGCACAAAGGAGAAGAGGAACCCTGTGTCCCTCTGACTGACCCCACAGCATGGGCAGGACCAGCTGGGTTCTTCGTATTCTAAAGTTTAAAATGAACTGAAGAACCTGAAAGGCAAAAAACAACACACATATAAGGTTAGAGCCAGTCAACACACACAGACAGACACACTCTCAGACACCCCTTCTTCAGCTTACACGCTGACTGCAGCCCTTACTAGAAACAGTCCCCCCTAAAGAAGATGCTTTAACATCTTCTTCCATCTGCTGCTCCTTGATGTGGAACAGTAGATCCTGGGAAAATTGGTAGCATCAGTGACCATAGGGATCAAAATTTGCCTCGGGGACCTGCAAGACAGCATGAGGCAGTCTGCAAGTAGCTGACAGCTAGGAGTTATCCCCACACCAGGCCCATAAACTTTCTACCCAAAAGCCCATAGACAGGAGAGGAGAGTTCTAAAACTGTTCAAACTAGCCAGGACTGAATGTGCCAGGGCAGGGCAGCTCCAAGCATAAGTGGCACATGGACACACAGTGCATCAAATATAAGCAAAGATGACATGAAGACTTGAGATAACGCTTCAGAAGATAAATTTTTGAGACCAGGATGCTTTGAGGCGACAGAAGCTACAAAACTACTGCAGTGAGGAGGGTCTAGTATACTTCATACAGAAGTCCAAGGGAACGGCACATGAAAAAAAAGATACTACCAAAACTGAGAAGGAAGATGGATAGGAACACCTTGTGTACTTCTTCTGGTCTCAAAAAGCAAAACCATAAAGATGCCAGAATAAGCCCGATCCAGGAAAGTATGCAAGTGCTCCTGCTGCCGATATGGCCCATAACGATGCCTGTAAAGCACTGAGACATCACAAAGCCCTATGACACTGAAGACAACAGACACAGACCACATAACATAGACACAAACTGAAACTGCCCAGCAGTTTTACCTGATGGACCCAAGATTGCTAGTGCAAGATAAGCCAGAGGCCCATGACGCCGAAGGAAAGAAGGCTCTACGGCAGTAGTACGTGACAGTGAAAGGTAAACTCCTTATGAGAAGTTAGTGCCAAAGCTGGTAAGAGGATGCTCAAGAAGTGCAGTAGGCCTAGAGAAGGAGGCAACGACTGCCAGCTGATACAAAGGGATCCCTAGAGAAGGATTCTGCTGCCAAAGGCTGAAGTGACATCACAAAACATGACCGACCCACAAATGGCCAAGATGCAAGATGTCCACGTGCTTGCTATGCTCAAAAGTGCTCAAAAGCGTGGCTACACTGAAGAGTAGGCAAACTTTAGACCGTGGCAATCGTGCCAGACCCGAAGGCAGGCTCCTCGGGTGAAAAGATGGACAATGACATCGAGACTCAAAATCCAATGATGCAAAGCTCACAAGAACATGGAGATGGGTTGGAACTGCCCGGCCCGGCAAAGGCTCGAGTGATGCTGAAGAGAAACCCTCTCTCCCTTAACCTCCAAGGGGCCTGGCCCACTACAGCCCTCTCCTCTAAGCTAACTTCAAATTGCCTCCTGTGATTCCAAAGGTTTTTGCCTTCTCCCAACCAAAAGTCCCCACACTTAGCTCTTTGAAGACCAGCAGACGAAATCCATCCTCAACAGAAAAGAATGCTTCAGCACCGTGGATGTCAATACATGGCCCACAGCCCACTTGGGCGGCTGCAAAAGATGGAGAATAATGACAAAATTCAGACTGTGATGACATGTCCCAGAAGTGACCCCTTGCACAATGCCTCTCTCCCTCATAACTGCTGAGGCTCATCGCTCACCGGCCGTTTCCAAACTTAGGCTCTGCACCTACTTGTAGTACCTAAGACAACAAAACAGAAACTGTGACTATTGCCCTCCAGAAGAATAAATGCACGGGCTGGGCTCCCTCTGCACCACTGGCCCAGGCTCACCTCAAATCTCCATCCGACTCCGGAGGTGGCCCGGACGATACCCGCAAAGCGAAAAGGGACACGCTTCGCATGCTGCCACGTACCTCTCACCTATCAGTCGCCCCACCTAAATGCCAACTCACCTGCTCGCCTCTGTCCCTTGGCATGCCCAGGGCAGCAGCAGCACCTGCAGAGAAGCAAAGCAAAAAAACATGCTGAGACACTGAAACCACAGCCTCCCCGCTCCAACTCAAGTACACCACACCTATAGCTTAAGCTTGCACCCACCTGGCCTCCAGCATCCCAGGGCCAGGACACCTTCCCAGTGGACCACCTAAAACGCACAAACAAAAACAGATGCTTAGAGCTGCACCAGAAACTGATACCCAAGCAGTAACAACTCATTCTGGCCACCAGTCACCGCTCACCTCGCTCCATCGACCTCGACCACTGATCTTCAGCATTACTTCCTACAAATAAAGATGAAGAACAAAGCTGTAACACAGTCACCATTTACACTTGCCCTGCAAAGACAAACGGTGACTGACCTTCCTGTGGGAACCACCTCACCTGGTATGGGGCACTCTGCCACAGATTCAATCCATCTGCATCTGAAAGAAAGTGATGACAAAAGTCAAAGTACTGCATCATAACTTAGCAGCTCCAGACATCTTGTGTTAATCTATAAATACCATCTTGAGTCCAACTAATCCCTACATTACAAATGTCAAGTCCCTAGGACTTATCCTATTACACCTACACCCAGACTGTGTAGCAGGGCAAAGCAGCCCCAGGCCAAACACACAGACACCTGTGACACAGGAGATGACAAACAAGGGGATGCAACAAGGAGAGGAAACTCTCAGCAAGAAGAATTACCAATGACATGACCTAGATGAGGCTCAAAGAACTCTGGCAGAAAAAGACCCTAACAGAAGGACAAGGTTCTTATGCCAAGAACCGCAAAGATGGACGCCCGAGAATCATACGGTTGGAATCCTCTACCTATCCTCACATTCTCCCAAGTCCTAATCTGTTATAAGGGATCGTTGCCGTGCACAGCTGTCAATACAGCTCAGAACAAGACTGTAAGAGGTGTCTGACTCAATAGTGCTAAAGAGAGATGCGATTCCGATGCATGTCCGAGCCTGCAAGTCAAAGGTTCAAGGGTACCAGCGTCGGGCCAAGGAACGCAAAGGAGCTGCTGAGGATGATGCCCAGCATTTCTGATAAGCCCCTCAAAGGGGTAAGGCAAAAGACATGTGACACAAGATGCCCACAATAGAGACACAGAACACACAATAGACAAGTGACACAACACGCACCAGGACTGCTCTGCCCTGCACACCTCAGCATTGTGATCAACAGCGAGACTTTGCCTTTACGTGGCCTAAGGGGCCCTCTCGTGGACATCCCCATCTCCAAAGCTAATTCAAAGATCCCTCCCACCAAGTCCTGACCCAGCACCCCACTCTCATCCCCCTCCCTGAGGTGTAGCCCTCGACTTAGCTCTCAGATATCCAGGGATGCAAATCCTCATCAGGTGCAAAACAAGGCCACCTCATCATCTGGGAAGTTCCTGCCCTCAGAGGGCTGTTCTCTCTCAGTCTACTACAATAAAGAAAACCAAACATCAGTGCCTGAACTCAGCAGCACATCAGCCAAAACCCAACAATTCCACTACTCACCGGCTCCTGAGAACGCCCCGGTCCTTGGCTCATACTCTGTGGCCGCACTCCGACGCCGACGTCGCAGGGTATCCCTGGGTTAAGGGGAGACAAGGTGATGTGGCATTGCTGAAACTTGAGGGGACCCTTGCTCCTCCCTCCCTCCCCGACTCTCCACAACTCCTCAGCCATTGCCAAAGGCTGCCCAGATGGCACCTTCAAACAGAAAAGGTACAGGCTTCATCACAGAGCCCTGTAATACTTCTGGAAGGCTCACAGGGACAGGCAGCTCAAGGGTGATAAACTGGCTCCATCAGCTGGTCCATGAGGGGGTTCAGCCCCTGTAGGCATAATACAAGTGGGCCACCTAAAACACACAAATGGATGCTCAGACAATGCATGCTTTGAGCTGCCCCAGAATTTGGCACCCGAGCAATAACTGGTTGCGTCCACTGGTCACTGCTTACCTCACTCACTTGACCTTGACTGCTGATATCCAGGTTTACTTCCTAAAAATAAAGACAAAGAACAGCCCTGCAACATAACCAAAATGAAACACCACCCCTGAAAAGCTGAATGATGACCAACCTTCCCAGGGGAGAAGGGGCAAAACAAAATGGAAAGGCACATGCCCATGTAGTGTCCAAAAGGGTTGCATTGCCGAGATAGGTTCCACCTGAAAGTGCTTGACTGTGACCTCTTTCTGCAAGGGTGTCTGTCATGTTGGAGTAGTGATTTCAATGCTGCAGACCACCTGTAAAACGCAAAAAAAAAAAAAATCAAAGGCTACTTATAGTTTCATCACTTATACAACAACTCCAGTAGCATCCAGTTCTGTGCTGGAATCAATACTCATCCAGCTCATGGTCCCCCCGGTGCCAATACCCTGCTGTGCCAAGTGCTTTGCATCTTCAAAATGAAAATCCCAACAGTGAGGTAAACATAGAGCCCAAAGTCAGGCCGTAGCTTGGACTTCAGGCACTGACCCACCTCGCTGCTGTGCTCCTCTGGTCTCCTCCATTCATATCAGGTTTACATGCTCTCCCTCTGCAAAAGAATTATTTGTCAAAGTTACCCAGACAGACAGGGAAAGCTTAGCCTTTCCCAAGTTCTCATTCCTCAAAGCAAACTGCCTAGGATCCCACAAGAGTGGGCCTTAGGACAAACTACTATGAAACTGCAAGACACCACTGCACCACTCCCACATCTCCACTGAACACCACACAGACTGGCCACAGTCACTCCATCCAAGGCGTGGCTCAGGTGGCTGAGCAAAGCAAAAGGCTCCCTGTAAAGTCTCCTTTCTTCTCCACCTAACCCCCCCCCCCAAGACTACTCTACAGAGCAGAGCAATTCCAGGCTAGACACAAACTCAAACAACACATTATACTACAAGCAGTGTGACATGAGGATGATAAAAAAAGCTCTCAGCAAGAAGAACAATGGCAAGGACAGGGACGACGCCAAAAGAGACAACTGATGGTATGGCAATGGTGGATGAAAGAGGCTCTAAGGAGCAGAAGAAAAGACTGGAACAGTGACCTGTTCTAAGAACTGTCAGTCACAATGATCAAGATGGCTGTGAGAGACAAGGCCACATTTAGAATGATCCCATATCCTGACAATCTTACAAGCCCCAGGACATTACAGCTCATGGCTGGAAAGGATGGATGGCAGTACAGCCGGGAACAAGGCCTCAGAAGAGATCCAACTCAATGCTTTCAAGATATGATTCCAAGATGTGGCCAAGCCCACTGGTAAAAGAACAAGTGATATTGGCATCCTACCGAGAAGTACAAAAGTTCAAGAAGCTAGAGATGATGGCCAATGCTTATGATGAGCCCCTTAAGGGTAACAGGCAGAGAGATCTGATCCAAGGGAAGCCAAAGACACAGAACACACACCGGACAAGACAACACACACTGGAACTGCTCTGCACTGCACACCCTACAGCTGCAGTCAAAAGTAGGGCTACTCCCTTTAGCTTACCTAAGAAGGCCCTTGGAGAGCATCCCTTTCCCCTACACTACTTTTTAAATCTCTCCCAGCAATTTCCAACCCACTACCCTGCTATCATCCCTTCTCCGGGCCCCAGCCCCCAACTTAGCTTTCAGATGACCGGTGATGTGAATCCACACTGGATGCAAAGGAGTCCACCTCAGCCATCTCCAAAGGCACTGGGATCACCAGGTTGGCCTCTTAGTCAGCTATGACAAAGAAAACCAAAATCAATGCACCAGTGTAGTGGCATACAAGCCAAATCCCAACAAGTCAGCTACTAACTGGGACCCTGCTCCCACTCCCACTCATACTTGCAGTCCTTACCTTACCTATCAGAAGCCTCCATCTCCAATGTCATCTCTGACCCAGGGTAGCTCCCTCTTGCAGCACAATGAACCTGCTGAAAAATTTGGAGTGTAATACTGACACAATCTGGAATTTCAGGAAATTGCAGTGCTTCTAAGAAAAACAAGGCAAAGGAAAAAAAAAATACAAAAAGCACCAAGCACCTTAACAACCTTGAACACTCGATCCAAAAATCACAAACTATGCACTCAATGCTATCTTCTTCACAGTGTCTTCAAAGCCTCTATTGCTTTAGATGCCAAAAGCACCTGTTGAAAGAAAGCTGAAAAAACCTGAATGACCCCCCCCTTCATGGAAATAAAAAGACACCCTCACCCAACTAACCCCACAGAAAGAATGGGCCTCTTTTTACCCAGGGCTGGGGTTAATATACCCCTGGCCGGGCCCGCCTCTCGTTCCCACAATGCCCGGGAAAAGGGAGGAGGCAATTTTACCAGAAGGGATAAAAGCACTGGGAGGAGCTGCAGCTGTTTGGCTGCTCTGCCTTAAATTCCAGGTGACTAAAGGGCTCTGTAGATGCCTTCTGTTTTACTACAGCTGCATCCACTGAAAGGGTAAAAAAGCTTCTTGTTTTGGCAGCGTAGACACATGAGTTGCATGATTCCTTGTTAAGTTCTGTAATTGTTCATTGGTGGCTATTGAGTCACAGGACTATGGAGGGTGGAGAAGAATAGTAATAATATACATGGTGTAACTCCTGTTGGGGTCTCTAATTAGGGATGTATTCATTATAAATAAAACTGAAAAAATAATGGGCTCTCTGGCAGCAGGAAGGTTTTGTGAGTGCTGGGCTCGCTCCCTTGTGAGAGATTAGGTGCCAGTACCCAGCTAGAAGTGCCCTGAAGTACAGATTTAAATTCTTAAAATGCTGAAAAAGGGGGAGCTTCCTTCAATTGAACCCCTTAAAATGAGAGACTAGGGAGTGTTTGTCTCTACTTAAATAGATGCCATAGCAATAAATGGGTTCTCTCCTCTGAATCCCCTAAAATACTGGAAAAAGAGGGGTTTTCCTTACTTCAGGTCTCTCCAGTGATGGAAAAAGGGGGATTTCTCCCTCAATTCACACCCTTATAAAGGAGGGACAACCGGGCTTTCCCCTCAATTTAAACCTTGGGATGATGAAAATGGGGGAGTTATGCTCAATTCCAATCAATAAAATAGCATTGTCAAGGTTTTCCCCTTCTATTTAAACTGGAGAATAATGGAAAATGGGGATTCCCTGTCAAGTGATACCCCTAAGAGCATGGAAAAGGCAGGGTTTTCTCCAACTGATGCCCTTAAAATTGCAGAGGAAGGGGATTCCCCCTCAATTTAAACACAGACAATTATGGAAAAGGAAGTTTTTTTCCCTCCGTTTAAATCCCTTTTCTCCTCATAACCCCCCTTTTTTGGGGGGGGGCACTGGGGAAGGGCTGCCAAGATGAAAGGGGAAAGTGGAATGTTTCCCTGGGACCCCACATGCTGCCCTGCCTGCTCAGGTGCTGCCCCTTGGCACGAGGGGTTTTCCCTGGGCATTTTCTGGGAGCAGTGCTCTGTGCCCAGGTGCCTCCGGCTGCTCCCCAGCTGCTGCCGGATGCTCCGACCATTGTCCCTGGAGGGACACTCGGGATGCCCCCATTGCCCCTCTGGACCAGCAGCTCCCTGCACAGCTGTGCCCGGGGAACCCTCGGAGAGCGGCCTCTGGCAGGAGCCGCCCCCTCCTCATCCTGGCCGCTCACACCTGGGGCTGCTGCGGGCTGTGGGGTCAGCGGCGTCGGGGGCGGGCGGGAGGCGCGTGGGCGCCGGCCAGCAGGCATCGGCGGGGACACCTCCGTGCCGCGCGCGCCGCGCCTCTCCCACGAGAGGTCCCCGCGCCCCGCGGTGCCGTGCCGGGCTCTCGTTCCCCCCCCCCCGCGCCCCCGCCGCCCCCCGCTCCCTCCGGCCCGGGGAGCTGCAGGAAAACGCAAAAGCATCGAGGAAGAGCGGGCACCGGAGCTGCCCGAGCCATCGGCTTGCCCGAAGGGCGGCGGCTGCCCGCAGCCGGGAGCAGCCACCAAGGATGGAGCTGCTGTTTGCCGGGAGGTGGGAGCTGGGGGCAGCCGGAGCCGGAGGCAGGCTTTCCCCGGGAGGTGAGAGCTGGGGGCAGCCGGAGCCGGAGGCAGGCTTTCCCCGGGAGGTGGGAGCTGGGGGCAGCCGGAGCCGGAGGCAGGCTTTCCCCGGGAGGTGGGAGCTGGGGGCAGCCGGAGCCGGAGGCAGGCTTTCCCCGGCAGGAGGGGCCGGGAGGATTTCAGCTCGCAGCGGCTCTCGGTGGGTGCTGGATGGAGCCCGGGCTGAGCCAGGTGGCCGGTGCGGGTGCTGTTCCTGTCCCCAGGCGCCGATGAAATGGCAGCTCGGAGCAGCCTCGTGTGTCTGTGTGGAAGCAGCTCCGATGCTGGCAGCCAAATCAAATCAAATTGCTGTCAGATTTGTATTAAATGTGGTGTTTAAATCTGGAACTGCTCAGCTCCCCGGGTGGGAAAGTGCTTGGAGTAGCCAAGCTGAGCCGTTGTTGAGAATTCCAAGCATTGTGTCTTTACTCTCCTTAATACAGCGTTTAAATAATTGATACTTGATGGAGACAGTATCAGGGGGATTTGTTAGAGGGGCAGGGATGTTTTTTCACCTTGCAGTGTGTTGGGATAGTCAAGACTCCTTATGTCAAAATTAATTGATCTTCCTTCTTTTCCTTTTTTTTCCTTTCTAGGTTGTGGCTGAGTGGGAAGAATATTTCGGATAAAGAAATGAAATGCACGAGGGAAGCTTCGTGTTCCCGTGGAGATGCTTTAGGCGCGTGCAGCTTCTGAGCTGCACCGAAACTTGAGGCTCCCACAGAAGCTTCCTGGTAAGCCTGAGTGGGTTTACTGCATGGGGGTTCCAGTCACTGCTGGACACACTCTGAAGTCCTGGGAAAACATGGAACAATAGCTCTGAGTGGAAAAAATATATGCTCAGCATTCTCTAGGGAAAATTATAGTTGGCCTGTAAGTGTACCCCCACGTCTGCATTGGTTAAAAAGTCAGTCCCACACACTTTCCTGGCTGGTGTGAAGTTGTATAGTTCATCAGATCTGATCCAGTGTGTAAAGAAATGTTTACTGTGGACTTTCAGGAGATTATCAGCAGTCCTGGGGAGGCTGCTGAACTTGATCTCCCTGGATTGACAGAATGAATCCACATAGGATGCAGAGCAGGATGTGGTTTCTCAAACAGAATAGTGACATTCTCGAAGGAGGCTACAAGCAAAGGGAATCTTAATTTTAGTTATTGAACACAGAAACATTTATATCTGCTTATGCAACTCTTAGAAGGGAAGAAGAACATGGCCATTCTGTGCAGTCCTTTGTGGAAGTGTACTGGCTCAAATTGTCTTTCAGACAGCCAAGTGGCACCGGGTGTCACCTGGAAAAATTAAGTACTGGGGACACTTTACACTCATAAATGGCCTGACCTTGTGTACATGGAAATCAAGGGACTTCTGTAATGTTAGAATGGGTCTCAAATGATGGGTTTTTGCAGATTAGCAATCTATCCAAGGAATGATATCATAAAATTTTGTCTAGCAAAACCTGCTGCCAACATTTAAAAATATCTACCAAATGCTATTCCCGTTAAAACAGTCTTGTTAAAATTGTCTGTTCCAAACAGAACAAGATTTTACTGTTCTTGGTGATGTCGTTTTCCTCCTCAGATTTCTGTGAAAGCATGTGTTTCACAAGGCATATCAAAGTTGTCTCATGGGCAAAAACATGTAAACATCAAGCGTGTCATTTTCTTGAAATCCCCTGTAAAATGGCTCGCCACGCTGCCTTTAACCATTCAGAAGCATAAGAGGAAAAAAGGAATTTGCAGGCACTCCAAGGCTGGGTCTGTGGGAGATCTGAGATGAGCCTGTGGCTCTGCAGTCACCCATCAAGAAGTCACCCAAATGTGCTTTTTATCTTGCAGTTTCCACATTTGGGAGGCAACTACTGCGTAAAGGATCTGGGTTCTGCTAATGAAAAATATATCACAAGGTCCGTGTGTGGCTGGGTTGGTTCCATAGTTCCAGCCATACCTGCTGTTGTGATACATAATCCCAGTTCATACTCCTGGGAAGAGTTTCCTGCAGCAGTGCAGGTGGGAAGTTTCTCTCTTGCACTGGCTCCACATTGAGCTCTTTCTTCTTAATGCAGCCAGTGCACTGAAGGAGGACAAGCTCGCTTCTTCCTTGCCTGGTTGTTCAGGGTGAATCATTAACCAAGCACTTGAGTGACAAACCAAAATTGTTTGTTGAGTGCCTTCTGCAGTCTGCACGGACAGTTTGCCTTCTGCAGGAGGTACGGTTTTCTTCTCTCACGGAATGAAAGCACCACAGACCCCCTCTGCTCGCCGCTGTGCTTTAACCAGACCTGAAGTATGTACATAATAATACATAGATCTATATCTATCTACGTACATATATGTACTGAAGTATATAATCTATCTATCTATAGAACTTCTTTATATGTATAGAAGTTCTGTGTTGCATGAGGAAAGGGCATACATATAATGAAGAAAGAAGTTAACTTTTCCTTGTACTCTTCCTTTGTAGCCTGTTGAGGCTTTTGGTGAGAGGAATTATATCTTTTTCCTAGCAGCACTTAATGAACTGAAATCATTCTCCAGGATGATGATGACATGCCAGTTCTCGGTATATGGATATGAGTCCTGAGATCCCACACACGGATACACAGAAGGACTGCATAATGTGCTGAAGATGGGGAGAAGGTATGCTTGGGTGAAAGGTGGGACTGTTTCTTCTAATGGCTGCTTACATCCAACAGCAAATACTGATTTCTCCCTTTTTAATGCAAGAGCATTTATCTGCCAGTGTTCAAACTGCATTTCCATGACATAAGAAGAGTTGTCTGGATAATTAACTAATACAGTTAAAACACATCAGTTTGAGCAGATGTTCTTGTCTGTGCTTTTAACGTGAATGGCCTTGATTTTGCAGCAAAGTCCGAGAGATGGCACCTGAATGCAAGGGTTTGGGTTTGTGAAGCTTTGCAGAATGATGGCCTATATTTATATTTTTTTCATCAACTCCCCATAAGCTGCACACAAACCTCGTTTAGAGAGTTTTACTGAGACAGCAGATTCAAGCCTTCGTTATTAGGGGACGTCTGCAATGCCATTGTCTGCTTGACATTAATTCTTCCAGCTGTGCATCGATGTATTGTAATGGCCCTGGGTTTTTTGGTCGCAGTTTGTTTCCTGCAGTGCCCTCGTGCCTGCGCAGCACTCGTGATGCTGACGTTGACCCTGGGCTGTGTGGCAGATGGGGCTGTCCCGTATCCGAAAGTTACGGGAATGTATGTAGGCGTCAGATGGAATGCTGGTCTCTCCACTCACCCTTGGCTCTGTAATTTCGTCATCCAGCCATGGAGGACCTGTGCAGCCGTAACTGGCCAAGGCAGTGGGTGAGCACAAGCTGCAGCTCTGCAGGAGATCAGGGACCTCTTGCCCACAGCAGAAACAGCAAGTAACTGCAGTTCTCAGAACTCGTTACCGTGCCCTTAACTGCAGTATTTCCCTGCTCTGTAATCTGGCCAAAGGTAGGTAGGTTTTGATAGGGATAGACACATTTCTACCACAAAGGTCACCTCTCTGCCAGATTCCAAAATTTCCCTTCCGGAGCTAGAGATCCTCATGTAAAAGGTTGCCTGAATTTAGGTAGCGTGTGCCAAGCAGTATATTTTTCCTTTAATAATATTCCTGGAAATAGCGGAACTGTTTTGGCTAAAGCAGATGCTGAACTGTTCAGAATGAAATTCTCAGAGCTGAAATCTGGCGAAGCAGAGTAACGTGCCCTTTTGTTAACCCTGGGGAAGGCTGAGCACCGTGGCAGCAGGGAGGGGAGGTGGCACTGCTGGTCGGCAAACCAAGGAAACCAAGGAGCGCTGCTTTTAGCAAACTGCCAGCTTGAAGCCAGTGAGGAACATCCTTGGGCTCCTGCACTCTGTGTTTTTATGTTCACCTTAAATAATGAACAGAGAAACCCAGAGGCACCAGTGCTGCTTCCAGCTGCCTTGAACTGCTTAAATAGGTAGTTTTAATCACCCAGGCTCCGTTCTCCCCACCTGTATTGCTCCTGGGCTTAAGGCTGGATGTATCTATGGAATCTCTAGTTATGTATTGGAGTTTGGCCTGAAGTAATTTGTGTTGCCGACTTGGTACTCTTTCCCCACCCTGGAAGTCTATCTGCAGAACCCCTCTGTGCCAGGCAAGAGAGTCCCCCATAGATGTTTCACTATACAGTTACATCTTTTGGGTTAAAGCCTTACAGGGCTATCATGTGAATGAGGACAAAGCTCTGTTTTTCTTCTTTGCTTTCTGCCCTGTCTTCTTTCTCTGTATTTTAGGACCCAAGTAACAGGGACATATAGCTCCTGTTCTGCTTCCTGGTTGTGTCACTGAAACTGCAGGAAAAACAAAAAGCCCTCCAACAACATTTTTAATGTTAGAGAGTCAAGGCACTACTTTCTTCTCTGGCCAGGATGTACCACAGAAATCATCTCATCCGCACATAGCCCGGGTGTGCAGAGAGAATCATTCCATGACACATGATCTTTACTAGAATTTTCAGATCTTTTTTGCAGTCAAAACTCATAGAAACTAATTGGGTCAGTGTTCATTGGTCTCAAGTTGTGTAGTTCCTAGTATCTGCTCTCCTATTAGATCCGGATTTCTTCGCTTCTGATGTTAATTAGATCTTCATTGCTTGAATTTCTTATCAGTCTTTGCTGGAGGCAGAGTCTGGGGTAGATGTTCCTAGATGGCCACTGAGGTTCTGTTGGTTCTGTTGATGTTCCATCGATGGCTTTATCTTGTTGGGGCTACTCCCAGTCTGTTGAAATGCTAAGCCCATCAGGCCTCACCTAGAGAAACAATGCCCTGGAAAGAAGCTTCAGTTCCCTTCCCCTGGGGCAAAGATGAGCAAACCTGGCTAAAGTAATAGATAAAAGATTTTTAAACTGGTATGTTTTCCAACAGTTGTATATAATGCTTTATTACATAAACGGGCTGGGAAAAGCTCTGGTACCCCTGACCAAGCTGGTTTTGTCTCAGACAGTGCTGTTATTTTGGGGCTAGACATGAAGCTGCTGTCTCTGGACTTGAAAATGAATATAGGAATGACTGAACAAACAAACGTGGTACACTCTTAAAAAATTGTGTGCCCATTGACCAAGCTGGATTACCATGCTCTTTCCAAATTCTTGCCGTGCAAGTTCTTCCATGCCCTCACTTGCAACTCAAACTTTTTTTTGTTTTGTTTTGTTTTAAATGAAACTGGTACCAGAGCACGGGCACAGCACTTCTATGAGCTGCAGAGCTATGAATATCTCTTTTTATGGATACAGTGTGTGCATGCTGTGGCTTTGGGCACAGGGTATGTCAGTGCTAGTGCGAGACTGATAATAGCCTCTAAAGATCATTTGAGAAGTTGCTTACCTTTCCCCAGGGAACAGGACACGTCTTTGTATTTCCACCTTCAGATACACAACCCACTTGTGGGCTTGACTGCATAGCAAATAGTGTGAGAGTCATCCTTGCTTATGTGGATTTTTTTTTTCCCCCCTCTCCTTTATGTTTTGCTTTGCCCTCTCGTTTGCTTTCTGCCTGTTTTCTCTGAGGCTAGTGATTTCTTGGCAAGTTATTGTTCATAATCAAAGAAAGGTAGTGGGCAAGCAGCAACTGCTGTCTCAGGTAGCCCAAGCTGACCCTGCCACTGCTTTGGCAGGAGAAAGAAGCTTCTTTGGGAGGAGCACAGCTGTCCTGGGCTTTGTGCACACAAGGGCTGCTCAGAGCAGCCCCTTGACCCCATGCTGGCTCTGTGAGCTCTGCCACTGACTGGTAACAGTGATGGCAGTTTGTGTTGAGGCTTTGTTCTCTGCTCCCCAGAGAGAAACATTCAACTGCAGAGTGACTAAGTGGCTTTTCAAAGGCTACATGATGATTCAGTGAATGAACAACAACCCCCAGCAGCTCCAGGCCCCCTTCTCTCTGCAGAACAATGCCTTTCTCCCTGTATGAAGATGCGCACGTAGGATAGGTTGCATACAGAGTTATGTATTTCAAAAGAAATTTGAATATTAATCTTTATATTGTAGTGATGCCACTGTCCTCTAGGCTCTGTAAATAGCAGCACCACAGCAATGTGAATGATTCCTTTTATGCAAAACCCTGGCCAGTGAAATAGCTTGTCAATACGAAATAAAATTGCTGCACAAAGGTTTGACAGCTACCTTCATTATATATGTCAATCAAAAGATCCTAAAAGCTTTATTGTCCCTGTACAGAGTCTGAACAATATGCTAGCCCAATATGCCTCAAAGCTATGTTCCCTCTACTCCTTTCATTTAAAAAATAGCCACCAATAACTTTTGACAAACAGTATGAGAAAACTGCATGAGCAGCAAGGAAATCTTAGATTTTCTTGGGGATCTGTGGGCTGGAGCCTTCCACTCACTGGGCTCTGTCACATGTCACGGTAGATGAGATCTGGTCAGAAACACGGAGCCCTAAAATTACTCTACAAAACCCAGGCTGGCTGGGGTCGTGGGGAGGGCATGGGGAATTAGGGAGGAAAACTTATGCTGAATATGAACTACTTAAATAATTTTGGGTTAAGGCTTTTTGTTGCTTTCCCAGGTATGGGACATTCAAGCTCCTCTGTCGCAGGTCTCCCCCAGGTTAGGCTGGGCCTGTCTTGATGAGCTCTTGCTCTCATCAGAGCCCACCCTACAGCTTGGGAGTGTGAGGCGTGCGTATTTCGGCTGGATTCCCTTTTTCCATGGCGCTCGGTCCTGCGAAGCCCAGCTGTCACTTAGGGCTCGAGGTGCTGTAAGCGGGGCCGGGGTCGGGCGGGAGCGGGGCTGTGTCCCGGGAGGCGGGTCCGGCGGCCGGTGCTCCCGCACGGGCGGTGGGGCCCAGGCCGGGCCCTGCCGGGAGCGAGGGCCCGGCAGCCGCAGCGCTGCGAGCCCAGCGCGGCCCCGCGGCCGCGAGAGGGAGCGGCCGGCGCGCCCCGCTCCTGCCCGGCCCTCACACAGGCCGCCGGAGCCTCCCCGGGAGGGACGGACCCCGCGCCTTCGCTCGGCCCTGCTGAGGCCGCATCTGGAGTGCTGTGTGCAGTTCTGGGCTCCTCAGGACAGGAGAGACATGGAGCCTCTGGAGAGGGTCCGGCTTAGAGTGACAAAGATGATTAAGGAGAATCTCATGTGTGAGGAAAGGCAGAGGGTGCTGGCCCTGGTCAGCCTCGAGAAGAGACGACAGAGAGGGAACCTCATCAAAGTCTATCAGTATCTGAAGGGAGAGTGCCAAGAGGATGGAGCCAGGCTCTGGTTGGGTTTTGCCCAACGATAGTACAAAAGGCAGCGGGCAGAAACTGATGTACACGAGCAAGAACTTCACTGTGTGGATGCCCAAGCACTGGAACAGATTGCCTAGAGAAGTTGTGGAGTCTCCCTCTTTGGAGGTATTCAGAAGGTATCTGGACACAATCCTCAATAAGCTGCTTTGGGGGACCCTTGCATGTCTGGGAACTAGGTGACCTCCAGTGGTCCCTTTCCAATCTTTAACCATTCTGTGAAAGTTTGACATTGTAATCTTGTGCCATGACAGAGCAGACTAAATCTGGTTTATGAGGGTGTCATAACTTCTTTGTTCTGGGCTGTAGCTTAAGTTAAGTTTCACAATTCAAAATATCCTGGAGGTTGGTTGTTTCCTCTAAGCCCTCAGCTTGGTTCTTAGCATGTGCTGGTGCGTGGCTTTGCTCTCAGACCTGGTCATGGGCAGTGCAGCAGCAGTACCTCAGGAGGTTACTTCCTGCGTGCGTATCTGCCTGTGCCTTTCTGACAGCTGCTTTTGGGATGAGCTGCTGCTCTTGGCCTGTGCTAAAGGGCTGACCTAAAAGTGTAAAGAATAGCCTTGCTCTTGTGTTGGGGAGCGAACCATGGGGATGCTCTGTGAGGATGCATGCAGAGGAGATATTGCAACAGGACTGCTGATCACGACAACTAGTGCTGGTGAAGAAACTGGTAAAATGGAAACTTTTAAAGAATTGAGGTGTTAATTCATGTGCTGAGAAAGCTGTGCTGCCCACTTACCATCTGAAAAACTGTGTGATGTTTCCCTGAGGTGCACTGCTTGCTGCTGCATCATGGCTGTGTCTTTGATCACAGGCAAAATTAAGCATGCTTTTGTAATCAGTAGACTCCACAAGTAGTTTCAAGATACATGGGAGTATATGGGAGTAAAAAGACATAGACTGACACTTCTCACAGTGTTGAAGTTTACATGGTGTGGTGTGTTCTCTCCCCATGCAGCATTGCCCTCCTGTACAGAGCCCTTTTATTCATGTTTTAAAGAATTACCACTGTTGTGGCAATGGCATAGAAGTTGTTTCAGTGCAATTTGTGGCGAGCACCAAATAATTGTGCAACAGAATGTCTGTTATCTGTGACAACAGCTGCCTTTCATAACTACCTTTGATTTCAGGTGTGCAAGACTGGACTAAGCTGAATGTAGGTGGTGCTGACAGGATGCAAAAGGCTTTCTGTAAGCAGACTGGGCTGTGCTTTTCTCGCTAGTCCACCTCTGGCCAAGGACGTACTCTGTAGTGTGTGGGTGCAATGGTCAGGACACTGCAAACACTTTTGCTCCTGTGGTAGGGCTAGGAGCTTGGTGTTGTACATGGAAAAAAAAGCCTACACAAGTCTGAAGCTTCTGCTGTGAGCACCACTGCTTCATCTTGTTATTCTGGCCCTAAAGGAAACCCTCCTGAAGGAATGCTGTACCCAGCCCCTCTGTTTCTGTGAACAGGAGGTAGCGGTGGCTTCCCAGGGGGAATAAACCAGGCTTTGGTGCTTGCCTGTCTTACTTCTCTGCCTTGTGGGAAAATGTTATGAATCACTCTGTTTGGGTGATTGCTCACGCTTCTGCACCCTCAGACTTCATCTGTCAACTTTTAGCAGTTTATTATGCACTGATGCTGGGATGGCTCTTGCCAGCTAGGAACTGTTTTCCAGTGTCACTCCCTTGTAGTTGGCATGTGGAACTGCTGTGGCATTTTCTCGATGTTTAATGTGACCTAATTGTGTACTTCCACTGTCTGGGAGGATCAGCTCTCCTGGTGTGACAGTTGCCATAAAATCAGCGGTGCGTCTCCGGCATTTGCAGCTGGGTGCAAGGCACAAGTTCCTTGATTTTGCTGCATCAGCCCAGTGAAACATTGCGGGGCTGTGTGTGCAGCCAACTGCCTTTTGTTACGCCTGGTAACAGCTTGGCAATGTTAAAAAAAATGTAACCTCCAGCTGTTTAATTTGCTCTAGGGAAATAAAAAGGCTTCCTAATAATCTTCATATTTACTTGGCACGTTTGGTTTGAAAGCAGATGGGTTGATTTACGAGATAAATGACAAAGCAAGAGAAGAAGAAGTGTGTCAGTGGCTTTACCATTAGAGAGGAAGGCATTTCTGATATGTGGTTAATCACGATGAACTGTTCTAGGTTTTGGGGTTTTTTTGCAAGTCAGCTTCTTGGACCTTCTGCCCACCAGCTTGCTCAGCCAACTAATTCCCTCAGTGCCCATTGTCACCTCCCCCTATGACCTACAGGTAGGGGAAGGTGCAGAGCTGTAATGAAGGAGAGGGGCTGAGGTGGCCATTCCTTCTCAGTTGTGCCTTCTTTGCCCACTCCAAACTTGTGCAGGAGCCTCCCCGTTGCAGCACTCACCCCCTCCCTGTGGCCAGACCAGTAAGTGCCTATGTCCTTTTGGATGGGCTGGGAAAGGGTCCTTCCTGAGGCACTGCTGCTTGAGGCACTGAGCAGAGCTAGGTTCTCCAAGCAGGCTGGTGCTGAGGCTGTGCCCTCCCTGCCAGAGCCATGCACCCCTCTGCCCTGGCAGGCAGCTGGCAAGTTGTGAAATATGGTTCAGCACTTTTTTTTTTAATAATAAATTGTGCAGCTGTCTTGGAAAGGATTAGAAATCAGTTCTGGAAAAGACTACAGTAGATTTTAGTGAAGAATTCTGCTGTGTCCTTAATTATTGATAAGCATCAGGATGTAAGGACACCATGTTAACCCTTCAGCAGCGAGGACGATTACAAATAATCTAATAAATGACATTCGCAGATTTTCAGATGGAGTAGGTTTAGTTGCAAGTTCTGAGACTTAGAAGTGAGGAAATATCAGAAATAAGGTTTCTGCTTATTATTTTGTATGTCAGATAGCGTGTTTGGTGAGGCAACTGGGTTAGATGAACACTGTATGTCCCCTTCAACTGAAAGACACCATTCTACATTTCTGGTGGCACAGGCCTCTCCTAAGGGGTCCCAGATTTGCTTACCACCCCTGCCCTGGTTGCTCTCACCACCTTTCACTAGCGGGTTTTGCTCAGGGGATGAATCAGGGGCAGGTTCATGCCCACAAGGCTCCTGCTCTATGGCCCCAGGGCCAGGCAAGGCTGCAGGAGCACTGTGGAGGGGTTACTGGTTTTGGCAGCTGAATGGTGTCAGGAAAAGCAGCTTCCCTCCCTGCCACGTGTTTCCAGAGGGCTGCTGAATAAGTCAGGGAAGCCAAAGCAAGGCTCCTTTCTGGGCTCAGAAACCTCTGTGCTAGAAGAACCCGTCCCTGTCAGCTAGGGCCCCCCTTGTCCTGCCCATGGTGTGGGTAAGTCACAGGCTCCTCTTCTCTGTGCTGGGATGAACTGCCATGGGAATGCCATTGCCAGCAGCCTGGTGTGCTGGAAAAAGGGAGAAGGGAAGAGGGAATGTGGTGCCAGAGCTGCGTGCCATCGGGTTGTGTTTCCCTCTGAGGACAGAGGGTGTCTGGGCCGAGGTGAGATTGCTGGGAGTGCTTGGATGAGCTGTGCAGGAGACAGGGAGCTCGGGATTGCAGCTGCTGCTGGAACCATTGCCTTAGGTCTGCTTAGTCAGTGTCTGTGTGAAGTGGGACTTGTGCTGGAGAGGTGCTGTCGGGAACAAAGGACAGAGTAAATCCTCTCCGGGGATGCGCAGGGAGGGACTGAGTTTCAGGGAAGGAGAGTATTTCTAAGCCGTATCAATATTTCCCTGAACCTGGGGCTGGAGCAGTGAGGGGGGTGCTTGGGTTTGGCCTGGGCCTGTCAGGAAGAGCCATAAACGAGCCAGCCGAGGCCCTGAACCCTCCCTGGATGTTTGAAACGCTTCCACAGAAAGCCAAGGCAGTCATGATTGCAGAGGACAAGTTGTAGGCGACTGCTGACGATCCGTGGGGAATTTCCTGTGGAATTACCAGTCAGAGAGTGCATGCAAGCAGAGCACATCTTTTGGCTTTTGCCGGTCTGTCACCTCCTGTCTGGCTCTAGAGAGTTTTGTGCGCTCCCGTTCAGGAGGCAGCGTGTTTTCAGCTGGAAATTTGGGGTGGTTTTGTTTCCTCAGGGTCTGGGGTCTTTCCTGAGAGAATCAGCCCTCCCATAAATCCCCCGGGTTGTTCTACACAGCTGCTTTGGCCGTGGCTCAGAGAGAGAGAAGGGAAATGACTTTTTAGGGCGTTGAAATTTCTCCAGGCAGGAGTGGGAGGTCGTCTTGCCCCTCCCCAGAGCCCTGCAGGCGCATGGGAGTAGCTCAGTGCCGGCGCAGCTCTCTGAGCAATAACAACGCCTGGGAGGTTCGGGTGTTGATAACAGCTCTCCTGTCTCCTGGGGCCCAAGGTTCGGTCTCACGGTCCCGGACCGGTGAGGGAGAGAAGGAACTTGTGCTATTCCTGGAAAAGCTTCTGTTATTCCTTGTGCAGCCTTTTAATTCTGTGTTCTGATGGACTGTCCGCTGTTTTTCTAACAGGACTTGTCAGAGATTCAGATTTAGGAATTGAATTTGGGTCCGTTCACTTCAGGATCTTGCCAAGCCTGAAGGCCTGGGGCGATGACTGCTCTCAGCGAGGGCTCTTTATGAATCCTCTGTCAGATTTCCCTCAGTGCTGGGCAGGAAAGGCGAGGGTTTGGATCAGGAATTCTGCAAGGGGGCCCTGTGTGACCATTGGCTTCTTGTGTGTGTGTGTGTGCATCAGTGAGCCAAAATCAAGAGCAAAGGCTGGTTTGGTTTTACTAACTTAGAGTAACTTTTAAAAAAAGTAATCAACTTTTTCTTCTTTTTTTAATTTAGGTGCTGGAATTGCCTGTCTGGACGTGTGCTGAGCTCTCGCTGCTGTGGACTGTGCAGCCTTAATTGCTGCAGGTTCCTGTTCTTCTCACCAGCTCAAAGTACACGTGGGGTTTTTTCCCCTTCTATATAGAGCTGTTGAGTTTGGTGATTTTCCTGAATTGAGGATATTGAAGGTCGAGAAGGAAGATTTGTGTCTTTTTGTGCTTTTCTGTTGTTATTTTTAGCACCTGCTCACCATCTGGACATGGTTGGAATACTGGAAACATAAAAGTTTTTAGGTTCAGTGCTTATTTATGCAAACCCAGGTTTTTTGGTTTTTTTTTTTTTGAAAGGTCTCCATTTGTCTGGGTACTGTTCCTGGTAGTTTGATGTAGAAAAGGTCACGTGAACAGCAGGGAGCAGTGAGCACTTGGAAGGGGGGGGTGCAGGTATTTCATCCAGGGTGGGGCAGTGAATGTGGCCTAGGAACAGCTCTCTGGTCAAGTGAGCAGCAGAGGAACTGAAGGATGCTCTTCCCCAGCAGAGCTGCTGCTTTGTGCTCTGGGGCAGCGCTGCCGCTGCTGGGCTTCCTCGGGGAAAACAGCTCCTTTGGGATGTGCTTTGCTGCAAAGCTTTCCCTGAGCTGGGTGTCTGCAAGAGGCGTCAGGATACCAGTGTCAGGAGTTTTTCATGGTTTCCAGGCTGTTGTACACAGCACGTTCCGGGCAATTTGCGAGCGTGAGGCAGAGCAAAATGGGTGCAATTGGACTCTGCAAATGCAGTTCAGGCAGACGTTGATCTTTTAACTTTTCCATGGCAGGTGCGAATTCTTGGGCATTTGTGAGTCTGCCTTGACGTGCAGGGATTGAAGGGTTTAGGTGTGGAATTGTTTGGCCAGCTTGCTCCAAGGCATCGTGTACTTCTGGAAGTGCCACACACCTCGCAGGACCGAGGAGCTGCTGGCTGGGTGCTGGTTCTGCTCTGCCCTGGGAACTGGGAGCCCCTGGGAGGGCTGGGGGTGACACCTGGAGATGGGCTGGGGAAGCCTGGAATTGTATCTCAGCACTTTTCTATGCAGCTCTATGGACCGGTGTGTGCTGAACGAAGCGGCTCTTCAGCACAATAAATTCAGCAGTTTGGAAAAACCATGGAATATCTCCGAGTTAATGATGGGAGAGGGTTGGGGCTGCTCCCTGATAACGTGCAGGGCTCGGGGGTGCAAAACGAAGATGGGGAGAGGAGTGGGGGCTGCTCCTCGTTGTCGGGGCGCCGCGGGCGCTGCGCAGCCTTCCCCTTTTACTTCCCAATTCCTCATTTTGTGCCTCCTTTTCCCTTGGGGATGTGCCCAGGCCGCATTCCAGCGGCCGCCGTGGGACAGCGCCTGCGGGCGGCGGGGTTTCCCGCGTGATTGACGGGCCCAGCGGCCAATGGGAAGGCGGGGCGGGCCGAGGGCTGGCCAATGGGGAGGCGGCTCGGGGCTGCGCGTGGCCAGTTGGAATCGGCGGGAGCGGTTGGGGCGGGCGGGCACGGACGGGCCCGGGCGGTGAGCGAGGAGCGGGAGAGCGGGATGGGGAACGGGACGGGGAACGGGATGGGGAACGGGGGGGAACGGGACGGGGAACGGGATGGGGGAGCGGGGGAACGGGATGGGGGAGTGGGGGAACGGGATGGAGAGCGGGGGATGGGATGGGGAACTGGGGAACGGGATGGGGAGCGGCATCATATTTATTTTTATTTTTGGGTTTAATATTATTTTTATGTCTAATTTTTCCCTTCCCTTCCCTTTCCTTTCCCTTTCTCTCTTCCACCTTTCTTTCCCTTTCCCTTTCCCTTCACACTCCCTTTCTCTTTCTCTTTTCCGTCTCTTTCTTTCCCTGATTCCTGAATTTTTTTTGCCCCAGAATCCACAGCCCAAGCCACGTGCACACACTGCAGATGTGAAGTGTATTTTTACTGCCAGCAAGCACCTGGGAATAAAAAAACCTCAGCCCCAAAGCTTGATGTCTAAACAGCAACACAGAAGTTCTAAACCAGCTGTCTGGATTTGAAAAGACATATGTCTTTGGAAGTGAACATAGAGTTCAACCTGATGTAGTGATCGACTTAGGTTCAGCTTAAAAAAGGCCCTACCGACATTTTATTGTATCTAATCCCTGCTTTCCCCTGCGTTTTAGTTCTTGCCTCTCGGCCCACTCTGTTTCACGGGGCTGTACATGGTAAAACACTTCCCTGTGTGCTTTCTGGGTTTGAGCTGCCCTGCCCCGGCACGTAGGGTCACGGTTAAGTAGAAGAGTTATAAAACTTAGTGGTTCATCTCTTTTTCATGGGTTTTTGGGCAGAAGACTTATGGGCCCGGTGTGGGAATAACTCCCAGCCCTCGGCGTCTCGTTGACCGCCTCCCGTTGTCTCGCAGGTCCCCGAGGCGGCTCCGGATCTCCGCGGTCACCGACGCTGCCGATTTTCCCGGCGCGCGCCGTTCGACGTCGAGGAGCGGCATCCAGAAGCTGTGTCGGAGCATCTCCATGGCTGGGATGTTTGGAGTAAGGGCTGCAGTCAGGGTGTAAGCTGAAGGGTGTGTGACTGTGTGTGTGTGTGCCTGTGTCTGTCTGCCTGCGAGAAGAGTGCGGGTGTGGAATGGTCCTAACCTTGTGTGTGTGAGTTTTGCCTTTCAGGCTTTTCAGCTGCTTTTTAAACTCAGAGTAAAAACAACCCAGCTGCGCTGTCTGGGGATGTTTTCCCTCCCGGCTGGGTTTGTTTATCTGGGACCCGGCCGGTCTGTGAGGTGCCGTTCATCGCCAGGGTTTGGGTGCCGACCGTGCCGGGGATTTGTCAGGCGGGATGATTTTGGGGCTCCCGGGAACCGCGTTCCCATGGGGTGCTCTCGAGACGAGAGCGAGGGTGGGTTTGTGTGTCAGCTGAAGGAGGTGTGTGGTGGATGAGTGTTTTCTTCTCCCTGTGCTGCTGTTGTTTTGGGTTTCCTGAAACAATAAAATGTAATGAATTTTCCAGAAATAGAACAATTGTTCCATTGTACTGATAGGGGGTTGGCTTGTGTTGCTCTGTGTTGGTGTTTGCTGCTGCACTTGCACATATTGCTCTGTATGTCAATTGGACTTTGACCAGTGTGCATATGGATTGTATTTGTGCTTGTGTATGTTGTTATTTCCACTTGCTTTGCTGAAGTGTAAATAAAAAACCCTCGTTCAATCAAGTTGAATAAACCCTAATAAAGATACCCCCCCTCCCCCCTTTTGGTTGCTCTCTTCCTTTGGTGTGGTTTAGTAATTTTTTCGCCGTATTTCTTGCTTTGCTGCTCTGCTTTGCTTTACTTTTCAGTCTATTCCTCCCTTGACTTTTTCTAACTCTTTATCTTTTTCTCACTGTTTAACTGTTTCTGGATGTCTCTGTCACTCTATTTCTCAGTTTCTTTTTTTCTCTTCAACACTAATTCTCTTTTAAACTCGATTTCTTTTTCTCTCAAACCCTATTCTGTTTCTCTATTCCTTTTTCTCTCTATTTTTCTTTCTCTTTCTTTGTGACTCTGACTTTCTTTCTCTCTGACTTTCTTTCTTTTCTCTGACTTTCTCTCTCCGACTTTGACTTTCTCTCTCTGACTTTGACTTTCTTTCTCTCTCTCTCTCTGACTTTGACTTTCAAACGACCTTTCTCACCTTCCCTCCTTTGTTCATTTTTACCTTTCTACCTTTGTTTGTTTCTGTAGCAGCTTGGAAAAAAACAGAGACCACTCTTTCTTCAGGCATGATCTGCCCCAGTCTTTGGTTAACAGAGCACAGAGGTGTTCAGTGCCATCGTGAGTCTTTAGGGCTGTGGCTCCTGCAGAGGTCCTTGGTGCTCTGATGGACGTGCTCCAAGCGTCCATCCTGGACTCCTGTATCGGGGGCGAGAAGGAAAGCATGTTTTTCCATGTCACAATTGTGACTTCTGCTACTGTGCGCGTAGTAGCCTTTCGCTGTGCGCTACCCTCACCTGCCGGGTCGTTTGCACCGCGCTGACCTGCGTTGTTTCAAACGTTCGTCTTGCGCGTTGCTGCACTCCTCCCGAACCCAAGCACGGGCTGGGCTCTTCTCCTTCTCGCTAACACCGCAAGTAAGAACACCGCACCCGTGCATGTGAACTCAGCAGCGCCGTGCACGTGCAGTTAAAAAGCAGTAATAAAACTCCTCAAACCTAAAAAAACCCCAGCAAAAATACCTGCACATAAGCGGCAGAACTCAAAAAAGCAAAGGAATGAGCAACGACTTGGAGAGCGGCACACGCGCAGTAAATTGAGAAGCCGTGCCCGTGCAGTAACGCGGAAAACCGCACGGGTGCAATGACAGAAAGCGACGTGCGCGCAGGGAAGCGGGAGAGCTGCGTGGTGCTGCTCGCTGCTTCCACCTGCTGGTGCACAGGAGGCACTGCAGCCACGCCGGGGAGCAGCTGCAGGCGCGCATTGGCCCAACGATGCCGGCTGAAGAAAGCTGCGCGTGTGCAGGGAGCGGCCGCAGCTACCCACGCGCAGCGCCGCGGGAAGGCCGTGCGGGCGCAGCGGCTTTTTACGCTCGGTGCTGCCGCTCAGGGGGTAACATCCCGTACCGCAGGCCACGACCTCACGATTTCCGTGGGTGCCGCCGCCTCATGCTTGTCCCGGCCGTGTGGGGCTTCAGTGGCCAGAGCGCAAATTGCGGAGCGGTGGCGCTGCTGCCGCCAGGCATTCGCGGTCCTGTTGCTCGGATGCTGGGCACGTTCTGTAGGGGATAAAACGAACGTTTTGGGGGTAAAATGTGAGTTAATTTGTATGGGAGAAAATGAACGTTTTGAGGTAAAATCGGGGCAATTAGTAGGTGACATTTTGGGATGAAAATTGAGGTTCTTATCGGTAGGGGACAGACAGAGACAATTTGAGGGAAAAGACCTGAGCTAATCTGTGAGGGACAGAATGAACGTTTTGAAGGTACATACGAGGAAAACTACAGGGGACAGAGTGAAAATTTTAGTTTTAATATAAGAAGGGCAGCGCGCCCGCGCATGCGCAGTAGCCCGCGCGCCCGCGCATGCGCAGTAGCCCGCGCGCCCGCGCATGCGCAGTAGCCCGCGCGCCCGCGCATGCGCAGTAGCCCGCGCGCCCGCGCATGCGCAGTAGCCCGCGCGCCCGCGCATGCGCAGTAGCCCGCGCGCCCGCGCATGCGCAGTAGCCCGCGCGCCCGCGCATGCGCAGTAGCCCGCGCGCCCGCGCATGCGCAGTAGCCCGCGCGCCCGCGCATGCGCAGTAGCCCGCGCGCCCGCGCATGCGCAGTAGCCCGCGCGCCCGCGCATGCGCAGTAGCCCGCGCGCCCGCGCATGCGCAGTAGCCCGCGCGCCCGCGCATGCGCAGTAGCCCGCGCGCCCGCGCATGCGCAGTAGCCCGCGCGCCCGCGCATGCGCAGTAGCCCGCGCGCCCGCGCATGCGCAGTAGCCCGCGCGCCCGCGCATGCGCAGTAGCCCGCGCATGCGCAGTAGCCCGCGCGCCCGCGCATGCGCAGTAGCCCGCGCGCCCGCGCATGCGCAGTAGCAACCGCGCCCGCGCATGCGCAGTAGCAACCGCGCCCGCGCATGCGCAGTAGCCCGCGCGCCCTCGCATGCGCAGTAGCCCGCGCGCCCGCGCATGCGCAGTAGCAACCGCGCCCGCGCATGCGCAGTAGCAACCGCGCCCGCGCATGCGCAGTAGCAACCGCGCCCGCGCATGCGCAGTAGCAACCGCGCCCGCGCATGCGCAGTAGCCCGCGCGCCCGCGCATGCGCAGTAGCCCGCGCGCCCGCGCATGCGCAGTAGCAACCGCGCCCGCGCGGGGGCCGCGCGCAGTGGGGCAACGCGCCCGCGCATGATGCGCAGAGGTTTCTTTCGGACCTGGGCTGCATTTCCATCCCCTGCTCTGGGAGTCACCAGGTGCGTTAGGAGCGAGCCGATCCCGCTCCCTGAGACACAAGGGCTTGCTCGAGGAGACCGTTCCTGTTCCTCTCTTCCAGTCACTCTGCTCTCCCCAAAACACCCATTTCCTCGGAGCTCCTCTGCAACTGCATTTCCATGGACCCAGGGCTCCAGAAGCTGCAGAGTCCTGCAATGGGGTTTCTTTGGGAAGGGACCTTAAGCTCTTGCAGTTCCACCTCTGTCATGAGAATTTCAGGGCTCTAAGACTCACAGAACCATTTGGGCTTGGAAGGACCTTAAAGCTCATCCAGTGCCAGCACTGCCACGGGCAGGGACACCTCCCACTGTCCCGGGCTGCTCCCAGCCCCAGTGTCCAGCCTGGCCTGGAACATTCCAGGGCATCCAGGGGCAAATCCTCCTCTCTGGGCAGACAGAATGAGCTAAACCTGGCTATTCCTGAGGGAGTGATGGCAGCACAGCCGAGTCCTGCATCCCTGATTCCCACGGGGTTGTGGTTTGGGGATTTCTTTTCCATCCATTAAAGCTCCTTTCTAGTTCCGGGAGCTGGAAGTTTGGGAGGATGTGACACCTGGCATTAGAGCCCCCATTCCAGCAGCATCCATTGCACCTGAACGTTGTGCTCGAGTCCACTTTAGACTCAGCCCAGTTTTGATTAAGTCTACCAAGGCTTTTGAGGCCATGAGATGTTGCCTGGAAATCAGAAAATGCCAAAGGGGACTGGAGATCCGTGTTGGAATCACGGGATCGCTGCTGCAGAGGGGAGGTGGAATTCAAAACCCCTCATGAAGAGATTATGTGCAGAGTTTTGACTGAAATATAACTGTTTAACGAGCTCCAAATTGTGTGCTTTATTATATAAACATTCCATTTGCAGGAGAATGTCTGGAAAAGACCTTTGGGATCGCCAAGTCCAACCCTCAACCCAGCCCCACCAGCACGCTCCCCAGCCACCCCTGTCCTCCAGCGCCACATCCACAGTTTTTGAAGCCTTGCAGGGATGGCGTCTCCACCCCTGGCCCGGCCTTGGTCATCCAGGGACAAGGATTCCTCTGCTTTTGCAGGAAGAGGGAAGGGGAAGCGTTTCCCTCGCAGATGGGACAGAAACGTGTTCCACAGGCTCCAGGCGTGGGTGAGTGACAGCTGAAGGCTGAGCCACGGTGAGCAGCAGAGCTAATTACCACCTTCCCCCAGTGCTCTAATTACCACCTTCCCCCAGTGCTCTAATTAGCACCTCCCTCAGCTCACCCTTCCACCCAGCCACTTCCCCAAGCCTGTTTTTCAGGGGTTTTGTCACCCGGCATTCGGCTGCCGCGCAGCTTTGTCCTCCAGGTGCTGCTCCTGCCCGGAATTGGACCCAAGGGGATGGAAAGTGCCGTGGTTCCAGTGGGATTTGGGTCTCCGGCACATCCCGCCCGCTGTGCCCTCAGCCTGGTGCCCCCAGCCACAGGGAAAGGGAGCAGGTGGTGTCATCCCCCACCTAATCCTAAAGATTTCTCTCCAGGAATGCCGGGGCCTCCCAGCTCAGCAGAGCATTCCCTGGTGCCAGGCGCTTCCTCACACGCAGGGAAAAGGTGGAAACCCAACGCTTTTCCCAAAAGCCCAAAATATTCCCCCATCTGGCAGCCGGGAGCTGAGGGAACGGGCACCTTCCCCTTCTGTCTGGGTGCCTGCGGCAGCTCCGAGGTGTTGCTCGGGGATTTTCAGTGCTGGGGCTCCTGCAGGGCCAGGGAAGTGCTTTGGGCCCCGTCATCCGTGCAGGGAAAAGCAGATATTCCATTAACCCCTTAGAGACCATTGCAGGAGCTTCCTGGGAGAACTGGGAATGGGGATCCGTAGGGGGATTGACTCCCAATTAATGCTGTCAGAAACCCTTCAGCCACCCCAAACCACCCCAAACCTTCCACAAACAAACCTGGAGGAGAACCCAGGGCCTCCTTGTGCCCTGGCCGTGTCACACCCTGGCAGTGCCACTCTGTGCTTCCCCTTCTTTGGGCCAGAATTGTTCCCAGAATGATAAACCCGGAGGGAAGTGTTTCCACCTGGGAAAGTGAGGCTGTTCCCACACCACCCTCCTATTTATTTCATGAGGAATTTTGAAATTTTGGTTTTCTGCTCCAGCCAGGGACAGAAGAAAGTTTGGGCAGCAAAAAAAATCTGAAGTTGAATCAGATCTTAAGCCTGGATTTAAAATGGATCACATTAAAAGAACCCAAAAAATCCAGAAAAGAATGAAAGAATTCGTAATTCTCTTTCTGATCTCCCTCTGCTGCATCCCTGTCCTCCCATCCACTCTTCCCATCTCCAGTTATAGATCCCTCCAGGCAGAGCCCTGCCAGTGTTTCTGTCAGGGAAGTGCCAAGCCCATCCACAATGCTTTACAAATAATCACAGGGAACACAGATTTTGTGAAATATTGAAGCTTTTGCTGTTAAAAAAAATGAAGTCTCTCTGCCATGAAATGTCAGTGTGCCACCCTTCCCCAAGTAACATCCTTCCCTCTGTCACTCTCGCTCTGGCACATGGCAGGCCGGGATCATCTCCTCCTTCCCACAGGGAAGGAGTTGGGTTTAAATTCGAGACACAAACTTGGACAAAATTGAATGTCTGAGGTGTGTAAGAATAAGGGAAAATCGTCTCAGATCTTCTTCAGCTGCCTTTGTTTCCTGCCCTGTAACTCTTCACTCCCTGAAATGACTCAGAACTTCTGTCCCTGTTCCCTGGGAGCAGAGCCCGCCCCCCCCCCCCCCCCCCCCCCAGCTGCCCCCTCCTGTCAGGGAATTCCAGAGAGAGAAAAGGTCTCTCTGGAGCCTCCTTTTCTCCAGGCTGAGCCCCTGGGAGAGCAGGGATTGAGCAGGTGTGGGGGCTGAGGTGCTCCAGCTTTAAGGTCTCACTCTGAGAGCACTCCGAGTTTGTTTCCAGGCTGGAAATGGTGCCTGGAATTTTGGGTGGCCAACGGGGATCTCGAGGATTTGAGGTGGCAGCTGGGAGAGAAACCTGCTGCCCAAATGGTACTGGAGGTTATTTCCCTCTCTCTGGAATCTCTGTCAATTAAGAGCCCAGCCTTCTCCGGGGCTGCAGTTGCATTATTTGCTTTCACCTCCGATCTGCCCGAGGTGGAGTGAACTCCTCTGGAGCTGGCAAACGCCAACAGATCCCATCTCCACAGGGTTAAGGGATTGTGTTTCTCTTAACCTCTTTTGACCGGGAAGTTGGGATTTTCCCCCTCTGCCTGATCCCTGTTTCTCCTTTCTCGAGTCTTGAGTTGTTTTGGGGAGCAGAAGGTTCAGGGCTGTGCCCCTGAAGCAGCTCTGGCTGTGTGAACACAGCAACTTTCTGCAAGTTAAATCTGCTGCTATTTCTGTATTTGAAAAGGAGCTGAAATGCCAGTGGTGATGTAATGTTCATTTACATTTAGGGTCTGTTTCTATTTATTTTTGCTCCTATTAACTTCATCTTGATTCCAACAGTTTGGAATTGTTTTTTTTTTTACCCGCTGAGGCTCTCTTTGCTGTGAACAGCTCGTTTTTTACTTCAAGCCTGCCAGATTTCCTGCCTTATCGAGTCCATGAATGAAGAAGAATGACAGGTAGAAGGGGAAATGGATGTCTCCTCCCCAAGGGAAGGCTCCTGAATTGGATAGGAGCCGTTTCTCTAGGAACTGCTGCCTCTGGTTGCCGCTGGAATGGCTCTGGAAGGAGCTTGGAGGGGATCATTCACCTCGGCTTTGTCCCGGGTGTGCAGAGCTGGGGAGATGCTTTCGGGCTGAGAGATTTCCTGTGCCATCTTCCATGAACATGAAGAGAGGTGGATTAAAAGTGCCTGCAGAGCTCTGATGTGCAGCCTGTGGCTCCCTGCTCCCACTGCTGCTCCGCTCAAGGAGATTCTCAGCCCCAGAGCAGGAGAAAAAGGCAGAAAATCATGGAATCCTGGGGTTGTTGAGGCTGGCAAAGGCCTTTAGCATCATCAAGTCCAAACATCAACCACCACCATGGTCACACCAACCCATGACCTCAAGTGCCATGTATTTATCCATACATATTTATCCCTACATATTTATCCCTATATTTATCCATATGTTTATCCATGTATTTACCCATGTATTTATTCCTATATTTACCCATGTATTTACCCAGGTATTTTATGAACACTCAAGTGCCATATCCATGTATTTTATGAGCACTTCCAGGGTTGGTGACTCCACCACTGCCCTGGGCAGCTGTTCCAGCGCTGGACAACCCTTCCCATGCTGGGCCAGGAGATGGATTCTGGAAATGCAGACTCTGAGGAGCTGGGGATTAAGGCAGCATTGGATTCCTTTATTCTCCCAGAAGGATAAAGGAGATTTATCCCCAGACGAACCAGAGGTGATCACACTGAGGTCATTAGTGGGATTTCTTCCTTACTCCCACAAATACCCACTGGGGTGACAGAGTTCCCTACAAGGGCGGTGTTGGAAGGAGCTGCTGGAATGTTTTGCTGTTTATTGGGATCCACAGGATGTTTGGTGTCTCTCAGAGCTGTTCCAGGCTTTCCACAGACCCAAACGCTCCTCACACTTCTCCTCAGAGTAGAGAGGTTTCCCAGAGTGCTGGTTTTTAATTTCAGATGCTGGGATAACGACACGGCTTCAGGAGGCAGGAGACTCATTGTGCTGTGCCTCAGTCCAGGCAGGGACAACCCCCAGCTAATAAAAACCTCTTTAAAGCACAAAAAGTCCCATTAAACTGATATTATAAAGGCTGCAAATTGAAGCAGGCCTCAATCAGAAAGCAGCAGAATTTAATTCCCCCCCCTTGCCCATTTGCATGATGATCTCCTTCCTAATTGCCCATCTACGCTTTTCCCACAGAAGTGCTGTCCCGAGGTTGGAGATGGTTCCAGCTTTATGGAGCTTTGATCTTTATCTGCTTTTACTTTTTACAGGGCACAGAACCCGAGAGTGGCAGCTGCTTTCCTCTTGTTCCTCCTGTGGCAGTGAACTGCTCTTCCCGAGGACGGCTGCAGGAACTCTCAGGCAGCAGAACGTATGGAATGCCAGGCACGCTACAGAATTCCAGTGGGAGCAGCAGGAACTTCTGTTCTTTACTGGCAGGGCTGTGCCATGAAGGGGAGCTCGGAGATATTGGTCAGCTCAGGGAATGAGCCTGGCTCATGGTAAGGAAATTCACTGTGCAGTTACTTCGGGCCCTTCTCCTTCTCCTCCTTCTCCTCCTTCTCCTCCTTCTCCTTCTCCTTCTCCTTCTCCTTCTCCTTCTCCTTCTCCTTCTCCTTCTCCTTCTCCTTCTCCTTCTCCTTCTCCTTCTCCTTCTCCTTCTCCTTCTCCTTCTCCTTCTCCTTCTCCTTCTCCTTCTCCTTCTCCTTCTCCTCCTCCTCCTCCTTCTCCTTCTCCTTCTCCTTCTCCTTCTCCTTCTCCTTCTCCTTCTCCTTCTCCTTCTCCTTCTCCTTCTCTTCCCAACACCAGTTCCAGACCTCAGTATAATCCATGTTCCCACAGCCTGACCTTGCAGTTTTCCCAGTTTAGCAGCCCCAGCCACACTTGCAGCCTCTCTGTCTGGACTTTGTCTTGCTGAAATCTCCCTTTGTTGATCCTTTGCTGCCTGACCTTTTATCCAGCAATAACGTGCAGTGGGTGGAAGCTTCTCAGAATTCCCTCCCTGTTCCACTGGAAACATTCCCAAGTGGAAGCAGCTGCACTGCCCATCAGCACTTGCCTGCTTTTAGGGGTGGTTGAGGCATGAAGGATGCAACAAATGGAGTTGGCTCCAAGGGGATGAAATGCTCCCCCTGAGGCTGCTCAGAGAGCTGGAGCTGAGGAATCCGGGTGGGAATCACTGCAGGAAAAAGGAAGGAAAAGAGAGCAGAGGAACAGGGATGCAATTCCAACCTCTCCAAGGACTGGGATGGGCACATTCACCAACACCATTTAATCTAGACACGATTTCTTCTTTGCCTCTGGCTGCCAGGAGCAGGATGAGCAGTTTAATGAGTTTAAATAGTGAATAGTTTAATTAGCTGGAAGAGACTGGATCAATAGCTGCTTAAACAAACAACTGGATCCCTGTTTCCAAGCTTGGATGTAGTTTTGGAAGGTTCCTGGCAGTTTGGCAGGGATTAGTGATGCTGAGAATGTGCTTTTTTGTGGGTTTGGGGCTTTTACTCCTGTTCACGTGGCTGCTCTTTTTCTTGTTGAGTGGAAAACAGGAGGGAAAGAGCAACGATGGAAGGAATTCCACTCTTGCTGCTTGAAGGGATGGATCAGGAAGGGAACAGGCTGCAGGGAATTTGGAGTGCAAACTGAGATCTCTCCGATATTTTCGGCTCAGTCAGTCCATCAGTGCTTGGTGGCTGTTTAGGCCACGTGCAAGGTGAATGATGGTGCACATGGCAGAGCTGCTGGTGGCTCCTTCCCCTGCCCGGCTGTCAGTCACCCTGCAGGGTGCTGGAGCAGCGTGCCAGAGGCCGTGGATCCTATGGATCCCATGGATCCCAGGGGCGTGATCAGGAGCCTGGGCCTGCTGGCCACTCCTTGCTCTCTCTTACCCTGATTTTTCAGCTCTGCAGCGAATCCAGCTTGAGTTTTTCAACCCCCTAGAAACCCAGGGACCTTTCATGTCTGTTCTCAGATCTGGGATTTAAATCCAGCCCTTATCAAAGCACCCCGTGACCAGGCAGGCCCTGAATCCCAGCAGGGATCTGATAAAGAGGGACCTGACATCCTAAAGAAACCCTTTGAAATCCTGCTGGGATTGATTTGTATCCATAATGGAGCCCCGAGCTCTCTGCCAGGGAGAGATGAAGCTGCTCCTTTGCTTTATTATCCTCAGGCCCTTCCCAGCTTTGAGGGAAATTCAGTCCCTCTTCAAGCCCCAAAATCATGGAAAAGCTCCTTTGTATCCTCTCCACAGCCCCTACGTGGATTAATCAACTTTTTATTTGATATGGTGTCATTCTCCTTTTTTTTCCATGGCTAAAACTCCACGGTGAGCAATCAGAGCAGAAATAGGAAATGCAGGAGTCTTGGATTCCACAGTGGGATTAACTTCCCTTTTCTGCTCTCTTTCAGGACAGGAAAAACCACTGAACTCGCCCCATCTTTGGGACCAAGAGCTTTGGTGCTGGAGTAGGCAAAGCCAGCTAGGGCCCCCCTTGTCCTGCCCATGGTGTGGGTCAGGGACAGGCTCCTCTTCTCCTCTGTGCTGGGATGAACTGCCTAGGGAATGCTATTTCTGACAGCCCGGTCCTAGCCCCGGCTACTGGAAATGGGCAGAGGTGAAGAGGCAAGTGCCAGAGTTGCTTGGGGATGATGGAATTGTGGTGTTTGGCTGTGCCCAGAGGGGCAGGTTGGGCATTTCTGTGTGTCTGAGGACCGGTTTGGGTGCTGGGGAGCCCGGGGAGCCGAGCTCTCAGTGCATTCCCAGCTCACCGGGGGTGGGAGCTGGTGCAGGGCTCTGGTCGGGCTCGGGGCAGGCCCTGGCCCCGGCACAGACACGCTGGGGTGCTTTGGGGACGCTTGGGGAGCAATGGGAAGAAAATGAGGGATGGTGCTGGGCGGAGCGATCGGCCTGTGCTCGTGTCAGCGCAGCCGTGCAGGGCACTGGGATCTGGGTAAAACACCGGCTCTCCTGGTGTTCAGGGATGCAAGGTCTGAGGGACCGGATTTACTTGGGGTTTTCCGGGACAGCAGGAAGAAGAGGAAATGTGGTGCCAGAGGTGCGTCCCATCAGGTTGCAGTTCCCTCTTTCCCATTTCCATTTCCTCCTCAGTGCGGGTGTCCCCTGCAGCCCATGAGCACGGGGCCGGTGACAACTCCCTGTCTGTAGAGGGATTCCTTATGGAACAAGGGCAGATGACACTTGTGTGAGGCTTACGACTGTTAGAATTAGACCAGGGTGGGTTTAAGGAAAACTAGAATCGTGTGTTAATCTTACTGGTCAGTGAACAAATGGAATCCACACTTCTGTAAGAAAAAATAGAGTGTATGGAGCATATAGAAGAAGCTGTTTTTGCCTGCTGCTGCTGCTTGGCTGTATCATGTAACCCCATTCGAACTCTGCCTTCAAGACAGCTGTGAGACCGTGAAATAAAGAACTCAGCAGAACAGCAGCCTCCTCTGCTCTTTCACCCTGGTCCGAGAAGGAGGGGTACCCTGTCAAAGGCTCAACACTTGCCTTTCTGACTTTGTTTCTAAATTTCTACCTTTCTAATTTTGTTTGTTTCTAATTTTTTTGTTTGTTTGTTTCTAACTTTGTTTGTTTTCAACTTTCTCCCTTTAGAAATTTGTTTGTTTCTTGTATTTTACCTCTTTGTTTGTTTCTAAATTTCTGCCGTTGTAACTTTGTTTCTAACTTTCTACTTTTAAAATTTCATTTGTTTTTAACTTTTTACCATTCCTCCCAGCGAGGGCTGTGTGCAGAATACTAAAACCTGTTAAGTTCTTCACTTTTACGTCTATAGGCAAATGCTACTGATGTAGATGTAAATTCATTTTGAAATGAGCCAGCCCTCTCTGTCTACTCTGTCGCATACAGCAATATAAGAAGCTGGGAATAGAGATCCGCAGGTTTTGAGAATAAGGAGCCGGCGTTTTTCTGTAGGAAGGAAAGCAGCAAGCGCCTGGCCGCAGGAGCCGAGACGCTCGGGCTGCAGGAGCTGCAGAGCGCCCGGAGCCGGCTTTTCCCTGTGCTCTGTGCCTGCCCCCGGGCTGAGCTGGGCGGCGCTGCTGCCGCCCGGTGCCGGCTGAGCCGAGAGGGCGGCGGCCTCGGTGGCTGCCGAGCGTGGCAAGGAGCGGGAGCGAGCGGGGCCGGGTGTGTCAGCGGAGGGGAGGGGCGAAGGGCGGTTCGCAGCGCCAAGGGACACGGCCGTGCGTGAGCGGGGCCACAGCTATGGAAAGGAGCGGGCGCCGTGCGGGGCGGTGACCGCGGGGAATGACAGCGCGGGGGGCGGCCCGGCGGGGCCGGTTTTGCCGGGCAGCAGAGGCGCGGTCGCAGCGCGACCCGGGCGGGAGGCACCGGGCGGGCACGGTCGGCATAGAGCCGCCCGCGTGTCGCTCTCAAGGAGGCGGCTCGGAAAGGAAGGCGCAGTTCCGCGCTCTCGGGACGGCGTTAAGTGACGTTTTTATTAGAATATGACAGTCTTTATTTTATTTTATTATTTTATTATCTGCCAGGACCTTGCAGAGGGTGGTTTACACTTCCGCCACACTCAAGATGGCGGACGCAGTAGGCCCCCTGCGAGAGGTGTCCCTGCCGATGCCTGCCGCCGGTCGCGGAGCCGTCGCCCGCCTCCGGCGCGGCTGACCCCGCCAGCCGTGTCCTCGCACCGGGAAGCACGGCGGAAAATCGCGCGGAAAGCGCGGGGCCGGCGTCGGAGTCCGGGCCGGATTCAGGCAGCCGACTAGACAGAAGCCCTTGTGAGGGGCGGCGGGGGCCCTAAGTGTACCACACTAAAGATGGCGGCTCGACCGGAAGTGGCTTCTGCCAGCACCCAAGATGGCGGCGAAGGGCGGAAGTGTCGTCACTGCCACGCTAAAGATGGCGGTCGTGTGCACTGTTTTCTGACCTTCTCAATATGGCGGCAGGGAAGGCCCCCCCCCCCCCCCCCAAGCTGCGTCTATTCGGCTGCCTGAACGCGACGCCGACGCCGACGCCAGCCCAGCGCTTGCACGCAATTTTCTGAGGCGTTTCCCGCTACGCGGACAGCGACTGTGGGGTCAGCGGCGCCTGGGGCAGGCGGGAGCATTCAGGCAGTCGAATAGACGGAGCGGGGGGGGGGGGGGGGGGTCCTTCCGGCCGCCATCTTGAGAAGGTCGAATAGCCACATCGGTGCGGTACCGGTGACTTCCGCCCTTCTTCGCCAGGAGCGGCGATGGCGGGGAGCCCGGGGAGCAGCGCTGCCGGGCCGGGGGCACCGGGGCGGGTGCTCCGGGCTCGGAGGTGAGCGGGGAACGGGGACAGCCCCGAGCGGACGGTGGGGGCCGCGGGGGATCGGTATTCCGGCCCAGGGATGAGTGTTCCGGCACAGGGGTGGCTGTCCCGGCACAGGGATGCGTTCATGGACTGTCTAATAATATTATTTAACGATCGTGCAAGGAGATCTGTATAAAAAAATCCTCCGTGGTCATCCTTCTCCCAGCCCCGCTGTGTTTTCAGGATCTTGGGGGAAGAGTTTGGGTCTGAGCAAGGCTCTCGGGCACAGGGTGGGATTCTTGGGGTGCAGGGCCAGGATTTGGACTCGATGCTCCCTGTGGGTCCCTTGCAGCCCAGGAAATGCTGCGATCCTGTGCCTCTGAGGGTGAAATAAAGGGGAGCGGTGGGGTTTGTGCCCGCTGTGTTCACGGCCCCGCCGGCTCAGGGCGGGTTAAAGGCGCAGCTGCCCCGAGACAGCGGGACCGGCCGGGGCTGCTCGCTCCCGGTGCTGCCGCCTCGTGGGGAGAGCCCGGCACTGCAGCCCGGAACGGCGCTGGACCACGGGATGGGCGTGGAACAGCAGCGCAGGGGATGCTGAGGCAGCCCAGGGAATGCTGCGGTCCCAGGGAAGGCTGAGGCGTCCCCTGCCCGGGGCACTCGGCAGCAAAGCCCTGATGTTGAGCAGAAAAAGGAAAGTTCTGGGTTAGTGGGAGGAGGTTTCTGGAATGGAGCTGGGACAGGTGCTGATCCACGCATGGAATCACGGGCTGGTTTGGCTTGGAAGGGACCACCAGGATCATTTACACTCTGTTTGTTGTCTGATTGCACAGCGAAGAACATCCAGAACTGCCGCCTCACCCTCACGGACAGCAGGAATGTCTTCCATAGCTCTTGTTTTGGAATGGGAATGGCTGTTGGGAGCTCTGGCAGGACCAGGTAAGAAGAGAAATGGGATCATTGTGGCTGCTGCTGGAGGTGGTTTTCTGCTTTCCGGCTGTTCTTCTCATTGATCCTTTCACAGCAGTGTTCCTGGGCACATTTGAGGGTAATTCCAGGAATCTGAAACCAGATAAAAACTGGTGGGGAAAAAATGTGAACGCGATCCATTTCTGGTAGTTCCAAGCTTCTCCCACAACACCGTTCCAGGGGAAAGCTGATAAAAGGGTAAAGATGCAGAGGAACAAGTGCTGTAAAGCCCCCTGGCGCTCTGAGAGAGCAAACCTTCCAGTAGTCCCAGCAGATCTCTTGGAGAAAGTGTGGGATCGCAAGGTTTTCCAGGAAAGCAAAACAAGGGTGGAGATGAGGGAATGGGCTTCCAGTTCTTCCTTGAGCTGAAAGCCTGGGGGAATTGAGAGGGGCCACAAGAACTGTTTGTGTAGGAAAATGGGAGTTTGGGGTCTGAATCTGAGTTTCCCTCTGGGGCATTTTTGAGGGAAAAGCTGAGGTGCTGTTTAAGGGAGAGAATGCACATTTTTGGGGTGGAAAAGGTTGAATCAATATTGTAGAGGAAGTAAAACGCTGGGGGTAAAAGTGGATGCAATCTGGAGGGGACAGAAGGAATATTTTGGAGGCAAAATGGGGAACTGAGTAGTGGAGAGATGGGGAACATTTTGGAGGCAACACTTGACAAAGTCTCTGGGGTGGAGAACGACCACATGGAGGGAAAAATGAGGTGATGAGCAGTGGGCACGTAGGGAAGGTCGTGGGGGTAAATCTTGAGAAAAGCCCCGTGGTATTCAAGAAATCCTTGGAAGCAGGACTGAGGAATTCAGTGGTGGAAAAATAGGGGAATTTTGCGGGGGTAAAACTTTAAAAGATCTAAGAGTTGAGAGTGTGTGTTTTTAGGTAGAAAGGATGTCTTGTTGAAGTTGGGCGTCTGGATTGTGGCATTTATGGATCCAGAAAGTAGAAGATAAAGGAGACTCCCAAAGCCTCGGTAGCTGTGTTAAGAAATCCGTCCCAGGGAAGAAAGGTACCTAAACCTCCTAGAAGTAGGGACTAATTAGCATGGGAAGGGGAAAACCCACCCCCAGTGGGAGAGAGCGCGCCGGGTAAGGGAAGAGAAGGATGCCCTTAAGAAGAAGTAGGGAAGGTGAATTTCTCGGCTTGCTGAAATGTATCCAAAAGTTTGGAATCTGGGTCTGTGTGGAGGCCGGGATTTTCTCGGCCATATGCAGAGCCCAGCACTAGGAATAAAGGAATTCCAGGCTTTACAACGCCAAAAATGCAGTACCAGAGAGTTCTGTTATCCCGAGGACTTGGGGGATATTTGGCAAAAATTTCCAGGGGCCCAGGCTGGACCGAGCTTTTAACGCTCCCCGGATTCACGGGATCGGGGATTCCAGCGTGCCCTGCACGGGTTTTTTCAGGGAAGTCCCAAATCCTTCGTGTGAGCACGAAGCAGAATCCCCTGGGAGCTGTGAAGGCAACAGGATATTTCTTGGGAATTTTGAAGGATTGGGTGAGTCCTCAGTGTTAGGTTGGAATGAACGCAAATTGTCCGGGAGTTGCTGGTTTGGGGATGGCCGGGTCTGGGTTTGGATTTGTGGGCACCGAGTGTTCCTTGTGTCAGCTTTAGGTCTTCTGGATTGGTGGGAATTGTCAGAGAAAAGAGAAGGCAATTGAAATGCGGAGCTCCATTCCCGGAGAAATGGTCGGGATGGGAGAGGGAAGGCTGTGGAGCTGCTGGGAGCTCCTGGAGAACAAAAGGATCTGAGGCCTGGAGGCAAAAGCTGTGGAACAAAGCCTGAAAAGGGTGTGGGGTGGGGCGGGAGGGGGAGAAGGGCACCGTGGTGGGGGGAAAGAGGGAAAGGATCCCTGCTCCGGGAATCCAGCAGGGACCAGGAGAGGATCATTTTCCATCCACTGCTCTCAGTGGAATCCTAATAAGGACGGTGGAAGGGAAGTGATTCGTTTGTTCTTAGGTTTGGAATGAAAGGTGCTCTTGCAGAGGGGACTATTGACCTGTTAAAATTCTGTTGGATACAGGAAAAGAGGGAGGAAGCAAGCAGCTGGGGAATGAAGGGGTGGATTTTTTGGTGGATACAGGGAAAGACACGGGAAGGGGCTCTCAAGTAAAATACACCTCACGGGCAGCACCAGGAGAAGCCTCAAGTGCCCTTTTTTTCCAAGCTCTGACATTCCAGAGGAGTAAGCAGTGGTCAGCCCATCACTTTCTGTATTCCTTGGATGCCCAGTGCTTTGTTGGGAAGAGATAATATTTGGAAATGAACAAATCCGGGGATGTAATTTCCTGATAGTAAAGCCCCAGAGAGCCTGGTTTTGATATCCTTCCAGCACCCAAACGCAGCAGAGGGAATCCTGGCGGAGCTGGAAAACGCTGTCGCTCCGTCGGTGGAATTCCTGGGAACTGGAAAGCAGCAGAAGCAGCAAGAACAGAGTTGGAAGCAGGCTCCAGCCGGGTAAGGCAGACACCAAATCCTTTGGAACTGGGCAGGGGTGGGAAGAATGAATTCTTACATTTGTAGCCCAGGGATTCCTGAGCAGGATCCCGGCAGGGAAGACTGCAGGGATCAGGCTGGGGCCTGATCGCAGCTGGGGGCAGCGAGCCTTGGAATTGGCTGAAGGGAAGAAAGAGGGATCCTTTGAGCACAAGGATCAGGTGTCAAATGCGGAGATGGCATCAGACAATTCCTCGGGAGGGTTTAGTTCCTGGGCCAAATCGATCTCCTGCCTTGTGAAGGAGCTCAGAGAGCTGGGAAGAGCCCAAGCAACGCAGGGAATGCACCGGCAGATAAAAGTGCCGGGGAACGGTGGGGAAAAGCATCCGAACAGGGGGCCTCGTTTTGTACAGGGACGGTACAAAAAATTGTCCGAAAGAATAGGAATGGAATGGGATTTTACGTATTCCTCGGAGGCCACAATCCAGTGGGAAAGCTGAGAGAAAGAAACAAGGCCTAAAAAGGCAGATGAGCCAAATCTGCCCAAAGCCTCCAATGGCCACATTCCCTGGCATTGCTGAGGACTTCAACCAAGCTCCAAGCAAAAGGTGAGCCCCTGATTTTCGTGCCAAGGGAAACTCCAAGTTAAGAATGATCCAAATATGAAGCGCTTCTCACAAAACTCAGCTTTGCAAACCTTTTTTTGGGCTAAAAAAGAAAAGATGGGAATGCCCTTGGCAGAAAAGCAGCTGTGAGGCACAGCAGGCTTCAAATGCCTGTCAGCAGGAGCTCCAGGAGAAACGGCTGCTGGCTCCGGGCATCCTGGGCTTTCCAGGCGGGTTTTGTACTGGATTGCAAGGCAGTTTTCCTGCCTCTGGGGGGTGGCACCTGCATCCCGCTGGAAAGGGAAAATGTGGAGAGAGGGGCAAGCGGGAAGACGGTTGCTGCTGTGTGTCCTTGGATCGCAGTTCCTCCCGGTGAGTCTGTGCTGCTGGAAGTTTGAAGGAGATCAGTCCTGGAGTACGTGTGGGTTCACCTGTGGGGTTTGGGAGCGACGCCGGACATGAAATTCCAGGGATGTTCCCTTTGCTGGAGTGAGAAGCAGTGGAAGCACTTTGCTGTCTGCTTCTTCATCGCCTGCGCCTCGGTCCCCTGGGGCTCCAGGTAATCCCCTCTCACCTTTGCTTTTCCAAGGGTCTCTAAATGAGGGCTTGAGCTTTGGTGTAGCTCCCTTTACAGGGAAGATCTGTTCCAGGAAAGGTCTCCTGGTCTGGACCGATGGCGTTGCAGGAAGAGCAGGAAACCCCGCAGCTCCTGTGGCTCCCTCATCTGATTTGCCTGCAGGCAGCAGCAAGGATCATTCCCAAGTGTCATCCCCTGGCTCCGTGACTCGGTGAGGTTGTGTTCCCCCAAAGGCCAGGGGCCGCTTTGTTTTGCAGCTCACGAAAGTCCAGCTCGGTGGTGCTGGGTTTGGTTTTTGTGTGTAATGAAGGCACTAAAAAATTCCCCTCCTTCCCTGGCACAGCCCTGGAGTGGGAGCAGATTCCCCTTATCCCGCAGTTATCCCGCTCCTGCCCTGGATCCCTGCGGTGCCGTGTGTTCTCCAAGCTCACAGCACTGCTGGCTCTAAACAAGAGAAACAATCCCTGTTCCTTCTCTTCTCCGTCCTTGATGTTCCCAGGCCCTGCATCTCCCTGGCTATTCCCTGTGGGAGTCTTCATCTCCATCCCACCTTATCCCGATCAGGTAAGGGTCTGAGACGTGTTTAGCAGCAAATGCATTCCTGTGAAGAAAGCCAAGAGCAAAGAGCATCCAGATGCAGAGAAGTCTTTAGAAAAGCGTTCCAGACGTGCAAATGAGGGATGTGTCTTCCTGCATCTCCTGTTGTTTTTCTCTGTCACGTTTTGGAAGGGTTTCTCTCAGTGATTTCCTGCAGTCCAGGTGCGTCCCTTCTTTTGTCCAAATCCAGTGCCAGAGGATCGAACAACTGACGAGTGGGGCCTGGGATGAAAACGGTTCTCCTAAAATGAGGGAAACAATGCTAGAAGAGAAATGAGCATCCTTTTAATGCCTGGAATAAAAATGCTGGAAAAGGGCACTTTTTATTTGATATGGTGTCATTCTCCTTTTTTTTTCCATAGCTAAAACTCCACGGTGAGCAATCAGAGCAGAAATAGGAAATGCAGGAGTCTTGGATTCCACAGTGGGATTAACTTCCCTTTTCTGCTCTCTTTCAGGACAGGAAAAACCACTGAACTCGCCCCATCTTTGGGACCAAGAGCTTTGGTGTTGGAGTAGGCAAAGCCAGCTAGGGCCCCCCTTGTCCTGCCCATGGTGTGGGTCAGGGACAGGCTCCTCTTCTCCTCTGCGCTGGGATGAACTGCCTAGGGAATGCTATTTCTGACAGCCCGGTCCTAGCCCCGGCTACTGGAAATGGGCGGAGGTGAAGAGGCAAGTGCCAGAGTTGCTTGGGGATGATGGAATTGTGGTGTTTGGCTGTGCCCAGAGGGGCAGGTTGGGCATTTCTGTGTGTCTGAGGACCGGTTTGGGTGCTGGGGAGCCCGGGGAGCCGAGCTCTCAGTGCATTCCCAGCTCACCCGGGGGTGGGAGCTGGTGCAGGGCTCTGGTCGGGCTCGGGGCAGGCCCTGGCCCCGGCACAGACACGCTGGGGTGCTTTGGGGACGCTTGGGGAGCCGTGGGAGGAAAATGAGGGATGGTGCTGGGCGGAGCGATCGGCCTGTGCTCGTGTCAGCGCAGCCGTGCAGGGCACTGGGATCTGGGTAAAGCACCGGCTCTCCTGGTGTTCAGGGAAGCAAGGTCTGTATTTATCCATACATATTTATCCCTACATATTTATCCCTATATTTATCCATGGATTATCCATATATGTTTATCCATATACATTTATCCATATTTTTATCCACGTACTTACCCATGAATTTATCCCTATATTTACCCATGTATTTCCCCAGGTATTTTATGAACACTCAAGTGCCATATCCATGTATTTTATGAGCACTTCCAGGGTTGGTGACTCCACCACTGCCCTGGGCAGCTGTTCCAGCGCTGGACAACCCTTCCCATGCTGGGCCAGGAGATGGATTCTGGAAATGCAGACTCTGAGGAGCTGGGGATTAAGGCAGCATTGGATTCCTTTATTCTCCCAGAAGGATAAAGGAGATTTATCCCCAGACGAACCAGAGGTGATCACACTGAGGTCATTAGTGGGATTTCTTCCTTACTCCCACAAATACCCACTGGGGTGACAGAGTTCCCTACAAGGGCAGTGTTGGAAGGAGCTGCTGGAATGTTTTGCTGTTTATTGGGATCCACAGGATGTTTGGTGTCTCTCAGAGCTGTTCCAGGCTTTCCACAGACCCAAACGCTCCTCACACTTCTCCTCAGAGTAGAGAGGTTTCCCAGAGTGCTGGTTTTTAATTTCAGATGCTGGGATAATGACACGGCTTCAGGAGGCAGGAGACTCATTGTGCTGTGCCTCAGTCCAGGCAGGGACAACCCCCAGCTAATAAAAACCTCTTAAAAGCACAAAAAGTCCCATTAAACTGATATTATAAAGGCTGCAAATTGAAGCAGGCCTCAATCAGAAAGCAGCAGAATTTAATTCCCCCCCTTACCCATTTGCATGATGATCTCCTTCCTAATTGCCCATCCACACTTTTCCCACAGAAGTGCTGTCCCGAGGTTGGAGATGGTTCCAGCTTTATGGAGCTTTGATCTTTATCTGGTTTTACTTTTTACAGGGCACAGAACCTGAGAGTGGCAGCTGCTTTCCTCTTGTTCCTCCTGTGGCAGTGAACTGCTCTTCCCGAGGACGGCTGCAGGAACTCTCAGACAGCAGAACGTATGGAATGCCAGGCACGCTACAGAATTCCAGTGGGAGCAGCAGGAACTTCTGTTCTTTACTGGCAGGGCTGTGCCATGAAGGGGAGCTCGGAGATATTGGTCAGCTCAGGGAATGAGCCTGGCTCATGGTAAGGAAATTCACTGTGCAGTTACTTTGGGCTCTTTCTCTCCTTCTCCTTCTCCTTCTCCTTCTCCTTCTCCTTCTCCTTCTCCTTCTCCTTCTCCTTCTCCTTCTCCTTCTCCTTCTCCTTCTCCTTCTCCTTCTCCTTCTCCTTCTCCTTCTCCTTCTCCTTCTCCTTCTCCTTCTCCTCCTCCTCCTCCTTCTCCTTCTCCTTCTCCTTCTCCTTCTCCTTCTCCTTCTCCTTCTCCTTCTCCTTCTCCTTCTCCTTCTCTTCCCAACACCAGTTCCAGACCTCAGTATAATCCATGTTCCCACAGCCTGACCTTGCAGTTTTCCCAGTTTAGCAGCCCCAGCCACACTTGCAGCCTCTCTGTCTGGACTTTGTCTTGCTGAAATCTCCCTTTGTTGATCCTTTGCTGCCTGACCTTTTATCCAGCAATAACGTGCAGTGGGTGGAAGCTTCTCAGAATTCCCTCCCTGTTCCACTGGAAACATTCCCAAGTGGAAGCAGCTGCACTGCCCATCAGCACTTGCCTGCTTTTAGGGGTGGTTGAGGCATGAAGGATGCAACAAATGGAGTTGGCTCCAAGGGGATGAAATGCTCCCCCTGAGGCTGCTCAGAGAGCTGGAGCTGAGGAATCCGGGTGGGAATCACTGCAGGAAAAAGGAAGGAAAAGAGAGCAGAGGAACAGGGATGCAATTCCAACCTCTCCAAGGACTGGGATGGGCACATTCACCAACACCATTTAATCTAGACACGATTTCTTCTTTGCCTCTGGCTGCCAGGAGCAGGATGAGCAGTTTAATGAGTTTAAATAGTGAATAGTTTAATTAGCTGGAAGAGACTGGATCAATAGCTGCTTAAACAAACAACTGGATCCCTGTTTCCAAGCTTGGATGTAGTTTTGGAAGGTTCCTGGCAGTTTGGCAGGGATTAGTGATGCTGAGAATGTGCTTTTTTGTGGGTTTGGGGCTTTTACTCCTGTTCACGTGGCTGCTCTTTTTCTTGTTGAGTGGAAAACAGGAGGGAAAGAGCAACGATGGAAGGAATTCCACTCTTGCTGCTTGAAGGGATGGATCAGGAAGGGAACAGGCTGCAGGGAATTTGGAGTGCAAACTGAGATCTCTCCGATATTTTCGGCTCAGTCAGTCCATCAGTGCTTGGTGGCTGTTTAGGCCACGTGCAAGGTGAATGATGGTGCACATGGCAGAGCTGCTGGTGGCTCCTTCCCCTGCCCGGCTGTCAGTCACCCTGCAGGGTGCTGGAGCAGCGTGCCAGAGGCCGTGGATCCTATGGATCCCATGGATCCCAGGGGCGTGATCAGGAGCCTGGGCCTGCTGGCCACTCCTTGCTCTCTCTTACCCTGATTTTTCAGCTCTGCAGCGAATCCAGCTTGAGTTTTTCAACCCCCTAGAAACCCAGGGACCTTTCATGTCTGTTCTCAGATCTGGGATTTAAATCCAGCCCTTATCAAAGCACCCCGTGACCAGGCAGGCCCTGAATCCCAGCAGGGATCTGATAAAGAGGGACCTGACATCCTAAAGAAACCCTTTGAAATCCTGCTGGGATTGATTTGTATCCATAATGGAGCCCCGAGCTCTCTGCCAGGGAGAGATGAAGCTGCTCCTTTGCTTTATTATCCTCAGGCCCTTCCCAGCTTTGAGGGAAATTCAGTCCCTCTTCAAGCCCCAAAATCATGGAAAAGCTCCTTTGTATCCTCTCCACAGCCCCTACGTGGATTAATCAACTTTTTATTTGATATGGTGTCATTCTCCTTTTTTTTCCATGGCTAAAACTCCACGGTGAGCAATCAGAGCAGAAATAGGAAATGCAGGAGTCTTGGATTCCACAGTGGGATTAACTTCCCTTTTCTGCTCTCTTTCAGGACAGGAAAAACCACTGAACTCGCCCCATCTTTGGGACCAAGAGCTTTGGTGCTGGAGTAGGCAAAGCCAGCTAGGGCCCCCCTTGTCCTGCCCATGGTGTGGGTCAGGGACAGGCTCCTCTTCTCCTCTGTGCTGGGATGAACTGCCTAGGGAATGCTATTTCTGACAGCCCGGTCCTAGCCCCGGCTACTGGAAATGGGCAGAGGTGAAGAGGCAAGTGCCAGAGTTGCTTGGGGATGATGGAATTGTGGTGTTTGGCTGTGCCCAGAGGGGCAGGTTGGGCATTTCTGTGTGTCTGAGGACCGGTTTGGGTGCTGGGGAGCCCGGGGAGCCGAGCTCTCAGTGCATTCCCAGCTCACCGGGGGTGGGAGCTGGTGCAGGGCTCTGGTCGGGCTCGGGGCAGGCCCTGGCCCCGGCACAGACACGCTGGGGTGCTTTGGGGACGCTTGGGGAGCAATGGGAAGAAAATGAGGGATGGTGCTGGGCGGAGCGATCGGCCTGTGCTCGTGTCAGCGCAGCCGTGCAGGGCACTGGGATCTGGGTAAAGCACCGGCTCTCCTGGTGTTCAGGGATGCAAGGTCTGAGGGACCGGATTTACTTGGGGTTTTCCGGGACAGCAGGAAGAAGAGGAAATGTGGTGCCAGAGGTGCGTCCCATCAGGTTGCAGTTCCCTCTTTCCCATTTCCATTTCCTCCTCAGTGCGGGTGTCCCCTGCAGCCCATGAGCACGGGGCCGGTGACAACTCCCTGTCTGTAGAGGGATTCCTTATGGAACAAGGGCAGATGACACTTGTGTGAGGCTTACGACTGTTAGAATTAGACCAGGGTGGGTTTAAGGAAAACTAGAATCGTGTGTTAATCTTACTGGTCAGTGAACAAATGGAATCCACACTTCTGTAAGAAAAAATAGAGTGTATGGAGCATATAGAAGAAGCTGTTTTTGCCTGCTGCTGCTGCTTGGCTGTATCATGTAACCCCATTCGAACTCTGCCTTCAAGACAGCTGTGAGACCGTGAAATAAAGAACTCAGCAGAACAGCAGCCTCCTCTGCTCTTTCACCCTGGTCCGAGAAGGAGGGGTACCCTGTCAAAGGCTCAACACTTGCCTTTCTGACTTTGTTTCTAAATTTCTACCTTTCTAATTTTGTTTGTTTCTAATTTTTTTGTTTGTTTGTTTCTAACTTTGTTTGTTTTCAACTTTCTCCCTTTAGAAATTTGTTTGTTTCTTGTATTTTACCTCTTTGTTTGTTTCTAAATTTCTGCCGTTGTAACTTTGTTTCTAACTTTCTACTTTTAAAATTTCATTTGTTTTTAACTTTTTACCATTCCTCCCAGCGAGGGCTGTGTGCAGAATACTAAAACCTGTTAAGTTCTTCACTTTTACGTCTATAGGCAAATGCTACTGATGTAGATGTAAATTCATTTTGAAATGAGCCAGCCCTCTCTGTCTACTCTGTCGCATACAGCAATATAAGAAGCTGGGAATAGAGATCCGCAGGTTTTGAGAATAAGGAGCCGGCGTTTTTCTGTAGGAAGGAAAGCAGCAAGCGCCTGGCCGCAGGAGCCGAGACGCTCGGGCTGCAGGAGCTGCAGAGCGCCCGGAGCCGGCTTTTCCCTGTGCTCTGTGCCTGCCCCCGGGCTGAGCTGGGCGGCGCTGCTGCCGCCCGGTGCCGGCTGAGCCGAGAGGGCGGCGGCCTCGGTGGCTGCCGAGCGTGGCAAGGAGCGGGAGCGAGCGGGGCCGGGTGTGTCAGCGGAGGGGAGGGGCGAAGGGCGGTTCGCAGCGCCAAGGGACACGGCCGTGCGTGAGCGGGGCCACAGCTATGGAAAGGAGCGGGCGCCGTGCGGGGCGGTGACCGCGGGGAATGACAGCGCGGGGGGCGGCCCGGCGGGGCCGGTTTTGCCGGGCAGCAGAGGCGCGGTCGCAGCGCGACCCGGGCGGGAGGCACCGGGCGGGCACGGTCGGCATAGAGCCGCCCGCGTGTCGCTCTCAAGGAGGCGGCTCGGAAAGGAAGGCGCAGTTCCGCGCTCTCGGGACGGCGTTAAGTGACGTTTTTATTAGAATATGACAGTCTTTATTTTATTTTATTATTTTATTATCTGCCAGGACCTTGCAGAGGGTGGTTTACACTTCCGCCACACTCAAGATGGCGGACGCAGTAGGCCCCCTGCGAGAGGTGTCCCTGCCGATGCCTGCCGCCGGTCGCGGAGCCGTCGCCCGCCTCCGGCGCGGCTGACCCCGCCAGCCGTGTCCTCGCACCGGGAAGCACGGCGGAAAATCGCGCGGAAAGCGCGGGGCCGGCGTCGGAGTCCGGGCCGGATTCAGGCAGCCGACTAGACAGAAGCCCTTGTGAGGGGCGGCGGGGGCCCTAAGTGTACCACACTAAAGATGGCGGCTCGACCGGAAGTGGCTTCTGCCAGCACCCAAGATGGCGGCGAAGGGCGGAAGTGTCGTCACTGCCACGCTAAAGATGGCGGTCGTGTGCACTGTTTTCTGACCTTCTCAATATGGCGGCAGGGAAGGCCCCCCCCCCCCCCCCCAAGCTGCGTCTATTCGGCTGCCTGAACGCGACGCCGACGCCGACGCCAGCCCAGCGCTTGCACGCAATTTTCTGAGGCGTTTCCCGCTACGCGGACAGCGACTGTGGGGTCAGCGGCGCCTGGGGCAGGCGGGAGCATTCAGGCAGTCGAATAGACGGAGCGGGGGGGGGGGGGGGGGGTCCTTCCGGCCGCCATCTTGAGAAGGTCGAATAGCCACATCGGTGCGGTACCGGTGACTTCCGCCCTTCTTCGCCAGGAGCGGCGATGGCGGGGAGCCCGGGGAGCAGCGCTGCCGGGCCGGGGGCACCGGGGCGGGTGCTCCGGGCTCGGAGGTGAGCGGGGAACGGGGACAGCCCCGAGCGGACGGTGGGGGCCGCGGGGGATCGGTATTCCGGCCCAGGGATGAGTGTTCCGGCACAGGGGTGGCTGTCCCGGCACAGGGATGCGTTCATGGACTGTCTAATAATATTATTTAACGATCGTGCAAGGAGATCTGTATAAAAAAATCCTCCGTGGTCATCCTTCTCCCAGCCCCGCTGTGTTTTCAGGATCTTGGGGGAAGAGTTTGGGTCTGAGCAAGGCTCTCGGGCACAGGGTGGGATTCTTGGGGTGCAGGGCCAGGATTTGGACTCGATGCTCCCTGTGGGTCCCTTGCAGCCCAGGAAATGCTGCGATCCTGTGCCTCTGAGGGTGAAATAAAGGGGAGCGGTGGGGTTTGTGCCCGCTGTGTTCACGGCCCCGCCGGCTCAGGGCGGGTTAAAGGCGCAGCTGCCCCGAGACAGCGGGACCGGCCGGGGCTGCTCGCTCCCGGTGCTGCCGCCTCGTGGGGAGAGCCCGGCACTGCAGCCCGGAACGGCGCTGGACCACGGGATGGGCGTGGAACAGCAGCGCAGGGGATGCTGAGGCAGCCCAGGGAATGCTGCGGTCCCAGGGAAGGCTGAGGCGTCCCCTGCCCGGGGCACTCGGCAGCAAAGCCCTGATGTTGAGCAGAAAAAGGAAAGTTCTGGGTTAGTGGGAGGAGGTTTCTGGAATGGAGCTGGGACAGGTGCTGATCCACGCATGGAATCACGGGCTGGTTTGGCTTGGAAGGGACCACCAGGATCATTTACACTCTGTTTGTTGTCTGATTGCACAGCGAAGAACATCCAGAACTGCCGCCTCACCCTCACGGACAGCAGGAATGTCTTCCATAGCTCTTGTTTTGGAATGGGAATGGCTGTTGGGAGCTCTGGCAGGACCAGGTAAGAAGAGAAATGGGATCATTGTGGCTGCTGCTGGAGGTGGTTTTCTGCTTTCCGGCTGTTCTTCTCATTGATCCTTTCACAGCAGTGTTCCTGGGCACATTTGAGGGTAATTCCAGGAATCTGAAACCAGATAAAAACTGGTGGGGAAAAAATGTGAACGCGATCCATTTCTGGTAGTTCCAAGCTTCTCCCACAACACCGTTCCAGGGGAAAGCTGATAAAAGGGTAAAGATGCAGAGGAACAAGTGCTGTAAAGCCCCCTGGCGCTCTGAGAGAGCAAACCTTCCAGTAGTCCCAGCAGATCTCTTGGAGAAAGTGTGGGATCGCAAGGTTTTCCAGGAAAGCAAAACAAGGGTGGAGATGAGGGAATGGGCTTCCAGTTCTTCCTTGAGCTGAAAGCCTGGGGGAATTGAGAGGGGCCACAAGAACTGTTTGTGTAGGAAAATGGGAGTTTGGGGTCTGAATCTGAGTTTCCCTCTGGGGCATTTTTGAGGGAAAAGCTGAGGTGCTGTTTAAGGGAGAGAATGCACATTTTTGGGGTGGAAAAGGTTGAATCAATATTGTAGAGGAAGTAAAACGCTGGGGGTAAAAGTGGATGCAATCTGGAGGGGACAGAAGGAATATTTTGGAGGCAAAATGGGGAACTGAGTAGTGGAGAGATGGGGAACATTTTGGAGGCAACACTTGACAAAGTCTCTGGGGTGGAGAACGACCACATGGAGGGAAAAATGAGGTGATGAGCAGTGGGCACGTAGGGAAGGTCGTGGGGGTAAATCTTGAGAAAAGCCCCGTGGTATTCAAGAAATCCTTGGAAGCAGGACTGAGGAATTCAGTGGTGGAAAAATAGGGGAATTTTGCGGGGGTAAAACTTTAAAAGATCTAAGAGTTGAGAGTGTGTGTTTTTAGGTAGAAAGGATGTCTTGTTGAAGTTGGGCGTCTGGATTGTGGCATTTATGGATCCAGAAAGTAGAAGATAAAGGAGACTCCCAAAGCCTCGGTAGCTGTGTTAAGAAATCCGTCCCAGGGAAGAAAGGTACCTAAACCTCCTAGAAGTAGGGACTAATTAGCATGGGAAGGGGAAAACCCACCCCCAGTGGGAGAGAGCGCGCCGGGTAAGGGAAGAGAAGGATGCCCTTAAGAAGAAGTAGGGAAGGTGAATTTCTCGGCTTGCTGAAATGTATCCAAAAGTTTGGAATCTGGGTCTGTGTGGAGGCCGGGATTTTCTCGGCCATATGCAGAGCCCAGCACTAGGAATAAAGGAATTCCAGGCTTTACAACGCCAAAAATGCAGTACCAGAGAGTTCTGTTATCCCGAGGACTTGGGGGATATTTGGCAAAAATTTCCAGGGGCCCAGGCTGGACCGAGCTTTTAACGCTCCCCGGATTCACGGGATCGGGGATTCCAGCGTGCCCTGCACGGGTTTTTTCAGGGAAGTCCCAAATCCTTCGTGTGAGCACGAAGCAGAATCCCCTGGGAGCTGTGAAGGCAACAGGATATTTCTTGGGAATTTTGAAGGATTGGGTGAGTCCTCAGTGTTAGGTTGGAATGAACGCAAATTGTCCGGGAGTTGCTGGTTTGGGGATGGCCGGGTCTGGGTTTGGATTTGTGGGCACCGAGTGTTCCTTGTGTCAGCTTTAGGTCTTCTGGATTGGTGGGAATTGTCAGAGAAAAGAGAAGGCAATTGAAATGCGGAGCTCCATTCCCGGAGAAATGGTCGGGATGGGAGAGGGAAGGCTGTGGAGCTGCTGGGAGCTCCTGGAGAACAAAAGGATCTGAGGCCTGGAGGCAAAAGCTGTGGAACAAAGCCTGAAAAGGGTGTGGGGTGGGGCGGGAGGGGGAGAAGGGCACCGTGGTGGGGGGAAAGAGGGAAAGGATCCCTGCTCCGGGAATCCAGCAGGGACCAGGAGAGGATCATTTTCCATCCACTGCTCTCAGTGGAATCCTAATAAGGACGGTGGAAGGGAAGTGATTCGTTTGTTCTTAGGTTTGGAATGAAAGGTGCTCTTGCAGAGGGGACTATTGACCTGTTAAAATTCTGTTGGATACAGGAAAAGAGGGAGGAAGCAAGCAGCTGGGGAATGAAGGGGTGGATTTTTTGGTGGATACAGGGAAAGACACGGGAAGGGGCTCTCAAGTAAAATACACCTCACGGGCAGCACCAGGAGAAGCCTCAAGTGCCCTTTTTTTCCAAGCTCTGACATTCCAGAGGAGTAAGCAGTGGTCAGCCCATCACTTTCTGTATTCCTTGGATGCCCAGTGCTTTGTTGGGAAGAGATAATATTTGGAAATGAACAAATCCGGGGATGTAATTTCCTGATAGTAAAGCCCCAGAGAGCCTGGTTTTGATATCCTTCCAGCACCCAAACGCAGCAGAGGGAATCCTGGCGGAGCTGGAAAACGCTGTCGCTCCGTCGGTGGAATTCCTGGGAACTGGAAAGCAGCAGAAGCAGCAAGAACAGAGTTGGAAGCAGGCTCCAGCCGGGTAAGGCAGACACCAAATCCTTTGGAACTGGGCAGGGGTGGGAAGAATGAATTCTTACATTTGTAGCCCAGGGATTCCTGAGCAGGATCCCGGCAGGGAAGACTGCAGGGATCAGGCTGGGGCCTGATCGCAGCTGGGGGCAGCGAGCCTTGGAATTGGCTGAAGGGAAGAAAGAGGGATCCTTTGAGCACAAGGATCAGGTGTCAAATGCGGAGATGGCATCAGACAATTCCTCGGGAGGGTTTAGTTCCTGGGCCAAATCGATCTCCTGCCTTGTGAAGGAGCTCAGAGAGCTGGGAAGAGCCCAAGCAACGCAGGGAATGCACCGGCAGATAAAAGTGCCGGGGAACGGTGGGGAAAAGCATCCGAACAGGGGGCCTCGTTTTGTACAGGGACGGTACAAAAAATTGTCCGAAAGAATAGGAATGGAATGGGATTTTACGTATTCCTCGGAGGCCACAATCCAGTGGGAAAGCTGAGAGAAAGAAACAAGGCCTAAAAAGGCAGATGAGCCAAATCTGCCCAAAGCCTCTAATGGCCACATTCCCTGGCATTGCTGAGGACTTCAACCAAGCTCCAAGCAAAAGGTGAGCCCCTGATTTTCGTGCCAAGGGAAACTCCAAGTTAAGAATGATCCAAATATGAAGCGCTTCTCACAAAACTCAGCTTTGCAAACCTTTTTTTGGGCTAAAAAAGAAAAGATGGGAATGCCCTTGGCAGAAAAGCAGCTGTGAGGCACAGCAGGCTTCAAATGCCTGTCAGCAGGAGCTCCAGGAGAAACGGCTGCTGGCTCCGGGCATCCTGGGCTTTCCAGGCGGGTTTTGTACTGGATTGCAAGGCAGTTTTCCTGCCTCTGGGGGGTGGCACCTGCATCCCGCTGGAAAGGGAAAATGTGGAGAGAGGGGCAAGCGGGAAGACGGTTGCTGCTGTGTGTCCTTGGATCGCAGTTCCTCCCGGTGAGTCTGTGCTGCTGGAAGTTTGAAGGAGATCAGTCCTGGAGTACGTGTGGGTTCACCTGTGGGGTTTGGGAGCGACGCCGGACATGAAATTCCAGGGATGTTCCCTTTGCTGGAGTGAGAAGCAGTGGAAGCACTTTGCTGTCTGCTTCTTCATCGCCTGCGCCTCGGTCCCCTGGGGCTCCAGGTAATCCCCTCTCACCTTTGCTTTTCCAAGGGTCTCTAAATGAGGGCTTGAGCTTTGGTGTAGCTCCCTTTACAGGGAAGATCTGTTCCAGGAAAGGTCTCCTGGTCTGGACCGATGGCGTTGCAGGAAGAGCAGGAAACCCCGCAGCTCCTGTGGCTCCCTCATCTGATTTGCCTGCAGGCAGCAGCAAGGATCATTCCCAAGTGTCATCCCCTGGCTCCGTGACTCGGTGAGGTTGTGTTCCCCCAAAGGCCAGGGGCCGCTTTGTTTTGCAGCTCACGAAAGTCCAGCTCGGTGGTGCTGGGTTTGGTTTTTGTGTGTAATGAAGGCACTAAAAAATTCCCCTCCTTCCCTGGCACAGCCCTGGAGTGGGAGCAGATTCCCCTTATCCCGCAGTTATCCCGCTCCTGCCCTGGATCCCTGCGGTGCCGTGTGTTCTCCAAGCTCACAGCACTGCTGGCTCTAAACAAGAGAAACAATCCCTGTTCCTTCTCTTCTCCGTCCTTGATGTTCCCAGGCCCTGCATCTCCCTGGCTATTCCCTGTGGGAGTCTTCATCTCCATCCCACCTTATCCCGATCAGGTAAGGGTCTGAGACGTGTTTAGCAGCAAATGCATTCCTGTGAAGAAAGCCAAGAGCAAAGAGCATCCAGATGCAGAGAAGTCTTTAGAAAAGCGTTCCAGACGTGCAAATGAGGGATGTGTCTTCCTGCATCTCCTGTTGTTTTTCTCTGTCACGTTTTGGAAGGGTTTCTCTCAGTGATTTCCTGCAGTCCAGGTGCGTCCCTTCTTTTGTCCAAATCCAGTGCCAGAGGATCGAACAACTGACGAGTGGGGCCTGGGATGAAAACGGTTCTCCTAAAATGAGGGAAACAATGCTAGAAGAGAAATGAGCATCCTTTTAATGCCTGGAATAAAAATGCTGGAAAAGGGCACTTTTTATTTGATATGGTGTCATTCTCCTTTTTTTTTCCATAGCTAAAACTCCACGGTGAGCAATCAGAGCAGAAATAGGAAATGCAGGAGTCTTGGATTCCACAGTGGGATTAACTTCCCTTTTCTGCTCTCTTTCAGGACAGGAAAAACCACTGAACTCGCCCCATCTTTGGGACCAAGAGCTTTGGTGTTGGAGTAGGCAAAGCCAGCTAGGGCCCCCCTTGTCCTGCCCATGGTGTGGGTCAGGGACAGGCTCCTCTTCTCCTCTGCGCTGGGATGAACTGCCTAGGGAATGCTATTTCTGACAGCCCGGTCCTAGCCCCGGCTACTGGAAATGGGCGGAGGTGAAGAGGCAAGTGCCAGAGTTGCTTGGGGATGATGGAATTGTGGTGTTTGGCTGTGCCCAGAGGGGCAGGTTGGGCATTTCTGTGTGTCTGAGGACCGGTTTGGGTGCTGGGGAGCCCGGGGAGCCGAGCTCTCAGTGCATTCCCAGCTCACCCGGGGGTGGGAGCTGGTGCAGGGCTCTGGTCGGGCTCGGGGCAGGCCCTGGCCCCGGCACAGACACGCTGGGGTGCTTTGGGGACGCTTGGGGAGCCGTGGGAGGAAAATGAGGGATGGTGCTGGGCGGAGCGATCGGCCTGTGCTCGTGTCAGCGCAGCCGTGCAGGGCACTGGGATCTGGGTAAAGCACCGGCTCTCCTGGTGTTCAGGGAAGCAAGGTCTGTATTTATCCATACATATTTATCCCTACATATTTATCCCTATATTTATCCATGGATTATCCATATATGTTTATCCATATACATTTATCCATATTTTTATCCACGTACTTACCCATGAATTTATCCCTATATTTACGCATGTATTTCCCCAGGTATTTTATGAACACTCAAGTGCCATATCCATGTATTTTATGAGCACTTCCAGGGTTGGTGACTCCACCACTGCCCTGGGCAGCTGTTCCAGCGCTGGACAACCCTTCCCATGCTGGGCCAGGAGATGGATTCTGGAAATGCAGACTCTGAGGAGCTGGGGATTAAGGCAGCATTGGATTCCTTTATTCTCCCAGAAGGATAAAGGAGATTTATCCCCAGACGAACCAGAGGTGATCACACTGAGGTCATTAGTGGGATTTCTTCCTTACTCCCACAAATACCCACTGGGGTGACAGAGTTCCCTACAAGGGCAGTGTTGGAAGGAGCTGCTGGAATGTTTTGCTGTTTATTGGGATCCACAGGATGTTTGGTGTCTCTCAGAGCTGTTCCAGGCTTTCCACAGACCCAAACGCTCCTCACACTTCTCCTCAGAGTAGAGAGGTTTCCCAGAGTGCTGGTTTTTAATTTCAGATGCTGGGATAATGACACGGCTTCAGGAGGCAGGAGACTCATTGTGCTGTGCCTCAGTCCAGGCAGGGACAACCCCCAGCTAATAAAAACCTCTTAAAAGCACAAAAAGTCCCATTAAACTGATATTATAAAGGCTGCAAATTGAAGCAGGCCTCAATCAGAAAGCAGCAGAATTTAATTCCCCCCCTTACCCATTTGCATGATGATCTCCTTCCTAATTGCCCATCCACACTTTTCCCACAGAAGTGCTGTCCCGAGGTTGGAGATGGTTCCAGCTTTATGGAGCTTTGATCTTTATCTGGTTTTACTTTTTACAGGGCACAGAACCTGAGAGTGGCAGCTGCTTTCCTCTTGTTCCTCCTGTGGCAGTGAACTGCTCTTCCCGAGGACGGCTGCAGGAACTCTCAGACAGCAGAACGTATGGAATGCCAGGCACGCTACAGAATTCCAGTGGGAGCAGCAGGAACTTCTGTTCTTTACTGGCAGGGCTGTGCCATGAAGGGGAGCTCGGAGATATTGGTCAGCTCAGGGAATGAGCCTGGCTCATGGTAAGGAAATTCACTGTGCAGTTACTTTGGGCTCTTTCTCTCCTTCTCCTTCTCCTTCTCCTTCTCCTTCTCCTTCTCCTTCTCCTTCTCCTTCTCCTTCTCCTTCTCCTTCTCCTTCTCCTTCTCCTTCTCCTTCTCCTTCTCCTTCTCCTCCTTCTCCTTCTCCCTCTCTTCCCAACACCAGTTCCAGACCTCAGTATAATCCACGTTCCCACAGCCTGACCTTGCAGTTTTCCCAGTTTAGCAGCCCCAGCCACACTTGCAGCCTCTCTGTCTGGACTTTGTCTTGCTGAAATCTCCCTTTGTTGATCCTTTGCTGCCTCACCTCTTATCCAGCAATAACGTGCAGTGGGTGGAAGCTTCTCAGAATTCCCTCCCTGTTCCACTGGAAACATTCCCAAGTGGAAGCAGCTGCACTGCCCATCAGCACTTGCCTGCTTTTAGGGGTGGTTGAGGCATGAAGGATGCAACAAATGGAGTTGGCTCCAAGGGGATGAAATGCTCCCCCTGAGGCTGCTCAGAGAGCTGGAGCTGAGGAATCCGGGTGGGAATCACTCCAAGAAAAAGGAAGGAAAAGAGATCAGAGGAACAGGGATGCAATTCCAACCTCTCCAAGGACTGGGATGGGCACATTCACCAACACCATTTAATCTAGACACGATTTCTTCTTTGCCTCTGGCTGCCAGGAGCAGGATGAGCAGTTTAATGAGTTTAAATAGTGAATAGTTTAATTAGCTGGAAGAGACTGGATCAATAGCTGCTTAAACAAACAACTGGATCCCTGTTTCCAAGCTTGGATGTAGTTTTGGAAGGTTCCTGGCAGTTTGGCAGGGATTAGTGATGCTGAGAATGTGCTTTTTTGTGGGTTTGGGGCTTTTACTCCTGTTCACGTGGCTGCTCTTTTTCTTGTTGAGTGGAAAACAGGAGGGAAAGAGCAACGATGGAAGGAATTCCACTCTTGCTGCTTGAAGGGATGGATCAGGAAGGGAACAGGCTGCAGGGAATTTGGAGTGCAAACTGAGATCTCTCCGATATTTTCGGCTCAGTCAGTCCATCAGTGCTTGGTGGCTGTTTAGGCCACGTGCAAGGTGAATGATGGTGCACATGGCAGAGCTGCTGGTGGCTCCTTCCCCTGCCCGGCTGTCAGTCACCCTGCAGGGTGCTGGAGCAGCGTGCCAGAGGCCGTGGATCCTATGGATCCCATGGATCCCAGGGGCGTGATCAGGAGCCTGGGCCTGCTGGCCACTCCTTGCTCTCTCTTACCCTGATTTTTCAGCTCTGCAGCGAATCCAGCTTGAGTTTTTCAACCCCCCAGAAACCCAGGGACCTTTCATGTCTGTTCTCAGATCTGGGATTTAAATCCAGCCCTTATCAAAGCACCCCGTGACCAGGCAGGCCCTGAATCCCAGCAGGGATCTGATAAAGAGGGACCTGACATCCTAAAGAAACCCTTTGAAATCCTGCTGGGATTGATTTGTATCCATAATGGAGCCCCGAGCTCTCTGCCAGGGAGAGATGAAGCTGCTCCCTTGCTTTATTATCCTCAGGCCCTTCCCAGCTTTGAGGGAAATTCAGTCCCTCTTCAAGCCCCAAAATCATGGAAAAGCTCCTTTGTATCCTCTCCACAGCCCCTACGTGGATTAATCAACTTTTTATTTGATATGGTGTCATTCTCCTTTTTTTTCCATGGATAAAACTCCACGGTGAGCAATCAGAGCAGAAATAGGAAATGCAGGAGTCTTGGATTCCACAGTGGGATTAACTTCCCTTTTCTGCTCTCTTTCAGGACAGGAAAAACCACTGAACTCGCCCCATCTTTGGGACCAAGAGCTTTGGTGCTGGAGTAGGCAAAGCCAGCTAGGGCCCCCCTTGTCCTGCCCATGGTGTGGGTCAGGGACAGGCTCCTCTTCTCCTCTGCGCTGGGATGAACTGCCTAGGGAATGCTATTACTGACAGCCCGGTCCTAGCCCCGGCTACTGGAAATGGGCGGAGGTGAAGAGGCAAGTGCCAGAGTTGCTTGGGGATGATGGAATTGTGGTGTTTGGCTGTGCCCAGAGGGGCAGGTTGGGCATTTCTGTGTGTCTGAGGACCGGTTTGGGTGCTGGGGAGCCCGGGGAGCCGAGCTCTCAGTGCATTCCCAGCTCTCCCAGTGGTGGGAGCTGGTGCAGGGCTGGGTGACAGCCTCTGGTCGGGCTCGGGGCAGGCCCTGGCCCCGGCACAGACACGCTGGGGTGGTTTGGGGACGCTTGGGGAGCAATGGGAAGAAAATGAGGGATGGTGCTGGGCGGAGCGATCGGCCTGTGCTCGTGTCAGCGCAGCCGTGCAGGGCACTGGGATCTGGGTAAAACACCGGCTCTCCTGGTGTTCAGGGATGCAAGGTCTGAGGGACCGGATTTACTTGGGGTTTTCCAGGACAGCAGGAAGAAGAGGAAATGTGGTGCCAGAGGTGCATCCCATCAGGTTGCAGTTCCCTCTTTCCCATTTCCATTTCCTCCTCAGTGCGGGTGTCCCCTGCAGCCCATGAGCACGGGGCCGGTGACAACTCCCTGTCTGTAGAGGGATTCCTTATGGAACAAGGGCAGATGACACTTGTGTGAGGCTTACGACTGTTAGATTTAGACCAGGATGGGTTTAAGGAAAACTAGAACCGTGTGTTAATCTTACTGGTCAATGAACAAATGGAATCCACACTTCTATAAGAAAAAATAGAGTGTATGGAGCATATAGAAGAAGCTGGTTTTGCCTGCTGCTGCTGCTTGGCTTTATCATGTAACCCCATTCGAACTCTGCCTTCAAGACAGCTGTGAGACCGTGAAATAAAGAACTCAGCAGAACAGCAGCCTCCTCTGCTCTTTCACCCTGGTCCGAGAAGGAGGGGTACCCTGTCAAAGGCTCAACACTTGCCTTTCTGACTTTGTTTCTAAATTTCTACCTTTCTAATTTTGTTTGTTTCTAATTTTTTTGTTTGTTTGTTTCTAACTTTGTTTGTTTTCAACTTTCTCCCTTTAGAAATTTGTTTGTTTCTTGTATTTTACCTCTTTGTTTGTTTCTAAATTTCTGCCGTTGTAACTTTGTTTCTAACTTTCTACTTTTAAAATTTCATTTGTTTTTAACTTTTTACCATTCCTCCCAGCGAGGGCTGTGTGCAGAATACTAAAACCTGTTAAGTTCTTCACTTTTACGTCTATAGGCAAATGCTACTGATTTAGATGTAAATTCATTTTGAAATGAGCCAGCCCTCTCTCTCTACTCTGTCGCATACAGCAATATAAGAAGCTGGGAATAGAGATCCGCAGGTTTTGAGAATAAGGAGCCGGCGTTTTTCTGTAGGAAGGAAAGCAGCAAGCGCCTGGCCGCAGGAGCCGAGACGCTCGGGCTGCAGGAGCTGCAGAGCGCCCGGAGCCGGCTTTTCCCTGTGCTCTGTGCCTGCCCCCGGGCTGAGCTGGGCGGCGCTGCTGCCGCCCGGTGCCGGCTGAGCCGAGAGGGCGGCGGCCTCGGTGGCTGCCGAGCGTGGCAAGGAGCGGGAGCGAGCGGGGCCGGGTCTGTCAGCGGAGGGGAGGGGCGAAGGGCGGTTCGGAGCCGAGGGACACGGCCGTGCATGAGCGGGGCCACAGCTATGGAAAGGAGCGGGCGCCGTGCGGGGCGGTGACCGCGGGGAATGACAGCGCGGGGGGCGGCCCGGCGGGGCCGGTTTTGCCGGGCAGCAGAGGCGCGGTCGCAGCGCGACCCGGGCGGGAGGCACCGGGCGGGCACGGTTGGAATAGAGATGCCAATGTGCCGCTCTCAAGCGGGCGGCTCGGAAAGGAAGGCGCAGTTCCGCGCTCTCGGGACGGCCTAAGTGACGCTTTATTATCACCTGCCAGGACCTTGACGAGGGCTGGTGCCACTTCCGCCACACTCAAGATGGCGGACGCACTAGGCCCCCTGCGAGAGGTGTCCCTGCCGATGCCTGCCGCCGGTCGCGGAGCCGTCGCCCGCCTCTGGCGCCGCTGACCCCACCAGCCGTGTCCTCGCACCGGGTAGCACCGCGGAAAATCGCGCGGAAAGCGCGAGATCGGTGTCGGAGTCCGGGCCGGATTCAGGCAGCCGACTAGACAGAAGCCCTTGTGAGGGGGGGGCTTAAATGCACCACACTAAAGATGGCGGCTCGACCGGAAGTGGCTTCTGCCAGCACCCAAGATGGCGGCGAAGGGCGGAAGTCACGTGACTGCCACACTAAAGATGGCAGTTTTTACGAGGCTTCTTTGACCTTCTCAATATGGCGGCAGGGAAAGCCCCCCCCCTCCTCCCCCCAAGCTGCGTCTATTCGGCTGCCTGAACGCGACGCCGACGCCAGCCCAGCGCTTGCGCGCAATTTTCTGAGGCGTTTCCCGCTATGCGGACAGCGACTGTGGGGCCGGCGGCGCCTGGGGCAGGCGGGAGCATTCAGGCAGCCGGATAGACGGAGCGGGGTCCTTCCGGCCGCCATCTTGGGAAGGTCGAATAGCCACGGACCCGAGCGCCGCATCGGTGCGGTACCGGTGACTTCCGCCCTTCCTCGCCAGGAGCGGCGATGGCGGGGAGCCCGGGGAGCAGCGCGGCCGGGCCGGGGGCACCGGGGCGGCTGCTCCGGGCTTGGAGGTGAGTTGTGAACGGGGACAGCCCCGAGCGAACGGCAGGGGCCGCGGGGGATCGGTATTCCGGCCCAGGGATGAGTGTCCCGGCCCAGGGATTGCTGTCCTGGCACAGCGGGGGAGCTGCAGGCACGGGGCACCGGAGCTGCCTCATCCGTGCGGGGCCCAAGGCGTCGCTCCGGGGTGGATTCTGTAGGGGACAAAATGAACATTTTGGGGTAAAATCTGGGTTAATCTGCAGGGGAGAGAATGAACAGTTTGGGGTAAGAATGAGCTGATCGGTGCTCGCCGGAGGGGCCAGCTCGGGCTGGTTCTGTGTTGCTGTGAAGAATTTGCTTTGTGGAAAGAAAGAGACACCTGAGACTGCCGCGGGAATCCTGGGGTGGAGCCGGGAAGGAAACCTGGTCTGACTGCGGGAATGGGAAGGGGGGGTCAGGAGGGGTCCTGGTCGGTCACTGGAGCTGCCGCCGGGAAGGCGACGTGTGACAATGTATAGCGAGGTGTAAGGAACATATTGATTACTGGATTATCTATAACAAGGTGTGAGGAACATATTGATTATTGGATTATCTATAACGAGGTATAAGGAAGATATTGATTGCTGGACTATCTAATGATACTATATAACAATCGTACAAGGAGATCTATATAAAAAATCCTCCATGGTCATCCTTCTCCCAGCCCCACTGTGTTTTCAGGGTGTTGGGGGCAGAGTTTGGGTCTGGACAAGGCTCTCGGGCACAGGGTGGGATTCTTGGGGTGCAGGGCCAGGATTTGGACTCGATGCTCCCTGTGGGTCCCTTGCAGCCCAGGAAATGCTGCGATCCTGTGCCTCTGAGGGTGAAATAAAGGGGAGCGGTGGCGTTTGTGCCCGCTGTGTTCACGGCCCCGCCGGCTCAGGGCGGGTTAAAGGCGCAGCTGCCCCGAGACAGCGGGACCGGCCGGGGCTGCTCGCTCCCGGTGCTGCCGCCCCGTGGGGAGAGCCCGGCACTGCAGCCCGGAACGGCGCTGGACACGGGATGGGCGTGGAACAGCAGCGCAGGGGATGCTGAGGCAGCGCAGGGAATGCTGCGGTCCCAGGGAAGGCTGAGGCGTCCCCTGCCCGGGGCACTCGGCAGCAAATCCCTGATGTTGAGCAGAAAAAGGAAAGTTCTGGGTTAGTGGGAGGAGGTTTCTGGAATGGAGCTGGGACAGGTGCTGATCCACGCATGGAATCGAGGCTGGTTTGGCTTGGAAGGGACCACCAAGATCATTTACACTCTGTTTGTTGTCTGGTTCCACAGCAAAGAACATCCAGAACTGCCACCTCACCCTCACGGACAGCAGGAATGCCTTCCATAGCTCTTGTTTTGGAATGGGAATGGCTGTTGGGAGCTCTGGCAGGACCAGGTAAGAAGAGAAATGGGATCATTGTGGCTGCTGCTGGAGGTGGTTTTCTGCTTTCCGGCTGTTCTTCTCATTGATCCTTTCACAGCAGTGTTCTAGGGCACATTTGAGGGTAATTCCAGGAATTTCAAAACAGTTGAAAAATGGTGGGGAAAAGATGTGAACCTGATCCATTTCTAGTAATTCCAAGCTTCTCTCACAGCACTGTTCCAGGGGAAAGCTGATGAAAGGATAAAGATGCAGAGGAACAAGTGCTGTAAACCCCCCAGGCTCTCTGACAGAGCGAACCTTCCAGTAATGCCAGTACATCGCTCTGAGAGACTCTGGGATCACAAGGTTTTCCAGGAAAGCAAAACAAGGGCGGAGATGAGGGAACAGGCTTCCAGTTAAGAATGGTTTGGTGGGTGTAGGAATGATTCTTGTATGTTTGATGCTTCCCTTTTTATTCCTGAATAATTTAAAAATGATTCCTTGAATAAATCATCTAAATTTGGAAATTTAAATTTGAGAGGGAACAGTGCAACATTAATACAGGCAGAGATCATGGAATGATGGAATGGTTTGCATTGAAAGCCCCATCTCTGAGCCTGTTCTGGGCAGGCTCCTGCCCATCGGCCACTCGTTGCAGGTGGACATGGAAGTGATGGAGGCGTTCAGGGAACGCTGATTGGTTTTCCCTGCCTCTGGCAGTCAGGTCATTAAAAAGACTAATTGACCTCTTCCAGTGGGGAGACATTTAAACAAGAGGTGCCAAAAAGAATTGGAGCTTCTGCACGATGAAATCTGCAAGTATCCAACTTAAAATCCCCCCTGGATCGTCACCGGTCCAACTCCCATGGACTGGTCACCTTGGCCAGGAGTGTCCAATCCTGCTGTCAATGCACTGGGCCGGGGTCTCATTTTCATTTCATGTAAAGACCCTCTGGGTGCCCCCCAGTCACTGGAAAGACCGGACTGGGCTCCCAGGGCAGTAATTCCAGGTGTTCTCTTCATGGGAATAGCACAGGAGCCTTCCCCTTGGCCAGAGGAGTGGCCAGTGCCTCCCTCAGTCCACAAATCCCCAGGACAGAACACAGAGAAAGCAACAGGAATATGGAAATCCCCCACAGTGGGAGATTCTGGTGCTCTGGATTAGATTTTGGATTTATAACGTTAAAGGGAGGGGTTTCAAAGACTGAAATATTATGTTTTATGACTCAAACATTTTCTTAAAAGACTTTTAAAACTGTATTACAAAAACTGCAGAAGACTCCCACACCCTGAATGGGGCCCCGAGGCCTGACACTGCTCGCTGATGAAGGTAAGATAAAGTAACAGCTCAGGGCTGGGGATATTCACGGAGCTCAGGCTTAACACCTCCAAGATGAGGAGCACAGCCCCAGGGCTATCAGCTGCCCGGGCTGGCACCAAGGGGTGGAGGGAGGAGAGGCTTTGGGTACCTTGGAAAAGCCGGTGGTCACAGCCGCAGTGACTGCCCATCCTGCACTGTGCAGAGCCCGGCTGCGGGGTCCTCACCGGGGGGAGGAAGCTCATCCACAGCAGAAGGGGTGACATGGCCCAGCACAGGGGCCCCCAGACCCTGCACCAGAGCACCAGAGATGATGCAGCAGACCCTCAGTGTTGCAAGGGACAGCGTCAAGCCGGCCCCTGCAAGAGAGGCACGTGGGCGTTCCCAGCTGGCCCAAAGTGTGCATTAACCCACGGAATTCTGCACCCTTCGGCTGGGGCAGCGTGTGGCGGCGTGGCCACGGCGCCCACGGGGGACCCTCCCCACCGGCAGGGCGGATGGAGGGGAGCAACGAGACGTCGTTGGCACCCTCAGATGGGTGATGGGCTTCCATCCAACCCCTCTCCCTGTTCCCCACGCACCCTACCCTTCTGTTTTCTATTTCTCTCTCTTCCCTTCTCTTTGTCTCTCTACTATTAAATAAAATACATCCATTTTTTTGGCAACAACATCTAGCCTCGTTTGGTTTTAATCTCGTTTCTGGGGATATTTTGAACCTTCTAAGTTCTTTCTGGTTTAGGCACAGAGACTGAGCTTGCTTTGCTTTTCTGCGTTTAAACCGGATCATAACAGGGCAGGTGTGGAGGGGTTTTTCTCCCTCTCCTGTTCATTAGTGTTACCACTGCTCTTGTTGCTCTCACTGTTACTATGTGTTGTCATTAATCTCAAATGATTGTATTTGTCTTGGTTTCCATTCTTAAACTGTTCTGAGCTGGAATTTTGTCTCTGGTCTCTTCCCCATCCCACGGGGGGTGAGGGAGCGGCTGCTGGTGCCCAGCTGGGGTCCAGCCATGGCCCCGGGCACTTCTGGGGGCTCCGAACCCGAGGGACAGGAGCGGTTTTGGGCTCACAAAGAGACCCAGTGCTGCGTTTCTGGGGCTCAGAAGCAGGCGCAGAGCTTAAAAGCAGAGACTAAATCCTGCATTGTGGAGTCCTATTAGCGCAGGCCGAGGCCCTAGGGTATATCACTGTCCCACAGCCGTAGGGAGGAGGAGGAGGAGAGAAGATCCGGCAGGCAGGAATTGTGCAGCAAGATTGATTAATTATTTTACAAACTCTTTTATAGACTTCTTTCTTCATAGTCTAATTGGACAAAGGATCAGCCTCCCCTTGGGGGTGATTGGCTAAAATCCTAAAACATCCATTGTCAAAATATTTTTCTACTGTACCATAAAGAAGACTTTTCAAGGTTGCAGGTGGCTTGGTTGTTTACATAATTCTGCTACCTCTTCTGTGAGAGAGAAAAGTCTCTCACAGAAAATAGCAAGAAAATCCTTGCTAGCAGCATTTCTCGATCTACAGAGTCCTGAGAGCAGGCTGGTATGGCCAGAGTTGGGACTCAGAAACAGTGACTAAATCCTGTTCTCAGGGCTTGAGGAAGAGACCGAGTCCTGTGTGTTTGGGCTCACAAAGAGAAACGGAAGTGCTGCGTTTTGCTGGACCTGAATTAAAGGCCAAGTGCCGTGTTTTGATGCTCAAAGCGGGCTCTTCGGGCCAGGGCGAGTGTGTGTCTCTGAGCTCCGAGTCCTGCCTCAGGCACAGCCCGAAGCCGGGCTCGCCGGCCCCACGCAGAGCTCGGGAGCAGCGACTCAGCGCCGCGTCCGGGGCTGGCGGCAGAGCCCGGGGCCGCGTCGTGGGGCCCAAGGCGGGCTCCGGGAGGGGCTCAGGGCTGAGAGCGGAGCCCGGCCCGGCGCGTCGGGCCCGGCTCGGGATCCCGGGGCTGCCCGGGCGCCGGCACAGCCCCGGCTCCCCGCGGAGAGCCGGCCGGAGCAGGAGCGGCAGCGCCGGGCTCGGCCCCAGCGCCCGTCCCGGAGCGGCTCCTCCCGGTGCCGATCCCAGCCCCGATCCCGCCGGGGGAGAGGCGGCACCGCCCGGGACCCGCAGCGGCCGCCGGCACGACCCGGAGCCCCGGTCCCGGGAGCGGCCCCGGTGCGGCCCCGGTGCGCGGGGCGGGCCCGGCCCGGGAGAGAGGGGCGGGGCCCCGAGCGATGGAGCCGCCCCCGTGCCGGGCAGGGCGGGCCCCGGGGCCGGGCGGGGCCGGGGCTCTGGGGCGGGGCCGAGCGGGGCCGGGGGCGGCTTCAGGGGCGGGGCCGGGCCCGGCTCAGGTGCGCGGGGCGGGGTCCGCACAGGTGCGCGGGGTCCCAGGGCGGCTGCGCAGGGCGGGGCCGAGGTGATTTAAGCCCCCGAAATCGCCCCTGCCGCCATTTGCTCCCTCAGAGCTCGGGGAGGCTGCGGCCGGGCCGGGCTCCCCCGGCGGGGCCCGGGAGAGGCCCCCGCTCCCCCTCTTTCTTCCCCGTCTTTCTTCCCCCTGTTTCTCCTGCCCTTATCCTCCTCCTTCTTCCCCCGCTTATCACCTCTTTCCTACCCCCCCCAGTTTCTTTCTCTCTCCCCCACACCCTCCCTGTCTCTCCCAGCCCCCTGCCTGCCCTCTCCCCAGCGCCCCCCCACCCTCTCTCCCTGCTCCCCTGTGCATCCCCGACCCCCCCCGCCTCCTTTCTCCCCCACCCCTTTCTCCCCTCTCCGTACCCCGCTCCCCAACCCGACTCCCCTCTCTTCCTCCTCCTCTGACCATCATCCCTCACCCGACCTTTCCCTTCCCCCCTCGTTCTCCCCAACCCACCCCGACTCCTCTCCCTACCCCATCTCATCCCTCCCCGTTCCCTCTTTCCCCCGCAGCCGCGGGGCTCGGGGCGCCGGAGAATAAAGCCCAGAGGGCCGGAGCCCGGCGCCCCTGCCCTCGCTGGAGCCTCGCACAGGGGACCCGCTCGGCGGGTCCCCCGTGCAGTACAAAAACAGCGCCGGGGCTCCGGCTTTCCACACATCACACTGGGGATCCCCTCCTCAGGAGGGGTTCCCGGGGGGGTGGTGGGTCTCGGGGAGGGTTGTGGGTTGAGGTGGGCCCCCTCCTCAGGAGGGGTTCCCGGGGGGGTGGTGGGTTTCGGGGGGGGGGGGGTTTGGGGTTGGGGTGGGCCCCCTCCGTAGGAGGGGGTCCCGGGGGGGTGGGTGGGATGGGCCCCCTCCGGAGGAGGGGGTCCCGGGAGGGGGTCAGGGTGGGCCCCCTCCGGAGGAGGGGGTCCGGGGGAGGGGGGTGGGGCGGAGGGGGGACTTCCCCCCCCTCCAGTCCCCGCCCCCTCTCCCGGACCCCCTCCTCCGGACGGGGCTCACCCCGGCCCCCTCCCGGGACCCCCTCCTCCGGACCGGGGCCCCGGGGGGAGGGAGGGGGTGGGTGGGTGGGGGGGTCCGGGCGGGTGGGGCTGTTGGTTTGGCCTGTGGTCTCTATGTCTGTTCATGCCACAGAGTGACGTGACCCCCTCTGCTTTCCCCCCCCCACCCCCCTCCCTCCCCGGGGCCCCGGTCCGGAGGAGGGGTTCCCGGGAGGGGGCCGGGGTGAGCCCCGTCCGGAGGAGGGGGTCCGGGAGAGTGGGCGGGGACTGGAGGGGGGGAAAGTCCCCCCTCCGCCCCACCCCCCTCCCCCGGACCCCCTCCTCCGGAGGGGGCCCACCCTGACCCCCTCCCGGGACCCCCTCCTCCGGAGGGGGCCCACCCCAACCCACCACCCTCCCTGAAACCCACCCACCCCCCCGGGAACCCCTCCTGAGGAGGGGATCCCCAGTGTGATGTGTGGAAAGCCGGAGCCCCGGCGCTGTTTTTGTACTGCACGGGGGACCCGCCGAGCGGGCCCGGCCCGTGTGGGGCTCCAGCGAGGGCAGGGGCGCCGGGCTCCGGCCCTCTGGGCTTTATTCTCCGGCGCCCCGAGCCCCGCGGCTGCGGGGGAAAGACAGGACAGAGGACGGGAATAAGGGAGCAGAGGGGGTCAAAGAAGGAGCGCAGGTGGGGGGTTCGGGGTGTGCAGGGAGAGGTGGGATGGGGGGACAGGAAAGGAGGCGGGGGAGGACGAGGACGGAGCACAGGTGGGGGGGGGTCAAGGTGCAGAGGGGGAAAGAGGGAAGAGGAACAGGGGGAGGTGGAGGGGGAAGGAAAGGTGGGAGACGGAGGGGGAGGATTGAGGGCAGGTGGGGGGAACTGGGAGGGGAAGGGGAGCAGGGTGAGGGGGCAGGGGGGACCCGGGATGGGGGCGAAGGAACGGTGGAGAAGGGGAGAGAGGGTGGAGGGGTAGGGCAGGGTTGGGGTGTGTAGGGGGACAGGGAGGGGGGATGGGGGGGACCGGGCCGGGGGGGGAGGGAGGGGAGGGCTAGGGGGGAGAGGGGGGGGGGTAGGGGGGGGGGTGTAGGGGGTGGGGGAGGGGAGGCAGAGGGGGGAGAACGGAGAAGGGTTAGAAGAAGACAGACAAACACAAATATAAAGGAAAAGAACTACAGAGACATAGAAATATGGAAATACAGAGATCTAGAGCCCGGTCCGGCCACAACCGTTCCCACCGAGCGCCGAGGGAACAAATGGCGGCGCCGCCGATTCCCGAGGCTTAAATCCCCTCGGCCCCGCCCCGCGCAGCCGCTCTGGGGCCCCGCGCACCTGTGCGGACCCCGCCCTTCACACCTGTGCCGGGCCCGCCCCGCCCCGCCCGCGCCCGTAAATGCCGGCGGATCCGCGCCCGCTCCGCTTTGTGCGGTGGATGCTCATCCTGCTCCTCCCGGGCTGTGGCGGGACCGTCGTTCGGAGCGCTGTGCGGAGCCCGGCACCGGGGGCTGCTCCCGGCGCTGCGCCGAGCCCGAGGCGCTGAGGTGGGAACGGGACCCGGGCCCTGGGATTCGGGGCTGGGTTCTGTCGGTGTCTGCTGGGGGTCCCGGGCCGAGCCGCTTGTCTCTCGGCGGGCGGGGTGCGGCTGCCGGGCTCGGAGAACTGAGGTGGGATGGGGGATGGCATTAGGCATCGGGATCGCCGCGGCTGGCAAGTGCCGCTCCGGGATAGGCGCTGGCGCCGAGCCCGGCGCTGCCGCTCCGGCTGCGGCCAGCGCGGGGCTGGGCTCCCGCCGGAGCTCCGGCTACGCTCCCGCTGCGGCCGTGGGGAGCCGGGGCCGTGCCGGTGCCGGGCCCGCCGGGAGGGCGGCGCTTCCCCGCAGCAGGCGCTGGATTGCGCCTGGAAGCGGCCGGGCCGCGGGGACCGCCCGTGCCCGCCCCGGCCCCCCCCGAGGCCGCCGCTCCCTCAGCGCCGCCCGCCCTGTGGGGCGCCCCCTGGCGCAACCGGAGCGCCGGCGCTCCCGGCCCGGCCCCGCCCGCAGCCCCCGCGGGGACGCGGAGCTCCCCCAGCCCCGGCACTGCCGAGGCCGCCGCTCCCCCTGCCCCGGGCCGCTCCCCCGGGGGCCTCCCGCCCGCCGCGGCCCCGCCCAACCAGCGCGCCTGCAGCGGGACGAGCCGCTCCCCCGGCCCGGCCGCTGGCGCCGAGGCCGCTGCTGCCGCTCCTGCTCTGACTGCGCCCGCTGCGGGACCGGGGCCTCGCCGGGGCTCGCTGCTGCTTGAGCCGCTCATCCCACAACTGCCGCTTGAGACCTGATGCTCTCCTTCCTCCCCCCGCTTTCTCTGCGGCTTGCACGCTCCACTGCAAAAACCTCTGGCTTTAAAAGGCCAGGGAAAAATGTTTCTTCTTTATTTCCAGAGCACAGGAGATCCTGAGTGGCAATGGCTACACAAGGACCACCAAGTCGAACCCTTATGTGAATGGCTCCTCTGGCCACTGAACCCACACCTGGGCACTCTCAGCACCCTGCTCCAGCCAAGCCAATCTCAGCTCCTGGCAATGTCCTGCCTGGGATAGGAATGCCAAGTGCCAGCAAGGTCATTCCTATGCAAATACAACTCCTTCTTTTATGCTAATACTGCTTGCCACACCAGCCCCTGTAATTGCCATAGGGCAGAGCTCCATGGCCAGCACCTGATCATGCAACAACACAGGTGAGCAGTTGTGTGACAGCACTGAACTCTTCCCATAACCCTGATTTCCTGCCCTTTCCAGGATTTACCCAACAGCTGTAAAGGTGCTTGTTCCATGGCCCTTTCCAGGGAGAAATGAGCAAGGCAAGTCCTGAGGGTTCACTTGCTCCACGGCCAAAGCTCTTCTGGAGAGGGTCAGGGCTGCTCCTGCCTGCAGAGGGGCCTTTCCCACAGGTGAGTGTTCACAGCCCAAAATCCCAGGGGCTGCTGAGGCCGCGCCAGCTTTTGTGGCCCAGAGCTGCACAGAGCTCCCAGCAACTCCTGCTCACTGCCAGGAGTGTTCCTTGGTGCTCCTTCTGTGTGTCCCAGCTGGCAGGGAATGGGGGGAAGGAGAAGGCCAGGAGGCCCAGGAAGGGAAGCAGCAGCTCTTGTGCTTTGGATTTGCAGAGAGGAGCTGTGCCTGCAGTGTCCTGCCCGTGGCACGCAGCGTGCCAAACACACATCCCCGGAACGGGCACTGGGCTGCCCGGGCAGCGCTGGGATGGACATGGATAAAGGGCTGCCCGCGGCCCCTCGGCCAGGGGCTGCTCTGAACAGGCACCCAGAGATGCTTCAGTCCCGACAGACCCCACTGACACCCCAAAAATGCCCCAAGGAACAGCTGGCACTGGGCAATGTCAGAATGGGCTGTTTGCAGAGGGGCTCAGACAGCAATTCCCAGTGCTGACCTCCCACACACCTGCCAGCTATGTCCCAGCCACCCAAAATGCCTTCCCTTCCAGCCTGAGGCCATCATCCCTCAGCAGTGTTAAAGCCAAGGCAAGCTTCCCCCACAGCAATGAAATGCCAAGCAATGCCCTCAGAGATGCCTTCAAATGAAAGGTCAGAGTCAGAGAAATCTCTTTGGATTGAGTTGGGAGTTTTTGGGGAGCCAGCTGGAACTGCACAACTGATGGAAAGCTTTCCCAGGTGGCTCCCACTGCAGGTGCCCTGAAGGCAGGGATGTGCATCCCTTTCCTGAGGGAAAAGAACTTGCAGAGGCCACTCCTGAGGCTCTGGAATGAAATCAACTCCTGCAGGGAGAGAAGTCCTCCCGTGGGCACAGGGGCTGCCTCAGCAGGGGCTGGGAGCGTGTCCAGCCAGTGCCTGTTCCTGCTTTCAAATATCACCTGGAGCCCCAGCTCGGGGGGTGCAGGCAGCTGAATTCCAGGGAACTCTGTCAGGTGCCCCCAGGGACATTGGGGGGGGGCTGGGGGATGAGGGTTACAAACAGCAAATTCTATGGAACATGAAGCTGTCCTTGCCCTGACCCTGCTGAGCTTCCCTGGAAGCTCTGCTGGTTCCTGCCACAGCTGGTGTTAAATAGGCAGCTCTGCATGGGAATATCCATGCTCCAGGAGGCGCTGGGAGGCTATGCCAGTGGCAATTCAGCAGGGAATTCAGGGCTTTGGGTAGAATTCATCTGAACTAGCAAAGCCAACCCCCAAATCTGCCCACCACCCAGGGAACAATCTTTGTGCTGCCCTGGCAGCCAAAGCCCCTGGGCTGGGAAATGTCAGCAGGCAAATGGATGGAATGATCTAAATGCCAGCATCCCCCAAAGGGACAATGCCATCACCTCCCTTTGCTCCCCAAGTGTCCACTGTGTTCCCCACAGGTGCCCTGGGGATGCCAGGGAGGTGCCTTTGCCCACAGTGCCTTTCTCCTGCCCCTCTCCAGCCTGAGGCCTCTTCTCCCTTCCCTGCCAGCTGCTGCCAAGGAAGGAAGACACAGTGAGTGCTGAGTTGACCTCCAAATAGTCCTTCCCTCACCTTGAGATGACCTGAGATTTTACCCCCAAAATGTCCCCATCTGCCTCCTTCTGAGTTCCTCATTTTTTACAAGGAAGCATTCTTTCTCTGCTCTGGAGATTACCACAAGATTTGCCCCCAAAACTTTCCCCACCTGTCCACTACCTCTTTCCTCATTTCCACCTCAATCTTTTCATTCTTTGCCCTACAGATGCTTTCAATTTTTACCCCTCTGAACTTCCCTACCTGTCCATAAGTGATTACCTCAGTTTACCCCATCAAGTGCATGCTCTCTGCTACAGATCACCTCAGATTTTACCCCCAAAATTTTCTGCACATCTCCACCACTGAGTACTTTATTTTTACCTCCAAATACTCATTTTCTACCATGGAGATTCCCTCAAGTGTTACCTGCCAGATTTACCCACCTGTCCACAGCAATTCCCTCAGTTTACCTCAGGATGCTCCTGCTCTCTCCTAGAGATGACCTCACATTTTACCCCCTCAGTTTTCCCTACCTGCCCAGTTCTGATCACCTCCTTTTTACCTCAAAACATGAGTTCTTTCTTCTACTGATGAACTCGGATTTTATTACCAAAATGTCTATTTTGTCCCCTGTACACTGACTAGATTTTAAAACCCAAACCACGCAGGTTATGTCTGTCTTACCCCCAAAATGTTCATTCTGTCCCCTACAAATTAGGTCAGATTTTTTCTCAAAACCACTTATGGTTCCTACATAATTACCTCAGGGTTTTCCCCCCACATTCTACCTCATCTTGACTACTGATCACCTCATTGCTTCCTCAATATGTTCATTCTTTGCCCTACAGATCTTCCCAAGTTTTACACCCCAAATTTCCTTGCCTAGCCCCAGTGATTGCCTCAGTTCATGTCAGTGGTCACACTCTCCCTAGAGATTACCTCAAGTTTAACCCCCAAAATTTTCCTTAACTGTCCACAACTTATTACCTCATTTTTACCAAAAAAGATTCATTCTCAACCTTTAGATCATTTCAAGTTTGACCCCCCAAAATTCCCCTACCTGTCCACTACTGATTCCCTCATTCTTCCTTCAATATTTATTTCCTTTCTACCATGTAGCTTCTATCAAGATTTACCCCCAAAGTTTTCCATCTGTCTACTACTGCTTACCTCATTTTTACCTCAAAATGTTCTTTCTACAGCTTATTTAATATTATTTTTACACAAGTTTCCCTATCTGCCCACAACTGATTCCCTCATGTTACCTCAGTGTGTTCATGCTCTCCCCTAGAGATTAGCTCAGATTTAGCCCCCAAATTTTCCCCACATGCTCAGTACTCATCACCTCCTTTTTCCCTCCAAGTGTTCATTCTCTGCTCTTGAGACTTTGTCAAGTTTGGCCTCCAAAATTTTCCTTCTTTGTCTACTACTGAGTACCTCATTTTTGCTCCAAAATACTCATTCTGTCCCCTACAGATTACATCAAGTTTTACCCCCCAGTTTTTCCTTCCTGTACAATATTAACTCTTTTCTGCCCCAAAAATGTGCATTCTCTCCCCTAAACATCACCTCAGCTTTTCCCTCAAAAATGCCACCTTGCTCTGCTTGACATCCCCTCCCATTTTCCTACACAAACAATTCTTGTGTCCCCTTTCAGTCACCCCAGGTTTTCAGCTGAAAATGTCTCCTCTGTCCCCTCAAAGTTATCCCAGGTTTTCCCAGTGAGGAGCTGCAAGGAATTCAGGCAGGGCCAATGACACCAGGGAACAGCTGTAAATTCAGAGGCAGAGAGAGAAGATCTACCAGGAAAGGGGAAAGGTTCAGAAAACATTTCTGCAATTAATTAATAATTATTTCCAGTTCCCCACTGAGAAGAACACAACCTCACAGCTGTTAAGGCCTGACAGTTCCCTGCAGGGAGAGCTCAGCCCATGTGCCCAGAGGCAATCGCAGCATCTGCAAGAAAGAAAGAAGCAGCAAAAGGTGATTGCTTCTCTTTCAAAGTTATTTCAAGTGCTCACACCCAAACCCACCTTTGCTCTTGATTCTGGCCAGGTGCATGGTGAGCAGTGGGCACAGGTCATGTCATCCATGCTGGTGTGAGTGATGCTTTCTGGGGGAATTCAGCTGATCTCCAAAGTTCCCTTCCTGCCCTGTGCCTGATCTGCACAGGAGAAAACCTCTTCCAGGAAGGGATTGTGCTCCCTCTAATGCCATTTGCCCAGTCTGTTCCATGGGGATACTGCCAGCCTGGGGCAGCAGAGGCACACGCAGCTCTCAGCACTCCCTGCTCCAAGCACAGCTCTGGGCTCCTTTGCAGACTGCCTCTGCCATGGGGGTTTTCTCCAGGAGAAGCCAAGGAATTGCTCCTGGAAGGGTGCAGATTAAGTTATCCCAAAGGGAAGCAAAGAGTAAGTACTCCAGGAAGAGCCCTTGGGATCTGCTGGGCTGAGGTGGGAAGGGGACATTCATTCCCTGCAGGGCCAATACACAACAACCTCCAAGCCAAAGCACAGACTGGCAGGTGGGGTCTGACAGCAGCACTCTGACAAACCTCCTTGTCATTCTTCCCTGCAGTGACTTTTGCAAGCAAACTCTGAAGCTGACAAGCCCAGAAGCTCCATCCAGCCACTCTGGAAGGAAAGGATACTCCCAGGGATGAGGCACATTCCCAGCAAACTCTCCCAACACAGCCTGGAGGCAGCGCTGGAGCTCGGGTGTGGGGCTGGGAAGGGCTGCCAGGAGCACGCAGCCCCCAGGTGGGGTGGCAGCGGCAGCAGCAAATTCCCACAGGCTGATGGCACAGCAGAGAGACAAAGGCCAGCAGTGCCCACGGGAGGTGCAGGGTTAATTCTGCTCCCTGCTCTGCCCCATCCCCGCAGGAAATCTCCAAGGGGGAGAGAAACTCTCAGGGTGCCCAAAATGCAGCATCTGTCACCCTGATCCAGCTTCAACTCAGCATGGGGGGCCAAACTCCCCCCACAGGTAAACACTGAGCTGAGCTGGTCAGTCTCAAACACAGCCCCAGTTCTCACCTCCAGCCTGCTCCTGGGGCTGCTGCCACATTCCTGACAAGGAGCCCCTTTGGACAGGGCTCTCTCTGTGTCTCAGGTGCTGGGCACTGCAGGGACCAGGGCAGCCCCCTCTGGGGACAATTGGGGATTCATCCCACACCATGGGCAGGACCAGGGGCCCTCCAGTACAGGCTGGTGGGGCCAGAGCCCCTTGGGTTTGGCTGCTCAAACACCAAAGCTTTTGGCAAAAATGGGACAAGTTAAGTGGGTTTTCCTGGCCTGAGAGAGAGAAGAAATTGTTGAAATTAAGCATGGCAATTAAGTCCACTGTGGAAGTCAAAGGCTCCTGGCTTTCCCACTCCTGTTCTGATTGCTCACTAGAGGGTTTTATCCATAAAAAAATGAGAGGTGGCACCAAATAAAAGAGCTCTTTTTCAACATTTTTCCCCTACTTACTTTCATACCTAAAAAGGATGTCCATTTTTTCTTAGTGCATTCTTTGCCTAATTTTAACAGAACTGTTTTCCTTCCAGGCCCCACTTGTGGGTTCTTCACTCCTTTGCCATTGGACTTTGGACAAAGGAAGAGAAGCATCTGCTCCAAACGGGTGTCATCCTATGGGGAACACACGCTGCCTCACTCTCCCCATTCTGGATGCTGGCTCCAATCCAGTCTGAGTTTTCCCCTGTTTTCCATGTCTAAGGACAGGAACTTGTCCTGGTCAGGGTGTAAGGCCTTAAACTGCACCTTGATCTGGGGGGCTGGGACTGGGATTCCAGCAGGGAATTCATTGTTTTACAAATAAAAGTTATTCCAGGGAGCTGCTGCTTCACCACACAGTGTCAGCAAAAGAGAGAGAACACCAAAGGTGTATCCAAAAACAAGGATGGAATGATTCCTCCTGCTTTGAGTGGGATCAGGGCTTATGGTGCCCTGGAATGACAAAGAACTTCTCCCTCAGCCCCCTAGAGAGCCCTCAAAAAGCCAAAGTGCAGCAGGGAAGGAAGGAAAGGCACCTGCTGGGGACAGCACAGCTCCAGCTGCTCATGGGGACTGGGACTGAGTCTGGAGCCAAAAGCCCCTTCCCAGGCTGGAGGGGCTTGCCTAAAGCACCACCTCTGGGAAGCAAAGGGCTATGGAAGAAATGGAGTGGGAATTTACAATAATAATCATAACGGATCGGGAAAGAGCAACAACAGAAGCAACAATCATTCCAAGGGAGCAGGAGGGATGCTGAGCTTTAAACAAGGTTTGAGTGAGGCAGCAGCTCCTGGCAGTTCTAACCCACAGCTCCAGCTCTGCGATTCCAGGAGCACTGCAAGCTCCTCCTGCCCAGTCCCTGGCTTTGCCTCCTGCCAGTACTCGGCACCTCGGGCACGGGTGGCTGCGAGTGCTCCAGTGCTGCTGCCCCGAGGGAGCGGGAAAATGGCCACTAAACCCCTTCCCACTGGGCTGGCTCCGAGCTCTGGCTGGGGAAAACATTTGGCACCCCTGGCATTTCAATGCAATCAGTTTCCATCACTTTGAAGATGCACTGAATAAACCCAGGGCACATAAGTAAACCTCTCCCCATAAGGAGAGCCCCAGGGAATACACAATTCTTCCTATGCCTGGCCAAAGAAACCAGGAGCCAGGTTTTGGGGAAGAGACTCCAGACTCTTATCTCCTTCCCTGGCTGTAAACCACTTGCAGAGGCTTTGGAGTTCATACAAGCTTGTCAGGCTTTGGCTACTTCATTTAAATTCTATTCAGATACTGGAATGGAAGTGTCCTAAAGGCACCTCACTCAGACTTTAAGCCCTCTACCACCAAAGAATTTAGATGCTCTTTTCTTAGGAACACCCCACCTCTGCTTCTTTAGGTGTCTCCATGTGGGACATCAATTAAATGCGGACAAATTTTAGAATGCAGCTTCCAAGTCAAGTTACCTGCTAGGAAATGACTCCAGCTCTCTGGCACCTTGGGCTGTTTTAAACACAGCCTGGCCCTTCATGGCTGAGGCTCTGAGCTACACAACTTGTGAGCTGGCAAGTAACAGCAGCTGAGGTCTCATCCCAGCTGTACACAAAAACAGGGAGTGGGGGCTGCACTTGGATACATGCAGGCAGGGTTGGGCCCCTTCTGAAAGCTTCAATCCCTGTTTTTCAGAGACTCAATCAGGGATAATGACATTTTAGCAAAGCTCTCTTAAGGCACGTGAAAACCCGAGCAAGAAAATGGAATCAAAGCCTTTGTTCCACTGGCCTCACGCCCCGATTCCAACGGGACAGACAAGTCCCTCTCCTCGCAAGGCAACGTCTCCTACCTGGATCTGTGCCTTCCCCAGCCTTTGGTGGCCGCTGTCTCCATCCTCACACACTTCCTCATCTTCCTCCTCAGCAGGCCTGGCTTCCTCATCCTGCAGAGCAAGCACAGGGACACTCACCAGCCTGCTCATCCCAAACCTGGGCAGCAGGGATGGACTGCTGGGACCCCCTGGACACTCACCCCTCTGCTGGCCACCATCCCTGCTCTGCAGTCCATTCCCGTTCCTGGCCTGGCATCTCCTTTGAACGGGATGTTAAACCACAACCACTTGCTCTGCTGGGTTTTGGGACATCAGAGACTCCTCCAAGGCAGTGGACAAAGCTCCTGTTCCCACAGCCTCTGCCTCCCAAAGCCCTGCTAGGGCCAGGCAGAGCAAGGGAAACCCCTCAGTTCCTGCTGGAAATTTCCTCTTGTGCCTGTAAACCCAGGGAAATCATGGCTGCCCCATCCCTGGAAGTGTTCAAGGCCAGGCTGGCCGCAGCTTGGAGCACCCTGGGGATGGAATGAGGTGATCCTTAAGGTCCCTTCCCACCCAAATTATTCTGCCATTCCAGGATGATTCTGTGATCTCTCCCTGCATTTATTTTGCATCGTTTCCTCTCTAATCTGAATTCCCAAATCGAAATGATTTTTTAAAGAAATCATTTAAAATTATCCCAGGAATAAAAAGGGGTGCATCAAACATACAAGAATCATTCCTACCTCCATCAAATCATTGTTAATTGGAAGCCTATTTCCTCATCTCTGTCCTTAGTTTTCCTTTCCTAGGAAACCTTATGATCCCACAGTTTCTCCAAGAGATTTACTGGGATTGCAGAAAGGTTTGCTTTGTCAGGGAGGCAAGGGGGTTTACAACACTTGTTCCTCTGCATCTTTATCCTTTCACCAGCTTTCCCCTGGAACGGTGCTGCAAGAGAAGTTCAGAATTACTAGAAATGGATCAGGTTCACCTTTTTTCCTCATTCTTTTCCAACGACTTCCAAATTCTTGGAATTATCCTCAAATGAGGCCTAGCAAGCTACTGTGAAAACATCAATCAGAGGAACATCTTGACAAGAGAAAACCACATCCAGCAGCAGCCAAAACAATGCCACTGCTATTCTTACCTGGTCTCCAGGTGCTCCAGCCAGAGCTCCCAACACCCACTGCCATTCCATGGGGGTGAGGAGGCAGTTTTGGACGTGTTCTTTGCCACGGGATGGGATAACAGAGCCCAGAGGGTCTTTGTGTCCCTTCCAAGCCACCCCATGATTCCATGATACCATCAGCACCTATACCAATTCCATTCTGGAAAGCCCAATTCCATTCCTCCCATCAACTCAGAATTTCTCCCTTCCTCTCTCTGCTCCACATCAGGCATGTGTTGCCACGTGCCACAGGCATGGGATGCCTCAGCATTGCCTGGGAATGCCACTCAAGGCTGCCCTTGTGGCCTCAGTGCTCCAAAATGCCCAGCTGGCTCCCGTTCCAGTCAGGAATGTCCCAAACAGCAGCGTGGGGTGTGCCCTCTGCATCCCACCATTGGGGCAGCTCCCATAGAATGTGACTGACTTACTGGGTTTGGAATTCCCGGCTTAAAAGTCAGGTGGTGGAATATCCTCTCCTGGGAATATCCGGAAGACCAAAAGGCTCCCTGGAAGCCACAGGTCAGGGACAGAGTCAGATGAACGATCCTGAACTGGTTTTCAGGGGATGCATCCCCAGCCTGTGGCTGCAAAAACTCCAGAGCTGTTCCTTCCCCTTGGGACAGCCAGGGAAAACATCCCCAGCATGGATTTCTGACAGGAAAAACCTCACTGCTCCAGGCTACTTGGCTCCTCCCAAATCCAGGCCAGCACTCCAACAGGCTCTAAGGACAAAACAACAGCAAAGACCATCTCAGGGCACACGCCACGAGCTGGGCGTCACATTCCTCACTGGAACTGGGCTGTTCCCACATCCCTGGGACAGTCGGGAGCATCCCCCGTTCCTCACTCTTCCATTCAGGACAAAGAGACAACAGAGCTGTCAAACAGCCAGTGTGTAACCCCAACAATCCAGGGAAAACCACCTTGCTCTGGGGAGAAACATCATGCCCAGTTATGGAAAAAGCCAAAGAACAGTACTGGAAACACTCCCGGGCATGGAGGCGCCCAGCTCCGGAAATGCAGCTCACAGGCTTCTTCCCATGGGAACCCCAGTCTTGCCTGGGACTGGGCTCAGGGAGAAAGTCCTGCCCATTCCACCACTCTGGTACAGACACCCCAGGAAGGTGTCCCTGACCATGGCAAGGGGCTGAACAGGATGGTCTGTAAGGTTCTTGCCAGCACAGACCATTCCAGGAGTTTAAGGTGGATTTGAGCAGCTCCTGGGGACATGAACACCACCCACACCTCCCACCTGGCTCAGCCCAGAGTCCATCCAGCACTCACAGAGAGCTGCTGGGAGCTGAAATTCTCCCTGCTCCCCCTGCCTGGGAAACCCTGCCTCCAGCTCCTGGGAAAGGGGAGCTGCATCCTGCTGGGTGCCCCTGGCTCTGGGCAGCTGCCGCCTTCAGGCGGGGGGATGGCTCGGGCAGCTCTGGTGACTGTTCCACCTCGATGATTTTGTGTTTTCCTGCATTTCCCTGGGCTGGAGGGGAGCAGGGGGTGCGGTGGGAGTGCGGGAAGGCAGCGGCGGGGAGGGCAAGGAGTGGGGCCGGGCACCGCACGGCGCAGGGGGGCTTCTGCTGGCACTGGAGGGGCGCGACCGTACGGAGGCGTCCCCGCCGCTGCCGGCCACTGCCCACGGGGCTCCTGCCCGCCCCCGGCGCCACTGACCCCACACCCCGTGTCCCCACACTGGGAACCACCATGGAAAATCATGCTGGAACCTCTAATCCTGAGCCCGAGCCTTGACCTTTTATCCCCTGACCTTTGACCCCTTGACCCATTCCTTGACAACCCGACCTTTGATCCCTGACCCCTGACCTTGGACCATCCACCTTTACACCTTGATCCCTGACCTTTGACCCCCAACCTTAGCCCTTTGACCCTTACCTTTTGACCCATGACACCTGACCCCAGGACCTTTGACCCCCCTGAGCCCTGTGACCTTTGCCCCAACCTTCTACATGTGACCTCTGTGCTTTGACATTGACCACCTTGACCTTTGACCCCTGGACTTTGACCTTTGATTCCCTGACCCCCCAACCTTTGCCCTGACTTTTGTCCCTTTATCCCCTAACCTTTAACCCCCTCTACTTTATACCCCGCACTGCTCTTGCTGCCTGGAACCCCTCACTCCTGCTCTACACGCCCCAGCCCCCAACTCGTACCTGTCACTCTCCAGCCTGCAGATGTCATCCCCACCTTTTTGGTGTGGGGCTTGGCCTCCTCTGAGGGTTCCAGGGTTATCCCAGCACCAGGCTTACTGAGCTGTGCTGCACTGAGGGTTCCAGGGTTGCTGCATTGTGCTGCTGGTGGGGGGAAAATGGTGCTGTTAGGGGTGGTGTAAGGGCTGGTGCACCTTTTCCCTGTATTCCTAACCTCCACTGTGTACTCTCCACCCTGTTAGGGAGGCTCTTTGTTTGGCTGCACCCAAACCTTGGCGATGAACATCGCCTCACAGACAGGACGGGACCAAGGAAAAACAAAACCCAGATGGGGGAGAAAAAAAACCTCACAGCTGGCTGTTTTCTTATTATAAAGTTAAAAATCAGTTGAAAAAACTGAAAGGCAATAATCACACACACAAGGTTAGAACCAGTCAACACACACGCTCTCACAGACTGACACACACACACACAGACAGACACACACTCTCACAGACAGACACCCCTTCTTCAGCTTACACACTGACTGCAGCCCTTACTCACAACACTCCACTGATGAAGATGCTTCAACACATCTTCCAACTGCTGCTCCCTGACGTGGAAGGGCAGATTCTGGGAAAAGCGGTAGCATCGGTGACTGCAGGGATCGGAATCGGCCTTGGGGACCTGCAAGACAACATGAGGCAGTCTACAAGTAGCTGACAGCTCGGAGTTATCCCCATACACCAGGCCCGTAAGTTTTCTACACAAAACCCCACAGACAAGAGATGAACCACAAAGTTTTACAACTGTTCAACCCAGCCACGACTCTACGTGCCAGGGCAGGGCAGCTCCAAGTGTAAGCACACCAAATAGAAGCAAAGATGACACGAGGACTTGAGATAACTCTCCAGAAGATAAATTCTAGACCCGATATGCTTGGAGGCAATGGAACCTATGGAACTACCACAGTGAGGAGGGTCCAGAGAAGTCCATGGCCCATGAAAAAAAGATACTACCAAAAGTGAGAAGGAAGATGGATGAGAACATCTTGTGTACTCCTTCTGCTCTCCAAAAGCAAAACTGTAAAGATGCCGGAATGAGCCCGATCCGGGAAAGGACGCGAGCAGAGATCCCCGCTGCCGCTACGGCCCAGAACGAGGCCGATAAAGCACCGAGACGTAACAAAGCCCTGTGACACAGGAGAGGATGGACACAAACTACAGAACACAGACACAAATGACATAACACAGACACGAGCTGAACCTGCCCAGCAACGGGCACAAGATTCCTAGAGCAAGATGAGCCAGAAGCTGGCGATGCCGAAGGAAAGAAGGCTCTATGGCAACAGCACGCGGCAGTGAAACGTAACTCCTTCCAAGAAGCCAGTGCCAAAGCAGCTCAGAGGATGCTTGAGAAGCTCGGCAGGCCTAGAGAAGGAGGCAATGACTGCCAGCTGATACAAAGGGATCCCTAGGGAAGGACTCTGCCACCAAAGGCTGAAGTGACGTTGCAAAACGTGACCAACCAGCAAGTGGCCAAGATGCCCGCGGGTGGCTACGCCAGCGAGTAGGTGAAATGGAGACCGTGGCGATCATGCCAGACCCGAAGGCGAGCTCCTCGGGCAAAAAGATCCACGATGATGTCGAGACTCAAAGGCCGATGACAGAGATGGGTGGGAACTGCCCTGCCCAGCAAAGGCTCGGGTGATGCTGAGGAGAAACCCTCTCCCTTTACTTCCAAGGGGCCCTCCCACAACAGCCCTCTCCTCTAAGCTAACTTCCAGTTGCCTCCTGGAACTCCAAAGGCCTTTCCCTTCTCCCAACCACCGCTCCCAACACTTAGCTTTCTGAAGACAAACGGACAAAATCCATCCTTGACAGAAAAAATGCATCAGCACCTCGGATGTCAACACGTTCCCCACGGTCCGCTTTGGCAGCTGCGAAAGATGGAGAACAAGGAGAAAATTCAGCCTCTGACAACACACACCAAAAGAGACCCCTTCCGCAAGGCCCCCTCCCTCGAAACTGCCGAGGCTCAGCGCTTACCTGCTCTCTCCAAACTTCAGCTCCACACCTGCTCACGGTACCTAAGACAACAAAACAGAAAACGTCACTGTTGCCCTCCAGAAGAGCATCCCCGGGCTACTCCACACCACTGCCCCGGCTCACCTCAAATCCTGATCTGACTCTGGAGGTGGCCAGGACAAACCTGCACAATGAAAAGGGACACGCTCAGCACGCTGCCATAGACCGCTGGCCTATCAGCCACCCCACCTAAATGCCAACTCACCTGCTCGCCTCTGGCCCTTGGCACGCCCAGGGCAGCAGCAACACCTGCAGAGAAGCAAAGCAAAAACACACAAAACATGCTGAGAGACTGTGAAACCACAGCCTCCCTGCTCCGACTGAAGTACACCACACCTATACCTTAGGCTTGCACGCTCCAGCATCCAGGGCCAGGACATCCTGCAAGTGGACCACCTAAAACACACAAACAACAACGGATGCTTAGAGCTGCTCCAAACATTGAGACCGAGGCCGTAACAACTCATTCTGTCCACCGGTCACTGCTCACCTCGCTCCATCGCCCCTGACTGCCAATATCCGGCATTACTTCCAAAAAAAAAAAAAAGACATGGAACAATGCTGTAACATAGTAGCATGACATAGCCCAGCAGGACTGCAGAGAGGGGCAGAGAGGGAAAGCCGGCCAGGATCTCGTTCCCAGCCCTGAGCAGGGGCTTTACTGGCCTGACTGTCCTGTACTACCTGAGCTCTGGGGACAATGAACCAGGCTCAGTCCCTGCCTCACCACTGGCACCCTGAAATTCTGGCACTGCAAGAGTCAGGGGAGGTTTCAGCAGTGATTTCAGCAAGGTCAGAGCCGCTCCCAGCAAAAGCTGTTCTTAGACTACTCCTGGCAGAAGAACCCAGAGTACCTGCCACTGCAGGATGCTTGTGACTTCCAGGTGGAGGAGAAGGGTGGAAACAATCCAAGATGAAGACAGAATGATGAACACAGCAAAGAGGATTTCTGTATGCTCTGCACTGTTTTGTCACGTTCAGCCCTTCCTGGGCTGTTCTCTGCTTGTTGTTCTCAAGATCAACATCTCCGACTAAGGGCGGGTGATGTGAATTCCAAGGAAGTACAATTCAATTCTCCCCTAGATCTTTCCCTAAAGTACAAGATACTGATTCACCTCCCTTCCCACCAGAGTCAATCAAAGACTATCCAAAAACGTAAATTATGATAACGCGGAATCTGGTCTCCATTAGAAAAATTAATGTAGTATTTTTTATCAGAGCTTTGGTTAAATGTAACAACGCAGGAAGTGCCTGTGCTCAGGTTATTGGAGAGTGCGAGGTTTTCTCATCGCATCAGCCCTGTCAGCTGACAAATGTGGCTGTGCACTAAGGCACAAAGCACCGACGTTTGCACACTACAGCTGGAATCTGCTATCTCCGTGTGCAGACACAACCACTGCTCATCACAGATAAACCCACAAGGGCTGCTCCAGCACTGACTTACCTGGGGAAAAACCAGCACTAAGAGGAGCAAAATAAAAAGCATGGGAGTAGTAGTTTCACCCTGAGCAGCTCCGTGAGATGGGCAGGAATCAGAGGATCCCCTGAGTAACTCTGAACTTGCTTTTCCTGATCACCTTTCACAGAATCCATAGCAGCAACCCATGAACATCCCGTGTGTAGGTTTATTCCAAAACCCACTCCCAGAAACATCAGGATATTGCACCTAAAGCTGCCTCTGCCAGAGGGAAGCAAGAGCTGGGGCTGGGAGAGGAAACAGGCAGGAACTTGCTCTCAGGAGAGGCAGCACGTAGGCTGCTGGCACTGCCAGCAGGAGGACGCAGGTGGGAGCAGGTAAAATTCCAATACAAAATGCAACTGGGGAATGTGACGGTGCAGAGGCTGTAGGTTGGCAGTCTAAGACTTTGGGGTTTATCACAGCTCTGTGAAAGCACCGAATTTTGCCAGCAGGTACCATTCATCCTCCTCAGTGTTGGGGAAGATGAAACAGGAAAGCCTTATAAATATGATTGCCTGACAAAAGATTTTGACAATATGAAAACTATAAGTGACATCGAAATGAAAGCCATTTTTGAAATAGCAAATCTTAGTTACTGAACAACTGGAAAACAATGGTATGGCCGACTGAAGGTAATCCCCTCTTGATTGAACAATATCCTCTGCTTGCAGGCAGGTCCAAGGGTCAGAGCAGACCCTACTAGCTCAGCAGAAGGGGTCCAAAGAGTAGTTTTTAAGAGTTAAGATGTAACACTCTATGGTAATACAAGAACTCTTACAGGCTGTATGTAAATGCTATAGGATTTGTATCTTGTATTAGATTGGTTAGTGACAATTAGAATATTCAGTACAGAAGATGATTTATTGTATTGTAACCAAGACTTCAGACATTCTCTCTCACTACTTCTTCACTCTCATTCCTCTCACTCTCTCTCTCTCTTTACTTACCCGCTTACACTCTTGCTCTCTTGGGCCTGCTCAGAGCTGCAGCTGGCAGCTCTAAGCAGTGCCCCTGTACCCACGCCCTTTGCAATAAACCGCATGTTCCAAGATCTGACTGCAGAGATCTCTCGTCTCCACTCGTCACCGCCTGGTCCAGACTGAACCCCAAAGCTCCCGCACTCAGGACAAGCTTCCAAGAGTTCATCTCTCAATCTGTGCCCCAGTGTGGGCCAAGTGCTGGTGGAGCCTGGGCTGGCACCCCGAGCTCTCACCCCAGCTGGCACCCCCAGGCCTTTCCAACGTGCCACTGCCACCCAAGCCACAATGGTGGGCCCAGCCACAGCTGGGGCCTGAGGAAAGGAAGGAATGAGGAGGGACTTAGGACACAATCCTGCCCTTCAGACAGGCAGATTTACCTGTGCTCCAGTCTCAAGGGGGCTCTCAGTGGATAACTCAAGCATCCCGCGTGGGACACTGGGGCCAAGGAGCAGCTGGAGGCAGCTCTGTCATCTGGGCTACCTGTGTGTAGCCATATTTAGCAATAACTGAATTGATTGAAATAAAGGGTAAAAGCTTGACTCAGCCTGTAACTTTCACCTTTCTTTCAAGTGCAAAAAGAAGCAGAAAAATCCATTCATATTGATGCTTTCCAGCTATGTCTCTTTCAGATTCCCAGGTGTTCATCCCCTCACAGAGTTTTAGTGGTGACACAGAAGAAAGTTCTTTGCGTGCTGCCAGAAAAACGAGATTTCTCCCATTTTTTATTTTCACACCTAAAGTATGAAAACATTATCATCACACAGAAGAGTTCTGCACACTCTCCTCTGGGCAAGGGGAAGATTCACTGATAGGCAGATTCCAACCCCTCCTGTCCATATTTACATCCCTAAGGCCTCAGATCCTCTGTAGGTAACCACGGGGTTCCCAGGTGAGAGGAGTCACTGTGAGAACAGAATTAAACCCCAAAGCACCTCTGAGGAGACAGCGCCTGACTCTGGGAGTGCCTCCCTCTCGCGTGGAAGGTGTGGCTTACTCAGGAGTTACTCCAGGAGTTCCTACTCTGCCCAGGCCAGGCCTGCTCCAGACACTCCCCGTGCCCTCAGAGCCACAAACCCAGCTCAGGGCTGGGCTCAGAGCTCCAACACCACCAGGAATGAGCACTCCCTGAGCCCCCTGCCCTCCCAGCCCTGCTCTAGGCTGGGCAGGCACTGAGGGGCTCACTGACACCTCCAGGGTGGCTCTTTAAAGGTGGTGGCACAGGTGCTCCACAGCAGACCTGTGCCAGACCCAACTTCTCCACGGGCAAGGAAGAACCTCCCAAAGCAGGTGACACAAAAAGCTCTGGTGTGGCCCAGGGACTGCTCAAGGTCACAACCAAAATTAGTTCTGAGCTCAGGGTGGTGTCACTTCAGTTCCCTGCCACTGCTGCCACTTCCTGCCACCTTCAGCTTTTGCTCCAGGCACCAAAATATGATTTTTTCAAGGCCAGCCCATCTAAACTATCTGAAATTGCAGCCTGGCCGATCTTGGGAGCTCCCAGACTCACTCATGAGGATGAAGTGACAGACCAGCAGTGAGCACTTCTCCCTCTTCCAGCCAAGCTGTGAATTGCTCCTCCCTCGGCTTCAGCAACCACTTTTCGTGCCAGTTCCTGAAGAGAATCTTGTGCTGAACATCCATCACTTTTTCAGTGCAGAGCATTTGGCTTCATCCTCAAGCCCTAGAAACACTCAGCTAAACCAGCACTAAAACCTGATTAAACTTGCATCCTGCACAGCACAATGAACTTGGACTTGGGCAGGAATCAGAATATCTGGGAATGAAGAGAACCCAAGAGCTCGGAGAGGTTTGCTTTGCCCTTGTCCTGCCTTGGGCTCCTGGCTCTGCCACAGCAGTTACAAGAAGCAGAGCAGCGACCTCCCCTCCCCTCCTCATCAACACAAACCCCCAAAAGCAGAGTTTGTCTCTCTCAGACCCACCTTGAGCTGTGTCCGCAGCAACAACGAGGCTGTTGAAAGCAGCAACCCCACAGCTCGGCGTCTGCAGGGCTGCACCCTCTCCATCCTACAGCCTCTCCACCTCCCCACAGCTTGGAGTGATCTGTTCTCCCAGTTTAGAGAAGGTGACACCAACCTCACTTTGGTTTTGGTACAAACTCTGAGGCAGACACTGAAGGCAAAGGAAGACGAGGCCTTGGTGGGAAGGGACCTTAAAGCCCATCCAGTGCCACCCCTGCCAAGGGCAGGGACACCTTCCACTGTCCCAGGCTGCTCCAAGCCCCAGTGTCCAGCCTGGCCTTGGACACTGCCAGGGATCCAGGGGCAGCCCCAGCTGCTCTGGGCACCCTGTGCCAGGGCCTGCCCACCCTCACAGGGAAGGATTTCTTCCGTGTATCTACTCTGAAGTTTAAGTATCTAAGCTCAAGTTTAGTTATTGCTGAGCCTCTGCTGAAGATAACTGAGACACCATAGTAGGAGAGAAAGGAAACAGGCCTGTAGAACAAACCACAGGCGAGTAACAAACCAAAATGATGTGGCCAAGAACAATTATTGCCACAGAAAAGAAACCTCAGTCACCAAAAACTCCAGTCTATTCCTACATCCTCACCCAGGGGGACTCCAAACACGACACTGCAACTCATGCTCCTCCCAGCTCCACACACACATTGCTGGGACCTCTTGCAAGCTGCTCGAGCTCTCTCCACGTGCCAAATCTGCCCATGGCAGAGGTGCTGCTTTCCTGGCTCAGCTCCCAAGACTCAACTCTCAGTATTTCCGCCCTCAATACTGTAAATTTCTGGTGATCTGGAGCAAAGATTTCTGGCTTGCTGTGTGGCTTCTCACACAGAACCTGACCCCAGGGGCTCAGTCTCACTCTCTCCGTGTTTGACACAAGTCATAAAGCAAGAACTGCAAAGACATTTCGAGGCAGTATCAGGGGCCTGAGACAGCTTTTGAGATCAAAGTTGAAATCCACTGTTTTCTTTCATTGCTGTTAAACTGTACTGGAGTCCTGGGGGCACTTTTGGGCGCCACAGTATACAAAAGATACAAAGCTGACAGCATCCAAAGAAGGGACATGGGGATGGGGAAGGGTGTGGAAGGACCATGAAAGAGCTGCTGAGGGCACTGGGTTTGTTCTGGTAGAGAAGTGTGAGGTCAGAACACATCGGGGGCTACAGCTCTGATCTCCGCTCCCTGGGACACAGACAGGACCCAGGGAGCAGCTGGAGCTGGGCCAGGGCAGGCTCACGCTGAGATCAGGGAAAGGTTCTTCCCCCAGAGGCTGCTGGGCACTGCCCAGGCTCCCCAGGGAATGGGCACGGCCCCGAGGCTGCCAGAGCTCCAGGAGCGTTTGGACAGCGCTGCCAGGGATGCCCAGGCTGGGGCTGTTGGGGGGTCTGGGCAGGGACAGGGGTGGGACTGGGTGATCCCTGTGGGCCCCTTCCAGCTCAGGATATTCCAGGATTGTCTCACTCCCCAACAGGGGAGAGTCTGCTCTCACACAGAGCTGCACACACACTGTGCAGGAGGCAGCAAATGACAACAATTGACATTGATACATTAATAAAGCCAAGATATTAAGCAAGCCAAAAGATAAATTTTCCCTTTTGTTCCTGACCAACAAGACCTGTCCCAGTCCCAGTCCAGCCACTAAGCAACTCCAGTGTGACACAGGGACTGCCTCACACCTCGAGGCCGACACACAACAGCAGCACAGCACCGGGAGTTTAATCACGTTTCCCTCATTAGAGGAGACAATTAATGACCGCTCAGGTGCACAACCACTCCTGCAGAGCGCTTCACTAGACCCCGTTTTGCAAGAACTCCCCCAGGCTGCAAAGCCCCATTTGCCAGGGACCTGAGAGAAGAATTCGGTAGTTTTAAAGGAATGTCAGGAACTAGGAATACACCTGAGTGTAGGAACCGAGAGTGCCGAGAATATTTCTCGGTTTCCATCTCGCCCGATCCATCTGTTACGGCGCAAGGCAGAGGCAGGTCCCTACCTCCCGAGCCTGGGGTCCTCCCATCAGATGAGCCATGCGCGCGGCCAGGGGCGGTCCCGGAGCTTCCATCGGGCCCTCCCGCTATCCCCACGCGGCCCGGGTTCGCGGCCGCTTCCGCGTTTGAACGGCGGCGCCTGCTGCTGACGTCATCACTCCCGCCGCTTCCATCCCGGCCTTACTTCCGCCTTCGGGAGCCCTCGCTTCCACGCCTGCGCGGCGCGGCATCGGCCGCCCCTCCTCAGTGCCGGTTACCCCGGCAACGCCGCTCGCGGCTCGAGCCGCTCCTGGCCCGGCCCCGGCCCTGCCCGGGACGTCAGCCCCGGCCCCGCTGCCAGCCCAGCCCCGGCCCCGCTGCCAGCCCCGGCCCCGCTTCCAGCCCCGCCCCGGCCCCGCTGCCAGCCCAGCCCCGACCCCGCTGCCAGCCCAGCCCCGGCCCCGCTGCCAGCCCAGCCCCGGCCCCGCTGCCAGCCCAGCCCCGGCCCCGCTGCCAGCCCCGCCCCGGCCCCGCTGCCATCCCAGCCCCGGCCCCGCTGCCAGCCCAGCCCCGCCCCCGCTTCCAGCCCAGCCCCGGCCCCGCTTCCAGCCCCGGCCCCGCTGCCAGCCCAGCCCCGGCCCCGCTGCCAGCCCAGCCCCGCTCCCGCTGCCAGCCCAGCCCCGGCCCCGCTTCCAGCCCAGCCCCGGCCCCGCTTCCAGCCCCGCCCCGCCCCCGCTTCCAGCCCAGCCACGGCCCCGCTGCCCGGCACCAGCGCTTCCCAGGCCAGCCCGGTCCCGCCCACGGTCCCGGCCGCCCGCCCGGCACCTCCAGCCACACACGGACGCTTCAGCTGCCACGCCGATACGACCGATAAGCACAGCACCTCCAGCCAGCAGTGCAATTCGTTCGGCTACTGCAGTTCCATCCTAGGAGCTTTCGGCAGCTACACCTCCTACCAGCTCTGTGTCCACACAGCCCCCGTCTGCACCGCAGCCACAGCCGTGGACACACAGCAGAGACATTTCAACAGCTGCCGTGTCACCACGGCATGTACCCCCTATCATCACTCTGATAACACCACTCAGAGGATTATCACAACAATCACACGATGCTGAACCATGTTTCCCGTGCCATTTCAGCGAAACAAATACGATTTTATCTCCAGAACAGAAAGAGGACTTTCTCAACTATATGTGGACACCTCTTCCATCACAACAGGACCAAGCACGTGTTATTAATAGTGACGTCTCGCATCGAGACATTCCATTTCATGCACATTCTTCTCGAACTTCTCAGGGACATTCAGCTGATTTTATGGGACTTTTTCATCCTCAAATGCCTGCTCAACACTTCAGTGAGAAGGATATAGTGACCAGCACAGCTTCAGAAAGCATTCCTCTATCTTCCCAAGCTTCATCTCCTTTTTTTACAACAACCAATACAACTCCAACTTCTCATATGCCTTCTTCACAGCTTCGAAATCCACAACAAGCATCTGATCCCTCATTTTTCCACCGTCGCTTTCAGCGTTCGGATGACTTTGTTCGTCACCTTTATTTCCGACTCAGAGAACGTGCAGATTATCTGCCTCCAGAGGTTGCAGCACTGGGTCCCCACCCCTCACCCATCCCGCATGCTGGCAGTACCCTACCCAGATCCACTGCACCCTCTCCTCCAGTGGCCAGATCACAGCCACCTGCGATGGCAGGTTCAGCCACTCCTCGTTTATTTCCTTACAGTGCACAGCCGCAAATACCGACCCCTATTCCTCATCCAGGAGGGGGAGAAGAACATGGAATAATAATAAAATAAGAATTTTAAAGTTGTTTATTTTATATTAATTTTTTTTAATTTTATGAGAGAACTACATACCCCGTGACATTTGAGTTTCAATTATTAATTCAGTTAAGGTTCTCTTTAAAGTTTGTTTCATCCTCTCTACCCATCCTGAACTCTGTGGGTGCCATGGGATATGTAGTTCTCTCATAAAATAAAAAAAATATATATATATAAAATAAACAACTTTAAAATTCTTATCCCTTAGACCCTGTGTTTCCCACCCAGCATGAAGCATACTTGCTTTCTTCTGTGTTAATGAGTTCTTTTGAATTTATAAATACTTGTATTAGCGGTGATGGCGCCCGCCCGCGGAGTGATCCGCCGGAGGGATTATTTGTGATGCGCTCCTGCCCGCGGAGGGATCAGCGCTGATGCCGCCCCGCCCGCCCAGCTGCTCTCGCTGCCTTTTCCCGCTCTCCCCTCTGCTCCCAGCGCTTCTCCTGCAAAGGGCGCGGCTTTTCCTGGGCTCTTTTCCTGCCGGGCTGCAGCGAGCGCTCCCCTCAAGGAGCAGGGGCAGCTTTGCTCGCGGCGGCAGCGATTCAACAGAGCAGGCCCGGAACAATTCCTGCTTAGCCGGGCTTTGAGCACATTCCTGAGCCAGCACCAGCAGCAGCGAGTGAGGCAGCGGCACATGAAGGAGGCTGCGGCTCTGGCCGGGCTGGGGAGGGGTTCCTCTGTAATAGAAGAACATGGAGAGACAAACCAGAAAGGGCAGGAAAAAAAAGAAAAAGCCAAGACAAACTAAACTTTTTTAAAAAAATAATCTGGATCCAGAGGGACTTCTGGCTGGAGAACTTCCTGAGGAGCAATCCTGCCCCTCTGGGAGGCAATGCCAGGGCAACTCCAGCTGAAACCTGCACACAAACACCACAAAGATTTCAGATATTTGCAGGAAGCATCCACTTAGCAACTGCTGCTTAATAATTTATTCCCTTTCCCATTAAATGGTACATTCAGTCCACAAGACTTCAACACCTTTCTGGTAGTTTTATTTACAGTCTGCAACGTGTTCTGTAAAACACAGGAGTGCACACAGACACACACGCACAAACATTTAAAGAAGTACAGTTTATTCCAAAGGAAGTCTACGCACTACTTTTTCCATAAAAATTATAAAAAATACTTTAGTTACTGTATTCTACCTAAACCAAGATACTTGAGAATTCTTCCACAAGTGATGCCCCCTCCCCACAAAGGGCACTCCGACAAGAAGAAATTCAGGAGACTGCATCACCAAATAAAATCCTAATGGCAACTGCTTCAATCCCCCAGAAGAACAATGAATTCCCACTCTGCATCCAGCAATCCCTGCTCTGCAGCCTGTCTGCATCTGCTTTTGTAGGGCTTGTGGGGCTTTTGCATTCACTTCCTTCTCCAGGGCAGTTCCCACAAACAAAGAATGACTGAATTTCTGCAGACTGTCACTCGGCAATCCTGCATTTCACACATGCAAAGGGAAACACTTTCCTTTGAGCCCTTTATTTCAAGGAGTCTCTTTTTTACTGAGCATCCAGTGAGAACAGTGCCCAGTTGTGGCTGTTATTATTTCTCTGCTTTTGCTGCATGGCAATATTGTGCTGGAGCTCTGCAGAACACCCACTGCAGCCCTTGTCTCACTGGGGCACACCGAATTGACAAAAAAAAGGCACAAAGATGAAACTCCTAAAGCAGCAGCAGCCCCAAGTCACTGAGCTGCTGCTTCCCACCACCAACACTCTGTGTCTCAGCAAACACTTCCAACGCACGAGCCAAGGCCACAGGGGAGTGAAAAGCCCAGAGCCTGCGGGCAGGACAAGCACTCCATTGATCAGTAACAAACCAACACAGCTCAGCTGGATGGTGCACTTAAGACTGGACCTGGAAGCATCAGGAAAAGCCATTGGAACACAAGCTCAGCAGCACAGAATCCATTTGGCACCAGCTGATGAGATGGGAGGCTCTGTGTGGGACACGTTGTGCATTCAGCTTCAACTATGCCACAGCTCCACAGCAGCGCTGAAAAACTTCTGCTTTTAACAGTTGGAGAGGATTTTCTCAATGGAAGTGAAGCTGTCATTAACAGAGGAACAGCACACGATGCACAACATAACCTGCAATAAAAAGCTTTTGCTTTCCAGCATGTAAGCATCCAGGTTACTGGACTTCAGCTCATGGAAACGAATCTGATGATAGATTTTTTTTTAATTTTTCTTGGAACTAAAAAAGTAAAATCTTCCATAAAAGGATAAAGCACAAAAATACTCTCTCAGTACATCTCAGGAAGCCATTTAATACCTTCCATGTCCTAGGAACAACTAGGCAAAACACTTGGAAAGTGTGAGCAGTAGAAATGTTGACCATTGAATGTTTGGCAGCCGTGTGCTCCAGCCCCTGGGAGGGGCTTGTCCCCCACTCCACACCAGTCCTGCAGCTCCCCAGCTATTTCTTCTTCTTCTTCTTTGGGGGCTCATCCTCAGAGCTGCTGCTGCTGCTGCTGCTGGAGGAGCTCGGATCCGAGTCGAAGTCGGAGGAGGAGGAAGAGCTGCTGGAGGAGGAGGAGGGGGAGGAGGAGGAGGAGCTGTCCTCACTGTCGCTGTCCTCGGAGGAGGTAGAGGAGTCCTGGCTGTCAGAGGAGTCGCTGGCTGAGCTATCACTGCTGCTGCTGCTGCTGGAACTGGTCACACTTTTGGACCTGGGAGAGAACAAAGAGCTGAGCACAGCCCTGCCAGAGCCCATGGCACCGTGTTCTCTGCTCTGCTGTAATTATCCAAAGATCAATTTGTTGCCTTGAAAATTTCCAGGCCTCACCACCTAAGATGAATTCCTGTGCCCTCCCTCCCTTTCCCACTCCTGGATGAGTGGATTTTGGCCATTTGAGCAACGGCAGAGTGGCCTCAGGGCATGACATAGCCCAGCAGGACTGCAGAGAGGGGCAGAGAGGGAAAGCTGGCCAGGATCTCGTTCCCAGCCCTGAGCAGGGGCTTTACTGGCCTGACTGTCCTGTACTACCTGAGCTCTGGGGACAGTGAACCAGGCTCAGTCCCTGCCTCACCACTGCAGCAGGAATTCTGTCAGTTGTGACCAAACTTGTCCAGCGAACACATCCTACAAGCTCCTTCCTGGGCAGTTATTAATAAGGAAAACCAAGAGACTGTAAACAACCTTAAAGCAGGATACCAAGCTCCAGCCTTTTCTTTGAGAAGCAAATATGGCTAATTTGTGCCTGCTCAGGATCAGAAGGAGCAGCTGATCTCCTGGCAAGAGCCCAGGGTGGAGCACGCAGCAGAGCTGGGACACTGTGGTGGGGTCCTGCCACGTTCCTCACCATGGGGCTGCCGAGTCCCTGGGAAGTGCCCGTTCATTGGGTCACCCTGCTGCCAGCAGTTGTTTCCCACTCCACATTAATGTTTCATCTCCGGCATTTCAAATGCTTTGCATTTCGGTAGGAGCGGGGAGCCTGTCTCCCATGGCAACAGCGCCAGGAGTCCAGGACAGGAGAAGGAGCTGAATGGGAGCACAAACTGGAGAGGTTTCTCACCACAGCTCAGCTGATTGCTGTTACTGAAACCCAGTTCTTGCAGTAAATCAATCCCAAGTGTTTGCTCCTCCATTCTGCCACAGCTCACCTCAAATACCACTGGATTTGGAGCCTTTCAGTGGCCAGGGCAGCTCCGGGTGCCCCAGGCAAGACCTTGGTGGAGACTTTCCCTTGTCAGCAGTTTGCCAGGGGACCCTCAGAACACCTATCCTGTTGTTTTCATCCATGGAACTAGTGGGATTCTCAACCCTGCAAGAGGCAGAAGCACCAGCAATCCTGGCCCTTCCTCACTAGGACTTTCAAAATAAGCCAAGGTCTTCTGTGTCTGTTCAAATTAGCTTTAAAGGCACTGATTTAACAGAGAGGGTATTCCCCCCCTCCTGAAATTCACTGGGAATTAGAAATGGACAGAAAATAAAAATGAATGATTCCTACTCCTCCATCCCTTACTCTTCTCATCAGTCCACAACACTCGCCCCATGTGACAGAAAAGAGAAGGCACACTCAGGTTAGGGTTAAACTGTGTTTATGTTCTCTTTTCAGGCCAAACTAAGGAAGCACATCCAAAACCCCCGTGCTTCAGAGTCGGTGCATTTCCTCTTCAGGCCGCTGGAACTGGTAAATCTTATTCCCAGGTCTCACTGGGAACTCCTTTTATTTCTAGTTCACACTTACAAGTAGATAGATTGTGCAACAGGGTTGGAAAACTGCTCACACCTGGCCACAGCTTTCTCAGGAACTTCCAGAAGTGATGCCGGTTGTTCCTGGCCTCTGATCCGGTTTGAAGCTTGAAGTAAATACAGGAATCCCAGCAAATATGAATCCTTCCACCCGGTCAATAAGGCATTACTGTGAACAAAAGGGGCAGCCAGCTGGAGTCCCCACTGGGAATCTGTCTGGTCTCACCTTCAGGCAAATACGGCTCAGTATTTGCACTGAAAATGCTTGGAAGCAGAAATCCCAACTTGGAAAAGGAGCCACAAAGGAATAGCAAGATACTTTCCATTTTTTGAAGTGTCAGCTTCTGACACTTCACTCGTCTGTAACAACAGCTCATTTGTAGATCAGCTCTTCCTTTGACTCCAATCCAAAAAAATCTCATGTTCCCTTGAACTGTCCAGTCTCCTTCAAAGACTTAGGTTGATGTTTCTTGCAGTGACTGTGCTGATCCAAGGATCAGCTTTGTCTTCGATTCCTGCTCGTCTGTGTGTCCCTGGTTTGACATTTTGACCGTTTCCTGCAAGTTCTCTCCTCTTTGTGTGGTTTGTGTGTGAGCCAGATCATCAACAGCTGCAGTGGCCCCGAGCTGGCCCCGTCTGTCCTCAGCCCACTGCTTTCTAAAGACACCACCGATTTCCTGAGAGGACACCTGACACCCAAAGAGATAAACCTCTGGGATTCCCTGGGGGAGACATGGACCAGATCCAGGTAAGGACAGAGCTGCCATCTCCCCAGGCTCCCCACGCAGACGGGATGCTTGGATTCCCTGATGCTCCTGCTTCTTCTTTCAGGGGATGCCCTGAAAGACACATTCTTCGTGAATGTCCCCTCATATTCCCACTTTCTGTCCTAGAGCCGAGTGGCCCCGAGACACGAACATCCCCACCTACATCCCCAAATTCCACAACGGCTGGGAACCACCCACAGAAATCTTCCGTGGAGCTCCCTGGGAAATAGACATTGGACACTTGCAAGAGGAAGGTTAGTCCTGTGTCCCTGTCTCTTCACTCTCCCTCCCCCTTTTCCGGAGAAATGGAGCCGCAGGGGTAGTGGTGGCGTGCAACAAGTAGTTGGCTCAAAACTCAGTTGGATCTGGTTGCCCCAGTTAAATACAGAAAGCAAATGAGGCTGGAAAAGGGCAGCAATAATGAGCCTCTCCCAATCCAAGGCAACAGCACCCTACAGCGTAACTGAGCTCCAGGGACACAGGCTTCCCTGGAGAACACCTTGACCAAAATCTGCCAGACCATGACTCATCTACCACTATCCCTCTCCTTTTCTCCGATCAGCTTTCCCCTTTCCTGGTAACACTGACTCCATGTCTGCCTTTCCAGCTCTCCTCAGCCAATGGATATCCTTACTGGAACTCCTCACTCAAGTGTGGCCAGACGGCTGAGCAGACACAGGTCGGGGATGCCTTCAAACAGAACATCACTCCACATGGAAATAGGTAATGGATCCGCACGCCCGGAGCTTTGGCTCCCGCCTCGGAACCTCATGAACGCACACGGACACGTACAGTGACACTGGGACGTTTGGGCATCCTGGAGACAACTCCCTGCCACTGTTAATAACCACCAAGGGAAGACAAAGATCAGCTGAGGGGTTATTCCCATAAGCACTGTCTGCTGTTTAACCCCCAGCAGCTCTGCAAGGAAAGGAATCGCAGGTGTTTTCCACCGCAGGAGGCAAAAATATTGACTGACTTCATCAGTCCATCCATAGGTCTTGTTTCCCAACATCAGCCCAGCAAAGTGACCTTAAGGATCAGGTGCCAAAGATGCTGCACTGCGCTTTGGCTCTCCATGTGTGTAGAGATGCTGGAATCATGGAATCACAGAAGGGATTGGGTGGGAAGGGACCTTAAAGATTATCCCGTTCCAACCCCCTGCCATGGCCAGAGACACCTTTCACTATCCCAGGTTGCTTCAAGCTCTGTCCAGCCTGGCCTTGGACACTGCCAGGGATCCAGGGGCAGCCACAGCTTCTCTGGGCAACCTGTGCCAGGGCCTCAGCACCTTCACAGGGAAGGATTTCTTCCCAATATCCCATCTAAACCCACCCTCTGGCAGCAGGAAGCCATTCCTCCTTGTCCTTTCACTCCAGGCTCTTCAAGTCCCTCTCCAGCTCTCTTGGGGCGCCTTTAGGCACTGGAAAAGGCTCTAAGGGCTCTCCAGAGCCTTCTCTTCTCCAGGCTGAACATTCCCAGCCCTCCCAGCCCGCCTGTGTAATGCTCTAGCTCTTGGAGCACTTCCTGGCCCTTCCTGTCTGATATTGCGCTGGTTTATTAAAGGAAATTCTGACTCTTTCTGCTATCTCTGTGTATTTATCTCCAAAGGACTGTGAGTACGGAAGAGTCATCCCCTATGTTCCTCAGCTCTTCTTTGGGGAACTCACCTATAAATGGAACTGCAGAAATGGGGAGGGAGGAAAAGGAAACAGGATGTGAATCGAGCACCTGCATAGTGACCACAGATGTCCACTGCTAGACAGACACTGATGTCAGGCAGATCATGCCCTCCAAATAGTGCTCAGAAAGAGAACAAGTTTGGGATTTCTGAAACTGCTCTGAATTGGATTTGCTTAAACAGATGTCATTAGTAAAAGCAATCAAAGAAAGAGTTTTGATCCCTCTTCCAAGCTGATGCCACTTATCATGTATCTTCCCTGCATTCTTCTAGGGAAGCTGTTTTTGATGTTGTCCTGTCCTTCTTTTTATAAGGGAGCAAAAATACTTTATTAAGTATTACTCTTTCAGTTTTGTTTCCTCTCATCTTCTGAGATACAGTAAAGTGAACATTCAGCAGAATAGTTTTGTATTTTTTGAACACAATTCTTCTTTTATCCAATTGAGGCCCTTCTGTGATCATGAAAAAACAGAAACTGTTGTGAACTACAGTTTACACTCATAAGAGGTTGACATGGGTCAGTTCTCCAAGGTTATTCTTAGTTCAACTGCTGTGTAAACTGTTGATGTCACTGACTGGAGGCTGCTCTTCAGGACATTATAGATATGATAATTATATGACAGAAAATGCAACATATAGTTGAATCTGACCTTCAAGTTCACTAGCTTAAAAAAGGAAAAAAATGTCTGTAAGAAATTTGCTGCTTTTCCCATTACTAAGATGTAATAAATGCCTTCAAGTTTATACTCAGTCGACAGCATATACACATGGACAGCAGTGCCCATCCATCTTCAAGCTAGGGTACATTTTAAGTCTCAATGATCACTGCCTCCAGAAAGCATTTTTGAGACAAAACAGGCAAAGTCTTTTGCATATCTAGACAATCATCCAATACTAGGATCTTCACTCCCACATAAACACTTCATGTTTTTCCACAGAGGAATCTGAGATAGATTTTTCTGAGAAATAACAAACCACCAAAAATTAATTAAATGACAAACAAGGGAAAAGCACCACTTCCTCACTCAGCACATTTTCCTTGATTTTCATTAAGCATTCAGATTTACAGATGCTGATATTGCCACAAGAGCAGTTTTTTTCTGGTTTAACTTCCTCTTCCAGTAGAGCGAGCACAGCTGCAAAATGCAAGCTCATTTCCAGGCTCTCTTACACATCACCAGTTTACCACATTCCAACCAGTCACAGCTGTGCAACACCCCGTCAGGGTACTGGGATTACTGCAGTGCCACAGACAGTTTAAGTGAGGCTCATGGAGCTGTACAATTTTAACTATGTTCTATATGTATAATTAAATGATGCATGACATGGAAATAAGCCAGCTGTACTGAAACTGAACAAACTAACTGCTCTGATGCAACAGTTAAGCATCTCATCAGTTCTAAAATGAAACAGGTTTAAAGCAAAAACAATATAGAGAACAGAATGCTTGACACTGTTAAATAGCATACTCAAAGGATAATTTTTGAACATTAAGGAAATGCACTCACCCAGTCAAATTTTCAAAAGAATTCCTGGCACCAAAATATTCTCTGTTTGCTTTTTCACCATGTTTTAAGAATGGATCACTCTGGGGGAAGAAAATCCTGTGCGCAAAACACTGCGTGAAACTAAACAATCCTTAAACATGGCTAATTTCCATGTGGAGCTGATGATTTAGCACTGTCATCCTTCAGCAGAGGAGAAAGAATTACCTGTCTTTAGTTTATTTAGGTAAGATGAAAAAAGTGAGGAGCGTGAATTTGATCTTGCTTCAATTAACTTCAGTGGAAAAACTCTTGCCATGACTTCAGTGAGAGTGAGACTGCATCTTAATTCATTCTATATGGAGAAAAACAAATCAGCTGAGAATAACGCTTTTGTTTATTAGATGTAAATTACTACCACAGTCGTTTTTAACAGTGCTAAGTAAATCCTGCTTTAAAAGCCAAACGTTGCCTTCAGTCCTGCTTATTCCTCTGTACTGTGTCACAATGCAGGATTCCTGGTCCTCTGACCAAGTCACCGCTGTCACAGTAAGCATGGCTTGCTCTGGGGAATGGCCACATTCCCACACGGGAATGATAGATGTTTGTGGATGTCACTGGTGACAATGTCCAAATCTGGGCTAGGGCATGCCCCCCAGCCAAGAAACTAGGGTGCACACTTTTGTAATATAAATGCATTCACTGAGAACACAGACTACACTTACTAAAATGTCCATGAAAAGCAGCCAAGTAAATCAAATCAATAGGGTTAAATTTGCAATTAGGATTCTCTCTTTCGGCAGGAAAATTTTAGGATAGCCACAAATTGAGAAAAATTTGCTTTTTTTTCTTCTTTTTCTCAGAAGGCAATCAACCTTCTGGTCTGGCTATTCTTTACTTCTCCCCATGAAGTAAAATCTAAAAAGACACACACACGATATTTATGGAAGGACCTCCCAATGAATTAGGAAAAATTATTACTCAGAAGATCAAACAGAAACAAGACTGTCTACACTGTATGAATTAAACATACATGAATTAGGACACTGAGCCTTCCATTCTTTAGTAACAGAACTGATGCTGTCCTGAAAATGACATTAATGAATTAGACTGGTATATGAAAACCTTCTGCATCTGCTCTAGAGGTTGGAATGAGGATGTTAAATGAGGCAGCAGACAACAAGGACGTGCTGCTTAGGGAAGCTGAATATCACTTCTGTGCTTGTGGAGTTCTGCAGTTTGGATGAAGGTCACAGGTTATCTCCAGCTACATGAAAATGAGTGATAAATACACACTGTTGGTCTTAGACTGAAAGCAGTACTAGGCAAAGAGAGTCAAAATATGGAATATTACTCAAAATCATCCCCTGGTTTTCTAAAGATCATAATCTTCTATTAGAAGACAGTTTGTTACCTTCTCCTAATATTAAAGCTGTAATAGTAAAAGCACCTCAATCTTGTAGAAGTATCTAAGATACACAGAATAAGTAAGGTATATGCAGTGAGAGCACCCTAAAAACATCACAAGAGGAGTGACAATTTCTGGGATAGTAATGACATGAACGAGTATCTAAACGTTAAGTCTGAGTGAATAAGAGAATTTTTCAACTAATGGATCAGGGAAAATGTGAAAGGATGAGATATGTGATTAAAGATCATAGTGTATTCGGTTAACACAGGTGGAAAATATATGACTTTGATTCTGTACTACAACATATTTTAATTGATTTGTGTGTAGTTTTAGTTTTATACATGCACAATTTTTTAGAACACATCTTTAGACTGGGACAAACAATAAAGGAAATCCATTGTATGACTTTACATTGATCCCAACATCACTCACTGGAATATCTTAACATTTCCTGCACAGATTCCCATTCGTTAAGATGACAACCTTGAGAAGAAGGAAACCTGTAACTGCCATTCAGAGAAGGTCTAAAATTTCAATTGCTGTTTGAACACAAAGGAGCTTTGACATGCTGTGGTTTATTGAAGCACTCCTGCAGTTATAGACACATCTTTAACCACCCTACCCTCTCCCTCTTCCTCCATCCACCACTGATTGATGCAACTGGAAGCTTCAGTAACTGCAGAGCAAAGTCCCGCTTACTTCCAGCTCTCCTGCCCCAGCAAATGCTCAGCTCTTCTGGGAAGATGGAGCTATGCCATAAGCACATTGCACCTGAAAGGAGATTAAACCTTCCCTTCAAAGACACATGTGACCAGGTTTTTGGAACTGCCTGATGTGGCCAGTTCTCATCTGTTTTCCATAAAGAAGGAAAAGAGCCCTGTATTCTCCTCTTCATGAGAGTTCAAGTATGAATTCCAAAGAACAGAGATGCCAGGACTTGTCAGTGACATGACTAACAATTTTATGAGAACTGGCAAAACAGTTCATTTCTCCTACATCTTATTCTCAGAAACCTTGGAATTGTTTTGTCTGAAAGATTTGGGGGGAGGAAGGTGGACTTAATTCTCACAACTATATTAAATATTCAGTACATCTGATATTCTGTTGTCAACACGCAAAATATAGTTTAATTATGATAAGCCATACTGGAATCATTTACAATACATAAATGTGAAAAAACAGCATTAAATTATTTCTTGTTCCATGTGGAAAAATATACACCTTCCAACCCCCCAAGAAAGTAAGACAAGGCACAATAAATTCTGGTAATTCTCTTTCTTCTGACTTTTCAGTTCCATCACAGCTCTCAAAACTAAGATTTATGTGCTGTTTTGCATCTGTATCTGTTGTTGATTTTCCCCCCCTACAGGGATATAGGTGAATAAGTTTGGACAGGAAACGGTATCCCTCAAGCCAAACTGAAAGGTTTATAAAGTTGCTAAGAAAAGTTTGGGTCAGGGCCTAAATATCAATCATCTGCTCACTGTCTTTTTAAACGAGCTCAGGCATTTTCCCAACTGTTCCCAGCAGGTCTCTGCCACTATTTTAAACTAAGATTTCAGCCATTTTTTTTCCCCTGTGTTGACCTCACTAATTTTTCTTTCTCCCCCTCTTTACCTGCCAAAGGCATCCATCAGGATTTTGCCAAAGGCTATCTGCTTTTGAAGTTGAGAGGAATTCACTAATCGTGAGTGTCAAATCCACAGTAAATGCCATGGCCATATGGTATATGCTGCTTTTGGGAATTAGCTCAAAAGGCCTAGCTGTGAGAAGGCCGGCTGTATGTCAGGAGGGTTTTACTGCTAACTTTCATAACTCATGTCAGCTCTTTCAGTTTCTGTATGCATTGGCTTCAGGGAGTGCAACTGTTCCCTGAATTTATAAAAATGTTGTCAAGATCCCTTGATCTTGCTTCCTCTGTCTCTCTCGCACAAACACATCCAAACACATTTATATACACAGTGGAATAGCATGCACAGTGGCATGCAAATCTAGCAAAAGAGAAGCTTGTAAATAAATAGCATGTCATTCTGCTTACTCAATAAATTTCTCTGGGTGTTAAACTCATGATAAACATATCATAAGCCCCGATGAAGGCTCTACAGCCTGTCCCATCACACCATCCTGAGTGTAACTCTGCAATGCATAGGAAGACATAAGTTTGAAAAACAGAGCAGAAATAGCTCCCCTAAGGGCAAGGGGCTGACATAGCTGAAACATAACTAACTGGAGAGCATTTGTTTTCACTAAAGAAGGAAGTGTCAGTGACACATCTCTGTGCCTGTGGAGGTGTACTGTACATTCAAAGCAAAAAGAAATCCACCTTCTTTAAAAAATTGGCCATTAATACATAAATATGTCTGTGTTGAAATCCCTCAGACGGTACCATTCTTAACAAGAACTACACACAAGACTAAGAAATTCTGCAGAGAATCACGCTTTTGTGATCCAAAGAGGCAAGGAGAAAGAAAACCACATATGAAGAGTTTAACATACCCACTTAGTGATAGAAAAAGAATTATTACAAAAATAAATGTCAGTCCCCTTGAAACACTTGAGTCAGCGCTCTCAACTTTCTCTGATGCTGTAGGAAGGTGTGAATGTCCTCCATGTGTCACATCATCCACACCAGCCACACAGGAATGTCTCCAATGCACCTCAGAGCCTTTCAAGGACCACTCCCCTCTAATTTATGTATAGTCTGTTAACATCCTCTTGGAGCAAACAGAAATAATACTTTTAAAAGACATTTATACTTCAGAAACATGTGCCCCGACACAACAAAAAACCCAGATTTTAATACTGCCCCGAGGCAGAATTCATCCATCTTTAAGGCTTCTATTATGTATTTCCTGGTTAGTAATACAAAAAGAACTGCTGGCAGTATCACATCGAAACCAAAGTGCCAGAATCAGAAAAACTACTGAAAAGTTTACCTTTATAGGAAAGCTTCAGTCTTGGGATATTTTGTTTTGACGTTCCAGTGACTGGAAGGAACAGCATCGCTAAAGACAGCAGGCTGCAGGCATGTGGCACTTGAAAAGCTCTCATTCTGCTCTCCTCTTCTGTATCTTCTTTTGTACTATGGTGAAATATCTCCCCACTTTTCAAACAATCCAAGTTTGATCTGGAAGAAAAAAAGAAAACATCTGTAGATCTGCTTTACTGCATAAGCAACAATTCTGTAAGCAAGCCAGACCTATTTCTAAAGAGCACCTCAGTTAATTTCTTTGCTACGAAAGTATTTTTCCTCTAGTACAAGTAAATATGTTTTGTTTCTTTAATACTAAATTTACACATTTTGACATTGGAAAAATATGTAAACTTTTCAGACACCAATGTCTAGCCTAGCTAACGTTTAAGCACAAATTAAATTAATGCAGTATCCATAAAAAGAACATTTGACATTCAAAAGTGACCATGCAACTTGATAGTTAATACCAGTCCATTGGATATCTTACATGTTTTATAACTCTTTTTGTCTCAGTACAACAGCTATTGTGTGTTTATGCTATGACTAGAATGAACTGTAATGTCTCAGATGCCATGGGGGTACAAGCTGAGTTAACAGTGAGTACTTACCCATCAAAAACTAAACTAAGAAAACTGGAAAGAGCAAGCAGTTGTGTTTAGTTTTAATAGAGAAAAAAGTCAAAGCGGATGATGGATTTAAAAGTGCTTTCAGTATGATATTTCCAGCAGAACAACTGCCTCAACTCATCCACCAAAATGTCCTATAAACTTTAATGAGTGTTTCAGGCTGGGGTGAATAGGCTGATATGGGATTTTGTTAGCACAGTGTGCAACTAAGCCAGCTTTGCAACACTTTTCACTTAGTAAGAATCATTCATATTCCATAAATCTTAAAAGTGTTTTACAACTGAAAGCAATTATCACTGCCCTTATTTTCCCTATGCAAAAACGGAACCATAAAGCTGCAGTGAACCTATTTCCTCAAGGTCACACAGCAAGCACAGTAGTTGAAAAGAAAACAGCAACAGCAGTCCTGCTGTCCTTTGTACCCAGCTATCAAGGATCCCTTTTGCCCAATAACTCGACTTTTGCACATGAAATTATTTGAAATGGCATCTTGAGTTCTGAAGGCAAAACTTCATGGTTAATAAATCACAGAGATCAGAGTATGAAAATATTTGTGAGACCAGATCCTTCCCCCTGCAAGTGCCTGATGCTAGAGGTCAAGGGAGATGGCTGGTGAAATGACAAATGTCAGTGTTTGAGTAATGCTGTAAAACCAAGGAGTAAGGAAATGTTATGGTTAGTCAAGAGATTAATGGCTCATGATGTGCCATGAAAATTCTTTTCTGAAAGGTACTGGAGCTGCCTGATTAAAAGAGCAATCCTAGTGCCCACATCAGCCAGCACTTGCACAGACACCAAAGGAGAGGTTCCTTGCAAGTCCATGAGAGATGCAGCACAGCTTGTGGCCCCTGAGCCTTTCCACTGGTCTGTTATTTGAACTCCTGCAGCACTGGGTCTTGCAATTCTGTGAGCTACAGCAGCACCCAGAACCAATTCGGCACCTCCTGATACAGGCAGTTCATCCTTCCTGGCATGAAAGGATGGAAACAGAATCCCTTCCGTTCTCTCTGACACAGGAAATCTTTCTCAGATGAAACTTGGGCTTTCTGAGCCTCCAGACTTTCGCTCAATAGCAAAAGACAAGGAAGTGTGCAAGAAGAGCATGATGGTGAAAAAGAGGGAAACAATGCGTAAAATCCCCAAAGCATAATTCCTATTGCAGAACACTAAGCTTCTTCCTTCTCAGTCCCCTCTTCAACACTCATATTCAGTGTCTGAATGCACTACTCTTGGCCAAGTGTGAGTACATGTTCACGAAATGACATGGAGAGAAAACAGACAAACATGAAATGCCTGTTTCATCTTTCTCTTCCCTTTATTACAGTATCAGATCCTAAGAGAACACCCTTACTTCTTCTGTGCCAACACATCTATCTGAGGGTGGACCACGAAGGACTAAAGTGGATTAGACTATCCCAGGGTTAAATCGCCTTGAAGAAATTTATTTAGAGGTGAAAAAGGGGAAAAGAAGGAGAGGGGACGAGGGGGAAGAATATATGAAGATGAGACACCAGCCCTGTTCATCTTCAGCAGGATGATAGTGACAAACCATACTTCAAAAAGAAGCAATTAAGAGGGAGCCAGTCTCACTGCAAGTATGTTGAGAAGTCACGGCCTGAAGGTCTGGGCCTCAGCCAACAGGGAACTCACCAAAGGATATGGGGCTCATTTTCTTGAGGCAAATTACTGTGAAGAATCAGGACTAAATTTGACTAAAAAAACAGTTGCATCAATGCACTGTCATTTGCTGAATTGATTGAGAATCAGCACCAAACTCGGCCCTTCGGCCATAGCTCACAACCTCACTTTTTCATGTAGGCTTTTTTTGCTAATGGGAACCTTCCTTTTTTCTTGGTTGGGTTTTTTTTCCCCTTTCCCCTTTTATTTGAATAATGTCTGTGAAAAACCATTTGCTTTCACGAGGCGGTTAGTTTACACTGGAGGCAGCAGCTCTGTGAGCTCGAGCCAACCCTGTCCTGTCTTTAGATTCATTGCAATCTGGCCACATTGTCACATATATTTTTAGTTTATGATGATCCTCTAATACAATTCCAGCTTCCACACAGAGTCCTTCCAACAGTCTAGCTCAGGTTAATGAACTTCAGGCCACTTCTCTTCTGCAGGAATTTCGAGGCCCAGGGGGTGGCTGTGCCCAAGAGATTTGCCAAAATCCGCTACGATTTCACCGCGCGAAACGCCAATGAGCTCTCGGTGCTGAAGGATGAAATCCTGGAGGTACGTGACCGCTCCTGGAAAAGGTGTGTCCCCCAGGGGCAGGAGAGAGCTCGGGATAGCAACAAGCACCAACTCCATTTTCCCTGGTGGTATCTCAGCAGTGACACAAAGCTTTGCTCAAACCCAAAGCTGGAGCAGGCTGCCTGTGCTGTGTCGTGTCATTTCCTCAGCTCAAAGACATCGGTCCCATTTTAACCACAGTGAGGAGGGAGGACAACAACTCGCTCTAGAGCCCTGCTCATCCCCCGCTGGGTCGGTTCCTTATCACCACTTCCTCCTCCACGAGGATTTGTTTTCTCTGAAAAGCACCTTTCTCATAACCTTTCTCTTACTGCAGCACTGTTGGCAGCTGGACAAGGTGGGACGTGACTTGGGCTGACACTGATCTGTGACCTGAGGAAAAGGTTTCTCTGCAAAATGTGGCTTTTTATTTATTTAATTATTTATTTTAATGCAAAAAGACATCAGAAACTCAGTCATTAGGAAAAAAAGGTCTGGAGAAACAGGGACATTATGTAGGAACTATGAGTTCTTCAGCACGCAGAGGTGCTCTCCTGTTCATCCTTACGATACATTCTGATGCTTTCCAGGAAAAGTTTCAGTCCTGGATTGCATCTGAGAGCAACAGATCTGATTAGAGCTCCTGGCCTCAGTGATGTCCTTCTGGCAACTTCACCTTTTGGATGGTTCGGCCCCGCTATATCCTGGTTGTTTATGCCTGAAATCCCATTTTCCCACAGCAGATTTATTTTTGTCCCTCTCTCAGGTGTTGGAAGATAATAAGCAGTGGTGGAAGTTGCTCAACCGGAGTGGGCAGGCCGGTTCTGTTCCGTACAATATCCTGGATGTGGTGAAACTGGAAGAGCTCAAACAGGTCTGTAGTCAGGTAATACCTGACTGGTATCAGCTGCAGGGCACAATCTGCCTCTGGGAATAATGTTGTCATTAGACCTCCCTGATTTCTTAGGATACTATGCACCAATCAGGACAGACCTTCAGAAGTAGACAAAGCCAGGAGATTCCTGAGTCTCCTATGATAAAATTCACATTTTGCTACGATCGTCTTCCCAAATAAGGCCTATCCTTCCTATTTGTGCACCAGCCTCCTGCTTTCCATATTTTTCCACATCAAGATTTTTCTTGGGGGTTAAATTAAAGATGGACACTTCCCTCAGCCAGTTCAGTTCAGCACCAGGAACACGTTACTGGAGTGGAGGCAGATGGAAACACCATCTAAGTGAGAATTAACTGAATACTGCAACTTGCACTGCAGAAATGTGGAGCTGGAGTGTTCTAAACACCCTAGGGAAGCATGGAATTGCTTCCCCATTTTGGTATTGCAGCGTTTGGGCAAAGCCTAAGGCGGCCCAGCAGGCTTCTGGATAAATCCCTGCTAGTTTAATCAAAACGTCAAAAAACTTTCCAGTCCGCTCCAGGCCCTTGGCAGTGGTCCCACTTCACATCCCAGCTACGGAGCAGTGAGGCTCTGCCTTCCAATGAGATCGAACATGTTTGGCACAACTAGGAATTCCCTTGCGCAAACTTCAGACTTTGCTTTGGGTTCTTCATTCCCAGAAATTAACTTCTTCCATGCAGCTCCACCTGAGGTCTCCCCAGCCCCACATCAGCACAAGGAGAACACGGCAGTTTGTCCCTCCGTGGGTGTGAGGCAGAAAGTTTAAGAAAATTAAAAACGACCAAAAAAAATTCTTACTTTTCTTTCCCTTTCTAACCAGTCTAACCAGAGGTACAAAGGAGACCTGAACCCCAGGGGCTATGGCCCATCCAGCCCAACCCACAAGCTGCCTGCCAGCTACGCCGGGGATAAGTGGGGCACTGAGATGTTGTCGCGCCACTCTGCACAGGACGCCAAAGAACGCACGTGTGTGTCCCACTCTGGGCTCCCCTGGGTTTGGGCGCTCGGGGGACCAGACCTGCCCAAGGGGCTCCCCTGCACCTTTTACTGATCACAGCAATGGAGCAGCACTGTGTCTGGAGGCCATTCCAGGCAGGACAAGAGCCAAGAGAGCAGCCCTGGGGCTTGTGACACCTCCGGGGCTCTCGGGCGGCCCGGGCCGAGCAGGGCAATAAGTGATCACCCCATGCCTCCTTCCTCCAGTTCTAACTTCCTCCTCCTCCTCCCAAGGAGAGAGTTTCCTTTCTCTTCCAAAATGTTTAAGTGTGTCTAAGGAACAGCTCAGGTCAATCCCTTTCTCTCACTTCCTTTTGCTCATCTCCCGGCACACACACAGTGCCCACCTGGCCGCTTCCTTCATGTGGTTCCACAGAATTCCCGGCCAAACAGGAGATCCGCATCACTCCCTCACCCTGCACATGCTGTGGGGCTCACAGAGCAGGAGAGAGATCAGGGGCCCTGCTCACCTCACCCCTTATCCCACCCTGTCCACTCCTGGAAGCAGGAGCCCTTCTGGGACGACAGGAAGCCCCACAATACGAGGACACAAATCTGTTCGTATCACTGAGTTATTCTCCACAGTCTTCAGGAGTTTCATGGGGAAAGCGATACTGGATGAAGAGTCACTGGAGTTTTCACAGAAGCACAGGATGCCCTGGGCTGGAAGGGACCTTCAAGCTCATCCCATCACGAGTGTGTTGCTCATTCCCAGTTTGTGCTTCCTGCCGCTTCTGTTCTGTTGCGGAGCAAAACCTGGAGCTCTGCGATCAGCAAATTAGTGACTAGAAGCAGCAGAGAGGACTGAAAAGGTCTCAATTCCAAACCTCCAATTGTAGATTCTCACAGAACTGTGCTTCCACATCAGGCAACAGCCAAGGGGTGATGGGAGCAAAATAAATGGCAACACAGGGGCACAGGAAAATGGGAATCACTTTTCTGGGCTGAATTTAAATAAGAATGTTGAGCCGCATCCCCATTTGCCTTACAGTTTCCCCACAAACATTTAATGGCATTTTTGACTGAAGACTTGATTTCATTCCCTACTTGTTTCTACAGAACTTATTCACCAAACAGATGAGCTGAACGACGAGCTGCTAAAGAAGATCACAAACAATAAAATTCAGCCTCCCCACAGGAATTTCAAAGTGGAAAAGCCTCAGCAAGTTTTCGTGCCCCTCACCTTTGAATCCAGCACTGAAGAAGTCAAAGCCTGGCTGGAGGCCAAGTCATTCAGCAAAGAGTAAGATTTGCCCTATTGCCACGTGCAATGCTCGTCCTTCCCTGGAGAAGGAGCGGGGGAGGCCACCGGCACCATCTCACCTGGGACAAGCCACTTGGATTTACTTACAGAGCCTGTGTTGCAAATTAGATTTCAACCCTGTTCAATCCAGGCTCTATAACCAGAATGTTCAGAGCCCAAAGTCACTCCCTTTCTCTGGTATAAATATTTTCTTGGAGATAAACAGTTAACTAACTAAGTCCAAGGCCTGAAATGCTACTGGAATTGCAGCTGCCACCTTGGAACAGCCCCAGGGCCCCGTGATATGGTCCCACTGCAGCTCCTGGCCTCCCATCTCCAACTCCTCACCTCTGGCACGAGGCCACGTGCAGCACAATCGTCACCTCCCTACTTTGTGTCTCCCCAGGACCGTGGAACACGTGGGCATCCTCACCGGAGCTCAGCTCTTCTCCCTCAACAGAGAGGAGCTGAAGAAGGTGTGCGGTGATGAGGGAAACAGAGTCTACAGCAAGATCACAGTGGAGAAAAACCAGCTGGAGGTAAGCATTTTTCTGGATAATTCCTGCTGGAATGGGGGCTGTACCAGCAGCGTCAGATAGCTCATTAAACAGGCATTTTAAAAAATACAATTGTGGGGAAAAAAAATGCAACCAAACCTACACCAGCAATAAAACACACGTAAAAATTCCGAAGTGTCTTTTGAGCAAATCTGTAAGATCCCCCTGTTTCCACTAATTAATCTGCTTTTTACTGATATCACTTATCTCTTTGAAACTAGCTCTACTTTTACAGCATTAATTAAATACTGTCACTTAACTGCAGCTTGAAGTTCAAATCCAAACTGCCTGTTTTGTTTCCATTCCAGAAAAGCAGAGGGGAGTCGGAGCTCCAAGAAATCACGAAGCGCCGCCAGGAAAGGATTGATTCTGCAAATTAAAGTCTCTCTGCTTTATTTCAGCTCTTAGCCCTAAGTAGTGCAGAAAAAAAGGGAATGAAAGCAATGATTCCTGGCCCAGGCCAGATGCAGCAGAGCTCCCCTTGGGGTCCAGCTGCCATCAGAGTGACAATTCCTTGAACACTGTTGGGAAGGGTTGACAATAAGACCATGTCCCACTGGGAAAGGTGTTTTAATTTTGCATGAAGTATTTTTTTTATAACTATATATTTTATACTGAAATTTTCCGTGCATGCGATCAGAGCAGGATTCACACGGGGCTGGATGTACAAGGGCTGGCTTCAAGCAAAAAAAGACCCCCAAAGCTTTTCTCCGAGGGCTGTCCCCTGCTCCCCACTCTCCCCTGGCAGAGCAGGCGTGGCACACAGCACAAGAGAGGCCAGCCTCAAGGCTTGGAGCCTGGAGCAGAGGAATAAGGCTTTAGAACCCTGCAATGGTTTGGGTTTAAGGAAAGGACATTAAAGCTCATCCCATTCCACCCCCCTGCCATGGGCAGGAATGCCTGTCACAAGCCCAAGTTGTTCCAAATCTTGTCCAACCTGGCCTCGGACACTTCCAGGAATGGTGAGTCATGACCTCTCTGGGCAACCTAACCCTTTCTATTTCCATTTCCATTTCCTCCTCAGTGCAGGTGTCCCCTGCAGCCCACGAGCACAGGGCCGGTGACAACTGCCTGTCCTTGTCCTGTCCCCCTGTGCCCCCTCGTTGGACAAGGCTAGAATGGCAACACACATTCCCGAAGTCTGGCTGCTTCCTTAAATCCATGGACCAGCTAGTGCTATCTCTGAACAGCTGAAATGAGCTTTCAGTGCCTAGAAATGAGCAGGAGTGACAAACAAAGGGATTTGAATCTGGAAATAGGTGAGTTCCACCCGCCCACCGCTGCTGATGCAGAGGCTGGGGCTGGGGGCAGCTGTGCAGCCCTTCCCTGGGGCACGGATCCTGCACTGGAATGTTGTGGTGGTGTTGCCAAACCGGGCCTCAAACCAGGAGAAGATAAGCCCTGACCGTTTGCTCCCGACCCAGGCACACCCACAGCCCTTCCCAGGGTGTTGGTCACTTGTCCCCATCTTCACATTTTCACTGCAAAAAGTCAGCTGAAATGATTCCCAAAGAGCTGAAACCCCAAAGCACACTGGGAAAGGCAGGTTTAACACAAATTAAATGGCCACAAGAAAAAAACCCCTCTAATTTAGCACAGGGTGTTGCTCTTTACTTCCCGTTTTCCTTCATAAAGTTATGTGCATTTGTATATAGCAATCTGTAAATAGGGGTGAGGAAAATCCCTCTCCCTAGAAGCAGAATTAAGTGATTATGCTTCCAAAATTTACTCACCATTTCAAAACTCAAGCAAGCAGCGTAGTTCCTGTCCACAGCAAGTTTGGCACATTGCATTTCTAGCTCTGTTTGACTGACAGACCAATCTGATTGCAAAGCAGTGAAGCACACAGAGCTCCAGAGCTGCCCACAGCCCAGGGACAGCTGGGTTTTCTCTCTCAGCACATGCTGAGTCTTCGTCCAAATTTGTGCCTGTCATTGCACATTTAATGGAAAAAGCTTTAAAACAGCATCTGGGGAGCTCATGTCTAAAACTGAGAACACCAGTGCACCTTAGTTTTGGCTTCATTCTTAAGCGTCTCCAATGGATAATCTGTTTTCTTCATTTGAAACAGGACACTGCTCTCACCAGCAGAATTAGGGTGCAGGCAGGGGAGGATCCTGGGTTTAGTCACAGCCCTGCTAGGATCTGAGAAGGGCACTCACCTTGTCAGGGAGGGATGAAGAGGACAATCCTCCTGAGAAGCCCTGGCTCCGGATTAGGGTGGAGATGGGAGGCAGGATGGCAAGCACGGGAGGTGAAAAAGTTTCTAAAATGAAAATAAAAACGAATGTTGAGCTAGGAAACACACCATCTTCTAGTCCTGGGGTGTAGAGGAAAGCAAATCACAGGGAATTACGGTTATCTGGGATTTTAACAGGAGTGTACATGACAGCTCTGTAAAGCCGGGAGCCACAGGAGCACTTCCTAAAACAAATAGCTCAGTAGACCTTATTGCAGAGGCCACTTTTACAAATTTCCACGCGACTGAGCTGTGCATCTGTTCTGTTTGTACTGCCTGCAGACACTGCTATAAAGTACTGTACATTGATGTAACTGAGCGAAGGAGACAATGATATAACCATGCACTGTACAAGATTTATTAAAATAGTTAAGTTATAACTCCATCTCCGTCTCTTTCACTGGGTTTTCATAATGCTTTGTCACTGAGAGTCTCAGAAACTCAGCAGAATGTCTGAAACCACACATTTCCTTTTGGGTTTGGGGACTGACATTCAACAGGAAGGATGTTACGGCCTGGATAGCTGTGTCTTAAGAATAGGGGCAAAGCATGAGAAGGCTGCACAAAAGCACATTCTTGCCTCTCTGGAAGGGGAACGACTGTGGCAGCTGTCCCAAGTGGAACCATACAGAAAGAGGGAACAGCATAACCCCATGACTAGGAGCCTGTTACACGGATTCTCCAACATTTCCAGCCAAGAGCCATCCTGTTTCCAGAAGCAAAAGTTTGTCTTCTCTTTTCCTTAACAATTAAATTACCCAGCTGAAATAACTGGTAATTCCTTCTGTAGATGTTTTGGAGAGTACAATTTCCAAGTGGGCCCACACTAACAAGATCACCTCTTTTACAGCCTAAATAAAGTTCAGGCGAACCACGAGCCCAAAACACCTGCCTTACTGGGCCGAGGGCTCTCTCAGCGCCTGGAGCTGCACTCGATAAACCATTTCGAACCTTGCCACAACGGCGGGGAAGGGAGCCCAGAGCGCTCAGCTCCTGCAGCGGGGCACCACCGACGCGGCCCCGAGCCTTCCCTCACGGCCGCCTCCCTCAGGGGCTGCCCGCCGCCACCTTGCGGCACCGGCCGCGCCCGGGCCCCGCGCGGCCACGAGGGGCGGGTGGCTCAGGGGCGGGTCGGGCGCCGTAGCGGCCGCGGGGAAGACTGCCGGGGGTTCTGGCGACACGGAGACTCCGGGGACAGGAGGTTCCGGGCCCGAGAGATCTCGGGGCCAGGAGACTCCCCCGATACGCTCCGTCGGGGACGATGGCGGCGTCACGGTCGCCAAGGCGAACCCCCGCCCGGCCCTCACGAACCAGCCAATCAGAATCGCTCTCCCTCCCGCTGCCCCGCCTCGGCTCCTCCCGCGGCCTCGTCCGTCTCCTGTCCGCGCTCCTGATTGGCCGCTGCCGCCCAGCCAGGCTGGGATTGGCGGCGGGCGGCGGGAGCGCGCGGGCCGGTGCCCTTCGGGCACGTACCGTCCCTCCTGGGCGCGCGAGTCCCCCGGAGCCGCGGACGTGTCGCTGTCCCCCGTGAAGCGGCAGAAGGTGGAGTCGGCGCTGGACCAGCTCAAGCACCACACCACGGTGGTGGCCGACACCGGGGACTTCAACGGTGAGAAGCGGCATGAGGGGATCCTGTCTCCGCAGCTTCTGCTTAGCCCCCTCTCCCGCCCCTCTTCACGGAGAGTGGGCGAGCCCGGCCGAAGGGGCGCGCGCTGCGGGGACCGACCCACCCTGGGGCCGGAGGGGGGGCGAGCGGGACGGCGCTGGGTCTCCATCCCAGGGCAGACCCCGCCGTGATTTCTCCCAGTTTGCCCTCGAGTGTGCCCTGACCACTCCGTCCAGCTCTGCGTGCTGTCAAGGAGAAGTGCCAGACTGAAGCCAGGCTCTGCTGCTCTAATTAATTTTGGGTTTTCTTCCAGTGGGCTGTCTAGATCTGGGACTTGTTTGGGGTTTTTCAGACTCACGCTTGGACGGGGCTTGGAGCAGCCTGGCCCAGTGGAAGCGAGTGGAACTGGATGAGCTTCAAGACTCCTTCCAACCCAAACCATTCCAGGATTCCATGATATGCTTAAAAACTGATTTGGGGTTGGAGAGAAAGAAGGGAAATGATGCTTTTTATTTGTTTCAGTTGAGCTGCACACTGATCTTTTCCCTTTTTGCATTTCCAGGATGCAGAAAGTGAGAAGGAACTTGAGGAGATGTGCTCGGTCCGAGAGAAATCATTTTGAAAAAACTCATCTCACTGGATACTGCAGCAACAGTAAAATCCCAAATGGATTTCATGATCCTGACAATTCTGAGTGCACTTCAGGGATAAGGCACAAGATCTTACAGAAAAACAGACGCAGCAGCACACATCCAGGAAAACATCTTGGAATTAATGGCATAAAATCGTGGTTTATTTTCCTGCATCTGTTTGATTTTAGGATCCCTAAAAATGTTACATTCCTAGCATCAGTGGTCAGGGGGTAATTTAGAGGTAGTTGGTGATAAATATTTTTGGTTATATGTAGGGCAGATATTGATGCCTTACATAACTCTGTAATATAAATATGTATTATATATTAGGGCATATAGCTACCTATTTATATATAACCTATTTTTTATGTGTGCACAGATACAGTTTATATCAGACACTGTGCCTGTCTGAAGGCCTTGCTACTGAGCTCCCAACTCATTCCTGAGGAAAACATCAGGCAAAAGTTGTTAGGTTTAACTGGTTCCTCTTTTCCTTAATAATTATTTTACTCAGTTGGAATAACTGAGAACAGCTGTTAGAGATGTGCAGTTCCCAGTGGGACCAAGGCACTTTTTTGCACAACGCAGAGTGGCGTTTAAGGTATTCAGTAGTCAGAGAAGTGAGGATTAGGATTTTGAATGCTCTTGGGCAACAAGGCTGGCCAGAGATCCCTCCTAACTCACTGTGGGACAGCAAAAACCCCACAGCCAAGGGGAACCAGGGATTGTGGGGATGGAGAATTTAATGGCATCAGGTGGCAGCAGTGCCAGTTCAACTGATAAAAAAGTAAATCCACGCCTGCTCTAGAGGAGTATTGTTCCTGGACGTGTGTAAATACAGGGACACCTCTTTACTCTCAACTGAGGGAGGTTTGTGGTTGTGGTGCCAGTTTACCCTTGAGAGTTCCAGGCTTTATTTCAGCTCCCCTAGCCCGGCCTGATGTGCGGCAGTGGTGCGAGGGCCGGAGCCGTTCGCTGGCTCTGGGAACGCAGATGCCATCATGGCCCAGTGGGGGGGGGGAGCTTAGGCTGTGGTGGCAACCTCAGAAAGGGATCAGATGGCTCCTGGAACTGCCCAGAGTGCAGGAAGGGAGGGGGAACTGAACTGCTCCCACAGACCCCTGCTGGGCTATGGATCTGGGCCAGGCCCATCAGAAAAGTGGCAGCATCAGTGGCACCTCAGTTGTTACTGTCCTTGGAGCTCTCAGGATCAGGATGAAACCATGTTCATGCACTACTGGGAAAGCAGGGAGCAGGATCAGTGCTCTAACTCTCTACACTCTCTCTCCAGGAGTGCCTTGGGTCATGGCAATTTCATGTGTGGAATACTTTCCTGTGTCTGCCTGGGCAGCTGCAGTTATTGCACAGGCATTCAGGGCTGACAGTTCCCTGCAGGGAGAGCTCAGCACATGTGCCCAGAGGCAATCCCAGCATCTGCAAGAAAGAAAAAAGCAGCAAAAGGTGATTGCTTCTCTTTCAAAGTTATTTCAAGTGCTCACCCCCAAACCAACCTTTGCTCTTGATTCTGGCCAGGTGCATGGTGAGCAGTGGGCACAGGTCATGTCATCCATGCTGGTGTGAGTGATGCTTTCTGGGGGAAAGCAGCTGATCTCCAAAGTTCCCTTCCTGCCCTGTGCCTGATCTGCACAGGAGAAAACCTCTTCCAGGAAGGGATTGTGCTTCCTCTAATGCCATTTGCCCAGTCTGTTCCATGGGGATATTGCCAGCCTGGGGCAGCAGAGGCACACGCAGCTCTCAGCACTCCCTGCTCCAAGCACAGCTCTGGGCTCCTTTGCACACTGCCTCTGCCATGGGGTTTTCTCCAGGAGAAGCCAAGGAATTGCTCATGGAAGGGTGCAGATTAAGTTATCCCAAAGGGAAGCAAAGAATAAATATCTCATTTTTCCATCAAAATGCTCATGCTCTTTCCTACAGATTATTTCAAGTTTTTCCCACAAGCTTTGCCCTACCCATCATCCCATTTTTACCCCAAAAAGTAATTTTCTCTGTCCTCCAGAATGTCTCAGTGTCTATCCCCAAAATTTTCACTGTGTCTCTGCAAGTGACTACCTCAGTTTACCTCATGCTGTTCATTCTCTTCCCTGGGGATTGCTTCAGATTTTCCCTCCAAGCTGTCCCTGTCTGTGCACTTCTGATTTCTTCTTTTTTACAAGAAAGTATTCATTCACTACTCTGGAGATTAGCTCCAGTTTTACCCCCCCAAAATTGCCCTAACATTCACTAGTCAGTGCCTGATTTTTACCTCACTATGTTCATTCTCTCCCCCTAGAGATAACCTCAGGTTTTACCCCCAGTATTTTCCCTACCTGCCCACTAACTATTTACTCTTTTTGACCTATAAATATTCTCTTTCTATCCTGGAGATTTCATCAAGTTTTACCCTGAAATATTTCACTATCTTTCCAGTACTGTCTCACTTTACCTCAGGATGTATGCTCTCCCTGCCACACATCACCCCAGCTTTCACCTCCAAAATTATTGCTACTTGTCCACTACTTATTACCTGATATTCACCTCAGTATGTCCATTCTCTGCCCAACAGGTCATTTTAATTTCTACCCCCCAAAACTTGTCCAACCTGTCACCTAGTGACTGCCTCAGTTTACCTCAAAAATGTTGTCTCCCCTAGAGATTACCTCAGACTTGACCCCCACATTTTTTCCCTGTCTGCAAGTTACTACCTCCATTTAACTTCAGTATGTTCATTCTCTGCACTACAGACTCAAGTTTACTCTCAATCTCCCTGCCTCTCCAACACTGATTACTTCCTTTTTACCTCAAAAGATTCATTTATTTTCTACCATGGAGGTTACATCAAGTTTCACCCCCAGAATTTACTAATACTTCCACAACTGATTCACTCAGTTTACCTCAACAAGTGTTCATTCCCTCACCTAGAGGTGACCTTGTATTTTACCCCCAAAGGTTTCCCTACCTGTGCACAACTGATTGCTATAGTTTACTTCAAAATATTCATGCTCTCCATTACAGGTCACCTCAAGTTCACTTCAAAAGTTTTCCCTACCATTTCCATTAGTGATTATCTCAATTTTTACCTCCAATAAGTCATTCTCTACCTACAGACACTGGATAGTAAATCATACAAAGATCTAAAACACTGCACAAGAAACAGCAGAAAGTTTTCCATAAATAACACAAGTTCCTTTTTTCCCCTCCTCCGCCTAGGACTGCTACCAGGAGACAGGAGAGCTGTTATCAACACTCAAACCTCCCAAGCGTTGTTATTGCTCAGAGAGCTGCGCTGGCACTGAGCTACTCCCATGCGCCTGCAGGGCTCTGGGGAGGGGGAAGACAACATCCCACTCCTGCCTGGAGAAATTTCAATGCCCTAAAAAGTCATTTCCCTTCTCTCTCTCTGACCCACGGCCAAAGCAGCTGTGTAGAACAACATGGACTACTCATGGAAGGGATGATTCAGTTGTGGGAAAAACGCTAAAGAAGGCCTATCACCCCAAATTTCAGGGTGAAAACACACTGCTTGTTAACAGGAGCACACAAACTCATTTAAACCAGAGAGCAAACTGCACACCAGGAAAAGAGCTGAAAGATAGGCCCTGCCTTGATTGATAATTCCAAAGGAAATTCCCCACAGATCATAGGCAATTACCTATAATTTTACCTCCCTAATCACTGGATTTCTGACTTGGGTTGCTGTGGAAGTGTTTCACAGATGCCTTGAGGGGTCAGGGGCTTGGCTGGATTCTTTGTGGTTAGTCCTGACAGGCCCAGGCCAAACCCACCCACCTGCATTGCTGCTCCACCCCAAATTTGCATGAAATACTGAGAACAGGTTATAAATACTCCCCCCTTCTCTGTCCTTCCTGACACATCCATGGAGCAAATGTACTCTATCCATTGTTCCCAAGAGCACCTCTCCAGCCCAAATCCCAGTTTTCACCAGCACAAACCAAACAGACCTAAGACAATTATTCCATCAGTGCCTGCAATTCTGAGCTCCCTGTTCCCTGCCACTCACACAGCAATCTCACCTCAGCCCAGAGACTCCCTGTCCCCAAAGGGAAACACAACCTGATAGGGCACAGCTCTGGCACCACATTTCCCCTTGTTCCTGGAAAACCCCAAGTAAATCCAGTCCCTCAGACCTTGCATCCCTGAACACCAGGAGAGCTGGAGTTTTACCCAGATCCCAGTGCCCTGCACGGCTGCACTGACACGAGCACAGGCCGATCGCTCTGCCCAGCACCATCCCTCATTCTCCTCCCACGGCTCCCCAAGTGTCCCCAAACCACCCCAGCGTGTCTGTGCCGGGGCCAGGGCCCGCCCCAAGGCCAACCAGAGGCTGTCACCCAGCCCTGCACCAGCTCCCACCCCTGGGAGAGCTGGGAATGCACTGAGAGCTCGGCTCCCCAGTCCTCAGACACACAAATAATGCCCAACCTGCCCCTCTGGGCACAGCCAAACACCACAACTCCATCATCCCCAAGGAACTCTGGCAGTCGCCTCTTCACCTCTGCCCTTGTCCAAAGGACACAGGTAGGACTGGGCTGTCAGAAATGGTATTCCCTAGGCAGTTCATCCCAGCACAAAGGAGAAGAGGAACCCTGTGTCCCTCTGACTGACCCCACAGCATGGGCAGGACCAGCTGGGTTCTTCGTATTCTAAATTTTAAAATGAACTGAAGAACCTGAAAGGCAAAAAACAACACACATATAAGGTTAGAGCCAGTCAACACACACAGACAGACACACTCTCAGACACCCCTTCTTCAGCTTACACGCTGACTGCAGCCCTTACTAGAAACACTCCCCCCAAAAGAAGATGCTTTAACATCTTCTTCCATCTGCTGCTCCTTGATGTGGAACAGTAGATCCTGGGAAAATTGGTAGCATCAGTGACCATAGGGATCAAAATTTGCCTTAGGGACCTGCAAGACAGCATGAGGCAGTCTGCAAGTAGCTGACAGCTAGGAGTTATCCCCACACCAGGCCCATAAACTTTCTACCCAAAAGCCCATAGACAGGAGAGGAGAGTTCTAAAACTGTTCAAACTAGCCAGGACTGAATGTGCCAGGGCAGGGCAGCTCCAAGCATAAGTGGCACATGGATACACAGTGCATCAAATACAAGCAAAGATGACATGAAGACTTGAGATAACGCTTCAGAAGATAAATTTTTGAGACCAGGATGCTTTGAGGCGACAGAAGCTACAAAACTACTGCAGTGAGGAGGGTCTAGTATACTTCATACAGAAGTCCAAGGGAACGGCACATGAAAAAAAAGATACTACCAAAACTGAGAAGGAAGATGGATAGGAACACCTTGTGTACTTCTTCTGGTCTCAAAAAGCAAAACCATAAAGACGCCAGAATAGGCCCGATCCAGGAAAGTATGCAAGTGCTCCTGCTGCCAATATGGCCCATAACGATGCCTGTAAAGCACTGAGACATCACAAAGCCCTATGACACTGAAGACAACGGACACAGACCACATAACAGACACAAACTGAAACTGCCCAGCAGTTTTACCTGATGGACCCAAGATTGCTAGTGCAAGATAAGCCAGAGGCCGATGACGCCGAAGGAAAGAAGGCTCTACGGCAGTAGTACGTGACAGTGAAAGGTAAACTCCTTATGAGAAGTTAGTGCCAAAGCTGGTAAGAGGATGCTCAAGAAGTGCAGTAGGCCTAGAGAAGGAGGCAACCACTGCCAGCTGATACAAAGGGATCCCTAGAGAAGGATTCTGCCGCCAAAGGCAGAAGTGACATCACAAAACATGACTGACCCACAAATGGCCAAGATGCAAGATGTCCACGTGCTTGCTATGCTCAAAAGTGCTCAAAAGCGTGGCTACACTGAAGAGTAGGCAAAATTTAGACCGTGGCAATCGTGCCAGACCCGAAGGCAGGCTCCTCGGGTGAAAAGATGGACAATGACATCGAGACTCAAAATCCAATGATGCAAAGCTCACGAGAACATGGAGATGGGTTGGAACTGCCCGGCCCGGCAAAGGCTCGAGTGACGCTGAAGAGAAACCCTCTCTCCCTTAACCTCCAAGGGGCCTGGCCCACTACAGCCCTCTCCTCTCAGCTAACTTCAAATTGCCTCCTGTGATTCCAAAGGTTTTTGCCTTCTCCCAACCAACAGTCCCCACACTTAGCTCTCTGAAGACCAGCAGACGAAACCCATCCTTGACAGAAAAGAACGCTTCAGCACTGTGGATGTCAATACATGGCCCACAGCCCACTTGGGTGGCTGCAAAAGATGGAGAATAATGACAAAATTCAGACTGTGATGACACATCCCAGAAGTGACCCCTTGCACAATACCTCTCTCCCTCATAACTGCTGAGGCTCATCGCTCACCGGCCGTTTCCAAACTTAGGCTCTGCACCTACTTGTGGTACCTAAGACAACAAAACAGAAACTGCGACTATTGCCCTCCAGAAGAATAAATGCACGGGCTGGGCTCCCTCTGCACCACTGGCCCAGGCTCACCTCAAATCTCCATCCGACTCCGGAGGTGGCCCGGACAATACCCGCAAAGCGAAAAGGGACACGCTTCGCATGCTGCCACGCATCTGCCACGTACCTCTCACCTATCAGTCGCCCCACCTAAATGCCAACTCACCTGCTCGCCTCTGTCCCTTGGCATGCCCAGGGCAGCAGCAGCACCTGCAGAGAAGCAAAGCAATAAAACATGCTGAGAGACTGAAACCACAGCCTCCCCGCTCCAACTCAAGTACACCACACCTACAGCTTAAGCTTGCACCCACCTGGCCTCCAGCATCCCAGTGGACCACCTAAAATGCACAAACAAAAACGGATGCTTAGAGCTGCACCAGAAACTGATACCCAAGCAGTAACAACTCATTCTGGCCACCAGTCACCGCTCACCTCGCTCCATCGACCTCAACCACTGATCTTCAGCATTACTTCCTACAAATAAAGATGAAGAACAAAGCTGTAACACAGTCACCATTTACACTTGCCCTGCAAAGACAAACGGTGACTGACCTTCCTGTGGGAACCACCTCACCTGGTATGGGGCACTCTGCCACAGATTCAATCCATCTGCATCTGAAAGAAAGTTATGACAAAAGTCAAAGTACTGCATCATAACTTAGCAGCTCCAGACACTTTGTGTTAATCTAGAAATACCATCTTGAGTCCAACTAATCCCTACATTACAAATGTCAAGTCCCTAGGACTTATCCTATTACACCTACACCCAGACTATGTAGCAGGGCAAAGCAGCCCCAGGCCAAACACACAGACACCTGTGACACAGGAGATGACAAACAAGGGGATGCAACAAGGAGAGGAAAGTCTCAGCAAGAAGAATTACCAATGACATGACCTAGATGAGGCTCAAAGAACTCTGGCAGGAAAAGACCTTAACAGAAGGACTTATGCCAAGCACTGCAAAGATGGATGCCCGAGAATCGTACGGTTGGAATCCTCTACCTATCCTCGCATTCTCCCAAGTCCTAATCTGTTATAAGGGATCGTTGCGGTGCACAGCTGTCAATACAGCTCAGAACAAGACTGTAAAAGGTGTCTGACTCAATAGTGCTAAAGAGAGATGCGATTCCGATGCATGTCCGAGCCTGCAAGTCAAAGGTTCAAGGGTACCAGCGTCGGGCCAAGGAACGCAAAGGAGCTGCTGAGGATGATGCCCAGCATTTCTGATAAGCCCCTCAAAGGGGTAAGGCAAAAGACATGTGACACAAGATGCCCACAATAGAGACACAGAACACACAATAGACAAGTGACACAACACGCACCGGGACTGCTCTGCCCTGCACACCTCAGCATTGCGATCAACAGCGAGACTTTGCCTTTACGTGGCCTAAGGGCCCCTCTCGTGGACATCCCCATCTCCAAAGCTAATTCAAAGATCCCTCCCACCAAGTCCTGACCCAGCACCCCACTCTCATCCCCCTCCCTGAGGTGTAGCCCTCGACTTAGCTCTCAGATATCCAGGGATGCAAATCCTCATCAGGTGCAAAACAAGGCCACCTCATCATCTGGGAAGTTCCTGCCCTCAGAGGGCTGTTCTCTCTCAGTCTACTACAATAAAGAAAACCCAACATCAGTGCCTGAACTCAGCAGCACATCAGCCAAAACCCAACAATTCCACTACTCACCGGCTCCTGAGAACGCCCCGGTCCTTGGCTCATATTCTGTAGCCGCACTCCGAGGCCGACGTCGCAGGGTATCCCTGGGTTAAGGGGAGACAAGGTGATGTGGCATTGCTGAAACTTGAGGGGACCCTCGCTCCTCCCTCCCTCCCCGACTCTCCACAACTCCTCAGCCATTGCCAAAGGCTGCCCAGATGGCACCTTCAAACAGAAAAGGTACAGGCTTCATCGCAGAGCCCTGTAATACTTCTGGAAGGCTCACAGGGACAGGCAGCTCAAGGGTGATAAACTGGCTCCATCAGCTGGTCCATGAGGGGGTTCAGCCCCTGTAGGCATAATACAAGTGGGCCACCTAAAACACACAAATGGATGCTCAGACAATGCATGCTTTGAGCTGCCCCAGAATTTGGCACCCGAGCAATAACTGGTTGTGTCCACTGGTCACTGCTTACCTCACTCACTTGACCTTGACTGCTGATATCCAGGTTTACTTCCTAAAAACAAAGACAAAGAACAGCCCTGCAACATAACCAAAATGAAACACCACCCCTGAAAAGCTGAATGATGACCAACCTTCCCAGGGGAGAAGGGGCAAAACAAAATGGAAAGGCACATGCCCATGTAGTGTCCAAAAGGGTTGCATTGCCGAGATAGGTTCCACCTGAAAGTGCTTGACTGTGACCTCTTTCTGCAAGGGTGTCTGTCACGTTGGAGTAGTGATTTCAATGCTGCAGACCACCTGTAAAACACAAAAAAAAAAAAATTAAAGGCTACTTATAGTTTCATCACTAATACAACAACTCCAGTAGCATCCAGTTCTGTGCTGGAATCAATACTCATCCAGCTCATGGTCCCCCCGGTGCCAATACCCTGCTGTGCCAAGTGCTTTGCATCTTCAAAATGAAAATCCCAACAGTGAGGTAAACATAGAGCCCAAAGTCAGGCCGTAGCTTGGACTTCAGGCACTGACCCACCTCGCTGCTGTGCTCCTCTGGTCTCCTCCATTCATATCAGGTTTACATGCTCTCCCTCTGCAAAAGAATTATTTGTCAAAGTTACCCAGACAGACAGGGAAAGCTTAGCCTTTCCCAAGTTCTCATTCCTCAAAGCAAACTGCCTAGGATCCCACAACAGTGAGCCTTAGGACAAACTACTATGAAACTGCAAGACACCACTGCACCACTCCCACATCTCCACTGAACACCACACAGACTGGCCACAGTCACTCCATCCGAGGCGTGGCTCAGGTGGCTGAGCAAAGCAAAAGGCTCCCTGTAAAGTCTCCTTTCTTCTCCACCTAACCCCCCCCCCAAGACTACTCTACAGAGCAGAGCAATTCCAGGCTAGACACAAACTCAAACAACACATTATACTACAAGCAGTGTGACATGAGGATGATAAAAAAAAGCTCTCGGCAAGAAGAACAATGGCAAGGACAGGGACGACGCCAAAAGAGACAACTGATGGTATGGCAATGGTGGATGAAAGAGGCTCTAAGGAGCAGAAGAAAAGACTGGAACAGTGACCTGTTCTAAGAACTGTCAGTCACAATGATCAAGATGGCTGTGAGAGACAAGGCCACATTTAGAATGCTCCCGATATCCTGACAATCTTACAAGCCCCAGGACATTACAGCTCACGGCTGGAAAGGATGGATGGCAGTACAGCTGGGAACAAGGCCTCCAAAGAGATCCGACTCAATGCTTTCAAGATGTGATTCCAAGATGTGGCCAAGCCCACTGGTAAAAGAACAAGTGATATTGGCATCCTACCGAGAAGTACAAAAGTTCAAGAAGCTAGAGATGATGGCCAATGCTTATGATGAGCCCCTTAAGGGTAAAAGGCAGAGAGATCTGATCCAAGGGAAGCCAAAGACACAGAACACACACCGGACAAGACAACACACACTGGAACTGCTCTGCGCTGCACACCCTACAGTTGCAGTCAAAAGTAGGGCTACTCCCTTTAGCTTACCTAAGAAGGCCCTTGGAGAGCATCCCTTTCCCCTACACTACTTTTTAAATCTCTCCCAGCAATTTCCAACCCACTATCCTGCTATCATCCCTTCTCCAGGCCCCAGCCCCCAACTTAGCTTTCAGATGACCGGTGATGTGAAGCCACACTGGATGCAAAGGAGTCCACCTCAGCCATCTCCAAAGGCACTGGGATCACCAGGTTGGCCTCTTAGTCAGCTATGACAAAGAAAACCAAAATCAATGCACCAGTGTAGTGGCATACAAGCCCAATCCCAACAAGTCAGCTACTAACTGGGACCCTGCTCCCGCTCCCACTCATACTTACAGTCCTTAACTTACCTATCAGAAGCCTCCATCTCCAATGTCATCTCTGACCCAGGGTAGCTCCCTCTTGCAGCACAATGAACCTGCTGAAACATTTGGAGTGTAATACTGACACAATCTGGAATTTCAGGAAATTGCAGTGCTTCTAAGAAAAACAAGGCAAAGAAAAAAAAAATACAAAAAGCACCAAGCACCTTAACAACCTTGAACACTCGATGCAAAAATCATGAACTATGCACTCAATGCTATCTTCTTCACAGTGTCTTCAAAGCCTCTATTGCTTTAGAGGCCAAAAGCACCTGCTGAAAGAAAGCTGAGAAAACCTGAATGACCCCCCCCCCCCCCCTTCATGGAAATAAAAAGACACCCTCACCCCCACTAACCCCACAGAAAGAATGGGCCTCTTTTTACCCAGGGCTGGGGTTAATATACCCCTGGCCGGGCCCGCCTCTCGTTCCCACAATGCCCGGGAAAAGGGAGGAGGCAATTTTACCAGAAGGGATAAAAGCACTGGGAGGAGCTGCAGCTGTTTGGCTGCTCTGCCTTAAATTCCAGGTGACTAAAGGGCTCTGTAGATGCCTTCTGTTTTACTACAGCTGCATCCACTGAAAGGGTAAAAAAGCTTCTTGTTTTGGCAGCATAGACACATGAGTTGCACGATTCCTTGTTAAGTTCTGTAATTGTTCATTGGTGGTTATTGAGTCACAGGACTACGGAGGGTGGAGAAGAATAGTAATAATATACATGGTGTAACTCCTGTTGGGGTCTCTAATTAGGGATGTATTCATTATAAATAAAACTGAAAAAATAATGGGCTCTCTGGCAGCAGGAAGGTTTTGTGAGTGCTGGGCTCACTCCCTTGTGAGAGATTAGGTGCCAGTACCCAGCTAGAAGTGCCCTGAAGTACAGATTTAAATTCTTAAAATGCTGAAAAAGGGGGAGCTTCCTTCAATTGAACCCCTTAAAATGAGAGACTAGGGAGTGTTTGTCTCTACTTAAATAGATGCCATAGCAATAAATGGGTTCTCTCCTCTGAATCCCCTAAAATACTGGAAAAAGAGGGGTTTTCCTTACTTCAGGTCTCTCCAGTGATGGAAAAAGGGGGATTTCTCCCTCAATTCACACCCTTATAAAGGAGGGACAACCGGGCTTTCCCCTCAATTTAAACCTTGGGATGATGAAAATGGGGGAGTTATGCTCAATTCCAATCAATAAAATAGCATTGTCAAGGTTTTCCCCTTCTATTTAAACTGGAGAATAATGGAAAATGGGGATTCCCTGTCAAGTGATACCCCTAAGAGCATGGAAAAGGCAGGGTTTCCTTCAACTGATGCCCTTAAAATTGCAGAGGAAGGGGATTCCCCCTCAATTTAAACACAGACAATTATGGAAAAGGAAGTTTTTTCCCTCCGTTTAAATCCCTTTTCTCCTCATAACCCCCCTTTTTTGGGGGGGGGGCACTGGGGAAGGGCTGCCAAGATGAAAGGGGAAAGTGGAATGTTTCCCTGGGACCCCACATGCTGCCCTGCCTGCTCAGGTGCTGCCCCTTGGCACGAGGGGTTTTCCCTGGGCATTTTCTGGGAGCAGTGCTCTGTGCCCAGGTGCCTCCGGCTGCTCCCCAGCTCCTGCCGGATGCTCCGACCATTGTCCCTGGAGGGACACTGGGGATGCCCCCATTGCCCCTCTGGACCAGCAGCTCCCTGCACAGCTGTGCCCGGGGAACCCTCGGAGAGCGGCCTCTGGCAGGAGCCGCCCCCTCCTCATCCTGGCCGCTCACACCTGGGGCTGCTGCGGGCTGTGGGGTCAGCGGCGTCGGGGGCGGGCGGGAGGCGCGTGGGCGCCGGCCAGCAGGCATCGGCGGGGACACCTCCGTGCCGCGCGCGCCGCGCCTCTCCCACGAGAGGTCCCCGCGCCCCGCGGTGCCGTGCCGGGCTCTCGTTCCCCCCCCCCCGCGCCGCCGCCGCCCCCCGCTCCCTCCGGCCCGGGGAGCTGCAGGAAAACGCAAAAGCATCGAGGAAGAGCGGGCACCGGAGCTGCCCGAGCCATCGGCTTGCCCGAAGGGCGGCGGCTGCCCGCAGCCGGGAGCAGCCACCAAGGATGGAGCTGCTGTTTGCCGGGAGGTGAGAGCTGGGGGCAGCCGGAGCCGGAGGCAGGCTTTCCCCGGGAGGTGGGAGCTGGGGGCAGCCGGAGCCGGAGGCAGGCTTTCCCCGGCAGGAGGGGCCGGGAGGATTTCAGCTCGCAGCGGCTCTCGGTGGGTGCTGGATGGAGCCCGGGCTGAGCCAGGTGGCCGGTGCGGGTGCTGTTCCTGTCCCCAGGCGCCGATGAAATGGCAGCTCGGAGCAGCCTCGTGTGTCTGTGTGGAAGCAGCTCCGATGCTGGCAGCCAAATCAAATCAAATTGCTGTCAGATTTGTATTAAATGTGGTGTTTAAATCTGGGACTGCTCAGCTCCCCGGGTGGGAAAGTGCTTGGAGTAGCCAAGCTGAGCCGTTGTTGAGAATTCCAAGCATTGTGTCTTTACTCTCCTTAATACAGCGTTTAAATAATTGATACTTGATGGAGACAGTATCAGGGGGATTTGTTAGAGGGGCAGGGATGTTTTTTCACCTGGCAGTGTGTTAGGATAGTCAAGACTCCTTATGTCAAAATTAATTGATCTTCCTTCTTTTCCTTTTTTTTTCCTTTCTAGGTTGTGGCTGAGTGGGAAGAATATTTCGGATAAAGAAATGAAATGCACGAGGGAAGCTTCGTGTTCCCGTGGAGATGCTTTAGGCGCGTGCAGCTTCTGAGCTGCACCGAAACTTGAGGCTCCCACAGAAGCTTCCTGGTAAGCCTGAGTGGGTTTACTGCATGGGGGTTCCAGTCACTGCTGGACATACTCTGAAGTCCTGGGAAAACATGGAACAATAGCTCTGAGTGGAAAAAATATATGCTCAGCATTCTCTAGGGAAAATTATAGTTGGCCTGTAAGTGTACCCCCACGTCTGCATTGGTTAAAAAGTCAGTCCCACACACTTTCCTGGCTGGTGTGAAGTTGTATAGTTCATCAGATCTGATCCAGTGTGTAAAGAAATGTTTACTGTGGACTTTCAGGAGATTATCAGCAGTCCTGGGAGGCTGCTGAACTTGATCTCCCTGGATTGACAGAATGAATCCACATAGGATGCAGAGCAGGATGTGGTTTCTCAAACAGAATAGTGACATTCTTGAAGGAGGCTACAAGCAATTTGCTTGTTCCGGGCAATTTGCGAGCGTGAGGCAGAGCAAAATGGGTGCAATTGGACTCTGCAAATGCAGTTCAGGCAGACGTTGATCTTTTAACTTTTCCATTGCAGGTGCGAATTCTTGGGCATTTGTGAGTCTGCCTTGACTTGCAGGGATTGAAGGGTTTAGGTGTGGAATTGTTTGGCCAGCTTGCTCCAAGGCATCGTGTACTTCTGGAAGTGCCACACACCTCGCAGGACCGAGGAGCTGCTGGCTGGGTGCTGGTTCTGCTCTGCCCTGGGAACTGGGAGCCCCTGGGAGGGCTGGGGGTGACACCTGGAGATGGGCTGGGGAAGCCTGGAATTGTATCTCAGCACTTTTCTATGCAGCTCTATGGACCGGTGTGTGCTGAACGAAGCGGCTCTTCAGCACAATAAATTCAGCAGTTTGGAAAAACCATGGAATATCTCCGAGTTAATGATGGGAGAGGGTTGGGGCTGCTCCCTGATAACGTGCAGGGCTCGGGGGTGCAAAACGAAGATGGGGAGAGGAGTGGGGGCTGCTCCTCGTTGTCGGGGCGCCGCGGGCGCTGCGCAGCCTTCCCCTTTTACTTCCCAATTCCTCATTTTGTGCCTCCTTTTCCCTTGGGGATGTGCCCGGGCCGCATTCCAGCGGCCGCCGTGGGACAGCGCCTGCGGGCGGCGGGGTTTCCCGCGTGATTGACGGGCCCAGCGGCCAATGGGAAGGCGGGGCGGGCCGAGGGCTGGCCAATGGGGAGGCGGCTCGGGGCTGCGCGTGGCCAGTTGGAATCGGCGGGAGCGGTTGGGGCGGGCGGGCACGGACGGGCCCGGGCGGTGAGCGAGGAGCGGGAGAGCGGGATGGGGAACGGGACGGGGAACGGGATGGGGGAACGGGATGGGGAACGGGATGGGGGAGCGGGGGAACGGGATGGGGGAACGGGACGGGGAACGGGATGGGGAACTGGGGAACGGGATGGGGAGCGGCATCATATTTATTTTTATTTTTGGGTTTAATATTATTTCTATGTCTAATTTTTCCTTTCCCTTCCCTTCCCTTTCCCTTTCTCTCTTCCACCTTTCTTTCCCTTTCCCTTTCCCTTCACACTCCCTTTCTCTTTCTCTTTTCCATCTCTTTCTTTCCCTGATTCCTGAATTTTTTTTGCCCCAGAATCCACAGCCCAAGCCACGTGCACACACTGCAGATGTGAAGTGTATTTTTACTGCCAGCAAGCACCTGGGAATAAAAAAACCTCAGCCCCAAAGCTTGATGTCTAAACAGCAACACAGAAGTTCTAAACCAGCTGTCTGGATTTGAAAAGACATATGTCTTTGGAAGTGAACATAGAGTTCAACCTGATGTAGTGATCGACTTAGGTTCAGCTTAAAAAAGGCCCTACCGACATTTTATTGTATCTAATCCCTGCTTTCCCCTGCGTTTTAGTTCTTGCCTCTCGGCCCACTCTGTTTCACGGGGCTGTACATGGTAAAACACTTCCCTGTGTGCTTTCTGGGTTTGAGCTGCCCTGCCCCGGCACGTAGGGTCACGGTTAAGTAGAAGAGTTATAAAACTTAGTGGTTCATCTCTTTTTCATGGGTTTTTGGGCAGAAGACTTATGGGCCCGGTGTGGGAATAACTCCCAGCCCTCGGCGTCTCGTTGACCGCCTCCCGTTGTCTCGCAGGTCCCCGAGGCGGCTCCGGATCTCCGCGGTCACCGACGCTGCCGATTTTCCCGGCGCGCGCCGTTCGACGTCGAGGAGCGGCATCCAGAAGCTGTGTCGGAGCATCTCCATGGCTGGGATGTTTGGAGTAAGGGCTGCAGTCAGGGTGTAAGCTGAAGGGTGTGTGACTGTGTGTGTGTGTGCCTGTGTCTGTCTGCCTGCGAGAAGAGTGCGGGTGTGGAATGGTCCTAACCTTGTGTGTGTGAGTTTTGCCTTTCAGGCTTTTCAGCTGCTTTTTAAACTCAGAGTAAAAACAACCCAGCTGCGCTGTCTGGGGATGTTTTCCCTCCCGGCTGGGTTTGTTTATCTGGGACCCGGCCGGTCTGTGAGGTGCCGTTCATCGCCAGGGTTTGGGTGCCGACCGTGCCGGGGATTTGTCAGGCGGGATGATTTTGGGGCTCCCGGGAACCGCGTTCCCATGGGGTGCTCTCGAGACGAGAGCGAGGGTGGGTTTGTGTGTCAGCTGAAGGAGGTGTGTGGTGGATGAGTGTTTTCTTCTCCCTGTGCTGCTGTTGTTTTGGGTTTCCTGAAACAATAAAATGTAATGAATTTTCCAGAAATAGAACAATTGTTCCATTGTACTGATAGGGGGTTGGCTTGTGTTGCTCTGTGTTGGTGTTTGCTGCTGCACTTGCACATATTGCTCTGTATGTCAATTGGACTTTGACCAGTGTGCATATGGATTGTATTTGTGCTTGTGCTTATGTTGTTATTTCCACTTGCTTTGTTGAAGTGTAAATAAAAAACCCTCGTTCAGTAAAGTTGAATAAACCCTAATAAAGATACCCCCCCTCCCCCCTTTTGGTTGCTCTCTTCCTTTGGTGTGGTTTAGTAATTTTTTCGCCGTATTTCTTGCTTTGCTGCTCTGCTTTGCTTTACTTTTCAGTCTATTCCTCCCTTGACTTTTTCTAACTCTTTATCTTTTTCTCACTGTTTAACTGTTTCTGGATGTCTCTGTCACTCTATTTCTCAGTTTCTTTTTTTCTCTTCAACACTAATTCTCTTTTAAACTCGATTTCTTTTTCTCTCAAACCCTATTCTGTTTCTCTATTCCTTTTTCTCTCTATTTTTCTTTCTCTTTCTTTGTGACTCTGACTTTCTTTCTCTCTGACTTTCTTTCTTTTCTCTGACTTTCTCTCTCCGACTTTGACTTTCTCTCTCTGACTTTGACTTTCTTTCTCTCTCTCTCTCTGACTTTGACTTTCAAACTACCTTTCTCACCTTCCCTCCTTTGTTCATTTTTACCTTTCTACCTTTGTTTGTTTCTGTAGCAGCTTGGAAAAAAACAGAGACCACTCTTTCTTCAGGCATGATCTGCCCCAGTCTTTGGTTAACAGAGCACAGAGGTGTTCAGTGCCATCGTGAGTCTTTAGGGCTGTGGCTCCTGCAGAGGTCCTTGGTGCTCTGATGGACGTGCTCCAAGCGTCCATCCTGGACTCCTGTATCGGGGGCGAGAAGGAAAGCATGTTTTTCCATGTCACAATTCTGACTTCTGCTACTGTGCGCGTAGTAGCCTTTCGCTGTGCGCTACCCTCACCTGCCAGGTCGTTTGCACCGCGCTGACCTGCGTTGTTTCAAACGTTCGTCTTGCGCGTTGCTGCACTCCTCCCGAACCCAAGCACGGGCTGGGCTCTTCTCCTTCTCGCTAACACCGCAAGTAAGAACACCGCACCCGTGCATGTGAACTCAGCAGCGCCGTGCACGTGCAGTTAAAAAGCAGTAATAAAACTCCTCAAACCTAAAAAAACCCCAGCAAAAATACCTGCACATAAGCGGCAGAACTCAAAAAAGCAAAGGAATGAGCAACGACTTGGAGAGCGGCACACGCGCAGTAAATTGAGAAGCCGTGCCCGTGCAGTAACGCGGAAAACCGCACGGGTGCAATGACAGAAAGCGACGTGCGCGCAGGGAAGCGGGAGAGCTGCGTGGTGCTGCTCGCTGCTTCCACCTGCTGGTGCACAGGAGGCACTACAGCCACCCCGGGGAGCAGCTGCAGGCGCGCATTGGCCCAACGATGCCGGCTGAAGAAAGCTGCGCGTGTGCAGGGAGCGGCCGCAGCTACCCACGCGCAGCGCCGCGGGAAGGCCGTGCGGGCGCGGCGGCTTTTTACGCTCGGTGCTGCCGCTCAGGGGGTAACATCCCGTACCGCAGGCCACGACCTCACGATTTCCGTGGGTGCCGCCGCCTCATGCTTGTCCCGGCCGTGTGGGGCTTCAGTGGCCAGAGCGCAAATCGCGGAGTGGTGGCGCTGCTGCCGCCAGGCATTCGCGGTCCTGTTGCTCGGATGGTGGGCACGTTCTGTAGGGGATAAAACGAACGTTTTGGGGGTAAAATGTGAGTTAATTTGTATGGGAGGAAATGAACGTTTTGAGGTAAAATCGGGGCAATGAGTAGGTGACATTTTGGGATGAAAATTGAGGTTCTTATCGGTAGGGGACAGACAGAGACAATTTGAGGGAAAAGACCTGAGCTAATCTGTGAGGGACAGAATGAACGTTTAGAAGGTACATACGAGGAAAACTACAGGGGACAGAGTGAAAATTTTGGTTTTAATATAAGAAGGGCAGCGCGCCCGCGCATGCGCAGTAGGCAGCGCGCCCGCGCATGCGCAGTAGCCACCGGGCCCGCGCATGCGCAGTAGGCAGCGCGCCCGCGCATGCGCAGTAGCCACCGGGCCCGCGCATGCGCAGTAGGCAGCGCGCCCGCGCATGCGCAGTAGGCAGCGCGCCCGCGCATGCGCAGTAGCCACCGCGCCCGCGCATGCGCAGTAGGCAGCGCGCCCGCGCATGCGCAGTAGGCAGCGCGCCCGCGCATGCGCAGTAGCCACCGGGCCCGCGCATGCGCAGTAGCCACCGGGCCCGCGCATGCGCAGTAGCCACCGGGCCCGCGCATGCGCAGTAGCAACCGCGCCCGCGCATGCGCAGTAGCCACCGGGCCCGCGCATGCGCAGTAGCAACCGCGCCCGCGCATGCGCAGTAGCCACCGGCCCGCGCATGCGCAGTAGCAACCGCGCCCGCGCATGCGCAGTAGCCACCGGGCCCGCGCATGCGCAGTAGCCACCGGGCCCGCGCATGCGCAGTAGCAACCGCGCCCGCGCATGCGCAGTAGCCACCGGGCCCGCGCGGGCGTGCCCGCTCGGGGGCCGCGCGCAGTGGGGCAGCGCGCCCGCGCATGATGCGCAGAGGTTTCTTTCGGACCTGGGCTGCATTTCCATCCCCTGCTCTGGGAGTCACCAGGTGCGTTAGGAGCGAGCCGATCCCGCTCCCTGAGACACAAGGGCTTGCTCGAGGAGACCGTTCCTGTTCCTCTGTTCCAGCCACTCTGCTCTCCCCAAAACACCCATTTCCTCGGAGCTCCTCTGCAACTGCATTTCCATGGACCCAGGGCTCCAGAAGCTGCAGAGTCCTGCAATGGGGTTTCTTTGGGAAGGGACCTTAAGCTCTTGCAGTTCCACCTCTGTCATGAGAATTTCAGGGCTCTAAGACTCACAGAACCATTTGGGCTTGGAAGGACCTTCAAGCTCATCCAGTGCCAGCACTGCCACGGGCAGGGACACCTCCCACTGTCCCGGGCTGCTCCCAGCCCCAGTGTGCAGCCTGGCCTGGAACATTCCAGGGCATCCAGGGGCAAATCCTCCTCTCTGGGCAGACAGAATGAGCTAAACCTGGCTATTCCTGAGGGAGTGATGGCAGCACAGCCGAGTCCTGCATCCCTGATTCCCACGGGGTTGTGGTTTGGGGATTTCTTTTCCATCCATTAAAGCTCCTTTCTAGTTCCGGGAGCTGGAAGTTTGGGAGGATGTGACACCTGGCATTAGAGCCCCCATTCCAGCAGCATCCATTGCACCTGAACGTTGTGCTCGAGTCCACTTTAGACTCAGCCCAGTTTTGATTAAGTCTACCAAGGCTTTTGAGGCCATGAGATGTTGCCTGGAAATCAGAAAATGCCAAAGGGGACTGGAGATCCGTGTTGGAATCACGGGATCGCTGCTGCAGAGGGGAGGTGGAATTCAAAACCCCTCATGAAGAGAATATGTGCAGAGTTTTGACTGAAATATAACTGTTTAACGAGCTCCAAATTGTGTGCTTTATTATATAAACATTCTATTTGCAGGAGAATATCTGGAAAAGACCTTTGGGATCGCCAAGTCCAACCCTCAACCCAGCCCCACCAGCACGCTCCCCAGCCACCCCTGTCCTCCAGCGCCACATCCACGGTTTTTGAAGCCTTGCAGGGATGGCGTCTCCACCCCTGGCCCGGCCTTGGTCATCCAGGGACAAGGATTCCTCTGCTTTTGCAGGAAGAGGGAAGGGGAAGCGTTTCCCTCGCAGATGGGACAGAAACGTGTTCCACAGGCTCCAGGCGTGGGTGAGTGACAGCTGAAGGCTGAGCCACGGTGAGCAGCAGAGCTAATTACCACCTTCCCCCAGTGCTCTAATTACCACCTTCCCCCAGTGCTCTAATTAGCACCTCCCTCAGCTCACCCTTCCACCCAGCCACTTCCTCAAGCCTGTTTTTCAGGGGTTTTGTCACCCGGCATTCGGCTGCCGCGCAGCTTTGTCCTCCAGGTGCTGCTCCTGCCCGGAATTGGACCCAAGGGGATGGAAAACGCCGTGGTTCCAGTGGGATTTGGGTCTCCGGCACATCCCGCCCACTGTGCCCTCAGCCTGGTGCCCCCAGCCACAGGGAAAGGGAGCAGGTGGTGTAATCCCCCACCTAATCCTAAAGATTTCTCTCCAGGAATGCCGGGGCCTCCCAGCTCAGCAGAGCATTCCCTGGTGCCAGGCGCTTCCTCACACACAGGGAAAAGGTGGAAACCCAACGCTTTTCCCAAAAGCCCAAAATATTCCCCAATGTGGCAGCCGGGAGCTGAGGGAACGGGCACCTTCCCCTTCTGTCTGGGTGCCTGCGGCAGCTCCGAGGTGTTGCTCGGGGATTTGCAGTGTTGGGATCCTGCAGGGCCAGGGAAGTGCTTTGGGCCCCTTCATCCGTGCAGGGAAAAGCAGATATTCCATTAACCCCTTAGAGACCATTGCAGGAGCTTCCTGGGAGAACTGGGAATGGGGATCCATAGGGGGATTGACTCCCAATTAATGCTGTCAGAAACCCTTCAGCCACCCCAAACCACCCCAAACCTTCCACAAACAAACCTGGAGGAGAACCCAGGGCCTCCTTGTGCCCTGGCCGTGTCACACCCTGGCAGTGCCACTCTGTGCTTCCCCTTCTTTGGGCCAGAATTGTTCCCAGAATGATAAACCCGGAGGGAAGTGTTTCCACCTGGGAAAGTGAGGCTGTTCCCACACCACCCTCCTATTTATTTCATGAGGAATTTTGAAATTTTGGTTTTCTGCTCCAGCCAGGAACAGAAGAAAGTTTGGGCAGCAAAAAAAATCTGAAGTTGAATCAGATCTTAAGCCTGGATTTAAAATGGATCACATTAAAAGAACCCAAAAAATCCAGAAAAGAATGAAAGAATTCGTAATTCTCTTTCTGATCTCCCTCTGCTGCATCCCTGTCCTCCCATCCACTCTTCCCATCTCCAATTATAGATCCCTCCAGGCAGAACCCTGCCAGTGTTTCTGTCAGGGAAGTGCCAAGCCCATCCACAATGCTTTACAAATAATCACAGGGAACACAGATTTTGTGAAATATTGAAGCTTTTGCTGTTAAAAAAAATGAAGTCTCTCTGCCATATCAGCCACGATGAAATGTCAGTGTGCCACCCTTCCCCAAGTAACATCCTTCCCTCTGTCACTCTCGCTCTGGCACATGGCAGGCCGGGATCATCTCCTCCTTCCCACAGGGAAGGAGTTGGGTTTAAATTCGAGACACAAACTTGGACAAAATTGAATGTCTGAGGTGTGTAAGAATAAGGGAAAATCGTCTCAGATCTTCTTCAGCTGCCTTTGTTTCCTGCCCTGTAACTCTTCACTCCCTGAAATGACTCAGAACTTCTGTCCCTGTTCCCTGGGAGCAGAGCCCGCCCCCCCCCCCCCCCCCCCAGCTGCCCCCTCCTGTCAGGGAACTCCAGAGAGAGAAAAGGTCTCTCTGGAGCCTCCTTTTCTCCAGGCTGAGCCCCTGGGAGAGCAGGGATTGAGCAGGTGTGGGGGCTGAGGTGCTCCAGCTTTAAGGTCTCACTCTGAGAGCATTCTGAGTTTGTTTCCAGGCTGGAAATGGTGCCTGGAATTTTGGGTGGCCAACGGGGATCTCGAGGATTTGAGGTGGCAGCTGGGAGAGAAACCTGCTGCCCAAATGGTACTGGAGGTTATTTCCCTCTCTCTGGAATCTCTGTCAATTAAGAGCCCAGCCTTCTCCGGGGCTGCAGTTGCATTATTTGCTTTCACCTCCGATCTGCCCGAGGTGGAGTGAACTCCTCTGGAGCTGGCAAACGCCAACAGATCCCATCTCCACAGAGTTAAGGGATGGAATTGTATTTCTCTTAACCTCTTTTGACCGGGAAGTTGGGATTTTCCCCCTCTGCCTGATCCCTGTTTCTCCTTTCTCGAGTCTTGAGTTGTTTTGGGGAGCAGAAGGTTCAGGGCTGTGCCCCTGAAGCAGCTCTGGCTGTGTGAACACAGCAACTTTCTGCAAGTTAAATCTGCTGCTATTTCTGTATTTGAAAAGGAGCTGAAATGCCAGTGGTGATGTAATGTTCATTTACATTTAGGGTCTGTTTCTATTTATTTTTGCTCCTATTAACTTCATCTTGATTCCAACAGTTTGGGGTTTGTTTTTTTTTTACCCGCTGAGGCTCTCTTTGCTGTGAACAGCTCGTTTTTTACTTCAAGCCTGCCAGATTTCCTGCCTTATCGAGTCCATGAATGAAGAAGAATGACAGGTAGAAGGGGAAATGGATGTCTCCTCCCCAAGGGAAGGCTCCTGAATTGGATAGGAGCCGTTTCTCTAGGAACTGCTGCCTCTGGTTGCCGCTGGAATGGCTCTGGAAGGAGCTTGGAGGGGATCATTCACCTCGGCTTTGTCCCGGGTGTGCAGAGCTGGGGAGATGCTTTCGGGCTGAGAGATTTCCTGTGCCATCTTCCATGAACATGAAGAGAGGTGGATTAAAAGTGCCTGCAGAGCTCTGATGTGCAGCCTGTGGCTCCCTGCTCCCACTGCTGCGACGCTCAAGGAGTTTCTCAGCCCCAGAGCAGGAGAAAAAGGCAGAAAATCATGGAATCCTGGGGTTGTTGAGGCTGGCAAAGGCCTTTAGCATCATCAAGTCCAAACATCAACCACCACCATGGTCACACCAACCCATGACCTCAAGTGCCATGTATTTATCCATACATATTTATCCCTACATATTTATCCCTATATTTATCCATATGTTTATCCATGTATTTACCCATGTATTTATTCCTATATTTACCTATGTATTTACCCAGGTATTTTATGAACACTCAAGTGCCATATCCATGTATTTTATGAGCACTTCCAGGGTTGGTGACTCCACCACTGCCCTGGGCAGCTGTTCCAGCGCTGGACAACCCTTCCCATGCTGGGCCAGGAGATGGATTCTGGAAATGCAGACTCTGAGGAGCTGGGGATTAAGGCAGCATTGGATTCCTTTATTCTCCCAGAAGGATAAAGGAGATTTATCCCCAGACGAACCAGAGGTGATCACACTGAGGTCATCAGTGGGATTTCTTCCTTACTCCCACAAATACCCACTGGGGTGACAGAGTTCCCTACAAGGGCGGTGTTGGAAGGAGCTGCTGGAATGTTTTGCTGTTTATTGGGATCCACAGGATGTTTGGTGTCTCTCAGAGCTGTTCCAGGCTTTCCACAGACCCAAACGCTCCTCACACTTCTCCTCAGAGTAGAGAGGTTTCCCAGAGTGCTGGTTTTTAATTTCAGATGCTGGGATAACGACACGGCTTCAGGAGGCAGGAGACTCATTGTGCTGTGCCTCAGTCCAGGCAGGGACAACCCCCAGCTAATAAAAACCTCTTTAAAGCACAAAAAGTCCCATTAAGCTGATATTATAAAGGCTGCAAATTGAAGCAGGCCTCAATCAGAAAGCAGCAGAATTTAATTCCTCCCCCTTGCCCATTTGCATGATGATCTCCTTCCTAATGGCCCATCTACGCTTTTCCCACAGAAGTGCTGTCCCGAGGTTGGAGATGGTTCCAGCTTTATGGAGCTTTGATCTTTATCTGCTTTTACTTTTTACAGGGCACAGAACCCGAGAGTGGCAGCTGCTTTCCTCTTGTTCCTCCTGTGGCAGTGAACTGCTCTTCCCGAGGACGGCTGCAGGAATTCTCAGGCAGCAGAACGTATGGAATGCCAGGCACGCTACAGAATTCCAGTGGGAGCAGCAGGAACTTCTGTTCTTTACTGGCAGGGCTGTGCCATGAAGGGGAGCTCGGAGATATTGGTCAGCTCAGGGAATGAGCCTGGCTCATGGTAAGGAAATTCACTGTGCAGTTACTTCGGGCCCTTCTCCTTCTCCTCCTCCTCCTTCTCCTCCTTCTCCTCCTTCTCCTCCTCCTTCTCCTTCTCCTCCTCCTTCTCCTTCTCCTTCTCCTTCTCCTTCTCCTTCTCCTTCTCCTTCTCCTTCTCCTTCTCCTTCTCCTTCTCCTTCTCCTTCTCCTTCTCCTTCTCCTTCTCCTTCTCCTTCTCCTTCTCCTTCTCCTTCTCCCTCTCTTCCCAACACCAGTTCCAGACCTCAGTATAATCCATGTTCCCACAGCCTGACCTTGCAGTTTTCCCAGTTTAGCAGCCCCAGCCACACTTGCAGCCTCTCTGTCTGGACTTTGTCTTGCTGAAATCTCCCTTTGTTGATCCTTTGCTGCCTCACCTTTTATCCAGCAATAACGTGCAGTGGGTGGAAGCTTCTCAGAATTCCCTCCCTGTTCCACTGGAAACATTCCCAAGTGGAAGCAGCTGCACTGCCCATCAGCACTTGCCTGCTTTTAGGGGTGGTTGAGGCATGAAGGATGCAACAAATGGAGTTGGCTCCAAGGGGATGAAATGCTCCCCCTGAGGCTGCTCAGAGAGCTGGAGCTGAGGAATCCGGGTGGGAATCACTCCAAGAAAAAGGAAGGAAAAGAGAGCAGAGGAACAGGGATGCAATTCCAACCTCTCCAAGGACTGGGATGGGCACATTCACCAACACCATTTAATCTAGACACGATTTCTTCTTTGCCTCTGGCTGCCAGGAGCAGGATGAGCAGTTTAATGAGTTTAAATAGTGAATAGTTTAATTAGCTGGAAGAGACTGGATCAATAGCTGCTTAAACAAACAACTGGATCCCTGTTTCCAAGCTTGGATGTAGTTTTGGAAGGTTCCTGGCAGTTTGGCAGGGATTAGTGATGCTGAGAATGTGCTTTTTTGTGGGTTTGGGGCTTTTACTCCTGTTCACGTGGCTGCTCTTTTTCTTGTTGAGTGGAAAACAGGAGGGAAAGAGCAACGATGGAAGGAATTCCACTCTTGCTGCTTGAAGGGATGGATCAGGAAGGGAACAGGCTGCAGGGAATTTGGAGTGCAAACTGAGAGCTCTCCGATATTTTCGGCTCAGTCAGTCCATCAGTGCTTGGTGGCTGTTTAGGCCACGTGCAAGGTGAATGATGGTGCACATGGCAGAGCTGCTGGTGGCTCTTTCCCCTGCCCGGCTGTCAGTCACCCTGCAGGGTGCTGGAGCAGCGTGCCAGAGGCCGTGGATCCTATGGATCCCATGGATCCCAGGGGCGTGATCAGGAGCCTGGGCCTGCTGGCCACTCCTTGCTCTCTCTTATCCTGATTTTTCAGCTCTGCAGCGAATCCAGCTTGAGTTTTTCAACCCCCTAGAAACCCAGGGGTTTTTTTTTCTCAACCCTTTCATGTCTGTTCTCAGATCTGGGATTTAAATCCAGCCCTTATCAAAGCACCCCGTGACCAGGCAGGCCCTGAATCCCAGCAGGGATCTGATAAAGAGGGACCTGACATCCTAAAGAAACCCTTTGAAATCCTGCTGGGATTGATTTGTATCCATAATGGAGCCCCGAGCTCTCTGCCAGGGAGAGATGAAGCTGCTCCTTTGCTTTATTATCCTCAGGCCCTTCCCAGCTTTGAGGGAAATTCAGTCCCTCTTCAAGCCCCAAAATCATGGAAAAGCTCCTTTGTATCCTCTCCACAGCCCCTACGTGGATTAATCAACTTTTTATTTGATATGGTGTCATTCTCCTTTTTTTTCCATGGCTAAAACTCCACGGTGAGCAATCAGAGCAGAAATAGGAAATGCAGGAGTCTTGGATTCCACAGTGGGATTAACTTCCCTTTTCTGCTCTCTTTCAGGACAGGAAAAACCACTGAACTCGCCCCATCTTTGGGACCAAGAGCTTTGGTGTTGGAGTAGGCAAAGCCAGCTAGGGCCCCCCTTGTCCTGCCCATGGTGTGGGTCAGGGACAGGCTCCTCTTCTCCTCTGTGCTGGGATGAACTGCCTAGGGAATGCTATTACTGACAGCCCGGTCCTAGCCCCGGCTACTGGAAATGGGCGGAGGTGAAGAGGCAAGTGCCAGAGTTGCTTGGGGATGATGGAATTGTGGTGTTTGGCTGTGCCCAGAGGGGCAGGTTGGGCATTTCTGTGTGTCTGAGGACCGGTTTGGGTGCTGGGGAGCCCGGGGAGCCGAGCTCTCAGTGCATTCCCAGCTCACCCGGGGGTGGGAGCTGGTGCAGGGCTCTGGTCGGGCTCGGGGCAGGCCCTGGCCCCGGCACAGACACGCTGGGGTGCTTTGGGGCCGCTTGGGGAGCAATGGGAAGAAAATGAGGGATGGTGCTGGGCGGAGCGATCAGCCTGTGCTCGTGTCAGCGCAGCCGTGCAGGGCCCTGGGATCTGGGTAAAACACCGGCTCTCCTGGTGTTCAGGGAAGCAAGGTCTGTATTTATCCATACATATTTATCCCTACATATTTATCCCTATATTTATCCATGGATTATCCATATATGTTTATCCATATACATTTATCCATATTTTTATCCACGTATGTACCCATGAATTTATCCCTATATTTACGCATGTATTTCCCCAGGTATTTTATGAACACTCAAGTGCCATATCCATGTATTTTATGAGCACTTCCAGGGTTGGTGACTCCACCACTGCCCTGGGCAGCTGTTCCAGCGCTGGACAACCCTTCCCATGCTGGGCCAGGAGATGGATTCTGGAAATGCAGACTCTGAGGAGCTGGGGATTAAGGCAGCATTGGATTCCTTTATTCTCCCAGAAGGATAAAGGAGATTTATCCCCAGACGAACCAGAGGTGATCACACTGAGGTCATTAGTGGGATTTCTTCCTTACTCCCACAAATACCCACTGGGGTGACAGAGTTCCCTACAAGGGCGGTGTTGGAAGGAGCTGCTGGAATGTTTTGCTGTTTATTGGGATCCACAGGATGTTTGGTGTCTCTCAGAGCTGTTCCAGGCTTTCCACAGACCCAAACGCTCCTCACACTTCTCCTCAGAGTAGAGAGGTTTCCCAGAGTGCTGGTTTTTAATTTCAGATGCTGGGATAACGACACGGCTTCAGGAGGCAGGAGACTCATTGTGCTGTGCCTCAGTCCAGGCAGGGACAACCCCCAGCTAATAAAAACCTCTTTAAAGCACAAAAAGTCCCATTAAGCTGATATTATAAAGGCTGCAAATTGAAGCAGGCCTCAATCAGAAAGCAGCAGAATTTAATTCCCCCCCCTTGCCCATTTGCATGATGATCTCCTTCCTAATTGCCCATCTACGCTTTTCCCACAGAAGTGCTGTCCCGAGGTTGGAGATGGTTCCAGCTTTATGGAGCTTTGATCTTTATCTGGTTTTACTTTTTACAGGGCACAGAACCCGAGAGTGGCAGCTGCTTTCCTCTTGTTCCTCCTGTGGCAGTGAACTGCTCTTCCCGAGGACGGCTGCAGGAATTCTCAGGCAGCAGAACGTATGGAATGCCAGGCACGCTACAGAATTCCAGTGGGAGCAGCAGGAACTTCTGTTCTTTACTGGCAGGGCTGTGCCATGAAGGGGAGCTCGGAGATATTGGTCAGCTCAGGGAATGAGCCTGGCTCATGGTAAGGAAATTCACTGTGCAGTTACTTCGGGCCCTTCTCCTTCTCCTCCTCCTCCTCCTCCTCCTCCTCCTCCTCCTCCTCCTCCTCCTTCTCCTCCTCCTTCTCCTCCTCCTCCTCCTTCTCCTTCTCCTTCTCCTTCTCCTTCTCCTTCTCCTTCTCCTTCTCCTTCTCCTTCTCCTTCTCCTTCTCCTTCTCCTTCTCCTTCTCCTTCTCCTTCTCCTTCTCCTTCTCCTTCTCCTTCTCCTTCTCCTTCTCCTTCTCCTTCTCCTTCTCCTTCTCCTTCTCCTTCTCCCTCTCTTCCCAACACCAGTTCCAGACCTCAGTATAATCCATGTTCCCACAGCCTGACCTTGCAGTTTTCCCAGTTTAGCAGCCCCAGCCACACTTGCAGCCTCTCTGTCTGGACTTTGTCTTGCTGAAATCTCCCTTTGTTGATCCTTTGCTGCCTCACCTTTTATCCAGCAATAACGTGCAGTGGGTGGAAGCTTCTCAGAATTCCCTCCCTGTTCCACTGGAAACATTCCCAAGTGGAAGCAGCTGCACTGCCCATCAGCACTTGCCTGCTTTTAGGGGTGGTTGAGGCATGAAGGATGCAACAAATGGAGTTGGCTCTAAGGGGATGAAATGCTCCCCCTGAGGCTGCTCAGAGAGCTGGAGCTGAGGAATCCGGGTGGGAATCACTGCAGGAAAAAGGAAGGAAAAGAGAGCAGAGGAACAGGGATGCAATTCCAACCTCTCCAAGGACTGGGATGGGCACATTCACCAACACCATTTAATCTAGACACGATTTCTTCTTTGCCTCTGGCTGCCAGGAGCAGGATGAGCAGTTTAATGAGTTTAAATAGTGAATAGTTTAATTAGCTGGAAGAGACTGGATCAATAGCTGCTTAAACAAACAACTGGATCCCTGTTTCCAAGCTTGGATGTAGTTTTGGAAGGTTCCTGGCAGTTTGGCAGGGATTAGTGATGCTGAGAATGTGCTTTTTTGTGGGTTTGGGGCTTTTACTCCTGTTCACGTGGCTGCTCTTTTTCTTGTTGAGTGGAAAACAGGAGGGAAAGAGCAACGATGGAAGGAATTCCACTCTTGCTGCTTGAAGGGATGGATCAGGAAGGGAACAGGCTGCAGGGAATTTGGAGTGCAAACTGAGATCTCTCCGATATTTTCGGCTCAGTCAGTCCATCAGTGCTTGGTGGCTGTTTAGGCCACGTGCAAGGTGAATGATGGTGCACATGGCAGAGCTGCTGGTGGCTCCTTCCCCTGCCCGGCTGTCAGTCACCCTGCAGGGTGCTGGAGCAGCGTGCCAGAGGCCGTGGATCCTATGGATCCCGTGGATCCCAGGGGCGTGATCAGGAGCCTGGGCCTGCTGGCCACTCCTTGCTCTCTCTTACCCTGATTTTTCAGCTCTGCAGCGAATCCAGCTTGAGTTTTTCAACCCCCTAGAAAACCCAGGGACCTTTCATGTCTGTTCTCAGATCTGGGATTTAAATCCAGCCCTTATCAAAGCACCCCGTGACCAGGCAGGCCCTGAATCCCAGCAGGGATCTGATAAAGAGGGACCTGACATCCTAAAGAAACCCTTTGAAATCCTGCTGGGATTGATTTGTATCCATAATGGAGCCCCGAGCTCTCTGCCAGGGAGAGATGAAGCTGCTCCTTTGCTTTATTATCCTCAGGCCCTTCCCAGCTTTGAGGGAAATTCAGTCCCTCTTCAAGCCCCAAAATCATGGAAAAGCTCCTTTGTATCCTCTCCACAGCCCCTACGTGGATTAATCAACTTTTTATTTGATATGGTGTCATTCTCCTTTTTTTTCCATGGCTAAAACTCCACGGTGAGCAATCAGAGCAGAAATAGGAAATGCAGGAGTCTTGGATTCCACAGTGGGATTAACTTCCCTTTTCTGCTCTCTTTCAGGACAGGAAAAACCACTGAACTCGCCCCATCTTTGGGACCAAGAGCTGTGGTGCTGGAGTAGGCAAAGCCAGCTAGGGCCCCCCTTGTCCTGCCCATGGTGTGGGTCAGGGACAGGCTCCTCTTCTCCTCTGCGCTGGGATGAACTGCCTAGGGAATGCTATTTCTGACAGCCCGGTCCTAGCCCCGGCTACTGGAAATGGGCGGAGGTGAAGAGGCAAGTGCCAGAGTTGCTTGGGGATGATGGAATTGTGGTGTTTGGCTGTGCCCAGAGGGGCAGGTTGGGCATTTCTGTGTGTCTGAGGACCGGTTTGGGTGCTGGGGAGCCCGGGGAGCCGAGCTCTCAGTGCATTCCCAGCTCACCCGGGGGTGGGAGCTGGTGCAGGGCTGGGTGACAGCCTCTGGTCGGGCTCGGGGCAGGCCCTGGCCCCGGCACAGACACGCTGGGGTGCTTTGGGGACGCTTGGGGAGCAATGGGAAGAAAATGAGGGATGGTGCTGGGCGGAACGGTCGGCCTGCGCTCGTGTCAGCGCAGCCGTGCAGGGCACTGGGATCTGGGTAAAACACCGGCTCTCCTGGTGTTCAGGGAAGCAAGGTCTGTATTTATCCATACATATTTATCCCTACATATTTATCCCTATATTTATCCATGGATTATCCATATATGTTTATCCATATACATTTATCCATATTTTTATCCACGTATGTACCCATGAATTTATCCCTATATTTACGCATGTATTTCCCCAGGTATTTTATGAACACTCAAGTGCCATATCCATGTATTTTATGAGCACTTCCAGGGTTGGTGACTCCACCACTGCCCTGGGCAGCTGTTCCAGCGCTGGACAACCCTTCCCATGCTGGGCCAGGAGATGGATTCTGGAAATGCAGACTCTGAGGAGCTGGGGATTAAGGCAGCATTGGATTCCTTTATTCTCCCAGAAGGATAAAGGAGATTTATCCCCAGACGAACCAGAGCTGATCACACTGAGGTCATCAGTGGGATTTCTTCCTTACTCCCACAAATACCCACTGGGGTGACAGAGTTCCCTACAAGGGCGGTGTTGGAAGGAGCTGCTGGAATGTTTTGCTGTTTATTGGGATCCACAGGATGTTTGGTGTCTCTCAGAGCTGTTCCAGGCTTTCCACAGACCCAAACGCTCCTCACACTTCTCCTCAGAGTAGAGAGGTTTCCCAGAGTGCTGGTTTTTAATTTCAGATGCTGGGATAACGACACGGCTTCAGGAGGCAGGAGACTCATTGTGCTGTGCCTCAGTCCAGGCAGGGACAACCCCCAGCTAATAAAAACCTCTTTAAAGCACAAAAAGTCCCATTAAACTGATATTATAAAGGCTGCAAATTGAAGCAGGCCTCAATCAGAAAGCAGCAGAATTTAATTCCCCCCCCTTGCCCATTTGCATGATGATCTCCTTCCTAATTGCCCATCTACGCTTTTCCCACAGAAGTGCTGTCCCGAGGTTGGAGATGGTTCCAGCTTTATGGAGCTTTGATCTTTATCTGCTTTTACTTTTTACAGGGCACAGAACCCGAGAGTGGCAGCTGCTTTCCTCTTGTTCCTCCTGTGGCAGTGAACTGCTCTTCCCGAGGACGGCTGCAGGAATTCTCAGGCAGCAGAACGTATGGAATGCCAGGCACGCTACAGAATTCCAGTGGGAGCAGCAGGAACTTCTGTTCTTTACTGGCAGGGCTGTGCCATGAAGGGGAGCTCGGAGATATTGGTCAGCTCAGGGAATGAGCCTGGCTCATGGTAAGGAAATTCCCTGTGCAGTTACTTCGGGCCCTTCTCCTTCTCCTCCTTCTCCTCCTTCTCCTCCTTCTCCTCCTTCTCCTCCTCCTCCTCCTCCTTCTCCTTCTCCTTCTCCTCTCCTTCTCCTTCTCCTCCTTCTCCTTCTCCTTCTCCTTCTCCTTCTCCTTCTCCTTCTCCTTCTCCTTCTCCTTCTCCTTCTCCTTCTCCTTCTCCTTCTCCTTCTCCTTCTCCTTCTCCTTCTCCTTCTCCTCCTTCTCCTTCTCCTTCTCCTTCTCCTTCTCCTTCTCCTTCTCCTTCTCCTTCTCCTTCTCCTTCTCCTTCTCCTTCTCCTTCTCCTCCTTCTCCTTCTCCTCCTTCTCCTCCTTCTCCTCCTTCTCCTCCTTCTCCTCCTCCTCCTCCTCCTTCTCCTCCTTCTCCTCCTTCTCCTCCTTCTCCTTCTTCTCCTTCTTCTCCTTCTCCTTCTCCTTCTCCTTCTCCTCCTTCTCCTCCTTCTCCTCCTTCTCCTCCTTCTCCTCCTTCTCCTTCTCCTTCTCCCTCTCTTCCCAACACCAGTTCCAGACCTCAGTATAATCCATGTTCCCACAGCCTGACCTTGCAGTTTTCCCAGTTTAGCAGCCCCAGCCACACTTGCAGCCTCTCTGTCTGGACTTTGTCTTGCTGAAATCTCCCTTTGTTGATCCTTTGCTGCCTCACCTTTTATCCAGCAATAACGTGCAGTGGGTGGAAGCTTCTCAGAATTCCCTCCCTGTTCCACTGGAAACATTCCCAAGTGGAAGCAGCTGCACTGCCCATCAGCACTTGCCTGCTTTTAGGGGTGGTTGAAGCATGAAGGATGCAACAAATGGAGTTGGCTCCAAGGGGATGAAATGCTCCCCCTGAGGCTGCTCAGAGAGCTGGAGCTGAGGAATCTGGGTGGGAATCACTCCAGGAAAAAGGAAGGAAAAGAGATCAGAGGAACAGGGATGCAATTCCAACCTCTCCAAGGACTGGGATGGGCACATTCACCAACACCATTTAATCTAGACACGATTTCTTCTTTGCCTCTGGCTGCCAGGAGCAGGATGAGCAGTTTAATGAGTTTAAATAGTGAATAGTTTAATTAGCTGGAAGAGACTGGATCAATAGCTGCTTAAACAAACAACTGGATCCCTGTTTCCAAGCTTGGATGTAGTTTTGGAAGGTTCCTGGCAGTTTGGCAGGGATTAGTGATGCTGAGAATGTGCTTTTTTGTGGGTTTGGGGCTTTTACTCCTGTTCACGTGGCTGCTCTTTTTCTTGTTGAGTGGCAAACAGGAGGGAAAGAGCAACGATGGAAGGAATTCCACTCTTGCTGCTTGAAGGGATGGATCAGGAAGGGAACAGGCTGCAGGGAATTTGGAGTGCAAACTGAGATCTCTCCGATATTTTCGGCTCAGTCAGTCCATCAGTGCTTGGTGGCTGTTTAGGCCACGTGCAAGGTGAATGATGGTGCACATGGCAGAGCTGCTGGTGGCTCCTTCCCCTGCCCGGCTGTCAGTCACCCTGCAGGGTGCTGGAGCAGCGTGCCAGAGGCCGTGGATCCTATGGATCCCATGGATCCCAGGGGCGTGATCAGGAGCCTGGGCCTGCTGGCCACTCCTTGCTCTCTCTTACCCTGATTTTTCAGCTCTGCAGCGAATCCAGCTTGAGTTTTTCAACCCCCTAGAAACCCAGGGACCTTTCATGTCTGTTCCCAGATCTGGGATTTAAATCCAGCCCTTATCAAAGCACCCCGTGACCAGGCAGGCCCTGAATCCCAGCAGGGATCTGATAAAGAGGGACCTGACATCCTAAAGAAACCCTTTGAAATCCTGCTGGGATTGATTTGTATCCATAATGGAGCCCCGAGCTCTCTGCCAGGGAGAGATGAAGCTGCTCCTTTGCTTTATTATCCTCAGGCCCTTCCCAGCTTTGAGGGAAATTCAGTCCCTCTTCAAGCCCCAAAATCATGGAAAAGCTCCTTTGTATCCTCTCCACAGCCCCTACGTGGATTAATCAACTTTTTATTTGATATGGTGTCATTCTCCTTTTTTTTCCATGGCTAAAACTCCACGGTGAGCAATCAGAGCAGAAATAGGAAATGCAGGAGTCTTGGATTCCACAGTGGGATTAACTTCCCTTTTCTGCTCTCTTTCAGGACAGGAAAAACCACTGAACTCGCCCCATCTTTGGGACCAAGAGCTGTGGTGCTGGAGTAGGCAAAGCCAGCTAGGGCCCCCCTTGTCCTGCCCATGGTGTGGGTCAGGGACAGGCTCCTCTTCTCCTCTGCGCTGGGATGAACTGCCTAGGGAATGCTATTTCTGACAGCCCGGTCCTAGCCCCGGCTACTGGAAATGGGCGGAGGTGAAGAGGCAAGTGCCAGAGTTGCTTGGGGATGATGGAATTGTGGTGTTTGGCTGTGCCCAGAGGGGCAGGTTGGGCATTTCTGTGTGTCTGAGGACCGGTTTGGGTGCTGGGGAGCCCGGGGAGCCGAGCTCTCAGTGCATTCCCAGCTCACCCGGGGGTGGGAGCTGGTGCAGGGCTCTGGTCGGGCTCGGGGCAGGCCCTGGCCCCGGCACAGACACGCTGGGGTGCTTTGGGGCCGCTTGGGGAGCAATGGGAAGAAAATGAGGGATGGTGCTGGGCGGAGCGATCGGCCTGCGCTCGTGTCAGCGCAGCCGTGCAGGGCCCTGGGATCTGGGTAAAACACCGGCTCTCCTGGTGTTCAGGGAAGCAAGGTCTGTATTTATCCATACATATTTATCCCTACATATTTATCCCTATATTTATCCATGGATTATCCATATATGTTTATCCATATACATTTATCCATATTTTTATCCACGTATGTACCCATGAATTTATCCCTATATTTACGCATGTATTTCCCCAGGTATTTTATGAACACTCAAGTGCCATATCCATGTATTTTATGAGCACTTCCAGGGTTGGTGACTCCACCACTGCCCTGGGCAGCTGTTCCAGCGCTGGACAACCCTTCCCATGCTGGGCCAGGAGATGGATTCTGGAAATGCAGACTCTGAGGAGCTGGGGATTAAGGCAGCATTGGATTCCTTTATTCTCCCAGAAGGATAAAGGAGATTTATCCCCAGACGAACCAGAGGTGATCACACTGAGGTCATTAGTGGGATTTCTTCCTTACTCCCACAAATACCCACTGGGGTGACAGAGTTCCCTACAAGGGCGGTGTTGGAAGGAGAAGGAGCTGCTGGAATGTTTTGCTGTTTATTGGGATCCACAGGATGTTTGGTGTCTCTCAGAGCTGTTCCAGGCTTTCCACAGACCCAAACGCTCCTCACACTTCTCCTCAGAGTAGAGAGGTTTCCCAGAGTGCTGGTTTTTAATTTCAGATGCTGGGATAACGACACGGCTTCAGGAGGCAGGAGACTCATTGTGCTGTGCCTCAGTCCAGGCAGGGACAACCCCCAGCTAATAAAAACCTCTTTAAAGCACAAAAAGTCCCATTAAGCTGATATTATAAAGGCTGCAAATTGAAGCAGGCCTCAATCAGAAAGCAGCAGAATTTAATTCCCCCCCCTTGCCCATTTGCATGATGATCTCCTTCCTAATTGCCCATCTACGCTTTTCCCACAGAAGTGCTGTCCCGAGGTTGGAGATGGTTCCAGCTTTATGGAGCTTTGATCTTTATCTGGTTTTACTTTTTACAGGGCACAGAACCCGAGAGTGGCAGCTGCTTTCCTCTTGTTCCTCCTGTGGCAGTGAACTGCTCTTCCCGAGGACGGCTGCAGGAATTCTCAGGCAGCAGAACGTATGGAATGCCAGGCACGCTACAGAATTCCAGTGGGAGCAGCAGGAACTTCTGTTCTTTACTGGCAGGGCTGTGCCATGAAGGGGAGCTCGGAGATATTGGTCAGCTCAGGGAATGAGCCTGGCTCATGGTAAGGAAATTCACTGTGCAGTTACTTCGGGCCCTTCTCCTTCTCCTCCTCCTCCTCCTCCTCCTCCTCCTCCTCCTCCTCCTCCTCCTTCTCCTCCTCCTTCTCCTCCTCCTCCTCCTTCTCCTTCTCCTTCTCCTTCTCCTTCTCCTTCTCCTTCTCCTTCTCCTTCTCCTTCTCCTTCTCCTTCTCCTTCTCCTTCTCCTTCTCCTTCTCCTTCTCCTTCTCCTTCTCCTTCTCCTTCTCCTTCTCCTTCTCCTTCTCCTTCTCCCTCTCTTCCCAACACCAGTTCCAGACCTCAGTATAATCCATGTTCCCACAGCCTGACCTTGCAGTTTTCCCAGTTTAGCAGCCCCAGCCACACTTGCAGCCTCTCTGTCTGGACTTTGTCTTGCTGAAATCTCCCTTTGTTGATCCTTTGCTGCCTCACCTTTTATCCAGCAATAACGTGCAGTGGGTGGAAGCTTCTCAGAATTCCCTCCCTGTTCCACTGGAAACATTCCCAAGTGGAAGCAGCTGCACTGCCCATCAGCACTTGCCTGCTTTTAGGGGTGGTTGAGGCATGAAGGATGCAACAAATGGAGTTGGCTCTAAGGGGATGAAATGCTCCCCCTGAGGCTGCTCAGAGAGCTGGAGCTGAGGAATCCGGGTGGGAATCACTGCAGGAAAAAGGAAGGAAAAGAGAGCAGAGGAACAGGGATGCAATTCCAACCTCTCCAAGGACTGGGATGGGCACATTCACCAACACCATTTAATCTAGACACGATTTCTTCTTTGCCTCTGGCTGCCAGGAGCAGGATGAGCAGTTTAATGAGTTTAAATAGTGAATAGTTTAATTAGCTGGAAGAGACTGGATCAATAGCTGCTTAAACAAACAACTGGATCCCTGTTTCCAAGCTTGGATGTAGTTTTGGAAGGTTCCTGGCAGTTTGGCAGGGATTAGTGATGCTGAGAATGTGCTTTTTTGTGGGTTTGGGGCTTTTACTCCTGTTCACGTGGCTGCTCTTTTTCTTGTTGAGTGGAAAACAGGAGGGAAAGAGCAACGATGGAAGGAATTCCACTCTTGCTGCTTGAAGGGATGGATCAGGAAGGGAACAGGCTGCAGGGAATTTGGAGTGCAAACTGAGATCTCTCCGATATTTTCGGCTCAGTCAGTCCATCAGTGCTTGGTGGCTGTTTAGGCCACGTGCAAGGTGAATGATGGTGCACATGGCAGAGCTGCTGGTGGCTCCTTCCCCTGCCCGGCTGTCAGTCACCCTGCAGGGTGCTGGAGCAGCGTGCCAGAGGCCGTGGATCCTATGGATCCCGTGGATCCCAGGGGCGTGATCAGGAGCCTGGGCCTGCTGGCCACTCCTTGCTCTCTCTTACCCTGATTTTTCAGCTCTGCAGCGAATCCAGCTTGAGTTTTTCAACCCCCTAGAAAACCCAGGGACCTTTCATGTCTGTTCTCAGATCTGGGATTTAAATCCAGCCCTTATCAAAGCACCCCGTGACCAGGCAGGCCCTGAATCCCAGCAGGGATCTGATAAAGAGGGACCTGACATCCTAAAGAAACCCTTTGAAATCCTGCTGGGATTGATTTGTATCCATAATGGAGCCCCGAGCTCTCTGCCAGGGAGAGATGAAGCTGCTCCTTTGCTTTATTATCCTCAGGCCCTTCCCAGCTTTGAGGGAAATTCAGTCCCTCTTCAAGCCCCAAAATCATGGAAAAGCTCCTTTGTATCCTCTCCACAGCCCCTACGTGGATTAATCAACTTTTTATTTGATATGGTGTCATTCTCCTTTTTTTTCCATGGCTAAAACTCCACGGTGAGCAATCAGAGCAGAAATAGGAAATGCAGGAGTCTTGGATTCCACAGTGGGATTAACTTCCCTTTTCTGCTCTCTTTCAGGACAGGAAAAACCACTGAACTCGCCCCATCTTTGGGACCAAGAGCTGTGGTGCTGGAGTAGGCAAAGCCAGCTAGGGCCCCCCTTGTCCTGCCCATGGTGTGGGTCAGGGACAGGCTCCTCTTCTCCTCTGCGCTGGGATGAACTGCCTAGGGAATGCTATTTCTGACAGCCCGGTCCTAGCCCCGGCTACTGGAAATGGGCGGAGGTGAAGAGGCAAGTGCCAGAGTTGCTTGGGGATGATGGAATTGTGGTGTTTGGCTGTGCCCAGAGGGGCAGGTTGGGCATTTCTGTGTGTCTGAGGACCGGTTTGGGTGCTGGGGAGCCCGGGGAGCCGAGCTCTCAGTGCATTCCCAGCTCACCCGGGGGTGGGAGCTGGTGCAGGGCTGGGTGACAGCCTCTGGTCGGGCTCGGGGCAGGCCCTGGCCCCGGCACAGACACGCTGGGGTGCTTTGGGGACGCTTGGGGAGCAATGGGAAGAAAATGAGGGATGGTGCTGGGCGGAACGGTCGGCCTGCGCTCGTGTCAGCGCAGCCGTGCAGGGCACTGGGATCTGGGTAAAACACCGGCTCTCCTGGTGTTCAGGGAAGCAAGGTCTGTATTTATCCATACATATTTATCCCTACATATTTATCCCTATATTTATCCATGGATTATCCATATATGTTTATCCATATACATTTATCCATATTTTTATCCACGTATGTACCCATGAATTTATCCCTATATTTACGCATGTATTTCCCCAGGTATTTTATGAACACTCAAGTGCCATATCCATGTATTTTATGAGCACTTCCAGGGTTGGTGACTCCACCACTGCCCTGGGCAGCTGTTCCAGCGCTGGACAACCCTTCCCATGCTGGGCCAGGAGATGGATTCTGGAAATGCAGACTCTGAGGAGCTGGGGATTAAGGCAGCATTGGATTCCTTTATTCTCCCAGAAGGATAAAGGAGATTTATCCCCAGACGAACCAGAGCTGATCACACTGAGGTCATCAGTGGGATTTCTTCCTTACTCCCACAAATACCCACTGGGGTGACAGAGTTCCCTACAAGGGCGGTGTTGGAAGGAGCTGCTGGAATGTTTTGCTGTTTATTGGGATCCACAGGATGTTTGGTGTCTCTCAGAGCTGTTCCAGGCTTTCCACAGACCCAAACGCTCCTCACACTTCTCCTCAGAGTAGAGAGGTTTCCCAGAGTGCTGGTTTTTAATTTCAGATGCTGGGATAACGACACGGCTTCAGGAGGCAGGAGACTCATTGTGCTGTGCCTCAGTCCAGGCAGGGACAACCCCCAGCTAATAAAAACCTCTTTAAAGCACAAAAAGTCCCATTAAACTGATATTATAAAGGCTGCAAATTGAAGCAGGCCTCAATCAGAAAGCAGCAGAATTTAATTCCCCCCCCTTGCCCATTTGCATGATGATCTCCTTCCTAATTGCCCATCTACGCTTTTCCCACAGAAGTGCTGTCCCGAGGTTGGAGATGGTTCCAGCTTTATGGAGCTTTGATCTTTATCTGCTTTTACTTTTTACAGGGCACAGAACCCGAGAGTGGCAGCTGCTTTCCTCTTGTTCCTCCTGTGGCAGTGAACTGCTCTTCCCGAGGACGGCTGCAGGAATTCTCAGGCAGCAGAACGTATGGAATGCCAGGCACGCTACAGAATTCCAGTGGGAGCAGCAGGAACTTCTGTTCTTTACTGGCAGGGCTGTGCCATGAAGGGGAGCTCGGAGATATTGGTCAGCTCAGGGAATGAGCCTGGCTCATGGTAAGGAAATTCCCTGTGCAGTTACTTCGGGCCCTTCTCCTTCTCCTCCTTCTCCTCCTTCTCCTCCTTCTCCTCCTTCTCCTCCTCCTCCTCCTCCTTCTCCTTCTCCTTCTCCTTCTCCTTCTCCTTCTCCTCCTCCTCCTTCTCCTTCTCCTTCTCCTTCTCCTTCTCCTTCTCCTTCTCCTTCTCCTTCTCCTTCTCCTTCTCCTTCTCCTTCTCCTTCTCCTTCTCCTTCTCCTTCTCCTCCTTCTCCTTCTCCTTCTCCTTCTCCTTCTCCTTCTCCTTCTCCTTCTCCTTCTCCTTCTCCTTCTCCTTCTCCTTCTCCTTCTCCTCCTTCTCCTTCTCCTCCTTCTCCTCCTTCTCCTCCTTCTCCTCCTTCTCCTCCTCCTCCTCCTCCTTCTCCTCCTTCTCCTCCTTCTCCTCCTTCTCCTTCTTCTCCTTCTTCTCCTTCTCCTTCTCCTTCTCCTTCTCCTCCTTCTCCTCCTTCTCCTCCTTCTCCTCCTTCTCCTCCTTCTCCTCCTTCTCCTTCTCCTTCTCCCTCTCTTCCCAACACCAGTTCCAGACCTCAGTATAATCCATGTTCCCACAGCCTGACCTTGCAGTTTTCCCAGTTTAGCAGCCCCAGCCACACTTGCAGCCTCTCTGTCTGGACTTTGTCTTGCTGAAATCTCCCTTTGTTGATCCTTTGCTGCCTCACCTTTTATCCAGCAATAACGTGCAGTGGGTGGAAGCTTCTCAGAATTCCCTCCCTGTTCCACTGGAAACATTCCCAAGTGGAAGCAGCTGCACTGCCCATCAGCACTTGCCTGCTTTTAGGGGTGGTTGAAGCATGAAGGATGCAACAAATGGAGTTGGCTCCAAGGGGATGAAATGCTCCCCCTGAGGCTGCTCAGAGAGCTGGAGCTGAGGAATCTGGGTGGGAATCACTCCAGGAAAAAGGAAGGAAAAGAGATCAGAGGAACAGGGATGCAATTCCAACCTCTCCAAGGACTGGGATGGGCACATTCACCAACACCATTTAATCTAGACACGATTTCTTCTTTGCCTCTGGCTGCCAGGAGCAGGATGAGCAGTTTAATGAGTTTAAATAGTGAATAGTTTAATTAGCTGGAAGAGACTGGATCAATAGCTGCTTAAACAAACAACTGGATCCCTGTTTCCAAGCTTGGATGTAGTTTTGGAAGGTTCCTGGCAGTTTGGCAGGGATTAGTGATGCTGAGAATGTGCTTTTTTGTGGGTTTGGGGCTTTTACTCCTGTTCACGTGGCTGCTCTTTTTCTTGTTGAGTGGCAAACAGGAGGGAAAGAGCAACGATGGAAGGAATTCCACTCTTGCTGCTTGAAGGGATGGATCAGGAAGGGAACAGGCTGCAGGGAATTTGGAGTGCAAACTGAGATCTCTCCGATATTTTCGGCTCAGTCAGTCCATCAGTGCTTGGTGGCTGTTTAGGCCACGTGCAAGGTGAATGATGGTGCACATGGCAGAGCTGCTGGTGGCTCCTTCCCCTGCCCGGCTGTCAGTCACCCTGCAGGGTGCTGGAGCAGCGTGCCAGAGGCCGTGGATCCTATGGATCCCATGGATCCCAGGGGCGTGATCAGGAGCCTGGGCCTGCTGGCCACTCCTTGCTCTCTCTTACCCTGATTTTTCAGCTCTGCAGCGAATCCAGCTTGAGTTTTTCAACCCCCTAGAAACCCAGGGACCTTTCATGTCTGTTCCCAGATCTGGGATTTAAATCCAGCCCTTATCAAAGCACCCCGTGACCAGGCAGGCCCTGAATCCCAGCAGGGATCTGATAAAGAGGGACCTGACATCCTAAAGAAACCCTTTGAAATCCTGCTGGGATTGATTTGTATCCATAATGGAGCCCCGAGCTCTCTGCCAGGGAGAGATGAAGCTGCTCCTTTGCTTTATTATCCTCAGGCCCTTCCCAGCTTTGAGGGAAATTCAGTCCCTCTTCAAGCCCCAAAATCATGGAAAAGCTCCTTTGTATCCTCTCCACAGCCCCTACGTGGATTAATCAACTTTTTATTTGATATGGTGTCATTCTCCTTTTTTTTCCATGGCTAAAACTCCACGGTGAGCAATCAGAGCAGAAATAGGAAATGCAGGAGTCTTGGATAGAGATCAGCAAGTTTTGAGAATAAGGAGCCGGCGTTTTTCTGTAGGAAGGAAAGCAGCAAGCGCCTGGCCCAGGAGCCGAGACGCTCGGGCTGCAGGAGCTGCAGAGCGCCCGGAGCCGGCTTTTCCCTGTGCTCTGTGCCTGCCCCCGGGCTGAGCTGGGCGGCGCTGCTGCCGCCCGGTGCCGGCTGAGCCGAGAGGGCGGCGGCCTCGGTGACTGCCGAGCGTGGCAAGGAGCGGGAGCGAGCGGGGCCGGGTCTGTCAGCGGAGGGGAGGGTCCCGGGAGCGGCCCCGGTGCGGCCCCGGTGCGCGGGGCGGGCCCGGCCCGGGAGAGAGGGGCGGGGCCCCGAGCGATGGAGCCGCCCCCGTGCCGGGCAGGGCGGGCCCCGGGGCCGGGCGTGGCCGGGGCTCTGGGGCGGGGCCGGGCGGGGCCGAGCGGGGCCGGGCCCGGCTCAGGTGCGCGGGGCGGGGTCCGCACAGGTGCGCGGGGTCCCAGGGCGGCTGCGCAGGGCGGGGCCGAGGTGATTTAAGCCCCCGAAATCGCCCCCGCCGCCATTTGCTCCCTCAGAGCTCGGGGAGGCTGCGGCCGGGCCGGGCTCCCCCGGCGTGGCCCGGGAGAGGCCCCCGCTCCCCCTCTTTCTTCCCCCTGTTTCTCCTGCCCTTATCCTCCTCCTTCTTCCCCCGCTTATCACCTCTTTCCTCCCCCCCCCAGTTTCTTTCTCTCTCCCCCACACCCTCCCTGTCTCTCCCAGCCCCCTGCCTGCCCTCTCCCCAGCGCCCCCCCACCCTCTCTCCCTGCTCCCCTGTGCATCCCCGACCCCCCCCGCCTCCTTTCTCCCCCACCCCTCCTTTCTCCCCTCTCCGTACCCCGCTCCCCAACCCGACTCCCCTCTCTTCCTCCTCCTCTGACCATCATCCCTCCCCCTCACCCGACCTTTCCCTTCCCCCCTCGTTCTCCCCAACCCACCCCGACTCCTCTCCCTACCCCATCTCATCCCTCCCCGTTCCCTCTTTCCCCCGCAGCCGCGGGGCTCGGGGCGCCGGAGAATAAAGCCCAGAGGGCCGGAGCCCGGCGCCCCTGCCCTCGCTGGAGCCTCGCACGGGGGACCCGCTCGGCGGGTCCCCCGTGCAGTACAAAAACAGCGCCGGGGCTCCGGCTTTCCACACATCACACTGGGGATCCCCTCCTCAGGAGGGGTTCCCGGGGGGGGTGGTGGGTTTTGGGGAGGGTGGTGTGTTGGGGTTGGGGTGGGCCCCCTCCTCAGGAGGGGTTCCCGGGGGGGTGGTGGGTTTCGGGGAGGGGGGGTGGGTTGGGGTTGGGGTGGGCCCCCTCCTTAGGAGGGGGTCCCGGGGGGGTGGGTGGGATGGGCCCCCTCCGGAGGAGGGGGTCCCGGGAGGGGGTCAGGGTGGGCCCCCTCCGGAGGAGGGGGTCCGGGGGAGGGGGGTGGGGCGGAGGGGGGACTTTCCCCCCCTCCAGTCCCCACCCCTCTCCCGGACCCCCTCCTCCGGACGGGGCTCACCCCAGCCCCCTCCCCGGGACCCCCTCCTCCGGACCGGGGCCCCGGGGGTGGGGTGGGGTGGGGGGGGTCCGGGCGGGAGGGGCTGGTGGTTTGGCCTGTGGTCTCTATGTCTGTTCATGCCACAGAGTGACGTGACCCCCCTCTGCTTCCCCCCCCCCCCACCCCCCCTCCCCGAGGCCCCGGTCCGGAGGAGGGGGTCCCGGGGAGGGGGCTGGGGTGAGCCCCGTCCGGAGGAGGGGGTCCGGGAGAGGGGGCGGGGACTGGAGGGGGGGAAAGTCCCCCCTCCGCCCCACCCCCCTCCCCCCGACCCCCTCCTCCGGAGGGGGCCCACCCTGACCCCCTCCCGGGACCCCCTCCTCCGGAGGGGGCCCACCCCAACCCACCACCCTCCCTGAAACCCACCCACCCCCCCGGGACCCCCTCCTGAGGAGTGGGCCCACCCCAACCCACCACCCTCCCCGAAACCCACCACCCCCCCCGGGAACCCCTCCTGAGGAGGGGATCCCCAGTGTGATGTGTGGAAAGCCGGAGCCCCGGCGCTGTTTTTGTACTGCACGGGGGACCCCCCGAGCGGGCCCGGCCCGTGTGGGGCTCCAGCGAGGGCAGGGGCGCCGGGCTCCGGCCCTCTGGGCTTTATTCTCCGGCGCCCCGTGCCCCGCGGCTGCGGGGGAAAGACGGGACAGAGGATGGGAATAAGGGAGCAGAGGGGGTCAAAGAAGGAGCGCAGGTGGGGGGTTCGGGGTGTGCAGGGAGAGGTGGGATGGGGGGACAGGAAAGGAGGCGGGGGAGGACGAGGACGGAGCACAAGTGGGGGGTCAAGGTGCAGAGGGGAAACGAGGGAAGAGGAACAGGGGGAGGTGGAGGGGGAAGGAAAGGTGGGAGACGGAGGGGGAGGATTGAGGGCAGGTGGGGGGAACTGGGAGGGGAAGGGGAGCAGGGTGAGGGGGCAGGGGGGACCCGGGATGGGGGCGAAGGAACGGTGGAGAAGGGGAGAGAGGGTGGAGGGGTAGGGCAGGGTTGGGGTGTGTAGGGGGACAGGGAGGGGGGATGGGGGGGACCGGGCCGGGGGGGGAGGGAGGGGAGGGCTAGGGGGGAGAGGGGGGGGGGTAGGGGGGGGGGGTGTAGGGGGTAGGGGAGGGGAGGCAGAAGGGAGAGAACGGAGAAGGGTTAGAAGAAGACAAACAAACACAAATATAAAGGAAAATAACTACAGAGACATAGAAATATGGAAATACAGAGATCTAGAGCCCGGTCCGGCCACAACCGTTCCCACCGAGCGCCGAGGGAGCAAATGGCGGCGCCGCCGATTCCCGAGGCTTAAATCCCCTCGGCCCCGCCCCGCGCAGCCGCTCTGGGGCCCCGCGCACCTGTGCGGACCCCGCCCTTCACACCTGTGCCGGGCCCGCCCCGCCCCGCCCGCGCCCGTAAATGCCGGCGGATCCGCGCCCGCTTCGCTTTGTGCGGTGGATGCTCATCCTGCTCCTCCCGGGCTGTGGCGGGACCGTCGTTCGGAGCGCTGTGCGGAGCCCGGCACCGGGGGCTGCTCCCGGCGCTGCGCCGAGCCCGAGGCGCTGAGGTGGGAACGGGACCCGGGCCCTGGGATTCGGGGCTGGGTCCTGTCGGTGTCTGCTGGGGGTCCCGGGCCGAGCCGCTTGTCTCTCGGCGGGCGGGGTGCGGCTGCCGGGCTCGGAGAACTGAGGTGGGATGGGGGATGGCATTAGGCATCGGGATCGCCGCGGCTGGCAAGTGCCGCTCCGGGATTGGCGCTGGCGCCGAGCCCGGCGCTGCCGCTCCGGCTGCGGCCAGCGCGGGGCTGGGCTCCCGCCGGAGCTCCGGCTACGCTCCCGCTGCGGCCGCGGGGAGCCGGGGCCGTGCCGGTGCCGGGCCCGCCGGGAGGGCGGCGCTTCCCCGCAGCAGGCGCTGGATCGCGCCTGGAAGCGGCCGGGCCGCGGGGACCGCCCGTGCCCGCCCCGGCACCCCCCGAGGCCGCCGCTCCCTCAGCGCCGCCCGCCCTGTGGGGCGCCCCCTGGCGCAACCGGAGCGCCGGCGCTCCCGGCCCGGCCCCGCCCGCAGCCCCCGCGGGGACGCGGAGCTCCCCCAGCCCCGGCACTGCCGAGGCCGCCGCACCCCCTGCGCACGGCAGCGCCCGCCTCCCCCTGCCCCGGGCCGCTCCCCCGGGGGCCTCCCGCCCGCCGCGCCCCCGCCCAACCAGCGCGCCTGCAGCGGGACGAGCCGCTCCCCCGGCCCGGCCGCTGGCGCCGAGGCCGCTGCTGCCGCTCCTGCTCTGACTGCGCCCGCTGCGGGACCGGGGCCTCGCCGGGGCTCGCTGCTGCTTGAGCCGCTCATCCCACAACTGCCGCTTGACACCTGATGCTCTCCTTCCTCCCCCCCGCTTTCTCTGCGGCTTGCACGCTCCACTGCAAAAACCTCTGGCTTTAAAAGGCCAGGGAAAAATGTTTCTTCTTTATTTCCAGAGCACAGGAGATCCTGAGTGGCAATGGCTACACAAGGACCACCAAGTCGAACCCTTATGTGAATGGCTCCTCTGGCCACTGAACCCACACCTGGGCACTCTCAGCACCCTGCTCCAGCCAAGCCAATCTCAGCTCCTGGCAATGTCCTGCCTGGGATAGGAATGCCAAGTGCCAGCAAGGTCATTCCTATGCAAATACAACTCCTTCTTTTATGCTAATGCTGCTTGCCACACCAGCCCCTGTAATTGCCATAGGGCAGAGCTCCATGGCCAGCACCTGATCATGCAACAACACAGGTGAGCAGTTGTGTGACAGCACTGAACTCTTCCCATAACCCTGATTTCCTGCCCTTTCCAGGATTTACCCAAGAGCTGTAAAGGTGCTTGTTCCATGGCCCTTTCCAGGGAGAAATGAGCAAGGCAAGTCCTGAGGGTTCGCTTGCTCCACGGCCAAAGCTCTTCTGGAGAGGGTCAGGGCTGCTCCTGCCTGCAGAGGGGCCTTTCCCACAGGTGAGTGTTCACAGCCCAAAATCCCAGGGGCTGCTGAGGCCGGGCCAGCTTTTTGTGGCCCAGAGCTGCACAGAGCTCTCAGCAACTCCTGCTCACTGCCAGGAGTGTTCCTTGGTGCTCCTTCCGTGTGTCCCAGCTGGCAGGGAATGGGGGGAAGGAGAAGGCCAGGAGGCCCAGGAAGGGAAGCAGCAGCTCTTGTGCTTTGGATTTGCAGAGAGGAGCTGTGCCTGCAGTGTCCTGCCCGTGGCACGCAGTGTGCCAAACACACATCCCCGGAACGGGCACTGGGCTGCCCGGGCAGCGCTGGGATGGACATGGATAAAGGGCTGCCCACGGCCCCTCGGCCAGGGGCTGCTCTGAACAGGCACCCAGAGATGCTTCAGTCCTGACAGACCCCACTGACACCCCAAAAATGCCCCAAGGAACAGCTGGCACTGGGCAATGTCAGAATGGGCTGTTTGCAGAGGGGCTCAGACAGCAATTCCCAGTGCTGACCTCCCACACACCTGCCAGCTATGTCCCAGCCACCCAAAATGCCTTCCCTTCCAGCCTGAGGCCATCATCCCTCAGCAGTGTTAAAGCCAAGGCAAGCTTCGCCCACAGCAATGAAATGCCAAGCAATGCCCTCAGAGATGCCTTCAAATGAAAGGTCAGAGTCAGAGAAATCTCTTTGGATTGAGTTGGGAGTTTTTGGGGAGCCAGCTGGAACTGCACAACTGATGGAAAGCTCTCCCAGGTGGCTCCCACTGCAGGTGCCCTGAAGGCAGGGATGTGCATCCCTTTCCTGAGGGAAAAGAACTTGCAGAGGCCACTCCTGAGGCTCTGGAATGAAATCAGCTCCTGCAGGGAGAGAAGTCCTCCCGTGGGCACAGGGGCTGCCTCAGCAGGGGCTGGGAGCGTGTCCAGCCAGTGCCTGTTCCTGCTTTCAAATATCACCTGGAGCCCCAGCTCGGGGGGTGCAGGCAGCTGAATTCCAGGGAACTCTGTCAGGTGCCCCCAGGGACATTGGGGGGGGGGGGGGGCTGGGGGATGAGGGTTACAAACAGCAAATTCTATGGAACATGAAGCTGTCCTTGCCCTGACCCTGCTGAGCTTCCCTGGAAGCTCTGCTGGGTCCTGCCACAGCTGGTGTTAAATAGGCAGCTCTGCATGGGAATATCCATGCTCCAGGAGGCGCTGGGAGGCTATGCCAGTGGCAATTCAGCAGGGAATTCAGGGCTTTGGGTAGAATTCATCTGAACTAGCAAAGCCAACCCCCAAATCTGCCCACCACCCAGGGAACAATCTTTGTGCTGCCCTGGCAGCCAAAGCCCCTGGGCTGGGAAATGTCAGCAGGCAAATGGATGGAATGATCTAAATGCCAGCATCCCCCAAAGGGACAATGCCATCACCTCCCTTTGCTCCCCAAGTGTCCACTGTGTTCCCCACAGGTGCCCTGGGGATGCCAGGGAGGTGCCTTTGCCCACAGTGCCTTTCTCCTGCCCCTCTCCAGCCTGAGGCCTCTTCTCCCTTCCCTGCCAGCTGATGCCAAGGAAGGAAGACACAGTGAGTGCTGAGTTGACCTCCAAATAGTCCTTCCCTCACCTTGAGATGACCTGAGATTTTACCCCCAAAATGTCCCCATCTGCCTCCTTCTGAGTTCCTCATTTTTTACAAGGAAGCATTCTTTGCTCTGGAGATTACCACAAGATTTGCCCCCAAAACTTTCCCCACCTGTCCACTACCTCTTTCCTCATTCCCACCTCAATCTTTTCATTCTTTGCCCTACAGATGCTTTCAATTTTTACCCCTCTGAACTTCCCTACCTGTCCATAAGTGATTACCTCAGTTTACCCCATCAAGTGCATGCTCTCTGCTACAGATCACCTCAGATTTTACCCCCAAGATTTTCTGTACATCTCCACCATTGAGTACTTTATTTTTACCTCCAAATACTCATCTTCTACCATGGAGATTCCCTCAAGTTTTACCTGCCAGATTTACCCACCTGTCCACAGCAATTCCCTCAGTTTACCTCAGGATGCTCCTGCTCTCTCCTAGAGATGACTTCACATTTTACCCCCTCAGTTTTCTCTACCTGCCCAGTTCTGATCACCTCCTTTTTACCTCAAAACATGAGTTCTTTCTTCTACAGATGAACTCAGATTTTATCACCAAAATGTCTATTTTGTCCCCTGTGCACTGACTAGATTTTAAAACCCAAACCACGCAGGTTATGTCCGTCTTACCCCCAAAATGTTCATTCTGTCCCCTACAAATTAGGTCAGATTTTTTCTCAAAACCACTTATGGTTCCTACATAATTACCTCAGGGTTTGCCCCCCACATTCTACCTCATCTTGACTACTGATCACCTCATTGCTTCCTCAATATGTTCATTCTTTGCCCTACAGATCTTCCCAAGTTTTACACCCCAAATTTCCTTGCCTAGCCCCAGTGATTGCCTCAGTTCATGTCAGTGGTCACACTCTCCCTAGAGATTACCTCAAGTTTAACCCCCAAAATTTTCCTGAACTGTCCACAACTTATTACCTCATTTTTACCAAAAAAGATTAATTCTCAACCTTTAGATCATTTCAAGTTTGACCCCCCAAAATTCCCCTACCTGTCCACTACTGATTCCCTCATTCTTCCTTCAATATTTATTTCCTTTCTACCATGTAGCTTCTATCAAGATTTACCCCCAAAGTTTTCCATCTGTCTACTACTGCTTACCTCATTTTTACCTCAAAATGTTCTTTCTACAGCTTATTTAATATTATTTTTACACAAGTTTCCCTATCTGCCCACAACTGATTCCCTCATGTTACCTCAGTGTGTTCATGCTCTCCCCTAGAGATTAGCTCAGATTTAGCCCCCAAATTTTCCCCACATGCTCAGTATTCATCACCTCCTTTTTCCCTCCAAGTGTTCATTCTCTGCTCTTGAGACTTTGTCAAGTTTGGCCTCCAAAATTTTCCTTCTTTGTCTATTACTGAGTACCTCATTTTTGCTCCAAAATATTCATTCTGTCCCCTACAGATTACATCAAGTTTTACCCCCCAGTTTTTCCTTCCTGTACAATATTAACTCTTTTCTGCCCCAAAAATGTGCATTCTTTCCCCTAAACATCACCTCAGCTTTTCCCTCAAAAATGCCACCTTGCTCTGCTTGACATCACCTCCCATTTTCCTACACAAACAATTCTTGTGTCCCCTCTCAGTCACCCCAGGTTTTCAGCTGAAAATGTCTCCTCTGTCCCCTCAAAGTCATCCCAGGTTTTCCCAGTGAGGAGCTGCAAGGAATTCAGGCAGGGCATCTGCAAGAAAGAAAGAAGCAGCAAAAGGTGATTGCTTCTCTTTCAAAGTTATTTCAAGTGCTCACCCCCAAACCCACCTTTGCTCTTGATTCTGGCCGGGTGCATGGTGAGCGCTGGGCACAGGTCATGTCATCCATGCTGGTGTGAGTGATGCTTTCTGGGGGAAAGCAGCTGATCTCCAAAGTTCCCTTCCTGCCCTGTGCCTGATCTGCACAGGAGAAAACCTCTTCCAGGAAGGGATTGTGCTCCCTCTAATGCCATTTGCCCAATCTGTTCCATGGGGATATTGCCAGCCTGGGGCAGCAGAGGCACACGCAGCTCTCAGCACTCCCTGCTCCAAGCACAGCTCTGGGCTCCTTTGCAGACTGCCTCTGCCATGGGGTTTTCTCCAGGAGAAGCCAAGGAATTGCTCCTGGAAGGGTGCAGATTAAGTTATCCCAAAGGGAAGCAAAGAGTAAGTACTCCAGGAAGAGCCCTTGGGATCTGCTGGGCTGAGGTGGGAAGGGGACATTCATTCCCTGCAGGGCCAATACACAACAACCTCCAAGCCAAAGCCCAGACTGGCAGGTGGGGTCTGACAGCAGCACTCTGACAAACCTCCTTGTCATTCTTCCCTGCAGTGACTTTTGCAAGCAAACTCTGAAGCTGACAAGCCCAGAAGCTCCATCCAGCCACTCTGGAAGGAAAGGATACTCCCAGGGATGAGGCACATTCCCAGCAAACTCTCCCAACACAGCCTGGAGGCAGCGCTGGAGCTCGGGTGTGGGGCTGGGAAGGGCTGCCAGGAGCACGCAGCCCCCAGGTGGGGTGGCAGCGGCAGCAGCAAATTCCCACAGGCTGATGGCACAGCAGAGAGACAAAGGCCAGCAGTGCCCACGGGAGGTGCAGGGTTAATTCTGCTCCCTGCCCTGCCCCATCCCTGCAGGAAATCTCCAAGGGGGAGAGAAACTCTCAGGGTGCCCAAAATGCAGCATCTGTCACCCTGATCCAGCTTCAACTCAGCATGGGGGGCCAAACTCCCCCCACAGGTAAACACTGAGCTGACCTGGTCAGTCTCAAACACAGCCCCAGTTCTCACCTCCAGCCTGCTCCTGGGGCTGCTGCCACATTCCTGACAAGGAGCCCCTTTGGACAGGGCTCTCTCTGTGTCTCAGGTGCTGGGCACTGCAGGGACCAGGGCAGCCCCCTCTGGGGACAATTGGGGATTCATCCCACACCATGGGCAGGACCAGGGGCCCTCCAGTACAGGCTGGTGGGGCCAGAGCCCATTGGGTTTGGCTGCTCAAACACCAAAGCTTTTGACAAAGATGGGACAAGTTAAGTGGGTTTTCCTGGCCTGAGAGAAAGAAGAAATTGTTGAAATTAAGCATGGCAATTAAGTCCACTGTGGAAGTCAAAGGCTCCTGGCTTTCCCACTCCTGATTGCTCACTAGAGGGTTTTATCCATAAAACAATGAGAGGTGGCACCAAATAAAAGAGCTCTTTTTCAACATTTTTCCCCTACTTACTTTCATACCTAAAAAGGATGTCCATTTTTTCTTAGTGCATTCTTTGCCTAATTTTAACAGAACTGTTTTCCTTCCAGGCCCCACTTGTGGGTTCTTCACTCCTTTGCCATTGGACTTTGGACAAAGGAAGAGAAGCATCTGCTCCAAACGGGTGTCATCCTATGGGGAACACCCCCTGTACCAGCCCCAGCCTGGGCCAAGCATGCTGCCTCACTCTCCCCATTCTGGATGCTGGCTCCAATCCAGTCTGAGTTTTCCCCTGTTTTCCATGTCTAAGGACAGGAACTTGTCCTGGTCAGGGTGTAAGGCCTTAAACTGCACCTTGATCTGGGGGGCTGGGACTGGGATTCCAGCAGGGAATTCATTGTTTTACAAATAAAAGTTATTCCAGGGAGCTGCTGCTTCACCACACAGTGTCAGCAAAAGAGAGAGAACACCAAAGGTGTATCCAAAACCAAGGATGGAATGATTCCTCCTGCTTTGAGTGGGATCAGGGCTTATGCTGCCCTGGAATGACAAAGAACTTCTCCCTCAGCCCCCTAGAGAGCCCTCAAAAAGCCAAAGTGCAGCAGGGAAGGAAGGAAAGGCACCTGCTGGGGACAGCACAGCTCCAGCTGCTCATGGGGACTGGGACTGAGTCTGGAGCCAAAAGCCCCTTCCCAGGCTGGAGGGGCTTGCCTAAAGCACCACCTCTGGGAAGCAAAGGGCTATGGAAGAAATGGAGTGGGAATTTACAATAATAATCATAATGGATTGGGAAAGAGCAACAACAGAAGCAACAATCATTCCAAGGGAGCAGGAGGGATGCTGAGCTTTAAACAAGGTTTGAGTGAGGCAGCAGCTCCTGGCAGTTCTAACCCACAGCTCCAGCTCTGCGATTCCAGGAGCACTGCAAGCTCCTCCTGCCCAGTCCCTGGCTTTGCCTCCTGCCAGTACTCGGCACCTCGGGCACGGGTGGCTGCGAGTGCTCCAGTGCTGCTGCCCCGAGGGAGCGGGAAAATGGCCACTAAACCCCTTCCCACTGGGCTGGCTCCGAGCTCTGGCTGGGGAAAACATTTGGCACCCCTGGCATTTCAATGCAATCAGTTTCCATCACTTTGAAGATGCATTGAATAAACCCAGGGCACATAAGTAAACCTCTCCCCATAAGGAGAGCCCCAGGGAATACGCAATTATTCCTATGCCTGGCCAAAGAAACCAGGAGCCAGGTTTTGGGGAAGAGACTCCAGACTCTTATCTCCTTCCCTGGCTGTAAACCACTTGCAGAGGCTTTGGAGTTCATACAAGCTTGTCAGGATTTGGCTACTTCATTTAAATTCTATTCAGATACTGGAATGGAAGTGTCCTAAAGGCACCTCACTCAGACTTTAAGCCCTCTACCACCAAAGGATTTAGATGCTCTTTTCTTAGGAACACCCCACCTCTGCTTCTTTAGGTGTCTCCATGTGGGACATCAATTAAATGCGGACAAATTTTAGAATGCAGCTTCCAAGTCAAGTTACCTGCTAGGAAATGACTCCAGCTCTCTGGCACCTTGGGCTGTTTTAAACACAGCCTGGCCCTTCATGGCTGAGGCTCTGAGCTACACAACTTGTGAGCTGGCAAGTAACAGCAGCTGAGGTCTCATCCCAGCTGTACACAAAAACAGGGAGTGGGGGCTGCACTTGGATACATGCAGGCAGGGTTGGGCCCCTTCTGAAAGCTTCAATCCCTGTTTTTCAGAGACTCAATCAGGGATAATGACATTTTCACAAAGCTCTCTTAAGGCACGTGAAAACCCGAGCAAGAAAATGGAATCAAAGCCTTTGTTCCACTGGCCTCACGCCCCAAATTCCAACGGGACAGACAAGTCCCTCTCCTCGCAAGGCAACGTCTCCTACCTGGATCTGTGCCTTCCCCAGCCTTTGGTGGCCGTTGTCTCCATCCTCCCACACCTCCTCATCTTCCTCCTCAGCAGGCCTGGCTTCCTCATCCTGCAGAGCAAGCACAGGGACACTCACCAGCCTGCTCATCCCAAACCTGGGCAGCAGGGATGGACTGCTGGGACCCCCTGGACACTCACCCCTCTGCTGGCCACCATCCCTGCTCTGCAGTCCATTCCCGTTCCTGGCCTGGCATCTCCTTTGAACGGGATGTTAAACCACAACCACTTGCTCTGCTGGGTTTTGGGACATCAGAGACTCCTCCAAGGCAGTGGACAAAGCTCCTGTTCCCACAGCCTCTGCCTCCCAAAGCCCTGCTAGGGCCAGGCAGAGCAAGGGAAACCCCTCAGTTCCTGCTGGAAATTTCCTCTTGTGCCCGTAAACCCAGGGAAATCGTGGCTGCCCCATCCCTGGAAGTGTTCAAGGCCAGGCTGGCCACAGCTTGGAGCACCCTGGGGATGGAATGAGGTGATCCTTAAGGTCCCTTCCCACCCAAATTATTCCGCCATTCCAGGATGATTCTGTGATCTCTCCCTGCATTTATTTTGCATCGTTTCCTCTCTAATCTGAATTCCCAAATCGAAATGATTTTTTAAAGAAATCATTTAAAATTATCCCAGGAATAAAAAGGGGTGCATCAAACATACAAGAATCATTCCTACCTCCATCAAATCATTGTTAATTGGAAGCCTATTTCCTCATCTCTGTCCTTAGTTTTCCTTTCCTAGGAAACCTTATGATCCCACAGTTTCTCCAAGAGATTTACTGGGATTGCAGAAAGGTTTGCTTTGTCAGGGAGGCAAGGGGGTTTACAACACTTGTTCCTCTGCATCTTTATCCTTTCACCAGCTTTCCCCTGGAACGGTGCTGCAAGAGAAGTTCAGAATTACTAGAAATGGATCAGGTTCACCTTTTTTCCTCATTCTTTTCCAACGACTTCCAAATTCTTGGAATTATCCTCAAATGAGGCCTAGCAAGCTACTGTGAAAACATCAATCAGAGGAACATCTTGACAAGAGAAAACCACATCCAGCAGCAGCCAAAACAATGCCACTGCTATTCTTACCTGGTCTCCAGGTGCTCCAGCCAGAGCTCCCAACACCCACTGCCATTCCATGAGGGTGAGGAGGCAGTTTTGGACGTGTTCTTTGCCACGGGATGGGATAACAGAGCCCAGAGGGTCTTTGTGTCCCTTCCAAGCCACCCCATGATTCCATGATACCATCAGCACCTATACCAATTCCATTCTGGAAAGCCCAATTCCATTCCTCCCATCAACTCAGAATTTCTCCCTTCCTCTCTCTGCTCCACATCAGGCATGTGTTGCCACGTGCCACAGGCATGGGATGCCTCAGCATTGCCTGGGAATGCCACTCAAGGCTGCCCTGGTGGCCTCAGTGCTCCAAAATGCCCAGCTGGCTCCCGTTCCAGTCAGGAATGTCCCAAACAGCAGCGTGGGGTGTGCCCTCTGCATCCCACCATTGGGGCAGCTCCCATAGAATGTGACTGACTTACTGGGTTTGGAATTCCCGGCTTAAAAGTCAGGTGGTGGAATATCCTCTCCTGGGAATATCCAGAAGACCAGAAGGCTCCCTGGAAGCCACAGGTCAGGGACAGAGTCAGATGAACGATCCTGAACTTTTTTTCAGGGGATGCATCCCCAGCCTGTGGCTGCAAAAACTCCAGAGCTGTTCCTTCCCCTTGGGACAGCCAGGGAAAACATCCCCAGCATGGATTTCTGACAGGAAAAACCTCACTGATCCAGGCTACTTGGCTCCTCCCAAATCCAGGCCAGCACTCCAACAGGCTCTAAGGACAAAACAACAGCAAAGACCATCTCAGGGCACACGCCACGAGCTGGGCGTCACATTCCTCACTGGAACTGGGCTGTTCCCACATCCCTGGGACAGTCGGGAGCATCCCCCGTTCCTCACTCTTCCATTCAGGACAAAGAGACAACAGAGCTGTCAAACAGCCAGTGTGTAACCCCAACAATCCAGGGAAAACCACCTTGCTCTGGGGAGAAACATCATGCCCAGTTATGGAAAAAGCCAAAGAGCAGTACTGGAAACACTCCCGGGCATGGAGGCGCCCAGCTCCGGAAATGCAGCTCACAGGCTTCTTCCCATGGGAACCCCAATCTTGCCCGGGACTGGGCTCAGGGAGAAAGTCCTGCCCATTCCACCACTCTGGCACAGACACCCCAGGAAGGTGTCCCTGACCATGGCAAGGGGCTGAACAGGATGGTCTGTAAGGTTCTTGCCAGCACAGACCATTCCAGGAGTTTAAGGTGGATTTGAGCAGCTCCTGGGGACATGAACACCACCCACACCTCCCACCTGGCTCAGCCCAGAGTCCATCCAGCACTCACAGAGAGCTGCTGGGAGCTGAAATTCTCCCTGCTCCCCCTGCCTGGGAAACCCTGCCTCCAGCTCCTGGGAAAGGGGAGCTGCATCCTGCTGGGTGCCCCTGGCTCTGGGCAGCTGCCGCCTTCAGGCGGGGGGATGGCTCGGGCAGCTCCGGTGACTGTTCCACCTCGATGATTTTGTGTTTTCCTGCATTTCCCTGGGCTGGAGGGGAGCAGGGGGTGCGGTGGGAGTGCGGGAAGGCAGCGGCGGGGAGGGCAAGGAGTGGGGCCGGGCACCGCACGGCGCAGGGGGGCTTCTGCTGGCACTGGAGGGGCGCGACCGTACGGAGGCGTCCCCGCCGCTGCCGGCCACTGCCCACGGGGCTCCTGCCCGCCCCCGGCGCCACTGACCCCACACCCCGTGTCCCCACACTGGGAACCACCATGGAAAATCATGCTGGAACCTCTAATCCTGAGCCCGAGCCTTGACCTTTTACCCCCTGACCTTTGACCCCTTGACCCATTCCTTGACAACCCGAGCTTTGATCCCTTACCTTTGACCATCCAGCAAGTGGCCAAGATGCCCGCGGGTGGCTACGCCAGCGAGTAGGTGAAATGGAGACCGTGGCGATCGTGCCAGACCCGAAGGCGAGCTCCTCGGGCAAAAAGATCCACGATGACGGCGAGACTCAAAGGCCGATGACAGAGATGGGTGGGAACTGCCCTGCCCAGCAAAGGCTCGGGTGATGCTGAGGAGAAACCCTCTCCCTTTACTTCCAAGGGGCCCTCCCACAACAGCCCTCTCCTCTAAGCTAACTTCCAATTGCCTCCTGGAACTCCAAAGGCCTTTCCCTTCTCCCAACCACCGCTCCCAACACTTAGCTTTCTGAAGACAAACGGACAAAATCCATCCTTGGCAGAAAAAATGCACCAGCACCTCAGATGTCAACACGTTCCCCACGGTCCGCTTTGGCAGCTGCGAAAGATGGAGAACAAGGAGAAAATTCAGCCTCTGACAACACACGCCAAAAGAGACCCCTTCCGCAAGGCCCCCTCCCTCGAAACTGCCGAGGCTCAGCGCTTACCTGCTCTCTCCAAACTTCAGCTCCACACCTGCTCACGGTACCTAAGACAACAAAACAGAAAACGTCACTGTTGCCCTCCAGAAGAGCATCCCCGGGCTACTCCACACCACTGCCCCGGCTCACCTCAAATCCTGATCTGACTCTGGAGGTGGCCAGGACAAACCTGCACAATGAAAAGGGACACGCTCAGCACGCTGCCATAGACCGCTGGCCTATCAGCCACCCCACCTAAATGCCAACTCACCTGCTCGCCTCTGGCCCTTGGCACGCCCAGGGCAGCAGCAGCACCTGCAGAGAAGCAAAGCAAAAACACACAAAACATGCTGAGAGACTGTGAAACCACAGCCTCCCTGCTCCGACTGAAGTACACCACACCTATACCTTAGGCTTGCACCCTCCAGCATCCAGGGCCAGGACATCCTGCAAGTGGACCACCTAAAACACACAAACAACAGCGGATGCTTAGAGCTGCTCCAAACATTGAGACCGAGGCCGTAACAACTCATTCTGTCCACCGGTCACTGCTCACCTCGCTCCATCGCCCCTGACTGCCAATATCCGGCATTACTTCCAAAAAAAAAAAAAAGACATGGAACAATGCTGTAACATAGTAGCATGACATAGCCCAGCAGGACTGCAGAGAGGGGCAGAGAGGGAAAGCCGGCCAGGATCTCGTTCCCAGCCCTGAGCAGGGGCTTTACTGGCCTGACTGTCCTGTACTACCCGAGCTCTGGGGACAATGAACCAGGCTCAGTCCCTGCCTCACCACTGGCACCCTGAAATTCTGGCACTGCAAGAGTCAGGGGAGGTTTCAGCAGTGATTTCAGCAAGGTCAGAGCTGCTCCCAGCAAAAGCTGTTCTTAGACTACTCCTGGCAGAAGAACCCAGAGTACCTGCCACTGCAGGATGCTTGTGACTTCCAGGTGGAGGAGAAGGGTGGAAACAATCCAAGATGAAGACAGAATGATGAACACAGCAAAGAGGATTTCTGTATGCTCTGCACTGTTTTGTCACGTTCAGCCCTTCCTGGGCTGTTCTCTGCTTGTTGTTCTCAAGATCAACATCTCCGACTAAGGGCGGGTGATGTGAATTCCAAGGAAGTACAATTCAGTTCTCCCCTAGATCTTTCCCTACAGTACAAGATACTGATTCACCTCCCTTCCCACCAGAGTCAATCAAAGACTATCCAAAAACGTAAATGATGATAATGCGGAATCTGGTCTCCATTAGAAAAATTAATGTAGTATTTTTTATCAGAGCTTTGGTTAAATGTAACAACGCAGGAAGTGCCTGTGCTCAGGTTATTGGAGAGTGCGAGGTTTTCTCATCGCATCAGCCCTGTCAGCTGACAAATGTGGCTGTGCACTAAGGCACAAAGCACCGACGTTTGCACACTACAGCTGGAATCTGCTATCTCCGTGTGCAGACACAACCACTGCTCATCACAGATAAACCCACAAGGGCTGCTCCAGCACTGACTTACCTGGGGAAAAACCAGCACTAAGAGGAGCAAAATAAAAAGCATGGGAGTAGTAGTTTCACCCTGAGCAGCTCCGTGAGATGGGCAGGAATCAGAGAATCCCCTGAGTAACTCTGAACTTGCTTTTCCTGATCACCTTTCACAGAATCCATAGCAGCAACCCATGAACATCCCGTGTGTAGGTTTATTCCAAAACCCACTCGCAGAAACATCAGGATATTGCACCTAAAGCTGCCTCTGCCAGAGGGAAGCAAGAGCTGGGGCTGGGAGAGGAAACAGGCAGGAACTTGCTCTCAGGAGAGGCAGCACGTGGGCTGCTGGCACTGCCAGCAGGAGGACGCAGGTGGGAGCAGGTAAAATTCCAATACAAAATGCAACTGGGGAATGTGACGGTGCAGAGGCTGTAGGTTGGCAGTCTAAGACTTTGGGGTTTATCACAGCTCCATGAAAGCACCGAATTTCGCCAGCAGGTACCACTCATCCTCCTCAGGACAAGCTTCCAAGAGTTCATCTCTCAATTTGTGCCCCAGTGTGGGCCAAGTGCTGGTGGAGCCTGGGCTGGCACCCCGAGCTCTCACCCCAGCTGGCACCCCCAGGCCTTTCCAATGTGCCACTGCCACCCAAGCCACAATGGTGGGGCCTGAGGAAAGGAAGGAATGAGGAGGGACTTAGGACACAATCCTGCCCTTCAGACAGGCAGATTTACCTGTGCTCCAGTCTCAAGGGGGCTCTCAGTGGATAACTCAAGCATCCCGCGTGGGACACTGGGGCCAAGGAGCAGCTGGAGGCAGCTCTGTCACCTGGGCTACCTGTGTGTAGCCATATTTAGCAATAACTGAATTGATTGAAATAAAGGGTAAAAGCTTGACTCAGCCTGTAACTTTCACCTTTCTTTCAAGTGCAAAAAGAAGCAGAAAAATCCATTCATATTGATGCTTTCCAGCTATGTCTCTTTCAGATTCCCAGGTATTCATCCCCTCACAGAGTTTTAGCGGTGACACAGAAGAAAGTTCTTTGCGTGCTGCCAGAAAAACGAGATTTCTCCCATTTTTTATTTTCACACCTAAAGTATGAAAACATTATCATCACACAGAATAGTTCTGCACACTCTCCTGTGGGCAAGGGGAAGATTCCCTGATAGGCAGATTCCAACCCTTCCTGTCCATATTTACATCCCTAAGGCCTCAGACCCTCTGGAGGTAACCACGGGGTTCCCAGGTGAGAGGAGTCACTGTGAGAACAGAATTAAACCCCAAAGCACCTCTGAGGAGACAGCGCCTGACTCTGGGAGTGCCTCCCTCTCACGTGGAAGGTGTGGCTTACTCAGGAGTTACTCCAGGAGTTCCTACTCTGCCCAGGCCAGGCCTGCTCCGGACACTCCCCGTGCCCTCAGAGCCACAAACCCAGCTCAGGGCTGGGCTCAGAGCTCCAACACCACCAGGAATGAGCACTCCCTGAGCCCCCTGCCCTCCCAGCCCTGCTCTAGGCTGGGCAGGCACTGAGGGGCTCACTGACACCTCCAGGGTGGCTCTTTAAAGGTGGTGGCACAGGTGCTCCACAGCAGACCTGTGCCAGACCCAACTTCTCCACGGGCAAGGAAGAACCTCCCAAAGCAGGTGACACAAAAAGCTCTGGTGTGGCCCAGGGACTGCTCAAGGTCACAACCAAAATTAGTTCTGAGCTCAGGGTGGTGTCACTTCAGTTCCCTGCCACTGCTGCCACTTCCTGCCACCTTCAGCTTTTGCTCCAGGCACCAAAATATGATTTTTTCAAGGCCAGCCCATCTAAACGATCTGAAATTGCAGCCTGGCCGATCTCGGGAGCTCCCACACTCACTCATGAGGATGAAGTGACAGACCAGCAGTGAGCACTTCTCCCTCTTCCAGCCAAGCTGTGAATTGCTCCTCCCTCAGCTTCAGCAACCACTTTTCGTGCCAGTTCCTGAAGAGAATCTTGTGCTGAACATCCATCACTTTTTCAGTGCAGAGCATTTGGCTTCATCCTCAAGCCCTAGAAACACTCAGCTAAACCAGCACTAAAACCTGATTAAACTCGCATCCTGCACAGCACAATGAACTTGGACTTGGGCAGGAATCAGAATATCTGGGAATGAAGAGAACCCAAGAGCTCGGAGAGGTTTGCTTTGCCCTTGTCCTGCCTTGGGCTCCTGGCTCTGCCACAGCAGTTACAAGAAGCAGAGCAGCGACCTCCCCTCCCCTCCTCATCAACACAAACCCCCAAAAGCAGAGTTTGTCTCTCTCAGACCCACCTTGAGCTGTGTCCGCAGCAACAACGAGGCTGTTGAAAGCAGCAACCCCACAGCTCGGCGTCTGCAGGGCTGCACCCTCTCCATCCTACAGCCTCTCCATCTCCCCACAGCTTGGAGTGATCTGTTCTCCCAGTTTAGAGAAGGTGACACCAACCTCACTTTGGTTTGGGTACAAACTCTGAGGCAGACACTGAAGGCAAAGGAAGACGAGGCCTTGGTGGGAAGGGACCTTAAAGCCCATCCAGTGCCACCCCTGCCAAGGGCAGGGACACCTTCCACTGTCCCAGGCTGCTCCAAGCCCCAGTGTCCAGCCTGGCCTTGGACACTGCCAGGGATCCAGGGGCAGCCACAGCTGCTCTGGGCACCCTGTGCCAGGGCCTGCCCACCCTCACATGGAAAGATTTCTTCTGCGTATCTACTCTGAACTGAAGTTTAAGTATCTAAGCTCAAGTTTAGTTATTGCTGAGCCTCTGCTGAAGATAACTGAGACACCATAGTAGGAGAGAAAGGAAACAGGCCTGTAGAACAAACCACAGGCGAGTAACAAACCAAAATGATGTGGCCAAGAACAATTATTGCCACAGAAAAGAAACCTCAGTCACCAAAAACTCCAGTCTATTCCTACATCCTCACCCAGGGGGACTCCAAACACGACACTGCAACTCATGCTCCTCCCAGCTCCACACACACATTGCTGGGACCTCTTGCAAGCTGCTCGAGCTCTCTCCACGTGCCAAATCTGCCCATGGCAGAGGTGCTGCTTTCCTGGCTCAGCTCCCAAGACTCAACTCTCAGTATTTCCGCCCTCAATACTGTAAATTTCTGGTGATCTGGAGCAAAGATTTCTGGCTTGCTGTGTGGCTTCTCACACAGAACCTGACCCCAGGGGCTCAGTCTCACTCTCTCTGTGTTTGACACAAGTCATAAAGCAAGAACTGCAAAGACATTTCGAGGCAGTATCAGGGGCCTGAGACAGCTTTTGAGATCAAAGTTGAAATCTACTGTTTTCTTTCATTGCTGTTAAACTGTACTGGAGTCCTGGGGGCACTTTTGGGCGCCACAGTATACAAAAGATACAAAGCTGACAGCATCCAAAGAAGGGACATGGGGATGGGGAAGGGTGTGGAAGGACCATGAAAGAGCTGCTGAGGGCACTGGGTTTGTTCTGGTAGAGAAGTGTGAGGCCAGAACACATCGGGGCCTACAGCTCTGATCTCCGCTCCCTGGGACACAGACAGGACCCAGGGAGCAGCTGGAGCTGGGCCAGGGCAGGCTCACGCTGAGATCAGGGAAAGGTTCTTCCCCCAGAGGCTGCTGGGCACTGCCCAGGCTCCCCAGGGAATGGGCACGGCCCCGAGGCTGCCAGAGCTCCAGGAGCGTTTGGACAGCGCTGCCAGGGATGCCCAGGCTGGGGCTGTTGGGGGGTCTGGGCAGGGACGGGGGTGGGACTGGGTGATCCCTGTGGGCCCCTTCCAGCTCAGGATATTCCAGGATTGTCTCACTCCCCAACAGGGGAGAGTCTGCTCTCACACAGAGCTGCAAACACACTGTGCAGGAGGCAGCAAATGACAACAATTGACATTGATACATTAATAAAGCCAAGATATTAAGCAAGCCAAAAGATAAATTTTCCCTTTTGTTCCTGACCAACAAGACCTGTCCCAGTCCCAGTCCAGCCACTAAGCAACTCCAGTGTGACACAGGGACTGTCTCACACCTCGAGGCCGACACACAACAGCAGCACAGCACCGGGAGTTTAATCACGTTTCCCTCATTAGAGGAGACAATTAATGACCGCTCAGGTGCACAACCACTCCTGCAGAACGCTTCACTAGAGCCCGTTCTGCAAGAACTCCCCCAGGCTGCAAAGCCCCATTTGCCAGGGACCTGAGAGAAGAATTCGGTAGTTTTAAAGGAATGTCAGGAACTAGGAATACACCTGAGTGTAGGAACCGAGAGTGCCGAGAATATTTCTCGGTTTCCATCTCGCCCGATCCATCTGTTACGGCGCAAGGCAGAGGCAGGTCCCTACCTCCCGAGCCTGGGGTCCTCCCATCAGATGAGCCATGCGCGCGGCCAGGGGCGGTCCCGGAGCTTCCATCGGGCCCTCCCGCTATCCCCACGCGGCCCGGGTTCGCGGCCGCTTCCGCGTTTGAACGGCGGCGCCTGCTGCTGACGTCATCACTCCCGCCGCTTCCATCCCGGCCTTACTTCCGCCTTCGGGAGCCCTCGCTTCCACGCCTGCGCGGCGCGGCATCGGCCGCCCCTCCTCAGTGCCGGTTACCCCGGCAACGCCGCTCGCGGCTCGAGCCGCTCCTGGCCCGGCCCCGGCCCTGCCCGGGACGTCAGCCCCGGCCCCGCTGCCAGCCCAGCCCCGGCCCCGCTGCCAGCCCAGCCCCGGCCCCGCTGCCAGCCCAGCCCCGGCCCCGCTGCCAGCCCCGCCCCGGCCCCGCTGCCAGCCCAGCCCCGGCCCCGCTTCCAGCCCCGCCCCCGCTGCCAGCCCAGCCCCGGCCCCGCTGCCAGCCCAGCCCCGGCCCCGCTGTCAGCCCAGCCCCGCCCCGCTGCCAGCCCAGCCCCGGCCCCGCTGCCAGCCCAGCCCCGGCCCCGCTTCCATCCCAGCCCCGGCCCCGCTTCCATCCCAGCCCCGGCCCCGCTTCCAGCCCCGCCCCGCCCCCGCTGCCAGCCCCGCCCCGGCCCCGCTTCCAGCCCCGCCCCGGCCCCGCTGCCCGGCACCAGCGCTTCCCAGGCCAGCCCGGTCCCGCCCACGGTCCCGGCCGCCCGCCCGGCACCTCCAGCCACACACGGACGCTTCAGCTGCCACGCCGATACGACCGATAAGCACAGCACCTCCAGCCAGCAGTGCAATTCGTTCGGCTACTGCAGTTCCATCCTAGGAGCTTTCGGCAGCTACACCTCCTACCAGCTCTGTGTCCACACAGCCCCCGTCTGCACCGCAGCCACAGCCGTGGACACACAGCAGAGACATTTCAACAGCTGCCGTGTCACCACGGCATGTACCCCCTATCATCACTCTGATAACACCACTCAGAGGATTATCACAACAATCACACGATGCTGAACCATGTTTCCCGTGCCATTTCAGCGAAACAAATACGATTTTATCTCCAGAACAGAAAGAGGACTTTCTCAACTATACGTGGACACCTCTTCCATCACAACAGGACCAAGCACGCGTTATTAATAGTGACGTCTCGCATCGAGACATTCCATTTCATGCACATTCTTCTCGAACTTCTCAGGGACATTCAGCTGATTTTATGGGACTTTTTCATCCTCAAATGCCTGCTCAACACTTCAGTGAGAAGGATATAGTGACCAGCACAGCTTCAGAAAGCATTCCTCTATCTTCCCAAGCTTCATCTCCTTTTTTTACAACAACCAATACAACTCCAACTTCTCATATGCCTTCTTCACAGCTTCGAAATCCACAACAGGCATCTGATCCCTCATTTTTCCACCGTCGCTTTCAGCGTTCGGATGACTTTGTTCGTCACCTTTATTTCCGACTCAGAGAACGTGCAGATTATCTGCCTCCAGAGGTTGCAGCACTGGGTCCCCACCCCTCACCCATCCCGCATGCTGGCAGTACCCTACCCAGATCCACTGCACCCTCTCCTCCAGTGGCCAGATCACAGCCACCTGCGATGGCAGGTTCAGCCACTCCTCGTTTATTTCCTTACAGTGCACAGCCGCAAATACCGACCCCTATTCCTCATCCAGGAGGGGGAGAAGAACATGGAATAATAATAAAATAAGAATTTTAAAGTTGTTTATTTTATATTAATTTTTTTTAATTTTATGAGAGAACTACCTACCCCATGACATTTGAGTTTCAATTATTAATTCAGTTAAGGTTCTCTTTAAAGTTTGTTTCATCCTCTCTACCCGTCCTGAACTCTGTGGGTGCCATGGGATATGTAGTTCTCTCATAAAATAAAAAAAAAAAAAAAAAAAAATCAACAACTTTAAAATTCTTATCCCTTAGACCCTATGTTTCCCACCCAGCATGAAGCATACTTGCTTTCTTCTGTGTTAATGAGTTCTTTTGAATTTATAAATACTTGTATTAGCGGTGATGGCGCCCGCCCGCGGAGTGATCCGCCGGAGGGACTATTTGTGATGCGCTCCTGCCCGCGGAGGGATCAGCGCTGATGCCGCCCCGCCCGCCCAGCTGCTCTCGCTGCCTTTTCCCGCTCTCCCCTCTGCTCCCAGCGCTTCTCCTGCAAAGGGCGCGGCTTTTCCTGGGCTCTTTTCCTGCCGGGCTGCAGCGAGCGCTCCCCTCAAGGAGCAGGGGCAGCTTTGCTCGCGGCGGCAGCGATTCAACAGAGCAGGCCCGGAACAATTCCTGCTTAGCCGGGCTTTGAGCACATTCCTGAGCCAGCACGGCAGCAGCGAGTGAGGCAGCGGCACATGAAGGAGGCTGCGACTCTGGCCAGGCTGGGGAGGGGTTCCTCTGTAATAGAAGAACATGGAGAGACAAACCAGAAAGGGCAGGAAAAAAAGAAAAAGCCAAGACAAACTAAACTTTTTTTTAAAAATAATCCGGATCCAGAGGGACTTCTGGCTGGAGAACTTCCTGGGGAGCAATCCTGCCCCTCTGGGAGGCAATGCCAGGGCAACTCCAGCTGAAACCTGCACACAAACACCACAAAGATTTCAGATATTTGCAGGAAGCATCCACTTAGCAACTGCTGCTTAATAATTTATTCCCTTTCCCATTAAATGGTACATTCAGTCCACAAGACTTCAACACCTTTCTGGTAGTTTTATTTACAGTCTGCAGCGTGTTCTGTAAAACACAGGAGTGCTCACAGACACACACGCACAAACATTTAAAGAAGTACAGTTTATTCCAAAGGAAGTCTACGCACTACTTTTTCCATAAAAATTATTAAAAATACTTTAGTTACTGTATTCTACCTAAACCAAGATACTTGAGAATTCTTCCACAAGTGATGCCCCCTCCCCACAAAGGGCACTCCGACAAGAAGAAATTCAGGAGACTGCATCACCAAATAAAATCCTAATGGCAACTGCTTCAATGCACCAGAAGAACAACGAATTCCCACTCTGCATCCAGCAATCCCTGCTCTGCAGCCTGTCTGCATCTGCTTTTGTAGGGCTTGTGGGGCTTTTGCATTCACTTCCTTCTCCAGGGCAGTTCCCACAAACAAAGAATGACTGAATTTCTGCAGACTGTCACTCGGCAATCCTGCATTTCACACATGCAAAGGGAAACACTTTCCTTTGAGCCCTTTATTTCAAGGAGTCTCTTTTTTACTGAGCATCCAGTGAGAACAGTGCCCAGTTGTGGCTGTTATTATTTCTCTGCTTTTGCTGCGTGGCAATATTGAGCTGGAGCTCTGCAGAACACCCACTGCAGCCCTTGTCTCACTGGGGCACACCGAATTGACAAAAAAAAGGCACAAAGATGAAACTCCTAAAGCAGCAGCAGCCCCAAGTCACTGAGCTGCTGCTTCCCACCACCAACACTCTGTGTCTCAGCAAACACTTCCAACGCACGAGCCAAGGCCACAGGGGAGTGAAAAGCCCAGAGCCTGCGGGCAGGACAAGCACTCCATTGATCAGTAACAAACCAACACAGCTCAGCTGGATGGTGCACTTAAGACTGGACCTGGAAGCATCAGGAAAAGCCATTGGAACACAAGCTCAGCAGCACAGAATCCATTTGGCACCAGCTGATGAGATGGGAGGCTCTGTGTGGGACACGTTGTGCATTCAGCTTCAACTATGCCACAGCTCCACAGCAGCGCTGAAAAACTTCTGCTTTTAACAGTTGGAGAGGATTTTCTCAATGGAAGTGAAGCTGTCATTAACAGAGGAACAGCACACGATGCACAACATAACCTGCAATAAAAAGCTTTTGCTTTCCAGCATGTAAGCATTCAGGTTACTGGACTTCAGCTCATGGAAACGAATCTGATGATAGATTTTTTTTTAATTTTTCTTGGAACTAAAAAAGTAAAATCTTCCATAAAAGGATAAAGCACAAAAATACTCTCTCAGTACGTCTCAGGAAGCCATTTAATACCTTCCATGTCCTAGGAACAACTAGGCAAAACACTTGGAAAGTGTGAGCAGTAGAAATGTTGACCATTGAATGTTTGGCAGCCGTGTGCTCCAGCCCCTGGGAGGGGCTTGTCCCCCACTCCACACCAGTCCTGCAGCTCCCCAGCTATTTCTTCTTCTTCTTCTTTGGGGGCTCATCCTCAGAGCTGCTGCTGCTGCTGCTGCTGCTGCTGGAGGAGCTCGGATCCGAGTCGAAGTTGGAGGAGGAGGAAGAGCTGCTGGAGGAGGAGGAGGGGGAGGAGGAGGAGTGTTGGGTGGAGTCGCGGGAGACAAGCACTCAAGGCATCATGTTCAGCAAGTCTCGATTTATTTTTCAAAACTACACTTACTTATAGTACCTTTAATTAGCTCATACATATTGCAAAAGTCGAGCTCCTCATTGGTGGGAGCTATTCCGTGGGATCTGCAAACACGGTGGTCTTATCTTCCTCTTCCGTATGGTTTCTGTCTTCTTACTTATCTGAATGCACATTCTGTTATCTATGCAACCTCTTGCTCAAGGACTCAGTGTCTGCATCTTTACTAAGCCTGCTGTGTTATCATGACCTTTGCTTTTTAGCCATTCTTCAGAAAGACTCTCAACAGAGGAGGAGCTGTCCTCACTGTCACTGTCCTCGGAGGAGGTAGAGGAGTCCTGGCTGTCAGAGGAGTCGCTGGCTGAGCTGTCACTGCTGCTGCTGCTGCTGGAACTGGTCACACTTTTGGACCTGGGAGAGAACAAAGAGCTGAGCACAGCCCTGCCAGAGCCCATGGCACCGTGTTCTCTGCTCTGCTGTAATTATCCAAAGATCAATTTGTTGCCTTGAAAATTTCCAGGCCTCACCATCTAAGATGAATTCCTGTGCCCTCCCTCCCTTTCCCACTCCTGGATGAGTGGATTTTGGCCATTTGAGCAACGGCAGAGTGGCCCCAGGGCATGACATAGGCCAGCAGGACTGCAGAGAGGGGCAGAGAGGGAAAGCTGGCCAGGATCTCGTTCCCAGCCCTGAGCAGGGGCTTTACTGGCCTGACTGTCCTGTACTACCCGAGCTCTGGGGACAGTGAACCAGGCTCAGTCCCTGCCTCACCACTGCAGCAGGAATTCTGTCAGTTGTGACCAAACTTGTCCAGCGAACACATCCTACAAGCTCCTTCCTGGGCAGTTATTAATAAGGAAAACCAAGAGACTGTAAACAACCTTAAAGCAGGATACCAAGCTCCAGCCTTTTCTTTGAGAAGCAAATATGGCTAATTTGTGCCTGCTCAGGATCAGAAGGAGCAGCTGATCTCCTGGCAAGAGCCCAGGGTGGAGCACGCAGCAGAGCTGGGACACTGTGGTGGGGTCCTGCCACGTTCCTCACCATGGGGCTGCCGAGTCCCTGGGAAGTGCCCGTTCATTGGGTCACCCTGCTGCCAGCAGTTGTTTCCCACTCCACATTAATGTTTCATCTCCGGCATTTCAAATGCTTTGCATTTCGGTAGGAGCGGGGAGCCTGTCTCCCATGGCAACAGTGCCAGGAGTCCAGGACAGGAGAAGGAGCTGAATGGGAGCACAAACTGGAGAGGTTTCTCACCACAGCTCAGCTGATTGCTGTTACTGAAACCCAGTTCTTGCAGTAAATCAATCCCAAGTGTTTGCTCCTCCATTCTGCCACAGCTCACCTCAAATACCACTGGATTTGGAGCCTTTCAGTGGCCAGGGCAGCTCCGGGTGCCCCAGGCAAGACCTTGGTGGAGACTTTCCCTTGTCAGCAGTTTGCCAGGGGACCCTCAGAACACCTATCCTGTTGTTTCCATCCATGGAACTAGTGGGATTCTCAACCCTGCAAGAGGCAGAAGCACCAGCAATCCTGGCCCTTCCTCACTAGGACTTTCAAAATAAGCCAAGGTCTTCTGTGTCTGTTCAAATTAGCTTTAAAGGCACTGATTTAACAGAGAGGGTATTCCCCCCCTCCTGAAATTCACTGGGAATTAGAAATGGACACAAAATAAAAATGAATGATTCCTACTCCTCCATCCCTTACTCTTCTCATCAGTCCACAACACTCGCCCCATGTGACAGAAAAGAGAAGGCACACTCAGGTTAGGGTTAAACTGTGTTTACGTTCTCTTTTCAGGCCAAACTAAGGAAGCACATCCAAAACCCCCGTGCTTCAGAGTTGGTGCATTTCCTCTTCAGGCCGCTGGAACTGGTAAATCTTATTCCCAGGTCTCACTGGGAACTCCTTTTATTTCTAGTTCACACTTACAAGTAGATAGATTGTGCAACAGGGTTGGAAAACTGCTCATACCTGGCCACAGCTTTCTCAGGAACTTCCAGAAGCGATGCCGGTTGTTCCTGGCCTCTGATCCGGTTTGAAGCTTGAAGTAAATACAGGAATCCCAGCAAATATGAATCCTTCCACCGGGTCAATAAGGCATTACTGTGAACAAAAGGGGCAGCCAGCTGGAATCCCCACTGGGAATCTGTCTGGTCTCACCTTCAGGCAAATACGGCTCAGTATTTGCACTGAAAATGCTTGGAAGCAGAAATCCCAACTTGGAAAAGGAGCCACAAAGGAATAGCAAGATACTTTCCATTTTTTGAAGTGTCAGCTTCTGACACTTCACTCGTCTGTAACAACAGCTCATTTGTAGATCAGCTCTTCCTTTGACTCCAATCCAAAAAAATCTCATGTTCCCTTGAACTGTCCAGTCTCCTTCAAAGACTTAGGTTGATGTTTCTTGCAGTGACTGTGCTGATCCAAGGATCAGCTTTGTCTTTGCTTCCTGCTCATCTGTGTGTCCCTGGTTTGACATTTTGACCGTTTCCTGCAAGTTCTCTCCTCTTTGTGTGGTTTGTGTGTGACTCAGATCATCAACAGCTGCAGTGGCCCCGAGCTGGCCCCGTCTGTCCTCAGCCCACTGCTTTCTAAAGACACCACCGATTTCCTGAGAGGACACCTGACACCCAAAGAGATAAACCTCTGGGATTCCCTGGGGGAGACATGGACCAGATCCAGGTAAGGACAGAGCTGCCATCTCCCCAGGCTCCCCACGCAGACGGGATGCTTGGATTCCCTGATGCTCCTGCTTCTTCTTTCAGGGGATGCCCTGAAAGACACATTCTTCGTGAATGTCCCCTCATATTCCCACTTTCTGTCCTAGAGCCGAGTGGCCCCGAGACACGAACATCCCCACCTACATCCCCAAATTCCACAACGGCTGGGAACCACCCACAGAAATCTTCCGTGGAGCTCCCTGGGAAATAGACATTGGACACTTGCAAGAGGAAGGTTAGTCCTGTGTCCCTGTCTCTTCACTCTCCCTCCCCCTTTTCCAGAGAAATGGAGCTGCAGGGGTAGTGGTGGCGTGCAACAAGTAGTTGGCTCAAAACTCAGTTGGATCTGGTTGCCCCAGTTAAATACAGAAAGCAAATGAGGCTGGAAAAGGGCAGCAATAATGAGCCTCTCCCAATCCAAGGCAACAGCACCCTACAGCGTAACTGAGCTCCAGGGACACAGGCTTCCCTGGAGAACACCTTGACCAAAATCTGCCAGACCATGACTCATCTACCACTATCCCTCTCCTTTTCTCCGATCAGCTTTCCCCTTTCCTGGTAACACTGACTCCATGTCTGCCTTTCCAGCTCTCCTCAGCCAATGGATATCCTTACTGGAACTCCTCACTCAAGCGTGGCCAGACGGCTGAGCAGACACAGGTCGGGGATGCCTTCAAACAGAACATCACTCCACATGGAAATAGGTGATGGATCCGCACGCCCGGAGCTTTGGCTCCCGCCTCGGAACCTCATGAACGCACACGGACACGTACAGTGACACTGGGACGTTTGGGCATCCTGGAGACAACTCCCTGCCACTGTTAATAACCACCAAGGGAAGACAAAGATCAGCTGAGGGGTTATTCCCATAAGCACTGTCTGCTGTTTAACCCCCAGCAGCTCTGCAAGGAAAGGAATCGCAGGTGTTTTCCACCGCAGGAGGCAAAAATATTGACTGACTTCATCAGTCCATCCATAGGTCTTGTTTCCCAACATCAGCCCAGCAAAGTGACCTTAAGGATCAGGTGGCAAAGATGCTGCACTGCGCTTTGGCTCTCCATGTGTGTAGAGATGCTGGAATCATGGAATCACAGAAGGGATTGGGTGGGAAGGGACCTTAAAGATTATCCCGTTCCAACCCCCTGCCATGGCCAGAGACACCTTTCACTATCCCAGGTTGCTTCAAGCTCTGTCCAGCCTGGCCTTGGACACTGCCAGGGATCCAGGGGCAGCCACAGCTTCTCTGGGCAACCTGTGCCAGGGCCTCAGCACCTTCACAGGGAAGGATTTCTTCCCAATATCCCATCTAAACCCACCCTCTGGCAGCGGGAAGCCATTCCTCCTTGTCCTTTCACTCCAGGCTCTTCAAGTCCCTCTCCAGCTCTCTTGGGGCGCCTTTAGGCACTGGAAAAGGCTCTAAGGGCTCTCCAGAGCCTCCTCTTCTCCAGGCTGAACATTCCCAGCCCTCCCAGCCCGTCTGTGTAATGCTCTAGCTCTTGGAGCACTTCCTGGCCCTTCCTGTCTGATATTGCGCTGGTTTATTAAAGGAAATTCTGACTCTTTCTGCTATCTCTGTGTATTTATCTCCAAAGGACTGTGAGTACGGAAGAGTCATCCCCTATGTTCCTCAGCTCTTCTTTGGGGAACTCACCTACAAATGGAACTGCAGAAATGGGGAGGGAGGAAAAGGAAACAGGATGTGAATCGAGCACCTGCATAGTGACCACAGATGTCCACTGCTAGACAGACACTGATGTCAGGCAGATCATGCCCTCCAAATAGTGCTCAGAAAGAGAACAAGTTTGGGATTCCTGAAACTGCTCTGAATTGGATTTGCTTAAACAGATGTCATTAGTAAAAGCAATCAAAGAAAGAGTTTTGATCCCTCTTCCAAGCTGATGCCACTTATCATGTATCTTCCCTGCATTCTTCTAGGGAAGCTGTTTTTGATGTTGTCCTGTCCTTCTTTTTATAAGGGAGCAAAAATACTTTATTAAGTATTACTCTTTCAGTTTTGTTTCCTCTCCTCTTCTGAGATACAGTAAAGTGAACATTCAGCAGAATAGTTTTGTATTTTTTGAACACAATTCTTCTTTTATCCAACTGAGGCCCTTCTGTGATCATGAAAAAACAGAAACTGTTGTGAACTAGAGTTTACACTCATAAGAGGTTGACATGGGTCAGTTCTCCAAGGTTATTCTTAGTTCAACTGCTGTGTAAACTGTTGATGTCACTGACTGGAGGCTGCTCTTCAGGACATTATAGATATGATAATTATATGACAGAAAATGCAACATATAGTTGAATCTGACCTTCAAGTTCACTAGCTTAAAAAAGGAAAAAAAATGTCTGTAAGAAATTTGCTGCTTTTCCCATTACTAAGATGTAATAAATGCCTTCAAGTTTATACTCAGTCGACAGCATATACACATGGACAGCAGTGCCCATCCATCCAAATGTACCCCAAGCTAGGGTACATTTTAAGTGTCAATGATCACTGCCTCCAGAAAGCATTTTTGAGACAAAACAGGCAAAGTCTTTTGCATATCTAGACAATCATCCAATACTAGGATCTTCACTCTCACATAAACACTTCATGTTTTTCCACAGAGGAATCTGAGATAGATTTTTCTGAGAAATAACAAACCACCAAAAATTAATTAAATGACAAACAAGGGAAAAGCACCACTTCCTCACTCAGCACATTTTCCTTGATTTTCATTAAGCATTCAGATTTACAGATGCTGATATTGCCACAAGAGCAGTTTTTTTCTGGTTTAACTTCCTCTTCCAGTAGAGCAAGCACAGCTGCAAAATGCAAGCTCATTTCCAGGCTCTCTTACACATCACCAGTTTACCACATTCCAACCAGTCACAGCTGTGCAACACCCCGTCAGGGTACTGGGATTACTGCAGTGCCACAGACAGTTTAAGTGAGGCTCATGGAGCTGTACAATTTTAACTATGTTCTATATGTATAATTAAATGATGCATGACATAGAAATAAGCCAGCTGTACTGAAACTGAACAAACTAACTGCTCTGATGCAACAGTTAAGCATCTCATCAGTTCTAAAATGAAACAGGTTTAAAGCAAAAACAATATAGAGAACAGAATGCTTGACACTGTTAAATAGCATGGTCAAAGGATAATTTTTGAACATTAAGGAAATGCACTCACCCAGTCAAATTTTCAAAAGAATTCCTGGCACCAAAATGTTCTCTGTTTGCTTTTTCACCATGTTTTAAGAATAGATCACTCTGGGGGAAGAAAATCCTGTGCGCAAAACACTGCGTGAAACTAAACAATCCTTAAACATGGCTAATTTCCATGTGGAGCTGATGATTTAGCACTGTCATCCTTCAGCAGAGGAGAAAGAACTACCTGTCTTTAGTTTATTTAGGTAAGATGAAAAAAGTGAGGAGCGTGAATTTGATCTTGCTTCAATTTACTTCAGTGGAAAAACTCTTGCCATGACTTCAGTGAGAGTGAGACTGCATCTTAATTCATTCTATATGGAGAAAAACAAATCAGCTGAGAATAATGCTTTTGTTTATTAGATGTAAATTACTACCACAGTCGTTTTTAACAGTGCTAAGTAAATCCTGCTTTAAAAGCCAAACGTTGCCTTCAGTCCTGCTTATTCCTCTGTACTGTGTCACAATGCAGGATTCCTGGTCCTCTGACCAAGTCACCGCTGTCACAGTAAGCATGGCTTGCTCTGGGGAATGGCCACATTCCCACACGGGAATGATAGATGTTTGTGGATGTCACTGGTGACAATGTCCAAATCTGGGCTAGGGCATGCCCCCCAGCCAAGAAACTAGGGTGCACACTTTTGTAATATAAATGCATTCACTGAGAACACAGACTACACTTACTAAAATGTCCATGAAAAGCAGCCAAGTAAATCAAATCAATAGGGTTAAATTTGCAATTAGGATTCTCTCTTTCGGCAGGAAAATTTTAGGATAGCCACAAATTGAGAAAAATTTGCTTTTTTTTCTTCTTTTTCTCAGAAGGCAATCAACCTTCTGGTCTGGCTATTCTTTACTTCTCCCTATGAAGTAAAATCTAAAAAGACACACACACGATATTTATGGAAGGACCTCCCAATGAATTAGGAAAAATTATTACTCAGAAGATCAAACAGAAACAAGACTGTCTACACTGTATGAATTAAACATACATGAATTAGGACACTGAGCCTTCCATTCTTTAGTAACAGAACTGATGCTGTCCTGAAAATGACATTAATGAATTAGACTGGTATATGAAAACCTTCTGCATCTGCTCTAGAGGTTGGAATGAGGATGTTAAATGAGGCAGCAGACAACAAGGACGTGCTGCTTAGGGAAGCTGAATATCACTTCTGTGCTTGTGGAGTTCTGCAGTTTGGATGAAGGTCACAGGTTATCTCCAGCTACATGAAAATGAGTGATAAATACACACTGTTGGTCTTAGACTGAAAGCAGTACTGGGCAAAGAGAGTCAAAATATGGAATATTACTCAAAATCATCCCCTGGTTTTCTAAAGATCATAATCTTCTATTAGAAGACAGTTTGTTACCTTCTCCTAATAGTAAAGCTGTAGTAGTAAAAGCACCTCAATCTTGTAGAAGTATCTAAGATACACAGAATAAGTAAGGTATATGGAGTGAGAGCACCCTAAAAACATCACAAGAGGAGTGACAATTTCTGGGATAGTAATGACATGAACGAGTATCTAAACGTTAAGTCTGAGTGAATAAGAGAATTTTTCAACTAATGGATCAGGGAAAATGTGAAAGGATGAGATATGTGATTAAAGATCATAGTGTATTCGGTTAACACAGGTGGAAAATATATGACTTTGATTCTGTACTACAACATATTTTAATTGATTTGTGTGTAGTTTTAGTTTTATACATGCACAATTTTTTAGAACACATCTTTAGACTGGGACAAACAATAAAGGAAATCCATTGTATGACTTTACATTGATCCCAACATCACTCACTGGAATATCTTAACATTTCCTGCACAGATTCCCATTCGTTAAGATGACAACCTTGAGAAGAAGGAAACCTATAACTGCCATTCAGAGAAGGTCTAAAATTTCAATTGCTGTTTGAACACAAAGGAGCTTTGACATGCTGTGGTTTATTGAAGCACTCCTGCAGTTATAGACACATCTTTAACCACCCTACCCTCTCCCTCTTCCTCCATCCAGCACTGATTGATGCAACTGGAAGATTCAGTAACTGCAGAGCAAAGTCCCGCTTACTTCCAGCTCTCCTGCCCCAGCAAATGCTCAGCTCTTCTGGGAAGATGGAGCTATGCCATAAGCACATTGCACCTGAAAGGAGATGAAACCTTCCCTTCAAAGACACATGTGACCAGGTTTTTGGAACTGCCTGATGTGGCCAGTTCTCATCTGTTTTCCATAAAGAAGGAAAAGAGCCCTGTATTCTCCTCTTCATGAGAGTTCAAGTATGAATTCCAAAGAACAGAGATGCCAGGACTTGTCAGTGACATGACTAACAATTTTATGAGAACTGGCAAAACAGTTCATTTCTCCTACATCTTATTCTCAGAAACCTTGGAATTGTTTTGTCTGAAAGATTTGGGGGGAGGAAGGTGGACTTAATTCTCACAACTATATTAAATATTCAGTACATCTGATATTCTGTTGTCAACACACAAAATATAGTTTAATTATGATAAGCCATACTGGAATCATTTACAATACATAAATGTGAAAAAACAGCATGAAATTATTTCTTGTTCCATGTGGAAAAATATACACCTTCCAACCCCCCAAGAAAGTAAGACAAGGCACAATAAATTCTGGTAATTCTCTTTCTTCTGACTTTTCAGTTCCATCACAGCTCTCAAAACTAAGATTTATGTGCTGTTTTGCATCTGTATCTGTTGTTGATTTTCCCCCCCTACAGGGATATAGGTGAATAAGTTTGGACAGGAAACGGTATCCCTCAAGCCAAACTGAAAGGTTTATAAAGTTGCTAAGAAAAGTTTGGGTCAGGGCCTAAATATCAATCATCTGCTCACTGTCTTTTTAAACGAGCTCAGGCATTTTCCCAACTGTTCCCAGCAGGTCTCTGCCACTATTTTAAACTAAGATTTCAGCCATTTTTTTTTCCCCTGTGTTGACCTCACTAATTTTTCTTTCTCCCCCTCTTTACCTGCCAAAGGCATCCATCAGGATTTTGCCAAAGGCTATCTGCTTTTGAAGTTGAGAGGAATTCACTAATCGTGAGCGTCAAATCCACAGTAAATGCCATGGCCATATGGTATATGCTGCTTTTGGGAATTAGCTCAAAAGGCCTAGCTGTGAGAAGGCCGGCTGTATGTCAGGAGGGTTTCACTGCTAACTTTCATAACTCATGTCAGCTCTTTCAGTTTCTGTATGCATTGGCTTCAGGGAGTGCAACTGTTCCCTGAATTTATAAAAATGTTGTCAAGATCCCTTGATCTTGCTTCCTCTGTCTCTCTCGCACAAACACATCCAAACACATTTATATACACAGTGGAATAGCATGCACAGTGGCATGCAAATCTAGCAAAAGAGAAGCTTGTAAATAAATAGCATGTCATTCTGCTTACTCAATACATTTCTCTGGGTGTTAAACTCATGATAAACATATCATAAGCCCCGATGAAGGCTCTACAGCCTGTCCCATCACACCATCCTGAGTGTAACTCTGCAATGCATAGGAAGACATAAGTTTGAAAAACAGAGCAGAAATAGCTCCCCTAAGGGCAAGGTGCTGACATAGCTGAAACATAACTAACTGGAGAGCATTTGTTTTCACTAAAGAAGGAAGTGTCAGTGACACATCTCTGTGCCTGTGGAGGTGTACTGTACATGCAAAGCAAAAAGAAATCCACCTTCTTTAAAAAATTGGCCATTAATACATAAATATGTCTGTGTTGAAATCCCTCAGACGGTACCATTCTTAACAAGAACTACACACAAGACTAAGAAATTCTGCAGAGAATCACGCTTTTGTGATCCAAAGAGGCAAGGAGAAAGAAAACCACATATGAAGAGTTTAACATACCCACTTAGTGATAGAAAAAGAATTATTACAAAAATAAATGTCAGTCCCCTTGAAACACTTGAGTCAGCGCTCTCAACTTTCTCTGATGCTGTAGGAAGGTGTGAATGTCCTCCATGTGTCACATCATCCACACCAGCCACACAGGAATGTCTCCAATGCACCTCAGAGCCTTTCAAGGACCACTCCCATCTAATTTATGTATAGTCTGTTAACATCCTCTTGGAGCAAACAGAAATAATACTTTTAAAAGGCATTTATACTTCAGAAACATGTGCCCCGACACAACAAAAAACCCAGATTTTAATACTGCCCCGAGGCAGAATTCATCCATCTTTAAGGCTTCTATTATGTATTTCCTGGTTAGTAATACAAAAAGAACTGCTGGCAGTATCACATCGAAACCAAAGTGGCAGAATCAGAAAAACTACTGAAAAGTTTACCTTTATAGGAAAGCTTCAGTCTTGGGATATTTTGTTTTGACGTTCCAGTGACTGGAAGGAACAGCATCGCTAAAGACAGCAGGCTGCAGGCATGTGGCACTTGCAAAGCTCTCATTCTGCTCTCCTCTTCTGTATCTTCTTTTGTACTATGGTGAAATTTCTCCCCACTTTTCAAACAATCCAAGTTTTATCTGGAAGAAAAAAAGAAAACATCTGTAGATCTGCTTTACTGCATAAGCAACAATTCTGTAAGCAAGCCAGACCTATTTCTAAAGAGCACCTCAGTTAATTTCTTTGCTACGAAAGTATTTTTCCTCTAGTACAAGTAAATATGTTTTGTTTCTTTAATACTAAATTTACACATTTTGACATTGGAAAAATATGTAAACTTTTCAGACACCAATGTCTAGCCTAGCTAACGTTTAAGCACAAATTAAATTAATGCAGTATCCATAAAAAGAACATTTGACATTCAAAAGTGACCATGCAACTTGATAGTTAATACCAGTCCATTGGATATCTTACATGTTTTATAACTCTTTTTGTCTCAGTACAACAGCTATTGTGTGTTTATGCTATGACTAGAATGAACTGTAATGTCTCAGATGCCATGGGGGTACAAGCTGAGTTAACAGTGAGTACTTACCCATCAAAAACTAAACTAAGAAAACTGGAAAGAGCAAGCAGTTGTGTTTAGTTTTAATAGAGAAAAAAGTCAAAGCGGATGATGGATTTAAAAGTGCTTTCAGTATGATATTTCCAGCAGAACAACTGCCTCAACTCATCCACCAAAATGTCCTATAAACTTTAATGAGTGTTTCAGGCTGGGGTCAATAGGCTGATACGGGATTTTGTTAGCACAGTGTGCAACTAAGCCAGCTTTGCAACACTTTTCACTTAGTAAGAATCATTCATATTCCATAAATCTTGAAGTGTTTTACAACTGAAAGCAATTATCACTGCCCTTATTTTCCCTATGCAAAAACGGAACCATAAAGCTGCAGTGAACCTATTTCCTCAAGGTCACACAGCAAGCACAGTAGTTGAAAAGAAAACAGCAACAGCAGTCCTGCTGTCCTTTGTACCCAGCTATCAAGGATCCCTTTTGCCCAATAACTCGACTTTTGCACATGAAATTATTTGAAATGGCATCTTGAGTTCTGAAGGCAAAACTTCATGGTTAATAAATCACAGAGATCAGAGTATGAAAATATTTGTGAGACCAGATCCTTCCCCCTGCAAGTGCCTGATGCTAGAGGTCAAGGGAGATGGCTGGTGAAATGACAAATGTCAGTGTTTGAGTAATGCTGTAAAACCAAGGAGTAAGGAAATGTTATGGTTAGTCAAGAGATTAATGGCTCATGATGTGCCATGAAAATTCTTTTCTGAAAGGTACTGGAGCTGCCTGATTAAAAGAGCAATCCTAGTGCCCACATCAGCCAGCACTTGCACAGACACCAAAGGAGAGGTTCCTTGCAAGTCCATGAGAGATGCAGCACAGCTTGTGGCCCCTGAGCCTTTCCACTGGTCTGTTATTTGAACTCCTGCAGCACTGGGTCTTGCAATTCTGTGAGCTACAGCAGCACCCAGAACCAATTCGGCACCTCCTGATACAGGCAGTTCATCCTTCCTGGCATGAAAGGATGGAAACAGAATCCCTTCCGTTCTCTCTGACACAGGAAATCTTTCTCAGATGAAACTTGGGCTTTCTGAGCCTCCAGACTTTCGCTCAATAGCAAAAGACAAGGAAGTGTGCAAGAAGAGCATGATGGTGAAAAAGAGGGAAACAATTCGTAAAATCCCCAAAGCATAATTCCTATTGCAGAACACTAAGCTTCTTCCTTCTCAGTCCCCTCTTCAACACTCATATTCAGTGTCTGAATGCACTACTCTTGGCCAAGTGTGAGTACATGTTCACGAAACGACATGGAGAGAAAACAGACAAACATGAAATGCCTGTTTCATCTTTCTCTTCCCTTTATTACAGTATCAGATCCTAAGAGAACACCCTTACTTCTTCTGTGCCAACACATCTATCTGAGGGTGGACCACGAAGGACTAAAGTGGATTAGACTATCCCAGGGGTAAATCGCCTTGAAGAAATTTATTTAGAGGTGAAAAAGGGGAAAAGAAGGAGAGGGGACGAGGGGGAAGAATATATGAAGATGAGACACCAGCCCTGTTCATCTTCAGCAGGATGATAGTGACAAACCATACTTCAAAAAGAAGCAATTAAGAGGGAGCCAGTCTCACTGCAAGTATGTTGAGAAGTCACGGCCTGAAGGTCTGGGCCTCAGCCAACAGGGAACTCACCAAAGGATGATGGGGCTCATTTTCTTGAGGCAAATTACTGTGAAGAATCAGGACTAAATTTGACTAAAAAAACAGTTGCATCAATGCACTGTCATTTGCTGAATTGATTGAGAATCAGCACCAAACTCGGCCCTTCGGCCATAGCTCACAACCTCACTTTTTCATGTAGGCTTTTTTTGCTAATGGGAACCTTCCTTTTTTCTTGGTTGGGTTTTTTTTCCCCTTTCCCCTTTTATTTGAATAATGTCTGTGAAAAACCATTTGCTTTCACGAGGCGGTTAGTTTACACTGGAGGCAGCAGCTCTGTGAGCTCGAGCCAACCCTGTCCTGTCTTTAGATTCATTGCAATCTGGCCACATTGTCACATATATTTTTAGTTTATGATGATCCTCTAATACAATTCCAGCTTCCACACAGAGTCCTTCCAACAGTCTAGCTCAGGTTAATGAACTTCAGGCCACTTCTCTTCTGCAGGAATTTCGAGGCCCAGGGGGTGGCTGTGCCCAAGAGATTTGCCAAAATCCGCTACGATTTCACCGCGCGAAACGCCAGTGAGCTCTCGGTGCTGAAGGATGAAATCCTGGAGGTACGTGACCGCTCCTGGAAAAGGTGTGTCCCCCAGGGGCAGGAGAGAGCTCGGGATAGCAACAAGCACCAACTCCATTTTCCCTGGTGGTATCTCAGCAGTGACACAAAGCTTTGCTCAAACCCAAAGCTGGAGCAGGCTGCCTGTGCTGTGTCGTGTCATTTCCTCAGCTCAAAGACATCGGTCCCATTTTAACCACAGTGAGGAGGGAGGACAACAACTCGCTCTAGAGCCCTGCTCATCCCCCGCTGGGTCGGTTCCTTATCACCACTTCCTCCTCCACGAGGATTTGTTTTCTCTGAAAAGCACCTTTCTCATAACCTTTCTCTTACTGCAGCACTGTTGGCAGCTGGACAAGGTGGGACGTGACTTGGGCTGACACTGATCTGTGACCTGAGGAAAAGGTTTCTCTGCAAAATGTGGCTTTTTATTTATTTAATTATTTATTTTAATGCAAAAAGACATCAGAAACTCAGTCATTAGGAAAAAAAGGTCTGGAGAAACAGGGACATTATGTAGGAACTATGAGTTCTTCAGCACGCAGAGGTGCTCTCCTGTTCATCCTTACGATACATTCTGATGCTTTCCAGGAAAAGTTTCAGTCCTGGATTGCATCTGAGAGCAACAGATCTGATTAGAGCTCCTGGCCTCAGTGATGTCCTTCTGGCAACTTCACCTTTTGGATGGTTCGGCCCCGCTATATCCTGGTTGTTTATGCCTGAAATCCCATTTTCCCACAGCAGATTTATTTTTGTCCCTCTCTCAGGTGTTGGAAGATAATAAGCAGTGGTGGAAGTTGCTCAACCGGAGTGGGCAGGCCGGTTATGTTCCGTACAATATCCTGGATGTGGTGAAACTGGAAGAGCTCAAACAGGTCTGTAGTCAGGTAATACCTGACTGGTATCAGCTGCAGGGCACAATCCGCCTCTGGGAATAATGTTGTCATTAGACCTCCCTGATTTCTTAGGATACTATGCACCAATCAGGACAGACCTTCAGAAGTAGACAAAGCCAGGAGATTCCTGAGTCTCCTATGATAAAATTCACATTTTGCTACGATCGTCTTCCCAAATAAGGCCTATCCTTCCTATTTGTGCACCAGCCTCCTGCTTTCCATATTTTTCCACATCAAGATTTTTCTTGGGGGTTAAATTAAAGATGGACACTTCCCTCAGCCAGTTCAGTTCAGCACCAGGAACACGTTACTGGAGTGGAGGCAGATGGAAACACCATCTAAGTGAGAATTAACTGAATACTGCAACTTGCACTGCAGAAATGTGGAGCTGGAGTGTTCTAAACACCCTAGGGAAGCATGGAATTGCTTCCCCATTTTGGTATTGCAGCGTTTGGGCAAAGCCTAAGGCGGCCCAGCAGGCTTCTGGATAAATCCCTGCTAGTTTAATCAAAACGTCAAAAAACTTTCCAGTCCGCTCCAGGCCCTTGGCAGTGGTCCCGCTTCACATCCCAGCTACGGAGCAGTGAGGCTCTGCCTTCCAATGAGATCGAACACGTTTGGCACAACTAGGAATTCCCTTGCGCAAACTTCAGACTTTGCTTTGGGTTCTTCATTCCCAGAAATTAACTTCTTCCATGCAGCTCCACCTGAGGTCTCCCCAGCCCCACATCAGCACAAGGAGAACACGGCAGTTTGTCCCTCCGTGGGTGTGAGGCAGAAAGCTTAAGAACATTAAAAACGACCAAAAAAAATTCTTACTTTTCTTTCCCTTTCTAACCAGTCTAACCAGAGGTACAAAGGAGACCTGAGCCCCAGGGGCCATGGCCCATCCAGCCCAACCCACAAGCTGCCTGCCAGCTACGCCGGGGATAAGTGGGGCAGTGAGATGTTGTCGCGCCACTCTGCACAGGACGCCAAAGAACGCACGTGTGTGTCCCACTCTGGGCTCCCCTGGGTTTGGGCGCTCGGGGGACCAGACCTGCCCAAGGGGCTCCCCTGCACCTTTTACTGATCACAGCAATGGAGCAGCACTGTGTCTGGAGGCCATTCCAGGCAGGACAAGAGCCAAGAGAGCAGCCCTGGGGCTTGTGACACCGCCGGGGCTCTCGGGCGGCCCGGGCCGAGCAGGGCAATAAGTGATCACCCCATGCCTCCTTCCTCCAGTTCTAACTTCCTCCTCCTCCTCCCAAGGAGAGAGTTTCCTTTCTCTTCCAAAATGTTTAAGTGTGTCTAAGGAACAGCTCAGGCCAATCCCTTTCTCTCACTTCCTTTTGCTCATCTCCCGGCACACACACAGTGCCCGCCTGGCCGCTTCCTTCACGTGGTTCCACAGAATTCCCGGCCAAACAGGAGATCCGCATCACTCCCTCACCCTGCACGTGCTGTGGGGCTCACAGAGCAGGAGAGAGATCAGGGGCCCTGCTCACCTCACCCCTTATCCCACCCTGTCCACTCCTGGAAGCAGGAGCCCTTCTGGGACGACAGGAAGCCCCACAATACAAGGACACAAATCTGTTCGTATCACTGAGTTATTCTCCACAGTCTTCAGGAGTTTCATGGGGAAAGCGATACTGGATGAAGAGTCACTGGAGTTTTCACAGAAGCACAGGATGCCCTGGGCTGGAAGGGACCTTCAAGCTCATCCCATCATGAGTGTGTTGCTCATTCCCAGTTTGTGCTTCCTGCCGCTTCTGTTCTGTTGCGGAGCAAAACCTGGAGCTCTGCGATCAGCAAATTAGTGACTAGAAGCAGCAGAGAGGACTGAAAAGGTCTCAATTCCAAACCTCCAATTGTAGATTCTCACAGAACTGTGCTTCCACATCAGGCAACAGCCAAGGGGTGATGGGAGCAAAATAAATGGCAACACAGGGGCACAGGAAAATGGGAATCACTTTTCTGGGCTGAATTTAAATAAGAATGTTGAGCCACATCCCCATTTGCCTTACAGTTTCCCCACAAACATTTAATGGCATTTTTGACTGAAGACTTGCTTTCATTCCCTACTTGTTTCTACAGAACTTATTCACCAAACGGATGAGCTGAACGACGAGCTGCTAAAGAAGATCACAAACAATAAAATTCAGCCTCCCCACAGGAATTTCAAAGTGGAAAAGCCTCAGCAAGTTTTCGTGCCCCTCACCTTTGAATCCAGCACTGAAGAAGTCAAAGCCTGGCTGGAGGCCAAGTCATTCAGCAAAGAGTAAGATTTGCCCTATTGCCACGTGCAATGCTCGTCCTTCCCTGGAGAAGGAGCGGGGGAGGCCACCGGCACCATCTCACCTGGGACAAGCCACTTGGATTTACTTACAGAGCCTGTGTTGCAAATTAGATTTCAACCCTGTTCAATCCAGGCTCTATAACCAGAATGTTCAGAGCCCAAAGTCACTCCCTTTCTCTGGTATAAATATTTTCTTGGAGATAAACAGTTAACTAACTAAATCCAAGGCCTGAAATGCTACTGGAATTGCAGCTGCCACCTTGGAACAGCCCCAGGGCCCCGTGATATGGTCCCACTGCAGCTCCTGGCCTCCCATCTCCAACTCCTCACCTCTGGCACGAGGCCACGTGCAGCACAATCGTCACCTCCCTACTTTGTGTCTCCCCAGGACCGTGGAACACCTGGGCATCCTCACCGGAGCTCAGCTCTTCTCCCTCAACAGAGAGGAGCTGAAGAAGGTGTGCGGTGATGAGGGAAACAGAGTCTACAGCAAGATCACAGTGGAGAAAAACCAGCTGGAGGTAAGCATTTTTCTGGATAATTCCTGCTGGAATGGGGGCTGTACCAGCAGCGTCAGATAGCTCATTAAACAGGCATTTTAAAAAATACAATTGTGGGGAAAAAAAATGCAACCAAACCTACACCAGCAATAAAACACACGTAAAAATTCCGAAGTGTCTTTTGAGCAAATCTGTAAGATCCCCCTGTTTCCACTAATTAATCTGCTTTTTACTGATATCACTTATCTCTTTGAAACTAGCTCTACTTTTACAGCATTAATTAAATACTGTCACTTAACTGCAGCTTGAAGTTCAAATCCAAACTGCCTGTTTTGTTTCCATTCCAGAAAAGCAGAGGGGAGTCGGAGCTCCAAGAAATCACGAAGCGCCGCCAGGAAAGGATTGATTCTGCAAATTAAAGTCTCTCTGCTTTATTTCAGCTCTTAGCCCTAAGTAGTGCAGAAAAAAAGGGAATGAAAGCAATGATTCCTGGCCCAGGCCAGATGCAGCAGAGCTCCCCTTGGGGTCCAGCTGCCATCAGAGTGACAATTCCTTGAACACTGTTGGGAAGGGTTGACAATAAGACCATGTCCCACTGGGAAAGGTGTTTTAATTTTGCATGAAGTATTTTTTTTATAACTATATATTTTATACTGAAATTTTCCGTGCATGCGATCAGAGCAGGATTCACACGGGGCTGGATGTACAAGGGCTGGCTTCAAGCAAAAAAAGACCCCCAAAGCTTTTCTCCGAGGGCTGTCCCCTGCTCCCCACTCTCCCCTGGCAGAGCAGGCGTGGCACACAGCACAAGAGAGGCCAGCCTCAAGGCTTGGAGCCTGGACCAGAGGAATAAGGCTTTAGAACCCTGCAATGGTTTGGGTTTAAGGAAAGGACATTAAAGCTCATCCCATTCCACCCCCCTGCCATGGGCAGGAATGCCTGTCACAAGCCCAAGTTGTTCCAAATCTTGTCCAACCTGGCCTCGGACACTTCCAGGAATGGTGAGTCATGACCTCTCTGGGCAACCTAACCCTTTCTATTTCCATTTCCATTTCCTCCTCAGTGCAGGTGTCCCCTGCAGCCCACGAGCACAGGGCCGGTGACAACTGCCTGTCCTTGTCCTGTCCCCCTGTGCCCCCTCGTTGGACAAGGCTAGAATGGCAACACACATTCCCAAAGTCTGGCTGCTTCCTTAAATCCATGGACCAGCTAGTGCTATCTCTGAACAGCTGAAATGAGCTTTCAGTGCCTAGAAATGAGCAGGAGTGACAAACAAAGGGATTTGAATCTGGAAATAGGTGAGTTCCACCCGCCCACCGCTGCTGATGCAGAGGCTGGGGCTGGGGGCAGCTGTGCAGCCCTTCCCTGGGGCACGGATCCTGCACTGGAATGTTGTGGTGGTGTTGCCAAACCGGGCCTCAAACCAGGAGAAGATAAGCCCTGACCGTTTGCTCCCGACCCAGGCACACCCACAGCCCTTCCCAGGGTGTTGGTCACTTGTCCCCATCTTCACATTTTCACTGCAAAAAGTCAGCTGAAATGATTCCCAAATAGCTGAAACCCCAAAGCACACTGGGAAAGGCAGGTTTAACACAAATTAAATGGCCACAAGAAAAAAACCCCTCTAATTTAGCACAGGGTGTTGCTCTTTACTTCCCGTTTTCCTTCATAAAGTTATGTGCATTTGTATATAGCAATCTGTAAATAGGGGTGAGGAAAATCCCTCTCCCTAGAAGCAGAATTAAGTGATTATGCTTCCAAAATTTACTCACCATTTCAAAACTCAAGCAAGCAGCGTAGTTCCTGTCCACAGCAAGTTTGGCACATTGCATTTCTAGCTCTGTTTGACTGACAGACCAATCTGATTGCAAAGCAGTGAAGCACACAGAGCTCCAGAGCTGCCCACAGCCCAGGGACAGCTGGGTTTTCTCTCTCAGCACATGCTGAGTCTTTGTCCAAATTTGTGCCTGTCATTGCACATTTAATGGAAAAAGCTTTAAAACAGCATCTGGGGAGCTCATGTCTAAAACTGAGAACACCAGTGCACCTTAGTTTTGGCTTCATTCTTAAGCGTCTCCAATGGATAATCTGTTTTCTTCATTTGAAACAGGACACTGCTCTCACCAGCAGAATTAGGGTGCAGGCAGGGGAGGATCCTGGGTTTAGTCACAGCCCTGCTAGGATCTGAGAAGGGCACTCACCTTGTCAGGGAGGGATGAAGAGGACAATCCTCCTGAGAAGCCCTGGCTCCGGATTAGGGTGGAGATGGGAGGCAGGATGGCAAGCACGGGAGGCGAAAAAGTTTCTAAAATGAAAATAAAAACGAATGTTGAGCTAGGAAACACACCATCTTCTAGTCCTGGGGTGTAGAGGAAAGCAAATCACAGGGAATTACAGTTATCTGGGATTTTAACAGGAGTGTACATGACAGCTCTGTAAAGCCGGGAGCCACAGGAGCACTTCCTAAAACAAATAGCTCAGTAGACCTTATTGCAGAGGCCACTTTTACAAATTTCCACGCGACTGAGCTGTGCATCTGTTCTGTTTGTACTGCCTGCAGACACTGCTATAAAGTACTGTACATTGATGTAACTGAGCGAAGGAGACAATGATATAACCATGCACTGTACAAGATTTATTAAAATAGTTAAGTTATAACTCCATCTCCGTCTCTTTCACTGGGTTTTCATAATGCTTTGTCACTGAGAGTCTCAGAAACTCAGCAGAATGTCTGAAACCACACATTTCCTTTTGGGTTTGGGGACTGACATTCAACAGAAGGATGTTACGGCCTGGATAGCTGTGTCTTAAGAATAGGGGCAAAGCATGAGAAGGCTGCACAAAAGCACATTCTTGCCTCTCTGGAAGGGGAACGACTGTGGCAGCTGTCCCAAGTGGAACCATACAGAAAGAGGAAACAGCATAACCCCATGACTAGGAGCCTGTTACACGGATTCTCCAACATTTCCAGCCAAGAGCCATCCTGTTTCCAGAAGCAAAAGTTTGTCTTCTCTTTTCCTTAACAATTAAATTACCCAGCTGAAATAACTGGTAATTCCTTCTGTAGATGTTTTGGAGAGTACAATTTCCAAGTGGGCCCACACTAACAAGATCACCTCTTTTACAGCCTAAATAAAGTTCAGGCGAACCACGAGCCCAAAACACCTGCCTTACTGGGCCGAGGGCTCTCTCAGCGCCTGGAGCTGCACTCGATAAACCATTTCGAACCTTGCCACAACGGCGGGGAAGGGAGCCCAGAGCGCTCAGCTCCTGCAGCGGGGCACCACCGACGCGGCCCCGAGCCTTCCCTCACGGCCGCCTCCCTCAGGGGCTGCCCGCCGCCACCTTGCGGCACCGGCCGCGCCCGGGCCCCGCGCGGCCACGAGGGACGGGTGGCTCAGGGGCGGGTCGGGCGCCGTACCGGCCGCGGGGAAGACTGCCGGGGGTTCTGGCGACACGGAGACTCCGGGGACAGGAGGTTCCGGGCCCGAGAGATCTCGGGGCCAGGAGACTCCCCCGATACGCTCCGTCGGGGACGATGGCGGCGTCACGGTCGCCAAGGCGAACCCCCGCCCGGCCCTCACGAACCAGCCAATCAGAATCGCTCTCCCTCCCGCTGCCCCGCCTCGGCTCCTCCCGGCCTCGTCCGTCTCCTGTCCGCGCTCCTGATTGGCCGCTGCCGCCCAGCCAGGCTGGGATTGGCGGCGGGCGGCGGGAGCGCGCGGGCCGGTGCCCTTCGGGCACGTACCGTCCCTCCTGGGCGCGTGAGTCCCCCGGAGCCGCGGACGTGTCGGTGTCCCCCGTGAAGCGGCAGAAGGTGGAGTCGGCGCTGGACCAGCTCAAGCACCACACCACGGTGGTGGCCGACACCGGGGACTTCAACGGTGAGAAGCGGCATGAGGGGATCCTGTCTCCGCAGCTTCTGCTTAGCCCCCTCTCCCGCCCCTCTTCACGGAGAGTGGGCGAGCCCGGCCGAAGGGGCGCGCGCTGCGGGGACCGACCCACCCTGGGGCCGGAGGGGGGGCGAGCGGGACGGCGCTGGGTCTCCATCCCAGGGCAGACCCCGCCGTGATTTCTCCCAGTTTGCCCTCGAGTGTGCCCTGACCACTCCGTTCAGCTCTGCGTGCTGTCAAGGAGAAGTGCCAGACTGAAGCCAGGCTCTGCTGCTCTAATTAATTTTGGGTTTTCTTCCAGTGGGCTGTCTAGATCTGGGACTTGTTTGGGGTTTTTCAGACTCACGCTTGGACGGGGCTTGGAGCAGCCTGGCCCAGTGGAAGCGAGTGGAACTGGATGAGCTTCAAGACTCCTTCCAACCCAAACCATTCCAGGATTCCATGATATGCTTAAAAACTGATTTGGGGTTGGAGAGAAAGAAGGGAAATGATGCTTTTTATTTGTTTTACTTGAGCTGTACATTGATCTTCTCCCTTTTTGCATTTCCAGGATGCAGAAAGTGAGAAGGAACTTGAGGAGATGTGCTCGGTCCAAGAGAAATAATTTTGAAAAAACTCATCTCACTGGATACTGCAGCAACAGTAAAATCCCAAATGGATTTCATGATCCTGACAATTCTGAGTGCACTTCAGGGATAAGGCACAAGATCTTACAGAAAAACAGACGCAGCAGCACACATCCAGGAAAACATCTTGGAATTAATGGCATAAAATCGTGGTTTATTTTCCTGCATCTGTTTGATTTTAGGATCCCTAAAAATGTTACATTCCTAGCATCAGGGGTCAGGGGGTAATTTAGAGGTAGTTGGTGATAAATATTTTTGGTTATATGTAGGGCAGATATTTATGCCTTACATAACTCTGTAATATAAATATGTATTATATATTAGGGCATATAGCTATCTATTTATATATAACCTATTTTTTATGTGTGCCCAGATATAGTTTATATCAGACACTGTGCCTGTCTGAGGGCCTTGCTACTGCGCTCCTAACTCATTCCTGAGGAAAACATCAGGCAAAAGTTGTTAGGTTTAACTGGTTCCTCTTTTCCTTAATAATTATTTTACTCAGTTGGAATAACTGAGAACAGCTGTTAGAGATGTGCAGTTGCCAGTGGGACCAAGGCACTTTTTTGCACAACACAGAGTGGCGTTTAAGGTAGTCAGTAGTCAGAGAAGTGAGGATTAGGATTTTGAATGCTCTTGGGCAACAAGGCTGGCCAGAGATCCCTCCTAACTCACTGTGGGACAGCAAAAACCCCACAGCCAAGGGTAACCAGGGATTGTGGGGATGGAGAATTTAATGGCATCAGGTGGCAGCAGTGCCAGTTCAACTGATAAAAAAGTAAATCCACACCTGCTCTAGAGGAGTATTGTTCCTGGACGTGTGTAAATACAGGGACACCTCTTTACTCTCAACTGAGGGAGGTTTGTGGTTGTGGTGCCAGTTTACCCTTGAGAGTTCCAGGCTTTATTTCAGCTCCCCTGGCCCGGCCTGATGTGCAGCAGTGGTGCGAGGGCCGGAGCCGTTCGCTGGCTCTGGGAACGCAGATGCCATCATGGCCCAGTGGGGGGGGGAGCTTAGGCTGTGGTGGCAACCTCAGAAAGGGATCAGATGGCTCCTGGAACTGCCCAGAGTGCAGGAAGGGAGGGGGAACTGAACTGCTCCCACAGACCCCTGCTGGGCTATGGTTCTGGGCCAGGCCCATCAGAAAAGTGGCAGCATCAGTGGCACCTCAGTTGTTACTGTCCTTGGAGCTCTCAGGATCAGGATGAAATCATGTTCATGCACTACTGGGAAAGCAGGGAGCAGGATCAGTGCTCTAACTCTCTACACTCTCTCTCCAGGAGTGCCTTGGGTCATGGCAATTTAATGTGTGGAATAGTTTCCTGTGTCTGCCTGGGCAGCTGCAGTTATTGCACAGGCATTCAGGGCTGACAGTTCCCTGCAGGGAGAGCTCAGCACATGTGCCCAGAGGCAATCCCAGCATCTGCAAGAAAGAAAGAAGCAGCAAAAGGTGATTGCTTCTCTTTCAAAGTTATTTCAAGTGCTCACACCCAAACCCACCTTTGCTCTTGATTCTGGCCAGGTGCATGGTGAGCAGTGGGCACAGGTCATGTCATCCATGCTGGTGTGAGTGATGCTTTCTGGGGGAAAGCAGCTGATCTCCAAAGTTCCCTTCCTGCCCTGTGCCTGATCTGCACAGGAGAAAACCTCTTCCAGGAAGGGATTGTGCTCCCTCTAATGCCATTTGCCCAGTCTGTTCCATGGGGATATTGCCAGCCTGGGGCAGCAGAGGCACACGCAGCTCTCAGCACTCTCTGCTCCAAGCACAGCTCTGGGCTCCTTTGCACACTGCCTCTGCCATGGGGGTTTTCTCCAGGAGAAGCCAAGGAATTGCTCATGGAAGGGTGCAGATTAAGTTATCCCAAAGGGAAGCAAAGAATAAATATCTCATTTTTCCATCAAAATGCTCATGCTCTTTCCTACAGATTATTTCAAGTTTTTCCCACAAGCTTTGCACTACCCATCATCCCATTTTTACCCCCAAAAGTAATTTTCTCTGTCCTCCAGAATGTCTCAGTGTCTATCCCCAAAATTTTCACTGTGTCTCTGCAAGTGACTACCTCAGTTTACCTCATGCTGTTCATTCTCTCCCCTGGGGATTGCTTCAGATTTTCCCTCCAAGCTGTCCCTGTCTGTGCACTTCTGATTTCTTCTTTTTTACAAGAAAGTATTCATTCACTACTCTGGAGATTAGCTCCAGTTTTACCCCCCCAAAATTGCCCTAACATTCACTAGTCATTGCCTGATTTTTACCTCACTATGTTCATTCTCTCCCCCTAGAGATAACCTCAGGTTTTACCCCCAGTATTTTCCCTACCTGCCCACTAACTATTTACTCTTTTTGACCTATAAATATTCTCTTTCTATCCTGGAGATTTCATCAAGTTTTACCCTGAAATATTTCACTATCTTTCCAGTACTGTCTCACTTTACCTCAGGATGTACGCTCTCCCTGCCACACATCACCCCAGCTTTCACCTCCAAAATTATTGCTACTTGTCCACTACTTATTACCTGATATTCACCTCAGTATGTCCATTCTCTGCCCAACAGGTCATTTGAATTTCTACCCCCCAAAACTTGTCCAACCTGTCACCTAGTGACTGCCTCAGTTTACCTCAAAAATGTTGTCTCCCCTAGAGATTACCTCAGACTTGACCCCCACATTTTTTCCCTGTCTGCAAGTTACTACCTCCATTTAACTTCAGTATGTTCATTCTCTGGACTACAGACTCAAGTTTACTCTCAATCTCCCTGCCTCTCCAACACTGATTACTTCCTTTTTACCTCAAAAGATTCATTTATTTTCTACCATGGAGGTTACATCAAGTTTCACCCCCAGAATTTACTAATACTTCCACAACTGATTCACTCAGTTTACCTCAAAAAGTGTTCATTCCCTCACCTAGAGGTGACCTTGTATTTTACCCCCAAAGGTTTCCCTACCTGTGCACAACTGATTGCTATAGTTTACTTCAAAATCTTCATGCTCTCCATTACAGGTCACCTCAAGTTCACTTCAAAAGTTTTCCCTACCATTTCCATTAGTGATTATCTCAATTTTTACCTCCAATAAGTCATTCTCTACCTACAGACACTGGATAGTAAATCATACAAAGATCTAAAACACTGCACAAGAAACAGCAGAAAGTTTTCCATGAATAACACAAGTTCCTTTTTTCCCCTCCTCCGCCTAGGACTGCTACCAGGAGACAGGAGAGCTGCTATCAACACTCAAACCTCCCAAGCGTTGTTATTGCTCAGAGAGCTGCGCCGGCACTGAGCTACTCCCATGCGCCTGCAGGGCTCTGGGGAGGGGGAAGACGACCTCCCACTCCTGCCTGGAGAAATTTCAATGCCCTAAAAAGTCATTTCCCTTCTCTCTCTCTGACCCACGGCCAAAGCAGCTGTGTAGAACAACATGGACTACTCATGGAAGGGATGATTCAGTTGTGGGAAAAACGCTAAAGAAGGCCTATCACCCCAAATTTCAGGGTGAAAACACACTGCTTGTTAACAGGAGCACACAAACTCATTTAAACCAGAGAGCAAACTGCACACCAGGAAAAGAGCTGAAAGATAGGCCCTGCCTTGATTGATAATTCCAAAGGAAATTCCCCACAGATCATAGGCAATTACCTATAATTTTACCTCCCTAATCACTGGATTTCTGACTTGGGTTGCTGTGGAAGTGTTTCACAGATGCCTTGAGGGGTCAGGGGCTTGGCTGGATTCTTTGTGGTTAGTCCTGACAGGCCCAGGCCAAACCCACCCACCTGCATTGCTGCTCCACCCCAAATTTGTATGAAATACTGAGAACAGGTTATAAATACTCCCCCCTTCTCTGTCCTTCCTGACACATCCATGGAGCAAATGTACTCTATCCATTGTTCCCAAGAGCACCTCTCCAGCCCAAATCCCAGTTTTCACCAGCACAAACCAAACAGACCTAAGACAATTATTCCATCAGTGCCTGCAATTCTGAGCTCCCTGTTCCCTGCCACTCACACAGCAATCTCACCTCAGCCCAGAGACTCCCTGTCCCCAAAGGGAAACACAACCTGATAGGGCACAGCTCTGGCACCACATTTCCCCTTGTTCCTGGAAAGCCCAAGTAAATCCAGTCCCTCAGACCTTGCATCCCTGAACACCAGGAGAGCTGGAGTTTTACCCAGATCCCAGTGCCCTGCACGGCTGCGCTGACACGAGCACAGGCCGATCGCTCCGCCCAGCACCATCCCTCATTTTCTTCCCATTGCTCCCCAAGTGGCCCCAAACCACCCCAGCGTGTCTGTGCCGGGGCCAGGGCCTGCCCCGAGCCCGACCAGAGGCTGTCACCCAGCCCTGCACCAGCTCCCACCCCTGGGAGAGCTGGGAATGCACTGAGAGCTCGGCTCCCCAGTCCTCAGACACACAAATAATGCCCAACCTGCCCCTCTGGGCACAGCCAAACACCACAACTCCATCATCCCCAAGGAACTCTGGCAGTCGCCTCTTCACCTCTGCCCTTTTCCAAAGGACACAGGTAGGACTGGGCTGTCAGAAATGGTATTCCCTAGGCAGTTCATCCCAGCACAAAGGAGAAGAGGAACCCTGTGTCCCTCTGACTGACCCCACAGCATGGGCAGGACCAGCTGGGTTCTTCATATTCTAAATTTTAAAATGAACTGAAGAACCTGAAAGGCAAAAAACAACACACATATAAGGTTAGAGCCAGTCAACACACACAGACAGACACACTCTCAGACACCCCTTCTTCAGCTTACACGCTGACTGCAGCCCTTACTAGAAACACTCCCCCCAAAAGAAGATGCTTTAACATCTTCTTCCATCTGCTGCTCCTTGATGTGGAACAGTAGATCCTGGGAAAATTGGTAGCATCAGTGACCATAGGGATCAAAATTTGCCTCAGGGACCTGCAAGACAGCATGAGGCAGTCTGCAAGTAGCTGACAGCTAGGAGTTATCCCCACACCAGGCCCATAAACTTTCTACCCAAAAGCCCATAGACAGGAGAGGAGAGTTCTAAAACTGTTCAAACTAGCCAGGACTGAATGTGCCAGGGCAGGGCAGCTCCAAGCATAAGTGGCACATGGATACACAGTGCATCAAATATAAGCAAAGATGACATGAAGACTTGAGATAACGCTTCAGAAGATAAATTTTTGAGACCAGGATGCTTTGAGGCGACAGAAGCTACAAAACTACTGCAGTGAGGAGGGTCTAGTACACTTCATACAGAAGTCCAAGGGAACGGCACATGAAAAAAAGATACTACCAAAACTGAGAAGGAAGATGGATAGGAACACCTTGTGTACTTCTTCTGGTCTCAAAAAGCAAAACCATAAAGATGCCAGAATAAGCCCGATCCAGGAAAGTATGCAAGTGCTCCTGCTGCCAATATGGCCCATAACGATGCCTGTAAAGCACTGAGACATCACAAAGCCCTATGACACTGAAGACAACGGCCACAGACCACATAACATAGACACAAACTGAAACTGCCCAGCAGTTTTACCTGATGGACCCAAGATTGCTAGTGCAAGATAAGCCAGAGGCCGATGACGCCGAAGGAAAGAAGGCTCTACGGCAGTAGTACGTGACAGTGAAAGGTAAACTCCTTATGAGAAGTTAGTGCCAAAGCTGGTAAGAGGATGCTCAAGAAGTGCAGTAGGCCTAGAGAAGGAGGCAATGACTGCCAGCTGATACAAAGGGATCCCTAGAGAAGGATTCTGCCGCCAAAGGCAGAAGTGACATCACAAAACATGACCGACCCACAAATGGCCAAGATGCAAGATGTCCACGTGCTTGCTATGCTCAAAAGTGCTCAAAAGCGTGGCTACACTGAAGAGTAGGCAAACTTTAGACCGTGGCAATCGTGCCAGACCCGAAGGCAGGCTCCTCGGGTGAAAAGATGGACAATGACATCGAGACTCAAAATCCAATGATGCAAAGCTCACGAGAACATGGAGATGGGTTGGAACTGCCCGGCCCGGCAAAGGCTCGAGTGACGCTGAAGAGAAACCCTCTCTCCCTTAACCTCCAAGGGGCCTGGCCCACTACAGCCCTCTCCTCTCAGCTAACTTCAAATTGCCTCCGGTGATTCCAAAGGTTTTTGCCTTCTCCCAACCAACAGTCCCCACACTTAGCTCTCTGAAGACCAGCAGACGAAATCCATCCTCAACAGAAAAGAATGCTTCAGCACCGTGGATGTCAATACATGGCCCACAGCCCACTTGGGCGGCTGCAAAAGATGGAGAATAATGACAAAATTCAGACTGTGATGACACGTCCCAGAAGTGACCCCTTGCACAATGCCTCTCTCCCTCATAACTGCTGAGGCTCATTGCTCACCGGCCGTTTCCAAACTTAGGCTCCGCACCTACTTGTGGTACCTAAGACAACAAAACAGAAACTGCGACTATTGCCCTCCAGAAGAATAAATGCACGGGCTGGGCTCCCTCTGCACCACTGGCCCAGGCTCACCTCAAATCTCCATCCGACTCCGGAGGTGGCCCGGATGATACCCGCAAAGCGAAAAGGGACACGCTTCGCATGCTGCCACGTACCTCTCACCTATCAGTCGCCCCACCTAAATGCCAACTCACCTGCTCGCCTCTGTCCCTTGGCATGCCCAGGGCAGCAGCAGCACCTGCAGAGAAGCAAAGCAATAAAACATGCTGAGAGACTGAAACCACAGCCTCCCCGCTCCAACTCAAGTACACCACACCTACAGCTTAAGCTTGCACCCACCTGGCCTCCAGCATCCCAGGGCTGGGACACCTTCCCAGTGGACCACCTAAAATGCACAAACAAAAACGGATGCTTAGAGCTGCACCAGAAACTGATACCCAAGCAGTAACAACTCATTCTGGCCACCAGTCACCGCTCACCTCGCTCCATCGACCTCGACCACTGATCTTCAGCATTACTTCCTACAAATAAAGATGAAGAACAAAGCTGTAACACAGTCACCATTTACACTTGCCGTGCAAAGACAAACTGTGACTGACCTTCCTGTGGGAACCACCTCACCTGGTATGGGGCACTCTGCCACAGATTCAATCCATCTGCATCTGAAAGAAAGTGATGACAAAAGTCAAAGTACTGCATCATAACTTAGCAGCTCCAGACATTTTGTGTTAATCTAGAAATACCATCTTGAGTCCAACTAATCCCTACATTACAAATGTCAAGTCCCTAGGACTTATCCTATTACACCTACACCCAGACTATGTAGCAGGGCAAAGCAGCCCCAGGCCAAACACACAGACACCTGTGACACAGGAGATGACAAACAAGGGGATGCAAGAAGGAAAGGAAAGTCTCAGCAAGAAGAATTACCAATGACATGACCTAGATGAGGCTCAAAGAACTCTGGCAGGAAAAGACCTTAACAGAAGGACTTATGCCAAGCACTGCAAAGATGGATGCCTGAGAATCGTACGGTTGGAATCCTCTACCTATCCTCACATTCTCCCAAGTCCTAATCTGTTATAAGGGATCGTTGCCGTGCACAGCTGTCAATACAGCTCAGAACAAGACTGTAAAAGGTGTCTGACTCAATAGTGCTAAAGAGAGATGCGATTCCGATGCATGTCCGAGCTTGCAAGTCAAAGGTTCAAGGGTACCAGCGTCGGGCCAAGGAACGCAAAGGAGCTGCTGAGGATGATGCCCAGCATTTCTGATAAGCCCCTCAAAGGGGTAAGGCAAAAGACATGTGACACAAGATGCCCACAATAGAGACACAGAACACACAATAGACAAGTGACACAACACGCACCGGGACTGCTCTGCCCTGCACACCTCAGCATTGTGATCAACAGCGAGACTTTGCCTTTACGTGGCCTAAGGGTCCCTCTCGTGGACATCCCCAACTCCAAAGCTAATTCAAAGATCCCTCCCACCAAGTCCTGACCCAGCACCCCACTCTCATCCCCCTCCCTGAGGTGTAGCCCTCGACTTAGCTCTCAGATATCCAGGGATGCAAATCCTCATCAGGTGCAAAACAAGGCCACCTCATCATCTGGGAAGTTCCTGCCCTCAGAGGGCTGTTCTCTCTCAGTCTACTACAATAAAGAAAACCCAACATCAGTGCCTGAACTCAGCAGCACATCAGCCAAAACCCAACAATTCCACTACTCATCGGCTCCTGAGAACGCCCCGGTCCTTGGCTCATACTCTGTGGCCGCACTCCGAGGCCGACGTCGCAGGGTATCCCTGGGTTAAGGGGAGACAAGGTGATGTGGCATTGCTGAAACTTGAGGGGACCCTCGCTCCTCCCTCCCTCCCCGACTCGCCACAACTCCTCAGCCATTGCCAAAGGCTGCCCAGATGGCACCTTCAAACAGAAAAGGTACAGGCTTCATCGCAGAGCCCTGTAATACTTCTGGAAGGCTCACAGGGACAGGCAGCTCAAGGGTGATAAACTGGCTCCATCAGCTGGTCCATGAGGGGGTTCAGCCCCTGTAGGCATAATACAAGTGGGCCACCTAAAACACACAAATGGATGCTCAGACAATGCATGCTTTGAGCTGCCCCAGAATTTGGCACCCGAGCAATAACTGGTTGCATCCACTGGTCACTGCTTACCTCACTCACTTGACCTTGACTGCTGATATCCAGGTTTACTTCCTAAAAATAAAGACAAAGAACAGCCCTGCAACATAACCAAAATGAAACACCACCCCTGAAAAGCTGAATGATGACCAACCTTCCCAGGGGAGAAGGGGCAAAACAAAATGGAAAGGCACATGCCTATGTAGTGTCCAAAAGGGTTGCATTGCCGAGATAGGTTCCACCTGAAAGTGCTCGGCTGTGACCTCTTTCTGCAAGGGTGTCTGTCATGTTGGAGTAGCGATTTCAATGCTGCAGACCACCTGTAAAACACAAAAAAAAAAAAAAATCAAAGGCTACTTATAGTTTCATCACTAATACAACAACTCCAGTAGCATCCAGTTCTGTGCTGGAATCAATACTCATCCAGCTCATGGTCCCCCCGGTGCCAATAACCTGCTGTGCCAAGTGCTTCGCATCTTCAAAATGAAAATCCCAACAGTGAGGTAAACATAGAGCCCAAAGTCAGGCCATAGCTTGGACTTCAGGCACTGACCCACCTCGCTGCTGTGCTCCTCTGGTCTCCTCCATTCATATCAGGTTTACATGCTCTCCCTCTGCAAAAGAATTATTTGTCAAAGTTACCCAGACAGACAGGGAAAGCTTAGCCTTTCCCAAGTTCTCATTCCTCAAAGCAAACTGCCTAGGATCCCACAGTAGTCGGCCTTAGGACAAACTACTATGAAACTGCAAGACACCACTGCACCACTCCCACATCTCCACTGAACACCACACAGACTGGCCACAGTCACTCCATCCGAGGCGTGGCTCAGGTGGCTGAGCAAAGCAAAAGGCTCCCTGTAAAGTCTCCTTTCTTCTCCACCTACTCCCCCCCCCCCCCCAGGACTACTCTACAGAGCAGAGCAATTCCAGGCTAGACACAAACTCAAACAACACATTATACTACAAGCAGTGTGACATGAGGATGATAAAAAAAGCTCTCAGCAAGAAGAACGATAGCAAGGACAGGGACGACGCCAAAAGAGACAACTGATGGTATGGCAATGGTGGATGAAAGAGGCTCTAAGGAGCAGAAGAAAAGACTGGAACAGTGACCTGTTCTAAGAACTGTCAGTCACAATGATCAAGATGGCTGTGAGAGACAAGGCCACATTTAGAATGCTCCCATATCCTGACAATCTTACAAGCTCCAGGACATTACAGCTCAAGGCTGGAAAGGATGGATGGCAGTACAGCCAGGAACAAGTCCTCCAAAGAGATCCGACTCAATGCTTTCAAGATGTGATTCCAAGATGTGGCCAAGCCCACTGGTAAAAGAACAAGTGATATTGGCATCCTACCGAGAAGTATGAAAGTTCAAGAAGCTAGAGATGATGGCCAATGCTTATGATGAGCCCCTTAAGGGTAAAAGGCAGAGAGATCTGATCCAAGGGAAGCCAAAGACACAGAACACACACCGGACAAGACAACACACACTGGAACTGCTCTGCGCTGCACACCCTACAGTTGCAGTCAAAAGTAGGGCTACTCCCTTTAGCTTACCTAAGAAGCCCCTTGGAGAGCATCCCTTTCCCCTACACTACTTTTTAAATCTCTCCCAGCAATTTCCAACCCACTATCCTGCTATCATCCCATCTCCGGGCCCTGGCCAACTTAGCTTTCAGATGACCGGTGATGAGAATCCACACTGGATGCAAAGGAGTCCACCTCAGCCATCTCCAAAGGCACTGGGATCACCAGGTTGGCCTCTTAGTCAGCTATGACAAAGAAAACCAAAATCAATCCACCAGTGTAGTGGCATACAAGCCAAATCCCAACAAGTCAGCTACTAACTGGGACCCTGCTCCCGCTCCCACTCATACTTGCAGTCTTTAACTTACCTATCAGAAGCCTCCATCTCCAATGTCATCTCTGACCCAGGGTAGCTCCCTCTTGCAGCACAATGAACCTGCTGAAACATTTGGAGTGTAATACTGACACAATCTGGAATTTCAGGAAATTGCAGTGCTTCTAAGAAAAACAAGGCAAAGGAAAAAAAAAATACAAAAAGCACCAAGCACCTTAACAACCTTGAACACTCGATCCAAAAATCACGAACTATGCACTCAATGCTATCTTCTTCACAGTGTCTTCAAAGCCTCTATTGCTTTAGATGCCAAAAGCACCTGCTGAAAGAAAGCTGAGAAAACCTGAATGACCCCCCCCCCCCCCCCCTTCATGGAAATAAGAAGACACCCTCACCCCCACTAACCCCACAGAAAGAATGAGCCTCTTTTACCCAGGGCTGGGGTTAATATACCCCTGGCCGGGCCCGCCTCTCGTTCCCACAATGCCCGGGAAAAGGGAGGAGGCAATTTTACCAGAAGGGATAAAAGCACTGGGAGGAGCTGCAGCTGTTTGGCTGCTCTGCCTTAAATTCCAGGTGACTAAAGGGCTCTGTAGATGCCTTCTGTTTTACTACAGCTGCATCCACTGAAAGGGTAAAAAAGCTTCTTGTTTTGGCAGCGTAGACACATGAGTTGCATGATTCCTTGTTAAGTTCTGTAATTGTTCATTGGTGGCTATTGAGTCACAGGACTATGGAGGGTGGAGAAGAATAGTAATAATATACATGGTGTAACTCCTGTTGGGGTCTCTAATTAGGGATGTATTCATTATAAATAAAACTGAAAAAATAATGGGCTCTCTGGCAGCAGGAAGGTTTTGTGAGTGCTGGGCTCGCTCCCTTGTGAGAGATTAGGTGCCAGTACCCAGCTAGAAGTGCCCTGAAGTACAGATTGAAATTCTTAAAATGCTGAAAAAGGGGGAGCTTCCTTCAATTGAACCCCTTAAAATGAGAGACTAGGGAGTGTTTGTCTCTACTTAAATAGATGCCATAGCAATAAATGGGTTCTCTCCTCTGAATCCCCTAAAATACTGGAAAAAGAGGGGTTTTCCTTACTTCAGGTCTCTCCAGTGATGGAAAAAGGGGGATTTCTCCCTCAATTCACACCCTTATAAAGGAGGGACAACCGGGCTTTCCCCTCAATTTAAACCTTGGGATGATGAAAATGGGGGAGTTATGCTCAATTCCAATCAATAAAATAGCATTGTCAAGGTTTTCCCCTTCTATTTAAACTGGAGAATAATGGAAAATGGGGATTCCCTGTCAAGTGATACCCCTAAGAGCATGGAAAAGGCAGGGTTTTCTTCAACTGATGCCCTTAAAATTGCAGAGGAAGGGGATTCCCCCTCAATTTAAACACAGACAATTATGGAAGTTTTTTTCCCTCCGTTTAAATCCCTTTTCTCCTCATAACCCCCCTTTTTGAGGGGGGGCACTGGGGAAGGGCTGCCAAGATGAAAGGGGAAAGTGGAATGTTTCCCTGGGACCCCACATGCTGCCCTGCCTGCTCAGGTGCTGCCCCTTGGCACGAGGGGTTTTCCCTGGGCATTTTCTGGGAGCAGTGCTCTGTGCCCAGGTGCCTCCGGCTGCTCCCCAGCTGCTGCCGGATGCTCCGACCATTGTCCCTGGAGGGACACTCGGGATGCCCCCATTGCCCCTCTGGACCAGCAGCTCCCTGCACAGCTGTGCCCGGGGAACCCTCGGAGAGCGGCCTCTGGCAGGAGCCGCCCCCTCCTCATCCTGGCCGCTCACACCTGGGGCTGCTGCGGGCTGTGGGGTCAGCGGCGTCGGGGGCGGGCGGGAGGCGCGTGGGCGCCGGCCAGCAGGCATCGGCGGGGACACCTCCGTGCCGCGCGCGCCGCGCCTCTCCCACGAGAGGTCCCCGCGCCCCGCGGTGCCGTGCCGGGCTCTCGTTCCCCCCCCCCCGCGCCGCCGCCGCCCCCCGCTCCCTCCGGCCCGGGGAGCTGCAGGAAAACGCAAAAGCATCGAGGAAGAGCGGGCACCGGAGCTGCCCGAGCCATCGGCTTGCCCGAAGGGCGGCGGCTGCCCGCAGCCGGGAGCAGGCACCAAGGATGGAGCTGCTGTTTGCCGGGAGGTGGGAGCTGGGGGCAGCCGGAGCCGGAGGCAGGCTTTCCCCGGGAGGTGGGAGCTGGGGGCAGCCGGAGCCGGAGGCAGGCTTTCCCCGGGAGGTGGGAGCTGGGGGCAGCCGGAGCCGGAGGCAGGCTTTCCCCGGCAGGAGGGGCCGGGAGGATTTCAGCTCGCAGCGGCTCTCGGTGGGTGCTGGATGGAGCCCGGGCTGAGCCAGGTGGCCGGTGCGGGTGCTGTTCCTGTCCCCAGGCGCCGATGAAATGGCAGCTCGGAGCAGCCTCGTGTGTCTGTGTGGAAGCAGCTCCGATGCTGGCAGCCAAATCAAATCAAATTGCTGTCAGATTTGTATTAAATGTGGTGTTTAAATCTGGAACTGCTCAGCTCCCCAGGTGGGAAAGTGCTTGGAGTAGCCAAGCTGAGCCGTTGTTGAGAATTCCAAGCATTGTGTCTTTACTCTCCTTAATACAGCGTTTAAATAATTGATACTTGATGGAGACAGTATCAGGGGGATTTGTTAGAGGGGCAGGGATGTTTTTTCACCTGGCAGTGTGTTGGGATAGTCAAGACTCCTTATGTCAAAATTAATTGATCTTCCTTCTTTTCCTTTTTTTTCCTTTCTAGGTTGTGGCTGAGTGGGAAGAATATTTCGGATAAAGAAATGAAATGCACGAGGGAAGCTTCGTGTTCCCGTGGAGATGCTTTAGGCGCGTGCAGCTTCTGAGCTGCACCGAAACTTGAGGCTCCCACAGAAGCTTCCTGGTAAGCCTGAGTGGGTTTACTGCATGGGGGTTCCAGTCACTGCTGGACATACTCTGAAGTCCTGGGAAAACATGGAACAATAGCTCTGAGTGGAAAAAATATATGCTCAGCATTCTCTAGGGAAAATTATAGTTGGCCTGTAAGTGTACCCCCACGTCTGCATTGGTTAAAAAGTCAGTCCCACACACTTTCCTGGCTGGTGTGAAGTTGTATAGTTCATCAGATCTGATCCAGTGTGTAAAGAAATGTTTACTCTGGACTTTCAGGAGATTATCAGCAGTCCTGGGAGGCTGCTGAACTTGATCTCCCTGGATTGACAGAATGAATCCACATAGGATGCAGAGCAGGATGTGGTTTCTCAAACAGAATAGTGACATTCTTGAAGGAGGCTACAAGCAAAGGGAATCTTAATTTTAGTTATTGAACACAGAAACATTTATATCTGCTTATGCAACTCTTAGAAGGGAAGAAGAACATGGCTATTCTGTGCAGTCCTATGTGGAAGTGTACTGGCTCAAATTGTCTTTCAAACAGCCAAGTGGCACTGGGTGTCACCTGGAAAAATTAAGTACTGGGGACACTTTACACTCATAAATGGCCTGACCTTGTGTACATGGAAATCAAGGGACTTCTGTAATGTTAGAATGGGTCTCAAATGATGGGTTTTTGCAGATTAGCAATCTATCCAAGGAATGATATCATAAAATTTTGTCTAGCAAAAACTGCTGCCAACATTTAAAAATATCTACCAAATGCTATTCCCGTTAAAACAGTCTTGTTAAAATTGTCTGTTCTTGGTGATGTCATTTTCCTCCTCAGATTTCTGTGAAAGCATGTGTTTCACAAGGCATGTCAAAGTTGTCTCATGGGCAAAAACATGTAAACATCAAGCGTGTCATTTTCTTGAAATCCCCTGTAAAATGGCTCGCCACGCTGCCTTAACCATTCAGAAGCATAAGAGGAAAAAAGGAATTTGCAGGCACTCCAAGGCTGGGTCTGTGGGAGATCTGAGATGAGCCTGTGGCTCTGCAGTCACCCATCAAGAAGTCACCCAAATGTGCTTTTTATCTTGCAGTTTCCGCATTTGGGAGGCAACTACTGCGTAAAGGATCTGGGTTCTGCTAATGAAAAATATATCACAAGGTCCGTGTGTGGCTGGGTTGGTTCCATAGTTCCAGCCATACCTGCTGTTGTGATACATAATCCCAGTTCATACTCCTGGGAAGAGTTTCCTGCAGCAGTGCAGGTGGGAAGTTTCTCTCTTGCACTGGCTCCACATTGAGCTCTTTCTTCTTAATGCAGCCAGTGCACTGAAGGAGAACAAGCTCGCTTCTTCCTTGCCTGGTTGTTCAGGGTGAATCATTAACCAAGCACTTGAGTGACAAACCAAAATTGTTTGTTGAGTGCCTTCTGCAGTCTGCACGGACAGTTTGCCTTCTGCAGGAGGTACGGTTTTCTTCTCTCACGGAATGAAAGCACCACAGACCCCCTCTGCTCGCCGCTGTGCTTTAACCAGACCTGAAGTATGTACATAATAATACATAGATCTATATCTATCTACATATATATATGTACTGAAGTATATAATCTATCTATCTATAGAACTTCTTTATATGTATAGAAGTTCTGTGTTGCTCCTGCTTTATGCATGAGGAAAGGGCATACATATAATGAAGAAAGAAGTTAACTTTTCCTTGTACTCTTCCTTTGTAGCCTGTTGAGGCTTTTGGTGAGAGGAATTATAATCTTTTTCCTAGCAGCACTTAATGAACTGAAATCATTCTCCAGGATGATGATGACATGCCAGTTCTCGGTATATGGATATGAGTCCTGAGATCCCACACACGGATACACAGAAGGACTGCATAATGTGCTGAAGATGGGGAGAAGGTATGCTTGGGTGAAAGGTGGGACTGTTTCTTCTAATGGCTGCTTACATACAACAGCAAATACTGATTTCTCCCTTTTTAATGCAAGAGCATTTATCTGCCAGTGTTCAAACTGCATTTCCATGACATAAGAAGAGTTGTCTGGATAATTAACTAATACAGTTAAAACACATCAGTTTGAGCAGATGTTCTTGTCTGTGCTTTTAACGTGAATGGCCTTGATTTTGCAGCAAAGTCCGAGAGATGGCACCTGAATGCAAGGGTTTGGGTTTGTGAAGCTTTGCAGAATGATGGCCTATATTTATATTTCTTTCAGAAACTCCCCATAAGCTGCACACAAACCTCGTTTAGAGAGTTTTACTGAGACAGCAGATTCAAGCCTTCGTTATTAGGGGACGTCTGCAATGCCGTTGTCTGCTTGACATTAATTCTTCCAGCTGTGCATCGATGTATTGTAATGGCCCTGGGTTTTTTGGTCGCAGTTTGTTTCCTGCAGTGCCCTCGTGCCTGCGCAGCACTCGTGATGCTGACGTTGACCCTGGGCTGTGTGGCAGATGGGGCTGTCCCGTATCCGAAAGTTACGGGAATGTATGTAGGCGTCAGATGGAATGCTGGTCTCTCCGCTCACCCTTGGCTCTGTAATTTCGTCATCCAGCCATGGAGGACCTGTGCAGCCGTAACTGGCCAAGGCAGTGGGTGAGCACAAGCTGCAGCTCTGCAGGAGATCAGGGACCTCTTGCCCACAGCAGAAACAGCAAGTAACTGCAGTTCTCAGAACTCGTTACCGTGCCCTTAACTGCAGTATTTCCCTGCTCTGTAATCTGGCCAAAGGTAGGTAGGTTTTGATAGGGATAGACACATTTCTACCACAAAGGTCACCTCTCTGCCAGATTTCAAAATTTCCATTCCGAAGCTAGAGATCCTCATATAAAAGGTTGCCTGAATTTAGGTAGCGTGTGCCAAGCAGTATATTTTTCCTTTAATAATATTCCTGGAAATAGCGGAACTGTTTTGGCTAAAGCAGATGCTGAACTGTTCAGAATGAAATTCTCAGAGCTGAAATCTGGCGAAGCAGAGTAACGTGCCCTTTTGTTAACCCTGGGGAAGGCTGAGCACCGTGGCAGCAGGGAGGGGAGGTGGCACTGCTGGTCGGCAAACCAAGGAAACCAAGGAGCGCTGCTTTTAGCAAACTGCCAGCTTGAAGCCAGTGAGGAACATCCTTGGGCTCCTGCACTCTGTGTTTTTATGTTCACCTTAAATAATGAACAGAGAAACCCAGAGGCACCAGTGCTGCTTCCAGCTACCTTGAACTGCTTAAATAGGTAGTTTTAATCACCCAGGCTCCGTTCTCCCCACCTGTATTGCTCCTGGGCTTAAGGCTGGATGTATCTATGGAATCTCTAGTTATGTATTGGAGTTTGGCCTGAAGTAATTTGTGTTGCCGACTTGGTACTCTTTCCCCACCCTGGAAGTCTATCTGCAGAACCCCTCTGTGCCAGGCAAGAGAGTCCCCCATAGATGTTTCACTATACAGTTACATCTTTTGGGTTAGAGCCTTACAGGGCTATCATGTGAATGAGGACAAAGCTCTGTTTTTCTTCTTTGCTTTCTGCCCTGTCTTCTTTCTCTGTATTTTAGGACCCAAGTAACAGGGACATATAGCTCCTGTTCTGCTTCCTGGTTGTGTCACTGAAACTGCAGGAAAAACAAAAAGCCTCCAACAACATTTTTAATGTTAGAGAGTCAAGGCACTACTTTCTTCTCTGGCCAGGATGTACCACAGAAATCATCTCATCTGCACATAGCCCGGGTGTGCGGAGAATCATTCCATGACACATGATCTTTACTAGAATTTTCAGATCTTTTTTGCAGTCAAAACTCACAGAAACGAATTGGGTCAGTGTTCATTGGTCTCAAGTTGTGTAGTTCCTAGTATCTGCTCTCCTATTAGATCCGGATTTCTTCGCTTCTGATGTTAATTAGATCTTCATTGCTTGAATTTCTTATCAGTCTTTGCTGGAGGCAGAGTCTGGGGTAGATGTTCCTAGATGGCCACTGAGGTTCTGTTGGTTCTGTTGATGTTCCATCGATGGCCTTATCTTGTTGGGGCTGCTCCCAGTCTGTTGAAATGCTAAGCCCATCAGGCCTCACCTAGAGAAACAATGCCCTGGAAAGAAGCTTCAGTTCCCTTCCCCTGGGGCAAAGATGAGCAAACCTGGCTAAAGTCATAGATAAAAGATTTTTAAACTGGTATGTTTTCCAACAGTTGTATATAATGCTTTATTACATAAACGGGCTGGGAAAAGCTCTGGTACCCCTGACCAAGCTGGTTTTGTCTCAGACAGTGCTGTTATTTTGGGGCTAGACATGAAGCTGCTGTCTCTGGACTTGAAAATGAATATAGGAATGACTGAACAAACAAACGTGGTACACTCTTAAAAAATTGTGTGCCCATTGACCAAGCTGGATTACCATGCTCTTTCCAAATTCTTGCCGTGCAAGTTCTTCCATGCCCTCACTTGCAACTCAAACTTTTTTTTGTTTTGTTTTGTTTTAAATGATACTGGTACCAGAGCACGGGCACAGCACTTCTATGAGCTGCAGAGCTATGAATATCTCTTTTTATGGATACAGTGTGTGCATGCTGTGGCTTTGGGCACAGGGTATGTCAGTGCTAGTGCGAGACTGATAATAGCCTCTAAAGATCATTTGAGAAGTTGCTTACCTTTCCCCAGGGAACAGGACACGTCTTTGTATTTCCACCTTCAGATACACAACCCACTTGTGGGCTTGACTGCATAGCAAATAGTGTGAGAGTCATCCTTGCTTATGTGGATTTTTTTTTCCCCCCTCTCCTTTATGTTTTGCTTTGCCCTCTCGTTTGCTTTCTGCCTGTTTTCTCTGAGGCTAGTGATTTCTTGGCAAGTTATTGTTCATAATCAAAGAAAGGTAGTGGGCAAGCAGCAACTGCTGTCTCAGGTAGCCCAAGCTGACCCTGCCACTGCTTTGGCAGGAGAAAGAAGCTTCTTTGGGAGGAGCACAGCTGTCCTGGGCTTTGTGCACACAAGGGCTGCTCAGAGCAGCCCCTTGACCCCATGCTGGCTCTGTGAGCTCTGCCACTGACTGGTAACAGTGATGGCAGTTTGTGTTGAGGCTTTGTTCTCTGCTCTCCAGAGAGAAACATTCAACTGCAGAGTGACTAAGTGGCTTTTCAAAAGCTACATGATGAATCAGTGAATGAACAACAACCCCCAGCAGCTCCAGGCCCCCTTCTCTCTGCAGAACAGTGCCTTTCTCCCTGTATGAAGATGCGCACGTAGGATAGGTTGCATACAGAGTTATGTATTTCAAAAGAAATTTGAATATTAATCTTTATATTGTAGTGATGCCACTGTCCTCTAGGCTCTGTAAATAGCAGCACCACAACAATGTGAATGATTCCTTTTATGCAAAACCCTGGCCAGTGAAATAGCTTGTCAATACAAAATAAAATTGCTGCACAAAGGTTTGACAGCTACCTTCATTATATATGTCAATCAAAGGATCCTAAAAGCTTTATTGTTCCTGTACAGAGTCTGAACAATATGCTAGCCCAATATGCCTCAAAGTTATTTTCTCTCTACTCCTTTCATTTAAAAAATAGCCACCAATAACTTTTGACAAACAGTCTGAGAAAACTGCATGAGCAGCAAGGAAATCTTAGATTTTCTTGGGGATCTGTGGGCTGGAGCCTTCCACTCACTGGGCTCTGTCACATGTCACGGTAGATGAGATCTGGTCAGAAACACGGAGCCCTAAAATTACTCTACAAAACCCAGGCTGGCTGGGGTCGTGGGGAGGGCATGGGGAATTAGGGAGGAAAACTTATGCTGAATATGAACTACTTAAATAATTTTGGGTTAAGGCTTTTTGTTGCTTTCCCAGGTATGGGACATTCAAGCTCCTCTGTCCCAGGTCTCCCCCAGGTTAGGCTGGGCCTGTCTTGATGAGCTCTTGCTCTCATCAGAGCCCACCCTACAGCTTGGGAGTGTGAGGCGTGCGGATTTCGGCTGGATTCCCTTTTTCCATGGCGCTCGGTCCTGCGAAGCCCAGCTGTCACTTAGGGCTCGAGGCGCTGTAAGCGGGGCCGGGGTCGGGCGGGAGCGGGGCTGTGTCCCGGGAGGCGGGTCCGGCGGCCGGTGCTCCCGCACGGGCGGTGGGGCCCAGGCCGGGCCCTGCCGGGAGCGAGGGCCCGGCAGCCGCAGCGCTGCGAGCCCAGCGCGGCCCCGCGGCCGCGAGAGGGAGCGGCCGGCGCGCCCCGCTCCTGCCCGGCCCTCACACAGGCCGCCGGAGCCTCCCCGGGAGGGACGGACCCCGCGCCTTCGCTCGGCCCTGCTGAGGCCGCAGCTGGAGTGCTGTGTGCAGTTCTGGGCTCCTCAGGACAGGAGAGACATGGAGCCTCTGGAGAGGGTCCGGCTTAGAGTGACAAAGATGATTAAGGAGAATCTCATGTGTGAGGAAAGGCAGAGGGTGCTGGCCCTGGTCAGCCTCGAGAAGAGACGACAGAGAGGGAACCTCATCAAAGTCTATCAGTATCTGAAGGGAGAGTGCCAAGAGGATGGAGCCAGGCTCTGGTTGGGTTTTGCCCAACGATAGTACAAAAGGCAGCGGGCAGAAACTGATGTACACGAGCAAGAACTTCACTGTGTGGATGCCCAAGCACTGGAACAGATTGCCTAGAGAAGTTGTGGAGTCTCCCTCTTTGGAGGTATTCAGAAGGTATCTGGACACAATCCTCAATAAGCTGCTTTGGGGGACCCTTGCATGTCTGGGAACTAGGTGACCTCCAGTGGTCCCTTTCCAATCTTTAACCATTCTGTGAAAGTGTGACATTGTAATCTTGTGCCATGACAGAGCAGACTAAATCTGGTTTATGAGGGTGTCATAACTTCTTTGTTCTGGGCTGTAGCTTAAATTAAGTTTCACAATTCAAAATATCCTGGAGGTTGGTTGTTTCCTCTAAGCCCTCAGCTTGGTTCTTAGCATGTGCTGGTGCGTGGCTTTGCTCTCAGACCTGGTCATGGGCAGTGCAGCAGCAGTACCTCAGGAGGTTACTTCCTGCATGCGTATCTGCCTGTGCCTTTCTGACAGCTGCTTTTGGGATGAGCTGCTGCTCTTGGCCTGTGCTAAAGGGCTGACCTAAAAGTGTAAAGAATAGCCTTGCTCTTGTGTTTGGGAGTGAACCATGGGGATGCTCTGTGAGGATGCATGCAGAGGAGATATTGCAACAGGACTGCTGATCACGCCAACTAGTGCTGGTGAAGAAACTGGTAAAATGGAAACTTTTAAAGAATTGAGGTGTTAATTCATGTGCTGAGAAAGCTGTGCTGCCCACTTACCATCCCAAAAACTGTGTGACGTTTCCCTGAGGTGCACTGCTTGCTGCTGCATCATGGCTGTGTCTTTGATCACAGGCAAAATTAAGCATGCTTTTGTCATCAGTAGACTCCACAAGTAGTTTCAAGATACATGGGAGTATATGGGAGTAAAAAGACATAGACTGACACTTCTCACAGTGTTGAAGTTTACATGGTGTGGTGTGTTCTCTCCCCATGCAGCACTGCCCTCCTGTACAGAGCCCTTTTATTCATGTTTTAAAGAATTACCACTGTTGTGGCAATGGCATAGAAGTTGTTTTGGTGCAGTTTGTGGCGAGCACCAAATAATTGTGCAACAGAATGTCTGTTATCTGTGACAACAGCTGCCTTTCATAACTACCTTTGATTTCAGGTGTGCAAGACTGGACTAAGCTGAACGTAGGTGGTGCTGACAGGATGCAAAAGGCTTTCTGGAAGCAGACTGGGCTGTGCTTTTCTCGCTTGTCCACCTCTGGCCAAGGACGTACTCTGTAGTGTGTGGGTGCAATGGTCAGGACACTGCAAACACTTTTGCTCCTGTGGTAAGGCTAGGAGCTTGGTGTTGTACATGGAAAAAAAGCCTACACAAGTCTGAAGCTTCTGCTGTGAGCACCACTGCTTCATCTTGTTATTCTGGCCCTAAAGGAAACCCTCCTGAAGGAATGCTGTACCCAGCCCCTCTGTTTCTGTGAACAGGAGGTAGCGGTGGCTTCCCAGGGGGAATAAACCAGGCTTTGGTGCTTGCCTGTCTTACTTCTCTGCCTTGTGGGAAAATGTTACGAATCCCTCTGTTTGGGCGATTGCTCACGCTTCTGCACCCTCAGACTTCATCTGTCAACTTTTAGCAGTTTATTATGCACTGATGCTGGGATGGCTCTTGCCAGCTAGGAACTGTTTTCCAGTGTCACTCCCTTGTAGTGGGCATGTGGAACTGCTGTGGCATTTTCTCGATGTTTAATGTGACCTAATTGTGTACTTCCACTGTCTGGGAGGATCAGCTCTCCTGGTGTGACAGTTGCCATAAAATCAGCGGTGCGTCTCCGGCATTTGCAGCTGGGTGCAAGGCACAAGTTCCTTGATTTTGCTGCATCAGCCCAGTGAAACATTGCGGGGCTGTGTGTGCAGCCAACTGCCTTTTGTTACGCCTGGTAACAGCTTGGCAATGTTAAAAAAAATGTAACCTCCAGCTGTTTAATTTGCTCTAGGGAAATAAAAAGGCTTCCTAATAATCTTCATATTTACTTGGCACGTTTGGTTTGAAAGCAGATGGGTTGATTTACGAGATAAATGACAAAGCAAGAGAAGAAGAAGTGTGTCAGTGGCTTTACCATTAGAGAGGAAGGCATTTCTGATATGTGGTTAATCACGATGAACCGTTATAGGTTTTGGGGTTTTTTTGCAAGTCAGCTTCTTGGACCTTCTGCCCACCAGCTTGCTCAGCCAACTAATTCCCTCAGTGCCCATTGTCACCTCTCCCTATGACCTACAGGTAGGGGAAGGTGCAGAGCCGTAATGAAGGAGAGGGGCTGAGGTGGCCATTCCTTCTCAGTTGTGCCTTCTTTGCCCACTCCAAACTTGTGCAGGAGCCTCCCCGTTGCAGCACTCACCCCCTCCCTGTGGCCAGACCAGTAAGTGCCTATGTCCTTTTGGATGGGCTGGGAAAGGGTCCTTCCTGAGGCACTGCTGCTTGAGGCACTGAGCAGAGCTAGGTTCTCCAGGCAGGCTGGTGCTGAGGCTGTGCCCTCCCTGCCAGAGCCATGCACCCCTCTGCCCTGGCAGGCAGCTGGCAAGTTGTGAAATATGGTTCAGCACTTTTTTTTTTTTTAATTAAATTGTGCAGCTGTCTTGGAAAGGATTAGAAATCAGTTCTGGAAAAGACTACAGTAGATTTTAGTGAAGAATTCTGCTGTGTCCTTAATTATTTATAAGCATCAGGATATAAGGACACCATGTTAACCCTTCAGCAGCGAGGAAGATTACAAATAATCTAATAAATGACATATGCAAATCTTCAGATTGAGTAGGTTTAGTTGCAAGTTCTGAGACTTAGAAGTGAGGAAATATCAGAAATAAGGTTTCTGCTTATTGTTTTGTATGTCAGATAGCGTGTTTGGTGAGGCAACTGGATGTCCCAGATTTGCTTACCACCCCTGCCCTGGTTGCTCTCACCACCTTTCACTACTGGGTTTTGCTCAGGGGATGAATCAGGGGCAGGTTCATGCCCACAAGGCTCCTGCTCTATGGCCCCAGGGCCAGGCAAGGCTGCAGGAGCACTGTGGAGGGGTTACTGGTTTTGGCAGCTGAATGGTGTCAGGAAAAGCAGCTTCCCTCCCTGCCACGTGTTTCCAGAGGGCTGCTGAATAAGTCAGGGAAGCCAAAGCAAGGCTCCTTTCTGGGCTCAGAAACCTCTGTGCTAGAAGAACCTGTCCCTGCCAGCTAGGGCCCCCCTTGTCCTGCCCATGGTGTGGGTAAGTCACAGGCTCCTCTTCTCTGTGCTGGGATGAACTGCCATGGGAATGCCATTGCCAGCAGCCTGGTGTGCTGGAAAAAGGGAGAAGGGAAGAGGGAATGTGGTGCCAGAGCTGCGTGCCATCGGGTTGTGTTTCCCTCTGAGGACAGAGGGTGTCTGGGCCGAGGTGAGATTGCTGGGAGTGCTTGGATGAGCTGTGCAGGAGAGGGAGCTCGGGATTGCAGCTGCTGCTGGAACCATTGCCTTAGGTCTGCTTAGTCAGTGTCTGTGTGAAGTGGGACTTGCGCTGGAGAGGTGCTGTCGGGAACAAAGGACGGAGTAAATCCTCTCCGGGGATGTGCAGGGAGGGACTGAGTTGCAGGGAAGGAGAGTATTTCTAAGCCGTATCAATATTTCCCTGAAACTGGGGCTGGAGCAGTGAGGGGGGTGCTTGGGTTTGGCCTGGGCCTGTCAGGAAGAGCCATAAACGAGCCAGCCGAGGCCCTGAACCCTCCCTGGATGTTTGAAACACTTCCACAGAAAGCCAAGGCAGTCATGATTGCAGAGGACAAGTTGTAGGCGACTGCTGACGATCCGTGGGGAATTTCCTGTGGAATTACCAGTCAGAGAGTGCATGCAAGCAGAGCACATCTTTTGGCTTTTTCCGGTCTGTCACCTCCTGTCTGGCTCTAGAGAGTTTTGTGCGCTCCCGTTCAGGAGGCAGCGGGTTTTCAGCTGGAAATTTGGGGTGGTTTTGTTTCCTCAGGGTCTGGGGTCTTTCCTGAGAGAATCAGCCCTCCCATAAATCCCCCGGGTTGTTCTACACAGCTGCTTTGGCCGTGGCTCAGAGAGAGAGAAGGGAAATGACTTTTTAGGGTGTTGAAATTTCTCCAGGCAGGAGTGGGAGGTCGTCTTGCCCCTCCCCAGAGCCCTGCAGGCGCATGGGAGTAGCTCAGTGCCGGCGCAGCTCTCTGAGCAATAACAACGCTTGGGAGGTTCGGGTGTTGATAACAGCTCTCCTGTCTCCTGGGGCCCAAGGTTCGGTCTCACGGTCCCGGACCAGTGAGGGAGAGAAGGAACTTGTGCTATTCCTGGAAAAGCTTCTGTTATTCCTTGTGCAGCCTTTTAATTCTGTGTTCTGATGGACTGTCCGCTGTTTTTCTAACAGGACTTGTCAGAGATTCAGATTTAGGAATTGAATTTGGGTCCGTTCACTTCAGGATCTTGCCAAGCCTGAAGGCCTGGGGCGATGACTGCTCTCAGCGAGGGCTCTTTATGAATCCTCTGTCAGATTTCCCTCAGTGCTGGGCAGGAAAGGCGAGGGTTTGGATCAGGAATTCTGCAAGGGGGCCCTGTGTGACCGTTGGCTTCTTGTGTGTGTGTGTGCATCAGTGAGCCAAAATCAAGAGCAAAGGCTGGTTTGGTTTTACTAACTTAGAGTAACTTTTAAAAAAAGTAATCAACTTTTTCTTCTTTTTTTAATTTAGGTGCTGGAATTGCCTCTCTGGATGTGTGCTGAGCTCTTGCTGCTGTGGACTGTGCAGCCTTAATTGCTGCAGGTTCCTGTTCTTCTCACCAGCTCAAAGTAGACGTGGGGTTTTTTTCCCCTTCTATATAGAGCTGTTGAGTTTGGTGATTTTCCTGAATTGAGGATATTGAAGGTCGAGAAGGAAGATTTGTGTCTTTTTGTGCTTTTCTGTTGTTATTTTTAGCACCTGCTCACCATCTGGACATGGTTGGAATACTGGAAACATAAAAGTTTTTAGGTTCAGTGCTTATTTATGCAAACCCAGGGTTTTTTTTTGTTTTTTTTTTTTTTGAAAGGTCTCCATTTGTCTGGGTACTGTTCCTGGTAGTTTGATGTAGAAAAGGTCACGTGAACAGCAGGGAGCAGTGAGCACTTGGAAGGGGGGGTGCAGGTATTTCATCCAGGGTGGGGCAGTGAATGTGGCCTAGGAACAGCTCTCTGGTCAAGTGAGCAGCAGAGGAACTGAAGGATGCTCTTCCCCAGCAGAGCTGCTGCTTTGTGCTCTGGGGCAGCGCTGCCGCTGCTGGGCTTCCTCGGGGAAAACAGCTCCTTTGGGATGTGCTTTGCTGCAAAGGTTTCCCTGAGCTGGGTGTCTGCAGGAGGCAGAGTCGGGATACCAGTGTCAGGAGTTTTCCATGGTTTCCAGGCTGTTGTACACAGCACGTTCCGGGCAATTTGCGAGCGTGAGGCAGAGCAAAATGGGTGCAATTGGACTCTGCAAATGCAGTTCAGGCAGACGTTGATCTTTTAACTTTTCCATGGCAGGTGCGAATTCTTGGGCATTTGTGAGTCTGCCTTGACTTGCAGGGATTGAAGGGTTTAGGTGTGGAATTGTTTGGCCAGCTTGCTCCAAGGCATCGTGTACTTCTGGAAGTGCCACACACCTCGCAGGACCGAGGAGCTGCTGGCTGGGTGCTGGTTCTGCTCTGCCCTGGGAACTGGGAGCCCCTGGGAGGGCTGGGGGTGACACCTGGAGATGGGCTGGGGAAGCCTGGAATTGTATCTCAGCACTTTTCTATGCAGCTCTATGGACCGGTGTGTGCTGAACGAAGCGGCTCTTCAGCACAATAAATTCAGCAGTTTGGAAAAACCATGGAATATCTCCGAGTTAATGATGGGAGAGGGTTGGGGCTGCTCCCTGATAACGTGCAGGGCTCGGGGGTGCAAAACGAAGATGGGGAGAGGAGTGGGGGCTGCTCCTCGTTGTCGGGGCGCCGCGGGCGCTGCGCAGCCTTCCCCTTTTACTTCCCAATTCCTCATTTTGTGCCTCCTTTTCCCTTGGGGATGTGCCCAGGCCGCATTCCAGCGGCCGCCGTGGGACAGCGCCTGCGGGCGGCGGGGTTTCCCGCGTGATTGACGGGCCCAGCGGCCAATGGGAAGGCGGGGCGGGCCGAGGGCTGGCCAATGGGGAGGCGGCTCGGGGCTGCGCGTGGCCAGTTGGAATCGGCGGGAGCGGTTGGGGCGGGCGGGCACGGACGGGCCCGGGCGGTGAGCGAGGAGCGGGAGAGCGGGATGGGGAACGGGATGGGGAACGGGATGGGGGAACGGGACGGGGAACGGGATGGGGAACGGGATGGGGGAGCGGGGGAACGGGATTGGGGAGTGCGGGAACAGGATGGAGAGCGGGGGAACGGGATGGGGAACGGGATGGGGAACGGGATGGGGGAGCGGGGGAACGGGATGGAGAGCGGGGGAACGGGATGGGGAACGGGGGAACGGGATGGGGAGCGGCATCATATTTATTTTTATTTTTGGGTTTAATATTATTTTTATGTCTAATTTTTCCCTTCCCTTCCCTTTCCTTTCCCTTTCTCTCTTCCACCTTTCTTTCCCTTTCCCTTTCCCTTCACACTCCCTTTCTCTTTCTCTTTTCCATCTCTTTCTTTCCCTGATTCCTGAATTTTTTTTGCCCCAGAATCCACAGCCCAAGCCACGTGCACACACTGCAGATGTGAAGTGTATTTTTACTGCCAGCAAGCACCTGGGAATAAAAAAACCTCAGCCCCAAAGCTTGATGTCTAAACAGCAACACAGAAGTTCTAAACCAGCTGTCTGGATTTGAAAAGACATATGTCTTTGGAAGTGAACATAGAGTTCAACCTGATGTAGTGATCGACTTAGGTTCAGCTTAAAAAAGGCCCTACCGACATTTTATTGTATCTAATCCCTGCTTTCCCCTGCGTTTTAGTTCTTGCCTCTCGGCCCACTCTGTTTCACGGGGCTGTACATGGTAAAACACTTCCCTGTGTGCTTTCTGGGTTTGAGCTGCCCTGCCCCGGCACGTAGGGTCACGGTTAAGTAGAAGAGTTATCAAACTTAGTGGTTCGTCTCTTTTTCATGGGTTTTTGGGCAGAAGACTTATGGGCCCGGTGTGGGAATAACTCCCAGCCCTCGGCGTCTCGTTGACCGCCTCCCGTTGTCTCGCAGGTCCCCGAGGCGGCTCCGGATCTCCGCGGTCACCGACGCTGCCGATTTTCCCGGCGCGCGCCGTTCGACGTCGAGGAGCGGCATCCAGAAGCTGTGTCGGAGCATCTCCATGGCTGGGATGTTTGGAGTAAGGGCTGCAGTCAGGGTGTAAGCTGAAGGGTGTGTGACTGTGTGTGTGTGTGCCTGTGTCTGTCTGCCTGCGAGAAGAGTGCGGGTGTGGAATGGTCCTAACCTTGTGTGTGTGAGTTTTGCCTTTCAGGCTTTTCAGCTGCTTTTTAAACTCAGAGTAAAAACAACCCAGCTGTGCTGTCTGGGGATGTTTTCCCTCCCGGCTGGGTTTTTTTATCTGGGACCCGGCCGGTCTGTGAGGTGCCGTTCATCGCCAGGGTTTGGGTGCCGACCGTGCCGGGGATTTGTCAGGCGGGATGATTTTGGGGCTCCCGGGAACCGCGTTCCCATGGGGTGCTCTCGAGACGAGAGCGAGGGTGGGTTTGTGTGTCAGCTGAAGGAGGTGTGTGGTGGATGAGTGTTTTCTTCTCCCTGTGCTGCTGTTGTTTTGGGTTTCCTGGAACAATAAAATGTAATGAATTTTCCAGAAATAGAACAATTGTTCCATTGTACTGATAGGGGGTTGGCTTGTGTTGCTCTGTGTTGGTGTTTGCTGCTGCACTTGCACATATTGCTCTGTATGTCAATTGGACTTTGACCAGTGTGCATATGGATTGTATTTGTGCTAGTGCTTGTGTATGTTGTTATTTCCACTTGCTTTGCTGAAGTGTAAATAAAAAACCGTCGTTCAATCAAGTTGAATAAACCCTAATAAAGATACCCCCCCTCCCCCCTTTTGGTTGCTCTCTTCCTTTGGTGTGGTTTAGTAATTTTTTCGCCGTATTTCTTGCTTTGCTGCTCTGCTTTGCTTTACTTTTCAGTCTATTCCTCACTTGACTTTTTCTAACTCTTTATCTTTTTCTCACTGTTTAACTGTTTCTGGATGTCTCTGTCACTCTATTTCTCAGTTTCTCTTTTTCTCTTCAACACTAATTCTCTTTTACACTCGATTTCTTTTTCTCTCAAACCCTATTCTGTTTCTCTATTCCTTTTTCTCTCTATTTTTCTTTCTCTTTCTTTGTGACTCTGACTTTCTTTCTCTCTGACTTTCTTTCTTTTCTCTGACTTTCTCTCTCCGACTTTGACTTTCTCTCTCTGACTTTGACTTTCTTTCTCTCTCTCTCTCTGACTTTGACTTTCAAACGACCTTTCTCACCTTCCCTCCTTTGTTCATTTTTACCTTTCTACCTTTGTTTGTTTCTGTAGCAGCTTGGAAAAAAACAGAGACCACTCTTTCTTCAGGCATGATCTGCCCCAGTCTTTGGTTAACAGAGCACAGAGGTGTTCAGTGCCATCGTGAGTCTTTAGGGCTGTGGCTCCTGCAGAGGTCCTTGGTGCTCTGATGGACGTGCTCCAAGCGTCCATCCTGGACTCCTGTATCGGGGGCGAGAAGGAAAGCATGTTTTTCCATGTCACAATTCTGACTTCTGCTACTGTGCGCGTAGTAGCCTTTCGCTGTGCGCTACCCTCACCTGCCGGGTCGTTTGCACCGCGCTGACCTGCGTTGTTTCAAACGTTTGTCTTGCGCATTGCTGCACTCCTCCCGAACCCAAGCACGGGCTGGGCTCTTCTCCTTCTCGCTAACACCGCAAGTAAGAACACCGCACCCGTGCATGTGAACTCAGCAGCGCCGTGCACGTGTAGTTATAAAGCAGTAATAAAACTCCTCAAACATAAAAAAACCCCAGCAAAAATACCTGCACATAAGCGGCAGAACTCAAAAAAGCAAAGGAATGAGCAACGACTTGGAGAGCGGCACACGCGCAGTAAATTGAGAAGCCGTGCCCGTGCAGTAACGCGGAAAACCGCACCGGTGCAACGACAAAGCGACGTGCGCGCAGGGAAGCGGGAGAGCCGCGTGGTGCTGCTCGCTGCTTCCACCTGCTGGTGCACAGGAGGCACTACAGCCACGCCGGGGAGCAGCTGCAGGCGCGCATTGGCCCAACGATGCCGGCTGAAGAAAGCTGCGCGTGTGCAGGGAGCGGCCGCAGCTACCCACGCGCAGCGCCGCGGGAAGGCCGTGCGGGCGCGGCGGCTTTTTACGCTCGGTGCTGCCGCTCAGGGGGTAACATCCCGTACCGCAGGCCACGACCTCACGATTTCCGTGGGTGCCGCCGCCTCATGCTTGTCCCGGCCGTGTGGGGCTTCAGTGGCCAGAGCGCAAATCGCGGAGCGGTGGCGCTGCTGCCGCCAGGCATTCGCGGTCCTGTTGCTCGGATGCTGGGCACGTTCTGTAGGGGATAAAACGAACGTTTTGGGGGTAAAATGTGAGTTAATTTGTATGGGAGGAAATGAACGTTTTGAGGTAAAATCGGGGCAATTAGTAGGTGACATTTTGGGATGAAAATTGAGGTTCTTATCGGTAGGGGACAGACAGAGACAATTTGAGGGAAAAGACCTGAGCTAATCTGTGAGGGACAGAATGAACGTTTTGAAGGTATGTACGAGGAAAACTACAGGGGACAGAGTGAAAATTTTGGTTTTAATATAACAAGGGCAGCGCGCCCGCGCATGCGCAGTAGGCAGCGCGCCCGCGCATGCGCAGTAGGCAGCGCGCCCGCGCATGCGCAGTAGCCACCCGGCCCGCGCATGCGCAGTAGGCAGCGCGCCCGCGCATGCGCAGTAGGCAGCGCGCCCGCGCATGCGCAGTAGCCACCCGGCCCGCGCATGCGCAGTAGGCAGCGCGCCCGCGCATGCGCAGTAGCCACCCGGCCCGCGCATGCGCAGTAGGCAGCGCGCCCGCGCATGCGCAGTAGCCACCCGGCCCGCGCATGCGCAGTAGGCAGCGCGCCCGCGCATGCGCAGTAGGCAGCGCGCCCGCGCATGCGCAGTAGCCACCCGGCCCGCGCATGCGCAGTAGGCAGCGCGCCCGCGCATGCGCAGTAGGCAGCGCGCCCGCGCATGCGCAGTAGGCAGCGCGCCCGCGCATGCGCAGTAGGCAGCGCGCCCGCGCATGCGCAGTAGGCAGCGCGCCCGCGCATGCGCAGTAGGCAGCGCGCCCGCGCATGCGCAGTAGGCAGCGCGCCCGCGCATGCGCAGTAGCCACCCGGCCCGCGCATGCGCAGTAGGCAGCGCGCCCGCGCATGCGCAGTAGCCACCCGGCCCGCGCATGCGCAGTAGGCAGCGCGCCCGCGCATGCGCAGTAGCCACCCGGCCCGCGCATGCGCAGTAGGCAGCGCGCCCGCGCATGCGCAGTAGGCAGCGCGCCCGCGCATGCGCAGTAGGCAGCGCGCCCGCGCATGCGCAGTAGCCACCCGGCCCGCGCATGCGCAGTAGGCAGCGCGCCCGCGCATGCGCAGTAGCCACCGCGCCCGCGCATGCGCAGTAGCCACCCGGCCAGCGCATGCGCAGTAGCCACCGCGCCCGCGCATGCGCAGTAGCCACCGCGCCCGCGCATGCGCAGTAGGCAGCGCGCCCGCGCATGCGCAGTAGCCACCGCGCCCGCGCATGCGCAGTAGGCAGCGCGCCCGCGCATGCGCAGTAGCCACCGCGCCCGCGCATGCGCAGTAGCCACCGAGCCCGCGCATGCGCAGTAGCAACCGCGCCCGCGCGGGGGCCGCGCGCAGTGGGGCAGCGCGCCCGCGCATGATGCGCAGAGATTTCTTTCGGACCTGGGCTGCATTTCCATCCCCCGCTCTGGGAGTCACCAGGTGCGTTAGGAGCGAGCCGATCCCGCTCCCTGAGACACAAGGGCTTGCTCGAGGAGACCGTTCCTGTTCCTCTCTTCCAGTCACTCTGCTCTCCCCAAAACACCCATTTCCTCGGAGCTCCTCTGAAACTGCATTTCCATGGACCCAGGGCTCCAGAAGCTGCAGAGTCCTGCAATGGGGTTTCTTTGGGAAGGGACCTTAAGCTCTTGCAGTTCCACCTCTGTCATGAGAATTTCAGGGCTCTAAGACTCACAGAACCATTTGGGCTTGGAAGGACCTTAAAGCTCATCCAGTGCCAGCACTGCCACGGGCAGGGACACCTCCCACTGTCCCGGGCTGCTCCCAGCCCCAGTGTCCAGCCTGGCCTGGAACATTCCAGGGCATCCAGGGGCAAATCCTCCTCTCTGGGCAGACAGAATGAGCTAAACCTGGCTATTCCTGAGGGAGTGATGGCAGCACAGCCGAGTCCTGCATCCCTGATTCCCACGGGGTTGTGGTTTGGGGATTTCTTTTCCATCCATTAAAGCTCCTTTCTAGTTCCGGGAGCTGGAAGTTTGGGAGGATGTGACACCTGGCATTAGAGCCCCCATTCCAGCAGCATCCATTGCACCTGAACGTTGTGCTCGAGTCCACTTTAGACTCAGCCCAGTTTTGATTAAGTCTACCAAGGCTTTTGAGGCCATGAGATGTTGCCTGGAAATCAGAAAATGCCAAAGGGGACTGGAGATCCGTGTTGGAATCACGGGATCGCTGCTGCAGAGGGGAGGTGGAATTCAAAACCCCTCATGAAGAGATTATGTGCAGAGTTTTGACTGAAATATAACTGTTTAACGAGCTCCAAATTGTGTGCTTTATTATATAAACATTCTATTTGCAGGAGAATATCTGGAAAAGACCTTTGGGATCGCCAAGTCCAACCCTCAACCCAGCCCCACCAGCACGCTCCCCAGCCACCCCTGTCCTCCAGCGCCACATCCACGGTTTTTGAAGCCTTGCAGGGATGGCGTCTCCACCCCTGGCCCGGCCTTGGTCATCCAGGGACAAGGATTCCTCTGCTTTTGCAGGAAGAGGGAAGGGGAAGCGTTTCCCTCGCAGATGGGACAGGAACGTGTTCCACAGGCTCCAGGCGTGGGTGAGTGACAGCTGAAGGCTGAGCCACGGTGAGCAGCAGAGCTAATTACCACCTTCCCCCAGTGCTCTAATTACCACCTTCCCCCAGTGCTCTAATTACCACCTCCCTCAGCTCACCCTTCCACCCAGCCACTTCCTCAAGCCTGTTTTTCAGGGGTTTTGTCACCCGGCATTCGGCTGCCGCGCAGCTTTGTCCTCCAGGTGCTGCTCCTGCCCGGAATTGGACCCAAGGGGATGGAAAACGCCGTGGTTCCAGTGGGATTTGGGTCTCCGGCACATCCCGCCCGCTGTGCCCTCAGCCTGGTGCCCCCAGCCACAGGGAAAGGGAGCAGGTGGTGTAATCCCCCACCTAATCCTAAAGATTTCTCTCCAGGAATGCCGGGGCCTCCCAGCTCAGCAGAGCATTCCCTGGTGCCAGGCGCTTCCTCACACGCAGGGAAAAGGTGGAAACCCAACGCTTTTCCCAAAAGCCCAAAATATTCCCCAATGTGGCAGCCGGGAGCTGAGGGAACGGGCACCTTCCCTTTCTGTCTGGGTGCCTGCGGCAGCTCCGAGGTGTTGCTCGGGGATTTGCAGTGTTGGGATCCTGCAGGGCCAGGGAAGTGCTTTGGGCCCCTTCATCCGTGCAGGGAAAAGCAGATATTCCATTAACCCCTTAGAGACCATTGCAGGAGCTTCCTGGGAGAACTGGGAATGGGGATCCGTAGGGGGATTGACTCCCAATTAATGCTGTCAGAAACCCTTCAGCCACCCCAAACCACCCCAAACCTTCCACAAACAAACCTGGAGGAGAACCCAGGGCCTCCTTGTGCCCTGGCCGTGTCACACCCTGGCAGTGCCACTCTGTGCTTCCCCTTCTTTGGGCCAGAATTGTTCCCAGAATGATAAACCCGGAGGGAAGTGTTTCCACCTGGGAAAGTGAGGCTGTTCCCACACCACCCTCCTATTTATTTCATGAGGAATTTTGAAATTTTGGTTTTCTGCTCCAGCCAGGGACAGAAGAAAGTTTGGGCAGCAAAAAAAATCTGAAGTTGAATCAGATCTTAAGCCTGGATTTAAAATGGATCACATTAAAAGAACCCAAAAAATCCAGAAAAGAATGAAAGAATTCGTAATTCTCTTTCTGATCTCCCTCTGCTGCATCCCTGTCCTCCCATCCACTCTTCCCATCTCCAATTATAGATCCCTCCAGGCAGAGCCCTGCCAGTGTTTCTGTCAGGGAAGTGCCAAGCCCATCCACAATGCTTTACAAATAATCACAGGGAACACAGATTTTGTGAAATATTGAAGCTTTTGCTGTTAAAAAAAATGAAGTCTCTCTGCCATATCAGCCACGATGAAATGTCAGTGTGCCACCCTTCCCCAAGTAACATCCTTCCCTCTGTCACTCTCGCTCTGGCACATGGCAGGCCGGGATCATCTCCTCCTTCACACAGGGAAGGAGTTGGGTTTAAATTCGAGACACAAACTTGGACAAAATTGAATGTCTGAGGTGTGTAAGAATAAGGGAAAATCGTCTCAGATCTTCTTCAGCTGCCTTTGTTTCCTGCCCTGTAACTCTTCACTCCCTGAAATGACTCAGAACTTCTGTCCCTGTTCCCTGGGAGCAGAGCCCGCCCCCCCCCCCCCCCAGCTGCCCCCTCCTGTCAGGGAATTCCAGAGAGAGAAAAGGTCTCTCTGGAGCCTCCTTTTCTCCAGGCTGAGCCCCTGGGAGAGCAGGGATTGAGCAGGTGTGGGGGCTGAGGTGCTCCAGCTTTAAGGTCTCACTCTGAGAGCACTCCGAGTTTGTTTCCAGGCTGGAAATGGTGCCTGGAATTTTGGGTGGCCAACGGGGATCTCGAGGATTTGAGGTGGCAGCTGGGAGAGAAACCTGCTGCCCAAATGGTACTGGAGGTTATTTCCCTCTCTCTGGAATCTCTGTCAATTAAGAGCCCAGCCTTCTCCGGGGCTGCAGTTGCATTATTTGCTTTCACCTCCGATCTGCCCGAGGTGGAGTGAACTCCTCTGGAGCTGGCAAACGCCAACAGATCCCATCTCCACAGGGTTAAGGGATGGAATTGTGTTTCTCTTAACCTCTTTTGACCGGGAAGTTGGGATTTTCCCCCTCTGCCTGATCCCTGTTTCTCCTTTCTCGAGTCTTGAGTTGTTTTGGGGAGCAGAAGGTTCAGGGCTGTGCCCCTGAAGCAGCTCTGGCTGTGTGAACACAGCAACTTTCTGCAAGTTAAATCTGCTGCTATTTCTGTATTTGAAAAGGAGCTGAAATGCCAGTGGTGATGTAATGTTCATTTACATTTAGGGTCTGTTTCTATTTATTTTTGCTCCTATTAACTTCATCTTGATTCCAACAGTTTGGGGTTTGTTTTTTTTTTACCCGCTGAGGCTCTCTTTGCTGTGAACAGCTCGTTTTTTACTTCAAGCCTGCCAGATTTCCTGCCTTATCGAGTCCATGAATGAAGAAGAATGACAGGTAGAAGGGGAAATGGATGTCTCCTCCCCAAGGGAAGGCTCCTGAATTGGATAGGAGCCGTTTCTCTAGGAACTGCTGCCTCTGGTTGCCGCTGGAATGGCTCTGGAAGGAGCTTGGAGGGGATCATTCACCTCGGCTTTGTCCCGGGTGTGCAGAGCTGGGGAGATGCTTTCGGGCTGAGAGATTTCCTGTGCCATCTTCCATGAACATGAAGAGAGGTGGATTAAAAGTGCCTGCAGAGCTCTGATGTGCAGCCTGTGGCTCCCTGCTCCCACTGCTGCTCCGCTCAAGGAGTTTCTCAGCCCCAGAGCAGGAGAAAAAGGCAGAAAATCATGGAATCCTGGGGTTGTTGAGGCTGGCAAAGGCCTCTAGCATCATCAAGTCCAAACATCAACCACCACCATGGTCACACCAACCCATGACCTCAAGTGCCATGTATTTATCCATACATATTTATCCCTACATATTTATCCCTATATTTATCCATATGTTTATCCATGTATTTACCCATGTATTTATTCCTATATTTACCTATGTATTTACCCAGGTATTTTATGAACACTCAAGTGCCATATCCATGTATTTTATGAGCACTTCCAGGGTTGGTGACTCCACCACTGCCCTGGGCAGCTGTTCCAGCGCTGGACAACCCTTCCCATGCTGGGCCAGGAGATGGATTCTGGAAATGCAGACTCTGAGGAGCTGGGGATTAAGGCAGCATTGGATTCCTTTATTCTCCCAGAAGGATAAAGGAGATTTATCCCCAGACGAACCAGAGGTGATCACACTGAGGTCATTAGTGGGATTTCTTCCTTACTCCCACAAATACCCACTGGGGTGACAGAGTTCCCTACAAGGGCGGTGTTGGAAGGAGCTGCTGGAATGTTTTGCTGTTTATTGGGATCCACAGGATGTTTGGTGTCTCTCAGAGGTGTTCCAGGCTTTCCACAGACCCAAACGCTCCTCACACTTCTCCTCAGAGTAGAGAGGTTTCCCAGAGTGCTGGTTTTTAATTTCAGATGCTGGGATAACGACACGGCTTCAGGAGGCAGGAGACTCATTGTGCTGTGCCTCAGTCCAGGCAGGGACAACCCCCAGCTAATAAAAACCTCTTTAAAGCACAAAAAGTCCCATTAAACTGATATTATAAAGGCTGCAAATTGAAGCAGGCCTCAATCAGAAAGCAGCAGAATTTAATTCCCCCCCCTTGCCCATTTGCATGATGATCTCCTTCCTAATTGCCCATCTACGCTTTTCCCACAGAAGTGCTGTCCCGAGGTTGGAGATGGTTCCAGCTTTATGGAGCTTTGATCTTTATCTGCTTTTACTTTTTACAGGGCACAGAACCCGAGAGTGGCAGCTGCTTTCCTCTTGTTCCTCCTGTGGCAGTGAACTGCTCTTCCCAAGGACGGCTGCAGGAACTCTCAGGCAGCAGAACGTATGGAATGCCAGGCACGCTACAGAATTCCAGTGGGAGCAGCAGGAACTTCTGTTCTTTACTGGCAGGGCTGTGCCATGAAGGGGAGCTCGGAGATATTGGTCAGCTCAGGGAATGAGCCTGGCTCATGGTAAGGAAATTCACTGTGCAGTTACTTCGGGCCCTTCTCCTTCTCCTTCTCCTCCTTCTCCTCCTTCTCCTCCTTCTCCTCCTCCTTCTCCTTCTCCTCCTCCTTCTCCTTCTCCTTCTCCTTCTCCTTCTCCTTCTCCTTCTCCTTCTCCTTCTCCTTCTCCTTCTCCTTCTCCTTCTCCTTCTCCTTCTCCTTCTCCTTCTCCTTCTCCCTCTCTTCCCAACACCAGTTCCAGACCTCAGTATAATCCATGTTCCCACAGCCTGACCTTGCAGTTTTCCCAGTTTAGCAGCCCCAGCCACACTTGCAGCCTCTCTGTCTGGACTTTGTCTTGCTGAAATCTCCCTTTGTTGATCCTTTGCTGCCTCACCTCTTATCCAGCAATAACGTGCAGTGGGTGGAAGCTTCTCAGAATTCCCTCCCTGTTCCACTGGAAACATTCCCAAGTGGAAGCAGCTGCACTGCCCATCAGCACTTGCCTGCTTTTAGGGGTGGTTGAGGCATGAAGGATGCAACAAATGGAGTTGGCTCCAAGGGGATGAAATGCTCCCCCTGAGGCTGCTCAGAGAGCTGGAGCTGAGGAATCCGGGTGGGAATCACTCCAAGAAAAAGGAAGGAAAAGAGAGCAGAGGAACAGGGATGCAATTCCAACCTCTCCAAGGACTGGGATGGGCACATTCACCATCACCATTTAATCTAGACACGATTTCTTCTTTGCCTCTGGCTGCCAGGAGCAGGATGAGCAGTTTAATGAGTTTAAATAGTGAATAGTTTAATTAGCTGGAAGAGACTGGATCAATAGCTGCTTAAACAAACAACTGGATCCCTGTTTCCAAGCTTGGATGTAGTTTTGGAAGGTTCCTGGCAGTTTGGCAGGGATTAGTGATGCTGAGAATGTGCTTTTTTGTGGGTTTGGGGCTTTTACTCCTGTTCACGTGGCTGCTCTTTTTCTTGTTGAGTGGAAAACAGGAGGGAAAGAGCAACGACGGAAGGAATTCCACTCTTGCTGCTTGAAGGGATGGATCAGGAAGGGAACAGGCTGCAGGGAATTTGGAGTGCAAACTGAGATCTCTCCGATATTTTCGGCTCAGTCAGTCCATCAGTGCTTGGTGGCTGTTTAGGCCACGTGCAAGGTGAATGATGGTGCACATGGCAGAGCTGCTGGTGGCTCCTTCCCCTGCCCGGCTGTCAGTCACCCTGCAGGGTGCTGGAGCAGCGTGCCAGAGGCCGTGGATCCTATGGATCCCATGGATCCCAGGGGCGTGATCAGGAGCCTGGGCCTGCTGGCCACTCCTTGCTCTCTCTTACCCTGATTTTTCAGCTCTGCAGCGAATCCAGCTTGAGTTTTTCAACCCCCTAGAAAACCCAGGGACCTTTCATGTCTGTTCTCAGATCTGGGATTTAAATCCAGCCCTTATCAAAGCACCCCGTGACCAGGCAGGCCCTGAATCCCAGCAGGGATCTGATAAAGAGGGACCTGACATCCTAAAGAAACCCTTTGAAATCCTGCTGGGATTGATTTGTATCCATAATGGAGCCCCGAGCTCTCTGCCAGGGAGAGATGAAGCTGCTCCTTTGCTTTATTATCCTCAGGCCCTTCCCAGCTTTGAGGGAAATTCAGTCCCTCTTCAAGCCCCAAAATCATGGAAAAGCTCCTTTGTATCCTCTCCACAGCCCCTACGTGGATTAATCAACTTTTTATTTGATATGGTGTCATTCTCCTTTTTTTTCCATGGCTAAAACTCCACGGTGAGCAATCAGAGCAGAAATAGGAAATGCAGGAGTCTTGGATTCCACAGTGGGATTAACTTCCCTTTTCTGCTCTCTTTCAGGACAGGAAAAACCACTGAACTCGCCCCATCTTTGGGACCAAGAGCTTTGGTGCTGGAGTAGGCAAAGCCAGCTAGGGCCCCCCTTGTCCTGCCCATGGTGTGGGTCAGGGACAGGCTCCTCTTCTCCTCTGCGCTGGGATGAACTGCCTAGGGAATGCTATTTCTGACAGCCCGGTCCTAGCCCCGGCTACTGGAAATGGGCGGAGGTGAAGAGGCAAGTGCCAGAGTTGCTTGGGGATGATGGAATTGTGGTGTTTGGCTGTGCCCAGAGGGGCAGGTTGGGCATTTCTGTGTGTCTGAGGACCGGTTTGGGTGCTGGGGAGCCCGGGGAGCCGAGCTCTCAGTGCATTCCCAGCTCACCGGGGGTGGGAGCTGGTGCAGGGCTCTGGTCGGGCTCGGGGCAGGCCCTGGCCCTGGCACAGACACGCTGGGGTGGTTTGGGGACGCTTGGGGAGCCGTGGGAGGAAAATGAGGGATGGTGCTGGGCGGAGCGATCGGCCTGTGCTCGTGTCAGCGCAGCCGTGCAGGGCACTGGGATCTGGGTAAAGCACCGGCTCTCCTGGTGTTCAGGGATGCAAGGTCTGAGGGACCGGATTTACTTGGGGTTTTCCAGGACAGCAGGAAGAAGAGGAAATGTGGTGCCAGAGGTGCGTCCCATCAGGTTGCAGTTCCCTCTTTCCCATTTCCATTTCCTCCTCAGTGCGGGTGTCCCCTGCAGCCCATGAGCACGGGGCCGGTGACAACTCCCTGTCTGTAGAGGGATTCCTTATGGAACAAGGGCAGATGACACTTGTGTGAGGCTTACGACTGTTAGAATTAGACCGGGATGGGTTTAAGGAAAACTAGAATCGTGTGTTAATCTTGCTGGTCAATGAACAAATGGAATCCACACTTCTATAAGAAAAAATAGAGTGTATGGAGCATATAGAAGAAGCTGTTTTTGCCTGCTGCTGCTGCTTGGCTGTATCATGTAACCCCATTCGAACTCTGCCTTCAAGACAGCTGTGAGACCGTGAAATAAAGAACTTAGCAGAACAGCAGCCTCCTCTGCTCTTTCACCCTGGTCCGTGAAGGAGGGGTACCCTGTCAAAGGCTCAACACTTGCCTTTCTGACTTTGTTTCTAAATTTCTACCTTTCTAATTTTGTTTGTTTCTATTTTTTTTGTTTGTTTGTTTCTAACTTTGTTTGTTTTCAACTTTCTCCCTTTAGAAATTTGTTTGTTTCTTGTATTTTACCTCTTTGTTTGTTTCTAAATTTCTGCCGTTGTAACTTTGTTTCTAACTTTCTACTTTTAAAATTTCATTTGTTTTTAACTTTTTACCATTCCTCCCAGCGAGGGCTGTGTGCAGAATACTAAAACCTGTTAAGTTCTTCACTTTTACGTCTATAGGCAAATGCTACTGATTTAGATGTAAATTCATTTTGAAATGAGCCAGCCCTCTCTCTCTACTCTGTCGCATACAGCAATATAAGAAGCTGGGAATAGAGATCAGCAAGTTTTGAGAATAAGGAGCCGGCGTTTTTCTGTAGGAAGGAAAGCAGCAAGCGCCTGGCCGCAGGAGCCGAGACGCTCGGGCTGCAGGAGCTGCAGAGCGCCCGGAGCCGGCTGAGCCGAGAGGGCGGCGGCCTCGGTGGCTGCCGAGCGTGGCAAGGAGCGGGAGCGAGCGGGGCCGGGTCTGTCAGCGGAGGGGAGGGGCGAAGGGCGGTTCGCAGCGCCAAGGGACACGGCCGTGCGTGAGCGGGGCCACAGCTATGGAAAGGAACGGGCGCCGTGCGGGGCGGCGACCGCGGGGAATGACAGCGCGGGGGGCGGCCCGGCGGGGCCGGTTTTGTCGGGCAGCAGAGGCGCGGTCGCAGCGCGACCCGGGCGGGAGGCACCGGGCGGGCACGGTCGGAATCGAGCCGCCCGCGTGTCGCTCTCAAGGAGGCGGCTCGGAAAGGAAGGCGCAGTTCCGCGCTCTCGGGACGGCGTTAAGTGACGTTTTTATTAGAATATGACAGTATTTATTTTATTTTATTATTTTATTATCTGCCAGGACCTTGCAGAGGGTGGTTTACACTTCCGCCACACTCAAGATGGCGGACGCAGTAGGCCCCCTGCGAGAGGTGTCCCTGCCGATGCCTGCCGCCGGTCGCGGAGCCGTCGCCCGCCTCCGGCGCGGCTGACCCCGCCAGCCGTGTCCTCGCACCGGGAAGCACGGCGGAAAATCGCGCGGAAAGCGCGGGGCCGGCGTCGGAGTTGGGGCCGGATTCAGGCAGCCGACTAGACAGAAGCCCTTGTGAGGGGCGGCGGGGGCCCTAAGTGTACCACACTAAAGATGGCGGCTCGACCGGAAGTGGCTTCTGCCAGCACCCAAGATGGCGGCGAAGGGCGGAAGTGTCGTCACTGCCACACTCAAGATGGCGGTCGTGTGCACTGTTTTCTGACCTTCTCAATATGGCGGCAGGGAAGGCCCCCCCCAAGCTGCGTCTATTCGGCTGCCTGAACGCGACGCCGACGCCGACGCCAGCCCAGCGCTTGCACGCAATTTTCTGAGGCGTTTCCCGCTACGCGGACAGCGACTGTGGGGTCAGCGGCGCCTGGGGCAGGCGGGAGCATTCAGGCAGTCGAATAGACGGAGCGGGGGGGGGGGGGGGTCCTTCCGGCCGCCATCTTGAGAAGGTCGAATAGCCACATCGGTGCCGTATCGGTGACTTCCGCCCTTCTTCGCCAGGAGCGGCGATGGCGGGGAGCCCGGGGAGCAGCGCTGCCGGGCCGGGGGCACCGGCGCGGGTGCTCCGGGCTCGGAGGTGAGCGGGGAACGGGGACAGCCCCGAGCGGACGGTGGGGGCCGCGGGGGATCGGTATTCCGGCCCAGGGATGAGTGTTCCGGCACAGGGGTGGCTGTCCCGGCACAGGGATGCGTTCATGGACTGTCTAATAATATTATTTAACGATCGTGCAAGGAGATCTGTATAAAAAAATCCTCCGTGGTCATCCTTCTCCCAGCCCCGCTGTGTTTTCAGGATCTTGGGGGAAGAGTTTGGGTCTGAACAAGGCTCTCGGGCACAGGGTGGGATTCTTGGGGTGCAGGGCCAGGATTTGGACTCGATGCTCCCTGTGGGTCCCTTGCAGCCCAGGAAATGCTGCGATCCTGTGCCTCTGAGGGTGAAATAAAGGGGAGCGGTGGCGTTTGTGCCCGCTGTGTTCACGGCCCCGCCGGCTCAGGGCGGGTTAAAGGCGCAGCTGCCCCGAGACAGCGGGACCGGCCGGGGCTGCTCGCTCCCGGTGCTGCCGCCCCGTGGGGAGAGCCCGGCACTGCAGCCCGGAACGGCGCTGGACCACGGGATGGGCGTGGAACAGCAGCGCAGGGGATGCTGAGGCAGCCCAGGGAATGCTGCGGTCCCAGGGAAGGCTGAGGCGTCCCCTGCCCGGGGCACTCGGCAGCAAAGCCCTGATGTTGAGCAGAAAAAGGAAAGTTCTGGGTTAGTGGGAGGAGGTTTCTGGAATGGAGCTGGGACAGGTGCTGATCCACGCATGGAATCACGGGCTGGTTTGGCTTGGAAGGGACCACCAGGATCATTTACACTCTGTTTGTTGTCTGATTGCACAGCGAAGAACATCCAGAACTGCCGCCTCACCCTCACGGACAGCAGGAATGTCTTCCATAGCTCTTGTTTTGGAATGGGAATGGCTGTTGGGAGCTCTGGCAGGACCAGGTAAGAAGAGAAATGGGATCATTGTGGCTGCTGCTGGAGGTGGTTTTCTGCTTTCCGGCTGTTCTTCTCATTGATCCTTTCACAGCAGTGTTCTAGGGCACATTTGAGGGTAATTCCAGGAATCTGAAACCAGATAAAAACTGGTGGGGAAAAAATGTGAACGCGATCCATTTCTGGTAGTTCCAAGCTTCTCCCACAACACCGTTCCAGGGGAAAGCTGATGAAAGGGTAAAGATGCAGAGGAACAAGTGCTGTAAAGCCCCCTGGCGCTCTGAGAGAGCAAACCTTCCAGTACTCCCAGCAGATCTCTTGGAGAAAGTGTGGGATCGCAAGGTTTTCCAGGAAAGCAAAACAAGGGTGGAGATGAGGGAATGGGCTTCCAGTTCTTCCTTGAGCTGAAAGCCTGGGGGAATTGAGAGGGGCCACAAGAACTGTTTGTGTAGGCAAATGGGAGTTTGGGGGCTGAATCTGAGTTTCCCTCTGGGGCATTTTTGAGGGAAAAGCTGAGGTGCTGTTTAAGGGAGAGAATGCAGATTTTTGGGGTGGAAAAGGTTGAATCAATATTGTAGAGGAAGTAAAACGCTGGGGGTAAAAGTGGATGCAGTCTGGAGGGGACAGATTGAATATTTTGGAGGCAAAATGGGGAACTGAGTAGTGGAGAGATGGGGAACATTTTGGAGGCAACACTTGACAAACTCTCTGGGGTGGAGAACGACCACATTGAGGGAAAAATGAGGTGATGAGCAGTGGGCACGTAGGGAAGGTCGTGGGGGTAAATCTTGAGAAAAGCCCCGTGGTATTCAAGAAATCCTTGGAAGCAGGACTGAGGAATTCAGTGGTGGAAAAATAGGGGAATTTTGCGGGGGTAAAACTTTAAAAGATCTAAGAGTTGAGAGTGTGTGTTTTTAGGTAGAAAGGATGTCTTGTTGAAGTTGGGCGTCTGGATTGTGGCATTTATGGATCCAGAAAGTAGAAGATAAAGGAGACTCCCAAAGCCTCGGTAGCTGTGTTAAGAAATCCGTCCCAGGGAAGAAAGGTACCTAAACCTCCTAGAAGTAGGGACTAATTAGCATGGGAAGGGGAAAACCCACCCCCAGTGGGAGAGAGCGCGCCGGGTAAGGGAAGAGAAGGATGCCCTTAAGAAGAAGTAGGGAAGGTGAATTTCTCGGCTTGCTGAAATGTATCCAAAAGTTTGGAATCTGGGTCTGTGTGGAGGCCGGGATTTTCTCGGCCATATGCAGAGCCCAGCACTAGGAATAAAGGAATTCCAGGCTTTACAACGCCAAAAATGCAGTACCAGAGAGTTCTGTTATCCCGAGGACTTGGGGGATACTTGGCAAAAATTTCCGGGGGCCCAGGCTGGACCGAGCTTTTAACGCTCCCCGGATTCACGGGATCGGGGATTCCAGCGTGCCCTGCACGGGTTTTTTCAGGGAAGTCCCAAATCCTTCGTGTGAGCACGAAGCAGAATCCCCTGGGAGCTGTGAAGGCAACAGGATATTTCTTGGGAATTTTGAAGGGTTGGGTGAGTCCTCAGTGTTAGGTTGGAATGAACGCAAATTGTCCGGGAGTTGCTGGTTTGGGGATGGCCGGGTCTGGGTTTGGATTTGTGGGCACCGAGTGTTCCTTGTGTCAGCTTTAGGTCTTCTGGATTGGTGGGAATTGTCAGAGAAAAGAGAAGGCAATTGAAATGCGGAGCTCCATTCCCGGAGAAATGGTCAGGATGGGAGCGGGAAGGCTGTGGAGCTGCTGGGAGCTCGTGGAGAACGAAAGGATCTGAGGCCTGGAGGCAAAAGCTGTGGAACAAAGCCTGAAAAGGGTGTGGGGTGGGGCGGGAGGGGGAGGAGGGCACCGTGGTGGGGGGAAAGAGGGAAAGGATCCCTGCTCCGGGAATCCAGCAGGGACCAGGAGAGGATCATTTTCCATCCACTGCTCTCAGTGGAATCCTAATAAGGACGGTGGAAGGGAAGTGATTCGTTTGTTCTTAGGTTTGGAATGAAAGGTGCTCTTGCGGAGGGGACTATTGACCTGTTAAAATTCTGTTGGATACAGGAAAAGAGGGAGGAAGCAAGCAGCTGGGGAATGAAGGGGTGGATTTTTTGGTGGATACAGGGAAAGACACGGGAAGGGGCTCTCAAGTAAAATACACCTCACGGGCAGCACCAGGAGAAGCCTCAAGTGCCCTTTTTTTCCAAGCTCTGACATTCCAGAGGAGTAAGCAGTGGTCAGCCCATCACTTTCTGTATTCCTTGGATGCCCAGTGCTTTGTTGGGAAGAGATAATATTTGGAAATGAACAAATCCGGGGATGTAATTTCCTGATAGTAAAGCCCCAGAGAGCCTGGTTTTGATATCCTTCCAGCACCCAAACGCAGCAGAGGGAATCCTGGCGGAGCTGGAAAACGCTGTCGCTCCGTCGGTGGAATTCCTGGGAACTGGAAAGCAGCAGAAGCAGCAAGAACAGAGTTGGAAGCAGGCTCCAGCCGGGTAAGGCAGACACCAAATCCTTTGGAACTGGGCAGGGGTGGGAAGAACGAATTCTTACATTTGTAGCCCAGGGATTCCTGAGCAGGATCCCGGCAGGGAAGACTGCAGGGATCAGGCTGGGGCCTGATCGCAGCTGGGGGCAGCGAGCCTTGGAATTGGCTGAAGGGAAGAAAGAGGGATCCTTTGAGCACAAGGATCAGGTGTCAAATGCGGAGATGGCATCAGACAATTCCTCGGGAGGGTTTAGTTCCTGGGCCAAATCGATCTCCTGCCTTGTGAAGGAGCTCAGAGAGCTGGGAAGAGCCCAAGCAACGCAGGGAATGCACCGGCAGATAAAAGTGCCGGGGAACGGTGGGGAAAAGCATCCGAACAGGGGGCCTCGTTTTGTACAGGGACGGTACAAAAAATTGTCCGAAAGAATAGGAATGGAATGGGATTTTACGTATTCCTCGGAGGCCACAATCCAGTGGGAAGGCTGAGAGAAAGAAACAAGGCCTAAAAAGGCAGATGAGCCAAATCTGCCCAAAGCCTCCAATGGCCACATTCCCTGGCATTGCTGAGGACTTCAGCCAAGCTCCAAGCAAAAGGTGAGCCCCTGATTTTGGTGCCAAGGGAAACTCCAAGTTAAGAATGATCCAAATATGAAGCGCTTCTCACAAAACTCAGCTTTGCAAACCTTTCTTTGGGCTAAAAAAGAAAAGATGGGAATGCCCTTGGCAGAAAAGCAGCTGTGAGGCACAGCAGGCTTCAAATGCCTGTCAGCAGGAGCTCCAGGAGAAACGGCTGCTGGCTCCGGGCATCCTGGGCTTTCCAGGCAGGTTTTGTAGCGGATTGCAAGGCAGTTTTCCTGCCTCTGGGGGGTGGCACCTGCATCCCGCTGGAAAGGGAAAATGTGGAGAGAGGGGCAAGCGGGAAGACGGTTGCTGCTGTGTGTCCTTGGATTGCAGTTCCTCCCGGTGAGTCTGTGCTGCTGGAAGTTTGAAGGAGATCAGTCCTGGAGTACGTGTGGGTTCACCTGTGGGGTTTGGGAGCGACGCCGGCCATGAAATTCCAGGGATGTTCCCTTTGCTGGAGTGAGAAGCAGTGGAAGCACTTTGCTGTCTGCTTCTTCATCGCCTTCGCCTCGGTCCCCTGGGGCTCCAGGTAATCCCCTCTCACCTTTGCTTTTCCAAGGGTCTCTAAATGAGGGCTTGAGCTTTGGTGTAGCTCCCTTTACAGGGAAGATCTGTTCCAGGAAAGGTCTCCTGGTCTGGCCCGATGGCGTTGCAGGAAGAGCAGGAAACCCCACAGCTCCTGTGGCTCCCTCATCCGATTTGCCTGCAGGCAGCAGCAAGGATCATTCCCAAGTGTCATCCCCTGGCTCCGTGACTCGGTGAGGTTGTGTTCCCCCAAAGGCCAGGGGCCGCTTTGTTTTGCAGCTCACGAAAGCCCAGCTCGGTGGTGCTGGGTTTGGTTTTTGTGTGTAATGAAGGCACTAAAAAATTCCCCTCCTTCACTGGCACAGCCCTGGAGTGGGAGCAGATTCCCCTTATCCCGCAGTTATCCCGCTCCTGCCCTGGATCCCTGCGGTGCCGTGTGTTCTCCAAGCTCACAGCACTGCTGGCTCTAAACAAGAAAAACAGTCCCTGTTCCTTCTCTTCTCCGTCCTTGATGTTCCCAGGCCCTGCATCTCCCTGGCTATTCCCTGTGGGAGTCTTCATCTCCATCCCACCTTATCCCGATCAGGTAAGGGTCTGAGACGTGTTTAGCAGCAAATGCATTCCTGTGAAGAAAGCCAAGAGCAAAGAGCATCCAGATGCAGAGAAGTCTTTAGAAAAGCGTTCCAGACGTGCAAATGAGGGATGTGTCTTCCTGCATCTCCTGTTGTTTTTCTCTGTCACGTTTTGGAAGGGTTTCTCTCAGTGATTTCCTGCAGTCCAGGTGCGTCCCTTCTTTTGTCCAAATCCAGTGCCAGAGGATCGAACAACTGACGAGTGGGGCCTGGGATGAAAACGGTTCTCCTAAAATGAGGGAAACAATGCTAGAAGAGAAATGAGCATCCTTTTAATGCCTGGAATAAAAATGCTGGAAAAGGGCACTTTTTATTTGATATGGTGTCATTCTCCTTTTTTTTTCCATAGCTAAAACTCCACGGTGAGCAATCAGAGCAGAAATAGGAAATGCAGGAGTCTTGGATTCCACAGTGGGATTAACTTCCCTTTTCTGCTCTCTTTCAGGACAGGAAAAACCACTGAACTCGCCCCATCTTTGGGACCAAGAGCTTTGGTGCTGGAGTAGGCAAAGCCAGCTAGGGCCCCCCTTGTCCTGCCCATGGTGTGGGTCAGGGACAGGCTCCTCTTCTCCTCTGTGCTGGGATGAACTGCCTAGGGAATGCTATTTCTGACAGCCCGGTCCTAGCCCCGGCTACTGGAAATGGGCGGAGGTGAAGAGGCAAGTGCCAGAGTTGCTTGGGGATGATGGAATTGTGGTGTTTGGCTGTGCCCAGAGGGGCAGGTTGGGCATTTCTGTGTGTCTGAGGACCGGTTTGGGTGCTGGGGAGCCCGGGGAGCCGAGCTCTCAGTGCATTCCCAGCTCACCCGGGGGTGGGAGCTGGTGCAGGGCTCTGGTCGGGCTCGGGGCAGGCCCTGGCCCTGGCACAGACACGCTGGGGTGGTTTGGGGACGCTTGGGGAGCAATGGGAAGAAAATGAGGGATGGTGCTGGGCGGAGCGATCGGCCTGTGCTCGTGTCAGCGCAGCCGTGCAGGGCACTGGGATCTGGGTAAAGCACCGGCTCTCCTGGTGTTCAGGGATGCAAGGTCTGAGGGACCGGATTTACTTGGGGTTTTCCAGGACAGCAGGAAGAAGAGGAAATGTGGTGCCAGAGGTGCGTCCCATCAGGTTGCAGTTCCCTCTTTCCCATTTCCATTTCCTCCTCAGTGCGGGTGTCCCCTGCAGCCCATGAGCACGGGGCCGGTGACAACTCCCTGTCTGTAGAGGGATTCCTTATGGAACAAGGGCAGATGACACTTGTGTGAGGCTTACGACTGTTAGAATTAGACCGGGATGGGTTTAAGGAAAACTAGAATCGTGTGTTAATCTTGCTGGTCAATGAACAAATGGAATCCACACTTCTATAAGAAAAAATAGAGTGTATGGAGCATATAGAAGAAGCTGTTTTTGCCTGCTGCTGCTGCTGCTTGGCTGTATCATGTAACCCCATTCGAACTCTGCCTTCAAGACAGCTGTGAGACCGTGAAATATAGAACTTAGCAGAACAGCAGCCTCCTCTGCTCTTTCACCCTGGTCCGTGAAGGAGGGGTACCCTGTCAAAGGCTCAACACTTGCCTTTCTGACTTTGTTTCTAAATTTCTACCTTTCTAATTTTGTTTGTTTCTATTTTTTTTGTTTGTTTGTTTCTAACTTTGTTTGTTTTCAACTTTCTCCCTTTAGAAATTTGTTTGTTTCTTGTATTTTACCTCTTTGTTTGTTTCTAAATTTCTGCCGTTGTAACTTTGTTTCTAACTTTCTACTTTTAAAATTTCATTTGTTTTTAACTTTTTACCATTCCTCCCAGCGAGGGCTGTGTGCAGAATACTAAAACCTGTTAAGTTCTTCACTTTTACGTCTATAGGCAAATGCTACTGATTTAGATGTAAATTCATTTTGAAATGAGCCAGCCCTCTCTCTCTACTCTGTCGCATACAGCAATATAAGAAGCTGGGAATAGAGATCAGCAGGTTTTGAGAATAAGGAGCCGGCGTTTTTCTGTAGGAAGGAAAGCAGCAAGCGCCTGGCCGCAGGAGCCGAGACGCTCGGGCTGCAGGAGCTGCAGAGCGCCCGGAGCCGGCTTTTCCCTGTGCTCTGTGCCTGCCCCCGGGCTGAGCTGGGCGGCGCTGCTGCCGCCCGGTGCCGGCTGAGCCGAGAGGGCGGCGGCCTCGGTGGCTGCCGAGCGTGGCAAGGAGCGGGAGCGAGCGGGGCCGGGTCTGTCAGCGGAGGGGAGGGGCGAAGGGCGGTTCGCAGCGCCAAGGGACACGGCCGTGCGTGAGCGGGGCCACAGCTATGGAAAGGAACGGGCGCCGTGCGGGGCGGCGACCGCGGGGAATGACAGCGCGGGGGGCGGCCCGGCGGGGCCGGTTTTGCCGGGCAGCAGAGGCGCGGTCGCAGCGCGACCCGGGCGGGAGGCACCGGGCGGGCACGGTCGGAATCGAGCCGCCCGCGTGTCGCTCTCAAGGAGGCGGCTCGGAAAGGAAGGCGCAGTTCCGCGCTCTCGGGACGGCGTTAAGTGACGTTTTTATTAGAATATGACAGTATTTATTTTATTTTATTATTTTATTATCTGCCAGGACCTTGCAGAGGGTGGTTTACACTTCCGCCACACTCAAGATGGCGGACGCAGTAGGCCCCCTGCGAGAGGTGTCCCTGCCGATGCCTGCCGCCGGTCGCGGAGCCGTCGCCCGCCTCCGGCGCGGCTGACCCCGCCAGCCGTGTCCTCGCACCGGGAAGCACGGCGGAAAATCGCGCGGAAAGCGCGGGGCCGGCGTCGGAGTTGGGGCCGGATTCAGGCAGCCGACTAGACAGAAGCCCTTGTGAGGGGCGGCGGGGGCCCTAAGTGTACCACACTAAAGATGGCGGCTCGACCGGAAGTGGCTTCTGCCAGCACCCAAGATGGCGGCGAAGGGCGGAAGTGTCGTCACTGCCACACTCAAGATGGCGGTCGTGTGCACTGTTTTCTGACCTTCTCAATATGGCGGCAGGGAAGGCCCCCCCCCAAGCTGCGTCTACTCGGCTGCCTGAACGCGACGCCGACGCCGACGCCAGCCCAGCGCTTGCACGCAATTTTCTGAGGCGTTTCCCGCTACGCGGACAGCGACTGTGGGGTCAGCGGCGCCTGGGGCAGGCGGGAGCATTCAGGCAGTCGAATAGACGGAGCGGGGGGGGGGGGGGGGGGTCCTTCCGGCCGCCATCTTGAGAAGGTCGAATAGCCACATCGGTGCGGTACCGGTGACTTCCGCCCTTCTTCGCCAGGAGCGGCGATGGCGGGGAGCCCGGGGAGCAGCGCTGCCGGGCCGGGGGCACCGGCGCGGGTGCTCCGGGCTCGGAGGTGAGCGGGGAACGGGGACAGCCCCGAGCGGACGGTGGGGGCCGCGGGGGATCGGTATTCCGGCCCAGGGATGAGTGTTCCGGCACAGGGGTGGCTGTCCCGGCACAGGGATGCGTTCATGGACTGTCTAATAATATTATTTAACGATCGTGCAAGGAGATCTGTATAAAAAAATCCTCCGTGGTCATCCTTCTCCCAGCCCCGCTGTGTTTTCAGGGTGTTGGGGGCAGAGTTTGGGTCTGAACAAGGCTCTCGGGCACAGGGTGGGATTCTTGGGGTGCAGGGCCAGGATTTGGACTCGATGCTCCCTGTGGGTCCCTTGCAGCCCAGGAAATGCTGCGATCCTGTGCCTCTGAGGGTGAAATAAAGGGGAGCGGTGGGGTTTGTGCCCGCTGTGTTCACGGCCCCGCCGGCTCAGGGCGGGTTAAAGGCGCAGCTGCCCCGAGACAGCGGGACCGGCCGGGGCTGCTCGCTCCCGGTGCTGCCGCCCCGTGGGGAGAGCCCGGCACTGCAGCCCGGAACGGCGCTGGACCACGGGATGGGCGTGGAACAGCAGCGCAGGGGATGCTGAGGCAGCCCAGGGAATGCTGCGGTCCCAGGGAAGGCTGAGGCGTCCCCTGCCCGGGGCACTCGGCAGCAAAGCCCTGATGTTGAGCAGAAAAAGGAAAGTTCTGGGTTAGTGGGAGGAGGTTTCTGGAATGGAGCTGGGACAGGTGCTGATCCACGCATGGAATCACGGGCTGGTTTGGCTTGGAAGGGACCACCAGGATCATTTACACTCTGTTTGTTGTCTGATTGCACAGCGAAGAACATCCAGAACTGCCGCCTCACCCTCACGGACAGCAGGAATGTCTTCCATAGCTCTTGTTTTGGAATGGGAATGGCTGTTGGGAGCTCTGGCAGGACCAGGTAAGAAGAGAAATGGGATCATTGTGGCTGCTGCTGGAGGTGGTTTTCTGCTTTCCGGCTGTTCTTCTCATTGATCCTTTCACAGCAGTGTTCTAGGGCACATTTGAGGGTAATTCCAGGAATCTGAAACCAGATAAAAACTGGTGGGGAAAAAATGTGAACGCGATCCATTTCTGGTAGTTCCAAGCTTCTCCCACAACACCGTTCCAGGGGAAAGCTGATGAAAGGGTAAAGATGCAGAGGAACAAGTGCTGTAAAGCCCCCTGGCGCTCTGAGAGAGCAAACCTTCCAGTACTCCCAGCAGATCTCTTGGAGAAAGTGTGGGATCGCAAGGTTTTCCAGGAAAGCAAAACAAGGGTGGAGATGAGGGAATGGGCTTCCAGTTCTTCCTTGAGCTGAAAGCCTGGGGGAATTGAGAGGGGCCACAAGAACTGTTTGTGTAGGCAAATGGGAGTTTGGGGGCTGAATCTGAGTTTCCCTCTGGGGCATTTTTGAGGGAAAAGCTGAGGTGCTGTTTAAGGGAGAGAATGCAGATTTTTGGGGTGGAAAAGGTTGAATCAATATTGTAGAGGAAGTAAAACGCTGGGGGTAAAAGTGGATGCAGTCTGGAGGGGACAGATTGAATATTTTGGAGGCAAAATGGGGAACTGAGTAGTGGAGAGATGGGGAACATTTTGGAGGCAACACTTGACAAACTCTCTGGGGTGGAGAACGACCACATTGAGGGAAAAATGAGGTGATGAGCAGTGGGCACGTAGGGAAGGTCGTGGGGGTAAATCTTGAGAAAAGCCCCGTGGTATTCAAGAAATCCTTGGAAGCAGGACTGAGGAATTCAGTGGTGGAAAAATAGGGGAATTTTGCGGGGGTAAAACTTTAAAAGATCTAAGAGTTGAGAGTGTGTGTTTTTAGGTAGGAAGGATGTCTTGTTGAAGTTGGGCGTCTGGATTGTGGCATTTATGGATCCAGAAAGTAGAAGATAAAGGAGACTCCCAAAGCCTCGGTAGCTGTGTTAAGAAATCCCTGCCAGGGAAGAAAGGTACCTAAACCTCCTAGAAGTAGGGACTAATTAGCATGGGAAGGGGAAAACCCACCCCCAGTGGGAGAGAGCGCGCCGGGTAAGGGAAGAGAAGGATGCCCTTAAGAAGAAGTAGGGAAGGTGAATTTCTCGGCTTGCTGAAATGTATCCAAAAGTTTGGAATCTGGGTCTGTGTGGAGACCGGGATTTTCTCGGCCATATGCAGAGCCCAGCACTAGGAATAGAGTAATTCCAGGCTTTACAACGCCAAAAATGCAGTACCAGAGAGTTCTGTTATCCCGAGGACTTGGGGGATACTTGGCAAAAATTTCCGGGGGCCCAGGCTGGACCGAGCTTTTAACGCTCCCCGGATTCACGGGATCGGGGATTCCAGCGTGCCCTGCACGGGTTTTTTCAGGGAAGTCCCAAATCCTTCGTGTGAGCACGAAGCAGAATCCCCTGGGAGCTGTGAAGGCAACAGGATATTTCTTGGGAATTTTGAAGGGTTGGGTGAGTCCTCAGTGTTAGGTTGGAATGAACGCAAATTGTCCGGGAGTTGCTGGTTTGGGGATGGCCGGGTCTGGGTTTGGATTTGTGGGCACCGAGTGTTCCTTGTGTCAGCTTTAGGTCTTCTGGATTGGTGGGAATTGTCAGAGAAAAGAGAAGGCAATTGAAATGCGGAGCTCCATTCCCGGAGAAATGGTCGGGATGGGAGCGGGAAGGCTGTGGAGCTGCTGGGAGCTCGTGGAGAACGAAAGGATCTGAGGCCTGGAGGCAAAAGCTGTGGAACAAAGCCTGAAAAGGGTGTGGGGTGGGGCGGGAGGGGGAGGAGGGCACCGTGGTGGGGGGAAAGAGGGAAAGGATCCCTGCTCCGGGAATCCAGCAGGGACCAGGAGAGGATCATTTTCCATCCACTGCTCTCAGTGGAATCCTAATAAGGACGGTGGAAGGGAAGTGATTCGTTTGTTCTTAGGTTTGGAATGAAAGGTGCTCTTGCAGAGGGGACTATTGACCTGTTAAAATTCCGTTGGATACAGGAAAAGAGGGAGGAAGCAAGCAGCTGGGGAATGAAGGGGTGGATTTTTTGGTGGATACAGGGAAAGACACGGGAAGGGGCTCTCAAGTAAAATACACCTCATGGGCAGCACCAGGAGAAGCCTCAAGTGCCCTTTTTTTCCAAGCTCTGACATTCCAGAGGAGTAAGCAGTGGTCAGCCCATCACTTTCTGTATTCCTTGGATGCCCAGTGCTTTGTTGGGAAGAGATAATATTTGGAAATGAACGAATCCGGGGATGTAATTTCCTGATAGTAAAGCCCCAGAGAGCCTGGTTTTGATATCCTTCCAGCACCCAAACGCAGCAGAGGGAATCCTGGCGGAGCTGGAAAACGCTGTCGCTCCGTCGGTGGAATTCCTGGGAACTGGAAAGCAGCAGAAGCAGCAAGAACAGAGTTGGAAGCAGGCTCCAGCCGGGTAAGGCAGACACCAAATCCTTTGGAACTGGGCAGGGGTGGGAAGAACGAATTCTTACATTTGTAGCCCAGGGATTCCTGAGCAGGATCCCGGCAGGGAAGACTGCAGGGATCAGGCTGGGGCCTGATCGCAGCTGGGGGCAGCGAGCCTTGGAATTGGCTGAAGGGAAGAAAGAGGGATCCTTTGAGCACAAGGATCAGGTGTCAAATGCGGAGATGGCATCAGACAATTCCTCGGGAGGGTTTAGTTCCTGGGCCAAATCGATCTCCTGCCTTGTGAAGGAGCTCAGAGAGCTGGGAAGAGCCCAAGCAACGCAGGGAATGCACCGGCAGATAAAAGTGCCGGGGAACGGTGGGGAAAAGCATCCGAACAGGGGGCCTCGTTTTGTACAGGGACGGTACAAAAAATTGTCCGAAAGAATAGGAATGGAATGGGATTTTACGTATTCCTCGGAGGCCGCAATCCAGTGGGAAGGCTGAGAGAAAGAAACAAGGCCTAAAAAGGCAGATGAGCCAAATCTGCCCAAAGCCTCCAATGGCCACATTCCCTGGCATTGCTGAGGACTTCAGCCAAGCTCCAAGCAAAAGGTGAGCCCCTGATTTTGGTGCCAAGGGAAACTCCAAGTTAAGAATGATCCAAATATGAAGCGCTTCTCACAAAACTCAGCTTTGCAAACCTTTCTTTGGGCTAAAAAAGAAAAGATGGGAATGCCCTTGGCAGAAAAGCAGCTGTGAGGCACAGCAGGCTTCAAATGCCTGTCAGCAGGAGCTCCAGGAGAAACGGCTGCTGGCTCCGGGCATCCTGGGCTTTCCAGGCAGGTTTTGTAGCGGATTGCAAGGCAGTTTTCCTGCCTCTGGGGGGTGGCACCTGCATCCCACTGGAAAGGGAAAATGTGGAGAGAGGGGCAAGCGGGAAGACGGTTGCTGATGTGTGTCCTTGGATTGCAGTTCCTCCCAGTGAGTCTGTGCTGCTGGAAGTTTGAAGGAGATCAGTCCTGGAGTACGTGTGGGTTCACCTGTGGGGTTTGGGAGCGACGCCGGACATGAAATTCCAGGGATGTTCCCTTTGCTGGAGTGAGAAGCAGTGGAAGCACTTTGCTGTCTGCTTCTTCATCGCCTTCGCCTCGGTCCCCTGGGGCTCCAGGTAATCCCCTCTCACCTTTGCTTTTCCAAGGGTCTCTAAATGAGGGCTTGAGCTTTGGTGTAGCTCCCTTTACAGGGAAGATCTGTTCCAGGAAAGGTCTCCTGGTCTGGACCAATGGCGTTGCAGGAAGAGCAGGAAACCCCGCAGCTCCTGTGGCTCCCTCATCCGATTTGCCTGCAGGCAGCAGCAAGGATCATTCCCAAGTGTCATCCCCTGGCTCCGTGACTCGGTGAGGTTGTGTTCCCCCAAAGGCCAGGGGCCGCTTTGTTTTGCAGCTCACGAAAGCCCAGCTCGGTGGTGCTGGGTTTGGTTTTTGTGTGCAATGAAGGCACTAAAAAATTCCCCTCCTTCACTGGCACAGCCCTGGAGTGGGAGCAGATTCCCCTTATCCCGCAGTTATCCCGCTCCTGCCCTGGATCCCTGCGGTGCCGTGTGTTCTCCAAGCTCACAGCACTGCTGGCTCTAAACAAGAAAAACAGTCCCTGTTCCTTCTCTTCTCCGTCCTTGATGTTCCCAGGCCCTGCATCTCCCTGGCTATTCCCTGTGGGAGTCTTCATCTCCATCCCACCTTATCCCGATCAGGTAAGGGTCTGAGATGTGTTTAGCAGCAAATGCATTCCTGTGAAGAAAGCCAAGAGCAAAGAGCATCCAGATGCAGAGAAGTCTTTAGAAAAGCGTTCCAGACGTGCAAATGAGGGATGTGTCTTCCTGCATGTCCTGTTGTTTTTCTCTGTCGCGTTTTGGAAGGGTTTCTCTCAGTGATTTCCTGCAGTCCAGGTGCGTCCCTTCTTTTGTCCAAATCCAGTGCCAGAGGATCGAACAACTGACGAGTGGGGCCTGGGATGAAAACGGTTCTCCTAAAATGAGGGAAACAATGCTAGAAGAGAAATGAGCATCCTTTTAATGCCTGGAATAAAAATGCTGGGAAAGGGCACTTTTTATTTGATATGGTGTCATTCTCCTTTTTTTTTCCATAGCTAAAACTCCACGGTGAGCAATCAGAGCAGAAATAGGAAATGCAGGAGTCTTGGATTCCACAGTGGGATTAACTTCCCTTTTCTGCTCTCTTTCAGGACAGGAAAAACCACTGAACTCGCCCCATCTTTGGGACCAAGAGCTTTGGTGCTGGAGTAGGCAAAGCCAGCTAGGGCCCCCCTTGTCCTGCCCATGGTGTGGGTCAGGGACAGGCTCCTCTTCTCCTCTGTGCTGGGATGAACTGCCTAGGGAATGCTATTTCTGACAGCCCGGTCCTAGCCCCGGCTACTGGAAATGGGCGGAGGTGAAGAGGCAAGTGCCAGAGTTGCTTGGGGATGATGGAATTGTGGTGTTTGGCTGTGCCCAGAGGGGCAGGTTGGGCATTTCTGTGTGTCTGAGGACCGGTTTGGGTGCTGGGGAGCCCGGGGAGCCGAGCTCTCAGTGCATTCCCAGCTCACCCGGGGGTGGGAGCTGGTGCAGGGCTCTGGTCGGGCTCGGGGCAGGCCCTGGCCCCGGCACAGACACGCTGGGGTGGTTTGGGGCCGCTTGGGGAGCCGTGGGAGGAAAATGAGGGATGGTGCTGGGCGGAGCGATCGGCCTGCGCTCGTGTCAGCGCAGCCGTGCAGGGCACTGGGATCTGGGTAAAGCACCGGCTCTCCTGGTGTTCAGGGATGCAAGGTCTGTATTTATCCATACATATTTTTCCCTACATATTTATCCCTATATTTATCCATGGATTATCCATATATGTTTATCCATATACATTTATCCATATTTTTATCCACGTATGTACCCATGAATTTATCCCTATATTTACCCATGTATTTACCCAGGTATTTTATGAACACTCAAGTGCCATATCCATGTATTTTATGAGCACTTCCAGGGTTGGTGACTCCACCACTGCCCTGGGCAGCTGTTCCAGCGCTGGACAACCCTTCCCATGCTGGGCCAGGAGATGGATTCTGGAAATGCAGACTCTGAGGAGCTGGGGATTAAGGCAGCATTGGATTCCTTTATTCTCCCAGAAGGATAAAGGAGATTTATCCCCAGACGAACCAGAGGTGATCACACTGAGGTCATTAGTGGGATTTCTTCCTTACTCCCACAAATACCCACTGGGGTGACAGAGTTCCCTACAAGGGCGGTGTTGGAAGGAGCTGCTGGAATGTTTTGCTGTTTATTGGGATCCACAGGATGTTTGGTGTCTCTCAGAGCTGTTCCAGGCTTTCCACAGACCCAAACGCTCCTCACACTTCTCCTCAGAGTAGAGAGGTTTCCCAGAGTGCTGGTTTTTAATTTCAGATGCTGGGATAACGACACGGCTTCAGGAGGCAGGAGACTCATTGTGCTGTGCCTCAGTCCAGGCAGGGACAACCCCCAGCTAATAAAAACCTCTTTAAAGCACAAAAAGTCCCATTAAACTGATATTATAAAGGCTGCAAATTGAAGCAGGCCTCAATCAGAAAGCAGCAGAATTTAATTCCCCCCCCTTGCCCATTTGCATGATGATCTCCTTCCTAATTGCCCATCTACGCTTTTCCCACAGAAGTGCTGTCCCGAGGTTGGAGATGGTTCCAGCTTTATGGAGCTTTGATCTTTATCTGCTTTTACTTTTTACAGGGCACAGAACCCGAGAGTGGCAGCTGCTTTCCTCTTGTTCCTCCTGTGGCAGTGAACTGCTCTTCCCGAGGACGGCTGCAGGAATTCTCAGGCAGCAGAACGTATGGAATGCCAGGCACGCTACAGAATTCCAGTGGGAGCAGCAGGAACTTCTGTTCTTTACTGGCAGGGCTGTGCCATGAAGGGGAGCTCGGAGATATTGGTCAGCTCAGGGAATGAGCCTGGCTCATGGTAAGGAAATTCACTGTGCAGTTACTTCGGGCCCTTCTCCTCCTCCTCCTCCTTCTCCTTCTCCTTCTCCTTCTCCTTCTCCTTCTCCTTCTCCTTCTCCTTCTCCTTCTCCTTCTCCTTCTCCTTCTCCTTCTCCTTCTCCTTCTCCTTCTCCTTCTCCTTCTCCTTCTCCTTCTCCTCCTCCTCCTCCTCCTCCTCCTCCTCCTCCTCCTCCTCCTCCTCCTTCTCCTTCTCCTTCTCCTTCTCCTTCTCCTTCTCCTCCTTCTCCTTCTCCTTCTCCTTCTCCTTCTCCTTCTCCTTCTCCTTCTCCTTCTCCTTCTCCTTCTCCTTCTCCTTCTCCCTCTCTTCCCAACACCAGTTCCAGACCTCAGTATAATCCATGTTCCCACAGCCTGACCTTGCAGTTTTCCCAGTTTAGCAGCCCCAGCCACACTTGCAGCCTCTCTGTCTGGACTTTGTCTTGCTGAAATCTCCCTTTGTTGATCCTTTGCTGCCTCACCTTTTATCCAGCAATAACGTGCAGTGGGTGGAAGCTTCTCAGAATTCCCTCCCTGTTCCACTGGAAACATTCCCAAGTGGAAGCAGCTGCACTGCCCATCAGCACTTGCCTGCTTTTAGGGGTGGTTGAGGCATGAAGGATGCAACAAATGGAGTTGGCTCCAAGGGGATGAAATGCTCCCCCTGAGGCTGCTCAGAGAGCTGGAGCTGAGGAATCCGGGTGGGAATCACTGCAGGAAAAAGGAAGGAAAAGAGAGCAGAGGAACAGGGATGCAATTCCAACCTCTCCAAGGACTGGGATGGGCACATTCACCAACACCATTTAATCTAGACACGATTTCTTCTTTGCCTCTGGCTGCCAGGAGCAGGATGAGCAGTTTAATGAGTTTAAATAGTGAATAGTTTAATTAGCTGGAAGAGACTGGATCAATAGCTGCTTAAACAAACAACTGGATCCCTGTTTCCAAGCTTGGATGTAGTTTTGGAAGGTTCCTGGCAGTTTGGCAGGGATTAGTGATGCTGAGAATGTGCTTTTTTGTGGGTTTGGGGCTTTTACTCCTGTTCACGTGGCTGCTCTTTTTCTTGTTGAGTGGAAAACAGGAGGGAAAGAGCAACGATGGAAGGAATTCCACTCTTGCTGCTTGAAGGGATGGATCAGGAAGGGAACAGGCTGCAGGGAATTTGGAGTGCAAACTGAGATCTCTCCGATATTTTTGGCTCAGTCAGTCCATCAGTGCTTGGTGGCTGTTTAGGCCACGTGCAAGGTGAATGATGGTGCACGTGGCAGAGCTGCTGGTGGCTCCTTCCCCTGCCCGGCTGTCAGTCACCCTGCAGGGTGCTGGAGCAGCGTGCCAGAGGCCGTGGATCCTATGGATCCCATGGATCCCAGGGGCGTGATCAGGAGCCTGGGCCTGCTGGCCACTCCTTGCTCTCTCTTACCCTGATTTTTCAGCTCTGCAGCGAATCCAGCTTGAGTTTTTCAACCCCCCAGAAACCCAGGGACCTTTCATGTCTGTTCTCAGATCTGGGATTTAAATCCAGCCCTTATCAAAGCACCCCGTGACCAGGCAGGCCCTGAATCCCAGCAGGGATCTGATAAAGAGGGACCTGACATCCTAAAGAAACCCTTTGAAATCCTGCTGGGATTGATTTGTATCCATAATGGAGCCCCGAGCTCTCTGCCAGGGAGAGATGAAGCTGCTCCTTTGCTTTATTATCCTCAGGCCCTTCCCAACTTTGAGGGAAATTCAGTCCCTCTTCAAGCCCCAAAATCATGGAAAAGCTCCTTTGTATCCTCTCCACAGCCCCTACGTGGATTAATCAACTTTTTATTTGATATGGTGTCATTCTCCTTTTTTTTCCATGGCTAAAACTCCACGGTGAGCAATCAGAGCAGAAATAGGAAATGCAGGAGTCTTGGATTCCACAGTGGGATTAACTTCCCTTTTCTGCTCTCTTTCAGGACAGGAAAAACCACTGAACTCGCCCCATCTTTGGGACCAAGAGCTTTGGTGCTGGAGTAGGCAAAGCCAGCTAGGGCCCCCCTTGTCCTGCCCATGGTGTGGGTCAGGGACAGGCTCCTCTTCTCCTCTGTGCTGGGATGAACTGCCTAGGGAATGCTATTTCTGACAGCCCGGTCCCAGCCCCGGCTACTGGAAATGGGCGGAGGTGAAGAGGCAAGTGCCAGAGTTGCTTGGGGATGATGGAATTGTGGTGTTTGGCTGTGCCCAGAGGGGCAGGTTGGGCATTTCTGTGTGTCTGAGGACCGGTTTGGGTGCTGGGGAGCCCGGGGAGCCGAGCTCTCAGTGCATTCCCAGCTCACCCGGGGGTGGGAGCTGGTGCAGGGCTGGGTGACAGCCTCTGGTCGGGCTCGGGGCAGGCCCTGGCCCCGGCACAGACACGCTGGGGTGGTTTGGGGCCGCTTGGGGAGCAATGGGAGGAAAATGAGGGATGGTGCTGGGCGGAGCGATCGGCCTGTGCTCGTGTCAGCGCAGCCGTGCAGGGCACTGGGATCTGGGTAAAACACCGGCTCTCCTGGTGTTCAGGGATGCAAGGTCTGAGGGACCGGATTTGCTTGGGGTTTTCCGAGACAGCAGGAAGAAGAGGAAATGTGGTGCCAGAGGTGCGTCCCATCAGGTTGCAGTTCCCTCTTTCCCATTTCCATTTCCTCCTCAGTGCGGGTGTCCCCTGCAGCCCATGAGCACGGGGCCGGTGACAACTCCCTGTCTGTAGAGGGATTCCTTATGGAACAAGGGCAGATGACACTTGTGTGAGGCTTACGACTGTTAGAATTAGACCGGGATGGGTTTAAGGAAAACTAGAATCGTGTGTTAATCTTACTGGTCAATGAACAAATAGAATCCACACTTCTATAAGAAAAAATAGAGTGTATGGAGCATATAGAAGAAGCTGTTTTTGCCTGCTGCTGCTGCTTGGCTGTATCATGTAACCCCATTCGAACTCTGCCTTCAAGACAGCTGTGAGACCGTGAAATAAAGAACTTAGCAGAACAGCAGCCTCCTCTGCTCTTTCACCCTGGTCCGAGAAGGAGGGGTACCCTGTCAAAGGCTCAACACTTGCCTTTGTGACTTTGTTTCTAAATTTCTACCTTTCTAATTTTGTTTGTTTCTAATTTTTTTGTTTGTTTGTTTCTAACTTTGTTTGTTTTCAACTTTCTCCCTTTAGAAATTTGTTTGTTTCTTGTATTTTACCTCTTTGTTTGTTTCTAAATTTCTGCCGTTGTAACTTTGTTTCTAACTTTCTACTTTTAAAGTTTCATTTGTTTTTAACTTTTTACCATTCCTCCCAGGTAGGGATGTGTGCAGAATACTAAAACGTGTTCAGTTCTTCATTTTTACATCTATAGGCAAATGCTACTGATGTAGATGTAAATTCATTTTGAAATGAGCCAGCCCTCTCTCTCTACTCTGTCGCATACAGGAATATAAGAAGCTGGGAATAGAGATCCGCAGGTTTTGAGAATAAGGAGCCGGCGTTTTTCTGTAGGAAGGAAAGCAGCAAGCGCCTGGCCGCAGGAGCCGAGACGCTCGGGCTGCAGGAGCTGCAGAGCGCCCGGAGCCGGCTTTTCCCTGTGCTCTGTGCCTGCCCCCGGGCTGAGCTGGGCGGCGCTGCTGCCGCCCGGTGCCGGCTGAGCCGAGAGGGCGGCGGCCTCGGTGGCTGCCGAGCGTGGCAAGGAGCGGGAGCGAGCGGGGCCGGGTCTGTCAGCGGAGGGGAGGGTCCCGAGAGCGGCCCCGGTGCGGCCCCGGTGCGCGGGGCGGGCCCGGCCCGGGAGAGAGGGGCGGGGCCCCGAGCGATGGAGCCGCCCCCGTGCCGGGCAGGGCGGGCCCCGGGGCCGGGCGGGGCCGGGGCTCTGGGGCGGGGCCGAGAGGGGCCGGGCGGGGCCGGGGGCGGCTTCAGGGGCGGGGCCGGGCCCGGCTCAGGTGCGCGGGGCGGGGTCCGCACAGGTGCGCGGGGTCCCAGGGCGGCTGCGCAGGGCGGGGCCGAGGTGATTTAAGCCCCCGAAATCGCCCCTGCCGCCATTTGCTCCCTCAGAGCTCGGGGAGGCTGCGGCCGGGCCGGGCTCCCCCGGCGTGGCCCGGGAGAGGCCCCCGCTCCCCCTCTTTCTTCCCCGTCTTTCTTCCCCCTGTTTCTCCTGCCCTTATCCTCCTCCTTCTTCCCCCGCTTATCACCTCTTTCCTACCCCCCCCAGTTTCTTTCTCTCTCCCCCACACCCTCCCTGTCTCTCCCAGCCCCCTGCCTGCCCTCTCCCCAGCGCCCCCCCACCCTCTCTCCCTGCTCCCCTGTGCATCCCCGACCCCCCCCGCCTCCTTTCTCCCCCACCCCTCCTTTCTCCCCTCTCCGTACCCCGTTCCCCAACCCGACTCCCCTCTCTTCCTCCTCCTCTGACCATCATCCCTTCCCCTCACCCGACCTTTCCCTTCCCCCCTCGTTCTCCCCAACCCACCCCGACTCCTCTCCCTACCCCATCTCATCCCTCCCCGTTCCCTCTTTCCCCCGCAGCCGCGGGGCTCGGGGCGCCGGAGAATAAAGCCCAGAGGGCCGGAGCCCGGCGCCCCTGCCCTCGCTGGAGCCTCGCACGGGGGACCCGCTCGGCGGGTCCCCCGTGCAGTACAAAAACAGCGCCGGGGCTCCGGCTTTCCACACATCACACTGGGGATCCCCTCCTCAGGAGGGGTTCCCGGGGGGGGTGGTGGGTTTTGGGGAGGGGGGTGGGTTGGGGTTGGGGTGGGCCCCCTCCTTAGGAGGGGTTCCCGGGGGGGTGGTGGGTTTCGGGGAGGGGGGTGGGTTGGGGTTGGGGTGGGCCCCCTCCTTAGGAGGGGGTCCCGGGGGGGTGGGTGGGATGGGCCCCCTCCGGAGGAGGGGGTCCCGGGAGGGGGTCAGGGTGGGCCCCCTCCGGAGGAGGGGGTCCGGGGGAGGGGGGTGGGGCGGAGGGGGGACTTTCCCCCCCTCCAGTCCCCGCCCCCTCTCCCGGACCCCCTCCTCCGGACGGGGCTCACCCCGGCCCCCTCCCGGGACCCCCTCCTCCGGACCGGGGCCCCGGGGGGAGGGAGGGTGGGGTGGGGGGGTCCGGGCGGGAGGGGCTGTTGGTTTGGCCTGTGGTCTCTATGTCTGTTCATGCCACAGAGTGACGTGACCCCCTCTGCTTCCCCCCCCCACCCCCCCTCCCCGAGGCCCCGGTCCGGAGGAGGGGGTCCCGGGGAGGGGGCTGGGGTGAGCCCCGTCTGGAGGAGGGGGTCCGGGAGAGGGGGCGGGGACTGGAGGGGGGAAAGTCCCCCCTCCGCCCCACCCCCCTCCCCCGGACCCCCTCCTCCGGAGGGGGCCCACCCTGACCCCCTCCCGGGACCCCCTCCTCCGGAGGGGGCCCACCCCAACCCACCACCCTCCCTGAAACCCACCCACCCCCCCGGGACCCCCTCCTGAGGAGGGGGCCCACCCCAACCCACCACCCTTCCCGAAACCCACCACCCCCCCGGGAACCCCTCCTGAGGAGGGGATCCCCAGTGTGATGTGTGGAAAGCCGGAGCCCCGGCGCTGGTTTTGTACTGCACGGGGGACCCGCCGAGCGGGCCCGGCCCGTGTGGGGCTCCAGCGAGGGCAGGGGCGCCGGGCTCCGGCCCTCTGGGCTTTATTCTCCGGCGCCCCGTGCCCCGCGGCTGCGGGGGAAAGACGGGACAGAGGATGGGAATAAGGGAGCAGAGGGGGTCAAAGAAGGAGCGCAGGTGGGGGGTTCGGGGTGTGCAGGGAGAGGTGGGATGGGGGGACAGGAAAGGAGGCGGGGGGAAGACGAGGACGGAGCACAAGTGGGGGGTCAAGGTGCAGAGGGGAAACGAGGGAAGAGGAACAGGGGGAGGTGGAGGGGGAAGGAAAGGTGGGAGACGGAGGGGGAGGATTGAGGGCAGGTGGGGGGAACTGGGAGGGGAAGGGGAGCAGGGTGAGGGGGCAGGGGGGACCCGGGATGGGGGCGAAGGAACGGTGGAGAAGGGGAGAGAGGGTGGAGGGGTAGGGCAGGGTTGGGGTGTGTAGGGGGACAGGGAGGGGGGATGGGGGGGACCGGGCCGGGGGGGGAGGGAGGGGAGGGCTAGGGGGGAGAGGGGGGGGGGGTGGGGGGGGGGGTGTAGGGGGTGGGGGAGGGGAGGCAGAGGGGGGAGAACGGAGAAGGGTTAGAAGAAGACAAACTAACACAAATATAAAGGAAAAGAACTACAGAGACATAGAAATATGGAAATACAGAGATCTAGAGCCCGGTCCGGCCACAACCGTTCCCACCGAGCGCCGAGGGAGCAAATGGCGGCGCCGCCGATTCCCGAGGCTTAAATCCCCTCGGCCCCGCCCCGCGCAGCCGCTCTGGGGCCCCGCGCACCTGTGCGGACCCCGCCCTTCACACCTGTGCCGGGCCCGCCCCGCCCCGCCCGCGCCCGTAAATGCCGGCGGATCCGCGCCCGCTCCGCTTTGTGCGGTGGATGCTCATCCTGCTCCTCCCGGGCTGTGGCGGGACCGTCGTTCGGAGCGCTGTGCGGAGCCCGGCACCGGGGGCTGCTCCCGGCGCTGCGCCGAGCCCGAGGCGCTGAGGTGGGAACGGGACCCGGGCCCTGGGATTCGGGGCTGGGTCCTGTCGGTGTCTGCTGGGGGTCCCGGGCCGAGCCGCTTGTCTCTCGGCGGGCGGGGTGCGGCTGCCGGGCTCGGAGAACTGAGGTGGGATGGGGGATGGCATTAGGCATCGGGATCGCCGCGGCTGGCAAGTGCCGCTCCGGGATTGGCGCTGGCGCCGAGCCCGGCGCTGCCGCTCCGGCTGCGGCCAGCGCGGGGCTGGGCTCCCGCCGGAGCTCCGGCTACGCTCCCGCTGCGGCCGCGGGGAGCCGGGGCCGTGCCGGTGCCGTGCCCGCCGGGAGGGCGGCGCTTCCCCGCAGCAGGCGCTGGATCGCGCCTGGAAGCGGCCGGGCCGCGGGGACCGCCCGTGCCCGCCCCGGCACCCCCCGAGGCCGCCGCTCCCTCAGCGCCGCCCGCCCTGTGGGGCGCCCCCTGGCGCAACCGGAGCGCCGGCGCTCCCGGCCCGGCCCCGCCCGCAGCCCCCGCGGGGACGCGGAGCTCCCCCAGCCCCGGCACTGCCGAGGCCGCCGCACCCCCTGCCCCGGGCCGCTCCCCCGGGGGCCTCCCGCCCGCCGCGGCCCCGCCCAACCAGCGCGCCTGCAGCGGGACGAGCCGCTCCCCCGGCCCGGCCGCTGGCGCCGAGGCCGCTGCTGCCGCTCCTGCTCTGACTGCGCCCGCTGCGGGACCGGGGCCTCGCCGGGGCTCGCTGCTGCTTGAGCCGCTCATCCCACAACTGCCGCTTGAGACCTGATGCTCTCCTTCCTCCCCCCCGCTTTCTCTGCGGCTTGCACGCTCCACTGCAAAAACCTCTGGCTTTAAAAGGCCAGGGAAAAATGTTTCTTCTTTATTTCCAGAGCACAGGAGATCCTGAGTGGCAATGGCTACACAAGGACCACCAAGTCGAACCCTTATGTGAATGGCTCCTCTGGCCACTGAACCCACACCTGGGCACTCTCAGCACCCTGCTCCAGCCAAGCCAATCTCAGCTCCTGGCAATGTCCTGCCTGGGATAGGAATGCCAAGTGCCAGCAAGATCATTCCTATGCAAATATAACTCCTTCTTTTATGCTAATGCTGCTTGCCACACCAGCCCCTGTAATTGCCATAGGGCAGAGCTCCATGGCCAGCACCTGATCATGCAACAACACAGGTGAGCAGTTGTGTGACAGCACTGAACTCTTCCCATAACCCTGATTTCCTGCCCTTTCCAGGATTTACCCAACAGCTGTAAAGGTGCTTGTTCCATGGCCCTTTCCAGGGAGAAATGAGCAAGGCAAGTCCTGAGGGTTCACTTGGTCCATGGCCAAAGCTCTTCTGGAGAGGGTCAGGGCTGCTCCTGCCTGCAGAGGGGCCTTTCCCACAGGTGAGTGTTCACAGCCCAAAATCCCAGGGGCTGCTGAGGCCGGGCCAGCTTTTGTGGCCCAGAGCTGCACAGAGCTCTCAGCAACTCCTGCTCACTGCCAGGAGTGTTCCTTGGTGCTCCTTCCGTGTGTCCCAGCTGGCAGGGAATGGGGGGAAGGAGAAGGCCAGGAGGCCCAGGAAGGGAAGCAGCAGCTCTTGTGCTTTGGATTTGCAGAGAGGAGCTGTGCCTGCAGTGTCCTGCCCGTGGCACGCAGTGTGCCAAACACACATCCCCGGAACGGGCACTGGGCTGCCCGGGCAGCGCTGGGATGGACATGGATAAAGGGCTGCCCGCGGCCCCTCGGCCAGGGGCTGCTCTGAACAGGCACCCAGAGATGCTTCAGTCCCGACAGACCCCACTGACACCCCAAAAATGCCCCAAGGAACAGCTGGCACTGGGCAATGTCAGAATGGGCTGTTTGCAGAGGGGCTCAGACAGCAATTCCCAGTGCTGACCTCCCACACACCTGCCAGCTATGTCCCAGCCACCCAAAATGCCTTCCCTTCCAGCCTGAGGCCATCATCCCTCAGCAGTGTTAAAGCCAAGGCAAGCTTCGCCCACAGCAATGAAATGCCAAGCAATGCCCTCAGAGATGCCTTCAAATGAAAGGTCAGAGTCAGAGAAATCTCTTTGGATTGAGTTGGGAGTTTTTGGGGAGCCAGCTGGAACTGCACAACTGATGGAAAGCTTTCCCAGGTGGCTCCCACTGCAGGTGCCCTGAAGGCAGGGATGTGCATCCCTTTCCTGAGGGAAAAGAACTTGCAGAGGCCACTCCTGAGGCTCTGGAATGAAATCAACTCCTGCAGGGAGAGAAGTCCTCCCGTGGGCACAGGGGCTGCCTCAGCACAGGCTGGGAGCGTGTCCAGCCAGTGCCTGTTCCTGCTTTCAAATATCACCTGGAGCCCCAGCTCGGGGGGTGCAGGCAGCTGAATTCCAGGGAACTCTGTCAGGTGCCCCCAGGGACATTGGGGGGGGGGGGGGCTGGGGGATGAGGGTTACAAACAGCAAATTCTATGGAACATGAAGCTGTCCTTGCCCTGACCCTGCTGAGCTTCCCTGGAAGCTCTGCTGGTTCCTGCCACAGCTGGTGTTAAATAGGCAGCTCTGCATGGGAATATCCATGCTCCAGGAGGCGCTGGGAGGCTATGCCAGTGGCAATTCAGCAGGGAATTCAGGGCTTTGGGTAGAATTCATCTGAACTAGCAAAGCCAACCCCCAAATCTGCCCACCACCCAGGGAACAATCTTTGTGCTGCCCTGGCAGCCAAAGCCCCTGGGCTGGGAAATGTCAGCAGGCAAATGGATGGAATGATCTAAATGCCAGCATCCCCCAAAGGGACAATGCCATCACCTCCCTTTGCTCCCCAAGTGTCCGCTGTGTTCCCCACAGGTACCCTGGGGATGCCAGGGAGGTGCCTTTGCCCACAGTGCCTTTCTCCTGCCCCTCTCCAGCCTGAGGCCTCTTCTCCCTTCCCTGCCAGCTGCTGCCAAGGAAGGAAGACACAGTGAGTGCTGAGTTGACCTCCAAATAGTCCTTCCCTCACCTTGAGATGACCTGAGATTTTACCCCCAAAATGTCCCCATCTGCCTCCTTCTGAGTTCCTCATTTTTTACAAGGAAGCATTCTTTCTCTGCTCTGGAGATTACCACAAGATTTGCCCCCAAAACTTTCCCCACCTGTCCACTACCTCTTTCCTCATTTCCACCTCAATCTTTTCATTCTTTGCCCTACAGATGCTTTCAATTTTTACCCCTCTGAACTTCCCTACCTGTCCATAAGTGATTACCTCAGTTTACCCCATCAAGTGCATTCTCTCTGCTACAGATCACCTCAGATTTTACCTCCAACATTTTCCGTACATCTCCACCACTGACTGAGTACTTTATTTTTACCTCCAAATACTCATTTTCTACCATGGAGATTCCCTCAAGTTTTACCTGCCAGATTTACCCACCTGTCCACAGCAATTCCCTCAGTTTACCTCAGGATGCTCCTGCTCTCTCCTAGAGATGACTTCACATTTTACCCCCTCAGTTTTCTCTACCTGCCCAGTTCTGATCACCTCCTTTTTACCTCAAAACATGAGTTCTTTCTTCTACAGATGAACTCGGATTTTATTACCAAAATGTCTATTTTGTCCCCTGTGCACTGACTAGATTTTAAAACCCAAACCACGCAGGTTATGTCTGTCTTACCCCCAAAATGTTCATTCTGTCCCCTACAAATTAGGTCAGATTTTTTCTCAAAACCACTTATGGTTCCTACATAATTACCTCAGGGTTTGCCCCCCACATTCTACCTCATCTTGACTACTGATCACCTCATTGCTTCCTCAATATGTTCATTCTTTGCCCTACAGATCTTCCCAAGTTTTACACCCCAAATTTCCTTGCCTAGCCCCAGTGATTGCCTCAGTTCATGTCAGTGGTCACACTCTCCCTAGAGATTACCTCAAGTTTAACCCCCAAAATTTTCCTTAACTGTCCACAACTTATTACCTCATTTTTACCAAAAAAGATTCATTCTCAACCTTTAGATCATTTCAAGTTTGACCCCCCAAAATTCCCCTACCTGTCCACTACTGATTCCCTCATTCTTCCTTCAATATTTATTTCCTTTCTACCATGTAGCTTCTATCAAGATTTACCCCCAAAGTTTTCCATCTGTCTACTACTGCTTACCTCATTTTTACCTCAAAATGTTCTTTCTACAGCTTATTTAATATTATTTTTACACAAGTTTCCCTATCTGCCCACAACTGATTCCCTCATGTTACCTCAGTGTGTTCATGCTCTCCCCTAGAGATTAGCTCAGATTTAGCCCCCAAATTTTCCCCACATGCTCAGTATTCATCACCTCCTTTTTCCCTCCAAGTGTTCATTCTCTGCTCTTGAGACTTTGTCAAGTTTGGCCTCCAAAATTTTCCTTCTTTGTCTATTACTGAGTACCTCATTTTTGCTCCAAAATATTCATTCTGTCCCCTACAGATTACATCAAGTTTTACCCCCCAGTTTTTCCTTCCTGTACAATATTAACTCTTTTCTGCCCCAAAAATGTGCATTCTTTCCCCTAAACATCACCTCAGCTTTTCCCTCAAAAATGCCACCTTGCTCTGCTTGACATCACCTCCCATTTTCCTACACAAACAATTCTTGTGTCCCCTCTCAGTCACCCCAGGTTTTCAGCTGAAAATGTCTCCTCTGTCCCCTCAAAGTCATCCCAGGTTTTCCCAGTGAGGAGCTGCAAGGAATTCAGGCAGGGCCAATGACACCAGGGAACAGCTGTAAATTCAGAGGCAGAGAGAGAAGATCTACCAGGAAAGGGGAAAGATTCAGAAAACATTTCTGCAATTAATTAATAATTATTTCCAGTTCCCCACTGAGAAGAACACAACCTCACAGCTGTTAAGGCCTGACAGTTCCCTGCAGGGAGAGCTCAGCCCATGTGCCCAGAGGCAATCCCAGCATCTGCAAGAAAGAAAGAAGCAGCAAAAGGTGATTGCTTCTCTTTCAAAGTTATTTCAAGTGCTCACACCCAAACCCACCTTTGCTCTTGATTCTGGCCAGGTGCATGGTGAGCAGTGGGCACAGGTCATGTCATCCATGCTGGTGTGAGTGATGCTTTCTGGGGGAAAGCAGCTGATCTCCAAAGTTCCCTTCCTGCCCTGTGCCTGATCTGCACAGGAGAAAACCTCTTCCAGGAAGGGACTGTGCTCCCTCTAATGCCATTTGCCCAGTCTGTTCCATGGGGATACTGCCAGCCTGGGGCAGCAGAGGCACACGCAGCTCTCAGCACTCCCTGCTCCAAGCACAGCTCGGGGCTCCTTTGCACACTGCCTCTGCCATGGGGTTTTCTCCAGGAGAAGCCAAGGAATTGCTCATGGAAGGGTGCAGATTAAGTTATCCCAAAGGGAAGCAAAGAGTAAGTACTCCAGGAAGAGCCCTTGGGATCTGCTGGGCTGAGGTGGGAAGGGGACATTCATTCCCTGCAGGGCCAATACACAACAACCTCCAAGCCAAAGCACAGACTGGCAGGTGGGGTCTGACAGCAGCACTCTGACAAACCTCCTTGTCATTCTTCCCTGCAGTGACTTTTGCAAGCAAACTCTGAAGCTGACAAGCCCAGAAGCTCCATCCAGCCACTCTGGAAGGAAAGGATACTCCCAGGGATGAGGCACATTCCCAGCAAACTCTCCCAACACAGCCTGGAGGCAGCGCTGGAGCTCGGGTGTGGGGCTGGGAAGGGCTGCCAGGAGCACGCAGCCCCCAGGTGGGGTGGCAGCGGCAGCAGCAAATTCCCACAGGCTGATGGCACAGCAGAGAGACAAAGGCCAGCAGTGCCCATGGGAGGTGCAGGGTTAATTCTGCTCCCTGCCCTGCCCCATCCCTGCAGGAAATCTCCAAGGGGGAGAGAAACTCTCAGGGTGCCCAAAATGCAGCATCTGTCACCCTGATCCAGCTTCAACTCAGCATGGGGGGCCAAACTCCCCCCACAGGAAAACACTGAGCTGAGCTGGTCAGTCTCAAACACAGCCCCAGTTCTCACCTCCAGCCTGTTCCTGGGGCTGCTGCCACATTCCTGACAAGGAGCCCCTTTGGACAGGGCTCTCTCTGTGTCTCAGGTGCTGGGCACTGCAGGGACCAGGGCAGCCCCCTCTGGGGACAATTGGGGATTCATCCCACACCATGGGCAGGACCAGGGGCCCTCCAGTACAGGCTGGTGGGGCCAGAGCCCATTGGGTTTGGCTGCTCAAACACCAAAGCTTTTGGCAAAGATGGGACAAGTTAAGTGGGTTTTCCTGGCCTGAGAGAGAGAAGAAATTGTTGAAATTAAGCATGGCAATTAAGTCCACTGTGGAAGTCAAAGGCTCCTGGCTTTCCCACTCCTGTTCTGATTGCTCACTAGAGGGTTTTATCCATAAAAAAATGAGAGGTGGCACCAAATAAAAGAGCTCTTTTTCAACATTTTTCCCCTACTTACTTTCATACCTAAAAAGGATGTCCATTTTTTCTTAGTGCATTCTTTGCCTAATTTTAACAGAACTGTTTTCCTTCCAGGCCCCACTTGTGGGTTCTTCACTCCTTTGCCATTGGACTTTGGACAAAGGAAGAGAAGCATCTGCTCCAAACGGGTGTCATCCTATGGGGAACACCCCCTGTACCAGCCCCAGCCTGGGCCAAGCACGCTGCCTCACTCTCCCCATTCTGGATGCTGGCTCCAATCCAGTCTGAGTTTTCCCCTGTTTTCCATGTCTAAGGACAGGAACTTGTCCTGGTCAGGGTGTAAGGCCTTAAACTGCACCTTGATCTGGGGGGCTGGGACTGGGATTCCAGCAGGGAATTCATTGTTTTACAAATAAAAGTTATTCCAGGGGGCTGCTGCTTCACCACACAGTGTCAGCAAAAGAGAGAGAACACCAAAGGTGTATCCAAAACCAAGGATGGAATGATTCCTCCTGCTTTGAGTGGGATCAGGGCTTATGCTGCCCTGGAATGACAAAGAACTTCTCCCTCAGCCCCCTAGAGAGCCCTCAAAAAGCCAAAGTGCAGCAGGGAAGGAAGGAAAGGCACCTGCTGGGGACAGCACAGCTCCAGCTGCTCATGGGGACTGGGCCTGAGTCTGGAGCCAAAAGCCCCTTCCCAGGCTGGAGGGGCTTGCCTAAAGCACCACCTCTGGGAAGTAAAGGGCTATGGAAGAAATGGAGTGGGAATTTACAATAATAATCATAATGGATCGGGAAAGAGCAACAACAGAAGCAACAATCATTCCAAGGGAGCAGGAGGGATGCTGAGCTTTAAACAAGGTTTGAGTGAGGCAGCAGCTCCTGGCAGTTCTAACCCACAGCTCCAGCTCTGCGATTCCAGGAGCACTGCAAGCTCCTCCTGCCCAGTCCCTGGCTTTGCCTCCTGCCAGTACTCGGCACCTCGGGCACGGGTGGCTGCGAGTGCTCCAGTGCTGCTGCCCCGAGGGAGCGGGAAAATGGCCACTAAACCCCTTCCCACTGGGCTGGCTCCGAGCTCTGCCTGGGGAAAACATTTGGCACCCCTGGCATTTCAATGCAATCAGTTTCCATCACTTTGAAGATGCACTGAATAAAGCCAGGGCACATAAGTAAACCTCTCCCCATAAGGAGAGCCCCAGGGAATATACAATTCTTCCTATGCCTGGCCAAAGAAACCAGGAGCCAGGTTTTGGGGAAGAGACTCCAGACTCTTATCTCCTTCCCTGGCTGTAAACCACTTGCAGAGGCTTTGGAGTTCATACAAGCTTGTCAGGATTTGGCTACTTCATTTAAATTCTATTCAGATACTGGAATGGAAGTGTCCTAAAGGCACCTCACTCAGACTTTAAGCCCTCTACCACCAAAGAATTTAGATGCTCTTTTCTTAGGAACACCCCACCTCTGCTTCTTTAGGTGTCTCCATGTGGGACATCAATTAAATGCGGACAAATTTTAGAATGCAGCTTCCAAGTCAAGTTACCTGCTAGGAAATGACTCCAGCTCTCTGGCACCTTGGGCTGTTTTAAACACAGCCTGGCCCTTCATGGCTGAGGCTCTGAGCTACACAACTTGTGAGCTGGCAAGTAACAGCAGCTGAGGTCTCATCCCAGCTGTACACAAAAACAGGGAGTGGGGGCTGCACTTGGATACATGCAGGCAGGGTTGGGCCCCTTCTGAAAGCTTCAATCCCTGTTTTTCAGAGACTCAATCAGGGATAATGACATTTTCACAAAGCTCTCTTAAGGCACGTGAAAACCCGAGCAAGAAAATGGAATCAAAGCCTTTGTTCCACTGGCCTCACGCCCCAAATTCCAACGGGACAGACAAGTCCCTCTCCTCGCAAGGCAACGTCTCCTACCTGGATCTGTGCCTTCCCCAGCCTTTGGTGGCCGCTGTCTCCATCCTCCCACACCTCCTCATCTTCCTCCTCAGCAGGCCTGGCTTCCTCATCCTGCAGAGCAAGCACAGGGACACTCACCAGCCTGCTCATCCCAAACCTGGGCAGCAGGGATGGACTGCTGGGACCCCCTGGACAGTCACCCCTCTGCTGGCCACCATCCCTGCTCTGCAGTCCATTCCCGTTCCTGGCCTGGCATCTCCTTTGAACAGGATGTTAAACCACAACCACTTGCTCTGCTGGGTTTTGGGACATCAGAGACTCCTCCAAGGCAGTGGACAAAGCTCCTGTTCCCACAGCCTCTGCCTCCCAAAGCCCTGCTAGGGCCAGGCAGAGCAAGGGAAACCCCTCAGTTCCTGCTGGAAATTTCCTCTTGTGCCCATAAACCCAGGGAAATCGTGGCTGCCCCATCCCTGGAAGTGTTCAAGGCCAGGCTGGCCGCAGCTTGGAGTACCCTGTGGATGGAATGAGGTGATCCTTAAGGTCCCTTCCCACCCAAATTATTCCGCCATTCCAGGATGATTCTGTGATCTCTCCCTGCATTTATTTTGCATCGTTTCCTCTCTAATCTGAATTCCCAAATCAAAATGATTTTTTAAAGAAATCATTTAAAATTATCCCAGGAATAAAAAGGGGTGCATCAAACATACAAGAATCATTCCTACCTCCATCAAATCATTGTTAATTGGAAGCCTCTTTCCTCATCTCTGTCCTTAGTTTTCCTTTCCTAGGAAACCTTATGATCCCACAGTTTCTCCAAGAGATTTACTGGGATTGCAGAAAGGTTTGCTTTGTCAGGGAGGCAAGGGGGTTTACAACACTTGTTCCTCTGCATCTTTATCCTTTCACCAGCTTTCCCCTGGAACGGTGCTGCAAGAGAAGTTCAGAATTACTAGAAATGGATCAGGTTCACCTTTTTTCCTCATTCTTTCCCAACGACTTCCAAATGCTTGGAATTATCCTCAAATGAGGCCTAGCAAGCTACTGTGAAAACATCAATCAGAGGAACATCTTGACAAGAGAAAACCACATCCAGCAGCAGCCAAAACAATGCCACTGCTATTCTTACCTGGTCTCCAGGTGCTCCAGCCAGAGCTCCCAACACCCACTGCCATTCCATGGGAGTGAGGAGGCAGTTTTGGACGTGTTCTTTGCCACGGGATGGGATAACAGAGCCCAGAGGGTCTTTGTGTCCCTTCCAAGCCACCCCATGATTCCATGATACCATCAGAACCTATACCAATTCCATTCTGGAAAGCCCAATTCCATTCCTCCCATCAACTCAGAATTTCTCCCTTCCTCTCTCTGCTCCACATCAGGCATGTGTTGCCACGTGCCACAGGCATGGGATGCCTCAGCATTGCCTGGGAATGCCACTCAAGGCTGCCCTGGTGGCCTCAGTGCTCCAAAATGCCCAGCTGGCTCCCGTTCCAGTCAGGAATGTCCCAAACAGCAGCGTGGGGTGTGCCCTCTGCCATCCCACCATTGGGGCAGCTCCCATAGAATGTGACCGACTTACTGGGTTTGGAATTCCCGGCTTAAAAGTCAGGTGGTGGAATATCCTCTCCTGGGAATATCCAGAAGACCAGAAGGCTCCCTGGAAGCCACAGGTCAGGGACAGAGTCAGATGAACGATCCTGAACTGGTTTTCAGGGGATGCATCCCCAGCCTGTGGCTGCAAAAACTCCAGAGCTGGTCCTTCCCCTTGGGACAGCCAGGGAAAACATCCCCAGCATGGATTTCTGACAGGAAAAACCTCACTGCTCCAGGCTACTTGGCTCCTCCCAAATCCAGGCCAGCACTCCAACAGGCTCTAAGGACAAAACAACAGCAAAGACCATCTCAGGGCACACGCCACGAGCTGGGCGTCACATTCCTCACTGGAACTGGGCTGTTCCCACATCCCTGGGACAGTCGGGAGCATCCCCCGTTCCTCACTCTTCCATTCAGGACAAAGAGACAACAGAGCTGTCAAACAGCCAGTGTCTTACCCCAACAACCCAGGGAAAACCACCTTGCTCTGGGGAGAACCATCATGCCCAGTTATGGAAAAAGCCAAAGAACAGTACTGGAAACACTCCCGGGCATGGAGGCTCCCAGCTCCGGAAATGCAGCTCACAGGCTTCTTCCCATGGGAACCCCAATCTTGCCCGGGACTGGGCTCAGGGAGAAAGTCCTGCCCATTCCACCACTCTGGCACAGACACCCCAGGAAGGTGTCCCTGACCATGGCAAGGGGCTGAACAGGATGGTCTGTAAGGTTCTTGCCAGCACAGACCATTCCAGGAGTTTAAGGTGGATTTGAGCAGCTCCTGGGGACATGAACATCACCCACACCTCCCACCTGGCTCAGCCCAGAGTCCATCCAGCACTCACAGAGAGCTGCTGGGAGCTGAAATTCTCCCTGCTCCCCCTGCCTGGGAAACCCTGCCTCCAGCTCCTGGGAAAGGGGAGCTGCATCCTGCTGGGTGCCCCTGGCTCTGGGCAGCTGCCGCCTTCAGGCGGGGGGATGGCTCGGGCAGCTCCGGTGACTGTTCCACCTCGATGATTTTGTGTTTTCCTGCATTTCCCTGGGCTGGAGGGGAGCAGGGGGTGCGGTGGGAGTGCGGGAAGGCAGCGGCGGGGAGGGCAAGGAGTGGGGCCGGGCACCGCACGGCGCAGGGGGGCTTCTGCTGGCACTGGAGGGGCGCGACCGTACGGAGGCGTCCCCGCCGCTGCCGGCCACTGCCCACGGGGCTCCTGCCCGCCCCCGGCGCCACTGACCCCACACCCCGTGTCCCCACACTGGGAACCACCACGGAAAATCATGCTGGAACCTCTAATCCTGAGCCCGAGCCTTGACCTTTTACCCCCTGACCTTTGACCCCTTGACCCATTCCTTGACAACCCGAGCTTTGATCCCTTACCTTTGACCATCCAGCAAGTGGCCAAGATGCCCGCGGGCGGCTACGCCAGCGAGTAGGTGAAATGGAGACCGTGGCGATCGTGCCAGACCCGAAGGCGAGCTCCTCGGGCAAAAAGATCCACGATGACGGCGAGACTCAAAGGCCGATGACAGAGATGGGTGGGAACTGCCCTGCCCAGCAAAGGCTCGGGTGATGCTGAGGAGAAACCCTCTCCCTTTACTTCCAAGGGACCCTCCCACAACAGCCCTCTCCTCTAAGCTAACTTCCAATTGCCTCCTGGAACTCCAAAGGCCTTTCCCTTCTCCCAACCACCGCTCCCAACACTTAGCTTTCTGAAGACAAACGGACAAAATCCATCCTTGGCAGAAAAAATGCATCAGCACCTCAGATGTCAACACGTTCCCCATGGTCCGCTTTGGCAGCTGTGAAAGATGGAGAACAAGGAGAAAATTCAGCCTCTGACAACACACGCCAAAAGAGACCCCTTCCGCAAGGCCCCCTCCCTCGAAACTGCCGAGGCTCAGCGCTTACCTGCTCTCTCCAAACTTCAGCTCCACACCTGCTCACGGTACCTAAGACAACAAAACAGAAAACGTCACTGTTGCCCTCCAGAAGAGCATCCCCGGGCTACTCCACACCACTGCCCCGGCTCACCTCAAATCCTGATCTGACTCTGGAGGTGGCCAGGACAAACCTGCACAATGAAAAGGGACACGCTCAGCACGCTGCCATAGACCGCTGGCCTATCAGCCACCCCACCTAAATGCCAACTCACCTGCTCGCCTCTGGCCCTTGGCACGCCCAGGGCGGCAGCAGCACCTGCAGAGAAGCAAAGCAAAAACACACAAAACATGCTGAGAGACTGTGAAACCACAGCCTCCCCGCTCTGACTGAAGTACACCACACCTATACCTTAGGCTTGCACGCTCCAGCATCCAGGGCCAGGACATCCTGCAAGTGGACCACCTAAAACACACAAACAACAACGGATGCTTAGAGCTGCTCCAAAAATTGAGACCGAGGCCGTAACAACTCATTCTGTCCACCGGTCACTGCTCACCTCGCTCCATCGCCCCTGACTGCCAATATCCGGCATTACTTCCAAAAAAAAAAAAAGACACGGAACAATGCTGTAACATAGTAGCATGACATAGCCCAGCAGGACTGCAGAGAGGGGCAGAGAGGGAAAGCCGGCCAGGATCTCGTTCCCAGCCCTGAGCAGGGGCTTTACTGGCCTGACTGTCCTGTACTACCCGAGCTCTGGGGACAATGAACCAGGCTCAGTCCCTGCCTCACCACTGGCACCCTGAAATTCTGGCACTGCAAGAGTCAGGGGAGGTTTCAGCAGTGATTTCAGCAAGGTCAGAGCTGCTCCCAGCAAAAGCTGTTCTTAGACTACTCCTGGCAGAAGAACCCAGAGTACCTGCCACTGCAGGATGCTTGTGACTTCCAGGTGGAGGAGAAGGGTGGAAACAATCCAAGATGAAGACAGAATGATGAACACAGCAAAGAGGATTTCTGTATGCTCTGCACTGTTTTGTCACGTTCAGCCCTTCCTGGGCTGTTCTCTGCTTGTTGTTCTCAAGATCAACATCTCCGACTAAGGGCGGGTGATGTGAATTCCAAGGAAGTACAATTCAATTCTCCCCTAGATCTTTCCCTAAAGTACAAGATACTGATTCACCTCCCTTCCCACCAGAGTCAATCAAAGACTATCCAAAAACGTAAATTATGGTAACGCGGAATCTGGTCTCCATTAGAAAAATTAATGTAGTATTTTTTATCAGAGCTTTGGTTAAATGTAACAACGCAGGAAGTGCCTGTGCTCAGGTTATTGGAGAGTGCGAGGTTTTCTCATCGCATCAGCCCTGTCAGCTGACAAATGTGGCTGTGCACTAAGGCACAAAGCACCGACGTTTGCACACTACAGCTGGAATCTGCTATCTCCGTGTGCAGACACAACCACTGCTCATCACAGATAAACCCACAAGGGCTGCTCCAGCACTGACTTACCTGGGGAAAAACCAGCACTAAGAGGAGCAAAATAAAAAGCATGGGAGTAGTAGTTTCACCCTGAGCAGCTCCGTGAGACGGGCAGGAATCAGAGGATCCCCTGAGTAACTCTGAACTTGCTTTTCCTGATCACCTTTCACAGAATCCATAGCAGCAACCCATGAACATCCCGTGTGTAGGTTTATTCCAAAACCCACTCGCAGAAACATCAGGATATTGCACCTAAAGCTGCCTCTGCCAGAGGGAAGCAAGAGCTGGGGCTGGGAGAGGAAACAGGCAGGAACTTGCTCTCAGGAGAGGCAGCACGTGGGCTGCTGGCACTGCCAGCAGGAGAACGCAGGTGGGAGCAGGTAAAATTCCAATACAAAATGCAACTGGGGAATGTGACGGTGCAGAGGCTGTAGGTTGGCAGTCTAAGACTTTGGGGTTTATCACAGCTCTGTGAAAGCACTGAATTTTGCCAGCAGGTACCATTCATCCTCCTCAGTGTTGGGGAAGATGAAACAGGAAAGCCTTATAAATATGATTGCCTGACAAAAGATTTTGACAATATGAAAACTATAAGCGACATAGAAATGAAAGCCATTTTTGAAATACCAAATCTTAGTTACTGAACAACTGGAAAACAATGGTATGGCCGACTGAAGGTAATCCCCTCTTGATTGAACAATACCCTCTGCTTGCAGGCAGGTCCAAGGGTCAGAGCAGACCCTACTAGCTCAGCAGAAGGGGTCCAAAGAGTAGTTTTTAAGAGTTAAGATGTAACACTCTATGGTAATACAAGAACTCTTACAGGCTGTATGTAAATGCTATAGGATTTGTATCTTGTATTAGATTGGTTAGTGACAATTAGAATATTCAGTACAGAAGATGATTTATTGTATTGTAACCAAGACTTCAGACATTCTCTCTCACTACTTCTTCACTCTCATTCCTCTCACTCTCTCTCTCTTTACTTACCCGCTTACACTCTTGCTCTCTTGGGCCTGCTCAGAGCTGCAGCTGGCAGCTCTAAGCAGTGCCCCTGTACCCACGCCCTTTGCAATAAACCGCATGTTCCAAGATCTGACTGCAGAGATCTCTCGTCTCCACTCGTCACCGCCCGGTCCAGACTGAACCCCAAAGCTCCCGCACTCAGGACAAGCTTCCAAGAGTTCATCTCTCAATCTGTGCCCCAGTGTGGGCCAAGTGCTGGTGGAGCCTGGGCTGGCACCCCGAGCTCTCACCCCAGCTGGCACCCCCAGGCCTTTCCAACGTGCCACTGCCACCCAAGCCACAATGGTGGGCCCAGCCACAGCTGGGGCCTGAGGAAAGGAAGGAATGAGGAGGGACTTAGGACACAATCCTGCCCTTCAGACAGGCAGATTTACCTGTGCTCCAGTCTCAAGGGGGCTCTCAGTGGATAACTCAAGCATCCCGCGTGGGACACTGGGGCCAAGGAGCAGCTGGAGGCAGCTCTGTCACCTGGGCTACCTGTGTGTAGCCATATTTAGCAATAACTGAATTGATTGAAATAAAGGGTAAAAGCTTGACTCAGCCTGTAACTTTCACCTTTCTTTCAAGTGCAAAAAGAAGCAGAAAAATCCATTCATATTGATGCTTTCCAGCTATGTCTCTTTCAGATTCCCAGGTGTTCATCCCCTCACAGAGTTTTAGCGGTGACACAGAAGAAAGTTCTTTGCGTGCTGCCAGAAAAACGAGATTTCTCCCATTTTTTATTTTTACACCTAAAGTATGAAAACATTATCATCACACAGAATAGTTCTGCACACTCTCCTCTGGGCAAGGGGAAGATTCCCTGATAGGCAGATTCCAATCCCTCCTGTCCATATTTACATCCCTAAGGCCTCAGACCCTCTGGAGGTAACCACGGGGTTCCCAGGTGAGAGGAGTCACTGTGAGAACAGAATTAAACCCCAAAGCACCTCTGAGGAGACAGCGCCTGACTCTGGGAGTGCCTCCCTCTCACGTGGAAGGTGTGGCTTACTCAGGAGTTACTCCAGGAGTTCCTACTCTGCCCAGGCCAGGCCTGCTCCGGACACTCCCCGGGCCCTCAGAGCCACAAACCCAGCTCAGGGCTGGGCTCAGAGCTCCAACACCACCAGGAATGAGCACTCCCTGAGCCCCCTGCCCTCCCAGCCCTGCTCTAGGCTGGGCAGGCACTGAGGGGCTCACTGACACCTCCAGGGTGGCTCTTTAAAGGTGGTGGCACAGGTGCTCCACAGCAGACCTGTGCCAGACCCAACTTCTCCACGGGCAAGGAAGAACCTCCCAAAGCAGGTGACACAAAAAGCTCTGGTGTGGCCCAGGGACTGCTCAAGGTCACAACCAAAATTAGTTCTGAGCTCAGGGTGGTGTCACTTCAGTTCCCTGCCACTGCTGCCACTTCCTGCCACCTTCAGCTTTTGCTCCAGGCACCAAAATATGATTTTTTCAAGGCCAGCCCATCTAAACTATCTGAAATTGCAGCCTGGCTGATCTCGGGAGCTCCCAGACTCACTCATGAGGATGAAGTGACAGACCAGCAGTGAGCACTTCTCCCTCTTCCAGCCAAGCTGTGAATTGCTCCTCCCTCAGCTTCAGCAACCACTTTTCGTGCCAGTTCCTGAAGAGAATCTCGTGCTGAACATCCATCACTTTTTCAGTGCAGAGCATTTGGCTTCATCCTCAAGCCCTAGAAACACTCAGCTAAACCAGCACTAAAACCTGATTAAACTTGCATCCTGCACAGCACAATGAACTTGGACTTGGGCAGGAATCAGAATATCTGGGAATGAAGAGAACCCAAGAGCTCGGAGAGGTTTGCTTTGCCCTTGTCCTGCCTTGGGCTCCTGGCTCTGCCACAGCAGTTACAAGAAGCAGAGCAGTGACCTCCCCTCCCCTCCTCATCAACACAAACCCCCAAAAGCAGAGTTTGTCTCTCTCAGACCCACCTTGAGCTGTGTCCGCAGCAACAACGAGGCTGTTGAAAGCAGCAACCCCACAGCTCGGCGTCTGCAGGGCTGCACCCTCTCCATCCTACAGCCTCTCCATCTCCCCACAGCTTGGAGTGATCTGTTCTCCCAGTTTAGAGAAGGTGACACCAACCTCACTTTGGTTTGGGTACAAACTCTGAGGCAGACACTGAAGGCAAAGGAAGACGAGGCCTTGGTGGGAAGGGACCTTAAAGCCCATCCAGTGCCACCCCTGCCAAGGGCAGGGACACCTTCCACTGTCCCAGGCTGCTCCAAGCCCCAGTGTCCAGCCTGGCCTTGGACACGCCCAGGGATCCAGGGGCAGCCACAGCTCTCTGGGCACCCTGTGCCAGGGCCTGCCCACCCTCACACGGAAAGATTTCTTCCATGTATCTACTCTGAACTGAAGTTTAAGTATCTAAGCTCAAGTTTAGTTATTGCTGAGCCTCTGCTGAAGATAACTGAGACACCATAGTAGGAGAGAAAGGAAACAGGCCTGTAGAACAAACCACAGGCGAGTAACAAACCAAAATGATGTGGCCAAGAACAATTATTGCCACAGAAAAGAAACCTCAGTCACCAAAAACTCCAGTCTATTCCTACATCCTCACCCAGGGGGACTCCAAACACGACACTGCAACTCATGCTCCTCCCAGCTCCACACACACATTGCTGGGACCTCTTGCAAGCTGCTCGAGCTCTCTCCATGTGCCAAATCTGCCCATGGCAGAGGTGCTGCTTTCCTGGCTCAGCTCCCAAGACTCAACTCTCAGTATTTCCGCCCTCAATACTGTAAATTTCTGGTGATCTGGAGCAAAGATTTCTGGCTTGCTGTGTGGCTTCTCACACAGAACCTGACCCCAGGGGCTCAGTCTCACTCTCTCCGTGTTTGACACAAGTCATAAAGCAAGAACTGCAAAGACATTTCGAGGCAGTATCAGGGGCCTGAGACAGCTTTTGAGATCAAAGTTGAAATCCACTGTTTTCTTTCATTGCTGTTAAACTGTACTGGAGTCCTGGGGGCACTTTTGGGCGCCACAATATAAAAAAGATACAAAGCTGACAGCATCCAAAGAAGGGACATGGGGATGGGGAAGGGTGTGGAAGGACCATGAAAGAGCTGCTGAGGGCACTGGGTTTGTTCTGGTAGAGAAGTGTGAGGCCAGAACACATCGGGGCCTACAGCTCTGATCTCCGCTCCCTGGGACACAGACAGGACCCAGGGAGCAGCTGGAGCTGGGCCAGGGCAGGCTCACGCTGAGATCAGGGAAAGGCTCTTCCCCCAGAGGCTGCTGGGCACTGCCCAGGCTCCCCAGGGAATGGGCACGGCCCCGAGGCTGCCAGAGCTCCAGGAGCGTTTGGACAGCGCTGCCAGGGATGCCCAGGCTGGGGCTGTTGGGGGGTCTGGGCAGGGACGGGGGTGGGACTGGGTGATCCCTGTGGGCCCCTTCCAGCTCAGGATATTCCAGGATTGTCTCACTCCCCAACAGGGGAGAGTCTGCTCTCACACAGAGCTGCAAACACACTGTGCAGGAGGCAGCAAATGACAACAATTGACATTGATACATTAATAAAGCCAAGATATTAAGCAAGCCAAAAGATAAATTTTCCCTTTTGTTCCTGACCAACAAGACCTGTCCCAGTCCCAGTCCAGCCACTAAGCAACTCCAGTGTGACACAGGGACTGTCTCACACCTCGAGGCCGACACACAACAGCAGCACAGCACCGGGAGTTTAATCACGTTTCCCTCATTAGAGGAGACAATTAATGACCGCTCAGGTGCACAACCACTCCTGCAGAGCGCTTCACTAGACCCCGTTTTGCAAGAACTCCCCCAGGCTGCAAAGCCCCATTTGCCAGGGACCTGAGAGAAGAATTCGGTAGTTTTAAAGGAATGTCAGGAACCAGGAATACACCTGAGTGTAGGAACCGAGAGTGCCGAGAATATTTCTCGGTTTCCATCTCGCCCGATCCATCTGTTACGGCGCAAGGCAGAGGCAGGTCCCTACCTCCCGAGCCTGGGGTCCTCCCATCAGATGAGCCATGCGCGCGGCCAGGGGCGGTCCCGGAGCTTCCATCGGGCCCTCCCGCTATCCCCACGCGGCCCGGGTTCGCGGCCGCTTCCGCGTTTGAACGGCGGCGCCTGCTGCTGACGTCATCACTCCCGCCGCTTCCATCCCGGCCTTACTTCCGCCTTCGGGAGCCCTCGCTTCCACGCCTGCGCGGCGCGGCATCGGCCGCCCCTCCTCAGTGCCGGTTACCCCGGCAACGCCGCTCGCGGCTCGAGCCGCTCCTGGCCCGGCCCCGGCCCTGCCCGGGACGTCAGCCCCGGCCCCGCTGCCAGCCCAGCCCCGCCCCCGCTGCCAGCCCAGCCCCGGCCCCGCTGCCAGCCCAGCCCCGGCCCCGCTGCCAGCCCAGCCCCGGCCCCGCTTCCAGCCCAGCCCCGGCCCCGCTGCCAGCCCCGGCCCCGCTTCCAGCCCAGCCCCGGCCCCGCTTCCAGCCCCGCCCCGGCCCCGCTGCCAGCCCCGCCTCCGCTGCCAGCCCAGCCCCGCTCCCGCTTCCAGCCCAGCCCCGGCCCCGCTGCCAGCCCAGCCCCGCTCCCGCGTCCAGCCCAGCCCCGGCCCCGGCCCCGCTTCCAACCCAGCCCCGGCCCCGCTTCCAGCCCAGCCCCGGCCCCGCTGCCAGCCCAGCCCCGGCCCCGCTTCCAGCCCAGCCCCGGCCCCGCTTCCAGCCCCGCCCCGGCCCCGCTTCCAACCCAGCCCCGGCCCCGCTGCCAGCCCAGCCCCGCCCCCGCTGCCAGCCCAGCCCCGGCCCCGCTGCCAGCCCAGCCCCGGCCCCGCTTCCAGCCCCGCCCCGGCCCCGCTTCCAGCCCAGCCCCGGCCCCGCTGCCAGCCCCGCCCCGGCCCCGCTTCCAGCCCCGCCCCGGCCCCGCTTCCAGCCCCGCCCCGGCCCCGCTTCCAGCCCAGCCCCGGCCCCGCTTCCAGCCCCGCCCCGGCCCCGCTTCCAGCCCAGCCCCGGCCCCGCTGCCCGGCACCAGCGCTTCCCAGGCCAGCCCGGTCCCGCCCACGGTCCCGGCCGCCCGCCCGGCACCTCCAGCCACACACGGACGCTTCAGCTGCCACGCCGATACGACCGATAAGCACAGCACCTCCAGCCAGCAGTGCAATTCGTTCGGCTACTGCAGTTCCATCCTAGGAGCTTTCGGCAGCTACACCTCCTACCAGCTCTGTGTCCACACAGCCCCCGTCTGCACCGCAGCCACAGCCGTGGACACACAGCAGAGACATTTCAACAGCTGCCGTGTCACCACGGCATGTACCCCCTATCATCACTCTGATAACACCACTCAGAGGATTATCACAACAATCACACGATGCTGAACCATGTTTCCCGTGCCATTTCAGCGAAACAAATACGATTTTATCTCCAGAACAGAAAGAGGACTTTCTCAACTATACGTGGACACCTCTTCCATCACAACAGGACCAAGCACGTGTTATTAATAGTGACGTCTCGCATCGAGACATTCCATTTCATGCACATTCTTCTCGAACTTCTCAGGGACATTCAGCTGATTTTATGGGACTTTTTCATCCTCAAATGCCTGCTCAACACTTCAGTGAGAAGGATATAGTGACCAGCACAGCTTCAGAAAGCATTCCTCTATCTTCCCAAGCTTCATCTCCTTTTTTTACAACAACCAATACAACTCCAACTTCTCATATGCCTTCTTCACAGCTTCGAAATCCACAACAGGCATCTGATCCCTCATTTTTCCACCGTCGCTTTCAGCTTTCGGATGACTTTGTTCGTCACCTTTATTTCCGACTCAGAGAACGTGCAGATTATCTGCCTCCAGAGGTTGCAGCACTGGGTCCCCACCCCTCACCCATCCCGCATGCTGGCAGTACCCTACCCAGATCCACTGCACCCTCTCCTCCAGTGGCCAGATCACAGCCACCTGCGATGGCAGGTTCAGCCACTCCTCGTTTATTTCCTTACAGTGCACAGCCGCAAATACCGACCCCTATTCCTCATCCAGGAGGGGGAGAAGAACATGGAATAATAATAAAATAAGAATTTTAAAGTTGTTTATTTTATATTAATTTTTTTTAATTTTATGAGAGAACTACCTACCCCATGACATTTGAGTTTCAATTATTAATTCAGTTAAGGTTCTCTTTAAAGTTTGTTTCATCCTCTCTACCCGTCCTGAACTCTGTGGGTGCCATGGGATATGTAGTTCTCTCATAAAATAAAAAAAAAAAAAAAATAAAAATAAAAAAAAAAAAAATCAACAACTTTAAAATTCTTATCCCTTAGACCCTATGTTTCCCACCCAGCATGAAGCATACTTGCTTTCTTCTGTGTTAATGAGTTCTTTTGAATTTATAAATACTTGTATTAGCGGTGATGGCGCCCGCCCGCGGAGTGATCCGCCGGAGGGACTATTTGTGATGCGCTCCTGCCCGCGGAGGGATCAGCGCTGATGCCGCCCCGCCCGCCCAGCTGCTCTCGCTGCCTTTTCCCGCTCTCCCCTCTGCTCCCAGCGCTTCTCCTGCAAAGGGCGCGGCTTTTCCTGGGCTCTTTTCCTGCCGGGCTGCAGCGAGCGCTCCCCTCAAGGAGCAGGGGCAGCTTTGCTCGCGGCGGCAGCGATTCAACAGAGCAGGCCCGGAACAATTCCTGCTTAGCCGGGCTTTGAGCACATTCCTGAGCCAGCACGGCAGCAGCGAGTGAGGCAGCGGCACATGAAGGAGGCTGCGGCTCTGGCCAGGCTGGGGAGGGGTTCCTCTGTAAAAGAAGAACAGGGAGAGACAAACCAGAAAGGGCAGGAAAAAAAGAAAAAGCCAAGACAAACTAAACTTTTTTTTAAAAATAATCCGGATCCAGAGGGACTTCTGGCTGGAGAACTTCCTGGGGAGCAATCCTGCCCCTCTGGGAGGCAATGCCAGGGCAACTCCAGCTGAAACCTGCACACAAACACCACAAAGATTTCAGATATTTGCAGGAAGCATCCACTTAGCAACTGCTGCTTAATAATTTATTCCCTTTCCCATTAAATGGTACATTCAGTCCACAAGACTTCAACACCTTTCTGGTAGTTTTATTTACAGTCTGCAGCATGTTCTGTAAAACACAGGAGTGCTCACAGACACACACGCACAACACAGGGATTTGCAAACATTTAAAGAAGTACAGTTTATTCCAAAGGAAGTCTACGCACTACTTTTTCCATAAAAATTATTAAAAATACTTTAGTTACTGTATTCTACCTAAACCAAGATACTTGAGAATTCTTCCACAAGTGATGCCCCCTCCCCACAAAGGGCACTCCGACAAGAAGAAATTCAGGAGACTGCATCACCAAATAAAATCCTAATGGCAACTGCTTCAATGCACCAGAAGAACAACGAATTCCCACTCTGCATCCAGCAATCCCTGCTCTGCAGCCTGTCTGCATCTGCTTTTGTAGGGCTTGTGGGGCTTTTGCATTCACTTCCTTCTCCAGGGCAGTTCCCACAAACAAAGAATGACTGAATTTCTGCAGACTGTCACTCGGCAATCCTGCATTTCACACATGCAAAGGGAAACACTTTCCTTTGAGCCCTTTATTTCAAGGAGTCTCTTTTTTACTGAGCATCCAGTGAGAACAGTGCCCAGTTGTGGCTGTTATTATTTCTCTGCTTTTGCTGCGTGGCAATATTGAGCTGGAGCTCTGCAGAACACCCACTGCAGCCCTTGTCTCACTGGGGCACACCGAATTGACAAAAAAAAGGCACAAAGATGAAACTCCTAAAGCAGCAGCAGCCCCAAGTCACTGAGCTGCTGCTTCCCACCACCAACACTCTGTGTCTCAGCAAACACTTCCAACGCACGAGCCAAGGCCACAGGGGAGTGAAAAGCCCAGAGCCTGCGGGCAGGACAAGCACTCCATTGATCAGTAACAAACCAACACAGCTCAGCTGGATGGTGCACTTGAGACTGGACCTGGAAGCATCAGGAAAAGCCATTGGAACACAAGCTCAGCAGCACAGAATCCATTTGGCACCAGCTGATGAGATGGGAGGCTCTGTGTGGGACACGTTGTGCATTCAGCTTCAACAATGCCACAGCTCCACAGCAGCGCTGAAAAACTTCTGCTTTTAACAGTTGGAGAGGATTTTCTCAATGGAAGTGAAGCTGTCATTAACAGAGGAACAGCACACGATGCACAACATAACCTGCAATAAAAAGCTTTTGCTTTCCAGCATGTAAGCATCCAGGTTACTGGACTTCAGCTCATGGAAACGAATCTGATGATAGATTTTTTTTTAATTTTTCTTGGAACTAAAAAAGTAAAATCTTCCATAAAAGGATAAAGCACAAAAATACTCTCTCAGTACGTCTCAGGAAGCCATTTAATACCTTCCATGTCCTAGGAACAACTAGGCAAAACACTTGGAAAGTGTGAGCAGTAGAAATGTTGACCATTGAATGTTTGGCAGCCGTGTGCTCCAGCCCCTGGGAGGGGCTTGTCCCCCACTCCACACCAGTCCTGCAGCTCCCCAGCTATTTCTTCTTCTTCTTCTTCGGGGGCTCATCCTCAGAGCTGCTGCTGCTGCTGCTGCTGCTGCTGCTGCTGCTGCTGCTGCTGCTGGAGGAGCTCGGATCCGAGTCGAAGTCGGAGGAGGAGGAAGAGCTGCTGGAGGAGGAGGAGGAGGGGGAGGAGGAGGAGGAGAAGCTGCCCTCACTGTCACTGTCCTCGGAGGAGGTAGAGGAGTCCTGGCTGTCAGAGGAGTCGCTGGCTGAGCTGTCACTGCTGCTGCTGCTGGAACTGGTCACACTTTTGGACCTGGGAGAGAACAAAGAGCTGAGCACAGCCCTGCCAGAGCCCATGGCACCGTGTTCTCTGCTCTGCTGTAATTATCCAAAGATCAATTTGTTGCCTTGAAAATTTCCAGGCCTCACCACCGAAGATGAATTCCTGTGCCCTCCCTCCCTTTCCCACTCCTGGATGAGTGGATTTTGGCCATTTGAGCAACGGCAGAGTGGCCCCAGGGCATGACATAGGCCAGCAGGACTGCAGAGAGGGGCAGAGAGGGAAAGCTGGCCAGGATCTCGTTCCCAGCCCTGAGCAGGGGCTTTACTGGCCTGACTGTCCTGTACTACCTGAGCTCTGGGGACAATGAACCAGGCTCAGTCCCTGCCTCACCACTGCAGCAGGAATTCTGTCAGTTGTGACCAAACTTGTCCAGCGAACACATCCTACAAGCTCCTTCCTGGGCAGTTATTAATAAGGAAAACCAAGAGACTGTAAACAACCTTAAAGCAGGATACCAAGCTCCAGCCTTTTCTTTGAGAAGCAAATATGGCTAATTTGTGCCTGCTCAGAATCAGAAGGAGCAGCTGATCTCCTGGCAAGAGCCCAGGGTGGAGCACGCAGCAGAGCTGGGACACTGTGGTGGGGTCCTGCCACGTTCCTCACCATGGGGCTGCCGAGTCCCTGGGAAGTGCCCGTTCATTGGGTCACCCTGCTGCCAGCAGTTGTTTCCCACTCCACATTAATGTTTCATCTCCGGCATTTCAAATGCTTTGCATTTCGGTAGGAGCAGGGAGCCTGTCTCCCATGGCAACAGCGCCAGGAGTCCAGGACAGGAGAAGGAGCTGAATGGGAGCACAAACTGGAGAGGTTTCTCACCACAGCTCAGCTGATTGCTGTTACTGAAACCCAGTTCTTGCAGTAAATCAATCCCAAGTGTTTGCTCCTCCATTCTGCCACAGCTCACCTCAAATACCACTGGATTTGGAGCCTTTCAGTGGCCAGGGCAGCTCCGGGTGCCCCAGGCAAGACCTTGGTGGAGACTTTCCCTTGTCAGCAGTTTGCCAGGGGACCCTCAGAACACCTATCCTGTTGTTTTCATCCATGGAACTAGTGGGATTCTCAACCCTGCAAGAGGCAGAAGCACCAGCAATCCTGGCCCTTCCTCACTAGGACTTTCAAAATAAGCCAAGGTCTTCTGTGTCTGTTCAAATTAGCTTTAAAGGCACTGATTTAACAGAGAGGGTATTCCCCCCCTCCTGAAATTCATTGGGAATTAGAAATGGACACAAAATAAAAATGAATGATTCCTACTCCTCCATCCCTTACTGTTCTCATCAGTCCACAACACTTGCCCCATGTGACAGAAAAGAGAAGGCACACTCAGGTTAGGGTTAAACTGTGTTTACGTTCTCTTTTCAGGCCAAACTAAGGAAGCACATCCAAAACCCCCGTGCTTCAGAGTTGGTGCATTTCCTCTTCAGGCCGCTGGAACTGGTAAATCTTATTCCCAGGTCTCACTGGGAACTCCTTTTATTTCTAGTTCACACTTACAAGTAGATAGATTGTGCAACAGGGTTGGAAAACTGCTCACACCTGGCCACAGCTTTCTCAGGAACTTCCAGAAGCGATGCCGGTTGTTCCTGGCCTCTGATCCGGTTTGAAGCTTGAAGTAAATACAGGAATCCCAGCAAATATGAATCCTTCCACCCGGTCAATAAGGCATTACTGTGAACAAAAGGGGCAGCCAGCTGGAATCCCCCCTGGGAATCTGTCTGGTCTCACCTTCAGGCAAATACGGCTCGGTATTTGCACTGAAAATGCTTGGAAGCAGAAATCCCAACTTGGAAAAGGAGCCACAAAGGAATAGCAAGATACTTTCCATTTTTTGAAGTGTCAGCTTCTGACACTTCACTCGTCTGTAACAACAGCTCATTTGTAGATCAGCTCTTCCTTTGACTCCAATCCAAAAAAATCTCATGTTCCCTTGAACTGTCCAGTCTCCTTCAAAGACTTAGGTTGATGTTTCTTGCAGTGACTGTGCTGATCCAAGGATCAGCTTTGTCTTCGCTTCCTGCTCGTCTGTGTGTCCCTGGTTTGACATTTTGACCGTTTCCTGCAAGTTCTCTCCTCTTTGTGTGGTTTGTGTGTGACCCAGATCATCAACAGCTGCGGTGGCCCCGAGCTGGCCCCGTCTGTCCTCAGCCCACTGCTTTCTAAAGACACCACCGATTTCCTGAGAGGACACCTGACACCCAAAGAGATAAACCTCTGGGATTCCCTGGGGGAGACATGGACCAGATCCAGGTAAGGACAGAGCTGCCATCTCCCCAGGCTCCCCACGCAGACGGGATGCTTGGATTCCCTGATGCTCCTGCTTCTTCTTTCAGGGGATGCCCTGAAAGACACATTCTTCGTGAATGTCACCTCATATTCCCATTTTCTGTCCTAGAGCCGAGTGGCCCCGAGACACGAACATCCCCACCTACATCCCCAAATTCCACAACGGCTGGGAACCACCCACAGAAATCTTCCGTGGAGCTCCCTGGGAAATAGACATTGGACACTTGCAAGAGGAAGGTTAGTCCTGTGTCCCTGTCTCTTCACTCTCCCTCCCCCTTTTCCGGAGAAATGGAGCTGCAGGGGTAGTGGTGGCATGCAACAAGTAGTTGGCTCAAAACTCAGTTGGATCTGGTTGCCCCAGTTAAATACAGAAAGCAAATGAGGCTGGAAAAGGGCAGCAATAATGAGCCTCTCCCAATCCAAGGCAACAGCACCCTACAGCGTAACTGAGCTCCAGGGACACAGGCTTCCCTGGAGAACACCTTGACCAAAATCTGCCAGACCATGACTCATCTACCACTATCCCTCTCCTTTTCTCCGATCAGCTTTCCCCTTTCCTGGTAACACTGACTCCATGTCTGCCTTTCCAGCTCTCCTCAGCCAATGGATATCCTTACTGGAACTCCTCACTCAAGCGTGGCCAGACGGCTGAGCAGACACAGGTCGGGGATGCCTTCAAACAGAACATCACTCCACATGGAAATAGGTGATGGATCCGCACGCCCGGAGCTTTGGCTCCCGCCTCGGAACCTCGTGAACGCACACGGACACGTACAGTGACACTGGGACGTTTGGGCATCCTGGAGACAACTCCCTGCCACTGTTAATAACCATCAAGGGAAGACAAAGATCAGCTGAGGGGTTATTCCCATAAGCACTGTCTGCTGTTTAACCCCCAGCAGCTCTGCAAGGAAAGGAATCGCAGGTGTTTTCCACGCAGGAGGCAAAAATATTGACTGACTTCATCAGTCCATCCATAGGTCTTGTTTCCAAACATCAGCCCAGCAAAGTGACCTTAAGGATCAGGTGGCAAAGATGCTGCACTGCGCTTTGGCTCTCCATGTGTGTAGAGATGCTGGAATCATGGAATCACAGAAGGGATTGGGTGGGAAGGGACCTTAAAGATTATCCCGTTCCAACCCCCTGCCATGGCCAGAGACACCTTTCACTATCCCAGGTTGCTTCAAGCTCTGTCCAGCCTGGCCTTGGACACTGCCAGGGATCCAGGGGCAGCCACAGCTTCTCTGGGCAACCTGTGCCAGGGCCTCAGCACCTTCACAGGGAAGGATTTCTTCCCAATATCCCATCTAAACCCACCCTCTGGCAGCGGGAAGCCATTCCTCCTTGTCCTTTCACTCCAGGCTCTTCAAGTCCCTCTCCAGCTCTCTTGGGGCGCCTTTAGGCACTGGAAAAGGCTCTAAGGGCTCTCCAGAGCCTCCTCTTCTCCAGGCTGAACATTCCCAGCCCTCCCAGCCCGTCTGTGTAATGCTCTAGCTCTTGGAGCACTTCCTGGCCCTTCCTGTCTGATATTGCGCTGGTTTATTAAAGGAAATTCTGACTCTTTCTGCTATCTCTGTGTATTTATCTCCAAAGGACTGTGAGTACGGAAGAGTCATCCCCTATGTTCCTCAGCTCTTCTTTGGGGAACTCACCTATAAATGGAACTGCAGAAATGGGGAGGGAGGAAAAGGAAACAGGATGTGAATCGAGCACCTGCATAGTGACCACAGATGTCCACTGCTAGACAGACACTGATGTCAGGCAGATCATGCCCTCCAAATAGTGCTCAGAAAGAGAACAAGTTTGGGATTCCTGAAACTGCTCTGAATTGGATTTGCTTAAACAGATGTCATTAGTAAAAGCAATCAAAGAAAGAGTTTTGATCCCTCTTCCAAGCTGATGCCACTTATCATGTATCTTCCCTGCATTCTTCTAGGGAAGCTGTTTTTGATGTTGTCCTGTCCTTCTTTTTATAAGGGAGCAAAAATACTTTGTTAAGTATTACTCTTTCAGTTTTGTTTCCTCTCCTCTTCTGAGATACAGTAAAGTGAACATTCAGCAGAATAGTTTTGTATTTTTTGAACACAATTCTTCTTTTATCCAACTGAGGCCCTTCTGTGATCATGAAAAAACAGAAACTGTTGTGAACTACAGTTTACACTCATAAGAGGTTGACATGGGTCAGTTCTCCAAGGTTATTCTTAGTTCAACTGCTGTGTAAACTGTTGATGTCACTGACTGGAGGCTGCTCTTCAGGACATTATAGATATGATAATTATATGACAGAAAATGCAACATATAGTTGAATCTGACCTTCAAGTTCACTAGCTTAAAAAAGGAAAAAAGTGTCTGTAAGAAATTTGCTGCTTTTCCCATTACTAAGATGTAATAGATGCCTTCAAGTTTATACTCAGTCGACAGCATATACACATGGACAGCAGTGCCCATCCATCTTCAAGCTAGGGTACATTTTAAGTGTCAATGATCACTGCCTCCAGAAAGCATTTTTGAGACAAAACAGGCAAAGTCTTTTGCATATCTAGACAATCATCCAATACTAGGATCTTCACTCCCACATAAACACTTCATGTTTTTCCACAGAGGAATCTGAGATAGATTTTTCTGAGAAATAACAAACCACCAAAAATTAATTAAATGACAAACAAGGGAAAAGCACCACTTCCTCACTCAGCACATTTTCCTTGATTTTCATTAAGCATTCAGATTTACAGATGCTGATATTGCCACAAGAGCAGTTTTTTTCTGGTTTAACTTCCTCTTCCAGTAGAGCAAGCACAGCTGCAAAATGCAAGCTCATTTCCAGGCTCTCTTACACATCACCAGTTTACCACATTCCAACCAGTCACAGCTGTGCAACACCCCGTCAGGGTACTGGGATTACTGCAGTGCCACAGACAGTTTAAGTGAGGCTCATGGAGCTGTACAATTTTAACTATGTTTTATATGTATAATTAAATGATGCATGACATGGAAATAAGCCAGCTGTACTGAAACTGAACAAACTAACTGCTCTGATGCAACAGTTAAGCATCTCATCAGTTCTAAAATGAAACAGGTTTAAAGCAAAAACAATATAGAGAACAGAATGCTTGACACTGTTAAATAGCATACTCAAAGGATAATTTTTGAACATTAAGGAAATGCACTCACCCAGTCAAATTTTCAAAAGAATTCCTGGCACCAAAATATTCTCTGTTTGCTTTTTCACCATGTTTTAAGAATGGATCACTCTGGGGGAAGAAAATCCTGTGCGCAAAACGCTGCGTGAAACTAAACAATCCTTAAACATGGCTAATTTCCATGTGGAGCTGATGATTTAGCACTGTCATCCTTCAGCAGAGGAGAAAGAACTACCTGTCTTTAGTTTATTTAGGTAAGATGAAAAAAGTGAAGAGCGTGAATTTGATCTTGCTTCAATTAACTTCAGTGGAAAAACTCTTGCCATGACTTCAGTGAGAGTGAGACTGCATCTTAATTCATTCTATATGGAGAAAAACAAATCAGCTGAGAATAATGCTTTTGTTTATTAGATGTAAATTACTACCACAGTCGTTTTTAACAGTGCTAAGTAAATCCTGCTTTAAAAGCCAAATGTTGCCTTCAGTCCTGCTTATTCCTCTGTACTGTGTCACAATGCAGGATTCCTGGTCCTCTGACCAAGTCACCGCTGTCACAGTAAGCATGGCTTGCTCTGGGGAATGGCCACATTCCCACACGGGAATGATAGATGTTTGTGGATGTCACTGGTGACAATGTCCAAATCTGGGCTAGGGCATGCCCCCCAGCCAAGAAACTAGGGTGCACACTTTTGTAATATAAATGCATTCACTGAGAACACAGACTACACTTACTAAAATGTCCATGAAAAGCAGCCAAGTAAATCAAATCAATAGGGTTAAATTTGCAATTAGGATTCTCTCTTTCGGCAGGAAAATTTTAGGATAGCCACAAATTGAGAAAAATTTGCTTTTTTTTCTTCTTTTTCTCAGAAGGCAATCAACCTTCTGGTCTGGCTATTCTTTACTTCTCCCTATGAAGTAAAATCTAAAAAGACACACACACGATATTTATGGAAGGACCTCCCAATGCATTAGGAAAAATTATTACTCAGAAGATCAAACAGAAACAAGACTGTCTACACTGTATGAATTAAACATACATGAATTAGGACACTGAGCCTTCCATTCTTTAGTAACAGAACTGATGCTGTCCTGAAAATGACATTAATGAATTAGACTGGTATATGAAAACCTTCTGCATCTGCTCTAGAGGTTGGAATGAGGATGTTAAATGAGGCAGCAGACAACAAGGACGTGCTGCTTAGGGAAGCTGAATATCACTTCTGTGCTTGTGGAGTTCTGCAGTTTGGATGAAGGTCACAGGTTATCTCCAGCTACATGAAAATGAGTGATAAATACACACTGTTGGTCTTAGACTGAAAGCAGTACTAGGCAAAGAGAGTCAAAATATGGAATATTACTCAAAATCATCCCCTGGTTTTCTAAAGATCATAATCTTCTATTAGAAGACAGTTTGTTACCTTCTCCTAATATTAAAGCTGTAATAGTAAAAGCACCTCAATCTTGTAGAAGTATCTAAGATACACAGAATAAGTAAGGTATATGCAGTGAGAGCACCCTAAAAACATCACAAGAGGAGTGACAATTTCTGGGATAGTAATGACATGAACGAGTATCTAAACGTTAAGTCTGAGTGAATAAGAGAATTTTTCAACTAATGGATCAGGGAAAATGTGAAAGGATGAGATATGTGATTAAAGATCATAGTGTATTCGGTTAACACAGGTGGAAAATATATGACTTTGATGCTGTACTACAACATATTTTAATTGATTTGTGTGTAGTTTTAGTTTTATACATGCACAATTTTTTAGAACACATCTTTAGACTGGGACAAACAATAAAGGAAATCCATTGTATGACTTTACATTGATCCCAACATCACTCACTGGAATATCTTAACATTTCCTGCACAGATTCCCATTCGTTAAGATGACAACCTTGAGAAGAAGGAAACCTATAACTGCCATTCAGAGAAGGTCTAAAATTTCAATTGCTGTTTGAACACAAAGGAGCTTTGACATGCTGTGGTTTATTGAAGCACTCCTGCAGTTATAGACACATCTTTAACCACCCTACCCTCTCCCTCTTCCTCCATCCACCACTGATTGATGCAACTGGAAGCTTCAGTAACTGCAGAGCAAAGTCCCGCTTACTTCCAGCTCTCCTGCCCCAGCAAATGCTCAGCTCTTCTGGGAAGATGGAGCTATGCCATAAGCACATTGCACCTGAAAGGAGATTAAACCTTCCCTTCAAAGACACGTGACCAGGTTTTTGGAACTGCCTGATGTGGCCAGTTCTCATCTGTTTTCCATAAAGAAGGAAAAGAGCCCTGTATTCTCCTCTTCATGATAGTTCAAGTATGAATTCCAAAGAACAGAGATGCCAGGACTTGTCAGTGACATGACTAACAATTTTATGAGAACTGGCAAAACAGTTCATTTCTCCTACATCTTATTCTCAGAAACCTTGGAATTGTTTTGTCTGAAAGATTTGGGGGGAGGAAGGTAGACTTAATTCTCACAACTATATTAAATATTCAGTACATCTGATATTCTGTTGTCAACACGCAAAATATAGTTTAATTATGATAACCATACTGGAATCATTTACAATACATAAATGTGAAAAAACAGCATTAAATTATTTCTTGTTCCATGTGGAAAAATATACACCTTCCAACCCCCCAAGAAAGTAAGACAAGGCACAATAAATTCTGGTAATTCTCTTTCTTCTGACTTTTCAGTTCCATCACAGCTCTCAAAACTAAGATTTATGTGCTGTTTTGCATCTGTATCTGTTGTTGATTTTCCCCCCCTACAGGGATATAGGTGAATAAGTTTGGACAGGAAACGGTATCCCTCAAGCCAAACTGAAAGGTTTATGAAGTTGCTAATAAAAGTTTGGGTCAGGGCCTAAATATCAATCATCTGCTCACTGTCTTTTTAAACGAGCTCAGGCATTTTCCCAACTGTTCCCAGCAGGTCTCTGCCACTATTTTAAACTAAGATTTCAGCCATTTTTTTTCCCCTGTGTTGACCTCACTAATTTTTCTTTCTCCCCCTCTTTACCTGCCAAAGGCATCCATCAGGATTTTGCCAAAGGCTATCTGCTTTTGAAGTTGAGAGGAATTCACTAATCGTGAGTGTCAAATCCACAGTAAATGCCATGGCCATATGGTATATGCTGCTTTTGGGAATTAGCTCAAAAGGCCTAGCTGTGAGAAGGCCGGCTGTATGTCAGGAGGGTTTTACTGCTAACTTTCATAACTCATGTCAGCTCTTTCAGTTTCTGTATGCATTGGCTTCAGGGAGTGCAACTGTTCCCTGAATTTATAAAAATGTTGTCAAGATCCCTTGATCTTGCTTCCTCTGTCTCTCTCGCACAAACACATCCAAACACATTTATATACACAGTGGAATAGCATGCACAGTGGCATGCAAATCTAGCAAAAGAGAAGCTTGTAAATAAATAGCATGTCATTCTGCTTACTCAATACATTTCTCTGGGTGTTAAACTCATGATAAACATATCATAAGCCCCGATGAAGGCTCTACAGCCTGTCCCATCACACCATCCTGAGTGTAACTCTGCAATGCATAGGAAGACATAAGTTTGAAAAACAGAGCAGAAATAGCTCCCCTAAGGGCAAGGTGCTGACATAGCTGAAACATAACTAACTGGAGAGCATTTGTTTTCACTAAAGAAGGAAGTGTCAGTGACACATCTCTGTGCCTGTGGAGGTGTACTGTACATGCAAAGCAAAAAGAAATCCACCTTCTTTAAAAAATTGGCCATTAATACATAAATATGTCTGTGTTGAAATCCCTCAGACGGTACCATTCTTAACAAGAACTACACACAAGACTAAGAAATTCTGCAGAGAAACACGCTTTCGTGATCCAAAGAGGCAAGGAGAAAGAAAACCACATATGAAGAGTTTAACATACCCACTTAGTGATAGAAAAAGAATTATTACAAAAATAAATGTCAGTCCCCTTGAAACACTTGAGTCAGCGCTCTCAACTTTCTCTGATGCTGTAGGAAGGTGTGAATGTCCTCCATGTGTCACATCATCCGCACCAGCCACACAGGAATGTCTCCAATGCACCTCAGAGCCTTTCAAGGACCACTCCCCTCTAATTTATGTAGAGTCTGTTAACATCCTCTTGGAGCAAACAGAAATAATACTTTTAAAAGACATTTCTACTTCAGAAACATGTGCCCCGACACAACAAAAAACCCAGATTTTAATACTGCCCCGAGGCAGAATTCATCCATCTTTAAGGCTTCTATTATGTATTTCCTGGTTAGTAATACAAAAAGAACTGCTGGCAGTATCACATCGAAACCAAAGTGCCAGAATCAGAAAAACTACTGAAAAGTTTACCTTTATAGGAAAGCTTCAGTCTTGGGATATTTTGTTTTGACGTTCCAGTGACTGGAAGGAACAGCATCGCTAAAGACAGCAGGCTGCAGGCATGTGGCACTTGCAAAGCTCTCATTCTGCTCTCCTCTTCTGTATCTTCTTTTGTACTATGGTGAAATATCTCCCCACTTTTCAAACAATCCAAGTTTGATCTGGAAGAAAAAAAGAAAACATCTGTAGATCTGCTTTACTGCATAAGCAACAATTCTGTAAGCAAGCCAGACCTATTTCTAAAGAGCACCTCAGTTAATTTCTTTGCTACGAAAGTATTTTTCCTCTAGTACAAGTAAATATGTTTTATTTCTTTAATACTAAATTTACACATTTTGACATTGGAAAAATATGTAAACTTTTCAGACACCAATGTCTAGCCTAGCTAACGTTTAAGCACAAATTAAATTAATGCAGTATCCATAAAAAGAACATTTGACATTCAAAAGTGACCATGCAACTTGATAGTTAATACCAGTCCATTGGATATCTTACATGTTTTATAACTCTTTTTGTCTCAGTACAACAGCTATTGTGTGTTTATGCTATGACTAGAATGAACTGTAATGTCTCAGATGCCATGGGGGTACAAGCTGAGTTAACAGTGAGTACTTACCCATCAAAAACTAAACTAAGAAAACTGGAAAGAGCAAGCAGTTGTGTTTAGTTTTAATAGAGAAAAAAGTCAAAGCGGATGATGGATTTAAAAGTGCTTTCAGTATGATATTTCCAGCAGAACAACTGCCTCAACTCATCCACCAAAATGTCCTATAAACTTTAATGAGTGTTTCAGGCTGGGGTCAATAGGCTGATACGGGATTTTGTTAGCACAGTGTGCAACTAAGCCAGCTTTGCAACACTTTTCACTTAGTAAGAATCATTCATATTCCATAAATCTTGAAGTGTTTTACAACTGAAAGCAATTATCACTGCCCTTATTTTCCCTATGCAAAAACGGAACCATAAAGCTGCAGTGAACCTATTTCCTCAAGGTCACACAGCAAGCACAGTAGTTGAAAAGAAAACAGCAACAGCAGTCCTGCTGTCCTTTGTACCCAGCTATCAAGGATCCCTTTTGCCCAATAACTCGACTTTTGCACATGAAATTATTTGAAATGGCATCTTGAGTTCTGAAGGCAAAAAACTTCATGGTTAATAAATCACAGAGATCAGAGTATGAAAATATTTGTGAGACCAGATCCTTCCCCCTGCAAGTGCCTGATGCTAGAGGTCAAGGGAGATGGCTGGTGAAATGACAAATGTCAGTGTTTGAGTAATGCTGTAAAACCAAGGAGTAAGGAAATGTTATGGTTAGTCAAGAGATTAATGGCTCATGATGTGCCATGAAAATTCTTTTCTGAAAGGTACTGGAGCTGCCTGATTAAAAGAGCAATCCTAGTGCCCACATCAGCCAGCACTTGCACAGACACCAAAGGAGAGGTTCCTTGCAAGTCCATGAGAGATGCAGCACAGCTTGTGGCCCCTGAGCCTTTCCACCGGTCTGTTATTTGAACTCCTGCAGCACTGGGTCTTGCAATTCTGTGAGCTACAGCAGCACCCAGAACCAATTCGGCACCTCCTGATACAGGCAGTTCATCCTTCCTGGCATGAAAGGATGGAAACAGAATCCCTTCCGTTCTCTCTGACACAGGAAATCTTTCTCAGATGAAACTTGGGCTTTCTGAGCCTCCAGACTTTCGCTCAATAGCAAAAGACAAGGAAGTGTGCAAGAAGAGCATGATGGTGAAAAAGAGGGAAACAATTCGTAAAATCCCCAAAGCATAATTCCTATTGCAGAACACTAAGCTTCTTCCTTCTCAGTCCCCTCTTCAACACTCATATTCAGTGTCTGAATGCACTACTCTTGGCCAAGTGTGAGTACATGTTCACGAAATGACATGGAGAGAAAACAGACAAACATGAAATGCCTGTTTCATCTTTCTCTTCCCTTTATTACAGTATCAGATCCTAAAGGAACACCCTTACTTCTTCTGTGCCAACACATCTATCTGAGGGTGGACCACGAAGGACTAAAGTGGATTAGACTATCCCAGGGTTAAATCGCCTTGAAGAAATTTATTTAGAGGTGAAAAAGGGGAAAAGAAGGAGAGGGGACGAGGGGGAAGAATATATGAAGATGAGACACCAGCCCTGTTCATCTTCAGCAGGATGATAGTGACAAACCATACTTCAAAAAGAAGCAATTAAGAGGGAGCCAGTCTCACTGCAAGTATGTTGAGAAGTCATGGCCTGAAGGTCTGGGCCTCAGCCAACAGGGAACTCACCAAAGGATATGGGGCTCATTTTCTTGAGGCAAATTACTGTGAAGAATCAGGACTAAATTTGACTAAAAAAACAGTTGCATCAATGCACTGTCATTTGCTGAATTGATTGAGAATCAGCACCAAACTCAGCCCTTCGGCCATAGCTCACAACCTCACTTTTTCATGTAGGCTTTTTTTGCTAATGGGAACCTTCCTTTTTTCTTGGTTGGGTTTTTTTTTCCCCTTTCCCCTTTTATTTGAATAATGTCTGTGAAAAACCATTTGCTTTCACGAGGCGGTTAGTTTACACTGGAGGCAGCAGCTCTGTGAGCTCGAGCCAACCCTGTCCTGTCTTTAGATTCATTGCAATCTGGCCACATTGTCACATATATTTTTAGTTTATGATGATCCTCTAATACAATTCCAGCTTCCACACAGAGTCCTTCCAACAGTCTAGCTCAGGTTAATGAACTTCAGGACACTTCTCTTCTGCAGGAATTTTGAGGCCCAGGGGGTGGCTGTGCCCAAGAGATTTGCCAAAATCCGCTACGATTTCACCGCGCGAAACGCCAGTGAGCTCTCGGTGCTGAAGGATGAAATCCTGGAGGTACGTGACCGTTCCTGGAAAAGGTGTGTCCCCCAGGGGCAGGAGAGAGCTCGGGATAGCAACAAGCACCAACTCCATTTTCCCTGGTGGTATCTCAGCAGTGACACAAAGCTTTGCTCAAACCCAAAGCTGGAGCAGGCTGCCTGTGCTGTGTCGTGTCATTTCCTCAGCTCAAAGACATCGGTCCCATTTTAACCACAGTGAGGAGGGAGGACAACAACTCGCTCTAGAGCCCTGCTCATCCCCCGCTGGGTCGGTTCCTTATCACCACTTCCTCCTCCACGAGGATTTGTTTTCTCTGAAAAGCACCTTTCTCATAACCTTTCTCTTACTGCAGCACTGTTGGCAGCTGGACAAGGTGGGACGTGACTTGGGCTGACACTGATCTGTGACCTGAGGAAAAGGTTTCTCTGCAAAATGTGGCTTTTTATTTATTTAATTATTTATTTTAATGCAAAAAGACATCAGAAACTCAGTCATTAGGAAAAAAAGGTCTGGAGAAACAGGGACATTATGTAGGAACTATGAGTTCTTCAGCACGCAGAGGTGCTCTCCTGTTCATCCTTACGATACATTCTGATGCTTTCCAGGAAAAGTTTCAGTCCTGGATTGCATCTGAGAGCAACAGATCTGATTAGAGCTCCTGGCCTCAGTGATGTCCTTCTGGCAACTTCACCTTTTGGATGGTTCGGCCCCGCTATATCCTGGTTGTTTATGCCTGAAATCCCATTTTCCCACAGCAGATTTATTTTTGTCCCTCTCTCAGGTGTTGGAAGATAATAAGCAGTGGTGGAAGTTGCTCAACCGGAGTGGGCAGGCCGGTTATGTTCCGTACAATATCCTGGATGTGGTGAAACTGGAAGAGCTCAAACAGGTCTGTAGTCAGGTAATACCTGACTGGTATCAGCTGCAGGGCACAATCTGCCTCTGGGAATAATGTTGTCATTAGACCTCCCTGATTTCTTAGGATACTATGCACCAATCAGGACAGACCTTCAGAAGCAGACAAAGCCAGGAGATTCCTGAGTCTCCTATGATAAAATTCACATTTTGCTACGATCGTCTTCCCAAATAAGGCCTATCCTTCCTATTTGTGCACCAGCCTCCTGCTTTCCATATTTTTCCACATCAAGATTTTTCTTGGGGGTTAAATTAAAGATGGACACTTCCCTCAGCCAGTTCAGTTCAGCACCAGGAACACGAGATGGAAACACCATCTAAGTGAGAATTAACTGAATACTGCAACTTGCACTGCAGAAATGTGGAGCTGGAGTGTTCTAAACACCCTAGGGAAGCATGGAATTGCTTCCCCATTTTGGTATTGCAGCGTTTGGGCAAAGCCTAAGGCGGCCCAGCAGGCTTCTGGATAAATCCCTGCTAGTTTAATCAAAACGTCAAAAAACTTTCCAGTCCGCTCCAGGCCCTTGGCAGTGGTCCCGCTTCACATCCCAGCTACGGAGCAGTGAGGCTCTGCCTTCCAATGAGATTGAACACGTTTGGCACAACTAGGAATTCCCTTGCGCAAACTTCAGACTTTGCTTTGGGTTCTTCATTCCCAGAAATTAACTTCTTCCATGCAGCTCCACCTGAGGTCTCCCCAGCCCCACATCAGCACAAGGAGAACACGGCAGTTTGTCCCTCCGTGGGTGTGAGGCAGAAAGCTTAAGAAAATTAAAAACGACCAAAAAAAATTCTTACTTTTCTTTCCCTTTCTAACCAGTCTAACCAGAGCTACAAAGGAGACCTGAGCTCCAGGTGCTATGGCCCATCCAGCCCAACCCACAAGCTGCCTGCCAGCTACGCCGGGGATAAGTGGGGCACTGAGATGTTGTCGCGCCACTCTGCACAGGACGCCAAAGAACGCACGTGTGTGTCCCACTCTGGGCTCCCCTGGGTTTGGGCGCTCGGGGGACCAGACCTGCCCAAGGGGCTCCCCTGCACCTTTTACTGATCACAGCAATGGAGCAGCACTGTGTCTGGAGGCCATTCCAGGCAGGACAAGAGCCAAGAGAGCAGCCCTGGGGCTTGTGACACCGCCGGGGCTCTCGGGCGGCCCGGGCCGAGCAGGGCAATAAGTGATCACCCCATGCCTCCTTCCTCCAGTTCTAACTTCCTCCTCCTCCTCCCAAGGAGAGAGTTTCCTTTCTCTTCCAAAATGTTTAAGTGTGTCTAAGGAACAGCTCAGGTCAATCCCTTTCTCTCACTTCCTTTTGCTCATCTCCCGGCACACACACAGTGCCCGCCTGGCCGCTTCCTTCATGTGGTTCCACAGAATTCCCGGCCAAACAGGAGATCCGCATCACTCCCTCACCCTGCACGTGCTGTGGGGCTCACAGAGCAGGAGAGAGATCAGGGGCCCTGCTCACCTCACCCCTTATCCCACCCTGTCCACTCCTGGAAGCAGGAGCCCTTCTGGGACGACAGGAAGCCCCACCATACAAGGACACAAATCTGTTCGTATCACTGAGTTATTCTCCACAGTCTTCAGGAGTTTCATGGGGAAAGCGATACTGGATGAAGAGTCACTGGAGTTTTCACAGAAGCACAGGATGCCCTGGGCTGGAAGGGACCTTCAAGCTCATCCCATCATGAGTGTGTTGCTCATTCCCAGTTTGTGCTTCCTGCCGCTTCTGTTCTGTTGCGGAGCAAAACCTGGAGCTCTGCGATCAGCAAATTAGTGACTAGAAGCAGCAGAGAGGACTGAAAAGGTCTCAATTCCAAACCTCCAATTGTAGATTCTCACAGAACTGTGCTTCCACATCAGGCAACAGCCAAGGGGTGATGGGAGCAAAATAAATGGCAACACAGGGGCACAGGAAAATGGGAATCACTTTTCTGGGCTGAATTTAAATAAGAATGTTGAGCCACATCCCCATTTGCCTTACAGTTTCCCCACAAACATTTAATGGCATTTTTGACTGAAGACTTGCTTTCATTCCCTACTTGTTTCTACAGAACTTATTCACCAAACGGATGAGCTGAACGACGAGCTGCTAAAGAAGATCACAAACAATAAAATTCAGCCTCCCCACAGGAATTTCAAAGTGGAAAAGCCTCAGCAAGTTTTCGTGCCCCTCACCTTTGAATCCAGCACTGAAGAAGTCAAAGCCTGGCTGGAGGCCAAGTCATTCAGCAAAGAGTAAGATTTGCCCTATTGCCACGTGCAATGCTCGTCCTTCCCTGGAGAAGGAGCGGGGGAGGCCACCGGCACCATCTCACCTGGGACAAGCCACTTGGATTTACTTACAGAGCCTGTGTTGCAAATTAGATTTCAACCCTGTTCAATCCAGGCTCTATAACCAGAATGTTCAGAGCCCAAAGTCACTCCCTTTCTCTGGTATAAATATTTTCTTGGAGATAAACCGTTAACTAACTAAATCCAAGGCCTGAAATGCTACTGGAATTGCAGCTGCCACCTTGGAACAGCCCCAGGGCCCCGTGATATGGTCCCACTGCAGCTCCTGGCCTCCCATCTCCAACTCCTCACCTCTGGCACGAGGCCACGTGCAGCACAATCGTCACCTCCCTACTTTGTGTCTCCCCAGGACCGTGGAACACCTGGGCATCCTCACTGGAGCTCAGCTCTTCTCCCTCAACAGAGAGGAGCTGAAGAAGGTGTGCGGTGATGAGGGAAACAGAGTCTACAGCAAGATCACAGTGGAGAAAAACCAGCTGGAGGTAAGCATTTTTCTGGATAATTCCTGCTGGAATGGGGGCTGTACCAGCAGCGTCAGATAGCTCATTAAACAGGCATTTTAAAAAATACAATTGTGGGGAAAAAAAATGCAACCAAACCTACACCAGCAATAAAACACACGTAAAAATTCCGAAGTGTCTTTTGAGCAAATCTGTAAGATCCCCCTGTTTCCACTAATTAATCTGCTTTTTACTGATATCACTTATCTCTTTGAAACTAGCTCTACTTTTACAGCGTTAATTAAATACTGTCACTTAACTGCAGCTTGAAGTTCAAATCCAAACTGCCTGTTTTGTTTCCATTCCAGAAAAGCAGAGGGGAGTCGGAGCTCCAAGAAATCACGAAGCGCCGCCAGGAAAGGATTGATTCTGCAAATTAAAGTCTCTCTGCTTTATTTCAGCTCTTAGCCCTAAGTAGTGCAGAAAAAAAGGGAATGAAAGCAATGATTCCTGGCCCAGGCCAGATGCAGCAGAGCTCCCCTTGGGGTCCAGCTGCCATCAGAGTGACAATTCCTTGAACACTGTTGGGAAGGGTTGACAATAAGACCATGTCCCACTGGGAAAGGTGTTTTAATTTTGCATGAAGTATTTTTTTTATAACTATATATTTTATACTGAAATTTTCCGTGCATGCGATCAGAGCAGGATTCACACGGGGCTGGATGTACAAGGGCTGGCTTCAAGCAAAAAAAGACCCCCAAAGCTTTTCTCCGAGGGCTGTCCCCTGCTCCCCACTCTCCCCTGGCAGAGCAGGCGTGGCACACAGCACAAGAGAGGCCAGCCTCAAGGCTTGGAGCCTGGACCAGAGGAATAAGGCTTTAGAACCCTGCAATGGTTTGGGTTTAAGGAAAGGACATTAAAGCTCATCCCATTCCACCCCCCTGCCATGGGCAGGAATGCCTGTCACAAGCCCAAGTTGTTCCAAATCTTGTCCAACCTGGCCTCGGACACTTCCAGGAATGGTGAGTCATGACCTCTCTGGGCAACCTAACCCTTTCTATTTCCATTTCCATTTCCTCCTCAGTGCAGGTGTCCCCTGCAGCCCACGAGCACAGGGCCGGTGACAACTGCCTGTCCTTGTCCTGTCCCCCTGTGCCCCCTCGTTGGACAAGGCTAGAATGGCAACACACATTCCCAAAGTCTGGCTGCTTCCTTAAATCCATGGACCAGCTAGTGCTATCTCTGAACAGCTGAAATGAGCTTTCAGTGCCTAGAAATGAGCAGGAGTGACAAACAAAGGGATTTGAATCTGGAAATAGGTGAGTTCCACCCGCCCACCGCTGCTGATGCAGAGGCTGGGGCTCGGGGCAGCTGTGCAGCCCTTCCCTGGGGCACGGATCCTGCACTGGAATGTTGTGGTGGTGTTGCCAAACCGAGCCTCAAACCAGGAGAAGATAAGCCCTGACCGTTTGCTCCCGACCCAGGCACACCCACAGCCCTTCCCAGGGTGTTGGTCACTTGTCCCCATCTTCACATTTTCACTGCAAAAAGTCAGCTGAAATGATTCCCAAATAGCTGAAACCCCAAAGCACACTGGGAAAGGCAGGTTTAACGCAAATTAAATGGCCACAAGAAAAAAACCCCTCTAATTTAGCACAGGGTGTTGCTCTTTACTTCCCGTTTTCCTTCATAAAGTTATGTGCATTTGTATATAGCAATCTGTAAATAGGGGTGAGGAAAATCCCTCTCCCTAGAAGCAGAATTAAGTGATTATGCTTCCAAAATTTACTCACCATTTCAAAACTCAAGCAAGCAGCGTAGTTCCTGTCCACAGCAAGTTTGGCACATTGCATTTCTAGCTCTGTTTGACTGACAGACCAATCTGATTGCAAAGCAGTGAAGCACACAGAGCTCCAGAGCTGCCCACAGCCCAGGGACAGCTGGGTTTTCTCTCTCAGCACATGCTGAGTCTTTGTCCAAATTTGTGCCTGTCATTGCACATTTAATGGAAAAAGCTTTAAAACAGCATCTGGGGAGCTCATGTCTAAAACTGAGAACACCAGTGCACCTTAGTTTTGGCTTCATTCTTAAGCGTCTCCAATGGATAATCTGTTTTCTTCATTTGAAACAGGACACTGCTCTCACCAGCAGAATTAGGGTGCAGGCAGGGGAGGATCCTGGGTTTAGTCACAGCCCTGCTAGGATCTGAGAAGGGCACTCACCTTGTCAGGGAGGGATGAAGAGGACAATCCTCCTGAGAAGCCCTGGCTCCGGATTAGGGTGGAGATGGGAGGCAGGATGGCAAGCACGGGAGGCGAAAAAGTTTCTAAAATGAAAATAAAAACGAATGTTGAGCTAGGAAACACACCATCTTCTAGTCCTGGGGTGTAGAGGAAAGCAAATCACAGGGAATTACAGTTATCTGGGATTTTAACAGGAGTGTACATGACAGCTCTGTAAAGCCGGGAGCCACAGGAGCACTTCCTAAAACAAATAGCTCAGTAGACCTTATTGCAGAGGCCACTTTTACAAATTTCCACGCGACTGAGCTGTGCATCTGTTCTGTTTGTACTGCCTGCAGACACTGCTATAAAGTACTGTACATTGATGTAACTGAGCGAAGGAGACAATGATATAACCATGCACTGTACAAGATTTATTAAAATAGTTAAGTTATAACTCCATCTCCGTCTCTTTCACTGGGTTTTCATAATGCTTTGTCACTGAGAGTCTCAGAAACTCAGCAGAATGTCTGAAACCACACATTTCCTTTTGGGTTTGGGGACTGACATTCAACAGGAAGGATGTTACGGCCTGGATAGCTGTGTCTTAAGAATAGGGGCAAAGCATGAGAAGGCTGCACAAAAGCACATTCTTGCCTCTCTGGAAGGGGAACGACTGTGGCAGCTGTCCCAAGTGGAACCATACAGAAAGAGGGAACAGCATAACCCCATGACTAGGAGCCTGTTAACACGGATTCTCCAACATTTCCAGCCAAGAGCCATCCTGTTTCCAGAAGCAAAAGTTTGTCTTCTCTTTTCCTTAACAATTAAATTACCCAGCTGAAATAACTGGTAATTCCTTCTGTAGATGTTTTGGAGAGTACAATTTCCAAGTGGGCCCACACTAACAAGATCACCTCTTTTACAGCCTAAATAAAGTTCAGGCGAACCACGAGCCCAAAACACCTGCCTTACTGGGCCGAGGGCTCTCTCAGCGCCTGGAGCTGCACTCGATAAACCATTTCGAACCTTGCCACAACGGCGGGGAAGGGAGCCCAGAGCGCTCAGCTCCTGCAGCGGGGCACCACCGACGCGGCCCCGAGCCTTCCCTCACGGCCGCCTCCCTCAGGGGCTGCCCGCCGCCACCTTGCGGCACCGGCCGCGCCCGGGCCCCGCGCGGCCACGAGGGACGGGTGGCTCAGGGGCGGGTCGGGCGCCGTACCGGCCGCGGGGAAGACTGCCGGGGGTTCTGGCGACACGGAGACTCCGGGGACAGGAGGTTCCGGGCCCGAGAGATCTCGGGGCCAGGAGACTCCCCCGATACGCTCCGTCGGGGACGATGGCGGCGTCACGGTCGCCAAGGCGAACCCCCGCCCGGCCCTCACGAACCAGCCAATCAGAATCGCTCTCCCTCCCGCTGCCCCGCCTCGGCTCCTCCCGCGGCCTCGTCCGTCTCCTGTCCGCGCTCCTGATTGGCCGCTGCCGCCCAGCCAGGCTGGGATTGGCGGCGGGCGGCGGGAGCGCGCGGGCCGGTGCCCTTCGGGCACGTACCGTCCCTCCTGGGCGCGCGAGTCCCCCGGAGCCGCGGACGTGTCGGTGTCCCCCGTGAAGCGGCAGAAGGTGGAGTGGGCGCTGGACCAGCTCAAGCACCACACCACGGTGGTGGCGACACCGGGGACTTCAACGGTGAGAAGCGGCATGAGGGGATCCTGTCTCCGCAGCTTCTGCTTAGCCCCCTCTCCCGCCCCTCTTCACGGAGAGTGGGCGAGCCCGGCCGAAGGGGCGCGCGCTGCGGGGACCGACCCACCCTGGGGCCGGAGGGGGGGCGAGCGGGACGGCGCTGGGTCTCCATCCCAGGGCAGACCCCGCCGTGATTTCTCCCAGTTTGCCCTCGAGTGTGCCCTGACCACTCCGTTCAGCTCTGCGTGCTGTCAAGGAGAAGTGCCAGACTGAAGCCAGGCTCTGCTGCTCTAATTAATTTTGGGTTTTCTTCCAGTGGGCTGTCTAGATCTGGGACTTGTTTGGGGTTTTTCAGACTCACGCTTGGACGGGGCTTGGAGCAGCCTGGCCCAGTGGAAGCGAGTGGAACTGGATGAGCTTCAAGACTCCTTCCAACCCAAACCATTCCAGGATTCCATGATATGCTTAAAAACTGATTTGGGGTTGGAGAGAAAGAAGGGAAATGATGCTTTTTATTTGTTTCACTTGAGCTGTACATTGATCTTTTCCCTTTTTGCATTTCCAGGATGCAGAAAGTGAGAAGGAACTTGAGGAGATGTGCTCGGTCCAAGAGAAATAATTTTGAAAAAACTCATCTCACTGGATACTGCAGCAACAGTAAAATCCCAAATGGATTTCATGATCCTGACAATTCTGAGTGCACTTCAAGTATAAGGCACAAGATCTTACAGAAAAACAGACGCAGCAGCACACATCCAGGAAAACATCTTGGAATTAATGGCATAAAATCGTGGTTTATTTTCCTGCATCTGTTTGATTTTAGGATCCCTAAAAATGTTACATTCCTAGCATCAGGGGTCAGGGGGTAATTTAGAGGTAGTTGGTGATAAATATTTTTGGTTATGTGTAGGGCAGATATTTATGCCTTACATAACTCTGTAATATAAATATGTATTATATATTAGGGCATATAGCTATCTATTTATATATAACCTATTTTTTATGTGTGCCCAGATATAGTTTATATCAGACACTGTGCCTGTCTGAAGGCCTTGCTACTGCGCTCCTAACTCATTCCTGAGGAAAACATCAGGCAAAAGTTGTTAGGTTTAACTGGTTCCTCTTTTCCTTAATAATTATTTTACTCAGTTGGAATAACTGATAACAGCTGTTAGAGATGTGCAGTTCCCAGTGGGACCAAGGCACTTTTTTGCACAACGCAGAGTGGCGTTTAAGGTATTCAGTAGTCAGAGAAGTGAGGATTAGGATTTTGAATGCTCGTGGGCAACAAGGCTGGCCAGAGATCCCTCCTAACTCACTGTGGGACAGCAAAAACCCCACAGCCAAGGGTAACCAGGGATTGTGGGGATGGAGAATTTAATGGCATCAGGGGGCAGCAGTGCCAGTTCAACTGATAAAAAAGTAAATCCACGCCTGCTCTAGAGGAGTATTGTTCCTGGACGTGTGTAAATACAGGGACACCTCTTTACTCTCAACTGAGGGAGGTTTGTGGTTGTGGTGCCAGTTTACCCTTGAGAGTTCCAGGCTTTATTTCAGCTCCCCTGGCCCGGCCTGATGTGCAGCAGTGGTGCGAGGGCCGGAGCCGTTCGCTGGCTCTGGGAACGCAGATGCCATCATGGCCCAGTGGGGGGGGGAGCTTAGGCTGTGGTGGCAACCTCAGAAAGGGATCAGATGGCTCCTGGAACTGCCCAGAGTGCAGGAAGGGAGGGGGAACTGAACTGCTCCCACAGACCCCTGCTGGGCTATGGTTCTGGGCCAGGCCCATCAGAAAAGTGGCAGCATCAGTGGCACCTCAGTTGTTACTGTCCTTGGAGCTCTCAGGATCAGGATGAAATCATGTTCATGCACTACTGGGAAAGCAGGGAGCAGGATCAGTGCTCTAACTCTCTACACTCTCTCTCCAGGAGTGCCTTGGGTCATGGCAATTTAATGTGTGGAATAGTTTCCTGTGTCTGCCTGGGCAGCTGCAGTTATTGCACAGGCATTCAGGGCTGACAGTTCCCTGCAGGGAGAGCTCAGCACATGTGCCCAGAGGCAATCCCAGCATCTGCAAGAAAGAAAGAAGCAGCAAAAGGTGATTGCTTCTCTTTCAAAGTTATTTCAAGTGCTCACACCCAAACCAACCTTTGCTCTTGATTCTGGCCAGGTGCATGGTGAGCAGTGGGCACAGGTCATGTCATCCATGCTGGTGTGAGTGATGCTTTCTGGGGGAAAGCAGCTGATCTCCAAAGTTCCCTTCCTGCCCTGTGCCTGATCTGCACAGGAGAAAACCTCTTCCAGGAAGGGATTGTGCTTCCTCTAATCCCATTTGCCCAGTCTGTTCCATGGGGATATTGCCAGCCTGGGGCAGCAGAGGCACACGCAGCTCTCAGCACTCTCTGCTCCAAGCACAGCTCGGGGCTCCTTTGCACACTGCCTCTGCCATGGGGGTTTTCTCCAGGAGAAGCCAAGGAATTGCTCATGGAAGGGTGCAGATTAAGTTATCCCAAAGGGAAGCAAAGAATAAATATCTCATTTTTCCATCAAAATGCTCATGCTCTTTCCTACAGATTATTTCAAGTTTTTCCCACAAGCTTTGCCCTACCCATCATCCCATTTTTACCCCAAAAAGTAATTTTCTCTGTCCTCCAGAATGTCTCAGTGTCTATCCCCAAAATTTTCACTGTGTCTCTGCAAGTGACTACCTCAGTTTACCTCATGCTGTTCATTCTCTTCCCTGGGGATTGCTTCAGATTTTCCCTCTAAGCTGTCCCTGTCTGTGCACTTCTGATTTCTTCTTTTTTACAAGAAAGTATTCATTCACTACTCTGGAGATTAGCTCCAGTTTTACCCCCCCAAAATTGCCCTAACATTCACTAGTCATTGCCTGATTTTTACCTCACTATGTTCATTCTCTCCCCCTAGAGATAACCTCAGGTTTTACCCCCAGTATTTTCCCTACCTGCCCACTAACTATTTACTCTTTTTGACCTATAAATATTCTCTTTCTATCCTGGAGATTTCATCAAGTTTTACCCTGAAATATTTCACTATCTTTCCAGTACTGTCTCACTTTACCTCAGGATGTACGCTCTCCCTGCCACACATCACCCCAGCTTTCACCTCCAAAATTGTTGCTACTTGTCCACTACTTATTACCTGATATTCACCTCAGTATGTCCATTCTCTGCCCAACAGGTCATTTTAATTTCTACCCCCCAAAACTTGTCCAACCTGTCACCTAGTGACTGCCTCAGTTTACCTCAAAAATGTTGTCTCCCCTAGAGATTACCTCAGACTTGACCCCCACATTTTTTCCCTATCTGCAAGTTACTACCTCCATTTAACTTCAGTATGTTCATTCTCTGGACTACAGACTCAAGTTTACTCTCAATCTCCCTGCCTCTCCAACACTGATTACTTCCTTTTTACCTCAAAAGATTGATTTATTTTCTACCATGGAGGTTACATCAAGTTTCACCCCCAGAATTTACTAATACTTCCACAACTGATTCACTCAGTTTACCTCAACAAGTGTTCATTCCCTCACCTAGAGGTGACCTTGTATTTTACCCCCAAAGGTTTCCCTACCTGTGCACAACTGATTGCTATAGTTTACTTCAAAATCTTCATGCTCTCCATTACAGGTCACCTCAAGTTCACTTCAAAAGTTTTCCCTACCATTTCCATTAGTGATTATCTCAATTTTTACCTCCAATAAGTCATTCTCTACCTACAGACACTGGATAGTAAATCATACAAAGATCTAAAACACTGCACAAGAAACAGCAGAAAGTTTTCCATGAATAACACAAGTTCCTTTTTTCCCCTCCTCCGCCTAGGACTGCTACCAGGAGACAGGAGAGCTGCTATCAACACTCAAACCTCCCAAGCGTTGTTATTGCTCAGAGAGCTGCGCTGGCACTGAGCTACTCCCATGCGCCTGCAGGGCTCTGGGGAGGGGCAAGACGACCTCCCACTCCTGCCTGGAGAAATTTCAATGCCCTAAAAAGTCATTTCCCTTCTCTCTCTGACCCACGGCCAAAGCAGCTGTGTAGAACAACATGGACTACTCATGGAAGGGATGATTCAGTTGTGGGAAAAACGCTAAAGAAGGCCTATCACCCCAAATTTCAGGGTGAAAACACACTGCTTGTTAACAGGAGCACACAAACTCATTTAAACCAGAGAGCAAACTGCACACCAGGAAAAGAGCTGAAAGATAGGCCCTGCCTTGATTGATAATTCCAAAGGAAATTCCCCACAGATCATAGGCAATCACCTATAATTTTACCTCCCTAATCACTGGATTTCTGACTTGGGTTGCTGTGGAAGTGTTTCACAGATGCCTTGAGGGGTCAGGGGCTTGGCTGGATTCTTTGTGGTTAGTCCTGACAGGCCCAGGCCAAACCCACCCACCTGCATTGCTGCTCCACCCCAAATTTGCATGAAATACTGAGAACAGTTTATAAATACTCCCCTTCTCTGTCCTTCCTGACACATCCATGGAGCAAATGTACTCTATCCATTGTTCCCAAGAGCACCTCTCCAGCCCAAATCCCAGTTTTCACCAGCACAAACCAAACAGACCTAAGACAATTATTCCATCAGTGCCTGCAATTCTGAGCTCCCTGTTCCCTGCCACTCACACAGCAATCTCACCTCAGCCCAGAGACTCCCTGTCCCCAAAGGGAAACACAACCTGATAGGGCACAGCTCTGGCACCACATTTCCCCTCGTTCCTGGAAAGCCCAAGTAAATCCAATCCCTCAGACCTTGCATCCCTGAACACCAGGAGAGCTGGAGTTTTACCCAGATCCCAGTGCCCTGCACAGCTGCGCTGACACGAGCACAGGCCGATCGCTCCGCCCAGCACCATCCCTCATTTTCCTCCCACGGCTCCCCAAGTGTCCCCAAAGCACCCCAGCGTGTCTGTGCCGGGGCCAGGGCCCGCCCCAAGGCCAACCAGAGGCTGTCACCCAGCCCTGCACCAGCTCCCACCCCTGGGAGAGCTGGGAATGCACTGAGAGCTCGGCTCCCCAGTCCTCAGACACACAAATAATGCCCAACCTGCCCCTCTGGGCACAGCCAAACACCACAACTCCATCATCCCCAAGGAACTCTGGCAGTCGCCTCTTCACCTCTGCCCTTTTCCAAAGGACACAGGTAGGACTGGGCTGTCAGAAATGGTATTCCCTAGGCAGTTCATCCCAGCACAAAGGAGAAGAGGAACCCTGTGTCCCTCTGACTGACCCCACAGCATGGGCAGGACCAGCTGGGTTCTTCGTATTCTAAATTTTAAAATGAACTGAAGAACCTGAAAGGCAAAAAACAACACACGTATAAGGTTAGAGCCAGTCAACACACACAGACAGACACACTCTCAGACACCCCTTCTTCAGCTTACACGCTGACTGCAGCCCTTACTAGAAACACTCCCCCCTAAAGAAGATGCTTTAACATCTTCTTCCATCTGCTGCTCCTTGATGTGGAACAGTAGATCCTGGGAAAATTGGTAGCATCAGTGACCATAGGGATCAAAATTTGCCTTAGGGACCTGCAAGACAGCATGAGGCAGTCTGCAAGTAGCTGACAGCTAGGAGTTATCCCCACACCAGGCCCATAAACTTTCTACCCAAAAGCCCATAGACAGGAGAGGAGAGTTCTAAAACTGTTCAAACTAGCCAGGACTGAATGTGCCAGGGCAGGGCAGCTCCAAGCATAAGTGGCACATGGACACACAGTGCATCAAATATAAGCAAAGATGACATGAAGACTTGAGATAACGCTTCAGAAGATAAATTTTTGAGACCAGGATGCTTTGAGGCGACAGAAGCTACAAAACTACTGCAGTGAGGAGGGTCTAGTATACTTCATACAGAAGTCCAAGGGAACGGCACATGAAAAAAAAGATACTACCAAAACTGAGAAGGAAGATGGATAGGAACACCTTGTGTACTTCTTCTGGTCTCAAAAAGCAAAACCATAAAGACGCCAGAATAAGCCCGATCCAGGAAAGTATGCAAGTGCTCCTGCTGCCAATATGGCCCATAACGATGCCTGTAAAGCACTGAGACATCACAAAGCCCTATGACACTGAAGACAATGGACACAGACCACATAACATAGACACAAACTGAAACTGCCCAGCAGTTTTACCTGATGGACCCAAGATTGCTAGTGCAAGATGAGCCAGAGGCCGATGACGCCGAAGGAAAGAAGGCTCTACGGCAGTAGTACGTGACAGTGAAAGGTAAACTCCTTATGAGAAGTTAGTGCCAAAGCTGGTAAGAGGATGCTCAAGAAGTGCAGTAGGCCTAGAGAAGGAGGCAACGACTGCCAGCTGATACAAAGGGATCCCTAGAGAAGGATTCTGCTGCCAAAGGCTGAAGTGACATCACAAAACATGACCGACCCACAAATGGCCAAGATGCAAGATGTCCACGTGCTTGCTATGCTCAAAAGTGCTCAAAAGCATGGCTACACTGAAGAGTAGGCAAACTTTAGACCGTGGCAATCGTGCCAGACCCGAAGGCAGGCTCCTCGGGTGAAAAGATGGACAATGACATCGAGACTCAAAATCCAATGATGCAAAGCTCACAAGAACATGGAGATGGGTTGGAACTGCCCGGCCCGGCAAAGGCTCGAGTGATGCTGAAGAGAAACCCTCTCTCCCTTAACCTCCAAGGGGCCTGGCCCACTACAGCCCTCTCCTCTCAGCTAACTTCAAATTGCCTCCTGTGATTCCAAAGGTTTTTGCCTTCTCCCAACCAAAAGTCCCCACACTTAGCTCTCTGAAGACCAGCAGACAAAATCCATCCTTGACAGAAAAGAATGCTTCAGCACCGTGGATGTCAATACATGGCCCACAGCCCACTTGGGTGGCTGCAAAAGATGGAGAATAATGACAAAATTCAGACTGTGATGACACGTCCCAGAAGTGACCCCTTGCACAATGCCTCTCTCCCTCATAACTGCTGAGGCTCATCGCTCACCAGCCGTTTCCAAACTTAGGCTCTGCACCTACTTGTAGTACCTAAGACAACAAAACAGAAACTGTGACTATTGCCCTCCAGAAGAATAAATGCACGGGCTGGGCTCCCTCTGCACCACTGGCCCAGGCTCACCTCAAATCTCCATCCGACCCCGGAGGTGGCCCGGACGATACCCGCAAAGCGAAAAGGGACACGCTTCGCATGCTGCCACGTACCTCTCACCTATCAGTCGCCCCACCTAAATGCCAACTCACCTGCTCGCCTCTGTCCCTTGGCATGCCCAGGGCAGCAGCAGCACCTGCAGAGAAGCAAAGCAAAAAAACATGCTGAGACACTGAAACCACAGCCTCCCCGCTCCAACTCAAGTACACCACACCTATAGCTTAAGCTTGCACCCACCTGGCCTCCAGCATCCCAGGGCCGGGACACCTTCCCAGTGGACCACCTAAAATGCACAAACAAAAACGGATGCTTAGAGCTGCACCAGAAACTGATACCCAAGCAGTAACAACTCATTCTGGCCACCAGTCACCGCTCACCTCGCTCCATCGACCTCGACCACTGATCTTCAGCATTACTTCCTACAAATAAAGATGAAGAACAAAGCTGTAACATAGTCACCATTTACACTTGCCCTGCAAAGACAAACGGTGACTGACCTTCCTGTGGGAACCACCTCACCTGGTATGGGGCACTCTGCCACAGATTCAATCCATCTGCATCTGAAAGAAAGTGATGACAAAAGTAAAAGAACTGCATCATAACTTAGCAGCTCCAGACATCTTGTGTTAATCTATAAATACCATCTTGAGTCCAACTAATCCCTACATTACAAATGTCAAGTCCCTAGGACTTATCCTATTACACCTACACCCAGACTGTGTAGCAGGGCAAAGCAGCCCCAGGCCAAACACACAGACACCTGTGACACAGGAGATGACAAACAAGGGGATGCAACAAGGAGAGGAAACTCTCAGCAAGAAGAATTACCAATGACATGACCTAGATGAGGCTCAAAGAACTCTGGCAGAAAAAGACCCTAACAGAAGGACTTATGCCAAGAACCGCAAAGATGGATGCCCGAGAATCGTACGGTTGGAATCCTCTACCTATCCTCACATTCTCCCAAGTCCTAATCTGTTATAAGGGATCGTTGCGGTGCACAGCTGTCAATACAGCTCAGAACAAGACTGTAAAAGGTGTCTGACTCAATAGTGCTAAAGAGAGATGCGATTCCGATGCATGTCCGAGCCTGCAAGTCAAAGGTTCAAGGGTACCAGCGTCGGGCCAAGGAACGCAAAGGAGCTGCTGAGGATGATGCCCAGCATTTCTGATAAGCCCCTCAAAGGGGTAAGGCAAAAGACATGTGACACAAGATGCCCACAATAGAGACACAGAACACACAATAGACAAGTGACACAACACGCACCAGGACTGCTCTGCCCTGCACACCTCAGCATTGTGATCAACAGCGAGACTTTGCCTTTATGTGGCCTAAGGGTCCCTCTCGTGGACATCCCCATCTCCAAAGCTAATTCAAAGATCCCTCCCACCAAGTCCTGACCCAGCACCCCACTCTCATCCCCCTCCCTGAGGTGTAGCCCTCGACTTAGCTCTCAGATATCCAGGGATGCAAATCCTCATCAGGTGCAAAACAAGGCCACCTCATCATCTGGGAAGTTCCTGCCCTCAGAGGGCTGTTCTCTCTCAGTCTACTACAATAAAGAAAACCAAACATCAGTGCCTGAACTCAGCAGCACATCAGCCAAAACCCAACAATTCCACTACTCACCGGCTCCTGAGAACGCCCCGGTCCTTGGCTCATACTCTGTGGCCGCACTCCGAGGCCGACGTCGCAGGGTATCCCTGGGTTAAGGGGAGACAAGGTGATGTGGCATTACTGAAACTTGAGGGGACCCTCGCTCCTCCCTCCCTCCCCGACTCGCCACAACTCCTCAGCCATTGCCAAAGGCTGCCCAGATGGCACCTTCAAACAGAAAAGGTACAGGCTTCATCGCAGAGCCCTGTAATACTTCTGGAAGGCTCACAGGGACAGGCAGCTCAAGGGTGATAAACTGGCTCCATCAGCTGGTCCATGAGGGGGTTCAGCCCCTGTAGGCATAATACAAGTGGGCCACCTAAAACACACAAATGGATGCTCAGACAATGCATGCTTTGAGCTGCCCCAGAATTTGGCACCCAAGCAATAACTGGTTGCATCCACTGGTCACTGCTTACCTCACTCACTTGACCTTGACTGCTGATATCCAGGTTTACTTCCTAAAAATAAAGACAAAGAACAGCCCTGCAACATAACCAAAATGAAACACCACCCCTGAAAAGCTGAATGATGACCAACCTTCCCAGGGGAGAAGGGGCAAAACAAAATGGAAAGGCACATGCCCATGTAGTGTCCAAAAGGGTTGCATTGCTGAGATAGGTTCCACCTGAAAGTGCTTGACTGTGACCTCTTTCTGCAAGGGTGTCTGTCACGTTGGAGTAGTGATTTCAATGCTGCAGACCACCTGTAAAACGCAAAAAAAAAAAATCAAAGGCTACTTATAGTTTCATCACTAATACAACAACTCCAGTAGCATCCAGTTCTGTGCTGGAATCAATACTCATCCAGCTCATGGTCCCCCCGGTGCCAATACCCTGCTGTGCCAAGTGCTTCGCATCTTCAAAATGAAAATCCCAACAGTGAGGTAAACATAGAGCCCAAAGTCAGGCCGTAGCTTGGACTTCAGGCACTGACCCACCTCGCTGCTGTGCTCCTCTGGTCTCCTCCATTCATATCAGGTTTACATGCTCTCCCTCTGCAAAAGAATTATTTGTCAAAGTTACCCAGACAGACAGGGAAAGCTTAGCCTTTCCCAAGTTCTCATTCCTCAAAGCAAACTGCCTAGGATCCCACAAGAGTGGGCCTTAGGACAAACTACTATGAAACTGCAAGACACCACTGCACCACTCCCACATCTCCACTGAACACCACACAGACTGGCCACAGTCACTCCATCCGAGGCGTGGCTCAGGTGGCTGAGCAAAGCAAAAGGCTCCCTGTAAAGTCTCCTTTCTTCTCCACCTAACCCCCCCCCCCCCCCCCCCCAAGACTACTCTACAGAGCAGAGCAATTCCAGGCTAGACACAAACTCAAACAACACATTATACTACAAGCAGAGGGACATGAGGATGATAAAAAAAGCTCTCGGCAAGAAGAACAATGGCAAGGACAGGGACGACGCCAAAAGAGACAACTGATGGTATGGCAATGGTGGATGAAAGAGGCTCTAAGGAGCAGAAGAAAAGACTGGAACAGTGACCTGTTCTAAGAACTGTCAGTCACAATGATCAAGATGGCTGTGAGAGACAAGGCCACATTTAGAATGATCCCATATCCTGACAATCTTACAAGCCCCAGGACATTACAGCTCATGGCTGGAAAGGATGGATGGCAGTACAGCCGGGAACAAGGCCTCAGAAGAGATGCGACTCAATGCTTTCAAGATGTGATTCCAAGATGTGGCCAAGCCCACTGGTAAAAGAACAAGTGATATTGGCATCCTACCGAGAAGTATGAAAGTTCAAGAAGCTAGAGATGATGGCCAATGCTTATGATGAGCCCCTTAAGGGTAAAAGGCAGAGAGATCTGATCCAAGGGAAGCCAAAGACACAGAACACACACCGGACAAGACAACACACACTGGAACTGCTCTGCGCTGCACACCCTACAGCTGCAGTCAAAAGTAGGGCTACTCCCTTTAGCTTACCTAAGAAGGCCCTTGGAGAGCATCCCTTTCCCCTACACTACTTTTTAAATCTCTCCCAGCAATTTCCAACCCACTATCCTGCTATCATCCCTTCTCCGGGCCCCAGCCCCCAACTTAGCTTTCAGATGACCGGTGATGTGAATCCACACTGGATGCAAAGGAGTCCACCTCAGCCATCTCCAAAGGCACTGGGATCACCAGGTTGGCCTCTTAGTCAGCTATGACAAAGAAAACCAAAATCAATGCACCAGTGTAGTGGCATACAAGCCAAATCCCAACAAGTCAGCTACTAACTGGGACCCTGCTCCCGCTCCCACTCATACTTGCAGTCTTTAACTTACCTATCAGAAGCCTCCATCTCCAATGTCATCTCTGACCCAGGGTAGCTCCCTCTTGCAGCACAATGAACCTGCTGAAAAATTTGGAGTGTAATACTGACACAATCTGGAATTTCAGGAAATTGCAGTGCTTCTAAGAAAAACAAGGCAAAGGAAAAAAAAAAATACAAAAAGCACCAAGCACCTTAACAACCTTGAACACTCGATCCAAAAATCACGAACTATGCACTCAATGCTATCTTCTTCACAGTGTCTTCAAAGCCTCTATTGCTTTAGATGCCAAAAGCACCTGCTGAAAGAAAGCTGAAAAAACCTGAATGACCCCCCCCTTCATGGAAATAAAAAGACACCCTCACCCAACTAACCCCACAGAAAGAATGAGCCTCTTTTTACCCAGGGCTGGGGTTAATATACCCCTGGCCGGGCCCGCCTCTTGTTCCCACAATGCCCGGGAAAAGGGAGGAGGCAATTTTACCAGAAGGGATAAAAGCACTGGGAGGAGCTGCAGCTGTTTGGCTGTTCTGCCTTAAATTCTAGGTGACTAAAGGGCTCTGTAGATGCCTTCTGTTTTACTACAGCTGCATCCACTGAAAGGGTAAAAAAGCTTCTTGTTTTGGCAGCGTAGACACATGAGTTGCATGATTCCTTGTTAAGTTCTGTAATTGTTCATTGGTGGCTATTGAGTCACAGGACTATGGAGGGTGGAGAAGAATAGTAATAATATACATGGTGTAACTCCTGTTGGGGTCTCTAATTAGGGATGTATTCATTATAAATAAAACTGAAAAAATAATGGGCTCTCTGGCAGCAGGAAGGTTTTGTGAGTGCTGGGCTCGCTCCCTTGTGAGAGATTAGGTGCCAGTACCCAGCTAGAAGTGCCCTGAAGTACAGATTGAAATTCTTAAAATGCTGAAAAAGGGGGAGCTTCCTTCAATTGAACCCCTTAAAATGAGAGACTAGGGAGTGTTTGTCTCTACTTAAATAGATGCCATAGCAATAAATGGGTTCTCTTCTCTGAGTCCCCTAAAATACTGGAAAAAGAGGGGTTTTCCTTACTTCAGGTCTCTCCAGTGATGGAAAAAGGGGGATTTCTCCCTCAATTCAAACCCTTATAAAGGAGGGACAACTGGGTTTTCCCTGCAATTTAAACCTTGGGATGATGAAAATGGGGGAGTTATGCTCAATTCCAATCAATAAAATAGCATTGTCAAGGTTTTCCCCTTCTATTTAAACTGGAGAATAATGGAAAATGGGGATTCCCTGTCAAGTGATACCCCTAAGAGCATGGAAAAGGCAGGGTTTTCTCCAACTGATGCCCTTAAAATTGCAGAGGAAGGGGATTCCCCCTCAATTTAAACACAGACAATTATGGAAAAGGAAGTTTTTTTCCCTCCGTTTAAATCCCTTTTCTCCTCATAACCCCCCTTTTTTGGGGGGGGGCACTGGGGAAGGGCTGCCAAGATGAAAGGGGAAAGTGGAATGTTTCCCTGGGACCCCACATGCTGCCCTGCCTGCTCAGGTGCTGCCCCTTGGCACGAGGGGTTTTCCCTGGGCATTTTCTGGGAGCAGTGCTCTGTGCCCAGGTGCCTCCGGCTGCTCCCCAGCTCCTGCCGGATGCTCCGACCATTGTCCCTGGAGGGACACTGGGGATGCCCCCATTGCCCCTCTGGACCAGCAGCTCCCTGCACAGCTGTGCCCGGGGAACCCTCGGAGAGCGGCCTCTGGCAGGAGCCGCCCCCTCCTCATCCTGGCCGCTCACACCTGGGGCTGCTGCGGGCTGTGGGGTCAGCGGCGTCGGGGGCGGGCGGGAGGCGCGTGGGCGCCGGCCAGCAGGCATCGGCGGGGACACCTCCGTGCCGCGCGCGCCGCGCCTCTCCCACGAGAGGTCCCCGCGCCCCGCGGTGCCGTGCCGGGCTCTCGTTCCCCCCCCCCCCGCGCCGCCGCCGCCCCCCGCTCCCTCCGGCCCGGGGAGCTGCAGGAAAACGCAAAAGCATCGAGGAAGAGCGGGCACCGGAGCTGCCCGAGCCATCGGCTTGCCCGAAGGGCGGCGGCTGCCCGCAGCCGGGAGCAGCCACCAAGGATGGAGCTGCTGTTTGCCGGGAGGTGGGAGCTGGGGGCAGCCGGAGCCGGAGGCAGGCTTTCCCCGGGAGGTGGGAGCTGGGGGCAGCCGGAGCCGGAGGCAGGCTTTCCCCGGGAGGTGGGAGCTGGGGGCAGCCGGAGCCGGAGGCAGGCTTTCCCCGGGAGGTGGGAGCTGGGGGCAGCCGGAGCCGGAGGCAGGCTTTCCCCGGGAGGTGGGAGCTGGGGGCAGCCGGAGCCGGAGGCAGGCTTTCCCCGGCAGGAGGGGCCGGGAGGATTTCAGCTCGCAGCGGCTCTCGGTGGGTGCTGGATGGAGCCCGGGCTGAGCCAGGTGGCCGGTGCGGGTGCTGTTCCTGTCCCCAGGCGCCGATGAAATGGCAGCTCGGAGCAGCCTCGTGTGTCTGTGTGGAAGCAGCTCCGATGCTGGCAGCCAAATCAAATCAAATTGCTGTCAGATTTGTATTAAATGTGGTGTTTAAATCTGGAACTGCTCAGCTCCCCAGGTGGGAAAGTGCTTGGAGTAGCCAAGCTGAGCCGTTGTTGAGAATTCCAAGCATTGTGTCTTTACTCTCCTTAATACAGCGTTTAAATAATTGATACTTGATGGAGACAGTATCAGGGGGATTTGTTAGAGGGGCAGGGATGTTTTTTCACCTTGCAGTGTGTTGGGATAGTCAAGACTCCTTATGTCAAAATTAATTGATCTTCCTTCTTTTCCTTTTTTTTCCTTTCTAGGTTGTGGCTGAGTGGGAAGAATATTTCGGATAAAGAAATGAAATGCACGAGGGAAGCTTCGTGTTCCCGTGGGGATGCTTTAGGCGCGTGCAGCTTCTGAGCTGCACCGAAACTTGAGGCTGCCACAGAAGCTTCCTGGTAAGCCTGAGTGGGTTTACTGCATGGGGGTTCCAGTCACTGCTGGACATACTCTGAAGTCCTGGGAAAACATGGAACAATAGCTCTGAGTGGAAAAAATATATGCTCAGCATTCTCTAGGGAAAATTATAGTTGGCCTGTAAGTGTACCCCCACATCTGCATTGGTTAAAAAGTCAGTCCCACACACTTTCCTGGCTGGTGTGAAGTTGTATAGTTCATCAGATCTGATCCAGTGTGTAAAGAAATGTTTACTGTGGACTTTCAGGAGATTATCAGCAGTCCTGGGGAGGCTGCTGAACTTGATCTCCCTGGATTGACAGAATGAATCCACATAGGATGCAGAGCAGGATGTGGTTTCTCAAACAGAATAGTGACATTCTCGAAGGAGGCTACAAGCAAAGGGAATCTTAATTTTAGTTATTGAACACAGAAACATTTATATCTGCTTATGCAACTCTTAGAAGGGAAGAAGAACATGGCCATTCTGTGCAGTCCTTTGTGGAAGTGTACTGGCTCAAATTGTCTTTCAAACAGCCAAGTGGCACCGGGTGTCACCTGGAAAAATTAAGTACTGGGGACACTTTACACTCATAAATGGCCTGACCTTGTGTACATGGAAATCAAGGGACTTCTGTAATGTTAGAATGGGTCTCAAATGATGGGTTTTTGCAGATTAGCAATCTATCCAATGAATGATATCATAAAATTTTGTCTAGCAAAACCTGCTGCCAACATTTAAAAATATCTACCAAATGCTATTCCTGTTAAAACAGTCTTGTTAAAATTGTCTGTTCCAAACAGAACAAGATTTTACTGTTCTTGGTGATGTCGTTTTCCTCCTCAGATTTCTGTGAAAGCATGTGTTTCACAAGGCATATCAAAGTTGTCTCATGGGCAAAAACATGTAAACATCAAGCGTGTCATTTTCTTGAAATCCCCTGTAAAATGGCTCGCCACGCTGCCTTTAACCATTCAGAAGCATAAGAGGAAAAAAGGAATTTGCAGGCACTCCAAGGCTGGGTCTGTGGGAGATCTGAGATGAGCCTGTGGCTCTGCAGTTACCCATCAAGAAGTCACCCAAATGTGCTTTTTATCTTGCAGTTTCCACGTTTGGGAGGCAACTACTGCATAAAGGATCTGGGTTCTGCTAATGAAAAATATATCACAAGGTCCGTGTGTGGCTGGGTTGGTTCCATAGTTCCAGCCATACCTGCTGTTGTGATACATAATCCCAGTTCATACTCCTGGGAAGAGTTTCCTGCAGCAGTGCAGGTGGGAAGTTTCTCTCTTGCACTGGCTCCACATTGAGCTCTTTCTTCTTAATGCAGCCAGTGCACTGAAGGAGAACAAGCTCGCTTCTTCCTTGCCTGGTTGTTCAGGGTGAATCATTAACCAAGCACTTGAGTGACAAACCAAAATTGTTTGTTGAGTGCCTTCTGCAGTCTGCACGGACAGTTTGCCTTCTGCAGGAGGTACGGTTTTCTTCTCTCACGGAATGAAAGCACCACAGACCCCCTCTGCTCGCCGCTGTGCTTTAACCAGACCTGAAGTATGTACATAATAATACATAGATCTATATCTATCTACGTACATATATGTACTGAAGTATATAATCTATCTATCTATAGAACTTCTTTATATGTATAGAAGTTCTGTGTTGCTCCTGCTTTATGCATGAGGAAAGGGCATACATATAATGAAGAAAGAAGTTAACTTTTCCTTGTACTCTTCCTTTGTAGCCTGTTGAGGCTTTTGGTGAGAGGAATTATATCTTTTTCCTAGCAGCACTTAATGAACTGAAATCATTCTCCAGGATGATGATGACATGCCAGTTCTCGGTATATGGATATGAGTCCTGAGATCCCACACACGGATACACAGAAGGACTGCATAATGTGCTGAAGATGGGGAGAAGGTATGCTTGGGTGAAAGGTGGGACTGTTTCTTCTAATGGCTGCTTACATCCAACAGCAAATACTGATTTCTCCCTTTTTAATGCAAGAGCATTTATCTGCCAGTGTTCAAACTGCATTTCCATGACATAAGAAGAGTTGTCTGGATAATTAACTAATACAGTTAAAACACATCAGTTTGAGCAGATGTTCTTGTCTGTGCTTTTAACGTGAATGGCCTTGATTTTGCAGCAAAGTCCGAGAGATGGCACCTGAATGCAAGGGTTTGGGTTTGTGAAGCTTTGCAGAATGATGGCCTATATTTATATTTCTTTCAGAAACTCCCCATAAGCTGCACACAAACCTCGTTTAGAGAGTTTTACTGAGACAGCAGATTCAAGCCTTCGTTATTAGGGGACGTCTGCAATGCCGTTGTCTGCTTGACATTAATTCTTCCAGCTGTGCATCGATGTATTGTAATGGCCCTGGGTTTTTTGGTCGCAGTTTGTTTCCTGCAGTGCCCTCGTGCCTGCGCAGCACTCGTGATGCTGACGTTGACCCTGGGCTGTGTGGCAGATGGGGCTGTCCCGTATCCGAAAGTTACGGGAATGTATGTAGGCGTCAGATGGAATGCTGGTCTCTCCGCTCACCCTTGGCTCTGTAATTTCGTCATCCAGCCATGGAGGACCTGTGCAGCCGTAACTGGCCAAGGCAGTGGGTGAGCACAAGCTGCAGCTCTGCAGGAGATCAGGGACCTCTTGCCCACAGCAGAAACAGCAAGTAACTGCAGTTCTCAGAACTCGTTACTGTGCCCTTAACTGCAGTATTTCCCTGCTCTGTAATCTGGCCAAAGGTAGGTAGGTTTTGATAGGGATAGACACATTTCTACCACAAAGGTCACCTCTCTGCCAGATTCCAAAATTTCCCTTCCGAAGCTAGAGATCCTCATATAAAAGGTTGCCTGAATTTAGGTAGCGTGTGCCAAGCAGTATATTTTTCCTTTAATAATATTCCTGGAAATAGCGGAACTGTTTTGGCTAAAGCAGATGCTGAACTGTTCAGAATGAAATTCTCAGAGCTGAAATCTGGCGAAGCAGAGTAAGGTGCCCTTTTGTTAACCCTGGGGAAGGCTGAGCACCGTGGCAGCAGGGAGGGGAGGTGGCACTGCTGGTCGGCAAACCAAGGAAACCAAGGAGCGCTGCTTTTAGCAAACTGCCAGCTTGAAGCCAGTGAGGAACATCCTTGGGCTCCTGCACTCTGTGTTTTTATGTTCACCTTAAATAATGAACAGAGAAACCCAGAGGCACCAGTGCTACTTCCAGCTGCCTTGAACTGCTTAAATAGGTAGTTTTAATCACCCAGGCTTCGTTCTCTCCACCTGTATTGCTCCTGGGCTTAAGGCTGGATGTATCTATGGAATCTCTAGTTATGTATTGGAGTTTGGCCTGAAGTAATTTGTGTTGCCGACTTGGTACTCTTTCCCCACCCTGGAAGTCTATCTGCAGAACCCCTCTGTGCCAGGCAAGAGAGTCTCCCATAGATGTTTCACTATACAGTTACATCTTTTGGGTTAGAGCCTTACAGGGCTATCATGTGAATGAGGACAAAGCTCTGTTTTTCTTCTTTGCTTTCTGCCCTGTCTTCTTTCTCTGTATTTTAGGACCCAAGTAACAGGGACATAAAGCTCCTGTTCTGCTTCCTGGTTGTGTCACTGAAACTGCAGGAAAAACAAAAAGCCCTCCAACAACATTTTTAATGTTAGAGAGTCAAGGCACTACTTTCTTCTCTGGCCAGGATGTACCACAGAAATCATCTCATCCGCACATAGCCCGGGTGTGCAGAGAGAATCATTCCATGACACATGATCTTTACTAGAATTTTCAGATCTTTTTTGCAGTCAAAACTCATAGAAACTAATTGGGTCAGTGTTCATTGGTCTCAAGTTGTGTAGTTCCTAGTATCTGCTCTCCTATTAGATCCGGATTTCTTCGCTTCTGATGTTAATTAGATCTTCATTGCTTGAATTTCTTATCAGTCTTTGCTGGAGGCAGAGTCTGGGGTAGATGTTCCTAGATGGCCACTGAGGTTCTGTTGGTTCTGTTGATGTTCCATCGATGGCTTTATCTTGTTGGGGCTACTCCCAGTCTGTTGAAATGCTAAGCCCATCAGGCCTCACCTAGAGAAACAATGCCCTGGAAAGAAGCTTCAGTTCCCTTCCCCTGGGGCAAAGATGAGCAAACCTGGCTAAAGTAATAGATAAAAGATTTTTAAACTGGTATGTTTTCCAACAGTTGTATATAATGCTTTATTACATAAACGGGCTGGGAAAAGCTCTGGTACCCCTGACCAAGCTGGTTTTGTCTCAGACAGTGCTGTTATTTTGGGGCTAGACATGAAGCTGCTGTCTCTGGACTTGAAAATGAATATAGGAATGACTGAACAAACAAACGTGGTACACTCTTAAAAAATTGTGTGCCCATTGACCAAGCTGGATTACCATGCTCTTTCCAAATTCTTGCCGTGCAAGTTCTTCCATGCCCTCACTTGCAACTCAAACTTTTTTTTGTTTTGTTTTGTTTTAAATGATACTGGTACCAGAGCACGGGCACAGCACTTCTATGAGCTGCAGAGCTATGAATATCTCTTTTTATGGATACAGTGTGTGCATGCTGTGGCTTTGGGCACAGGGTATGTCAGTGCTAGTGCGAGACTGATAATAGCCTCTAAAGATCATTTGAGAAGTTGCTTACCTTTCCCCAGGGAACAGGACACGTCTTTGTATTTCCACCTTCAGATACACAACCCACTTGTGGGCTTGACTGCATAGCAAATAGTGTGAGAGTCATCCTTGCTTATGTGGATTTTTTTTTTCCCCCCTCTCCTTTATGTTTTGCTTTGCCCTCTCGTTTGCTTTCTGCCTGTTTTCTCTGAGGCTAGTGATTTCTTGGCAAGTTATTGTTCATAATCAAAGAAAGGTAGTGGGCAAGCAGCAACTGCTGTCTCAGGTAGCCCAAGCTGACCCTGCCACTGCTTTGGCAGGAGAAAGAAGCTTCTTTGGGAGGAGCACAGCTGTCCTGGGCTTTGTGCACACAAGGGCTGCTCAGAGCAGCCCCTTGACCCCATGCTGGCTCTGTGAGCTCTGCCACTGACTGGTAACAGTGATGGCAGTTTGTGTTGAGGCTTTGTTCTCTGCTCCCCAGAGAGAAACATTCAACTGCAGAGTGACTAAGTGGCTTTTCAAAGGCTACATGATGATTCAGTGAATGAACAACAACCCCCAGCAGCTCCAGGCCCCCTTCTCTCTGCAGAACAATGCCTTTCTCCCTGTATGAAGATGCGCACGTAGGATAGGTTGCATACAGAGTTATGTATTTCAAAAGAAATTTGAATATTAATCTTTATATTGTAGTGATGCCACTGTCCTCTAGGCTCTGTAAATAGCAGCACCACAGCAATGTGAATGATTCCTTTTATGCAAAACCCTGGCCAGTGAAATAGCTTGTCAATACGAAATAAAATTGCTGCACAAAGGTTTGACAGCTACCTTCATTATATATGTCAATCAAAAGATCCTAAAAGCTTTATTGTCCCTGTACAGAGTCTGAACAATATGCTAGCCCAATATGCCTCAAAGCTATGTTCCCTCTACTCCTTTCATTTAAAAAATAGCCACCAATAACTTTTGACAAACAGTCTGAGAAAACTGCATGAGCAGCAAGGAAATCTTAGATTTTCTTGGGGATCTGTGGGCTGGAGCCTTCCACTCACTGGGCTCTGTCACATGTCACGGTAGATGAGATCTGGTCAGAAACACGGAGCCCTAAAATTACTCTACAAAACCCAGGCTGGCTGGGGTCGTGGGGAGGGCATGGGGAATTAGGGAGGAAAACTTATGCTGAATATGAACTACTTAAATAATTTTGGGTTAAGGCTTTTTGTTGCTTTCCCAGGTATGGGACATTCAAGCTCCTCTGTCGCAGGTCTCCCCCAGGTTAGGCTGGGCCTGTCTTGATGAGCTCTTGCTCTCATCAGAGCCCACCCTACAGCTTGGGAGTGTGAGGCGTGCGTATTTCGGCTGGATCCCCTTTTTCCATGGCGCTCGGTCCTGCGAAGCCCAGCTGTCACTTAGGGCTCGAGGTGCTGTAAGCGGGGCCGGGGTCGGGCGGGAGCGGGGCTGTGTCCCGGGAGGCGGGTCCGGCGGCCGGTGCTCCCGCACGGGCGGTGGGGCCCAGGCCGGGCCCTGCCGGGAGCGAGGGCCCGGCAGCCGCAGCGCTGCGAGCCCAGCGCGGCCCCGCGGCCGCGAGAGGGAGCGGCCGGCGCGCCCCGCTCCTGCCCGGCCCTCACACAGGCCGCTGGAGCCTCCCCGGGAGGGACGGACCCCGCGCCTTCGCTCGGCCCTGCTGAGGCCGCATCTGGAGTGCTGTGTGCAGTTCTGGGCTCCTCAGGACAGGAGAGACATGGAGCCTCTGGAGAGGGTCTGGCTTAGAGTGACAAAGATGATTAAGGAGAATCTCATGTGTGAGGAAAGGCAGAGGGTGCTGGCCCTGGTCAGCCTCGAGAAGAGACGACAGAGAGGGAACCTCATCAAAGTCTATCAGTATCTGAAGGGAGAGTGCCAAGAGGATGGAGCCAGGCTCTGGTTGGGTTTTGCCCAACGATAGTACAAAAGGCAGCAGGCAGAAACTGATGTACACGAGCAAGAACTTTACTGTGTGGATGCCCAAGCACTGGAACAGATTGCCTAGAGAAGTTGTGGAGTCTCCCTCTTTGGAGGTATTCAGAAGGTATCTGGACACAATCCTCAATAAGCTGCTTTGGGGGACCCTTGCATGTCTGGGAACTAGGTGACCTCCAGTGGTCCCTTTCCAATCTTTAACCATTCTGTGAAAGTGTGACATTGTAATCTTGTGCCATGACAGAGCAGACTAAATCTGGTTTATGAGGGTGTCATAACTTCTTTGTTCTGGGCTGTAGCTTAAGTTAAGTTTCACAATTCAAAATATCTTGGAGGTTGGTTGTTTCCTCTAAGCCCTCAGCTTGGTTCTTAGCATGTGCTGGTGCGTGGCTTTGCTCTCAGACCTGGTCATGGGCAGTGCAGCAGCAGTACCTCAGGAGGTTACTTCCTGCATGCGTATCTGCCTGTGCCTTTCTGACAGCTGCTTTTGGGATGAGCTGCTGCTCTTGGCCTGTGCTAAAGGGCTGACCTAAAAGTGTAAAGAATAGCCTTGCTCTTGTGTTGGGGAGCGAACCATGGGGATGCTCTGTGAGGATGCATGCAGAGGAGATATTGCAACAGGACTGCTGATCACGCCAACTAGTGCTGGTGAAGAAACTGGTAAAATGGAAACTTTTAAAGAATTGAGGTGTTAATTCATGTGCTGAGAAAGCTGTGCTGCCCACTTACCATCTGAAAAACTGTGTGATGTTTCCCTGAGGTGCACTGCTTGCTGCTGCATCATGGCTGTGTCTTTGATCACAGGCAAAATTAAGCATGCTTTTGTAATCAGTAGACTCCACAAGTAGTTTCAAGATACATGGGAGTATATGGGAGTAAAAAGACATAGACTGACACTTCTCACAGTGTTGAAGTTTACATGGTGTGGTGTGTTCTCTCCCCATGCAGCATTGCCCTCCTGTACAGAGCCCTTTTATTCATGTTTTAAAGAATTACCACTGTTGTGGCAATGGCATAGAAGTTGTTTCGGTGCAATTTGTGGCGAGCACCAAATAATTGTGCAACAGAATGTCTGTTATCTGTGACAACAGCTGCCTTTCATAACTACCTTTGATTTCAGGTGTGCAAGACTGGACTAAGCTGAACGTAGGTGGTGCTGACAGGATGCAAAAGGCTTTCTGTAAGCAGAGTGGGCTGTGCTTTTCTCGCTAGTCCACCTCTGGCCAAGGACGTACTTTGTAGTGTGTGGGTGCAATGGTCAGGACACTGCAAACACTTTTGCTCCTGTGGTAAGGCTAGGAGCTTGGTGTTGTACATGGAAAAAAAAGCCTACACAAGTCTGAAGCTTCTGCTGTGAGCACCACTGCTTCATCTTGTTATTCTGGCCCTAAAGGAAACCCTCCTGAAGGAATGCTGTACCCAGCCCCTCTGTTTCTGTGAACAGGAGGTAGCGGTGGCTTCCCAGGGGGAATAAACCAGGCTTTGGTGCTTGCCTGTCTTACTTCTCTGCCTTGTGGGAAAATGTTATGAATCCCTCTGTTTGGGTGATTGCTCACGCTTCTGCACCCTCAGACTTCATCTGTCAACTTTTAGCAGTTTATTATGCACTGATGCTGGGATGGCTCTTGCCAGCTAGGAACTGTTTTCCAGTGTCACTCCCTTGTAGTGGGCATGTGGAACTGCTGTGGCATTTTCTCGATGTTTAATGTGACCTAATTGTGTACTTCCACTGTCTGGGAGGATCAGCTCTCCTGGTGTGACAGTTGCCATAAAATCAGCGGTGCGTCTCCGGCATTTGCAGCTGGGTGCAAGGCACAAGTTCCTTGATTTTGCTGCATCAGCCCAGTGAAACATTGCGGGGCTGTGTGTGCAGCCAACTGCCTTTTGTTACGCCTGGTAACAGCTTGGCAATGTTAAAAAAAATGTAACCTCCAGCTGTTTAATTTGCTCTAGGGAAATAAAAAGGCTTCCTAATAATCTTCATATTTACTTGGCACGTTTGGTTTGAAAGCAGATGGGTTGATTTACGAGATAAATGACAAAGCAAGAGAAGAAGAAGTGTGTCAGTGGCTTTACCATTAGAGAGGAAGGCATTTCTGATATGTGGTTAATCACGATGAACCGTTCTAGGTTTTGGGGTTTTTTTGCAAGTCAGCTTCTTGGACCTTCTGCCCACCAGCTTGCTCAGCCAACTAATTCCCTCAGTGCCCATTGTCACCTCTCCCTATGACCTACAGGTAGGGGAAGGTGCAGAGCTGTAATGAAGGAGAGGGGCTGAGGTGGCCATTCCTTCTCAGTTGTGCCTTCTTTGCCCACTCCAAACTTGTGCAGGAGCCTCCCCGTTGCAGCACTCACCCCCTCCCTGTGGCCAGACCAGTAAGTGCCTATGTCCTTTTGGATGGGCTGGGAAAGGGTCCTTCCTGAGGCACTGCTGCTTGAGGCACTGAGCAGAGCTAGGTTCTCCAGGCAGGCTGGTGCTGAGGCTGTGCCCTCCCTGCCAGAGCCATGCACCCCTCTGCCCTGGCAGGCAGCTGGCAAGTTGTGAAATATGGTTCAGCACTTTTTTTTTTTTTTAATTAAATTGTGCAGCTGTCTTGGAAAGGATTAGAAATCAGTTCTGGAAAAGACTACAGTAGATTTTAGTGAAGAATTCTGCTGTGTCCTTAATTATTTATAAGCATCAGGATATAAGGACACCATGTTAACCCTTCAGCAGCGAGGAAGATTACAAATAATCTAATAAATGACATATGCAAATCTTCAGATGGAGTAGGTTTAGTTGCAAGTTCTGAGACTTAGAAGTGAGGAAATATCAGAAATAAGGTTTCTGCTTATTGTTTTGTATGTCAGATAGCGTGTTTGGTGAGGCAACTGGATGTCACAGATTTGCTTACCACCCCTGCCCTGGTTGCTCTCACCACCTTTCACTAGCGGGTTTTGCTCAGGGGATGAATCAGGGGCAGGTTCATGCCCACAAGGCTCCTGCTCTATGGCCCCAGGGCCAGGCAAGGCTGCAGGAGCACTGTGGAGGGGTTACTGGTTTTGGCAGCTGAATGGTGTCAGGAAAAGCAGCTTCCCTCCCTGCCACGTGTTTCCAGAGGGCTGCTGAATAAGTCAGGGAAGCCAAAGCAAGGCTCCTTTCTGGGCTCAGAAACCTCTGTGCTAGAAGAACCCGTCCCTGCCAGCTAGGGCCCCCCTTGTCCTGCCCATGGTGTGGGTAAGTCACAGGCTCCTCTTCTCTGTGCTGGGATGAACTGCCATGGGAATGCCATTGCCAGCAGCCTGGTGTGCTGGAAAAAGGGAGAAGGGAAGAGGGAATGTGGTGCCAGAGCTGCGTGCCATCGGGTTGTGTTTCCCTCTGAGGACAGAGGGTGTCTGGGCCGAGGTGAGATTGCTGGGAGTGCTTGGATGAGCTGTGCAGGAGACAGGGAGCTCGGGATTGCAGCTGCTGCTGGAACCATTGCCTTAGGTCTGCTTAGTCAGTGTCTGTGTGAAGTGGGACTTGTGCTGGAGAGGTGCTGTCGGGAACAAAGGACGGAGTAAATCCTCTCCGGGGATGCGCAGGGAGGGACTGAGTTTCAGGGAAGGAGAGTATTTCTAAGCCGTATCAATATTTCCCTGAACCTGGGGCTGGAGCAGTGAGGGGGGTGCTTGGGTTTGGCCTGGGCCTGTCAGGAAGAGCCATAAACGAGCCAGCCGAGGCCCTGAACCCTCCCTGGATGTTTGAAACGCTTCCACAGAAAGCCAAGGCAGTCATGATTGCAGAGGACAAATTGTAGGCGACTGCTGACGATCCGTGGGGAATTTCCTGTGGAATTACCAGTCAGAGAGTGCATGCAAGCAGAGCACATCTTTTGGCTTTTTCCGGTCTGTCACCTCCTGTCTGGCTCTAGAGAGTTTTGTGCGCTCCCGTTCAGGAGGCAGCGTGTTTTCAGCTGGAAATTTGGGGTGGTTTTGTTTCCTCAGGGTCTGGGGTCTTTCCTGAGAGAATCAGCCCTCCCATAAATCCCCCGGGTTGTTCTACACAGCTGCTTTGGCCGTGGCTCAGAGAGAGAGAAGGGAAATGACTTTTTAGGGCGTTGAAATTTCTCCAGGCAGGAGTGGGAGGTCGTCTTGCCCCTCCCCAGAGCCCTGCAGGCGCATGGGAGTAGCTCAGTGCCGGCGCAGCTCTCTGAGCAATAACAACGCTTGGGAGGTTCGGGTGTTGATAACAGCTCTCCTGTCTCCTGGGGCCCAAGGTTCGGTCTCACGGTCCCGGACCGGTGAGGGAGAGAAGGAACTTGTGCTATTCCTGGAAAAGCTTCTGTTATTCCTTGTGCAGCCTTTTAATTCTGTGTTCTGATGGACTGTCCGCTGTTTTTCTAACAGGACTTGTCAGAGATTCAGATTTAGGAATTGAATTTGGGTCCGTTCACTTCAGGATCTTGCCAAGCCTGAAGGCCTGGGGCGATGACTGCTCTCAGCGAGGGCTCTTTATGAATCCTCTGTCAGATTTCCCTCAGTGCTGGGCAGGAAAGGCGAGGGTTTGGATCAGGAATTCTGCAAGGGGGCCCTGTGTGACCATTGGCTTCTTGTGTGTGTGTGTGTGCATCAGTGAGCCAAAATCAAGAGCAAAGGCTGGTTTGGTTTTACTAACTTAGAGTAACTTTTAAAAAAAGTAATCAACTTTTTCTTCTTTTTTTAATTTAGGTGCTGGAATTGCCTGTCTGGACGTGTGCTGAGCTCTCGCTGCTGTGGACTGTGCAGCCTTAATTGCTGCAGGTTCCTGTTCTTCTCACCAGCTCAAAGTACACGTGGGGTTTTTTCCCCTTCTATATAGAGCTGTTGAGTTTGGTGATTTTCCTGAATTGAGGATATTGAAGGTCGAGAAGGAAGATTTGTGTCTTTTTGTGCTTTTCTGTTGTTATTTTTAGCACCTGCTCACCATCTGGACATGGTTGGAATACTGGAAACATAAAAGTTTTTAGGTTCAGTGCTTATTTATGCAAACCCAGGTTGTTTTTTTTTTTTTTTTTGAAAGGTCTCCATTTGTCTGGGTACTGTTCCTGGTAGTTTGATGTAGAAAAGGTCACGTGAACAGCAGGGAGCAGTGAGCACTTGGAAGGGGGGGGGTGCAGGTATTTCATCCAGGGTGGGGCAGTGAATGTGGCCTAGGAACAGCTCTCTGGTCAAGTGAGCAGCAGAGGAACTGAAGGATGCTCTTCCCCAGCAGAGCTGCTGCTTTGTGCTCTGGGGCAGCGCTGCCGCTGCTGGGCTTCCTCGGGGAAAACAGCTCCTTTGGGATGTGCTTTGCTGCAAAGCTTTCCCTGAGCTGGGTGTCTGCAAGAGGCGTCAGGATACCAGTGTCAGGAGTTTTTCATGGTTTCCAGGCTGTTGTACACAGCACGTTCCGGGCAATTTGCGAGCGTGAGGCAGAGCAAAATGGGTGCAATTGGACTCTGCAAATGCAGTTCAGGCAGACGTTGATCTTTTAACTTTTCCATGGCAGGTGCGAATTCTTGGGCATTTGTGAGTCTGCCTTGACGTGCAGGGATTGAAGGGTTTAGGTGTGGAATTGTTTGGCCAGCTTGCTCCAAGGCATCGTGTACTTCTGGAAGTGCCACACACCTCGCAGGACCGAGGAGCTGCTGGCTGGGTGCTGGTTCTGCTCTGCCCTGGGAACTGGGAGCCCCTGGGAGGGCTGGGGGTGACACCTGGAGATGGGCTGGGGAAGCCTGGAATTGTATCTTAGCACTTTTCTATGCAGCTCTATGGACCGGTGTGTGCTGAACGAAGCGGCTCTTCAGCACAATAAATTCAGCAGTTTGGAAAAACCATGGAATATCTCCGAGTTAATGATGGGAGAGGGTTGGGGCTGCTCCCTGATAACGTGCAGGGCTCGGGGGTGCAAAACGAAGATGGGGAGAGGAGTGGGGGCTGCTCCTCGTTGTCGGGGCGCCGCGGGCGCTGCGCAGCCTTCCCCTTTTACTTCCCAATTCCTCATTTTGTGCCTCCTTTTCCCTTGGGGATGTGCCCAGGCCGCATTCCAGCGGCCGCCGTGGGACAGCGCCTGCGGGCGGCGGGGTTTCCCGCGTGATTGACGGGCCCAGCGGCCAATGGGAAGGCGGGGCGGGCCGAGGGCTGGCCAATGGGGAGGCGGCTCGGGGCTGCGCGTGGCCAGTTGGAATCGGCGGGAGCGGTTGGGGCGGGCGGGCACGGACGGGCCCGGGCGGTGAGCGAGGAGCGGGAGAGCGGGATGGGGAACGGGACGGGGAACGGGATGGGGAACGGGACGGGGAACGGGATGGGGGAGCGGGGGAACGGGATGGGGGAGTGGGGGAACGGGATGGAGAGCGGGGGATGGGATGGGGAACTGGGGAACGGGATGGGGAGCGGCATCATATTTATTTTTATTTTTGGGTTTAATATTATTTTTATGTCTAATTTTTCCCTTCCCTTCCCTTTCCTTTCCCTTTCTCTCTTCCACCTTTCTTTCCCTTTCCCTTTCCCTTCACACTCCCTTTCTCTTTCTCTTTTCCGTCTCTTTCTTTCCCTGATTCCTGAATTTTTTTTGCCCCAGAATCCACAGCCCAAGCCACGTGCACACACTGCAGATGTGAAGTGTATTTTTACTGCCAGCAAGCACCTGGGAATAAAAAAACCTCAGCCCCAAAGCTTGATGTCTAAACAGCAACACAGAAGTTCTAAACCAGCTGTCTGGATTTGAAAAGACATATGTCTTTGGAAGTGAACATAGAGTTCAACCTGATGTAGTGATCGACTTAGGTTCAGCTTAAAAAAGGCCCTACCGACATTTTATTGTATCTAATCCCTGCTTTCCCCTGCGTTTTAGTTCTTGCCTCTCGGCCCACTCTGTTTCACGGGGCTGTACATGGTAAAACACTTCCCTGTGTGCTTTCTGGGTTTGAGCTGCCCTGCCCCGGCACGTAGGGTCACGGTTAAGTAGAAGAGTTATAAAACTTAGTGGTTCATCTCTTTTTCATGGGTTTTTGGGCAGAAGACTTACGGGCCCGGTGTGGGAATAACTCCCAGCCCTCGGCGTCTCGTTGACCGCCTCCCGTTGTCTCGCAGGTCCCCGAGGCGGCTCCGGATCTCCGCGGTCACCGACGCTGCCGATTTTCCCGGCGCGCGCCGTTCGACGTCGAGGAGCGGCATCCAGAAGCTGTGTCGGAGCATCTCCATGGCTGGGATGTTTGGAGTAAGGGCTGCAGTCAGGGTGTAAGCTGAAGGGTGTGTGACTGTGTGTGTGTGTGCCTGTGTCTGTCTGCCTGCGAGAAGAGTGCGGGTGTGGAATGGTCCTAACCTTGTGTGTGTGAGTTTTGCCTTTCAGGCTTTTCAGCTGCTTTTTAAACTCAGAGTAAAAACAACCCAGCTGCGCTGTCTGGGGATGTTTTCCCTCCCGGCTGGGTTTGTTTATCTGGGACCCGGCCGGTCTGTGAGGTGCCGTTCATCGCCAGGGTTTGGGTGCCGACCGTGCCGGGGATTTGTCAGGCGGGATGATTTTGGGGCTCCCGGGAACCGCGTTCCCATGGGGTGCTCTCGAGACGAGAGCGAGGGTGGGTTTGTGTGTCAGCTGAAGGAGGTGTGTGGTGGATGAGTGTTTTCTTCTCCCTGTGCTGCTGTTGTTTTGGGTTTCCTGAAACAATAAAATGTAATGAATTTTCCAGAAATAGAACAATTGTTCCATTGTACTGATAGGGGGTTGGCTTGTGTTGCTCTGTGTTGGTGTTTGCTGCTGCACTTGCACATATTGCTCTGTATGTCAATTGGACTTTGACCAGTGTGCATATGGATTGTATTTGTGCTTGTGTATGTTGTTATTTCCACTTGCTTTGCTGAAGTGTAAATAAAAAACCCTCGTTCAATCAAGTTGAATAAACCCTAATAAAGATACCCCCCCTCCCCCCTTTTGGTTGCTCTCTTCCTTTGGTGTGGTTTAGTAATTTTTTCGCCGTATTTCTTGCTTTGCTGCTCTGCTTTGCTTTACTTTTCAGTCTATTCCTCCCTTGACTTTTTCTAACTCTTTATCTTTTTCTCACTGTTTAACTGTTTCTGGATGTCTCTGTCACTCTATTTCTCAGTTTCTCTTTTTCTCTTCAACACTAATTCTCTTTTAAACTCGATTTCTTTTTCTCTCAAACCCTATTCTGTTTCTCTATTCCTTTTTCTCTCTATTTTTCTTTCTCTTTCTTTGTGACTCTGACTTTCTTTCTCTCTGACTTTCTTTCTTTTCTCTGACTTTCTCTCTCCGACTTTGACTTTCTCTCTCTGACTTTGACTTTCTTTCTCTCTCTCTCTCTGACTTTGACTTTCAAACGACCTTTCTCACCTTCCCTCCTTTGTTCATTTTTACCTTTCTACCTTTGTTTGTTTCTGTAGCAGCTTGGAAAAAAACAGAGACCACTCTTTCTTCAGGCATGATCTGCCCCAGTCTTTGGTTAACAGAGCACAGAGGTGTTCAGTGCCATCGTGAGTCTTTAGGGCTGTGGCTCCTGCAGAGGTCCTTGGTGCTCTGATGGACGTGCTCCAAGCGTCCATCCTGGACTCCTGTATCGGGGGCGAGAAGGAAAGCATGTTTTTCCGTGTCACAATTGTGACTTCTGCTACTGTGCGCGTAGTAGCCTTTCGCTGTGCGCTACCCTCACCTGCCAGGTCGTTTGCACCGCGCTGACCTGCGTTGTTTCAAACGTTCGTCTTGCGCATTGCTGCACTCCTCCCGAACCCAAGCACGGGCTGGGCTCTTCTCCTTCTCGCTAACACCGCAAGTAAGAACACCGCACCCGTGCATGTGAACTCAGCAGCGCCGTGCACGTGCAGTTAAAAAGCAGTAATAAAACTCCTCAAACCTAAAAAAACCCCAGCAAAAATACCTGCACATAAGCGGCAGAACTCAAAAAAGCAAAGGAATGAGCAACGACTTGGAGAGCGGCACACGCGCAGTAAATTGAGAAGCCGTGCCCGTGCAGTAACGCGGAAAACCGCACTGGTGCAACGACAGAAAGCGACGTGCGCGCAGGGAAGCGGGAGAGCTGCGTGGTGCTGCTCGCTGCTTCCACCTGCTGGTGCACAGGAGGCACTACAGCCACCCCGGGGAGCAGCTGCAGGCGCGCATTGGCCCAACGATGCCGGCTGAAGAAAGCTGCGCGTGTGCAGGGAGCGGCCGCAGCTACCCACGCGCAGCGCCGCGGGAAGGCCGTGCGGGCGCGGCGGCTTTTTACGCTCGGTGCTGCCGCTCAGGGGGTAACATCCCGTACCGCAGGCCACGACCTCACGATTTCCGTGGGTGCCGCCGCCTCATGCTTGTCCCGGCCGTGTGGGGCTTCAGTGGCCAGAGCGCAAATCGCGGAGCGGTGGCGCTGCTGGGGCCAGGCATTCGCGGTCCTGTTGCTCGGATGGTGGGCACGTTCTGTAGGGGATAAAACGAACGTTTTGGGGGTAAAATGTGAGTTAATTTGTATGGGAGAAAATGAACGTTTTGAGGTAAAATCGGGGCAATTAGTAGGTGACATTTTGGGATGAAAATTGAGGTTCTTATCGGTAGGGGACAGACAGAGACAATTTGAGGGAAAAGACCTGAGCTAATCTGTGAGGGACAGAATGAACGTTTTGAAGGTACATACGAGGAAAACTACAGGGGACAGAGTGAAAATTTTAGTTTCAATATAAGAAGGGCAGCGCGCCCGCGCATGCGCAGTAGCCACCGCGCCCGCGCATGCGCAGTAGGCAGCGCGCCCGCGCATGCGCAGTAGCCCGCGCGTCCGCGCATGCGCAGTAGCCCGCGCGCCCGCGCATGCGCAGTAGCCCGCGCGCCCGCGCATGCGCAGTAGCAACCGCGCCCGCGCATGCGCAGTAGCAACCGCGCCCGCGCATGCGCAGTAGGCAGCGCGCCCGCGCATGCGCAGTAGCAACCGCGCCCGCGCATGCGCAGTAGCCCGCGCGCCCGCGCATGCGCAGTAGCCCGCGCGCCCGCGCATGCGCAGTAGCCCGCGCGCCCGCGCATGCGCAGTAGCAACCGCGCCCGCGCATGCGCAGTAGCAACCGCGCCCGCGCATGCGCAGTAGCAACCGCGCCCGCGCATGCGCAGTAGCCCGCGCGCCCGCGCATGCGCAGTAGCCCGCGCGCCCGCGCATGCGCAGTAGCCCGCGCGCCCGCGCATGCGCAGTAGCCCGCGCGCCCGCGCATGCGCAGTAGCAACCGCGCCCGCGCATGCGCAGTAGCAACCGCGCCCGCGCATGCGCAGTAGCAACCGCGCCCGCGCATGCGCAGTAGCAACCGCGCCCGCGCATGCGCAGTAGCCCGCGCGCCCGCGCATGCGCAGTAGCCCGCGCGCCCGCGCATGCGCAGTAGCCCGCGCGCCCGCGCATGCGCAGTAGCAACCGCGCCCGCGCATGCGCAGTAGCAACCGCGCCCGCGCATGCGCAGTAGCAACCGCGCCCGCGCATGCGCAGTAGCCCGCGCGCCCGCGCATGCGCAGTAGCCCGCGCGCCCGCGCATGCGCAGTAGCAACCGCGCCCGCGCATGCGCAGTAGCCCGCGCGCCCGCGCATGCGCAGTAGCCCGCGCGCCCGCGCATGCGCAGTAGCCCGCGCGCCCGCGCATGCGCAGTAGCCCGCGCGCCCGCGCATGCGCAGTAGCAACCGCGCCCGCGCATGCGCAGTAGCAACCGCGCCCGCGCATGCGCAGTAGCAACCGCGCCCGCGCATGCGCAGTAGCCCGCGGGCCCGCGCATGCGCAGTAGCAACCGCGCCCGCGCATGCGCAGTAGCCCGCGCGCCCGCGCATGCGCAGTAGCCCGCGCGCCCGCGCATGCGCAGTAGCAACCGCGCCCGCGCATGCGCAGTAGCCCGCGCGCCCGCGCATGCGCAGTAGCCCGCGCGCCCGCGCATGCGCAGTAGCCCGCGCGCCCGCGCATGCGCAGTAGCCCGCGCGCCCGCGCATGCGCAGTAGCAACCGCGCCCGCGCATGCGCAGTAGCAACCGCGCCCGCGCATGCGCAGTAGCAACCGCGCCCGCGCATGCGCAGTAGCCCGCGCGCCCGCGCATGCGCAGTAGCCCGCGCGCCCGCGCATGCGCAGTAGCAACCGCGCCCGCGCATGCGCAGTAGCCCGCGCGCCCGCGCATGCGCAGTAGCAACCGCGCCCGCGCATGCGCAGTAGCTCGCGCGCCCGCGCATGCGCAGTAGCAACCGCGCCCGCGCATGCGCAGTAGCCCGCGCGCCCGCGCATGCGCAGTAGCAACCGCGCCCGCGCATGCGCAGTAGCCCGCGCGCCCGCGCATGCGCAGTAGCAACCGCGCCCGCGCATGCGCAGTAGCAACCGCGCCCGCGCATGCGCAGTAGCCCGCGCGCCCGCGCATGCGCAGTAGCAACCGCGCCCGCGCATGCGCAGTAGCAACCGCGCCCGCGCATGCGCAGTAGCAACCGCGCCCGCGCATGCGCAGTAGCCCGCGCGCCCGCGCATGCGCAGTAGCAACCGCGCCCGCGCATGATGCGCAGAGGTTTCTTTCGGACCTGGGCTGCATTTCCATCCCCCGCTCTGGGAGTCACCAGGTGCGTTAGGAGCGAGCCGATCCCGCTCCCTGAGACACAAGGGCTTGCTCGAGGAGACCGTTCCTGTTCCTCTGTTCCAGCCACTCTGCTCTCCCCAAAACACCCATTTCCTCGGAGCTCCTCTGAAACTGCATTTCCATGGACCCAGGGCTCCAGAAGCTGCAGAGTCCTGCAATGGGGTTTCTTTGGGAAGGGACCTTAAGCTCTTGCAGTTCCACCTCTGTCATGAGAATTTCAGGGCTCTAAGACTCACAGAACCATTTGGGCTTGGAAGGACCTTAAAGCTCATCCAGTGCCAGCACTGCCACGGGCAGGGACACCTCCCACTGTCCCGGGCTGCTCCCAGCCCCAGTGTGCAGCCTGGCCTGGAACATTCCAGGGCATCCAGGGGCAAATCCTCCTCTCTGGGCAGACAGAATGAGCTAAACCTGGCTATTCCTGAGGGAGTGATGGCAGCACAGCCGAGTCCTGCATCCCTGATTCCCACGGGGTTGTGGTTTGGGGATTTCTTTTCCATCCATTAAAGCTCCTTTCTAGTTCCGGGAGCTGGAAGTTTGGGAGGATGTGACACCTGGCATTAGAGCCCCCATTCCAGCAGCATCCATTGCACCTGAACGTTGTGCTCGAGTCCACTTTAGACTCAGCCCAGTTTTGATTAAGTCTACCAAGGCTTTTGAGGCCATGAGATGTTGCCTGGAAATCAGAAAATGCCAAAGGGGACTGGAGATCCGTGTTGGAATCACGGGATCGCTGCTGCAGAGGGGAGGTGGAATTCAAAACCCCTCATGAAGAGATTATGTGCAGAGTTTTGACTGAAATATAACTGTTTAACGAGCTCCAAATTGTGTGCTTTATTATATAAACATTCTATTTGCAGGAGAATATCTGGAAAAGACCTTTGGGATCGCCAAGTCCAACCCTCAACCCAGCCCCACCAGCACGCTCCCCAGCCACCCCTGTCCTCCAGCGCCACATCCACGGTTTTTGAAGCCTTGCAGGGATGGCGTCTCCACCCCTGGCCCGGCCTTGGTCATCCAGGGACAAGGATTCCTCTGCTTTTGCAGGAAGAGGGAAGGGGAAGCGTTTCCCTCGCAGATGGGACAGGAACGTGTTCCACAGGCTCCAGGCGTGGGTGAGTGACAGCTGAAGGCTGAGCCACGGTGAGCAGCAGAGCTAATTACCACCTTCCCCCAGTGCTCTAATTACCACCTTCCCCCACTGCTCTAATTACCACCTCCCTCAGCTCACCCTTCCACCCAGCCACTTCCTCAAGCCTGTTTTTCAGGGGTTTTGTCACCCGGCATTCGGCTGCCGCGCAGCTTTGTCCTCCAGGTGCTGCTCCTGCCCGGAATTGGACCCAAGGGGATGGAAAACGCCGTGGTTCCAGTGGGATTTGGGTCTCCGGCACATCCCGCCCGCTGTGCCCTCAGCCTGGTGCCCCCAGCCACAGGGAAAGGGAGCAGGTGGTGTAATCCCCCACCTAATCCTAAAGATTTCTCTCCAGGAATGCCGGGGCCTCCCAGCTCAGCAGAGCATTCCCTGGTGCCAGGCGCTTCCTCACACGCAGGGAAAAGGTGGAAACCCAACGCTTTTCCCAAAAGCCCAAAATATTCCCCCATCTGGCAGCCGGGAGCTGAGGGAATGGGCACCTTCCCCTTCTGTCTGGGTGCCTGCGGCAGCTCCGAGGTGTTGCTCGGGGATTTTCAGTGCTGGGGCTCCTGCAGGGCCAGGGAAGTGCTTTGGGCCCCGTCATCCGTGCAGGGAAAAGCAGATATTCCATTAACCCCTTAGAGACCATTGCAGGAGCTTCCTGGGAGAACTGGGAATGGGGATCCGTAGGGGGATTGACTCCCAATTAATGCTGTCAGAAACCCTTCAGCCACCCCAAACCACCCCAAACCTTCCACAAACAAACCTGGAGGAGAACCCAGGGCCTCCTTGTGCCCTGGCCGTGTCACACCCTGGCAGTGCCACTCTGTGCTTCCCCTTCTTTGGGCCAGAATTGTTCCCAGAATGATAAACCCGGAGGGAAGTGTTTCCACCTGGGAAAGTGAGGCTGTTCCCACACCACCCTCCTATTTATTTCATGAGGAATTTTGAAATTTTGGTTTTCTGCTCCAGCCAGGGACAGAAGAAAGTTTGGGCAGCAAAAAAAATCTGAAGTTGAATCAGATCTTAAGCCTGGATTTAAAATGGATCACATTAAAAGAACCCAAAAAATCCAGAAAAGAATGAAAGAATTCGTAATTCTCTTTCTGATCTCCCTCTGCTGCATCCCTGTCCTCCCATCCACTCTTCCCATCTTCAATTATAGATCCCTCCAGGCAGAGCCCTGCCAGTGTTTCTGTCAGGGAAGTGCCAAGCCCATCCACAATGCTTTACAAATAATCACAGGGAACACAGATTTTGTGAAATATTGAAGCTTTTGCTGTTAAAAAAAATGAAGTCTCTCTGCCATATCAGCCACGATGAAATGTCAGTGTGCCACCCTTCCCCAAGTAACATCCTTCCCTCTGTCACTCTCGCTCTGGCACATGGCAGGCCGGGATCATCTCCTCCTTCCCACAGGGAAGGAGTTGGGTTTAAATTCGAGACACAAACTTGGACAAAATTGAATGTCTGAGGTGTGTAAGAATAAGGGAAAATCGTCTCAGATCTTCTTCAGCTGCCTTTGTTTCCTGCCCTGTAACTCTTCACTCCCTGAAATGACTCAGAACTTCTGTCCCTGTTCCCTGGGAGCAGAGCCCGCCCCCCCCCCCCCCCAGCTGCCCCCTCCTGTCAGGGAATTCCAGAGAGAGAAAAGGTCTCTCTGGAGCCTCCTTTTCTCCAGGCTGAGCCCCTGGGAGAGCAGGGATTGAGCAGGTGTGGGGGCTGAGGTGCTCCAGCTTTAAGGTCTCACTCTGAGAGCATTCTGAGTTTGTTTCCAGGCTGGAAATGGTGCCTGGAATTTTGGGTGGCCAACGGGGATCTCGAGGATTTGAGGTGGCAGCTGGGAGAGAAACCTGCTGCCCAAATGGTACTGGAGGTTATTTCCCTCTCTCTGGAATCTCTGTCAATTAAGAGCCCAGCCTTCTCCGGGGCTGCAGTTGCATTATTTGCTTTCACCTCCGATCTGCCCGAGGTGGAGTGAACTCCTCTGGAGCTGGCAAACGCCAACAGATCCCATCTCCACAGAGTTAAGGGATGGAATTGTATTTCTCTTAACCTCTTTTGACCGGGAAGTTGGGATTTTCCCCCTCTGCCTGATCCCTGTTTCTCCTTTCTCGAGTCTTGAGTTGTTTTGGGGAGCAGAAGGTTCAGGGCTGTGCCCCTGAAGCAGCTCTGGCTGTGTGAACACAGCAACTTTCTGCAAGTTAAATCTGCTGCTATTTCTGTATTTGAAAAGGAGCTGAAATGCCAGTGGTGATGTAATGTTCATTTACATTTAGGGTCTGTTTCTATTTATTTTTGCTCCTATTAACTTCATCTTGATTCCAACAGTTTGGGGTTTGTTTTTTTTTTACCCGCTGAGGCTCTCTTTGCTGTGAACAGCTCGTTTTTTACTTCAAGCCTGCCAGATTTCCTGCCTTATCGAGTCCATGAATGAAGAAGAATGACAGGTAGAAGGGGAAATGGATGTCTCCTCCCCAAGGGAAGGCTCCTGAATTGGATAGGAGCCGTTTCTCTAGGAACTGCTGCCTCTGGTTGCCGCTGGAATGGCTCTGGAAGGAGCTTGGAGGGGATCATTCACCTCGGCTTTGTCCCGGGTGTGCAGAGCTGGGGAGATGCTTTCGGGCTGAGAGATTTCCTGTGCCATCTTCCATGAACATGAAGAGAGGTGGATTAAAAGTGCCTGCAGAGCTCTGATGTGCAGCCTGTGGCTCCCTGCTCCCACTGCTGCTCCGCTCAAGGAGTTTCTCAGCCCCAGAGCAGGAGAAAAAGGCAGAAAATCATGGAATCCTGGGGTTGTTGAGGCTGGCAAAGGCCTCTAGCATCATCAAGTCCAAACATCAACCACCACCATGGTCACACCAACCCATGACCTCAAGTGCCATGTATTTATCCATACATATTTATCCCTACATATTTATCCCTATATTTATCCATATGTTTATCCATGTATTTACCCATGTATTTATTCCTATATTTACCCATGTATTTACCCAGGTATTTTATGAACACTCAAGTGCCATATCCATGTATTTTATGAGCACTTCCAGGGTTGGTGACTCCACCACTGCCCTGGGCAGCTGTTCCAGCGCTGGACAACCCTTCCCATGCTGGGCCAGGAGATGGATTCTGGAAATGCAGACTCTGAGGAGCTGGGGATTAAGGCAGCATTGGATTCCTTTATTCTCCCAGAAGGATAAAGGAGATTTATCCCCAGACGAACCAGAGGTGATCACACTGAGGTCATTAGTGGGATTTCTTCCTTACTCCCACAAATACCCACTGGGGTGACAGAGTTCCCTACAAGGGCGGTGTTGGAAGGAGCTGCTGGAATGTTTTGCTGTTTATTGGGATCCACAGGATGTTTGGTGTCTCTCAGAGCTGTTCCAGGCTTTCCACAGACCCAAACGCTCCTCACACTTCTCCTCAGAGTAGAGAGGTTTCCCAGAGTGCTGGTTTTTAATTTCAGATGCTGGGATAACGACACGGCTTCAGGAGGCAGGAGACTCATTGTGCTGTGCCTCAGTCCAGGCAGGGACAACCCCCAGCTAATAAAAACCTCTTTAAAGCACAAAAAGTCCCATTAAGCTGATATTATAAAGGCTGCAAATTGAAGCAGGCCTCAATCAGAAAGCAGCAGAATTTAATTCCCCCCCTTGCCCATTTGCATGATGATCTCCTTCCTAATGGCCCATCTACGCTTTTCCCACAGAAGTGCTGTCCCGAGGTTGGAGATGGTTCCAGCTTTATGGAGCTTTGATCTTTATCTGCTTTTACTTTTTACAGGGCACAGAACCCGAGAGTGGCAGCTGCTTTCCTCTTGTTCCTCCTGTGGCAGTGAACTGCTCTTCCCGAGGACGGCTGCAGGAATTCTCAGGCAGCAGAACGTATGGAATGCCAGGCACGCTACAGAATTCCAGTGGGAGCAGCAGGAACTTCTGTTCTTTACTGGCAGGGCTGTGCCATGAAGGGGAGCTCGGAGATATTGGTCAGCTCAGGGAATGAGCCTGGCTCATGGTAAGGAAATTCACTGTGCAGTTACTTCGGGCCCTTCTCCTTCTCCTCCTTCTCCTCCTTCTCCTCCTTCTCCTCCTTCTCCTTCTCCTTCTCCTTCTCCTTCTCCTTCTCCTTCTCCTTCTCCTTCTCCTTCTCCTTCTCCTTCTCCTTCTCCTTCTCCTTCTCCTTCTCCTTCTCCTTCTCCTTCTCCTTCTCCTTCTCCTTCTCCTTCTCCTTCTCCTTCTCCTTCTCCTTCTCCTTCTCCTTCTCCTCCTCCTCCTCCTCCTCCTCCTCCTCCTCCTTCTCCTTCTCCTTCTCCTTCTCCTTCTCCTTCTCCTTCTCCTTCTCCTTCTCCTTCTCCTTCTCCTTCTCCTTCTCCTCCTCCTCCTCCTCCTCCTTCTCCTTCTCCTTCTCCTTCTCCTTCTCCTTCTCCTTCTCCTTCTCCTTCTCCTTCTCCTTCTCTTCCCAACACCAGTTCCAGACCTCAGTATAATCCATGTTCCCACAGCCTGACCTTGCAGTTTTCCCAGTTTAGCAGCCCCAGCCACACTTGCAGCCTCTCTGTCTGGACTTTGTCTTGCTGAAATCTCCCTTTGTTGATCCTTTGCTGCCTGACCTTTTATCCAGCAATAACGTGCAGTGGGTGGAAGCTTCTCAGAATTCCCTCCCTGTTCCACTGGAAACATTCCCAAGTGGAAGCAGCTGCACTGCCCATCAGCACTTGCCTGCTTTTAGGGGTGGTTGAGGCATGAAGGATGCAACAAATGGAGTTGGCTCTAAGGGGATGAAATGCTCCCCCTGAGGCTGCTCAGAGAGCTGGAGCTGAGGAATCCGGGTGGGAATCACTGCAGGAAAAAGGAAGGAAAAGAGAGCAGAGGAACAGGGATGCAATTCCAACCTCTCCAAGGACTGGGATGGGCACATTCACCAACACCATTTAATCTAGACACGATTTCTTCTTTGCCTCTGGCTGCCAGGAGCAGGATGAGCAGTTTAATGAGTTTAAATAGTGAATAGTTTAATTAGCTGGAAGAGACTGGATCAATAGCTGCTTAAACAAACAACTGGATCCCTGTTTCCAAGCTTGGATGTAGTTTTGGAAGGTTCCTGGCAGTTTGGCAGGGATTAGTGATGCTGAGAATGTGCTTTTTTGTGGGTTTGGGGCTTTTACTCCTGTTCACGTGGCTGCTCTTTTTCTTGTTGAGTGGAAAACAGGAGGGAAAGAGCAACGATGGAAGGAATTCCACTCTTGCTGCTTGAAGGGATGGATCAGGAAGGGAACAGGCTGCAGGGAATTTGGAGTGCAAACTGAGATCTCTCCGATATTTTCGGCTCAGTCAGTCCATCAGTGCTTGGTGGCTGTTTAGGCCACGTGCAAGGTGAATGATGGTGCACATGGCAGAGCTGCTGGTGGCTCCTTCCCCTGCCCGGCTGTCAGTCACCCTGCAGGGTGCTGGAGCAGCGTGCCAGAGGCCGTGGATCCTATGGATCCCATGGATCCCAGGGGCGTGATCAGGAGCCTGGGCCTGCTGGCCACTCCTTGCTCTCTCTTACCCTGATTTTTCAGCTCTGCAGCGAATCCAGCTTGAGTTTTTCAACCCCCTAGAAACCCAGGGACCTTTCATGTCTGTTCTCAGATCTGGGATTTAAATCCAGCCCTTATCAAAGCACCCCGTGACCAGGCAGGCCCTGAATCCCAGCAGGGGTCTGATAAAGAGGGACCTGACATCCTAAAGAAACCCTTTGAAATCCTGCTGGGATTGATTTGTATCCATAATGGAGCCCCGAGCTCTCTGCCAGGGAGAGATGAAGCTGCTCCTTTGCTTTATTATCCTCAGGCCCTTCCCAGCTTTGAGGGAAATTCAGTCCCTCTTCAAGCCCCAAAATCATGGAAAAGCTCCTTTGTATCCTCTCCACAGCCCCTACGTGGATTAATCAACTTTTTATTTGATATGGTGTCATTCTCCTTTTTTTTCCATGGCTAAAACTCCACGGTGAGCAATCAGAGCAGAAATAGGAAATGCAGGAGTCTTGGATTCCACAGTGGGATTAACTTCCCTTTTCTGCTCTCTTTCAGGACAGGAAAAACCACTGAACTCGCCCCATCTTTGGGACCAAGAGCTTTGGTGCTGGAGTAGGCAAAGCCAGCTAGGGCCCCCCTTGTCCTGCCCATGGTGTGGGTCAGGGACAGGCTCCTCTTCTCCTCTGCGCTGGGATGAACTGCCTAGGGAATGCTATTACTGACAGCCCGGTCCTAGCCCCGGCTACTGGAAATGGGCAGAGGTGAAGAGGCAAGTGCCAGAGTTGCTTGGGGATGATGGAATTGTGGTGTTTGGCTGTGCCCAGAGGGGCAGGTTGGGCATTTCTGTGTGTCTGAGGACCGGTTTGGGTGCTGGGGAGCCCGGGGAGCCGAGCTCTCAGTGCATTCCCAGCTCACCGGGGGTGGGAGCTGGTGCAGGGCTGGGTGACAGCCTCTGGTCGGGCTCGGGGCAGGCCCTGGCCCCGGCACAGACACGCTGGGGTGGTTTGGGGACGCTTGGGGAGCAATGGGAAGAAAATGAGGGATGGTGCTGGGCGGAGCGATCGGCCTGCGCTCGTGTCAGCGCAGCCGTGCAGGGCACTGGGATCTGGGTAAAGCACCGGCTCTCCTGGTGTTCTGGGATGCAAGGTCTGAGGGACTGGATTTACTTGGGGTTTTCCGGGACAGCAGGAAGAAGAGGAAATGTGGTGCCAGAGGTGCGTCCCATCAGGTTGCAGTTCCCTCTTTCCCATTTCCATTTCCTCCTCAGTGCAGGTGTCCCCTGCAGCCCATGAGCACGGGGCCGGTGACAACTCCCTGTCTGTAGAGGGATTCCTTATGGAACAAGGGCAGATGACACTTGTGTGAGGCTTACGACTGTTAGAATTAGACCGGGATGGGTTTAAGGAAAACTAGAATCGTGTGTTAATCTTACTGGTCAATGAACAAATGGAATCCACACTTCTGTAAGAAAAAATAGAGTGTATGGAGCATATAGAAGAAGCTGGTTTTGCCTGCTGCTGCTGCTTGGCTTTATCATGTAACCCCATTCGAACTCTGCCTTCAAGACAGCTGTGAGACCGTGAAATAAAGAACTTAGCAGAACAGCAGCCTCCTCTGCTCTTTCACCCTGGTCCAAGAAGGAGGGGTACCCTGTCAAAGGCTCAACACTTGCCTTTCTGACTTTGTTTCTAAATTTCTACCTTTCTAATTTTGTTTGTTTCTAATTTTTTTGTTTGTTTGTTTCTAACTTTGTTTGTTTTCAACTTTCTCCCTTTAGAAATTTGTTTGTTTCTTGTATTTTACCTCTTTGTTTGTTTCTAAATTTCTGCCGTTGTAACTTTGTTTCTAACTTTCTACTTTTAAAATTTCATTTGTTTTTAACTTTTTACCATTCCTCCCAGCGAGGGCTGTGTGCAGAATACTAAAACCTGTTAAGTTCTTCACTTTTACGTCTATAGGCAAATGCTACTGATGTAGATGTAAATTCATTTGGAAATGAGCCAGCCCTCTCTGTCTACTCTGTTGCATACAGCAATATAAGAAGCTGGGAATAGAGATCCGCAGGTTTTGAGAATAAGGAGCCGGCGTTTTTCTGTAGGAAGGAAAGCAGCAAGCGCCTGGCCGCAGGAGCCGAGACGCTCGGGCTGCAGGAGCTGCAGAGCGCCCGGAGCCGGCTTTTCCCTGTGCTCTGTGCCTGCCCCCGGGCTGAGCTGGGCGGCGCTGCTGCCGCCCGGTGCCGGCTGAGCCGAGAGGGCGGCGGCCTCGGTGGCTGCCGAGCGTGGCAAGGAGCGGGAGCGAGCGGGGCCGGGTCTGTCAGCGGAGGGGAGGGGCGAAGGGCGGTTCGCAGCGCCAAGGGACACGGCCGTGCACGAGCGGGGCCACAGCTATGGAAAGGAACGGGCGCCGTGCGGGGCGGCGACCGCGGGGAATGACAGCGCGGGGGGCGGCCCGGCGGGGCCGGTCTTGCCGGGCAGCAGAGGCGCGGTCGCAGCGCGACCCGGGCGGGAGGCACCGGGCGGGCACGGTCGGAATCGAGCCGCCCGCGTGTCGCTCTCAAGGAGGCGGCTCGGAAAGGAAGGCGCAGTTCCGCGCTCTCGGGACGGCGTTAAGTGACGTTTTTATTAGAATATGACAGTCTTTATTTTATTTTATTATTTTATTATCTGCCAGGACCTTGCAGAGGGTGGTTTACACTTCCGCCACACTCAAGATGGCGGACGCAGTAGGCCCCCTGCGAGAGGTGTCCCTGCCGATGCCTGCCGCCGGTCGCGGAGCCGTCGCCCGCCTCCGGCGCGGCTGACCCCGCCAGCCGTGTCCTCGCACCGGGAAGCACGGCGGAAAATCGCGCGGAAAGCGCGGGGCCGGCGTCGGAGTTGGGGCCGGATTCAGGCAGCCGACTAGACAGAAGCCCTTGTGAGGGGCGGCGGGGGCCCTAAGTGTACCACACTAAAGATGGCGGCTCGACCGGAAGTGGCTTCTGCCAGCACCCAAGATGGCGGCGAAGGGCGGAAGTGTCGTCACTGCCACACTCAAGATGGCGGTCGTGTGCACTGTTTTCTGACCTTCTCAATATGGCGGCAGGGAAGGCCCCCACCGCCCCCCCCCAAGCTGCGTCTATTCGGCTGCCTGAACGCGACGCCGACGCCGACGCCAGCCCAGCGCTTGCACGCAATTTTCTGAGGCGTTTCCCGCTACGCGGACACCGACTGTGGGGTCAGCGGCGCCTGGGGCAGGCGGGAGCATTCAGGCAGTCGAATAGACGGAGCGGGGGGGGGGGGGGGGGGGGTCCTTCCGGCCGCCATCTTGAGAAGGTCGAATAGCCACATCGGTGCGGTACCGGTGACTTCCGCCCTTCTTCGCCAGGAGCGGCGATGGCGGGGAGCCCGGGGAGCAGCGCTGCCGGGCCGGGGGCACCGGGGCGGGTGCTCCGGGCTCGGAGGTGAGCGGGGAACGGGGACAGCCCCGAGCGGACGGTGGGGGCCGCGGGGGATCGGTATTCCGGCACAGGGATGAGTGTTCCGGCACAGGGGTGGCTGTCCCGGCACAGGGATGCGTTCATGGACTGTCTAATAATGTTATTTAACGATCGTGCAAGGAGATCTGTATAAAAAAATCCTCCGTGGTCATCCTTCTCCCAGCCCCGCTGTGTTTTCAGGATCTTGGGGGAAGCGTTTGGGTCTGAACAAGGCTCTCGGGCACAGGGTGGGATTCTTGGGGTGCAGGGCCAGGATTTGGACTCGATGCTCCCTGTGGGTCCCTTGCAGCCCAGGAAATGCTGCGATCCTGTGCCTCTGAGGGTGAAATAAAGGGGAGCGGTGGGGTTTGTGCCCGCTGTGTTCACGGCCCCGCCGGCTCAGGGCGGGTTAAAGGCGCAGCTGCCCCGAGACAGCGGGACCGGCCGGGGCTGCTCGCTCCCGGTGCTGCCGCCTCGTGGGGAGAGCCCGGCACTGCAGCCCGCGCAGGCGCTGGACCACGGGATGGGCGTGGAACAGCAGCGCAGGGGATGCTGAGGCAGCGCAGGGAATGCTGCGGTCCCAGGGAAGGCTGAGGCGTCCCCTGCCCGGGGCACTCGGCAGCAAACCCCTGATGTTGAGCAGAAAAAGGAAAGTTCTGGGTTAGTGGGAGGAGGTTTCTGGAATGGAGCTGGGACAGGTGCTGATCCACGCATGGAATCACGGGCTGGTTTGGCTTGGAAGGGACCACCAGGATCATTTACACTCTGTTTGTTGTCTGATTGCACAGCGAAGAACATCCAGAACTGCCGCCTCACCCTCACGGACAGCAGGAATGTCTTCCATAGCTCTTGTTTTGGAATGGGAATGGCTGTTGGGAGCTCTGGCAGGACCAGGTAAGAAGAGAAATGGGATCATTGTGGCTGCTGCTGGAGGTGGTTTTCTGCTTTCCGGCTGTTCTTCTCATTGATCCTTTCACAGCAGTGTTCCTGGGCACATTTGAGGGTAATTCCAGGAATCTGAAACCAGATAAAAACTGGTGGGGAAAAAATGTGAACGCGATCCATTTCTGGTAGTTCCAAGCTTCTCCCACAACACCGTTCCAGGGGAAAGCTGATAAAAGGGTAAAGATGCAGAGGAACAAGTGCTGTAAAGCCCCCTGGCGCTCTGAGAGAGCAAACCTTCCAGTACTCCCAGCAGATCTCTTGGAGAAAGTGTGGGATCGCAAGGTTTTCCAGGAAAGCAAAACAAGGGTGGAGATGAGGGAATGGGCTTCCAGTTCTTCCTTGAGCTGAAAGCCTGGGGGAATTGAGAGGGGCCACAAGAACTGTTTGTGTAGGCAAATGGGAGTTTGGGGGCTGAATCTGAGTTTCCCTCTGGGGCATTTTTGAGGGAAAAGCTGAGGTGCTGTTTAAGGGAGAGAATGCAGATTTTTGGGGTGGAAAAGGTTGAATCAATATTGTAGAGGAAGTAAAACGCTGGGGGTAAAAGTGGATGCAGTCTGGAGGGGACAGATTGAATATTTTGGAGGCAAAATGGGGAACTGAGTAGTGGAGAGATGGGGAACATTTTGGAGGCAACACTTGACAAACTCTCTGGGGTGGAGAACGACCACATTGAGGGAAAAATGAGGTGATGAGCAGTGGGCACGTAGGGAAGGTCGTGGGGGTAAATCTTGAGAAAAGCCCCGTGGTATTCAAGAAATCCTTGGAAGCAGGACTGAGGAATTCAGTGGTGGAAAAATAGGGGAATTTTGCGGGGGTAAAACTTTAAAAGATCTAAGAGTTGAGAGTGTGTGTTTTTAGGTAGAAAGGATGTCTTGTTGAAGTTGGGCGTCTGGATTGTGGCATTTATGGATCCAGAAAGTAGAAGATAAAGGAGACTCCCAAAGCCTCGGTAGCTGTGTTAAGAAATCCGTCCCAGGGAAGAAAGGTACCTAAACCTCCTAGAAGTAGGGACTAATTAGCATGGGAAGGGGAAAACCCACCCCCAGTGGGAGAGAGCGCGCCGGGTAAGGGAAGAGAAGGATGCCCTTAAGAAGAAGTAGGGAAGGTGAATTTCTCGGCTTGCTGAAATGTATCCAAAAGTTTGGAACCTGGGTCTGTGTGGAGGCCGGGATTTTCTCGGCCATATGCAGAGCCCAGCACTAGGAATAAAGGAATTCCAGGCTTTACAACGCCAAAAATGCAGTACCAGAGAGTTCTGTTATCCCGAGGACTTGGGGGATACTTGGCAAAAATTTCCGGGGGCCCAGGCTGGACCGAGCTTTTAACGCTCCCCGGATTCACGGGATCGGGGATTCCAGCGTGCCCTGCACGGGTTTTTTCAGGGAAGTCCCAAATCCTTCGTGTGAGCACGAAGCAGAATCCCCTGGGAGCTGTGAAGGCAACAGGATATTTCTTGGGAATTTTGAAGGGTTGGGTGAGTCCTCAGTGTTAGGTTGGAATGAACGCAAATTGTCCGGGAGTTGCTGGTTTGGGGATGGCCGGGTCTGGGTTTGGATTTGTGGGCACCGAGTGTTCCTTGTGTCAGCTTTAGGTCTTCTGGATTGGTGGGAATTGTCAGAGAAAAGAGAAGGCAATTGAAATGCGGAGCTCCATTCCCGGAGAAATGGTCGGGATGGGAGAGGAAAGGCTGTGGAGCTGCTGGGAGCTCGTGGAGAACGAAAGGATCTGAGGCCTGGAGGCAAAAGCTGTGGAACAAAGCCTGAAAAGGGTGTGGGGTGGGGCGGGAGGGGGAGGAGGGCACCGTGGTGGGGGGAAAGAGGGAAAGGATCCCTGCTCCGGGAATCCAGCAGGGACCAGGAGAGGATCATTTTCCATCCACTGCTCTCAGTGGAATCCTAATAAGGACGGTGGAAGGGAAGTGATTCGTTTGTTCTTAGGTTTGGAATGAAAGGTGCTCTTGCGGAGGGGACTATTGACCTGTTAAAATTCTGTTGGATACAGGAAAAGAGGGAGGAAGCAAGCAGCTGGGGAATGAAGGGGTGGATTTTTTGGTGGATACAGGGAAAGACACGGGAAGGGGCTCTCAAGTAAAATACACCTCACGGGCAGCACCAGGAGAAGCCTCAAGTGCCCTTTTTTTCCAAGCTCTGACATTCCAGAGGAGTAAGCAGTGGTCAGCCCATCACTTTCTGTATTCCTTGGATGCCCAGTGCTTCGTTGGGAAGAGATAATATTTGGAAATGAACAAATCCGGGGATGTAATTTCCTGATAGTAAAGCCCCAGAGAGCCTGGTTTTGATATCCTTCCAGCACCCAAACGCAGCAGAGGGAATCCTGGCGGAGCTGGAAAACGCTGTCGCTCCGTCGGTGGAATTCCTGGGAACTGGAAAGCAGCAGAAGCAGCAAGAACAGAGTTGGAAGCAGGCTCCAGCCGGGTAAGGCAGACACCAAATCCTTTGGAACTGGGCAGGGGTGGGAAGAACGAATTCTTACATTTGTAGCCCAGGGATTCCTGAGCAGGATCCCGGCAGGGAAGACTGCAGGGATCAGGCTGGGGCCTGATCGCAGCTGGGGGCAGCGAGCCTTGGAATTGGCTGAAGGGAAGAAAGAGGGATCCTTTGAGCACAAGGATCAGGTGTCAAATGCGGAGATGGCATCAGACAATTCCTCGGGAGGGTTTAGTTCCTGGGCCAAATCGATCTCCTGCCTTGTGAAGGAGCTCAGAGAGCTGGGAAGAGCCCAAGCAACGCAGGGAATGCACCGGCAGATAAAAGTGCCGGGGAACGGTGGGGAAAAGCATCCGAACAGGGGGCCTCGTTTTGTACAGGGACGGTGCAAAAAATTGTCCGAAAGAATAGGAATGGAATGGGATTTTACGTATTCCTCGGAGGCCACAATCCAGTGGGAAGGCTGAGAGAAAGAAACAAGGCCTAAAAAGGCAGATGAGCCAAATCTGCCCAAAGCCTCCAATGGCCACATTCCCTGGCATTGCTGAGGACTTCAGCCAAGCTCCAAGCAAAAGGTGAGCCCCTGATTTTGGTGCCAAGGGAAACTCCAAGTTAAGAATGATCCAAATATGAAGCGCTTCTCACAAAACTCAGCTTTGCAAACCTTTCTTTGGGCTAAAAAAGAAAAGATGGGAATGCCCTTGGCAGAAAAGCAGCTGTGAGGCACAGCAGGCTTCAAATGCCTGTCAGCAGGAGCTCCAGGAGAAACGGCTGCTGGCTCCGGGCATCCTGGGCTTTCCAGGCAGGTTTTGTAGCGGATTGCAAGGCAGTTTTCCTGCCTCTGGGGGGTGGCACCTGCATCCCGCTGGAAAGGGAAAATGTGGAGAGAGGGGCAAGCGGGAAGACGGTTGCTGCTGTGTGTCCTTGGATTGCAGTTCCTCCCGGTGAGTCTGTGCTGCTGGAAGTTTGAAGGAGATCAGTCCTGGAGTACGTGTGGGTTCACCTGTGGGGTTTGGGAGCGACGCCGGCCATGAAATTCCAGGGATGTTCCCTTTGCTGGAGTGAGAAGCAGTGGAAGCACTTTGCTGTCTGCTTCTTCATCGCCTTCGCCTCGGTCCCCTGGGGCTCCAGGTAATCCCCTCTCACCTTTGCTTTTCCAAGGGTCTCTAAATGAGGGCTTGAGCTTTGGTGTAGCTCCCTTTACAGGGAAGATCTGTTCCAGGAAAGGTCTCCTGGTCTGGACCGATGGCGTTGCAGGAAGAGCAGGAAACCCCGCAGCTCCTGTGGCTCCCTCATCCGATTTGCCTGCAGGCAGCAGCAAGGATCATTCCCAAGTGTCATCCCCTGGCTCCGTGACTCGGTGAGGTTGTGTTCCCCCAAAGGCCAGGGGCCGCTTTGTTTTGCGGCTCACGAAAGTCCAGCTCGGTGGTGCTGGGTTTGGTTTTTGTGTGTAATGAAGGCACTAAAAAATTCCCCTCCTTCACTGGCACAGCCCTGGAGTGGGAGCAGATTCCCCTTATCCCGCAGTTATCCCGCTCCTGCCCTGGATCCCTGCGGTGCCGTGTGTTCTCCAAGCTCACAGCACTGCTGGCTCTAAACAAGAAAAACAATCCCTGTTCCTTCTCTTCTCCGTCCTTGATGTTCCCAGGCCCTGCATCTCCCTGGCTATTCCCTGTGGGAGTCTTCATCTCCATCCCACCTTATCCCGATCAGATAAGGGTCTGAGACGTGTTTAGCAGCAAATGCATTCCTGTGAAGAAAGCCAAGAGCAAAGAGCATCCAGATGCAGAGAAGTCTTTAGAAAAGCGTTGCAGACGTGCAAATGAGGGATGTGTCTTCCTGCATCTCCTGTTGTTTTTCTCTGTCACGTTTTGGAAGGGTTTCTCTCAGTGATTTCCTGCAGTCCAGGTGCGTCCCTTCTTTTGTCCAAATCCAGTGCCAGAGGATCGAACAACTGACGAGTGGGGCCTGGGATGAAAACGGTTCTCCTAAAATGAGGGAAACAATGCTAGAAGAGAAATGAGCATCCTTTTAATGCCTGGAATAAAAATGCTGGAAAAGGGCACTTTTTATTTGATATGGTGTCATTCTCCTTTTTTTTTCCATAGCTAAAACTCCACGGTGAGCAATCAGAGCAGAAATAGGAAATGCAGGAGTCTTGGATTCCACAGTGGGATTAACTTCCCTTTTCTGCTCTCTTTCAGGACAGGAAAAACCACTGAACTCGCCCCATCTTTGGGACCAAGAGCTTTGGTGCTGGAGTAGGCAAAGCCAGCTAGGGCCCCCCTTGTCCTGCCCATGGTGTGGGTCAGGGACAGGCTCCTCTTCTCCTCTGCGCTGGGATGAACTGCCTAGGGAATGCTATTTCTGACAGCCCGGTCCTAGCCCCGGCTACTGGAAATGGGCGGAGGTGAAGAGGCAAGTGCCAGAGTTGCTTGGGGATGATGGAATTGTGGTGTTTGGCTGTGCCCAGAGGGGCAGGTTGGGCATTTCTGTGTGTCTGAGGACCGGTTTGGGTGCTGGGGAGCCCGGGGAGCCGAGCTCTCAGTGCATTCCCAGCTCACCCGGGGGTGGGAGCTGGTGCAGGGCTCTGGTCGGGCTCGGGGCAGGCCCTGGCCCCGGCACAGACACGCTGGGGTGGTTTGGGGCCGCTTGGGGAGCACTGGGAAGAAAATGAGGGATGGTGCTGGGCGGAGCGATCGGCCTGCGCTCGTGTCAGCGCAGCCGTGCAGGGCACTGGGATCTGGGTAAAACACCGGCTCTCCTGGTGTTCAGGGAAGCAAGGTCTGTATTTATCCATACATATTTATCCCTACATATTTATCCCTATATTTATCCATGGATTATCCATATATGTTTATCCATATACATTTATCCATATTTTTATCCACGTATTTACCCATGAATTTATCCCTATATTTACCCATGTATTTCCCCAGGTATTTTATGAACACTCAAGTGCCATATCCATGTATTTTATGAGCACTTCCAGGGTTGGTGACTCCACCACTGCCCTGGGCAGCTGTTCCAGCGCTGGACAACCCTTCCCATGCTGGGCCAGGAGATGGATTCTGGAAATGCAGACTCTGAGGAGCTGGGGATTAAGGCAGCATTGGATTCCTTTATTCTCCCAGAAGGATAAAGGAGATTTATCCCCAGACGAACCAGAGGTGATCACACTGAGGTCATCAGTGGGATTTCTTCCTTACTCCCACAAATACCCACTGGGGTGACAGAGTTCCCTACAAGGGCGGTGTTGGAAGGAGCTGCTGGAATGTTTTGCTGTTTATTGGGATCCACAGGATGTTTGGTGTCTCTCAGAGCTGTTCCAGGCTTTCCACAGACCCAAACGCTCCTCACACTTCTCCTCAGAGTAGAGAGGTTTCCCAGAGTGCTGGTTTTTAATTTCAGATGCTGGGATAACGACACGGCTTCAGGAGGCAGGAGACTCATTGTGCTGTGCCTCAGTCCAGGCAGGGACAACCCCCAGCTAATAAAAACCTCTTTAAAGCACAAAAAGTCCCATTAAACTGATATTATAAAGGCTGCAAATTGAAGCAGGCCTCAATCAGAAAGCAGCAGAATTTAATTCCCCCCCCTTGCCCATTTGCATGATGATCTCCTTCCTAATTGCCCATCTACGCTTTTCCCACAGAAGTGCTGTCCCGAGGTTGGAGATGGTTCCAGCTTTATGGAGCTTTGATCTTTATCTGGTTTTACTTTTTACAGGGCACAGAACCCGAGAGTGGCAGCTGCTTTCCTCTTGTTCCTCCTGTGGCAGTGAACTGCTCTTCCCGAGGACGGCTGCAGGAATTCTCAGGCAGCAGAACGTATGGAATGCCAGGCACGCTACAGAATTCCAGTGGGAGCAGCAGGAACTTCTGTTCTTTACTGGCAGGGCTGTGCCATGAAGGGGAGCTCGGAGATATTGGTCAGCTCAGGGAATGAGCCTGGCTCATGGTAAGGAAATTCACTGTGCAGTTACTTCGGGCCCTTCTCCTTCTCCTTCTCCTCCTTCTCCTCCTTCTCCTCCTTCTCCTCCTCCTTCTCCTTCTCCTTCTCCTCCTCCTTCTCCTCCTCCTCCTCCTTCTCCTCCTCCTTCTCCTTCTCCTTCTCCTTCTCCTTCTCCTTCTCCTTCTCCTTCTCCTTCTCCTTCTCCTTCTCCTTCTCCTTCTCCTTCTCCTTCTCCTTCTCCTTCTCCTTCTCCTTCTCCTTCTCCTTCTCCTTCTCCTTCTCCTTCTCCTTCTCCTTCTCCTTCTCCTTCTCCTTCTCCTTCTCCTTCTCCTTCTTTCTCCCTCTCTTCCCAACACCAGTTCCAGACCTCAGTATAATCCATGTTCCCACAGCCTGACCTTGCAGTTTTCCCAGTTTAGCAGCCCCAGCCACACTTGCAGCCTCTCTGTCTGGACTTTGTCTTGCTGAAATCTCCCTTTGTTGATCCTTTGCTGCCTCACCTTTTATCCAGCAATAACGTGCAGTGGGTGGAAGCTTCTCAGAATTCCCTCCCTGTTCCACTGGAAACATTCCCAAGTGGAAGCAGCTGCACTGCCCATCAGCACTTGCCTGCTTTTAGGGGTGGTTGAGGCATGAAGGATGCAACAAATGGAGTTGGCTCCAAGGGGATGAAATGCTCCCCCTGAGGCTGCTCAGAGAGCTGGAGCTGAGGAATCCGGGTGGGAATCACTCCAAGAAAAAGGAAGGAAAAGAGAGCAGAGGAACAGGGATGCAATTCCAACCTCTCCAAGGACTGGGATGGGCACATTCACCAACACCATTTAATCTAGACACGATTTCTTCTTTGCCTCTGGCTGCCAGGAGCAGGATGAGCAGTTTAATGAGTTTAAATAGTGAATAGTTTAATTAGCTGGAAGAGACTGGATCAATAGCTGCTTAAACAAACAACTGGATCCCTGTTTCCAAGCTTGGATGTAGTTTTGGAAGGTTCCTGGCAGTTTGGCAGGGATTAGTGATGCTGAGAATGTGCTTTTTTGTGGGTTTGGGGCTTTTACTCCTGTTCACGTGGCTGCTCTTTTTCTTGTTGAGTGGAAAACAGGAGGGAAAGAGCAACGATGGAAGGAATTCCACTCTTGCTGCTTGAAGGGATGGATCAGGAAGGGAACAGGCTGCAGGGAATTTGGAGTGCAAACTGAGATCTCTCCGATATTTTCGGCTCAGTCAGTCCATCAGTGCTTGGTGGCTGTTTAGGCCACGTGCAAGGTGAATGATGGTGCACATGGCAGAGCTGCTGGTGGCTCCTTCCCCTGCCCGGCTGTCAGTCACCCTGCAGGGTGCTGGAGCAGCGTGCCAGAGGCCGTGGATCCTATGGATCCCGTGGATCCCAGGGGCGTGATCAGGAGCCTGGGCCTGCTGGCCACTCCTTGCTCTCTCTTACCCTGATTTTTCAGCTCTGCAGCGAATCCAGCTTGAGTTTTTCAACCCCCTAGAAACCCAGGGACCTTTCATGTCTGTTCTCAGATCTGGGATTTAAATCCAGCCCTTATCAAAGCACCCCGTGACCAGGCAGGCCCTGAATCCCAGCAGGGATCTGATAAAGAGGGACCTGACATCCTAAAGAAACCCTTTGAAATCCTGCTGGGATTGATTTGTATCCATAATGGAGCCCCGAGCTCTCTGCCAGGGAGAGATGAAGCTGCTCCTTTGCTTTATTATCCTCAGGCCCTTCCCAGCTTTGAGGGAAATTCAGTCCCTCTTCAAGCCCCAAAATCATGGAAAAGCTCCTTTGTATCCTCTCCACAGCCCCTACGTGGATTAATCAACTTTTTATTTGATATGGTGTCATTCTCCTTTTTTTTCCATGGCTAAAACTCCACGGTGAGCAATCAGAGCAGAAATAGGAAATGCAGGAGTCTTGGATTCCACAGTGGGATTAACTTCCCTTTTCTGCTCTCTTTCAGGACAGGAAAAACCACTGAACTCGCCCCATCTTTGGGACCAAGAGCTGTGGTGCTGGAGTAGGCAAAGCCAGCTAGGGCCCCCCTTGTCCTGCCCATGGTGTGGGTCAGGGACAGGCTCCTCTTCTCCTCTGCGCTGGGATGAACTGCCTAGGGAATGCTATTTCTGACAGCCCGGTCCTAGCCCCGGCTACTGGAAATGGGCGGAGGTGAAGAGGCAAGTGCCAGAGTTGCTTGGGGATGATGGAATTGTGGTGTTTGGCTGTGCCCAGAGGGGCAGGTTGGGCATTTCTGTGTGTCTGAGGACCGGTTTGGGTGCTGGGGAGCCCGGGGAGCCGAGCTCTCAGTGCATTCCCAGCTCACCCGGGGGTGGGAGCTGGTGCAGGGCTGGGTGACAGCCTCTGGTCGGGCTCGGGGCAGGCCCTGGCCCCGGCACAGACACGCTGGGGTGGTTTGGGGCCGCTTGGGGAGCAATGGGAAGAAAATGAGGGATGGTGCTGGGCAGAGCGATCGGCCTGTGCTCGTGTCAGCGCAGCCGTGCAGGGCACTGGGATCTGGGTAAAACACCGGCTCTCCTGGTGTTCAGGGATGCAAGGTCTGAGGGACCGGATTTACTTGGGGTTTTCCAGGACAGCAGGAAGAAGAGGAAATGTGGTGCCAGAGGTGCGTCCCATCAGGTTGCAGTTCCCTCTTTCCCATTTCCATTTCCTCCTCAGTGCAGGTGTCCCCTGCAGCCCATGAGCACGGGGCCGGTGACAACTCCCTGTCTGTAGAGGGATTCCTTATGGAACAAGGGCAGATGACACTTGTGTGAGGCTTACGACTGTTAGAATTAGACCGGGATGGGTTTAAGGAAAACTAGAATCGTGTGTTAATCTTGCTGGTCAATGAACAAATGGAATCCACACTTCTATAAGAAAAAATAGAGTGTATGGAGCATATAGAAGAAGCTGTTTTTGCCTGCTGCTGCTGCTTGGCTGTATCATGTAACCCCATTCGAACTCTGCCTTCAAGACAGCTGTGAGACCGTGAAATAAAGAACTCAGCAGAACAGCAGCCTCCTCTGCTCTTTCACCCTGGTCCGTGAAGGAGGGGTACCCTGTCAAAGGCTCAACACTTGCCTTTCTGACTTTGTTTCTAAATTTCTACCTTTCTAATTTTGTTTGTTTCTATTTTTTTTGTTTGTTTGTTTCTAACTTTGTTTGTTTTCAACTTTCTCCCTTTAGAAATTTGTTTGTTTCTTGTATTTTACCTCTTTGTTTGTTTCTAAATTTCTGCCGTTGTAACTTTGTTTCTAACTTTCTACTTTTAAAATTTCATTTGTTTTTAACTTTTTACCATTCCTCCCAGCGAGGGCTGTGTGCAGAATACTAAAACCTGTTAAGTTCTTCACTTTTACGTCTATAGGCAAATGCTACTGATTTAGATGTAAATTCATTTTGAAATGAGCCAGCCCTCTCTGTCTACTCTGTCGCATACAGCAATATAAGAAGCTGGGAATAGAGATCCGCAGGTTTTGAGAATAAGGAGCCGGCGTTTTTCTGTAGGAAGGAAAGCAGCAAGCGCCTGGCCGCAGGAGCCGAGACGCTCGGGCTGCAGGAGCTGCAGAGCGCCCGGAGCCGGCTTTTCCCTGTGCTCTGTGCCTGCCCCCGGGCTGAGCTGGGCGGCGCTGCTGCCGCCCGGTGCCGGCTGAGCCGAGAGGGCGGCGGCCTCGGTGGCTGCCGAGCGTGGCAAGGAGCGGGAGCGAGCGGGGCCGGGTCTGTCAGCGGAGGGGAGGGGCGAAGGGCGGTTCGCAGCGCCAAGGGACACGGCCGTGCACGAGCGGGGCCACAGCTATGGAAAGGAACGGGCGCCGTGCGGGGCGGCGACCGCGGGGAATGACAGCGCGGGGGGCGGCCCGGCGGGGCCGGTTTTGCCGGGCAGCAGAGGCGCGGTCGCAGCGCGACCCGGGCGGGAGGCACCGGGCGGGCACGGTCGGAATCGAGCCGCCCGCGTGTCGCTCTCAAGGAGGCGGCTCGGAAAGGAAGGCGCAGTTCCGCGCTCTCGGGACGGCGTTAAGTGACGTTTTTATTAGAATATGACAGTCTTTATTTTATTTTATTATTTTATTATCTGCCAGGACCTTGCAGAGGGTGGTTTACACTTCCGCCACACTCAAGATGGCGGACGCAGTAGGCCCCGTGCGAGAGGTGTCCCTGCCGATGCCTGCCGCCGGTCGCGGAGCCGTCGCCCGCCTCCGGCGCGGCTGACCCCGCCAGCCGTGTCCTCGCACCGGGAAGCACGGCGGAAAATCGCGCGGAAAGCGCGGGGCCGGCGTCGGAGTTGGGGCCGGATTCAGGCAGCCGACTAGACAGAAGCCCTTGTGAGGGGCGGCGGGAGCCCTAAGTGTACCACACTAAAGATGGCGGCTCGACCGGAAGTGGCTTCTGCCAGCACCCAAGATGGCGGCGAAGGGCGGAAGTGTCGTCACTGCCACACTCAAGATGGCGGTCGTGTGCACTGTTTTCTGACCTTCTCAATATGGCGGCAGGGAAGGCCCCCCCCAAGCTGCGTCTATTCGGCTGCCTGAACGCGACGCCGACGCCGACGCCAGCCCAGCGCTTGCACGCAATTTTCTGAGGCGTTTCCCGCTACGCGGACACCGACTGTGGGGTCAGCGGCGCCTGGGGCAGGCGGGAGCATTCAGGCAGTCGAATAGACGGAGCGGGGGGGGGGGGGGGGGGTCCTTCCGGCCGCCATCTTGAGAAGGTCGAATAGCCACATCGGTGCGGTACCGGTGACTTCCGCCCTTCTTCGCCAGGAGCGGCGATGGCGGGGAGCCCGGGGAGCAGCGCTGCCGGGCCGGGGGCACCGGGGCGGGTGCTCCGGGCTCGGAGGTGAGCGGGGAACGGGGACAGCCCCGAGCGGACGGTGGGGGCCGCGGGGGATCGGTATTCCGGCACAGGGATGAGTGTTCCGGCACAGGGGTGGCTGTCCCGGCACAGGGATGCGTTCATGGACTGTCTAATAATGTTATTTAACGATCGTGCAAGGAGATCTGTATAAAAAAATCCTCCGTGGTCATCCTTCTCCCAGCCCCGCTGTGTTTTCAGGATCTTGGGGGAAGCGTTTGGGTCTGAACAAGGCTCTCGGGCACAGGGTGGGATTCTTGGGGTGCAGGGCCAGGATTTGGACTCGATGCTCCCTGTGGGTCCCTTGCAGCCCAGGAAATGCTGCGATCCTGTGCCTCTGAGGGTGAAATAAAGGGGAGCGGTGGGGTTTGTGCCCGCTGTGTTCACGGCCCCGCCGGCTCAGGGCGGGTTAAAGGCGCAGCTGCCCCGAGACAGCGGGACCGGCCGGGGCTGCTCGCTCCCGGTGCTGCCGCCTCGTGGGGAGAGCCCGGCACTGCAGCCCGCGCAGGCGCTGGACCACGGGATGGGCGTGGAACAGCAGCGCAGGGGATGCTGAGGCAGCGCAGGGAATGCTGCGGTCCCAGGGAAGGCTGAGGCGTCCCCTGCCCGGGGCACTCGGCAGCAAACCCCTGATGTTGAGCAGAAAAAGGAAAGTTCTGGGTTAGTGGGAGGAGGTTTCTGGAATGGAGCTGGGACAGGTGCTGATCCACGCATGGAATCACGGGCTGGTTTGGCTTGGAAGGGACCACCAGGATCATTTACACTCTGTTTGTTGTCTGATTGCACAGCGAAGAACATCCAGAACTGCCGCCTCACCCTCACGGACAGCAGGAATGTCTTCCATAGCTCTTGTTTTGGAATGGGAATGGCTGTTGGGAGCTCTGGCAGGACCAGGTAAGAAGAGAAATGGGATCATTGTGGCTGCTGCTGGAGGTGGTTTTCTGCTTTCCGGCTGTTCTTCTCATTGATCCTTTCACAGCAGTGTTCTAGGGCACATTTGAGGGTAATTCCAGGAATCTGAAACCAGATAAAAACTGGTGGGGAAAAAATGTGAACGCGATCCATTTCTGGTAGTTCCAAGCTTCTCCCACAACACCGTTCCAGGGGAAAGCTGATAAAAGGGTAAAGATGCAGAGGAACAAGTGCTGTAAAGCCCCCTGGCGCTCTGAGAGAGCAAACCTTCCAGTACTCCCAGCAGATCTCTTGGAGAAAGTGTGGGATCGCAAGGTTTTCCAGGAAAGCAAAACAAGGGTGGAGATGAGGGAATGGGCTTCCAGTTCTTCCTTGAGCTGAAAGCCTGGGGGAATTGAGAGGGGCCACAAGAACTGTTTGTGTAGGCAAATGGGAGTTTGGGGGCTGAATCTGAGTTTCCCTCTGGGGCATTTTTGAGGGAAAAGCTGAGGTGCTGTTTAAGGGAGAGAATGCAGATTTTTGGGGTGGAAAAGGTTGAATCAATATTGTAGAGGAAGTAAAACGCTGGGGGTAAAAGTGGATGCAGTCTGGAGGGGACAGATTGAATATTTTGGAGGCAAAATGGGGAACTGAGTAGTGGAGAGATGGGGAACATTTTGGAGGCAACACTTGACAAACTCTCTGGGGTGGAGAACGACCACATTGAGGGAAAAATGAGGTGATGAGCAGTGGGCACGTAGGGAAGGTCGTGGGGGTAAATCTTGAGAAAAGCCCCGTGGTATTCAAGAAATCCTTGGAAGCAGGACTGAGGAATTCAGTGGTGGAAAAATAGGGGAATTTTGCGGGGGTAAAACTTTAAAAGATCTAAGAGTTGAGAGTGTGTGTTTTTAGGTAGAAAGGATGTCTTGTTGAAGTTGGGCGTCTGGATTGTGGCATTTATGGATCCAGAAAGTAGAAGATAAAGGAGACTCCCAAAGCCTCGGTAGCTGTGTTAAGAAATCCGTCCCAGGGAAGAAAGGTACCTAAACCTCCTAGAAGTAGGGACTAATTAGCATGGGAAGGGGAAAACCCACCCCCAGTGGGAGAGAGCGCGCCGGGTAAGGGAAGAGAAGGATGCCCTTAAGAAGAAGTAGGGAAGGTGAATTTCTCGGCTTGCTGAAATGTATCCAAAAGTTTGGAACCTGGGTCTGTGTGGAGGCCGGGATTTTCTCGGCCATATGCAGAGCCCAGCACTAGGAATAAAGGAATTCCAGGCTTTACAACGCCAAAAATGCAGTACCAGAGAGTTCTGTTATCCCGAGGACTTGGGGGATACTTGGCAAAAATTTCCGGGGGCCCAGGCTGGACCGAGCTTTTAACGCTCCCCGGATTCACGGGATCGGGGATTCCAGCGTGCCCTGCACGGGTTTTTTCAGGGAAGTCCCAAATCCTTCGTGTGAGCACGAAGCAGAATCCCCTGGGAGCTGTGAAGGCAACAGGATATTTCTTGGGAATTTTGAAGGGTTGGGTGAGTCCTCAGTGTTAGGTTGGAATGAACGCAAATTGTCCGGGAGTTGCTGGTTTGGGGATGGCCGGGTCTGGGTTTGGATTTGTGGGCACCGAGTGTTCCTTGTGTCAGCTTTAGGTCTTCTGGATTGGTGGGAATTGTCAGAGAAAAGAGAAGGCAATTGAAATGCGGAGCTCCATTCCCGGAGAAATGGTCGGGATGGGAGAGGAAAGGCTGTGGAGCTGCTGGGAGCTCGTGGAGAACGAAAGGATCTGAGGCCTGGAGGCAAAAGCTGTGGAACAAAGCCTGAAAAGGGTGTGGGGTGGGGCGGGAGGGGGAGGAGGGCACCGTGGTGGGGGGAAAGAGGGAAAGGATCCCTGCTCCGGGAATCCAGCAGGGACCAGGAGAGGATCATTTTCCATCCACTGCTCTCAGTGGAATCCTAATAAGGACGGTGGAAGGGAAGTGATTCGTTTGTTCTTAGGTTTGGAATGAAAGGTGCTCTTGCGGAGGGGACTATTGACCTGTTAAAATTCTGTTGGATACAGGAAAAGAGGGAGGAAGCAAGCAGCTGGGGAATGAAGGGGTGGATTTTTTGGTGGATACAGGGAAAGACACGGGAAGGGGCTCTCAAGTAAAATACACCTCACGGGCAGCACCAGGAGAAGCCTCAAGTGCCCTTTTTTTCCAAGCTCTGACATTCCAGAGGAGTAAGCAGTGGTCAGCCCATCACTTTCTGTATTCCTTGGATGCCCAGTGCTTCGTTGGGAAGAGATAATATTTGGAAATGAACAAATCCGGGGATGTAATTTCCTGATAGTAAAGCCCCAGAGAGCCTGGTTTTGATATCCTTCCAGCACCCAAACGCAGCAGAGGGAATCCTGGCGGAGCTGGAAAACGCTGTCGCTCCGTCGGTGGAATTCCTGGGAACTGGAAAGCAGCAGAAGCAGCAAGAACAGAGTTGGAAGCAGGCTCCAGCCGGGTAAGGCAGACACCAAATCCTTTGGAACTGGGCAGGGGTGGGAAGAACGAATTCTTACATTTGTAGCCCAGGGATTCCTGAGCAGGATCCCGGCAGGGAAGACTGCAGGGATCAGGCTGGGGCCTGATCGCAGCTGGGGGCAGCGAGCCTTGGAATTGGCTGAAGGGAAGAAAGAGGGATCCTTTGAGCACAAGGATCAGGTGTCAAATGCGGAGATGGCATCAGACAATTCCTCGGGAGGGTTTAGTTCCTGGGCCAAATCGATCTCCTGCCTTGTGAAGGAGCTCAGAGAGCTGGGAAGAGCCCAAGCAACGCAGGGAATGCACCGGCAGATAAAAGTGCCGGGGAACGGTGGGGAAAAGCATCCGAACAGGGGGCCTCGTTTTGTACAGGGACGGTGCAAAAAATTGTCCGAAAGAATAGGAATGGAATGGGATTTTACGTATTCCTCGGAGGCCACAATCCAGTGGGAAGGCTGAGAGAAAGAAACAAGGCCTAAAAAGGCAGATGAGCCAAATCTGCCCAAAGCCTCCAATGGCCACATTCCCTGGCATTGCTGAGGACTTCAGCCAAGCTCCAAGCAAAAGGTGAGCCCCTGATTTTGGTGCCAAGGGAAACTCCAAGTTAAGAATGATCCAAATATGAAGCGCTTCTCACAAAACTCAGCTTTGCAAACCTTTCTTTGGGCTAAAAAAGAAAAGATGGGAATGCCCTTGGCAGAAAAGCAGCTGTGAGGCACAGCAGGCTTCAAATGCCTGTCAGCAGGAGCTCCAGGAGAAACGGCTGCTGGCTCCGGGCATCCTGGGCTTTCCAGGCAGGTTTTGTAGCGGATTGCAAGGCAGTTTTCCTGCCTCTGGGGGGTGGCACCTGCATCCCGCTGGAAAGGGAAAATGTGGAGAGAGGGGCAAGCGGGAAGACGGTTGCTGCTGTGTGTCCTTGGATTGCAGTTCCTCCCGGTGAGTCTGTGCTGCTGGAAGTTTGAAGGAGATCAGTCCTGGAGTACGTGTGGGTTCACCTGTGGGGTTTGGGAGCGACGCCGGCCATGAAATTCCAGGGATGTTCCCTTTGCTGGAGTGAGAAGCAGTGGAAGCACTTTGCTGTCTGCTTCTTCATCGCCTTCGCCTCGGTCCCCTGGGGCTCCAGGTAATCCCCTCTCACCTTTGCTTTTCCAAGGGTCTCTAAATGAGGGCTTGAGCTTTGGTGTAGCTCCCTTTACAGGGAAGATCTGTTCCAGGAAAGGTCTCCTGGTCTGGACCGATGGCGTTGCAGGAAGAGCAGGAAACCCCGCAGCTCCTGTGGCTCCCTCATCCGATTTGCCTGCAGGCAGCAGCAAGGATCATTCCCAAGTGTCATCCCCTGGCTCCGTGACTCGGTGAGGTTGTGTTCCCCCAAAGGCCAGGGGCCGCTTTGTTTTGCGGCTCACGAAAGTCCAGCTCGGTGGTGCTGGGTTTGGTTTTTGTGTGTAATGAAGGCACTAAAAAATTCCCCTCCTTCACTGGCACAGCCCTGGAGTGGGAGCAGATTCCCCTTATCCCGCAGTTATCCCGCTCCTGCCCTGGATCCCTGCGGTGCCGTGTGTTCTCCAAGCTCACAGCACTGCTGGCTCTAAACAAGAAAAACAATCCCTGTTCCTTCTCTTCTCCGTCCTTGATGTTCCCAGGCCCTGCATCTCCCTGGCTATTCCCTGTGGGAGTCTTCATCTCCATCCCACCTTATCCCGATCAGATAAGGGTCTGAGACGTGTTTAGCAGCAAATGCATTCCTGTGAAGAAAGCCAAGAGCAAAGAGCATCCAGATGCAGAGAAGTCTTTAGAAAAGCGTTGCAGACGTGCAAATGAGGGATGTGTCTTCCTGCATCTCCTGTTGTTTTTCTCTGTCACGTTTTGGAAGGGTTTCTCTCAGTGATTTCCTGCAGTCCAGGTGCGTCCCTTCTTTTGTCCAAATCCAGTGCCAGAGGATCGAACAACTGACGAGTGGGGCCTGGGATGAAAACGGTTCTCCTAAAATGAGGGAAACAATGCTAGAAGAGAAATGAGCATCCTTTTAATGCCTGGAATAAAAATGCTGGAAAAGGGCACTTTTTATTTGATATGGTGTCATTCTCCTTTTTTTTTCCATAGCTAAAACTCCACGGTGAGCAATCAGAGCAGAAATAGGAAATGCAGGAGTCTTGGATTCCACAGTGGGATTAACTTCCCTTTTCTGCTCTCTTTCAGGACAGGAAAAACCACTGAACTCGCCCCATCTTTGGGACCAAGAGCTTTGGTGCTGGAGTAGGCAAAGCCAGCTAGGGCCCCCCTTGTCCTGCCCATGGTGTGGGTCAGGGACAGGCTCCTCTTCTCCTCTGCGCTGGGATGAACTGCCTAGGGAATGCTATTTCTGACAGCCCGGTCCTAGCCCCGGCTACTGGAAATGGGCGGAGGTGAAGAGGCAAGTGCCAGAGTTGCTTGGGGATGATGGAATTGTGGTGTTTGGCTGTGCCCAGAGGGGCAGGTTGGGCATTTCTGTGTGTCTGAGGACCGGTTTGGGTGCTGGGGAGCCCGGGGAGCCGAGCTCTCAGTGCATTCCCAGCTCACCCGGGGGTGGGAGCTGGTGCAGGGCTCTGGTCGGGCTCGGGGCAGGCCCTGGCCCCGGCACAGACACGCTGGGGTGGTTTGGGGCCGCTTGGGGAGCACTGGGAAGAAAATGAGGGATGGTGCTGGGCGGAGCGATCGGCCTGCGCTCGTGTCAGCGCAGCCGTGCAGGGCACTGGGATCTGGGTAAAACACCGGCTCTCCTGGTGTTCAGGGAAGCAAGGTCTGTATTTATCCATACATATTTATCCCTACATATTTATCCCTATATTTATCCATGGATTATCCATATATGTTTATCCATATACATTTATCCATATTTTTATCCACGTATTTACCCATGAATTTATCCCTATATTTACCCATGTATTTACCCAGGTATTTTATGAACACTCAAGTGCCATATCCATGTATTTTATGAGCACTTCCAGGGTTGGTGACTCCACCACTGCCCTGGGCAGCTGTTCCAGCGCTGGACAACCCTTCCCATGCTGGGCCAGGAGATGGATTCTGGAAATGCAGACTCTGAGGAGCTGGGGATTAAGGCAGCATTGGATTCCTTTATTCTCCCAGAAGGATAAAGGAGATTTATCCCCAGACGAACCAGAGGTGATCACACTGAGGTCATCAGTGGGATTTCTTCCTTACTCCCACAAATACCCACTGGGGTGACAGAGTTCCCTACAAGGGCGGTGTTGGAAGGAGCTGCTGGAATGTTTTGCTGTTTATTGGGATCCACAGGATGTTTGGTGTCTCTCAGAGCTGTTCCAGGCTTTCCACAGACCCAAACGCTCCTCACACTTCTCCTCAGAGTAGAGAGGTTTCCCAGAGTGCTGGTTTTTAATTTCAGATGCTGGGATAACGACACGGCTTCAGGAGGCAGGAGACTCATTGTGCTGTGCCTCAGTCCAGGCAGGGACAACCCCCAGCTAATAAAAACCTCTTTAAAGCACAAAAAGTCCCATTAAACTGATATTATAAAGGCTGCAAATTGAAGCAGGCCTCAATCAGAAAGCAGCAGAATTTAATTCCCCCCCCTTGCCCATTTGCATGATGATCTCCTTCCTAATTGCCCATCTACGCTTTTCCCACAGAAGTGCTGTCCCGAGGTTGGAGATGGTTCCAGCTTTATGGAGCTTTGATCTTTATCTGGTTTTACTTTTTACAGGGCACAGAACCCGAGAGTGGCAGCTGCTTTCCTCTTGTTCCTCCTGTGGCAGTGAACTGCTCTTCCCGAGGACGGCTGCAGGAATTCTCAGGCAGCAGAACGTATGGAATGCCAGGCACGCTACAGAATTCCAGTGGGAGCAGCAGGAACTTCTGTTCTTTACTGGCAGGGCTGTGCCATGAAGGGGAGCTCGGAGATATTGGTCAGCTCAGGGAATGAGCCTGGCTCATGGTAAGGAAATTCACTGTGCAGTTACTTCGGGCCCTTCTCCTTCTCCTTCTCCTCCTTCTCCTCCTTCTCCTCCTTCTCCTCCTCCTTCTCCTTCTCCTTCTCCTCCTCCTTCTCCTCCTCCTTCTCCTTCTCCTTCTCCTTCTCCTTCTCCTTCTCCTTCTCCTTCTCCTTCTCCTTCTCCTTCTCCTTCTCCTTCTCCTTCTCCTTCTCCTTCTCCTTCTCCTTCTCCTTCTCCTTCTCCTTCTCCTTCTCCTTCTCCTTCTCCTTCTCCTTCTCCTTCTCCTTCTTTCTCCCTCTCTTCCCAACACCAGTTCCAGACCTCAGTATAATCCATGTTCCCACAGCCTGACCTTGCAGTTTTCCCAGTTTAGCAGCCCCAGCCACACTTGCAGCCTCTCTGTCTGGACTTTGTCTTGCTGAAATCTCCCTTTGTTGATCCTTTGCTGCCTCACCTTTTATCCAGCAATAACGTGCAGTGGGTGGAAGCTTCTCAGAATTCCCTCCCTGTTCCACTGGAAACATTCCCAAGTGGAAGCAGCTGCACTGCCCATCAGCACTTGCCTGCTTTTAGGGGTGGTTGAGGCATGAAGGATGCAACAAATGGAGTTGGCTCCAAGGGGATGAAATGCTCCCCCTGAGGCTGCTCAGAGAGCTGGAGCTGAGGAATCCGGGTGGGAATCACTCCAAGAAAAAGGAAGGAAAAGAGAGCAGAGGAACAGGGATGCAATTCCAACCTCTCCAAGGACTGGGATGGGCACATTCACCAACACCATTTAATCTAGACACGATTTCTTCTTTGCCTCTGGCTGCCAGGAGCAGGATGAGCAGTTTAATGAGTTTAAATAGTGAATAGTTTAATTAGCTGGAAGAGACTGGATCAATAGCTGCTTAAACAAACAACTGGATCCCTGTTTCCAAGCTTGGATGTAGTTTTGGAAGGTTCCTGGCAGTTTGGCAGGGATTAGTGATGCTGAGAATGTGCTTTTTTGTGGGTTTGGGGCTTTTACTCCTGTTCACGTGGCTGCTCTTTTTCTTGTTGAGTGGAAAACAGGAGGGAAAGAGCAACGATGGAAGGAATTCCACTCTTGCTGCTTGAAGGGATGGATCAGGAAGGGAACAGGCTGCAGGGAATTTGGAGTGCAAACTGAGATCTCTCCGATATTTTCGGCTCAGTCAGTCCATCAGTGCTTGGTGGCTGTTTAGGCCACGTGCAAGGTGAATGATGGTGCACATGGCAGAGCTGCTGGTGGCTCCTTCCCCTGCCCGGCTGTCAGTCACCCTGCAGGGTGCTGGAGCAGCGTGCCAGAGGCCGTGGATCCTATGGATCCCGTGGATCCCAGGGGCGTGATCAGGAGCCTGGGCCTGCTGGCCACTCCTTGCTCTCTCTTACCCTGATTTTTCAGCTCTGCAGCGAATCCAGCTTGAGTTTTTCAACCCCCTAGAAACCCAGGGACCTTTCATGTCTGTTCTCAGATCTGGGATTTAAATCCAGCCCTTATCAAAGCACCCCGTGACCAGGCAGGCCCTGAATCCCAGCAGGGATCTGATAAAGAGGGACCTGACATCCTAAAGAAACCCTTTGAAATCCTGCTGGGATTGATTTGTATCCATAATGGAGCCCCGAGCTCTCTGCCAGGGAGAGATGAAGCTGCTCCTTTGCTTTATTATCCTCAGGCCCTTCCCAGCTTTGAGGGAAATTCAGTCCCTCTTCAAGCCCCAAAATCATGGAAAAGCTCCTTTGTATCCTCTCCACAGCCCCTACGTGGATTAATCAACTTTTTATTTGATATGGTGTCATTCTCCTTTTTTTTCCATGGCTAAAACTCCACGGTGAGCAATCAGAGCAGAAATAGGAAATGCAGGAGTCTTGGATTCCACAGTGGGATTAACTTCCCTTTTCTGCTCTCTTTCAGGACAGGAAAAACCACTGAACTCGCCCCATCTTTGGGACCAAGAGCTTTGGTGCTGGAGTAGGCAAAGCCAGCTAGGGCCCCCCTTGTCCTGCCCATGGTGTGGGTCAGGGACAGGCTCCTCTTCTCCTCTGCGCTGGGATGAACTGCCTAGGGAATGCTATTTCTGACAGCCCGGTCCTAGCCCCGGCTACTGGAAATGGGCGGAGGTGAAGAGGCAAGTGCCAGAGTTGCTTGGGGATGATGGAATTGTGGTGTTTGGCTGTGCCCAGAGGGGCAGGTTGGGCATTTCTGTGTGTCTGAGGACCGGTTTGGGTGCTGGGGAGCCCGGGGAGCCGAGCTCTCAGTGCATTCCCAGCTCACCCGGGGGTGGGAGCTGGTGCAGGGCTCTGGTCGGGCTCGGGGCAGGCCCTGGCCCCGGCACAGACACGCTGGGGTGGTTTGGGGCCGCTTGGGGAGCAATGGGAAGAAAATGAGGGATGGTGCTGGGCAGAGCGATCGGCCTGTGCTCGTGTCAGCGCAGCCGTGCAGGGCACTGGGATCTGGGTAAAACACCGGCTCTCCTGGTGTTCAGGGATGCAAGGTCTGAGGGACCGGATTTACTTGGGGTTTTCCAGGACAGCAGGAAGAAGAGGAAATGTGGTGCCAGAGGTGCGTCCCATCAGGTTGCAGTTCCCTCTTTCCCATTTCCATTTCCTCCTCAGTGCAGGTGTCCCCTGCAGCCCATGAGCACGGGGCCGGTGACAACTCCCTGTCTGTAGAGGGATTCCTTATGGAACAAGGGCAGATGACACTTGTGTGAGGCTTACGACTGTTAGAATTAGACCGGGATGGGTTTAAGGAAAACTAGAATCGTGTGTTAATCTTGCTGGTCAATGAACAAATGGAATCCACACTTCTATAAGAAAAAATAGAGTGTATGGAGCATATAGAAGAAGCTGTTTTTGCCTGCTGCTGCTGCTTGGCTGTATCATGTAACCCCATTCGAACTCTGCCTTCAAGACAGCTGTGAGACCGTGAAATAAAGAACTCAGCAGAACAGCAGCCTCCTCTGCTCTTTCACCCTGGTCCGTGAAGGAGGGGTACCCTGTCAAAGGCTCAACACTTGCCTTTCTGACTTTGTTTCTAAATTTCTACCTTTCTAATTTTGTTTGTTTCTATTTTTTTTGTTTGTTTGTTTCTAACTTTGTTTGTTTTCAACTTTCTCCCTTTAGAAATTTGTTTGTTTCTTGTATTTTACCTCTTTGTTTGTTTCTAAATTTCTGCCGTTGTAACTTTGTTTCTAACTTTCTACTTTTAAAATTTCATTTGTTTTTAACTTTTTACCATTCCTCCCAGCGAGGGCTGTGTGCAGAATACTAAAACCTGTTAAGTTCTTCACTTTTACGTCTATAGGCAAATGCTACTGATTTAGATGTAAATTCATTTTGAAATGAGCCAGCCCTCTCTGTCTACTCTGTCGCATACAGCAATATAAGAAGCTGGGAATAGAGATCCGCAGGTTTTGAGAATAAGGAGCCGGCGTTTTTCTGTAGGAAGGAAAGCAGCAAGCGCCTGGCCCCAGGAGCCGAGACGCTCGGGCTGCAGGAGCTGCAGAGCGCCCGGAGCCGGCTTTTCCCTGTGCTCTGTGCCTGCCCCCGGGCTGAGCTGGGCGGCGCTGCTGCCGCCCGGTGCCGGCTGAGCCGAGAGGGCGGCGGCCTCGGTGGCTGCCGAGCGTGGCAAGGAGCGGGAGCGAGCGGGGCCGGGTCTGTCAGCGGAGGGGAGGGGCGAAGGGCGGTTCGCAGCGCCAAGGGACACGGCCGTGCACGAGCGGGGCCACAGCTATGGAAAGGAACGGGCGCCGTGCGGGGCGGCGACCGCGGGGAATGACAGCGCGGGGGGCGGCCCGGCGGGGCCGGTTTTGCCGGGCAGCAGAGGCGCGGTCGCAGCGCGACCCGGGCGGGAGGCACCGGGCGGGCACGGTCGGAATCGAGCCGCCCGCGTGTCGCTCTCAAGGAGGCGGCTCGGAAAGGAAGGCGCAGTTCCGCGCTCTCGGGACGGCGTTAAGTGACGTTTTTATTAGAATATGACAGTCTTTATTTTATTTTATTATTTTATTATCTGCCAGGACCTTGCAGAGGGTGGTTTACACTTCCGCCACACTCAAGATGGCGGACGCAGTAGGCCCCGTGCGAGAGGTGTCCCTGCCGATGCCTGCCGCCGGTCGCGGAGCCGTCGCCCGCCTCCGGCGCGGCTGACCCCGCCAGCCGTGTCCTCGCACCGGGAAGCACGGCGGAAAATCGCGCGGAAAGCGCGGGGCCGGCGTCGGAGTTGGGGCCGGATTCAGGCAGCCGACTAGACAGAAGCCCTTGTGAGGGGCGGCGGGAGCCCTAAGTGTACCACACTAAAGATGGCGGCTCGACCGGAAGTGGCTTCTGCCAGCACCCAAGATGGCGGCGAAGGGCGGAAGTGTCGTCACTGCCACACTCAAGATGGCGGTCGTGTGCACTGTTTTCTGACCTTCTCAATATGGCGGCAGGGAAGGCCCCCCCCAAGCTGCGTCTATTCGGCTGCCTGAACGCGACGCCGACGCCGACGCCAGCCCAGCGCTTGCACGCAATTTTCTGAGGCGTTTCCCGCTACGCGGACACCGACTGTGGGGTCAGCGGCGCCTGGGGCAGGCGGGAGCATTCAGGCAGTCGAATAGACGGAGCGGGGGGGGGGGGGGGGGTCCTTCCGGCCGCCATCTTGAGAAGGTCGAATAGCCACATCGGTGCGGTACCGGTGACTTCCGCCCTTCTTCGCCAGGAGCGGCGATGGCGGGGAGCCCGGGGAGCAGCGCTGCCGGGCCGGGGGCACCGGGGCGGGTGCTCCGGGCTCGGAGGTGAGCGGGGAACGGGGACAGCCCCGAGCGGACGGTGGGGGCCGCGGGGGATCGGTATTCCGGCACAGGGATGAGTGTTCTGGCACAGGGGTGGCTGTCCCGGCACAGGGATGCGTTCATGGACTGTCTAATAATATTATTTAACGATCGTGCAAGGAGATCTGTATAAAAAAATCCTCCGTGGTCATCCTTCTCCCAGCCCCGCTGTGTTTTCAGGATCTTGGGGGAAGCGTTTGGGTCTGAACAAGGCTCTCGGGCACAGGGTGGGATTCTTGGGGTGCAGGGCCAGGATTTGGACTCGATGCTCCCTGTGGGTCCCTTGCAGCCCAGGAAATGCTGCGATCCTGTGCCTCTGAGGGTGAAATAAAGGGGAGCGGTGGCGTTTGTGCCCGCTGTGTTCACGGCCCCGCCGGCTCAGGGCGGGTTAAAGGCGCAGCTGCCCCGAGACAGCGGGACCGGCCGGGGCTGCTCGCTCCCGGTGCTGCCGCCTCGTGGGGAGAGCCCGGCACTGCAGCCCGCGCAGGCGCTGGACCACGGGATGGGCGTGGAACAGCAGCGCAGGGGATGCTGAGGCAGCCCAGGGAATGCTGCGGTCCCAGGGAAGGCTGAGGCGTCCCCTGCCCGGGGCACTCGGCAGCAAAGCCCTGATGTTGAGCAGAAAAAGGAAAGTTCTGGGTTAGTGGGAGGAGGTTTCTGGAATGGAGCTGGGACAGGTGCTGATCCACGCATGGAATCACGGGCTGGTTTGGCTTGGAAGGGACCACCAGGATCATTTACACTCTGTTTGTTGTCTGATTGCACAGCGAAGAACATCCAGAACTGCCGCCTCACCCTCACGGACAGCAGGAATGTCTTCCATAGCTCTTGTTTTGGAATGGGAATGGCTGTTGGGAGCTCTGGCAGGACCAGGTAAGAAGAGAAATGGGATCATTGTGGCTGCTGCTGGAGGTGGTTTTCTGCTTTCCGGCTGTTCTTCTCATTGATCCTTTCACAGCAGTGTTCTAGGGCACATTTGAGGGTAATTCCAGGAATCTGAAACCAGATAAAAACTGGTGGGGAAAAAATGTGAACGCGATCCATTTCTGGTAGTTCCAAGCTTCTCCCACAACACCGTTCCAGGGGAAAGCTGATGAAAGGGTAAAGATGCAGAGGAACAAGTGCTGTAAAGCCCCCTGGCGCTCTGAGAGAGCAAACCTTCCAGTACTCCCAGCAGATCTCTTGGAGAAAGTGTGGGATCGCAAGGTTTTCCAGGAAAGCAAAACAAGGGTGGAGATGAGGGAATGGGCTTCCAGTTCTTCCTTGAGCTGAAAGCCTGGGGGAATTGAGAGGGGCCACAAGAACTGTTTGTGTAGGCAAATGGGAGTTTGGGGGCTGAATCTGAGTTTCCCTCTGGGGCATTTTTGAGGGAAAAGCTGAGGTGCTGTTTAAGGGAGAGAATGCAGATTTTTGGGGTGGAAAAGGTTGAATCAATATTGTAGAGGAAGTAAAACGCTGGGGGTAAAAGTGGATGCAGTCTGGAGGGGACAGATTGAATATTTTGGAGGCAAAATGGGGAACTGAGTAGTGGAGAGATGGGGAACATTTTGGAGGCAACACTTGACAAACTCTCTGGGGTGGAGAACGACCACATTGAGGGAAAAATGAGGTGATGAGCAGTGGGCACGTAGGGAAGGTCGTGGGGGTAAATCTTGAGAAAAGCCCCGTGGTATTCAAGAAATCCTTGGAAGCAGGACTGAGGAATTCAGTGGTGGAAAAATAGGGGAATTTTGCGGGGGTAAAACTTTAAAAGATCTAAGAGTTGAGAGTGTGTGTTTTTAGGTAGAAAGGATGTCTTGTTGAAGTTGGGCGTCTGGATTGTGGCATTTATGGATCCAGAAAGTAGAAGATAAAGGAGACTCCCAAAGCCTCGGTAGCTGTGTTAAGAAATCCGTCCCAGGGAAGAAAGGTACCTAAACCTCCTAGAAGTAGGGACTAATTAGCATGGGAAGGGGAAAACCCACCCCCAGTGGGAGAGAGCGCGCCGGGTAAGGGAAGAGAAGGATGCCCTTAAGAAGAAGTAGGGAAGGTGAATTTCTCGGCTTGCTGAAATGTATCCAAAAGTTTGGAACCTGGGTCTGTGTGGAGGCCGGGATTTTCTCGGCCATATGCAGAGCCCAGCACTAGGAATAAAGGAATTCCAGGCTTTACAACGCCAAAAATGCAGTACCAGAGAGTTCTGTTATCCCGAGGACTTGGGGGATACTTGGCAAAAATTTCCGGGGGCCCAGGCTGGACCGAGCTTTTAACGCTCCCCGGATTCACGGGATCGGGGATTCCAGCGTGCCCTGCACGGGTTTTTTCAGGGAAGTCCCAAATCCTTCGTGTGAGCACGAAGCAGAATCCCCTGGGAGCTGTGAAGGCAACAGGATATTTCTTGGGAATTTTGAAGGGTTGGGTGAGTCCTCAGTGTTAGGTTGGAATGAACGCAAATTGTCCGGGAGTTGCTGGTTTGGGGATGGCCGGGTCTGGGTTTGGATTTGTGGGCACCGAGTGTTCCTTGTGTCAGCTTTAGGTCTTCTGGATTGGTGGGAATTGTCAGAGAAAAGAGAAGGCAATTGAAATGCGGAGCTCCATTCCCGGAGAAATGGTCAGGATGGGAGCGGGAAGGCTGTGGAGCTGCTGGGAGCTCGTGGAGAACGAAAGGATCTGAGGCCTGGAGGCAAAAGCTGTGGAACAAAGCCTGAAAAGGGTGTGGGGTGGGGCGGGAGGGGGAGGAGGGCACCGTGGTGGGGGGAAAGAGGGAAAGGATCCCTGCTCCGGGAATCCAGCAGGGACCAGGAGAGGATCATTTTCCATCCACTGCTCTCAGTGGAATCCTAATAAGGACGGTGGAAGGGAAGTGATTCGTTTGTTCTTAGGTTTGGAATGAAAGGTGCTCTTGCGGAGGGGACTATTGACCTGTTAAAATTCTGTTGGATACAGGAAAAGAGGGAGGAAGCAAGCAGCTGGGGAATGAAGGGGTGGATTTTTTGGTGGATACAGGGAAAGACACGGGAAGGGGCTCTCAAGTAAAATACACCTCACGGGCAGCACCAGGAGAAGCCTCAAGTGCCCTTTTTTTCCAAGCTCTGACATTCCAGAGGAGTAAGCAGTGGTCAGCCCATCACTTTCTGTATTCCTTGGATGCCCAGTGCTTCGTTGGGAAGAGATAATATTTGGAAATGAACAAATCCGGGGATGTAATTTCCTGATAGTAAAGCCCCAGAGAGCCTGGTTTTGATATCCTTCCAGCACCCAAACGCAGCAGAGGGAATCCTGGCGGAGCTGGAAAACGCTGTCGCTCCGTCGGTGGAATTCCTGGGAACTGGAAAGCAGCAGAAGCAGCAAGAACAGAGTTGGAAGCAGGCTCCAGCCGGGTAAGGCAGACACCAAATCCTTTGGAACTGGGCAGGGGTGGGAAGAACGAATTCTTACATTTGTAGCCCAGGGATTCCTGAGCAGGATCCCGGCAGGGAAGACTGCAGGGATCAGGCTGGGGCCTGATCGCAGCTGGGGGCAGCGAGCCTTGGAATTGGCTGAAGGGAAGAAAGAGGGATCCTTTGAGCACAAGGATCAGGTGTCAAATGCGGAGATGGCATCAGACAATTCCTCGGGAGGGTTTAGTTCCTGGGCCAAATCGATCTCCTGCCTTGTGAAGGAGCTCAGAGAGCTGGGAAGAGCCCAAGCAACGCAGGGAATGCACCGGCAGATAAAAGTGCCGGGGAACGGTGGGGAAAAGCATCCGAACAGGGGGCCTCGTTTTGTACAGGGACGGTGCAAAAAATTGTCCGAAAGAATAGGAATGGAATGGGATTTTACGTATTCCTCGGAGGCCACAATCCAGTGGGAAGGCTGAGAGAAAGAAACAAGGCCTAAAAAGGCAGATGAGCCAAATCTGCCCAAAGCCTCCAATGGCCACATTCCCTGGCATTGCTGAGGACTTCAGCCAAGCTCCAAGCAAAAGGTGAGCCCCTGATTTTGGTGCCAAGGGAAACTCCAAGTTAAGAATGATCCAAATATGAAGCGCTTCTCACAAAACTCAGCTTTGCAAACCTTTCTTTGGGCTAAAAAAGAAAAGATGGGAATGCCCTTGGCAGAAAAGCAGCTGTGAGGCACAGCAGGCTTCAAATGCCTGTCAGCAGGAGCTCCAGGAGAAACGGCTGCTGGCTCCGGGCATCCTGGGCTTTCCAGGCAGGTTTTGTAGCGGATTGCAAGGCAGTTTTCCTGCCTCTGGGGGGTGGCACCTGCATCCCGCTGGAAAGGGAAAATGTGGAGAGAGGGGCAAGCGGGAAGACGGTTGCTGCTGTGTGTCCTTGGATTGCAGTTCCTCCCGGTGAGTCTGTGCTGCTGGAAGTTTGAAGGAGATCAGTCCTGGAGTACGTGTGGGTTCACCTGTGGGGTTTGGGAGCGACGCCGGCCATGAAATTCCAGGGATGTTCCCTTTGCTGGAGTGAGAAGCAGTGGAAGCACTTTGCTGTCTGCTTCTTCATCGCCTTCGCCTCGGTCCCCTGGGGCTCCAGGTAATCCCCTCTCACCTTTGCTTTTCCAAGGGTCTCTAAATGAGGGCTTGAGCTTTGGTGTAGCTCCCTTTACAGGGAAGATCTGTTCCAGGAAAGGTCTCCTGGTCTGGACCGATGGCGTTGCAGGAAGAGCAGGAAACCCCGCAGCTCCTGTGGCTCCCTCATCCGATTTGCCTGCAGGCAGCAGCAAGGATCATTCCCAAGTGTCATCCCCTGGCTCCGTGACTCGGTGAGGTTGTGTTCCCCCAAAGGCCAGGGGCCGCTTTGTTTTGCGGCTCACGAAAGTCCAGCTCGGTGGTGCTGGGTTTGGTTTTTGTGTGTAATGAAGGCACTAAAAAATTCCCCTCCTTCACTGGCACAGCCCTGGAGTGGGAGCAGATTCCCCTTATCCCGCAGTTATCCCGCTCCTGCCCTGGATCCCTGCGGTGCCGTGTGTTCTCCAAGCTCACAGCACTGCTGGCTCTAAACAAGAAAAACAATCCCTGTTCCTTCTCTTCTCCGTCCTTGATGTTCCCAGGCCCTGCATCTCCCTGGCTATTCCCTGTGGGAGTCTTCATCTCCATCCCACCTTATCCCGATCAGATAAGGGTCTGAGACGTGTTTAGCAGCAAATGCATTCCTGTGAAGAAAGCCAAGAGCAAAGAGCATCCAGATGCAGAGAAGTCTTTAGAAAAGCGTTGCAGACGTGCAAATGAGGGATGTGTCTTCCTGCATCTCCTGTTGTTTTTCTCTGTCACGTTTTGGAAGGGTTTCTCTCAGTGATTTCCTGCAGTCCAGGTGCGTCCCTTCTTTTGTCCAAATCCAGTGCCAGAGGATCGAACAACTGACGAGTGGGGCCTGGGATGAAAACGGTTCTCCTAAAATGAGGGAAACAATGCTAGAAGAGAAATGAGCATCCTTTTAATGCCTGGAATAAAAATGCTGGAAAAGGGCACTTTTTATTTGATATGGTGTCATTCTCCTTTTTTTTTCCATAGCTAAAACTCCACGGTGAGCAATCAGAGCAGAAATAGGAAATGCAGGAGTCTTGGATTCCACAGTGGGATTAACTTCCCTTTTCTGCTCTCTTTCAGGACAGGAAAAACCACTGAACTCGCCCCATCTTTGGGACCAAGAGCTTTGGTGCTGGAGTAGGCAAAGCCAGCTAGGGCCCCCCTTGTCCTGCCCATGGTGTGGGTCAGGGACAGGCTCCTCTTCTCCTCTGTGCTGGGATGAACTGCCTAGGGAATGCTATTTCTGACAGCCCGGTCCTAGCCCCGGCTACTGGAAATGGGCGGAGGTGAAGAGGCAAGTGCCAGAGTTGCTTGGGGATGATGGAATTGTGGTGTTTGGCTGTGCCCAGAGGGGCAGGTTGGGCATTTCTGTGTGTCTGAGGACCGGTTTGGGTGCTGGGGAGCCCGGGGAGCCGAGCTCTCAGTGCATTCCCAGCTCACCCGGGGGTGGGAGCTGGTGCAGGGCTCTGGTCGGGCTCGGGGCAGGCCCTGGCCCCGGCACAGACACGCTGGGGTGGTTTGGGGACGCTTGGGGAGCCGTGGGAGGAAAATGAGGGATGGTGCTGGGCGGAGCGATCGGCCTGTGCTCGTGTCAGCGCAGCCGTGCAGGGCACTGGGATCTGGGTAAAACACCGGCTCTCCTGGTGTTCAGGGAAGCAAGGTCTGTATTTATCCATACATATTTATCCCTACATATTTATCCCTATATTTATCCATGGATTATCCATATATGTTTATCCATATACATTTATCCATATTTTTATCCACGTATTTACCCATGAATTTATCCCTATATTTACCCATGTATTTCCCCAGGTATTTTATGAACACTCAAGTGCCATATCCATGTATTTTATGAGCACTTCCAGGGTTGGTGACTCCACCACTGCCCTGGGCAGCTGTTCCAGCGCTGGACAACCCTTCCCATGCTGGGCCAGGAGATGGATTCTGGAAATGCAGACTCTGAGGAGCTGGGGATTAAGGCAGCATTGGATTCCTTTATTCTCCCAGAAGGATAAAGGAGATTTATCCCCAGACGAACCAGAGGTGATCACACTGAGGTCATCAGTGGGATTTCTTCCTTACTCCCACAAATACCCACTGGGGTGACAGAGTTCCCTACAAGGGCGGTGTTGGAAGGAGCTGCTGGAATGTTTTGCTGTTTATTGGGATCCACAGGATGTTTGGTGTCTCTCAGAGCTGTTCCAGGCTTTCCACAGACCCAAACGCTCCTCACACTTCTCCTCAGAGTAGAGAGGTTTCCCAGAGTGCTGGTTTTTAATTTCAGATGCTGGGATAACGACACGGCTTCAGGAGGCAGGAGACTCATTGTGCTGTGCCTCAGTCCAGGCAGGGACAACCCCCAGCTAATAAAAACCTCTTTAAAGCACAAAAAGTCCCATTAAACTGATATTATAAAGGCTGCAAATTGAAGCAGGCCTCAATCAGAAAGCAGCAGAATTTAATTCCCCCCCCTTGCCCATTTGCATGATGATCTCCTTCCTAATTGCCCATCTACGCTTTTCCCACAGAAGTGCTGTCCCGAGGTTGGAGATGGTTCCAGCTTTATGGAGCTTTGATCTTTATCTGGTTTTACTTTTTACAGGGCACAGAACCCGAGAGTGGCAGCTGCTTTCCTCTTGTTCCTCCTGTGGCAGTGAACTGCTCTTCCCGAGGACGGCTGCAGGAATTCTCAGGCAGCAGAACGTATGGAATGCCAGGCACGCTACAGAATTCCAGTGGGAGCAGCAGGAACTTCTGTTCTTTACTGGCAGGGCTGTGCCATGAAGGGGAGCTCGGAGATATTGGTCAGCTCAGGGAATGAGCCTGGCTCATGGTAAGGAAATTCACTGTGCAGTTACTTCGGGCCCTTCTCCTTCTCCTTCTCCTCCTTCTCCTCCTTCTCCTCCTTCTCCTCCTCCTTCTCCTTCTCCTTCTCCTCCTCCTTCTCCTCCTCCTTCTCCTTCTCCTTCTCCTTCTCCTTCTCCTTCTCCTTCTCCTTCTCCTTCTCCTTCTCCTTCTCCTTCTCCTTCTCCTTCTCCTTCTCCTTCTCCTTCTCCTTCTCCTTCTCCTTCTCCTTCTCCTTCTCCTTCTCCTTCTCCTTCTCCTTCTCCTTCTTTCTCCCTCTCTTCCCAACACCAGTTCCAGACCTCAGTATAATCCATGTTCCCACAGCCTGACCTTGCAGTTTTCCCAGTTTAGCAGCCCCAGCCACACTTGCAGCCTCTCTGTCTGGACTTTGTCTTGCTGAAATCTCCCTTTGTTGATCCTTTGCTGCCTCACCTTTTATCCAGCAATAACGTGCAGTGGGTGGAAGCTTCTCAGAATTCCCTCCCTGTTCCACTGGAAACATTCCCAAGTGGAAGCAGCTGCACTGCCCATCAGCACTTGCCTGCTTTTAGGGGTGGTTGAGGCATGAAGGATGCAACAAATGGAGTTGGCTCCAAGGGGATGAAATGCTCCCCCTGAGGCTGCTCAGAGAGCTGGAGCTGAGGAATCCGGGTGGGAATCACTCCAAGAAAAAGGAAGGAAAAGAGAGCAGAGGAACAGGGATGCAATTCCAACCTCTCCAAGGACTGGGATGGGCACATTCACCAACACCATTTAATCTAGACACGATTTCTTCTTTGCCTCTGGCTGCCAGGAGCAGGATGAGCAGTTTAATGAGTTTAAATAGTGAATAGTTTAATTAGCTGGAAGAGACTGGATCAATAGCTGCTTAAACAAACAACTGGATCCCTGTTTCCAAGCTTGGATGTAGTTTTGGAAGGTTCCTGGCAGTTTGGCAGGGATTAGTGATGCTGAGAATGTGCTTTTTTGTGGGTTTGGGGCTTTTACTCCTGTTCACGTGGCTGCTCTTTTTCTTGTTGAGTGGAAAACAGGAGGGAAAGAGCAACGATGGAAGGAATTCCACTCTTGCTGCTTGAAGGGATGGATCAGGAAGGGAACAGGCTGCAGGGAATTTGGAGTGCAAACTGAGATCTCTCCGATATTTTCGGCTCAGTCAGTCCATCAGTGCTTGGTGGCTGTTTAGGCCACGTGCAAGGTGAATGATGGTGCACATGGCAGAGCTGCTGGTGGCTCCTTCCCCTGCCCGGCTGTCAGTCACCCTGCAGGGTGCTGGAGCAGCGTGCCAGAGGCCGTGGATCCTATGGATCCCGTGGATCCCAGGGGCGTGATCAGGAGCCTGGGCCTGCTGGCCACTCCTTGCTCTCTCTTACCCTGATTTTTCAGCTCTGCAGCGAATCCAGCTTGAGTTTTTCAACCCCCTAGAAACCCAGGGACCTTTCATGTCTGTTCTCAGATCTGGGATTTAAATCCAGCCCTTATCAAAGCACCCCGTGACCAGGCAGGCCCTGAATCCCAGCAGGGATCTGATAAAGAGGGACCTGACATCCTAAAGAAACCCTTTGAAATCCTGCTGGGATTGATTTGTATCCATAATGGAGCCCCGAGCTCTCTGCCAGGGAGAGATGAAGCTGCTCCTTTGCTTTATTATCCTCAGGCCCTTCCCAGCTTTGAGGGAAATTCAGTCCCTCTTCAAGCCCCAAAATCATGGAAAAGCTCCTTTGTATCCTCTCCACAGCCCCTACGTGGATTAATCAACTTTTTATTTGATATGGTGTCATTCTCCTTTTTTTTCCATGGCTAAAACTCCACGGTGAGCAATCAGAGCAGAAATAGGAAATGCAGGAGTCTTGGATTCCACAGTGGGATTAACTTCCCTTTTCTGCTCTCTTTCAGGACAGGAAAAACCACTGAACTCGCCCCATCTTTGGGACCAAGAGCTTTGGTGCTGGAGTAGGCAAAGCCAGCTAGGGCCCCCCTTGTCCTGCCCATGGTGTGGGTCAGGGACAGGCTCCTCTTCTCCTCTGTGCTGGGATGAACTGCCTAGGGAATGCTATTTCTGACAGCCCGGTCCTAGCCCCGGCTACTGGAAATGGGCGGAGGTGAAGAGGCAAGTGCCAGAGTTGCTTGGGGATGATGGAATTGTGGTGTTTGGCTGTGCCCAGAGGGGCAGGTTGGGCATTTCTGTGTGTCTGAGGACCGGTTTGGGTGCTGGGGAGCCCGGGGAGCCGAGCTCTCAGTGCATTCCCAGCTCACCCGGGGGTGGGAGCTGGTGCAGGGCTGGGTGACAGCCTCTGGTCGGGCTCGGGGCAGGCCCTGGCCCTGGCACAGACACGCTGGGGTGGTTTGGGGCCGCTTGGGGAGCAATGGGAAGAAAATGAGGGATGGTGCTGGGCAGAGCGATCGGCCTGTGCTCGTGTCAGCGCAGCCGTGCAGGGCACTGGGATCTGGGTAAAACACCGGCTCTCCTGGTGTTCAGGGATGCAAGGTCTGAGGGACCGGATTTACTTGGGGTTTTCCAGGACAGCAGGAAGAAGAGGAAATGTGGTGCCAGAGGTGCGTCCCATCAGGTTGCAGTTCCCTCTTTCCCATTTCCATTTCCTCCTCAGTGCAGGTGTCCCCTGCAGCCCATGAGCACGGGGCCGGTGACAACTCCCTGTCTGTAGAGGGATTCCTTATGGAACAAGGGCAGATGACACTTGTGTGAGGCTTACGACTGTTAGAATTAGACCGGGATGGGTTTAAGGAAAACTAGAATCGTGTGTTAATCTTGCTGGTCAATGAACAAATGGAATCCACACTTCTATAAGAAAAAATAGAGTGTATGGAGCATATAGAAGAAGCTGTTTTTGCCTGCTGCTGCTGCTTGGCTGTATCATGTAACCCCATTCGAACTCTGCCTTCAAGACAGCTGTGAGACCGTGAAATAAAGAACTTAGCAGAACAGCAGCATCCTCTGCTCTTTCACCCTGGTCCGTGAAGGAGGGGTACCCTGTCAAAGGCTCAACACTTGCCTTTCTGACTTTGTTTCTAAATTTCTACCTTTCTAATTTTGTTTGTTTCTATTTTTTTTGTTTGTTTGTTTCTAACTTTGTTTGTTTTCAACTTTCTCCCTTTAGAAATTTGTTTGTTTCTTGTATTTTACCTCTTTGTTTGTTTCTAAATTTCTGCCGTTGTAACTTTGTTTCTAACTTTCTACTTTTAAAATTTCATTTGTTTTTAACTTTTTACCATTCCTCCCAGCGAGGGCTGTGTGCAGAATACTAAAACCTGTTAAGTTCTTCACTTTTACGTCTATAGGCAAATGCTACTGATTTAGATGTAAATTCATTTTGAAATGAGCCAGCCCTCTCTCTCTACTCTGTCGCATACAGCAATATAAGAAGCTGGGAATAGAGATCAGCAAGTTTTGAGAATAAGGAGCCGGCGTTTTTCTGTAGGAAGGAAAGCAGCAAGCGCCTGGCCGCAGGAGCCGAGACGCTCGGGCTGCAGGAGCTGCAGAGCGCCCGGAGCCGGCTTTTCCCTGTGCTCTGTGCCTGCCCCCGGGCTGAGCTGGGCGGCGCTGCTGCCGCCCGGTGCCGGCTGAGCCGAGAGGGCGGCGGCCTCGGTGGCTGCCGAGCGTGGCAAGGAGCGGGAGCGAGCGGGGCGGTGTCTGTCAGCGGAGGGGAGGGTCCCGAGAGCGGCCCCGGTGCGGCCCCGGTGCGCGGGGCGGGCCCGGCCCGGGAGAGAGGGGCGGGGCCCCGAGCGATGGAGCCGCCCCCGTGCCGGGCAGGGCGGGCCCCGGGGCCGGGCGGGGCCGGGGCTCTGGGGCGGGGCCGGGGCTCTGGGGCGGGGCCGAGCGGGGCCGGGGGCGGCTTCAGGGGCGGGGCCGGGCCCGGCTCAGGTGCGCGGGGCGGGGTCCGCACAGGTGCGCGGGGTCCCAGGGCGGCTGCGCAGGGCGGGGCCGAGGTGATTTAAGCCCCCGAAATCGCCCCTGCCGCCATTTGCTCCCTCAGAGCTCGGGGAGGCTGCGGCCGGGCCGGGCTCCCCCGGCGTGGCCCGGGAGAGGCCCCCGCTCCCCCTCTTTCTTCCCCGTCTTTCTTCCCCCTCTTTCTCCTGCCCTTATCCTCCTCCTTCTTCCCCCGCTTATCACCTCTTTCCTACCCCCCCCAGTTTCTTTCTCTCTCCCCCACACCCTCCCTGTCTCTCCCAGCCCCCTGCCTGCCCTCTCCCCAGCGCCCCCCCACCCTCTCTCCCTGCTCCCCTGTGCATCCCCGACCCCCCCCGCCTCCTTTCTCCCCCACCCCTCCTTTCTCCCCTCTCCGTACCCCGTTCCCCAACCCGACTCCCCTCTCTTCCTCCTCCTCTGACCATCATCCCTCCCCCTCACCCGACCTTTCCCTTCCCCCCCTCGTTCTCCCCAACCCACCCCGACTCCTCTCCCTACCCCATCTCATCCCTCCCCGTTCCCTCTTTCCCCCGCAGCCGCGGGGCTCGGGGCGCCGGAGAATAAAGCCCAGAGGGCCGGAGCCCGGCGCCCCTGCCCTCGCTGGAGCCTCGCACGGGGGACCCGCTCGGCGGGTCCCCCGTGCAGTACAAAAACAGCGCCGGGGCTCCGGCTTTCCACACATCACACTGGGGATCCCCTCCTCAGGAGGGGTTCCCGGGGGGGGTGGTGGGTTTTGGGGAGGGGGGTGGGTTGGGGTGGGCCCCCTCCTCAGGAGGGGTTCCCGGGGGGGTGGTGGGTTTCGGGGAGGGGGGTGGGTTGGGGTTGGGGTGGGCCCCCTCCTTAGGAGGGGGTCCCGGGGGGGTGGGTGGGATGGGCCCCCTCCGGAGGAGGGGGTCCCGGGAGGGGGTCAGGGTGGGCCCCCTCCGGAGGAGGGGGTCCGGGGGAGGGGGGTGGGGCGGAGGGGGGACTTTCCCCCCCTCCAGTCCCCGCCCCCTCTCTCGGACCTCCTCCTCCGGACGGGGCTCCCCCCGGCCCCCTCCCGGGACCCCCTCCTCCGGACCGGGGCCCCGGGGGGAGGGAGGGGGGGGGCGGGTGGGGTGGGGGGGGGTCCGGGCGGGAGGGGCTGTTGGTTTGGCCTGTGAGCTCTATGTCTGTTCATGCTACAGAGTGACGTGACCCCCTCTGCTTCCCCCCCCCCCCACCCCCCTCCCCGAGGCCCCGGTCCGAAGGAGGGGGTCCCGGGGAGGGGGCTGGGGTGAGCCCCGTCCGGAGGAGGGGGTCCGGGAGAGGGGGCGGGGACTGGAGGGGGGGAAAGTCCCCCCTCCGCCCCACCCCCCTCCCCCGGACCCCCTCCTCCGGAGGGGGCCCACCCTGACCCCCTCCCGGGACCCCCTCCTCCGGAGGGGGCCCACCCCAACCCACCACCCTCCCTGAAACCCACCCACCCCCCGGGACCCCCTCCTGAGGAGGGGGCCCACCCCAACCCACCACCCTCCCTGAAACCCACCACCCCCCCGGGAACCCCTCCTGAGGAGGGGATCCCCAGTGTGATGTGTGGAAAGCCGGAGCCCCGGCGCTGTTTTTGTACTGCACGGGGGACCCGCCGAGCGGGCCCGGCCCGTGTGGGGCTCCAGCGAGGGCAGGGGCGCCGGGCTCCGGCCCTCTGGGCTTTATTCTCCGGCGCCCCGTGCCCCGCGGCTGCGGGGGAAAGACGGGACAGAGGACGGGAATAAGGGAGCAGAGGGGGTCAAAGAAGGAGCGCAGGTGGGGGGTTCGGGGTGTGCAGGGAGAGGTGGGATGGGGGGACAGGAAAGGAGGCGGGGGGAAGACGAGGACGGAGCACAAGTGGGGGGTCAAGGTGCAGAGGGGAAACGAGGGAAGAGGAACAGGGGGAGGTGGAGGGGGAAGGAAAGGTGGGAGACGGAGGGGGAGGATTGAGGGCAGGTGGGGGGAACTGGGAGGGGAAGGGGAGCAGGGTGAGGGGGCAGGGGGGACCCGCGATGGGGGCGAAGGAACGGTGGAGAAGGGGAGAGAGGGTGGAGGGGTAGGGCAGGGTTGGGGTGTGTAGGGGGACAGGGAGGGGGGATGGGGGGGACCGGGCCGGGGGGGGAGGGAGGGGAGGGCTAGGGGGGAGAGGGGGGGGGGTAGGGGGGGGGGTGTAGGGGGTGGGGGAGGGGAGGCAGAGGGAGGAGAACGGAGAAGGGTTAGAAGAAGACAAACTAACACAAATATAAAGGAAAAGAACTACAGAGACATAGAAATATGGAAATACAGAGATCTAGAGCCCGGTCGGCCACAACCGTTCCCACCGAGCGCCGAGGGAGCAAATGGCGGCGGCGCCGATTCCCGAGGCTTAAATCCCCTCGGCCCCGCCCCGCGCAGCCGCTCTGGGGCCCCGCGCACCTGTGCGGACCCCGCCCTTCACACCTGTGCCGGGCCCGCCCCGCCCCGCCCGCGCCCGTAAATGCCGGCGGATCCGCGCCCGCTCCGCTTTGTGCGGTGGATGCTCATCCTGCTCCTCCCGGGCTGTGGCGGGACCGTCGTTCGGAGCGCTGTGCGGAGCCCGGCACCGGGGGCTGCTCCCGGCGCTGCGCCGAGCCCGAGGCGCTGAGGTGGGAACGGGACCCGGGCCCTGGGATTCGGGGCTGGGTCCTGTCGGTGTCTGCTGGGGGTCCCGGGCCGAGCCGCTTGTCTCTCGGCGGGCGGGGTGCGGCTGCCGGGCTCGGAGAACTGAGGTGGGATGGGGGATGGCATTAGGCATCGGGATCGCCGCGGCTGGTAAGTGCCGCTCCGGGATTGGCGCTGGCGCCGAGCACGGCGCTGCCACTCCGGCTGCGGCCAGCGCGGGGCTGGGCTCCCGCCGGAGCTCCGGCTACGCTCCCGCTGCGGCCGTGGGGAGCCGGGGCCGTGCCGGTGCCGGGCCCGCCGGGAGGGCGGCGCTTCCCCGCAGCAGGCGCTGGATCGCGCCTGGAAGCGGCCGGGCCGCGGGGACCGCCCGTGCCCGCCCCGGCACCCCCCGAGGCCGCCGCTCCCTCAGCGCCGCCCGCCCTGTGGGGCGCCCCCTGGCGCAACCGGAGCGCCGGCGCTCCCGGCCCGGCCCCGCCCGCAGCCCCCGCGGGGACGCGGAGCTCCCCCAGCCCCGGCACTGCCGAGGCCGCCGCTCCCCCTGCGCACGGCAGCGCCCGCCTCCCCCTGCCCCGGGCCGCTCCCCCGGGGGCCTCCCGCCCGCCGCGGCCCCGCCCAACCAGCGCGGCTGCAGCGGGACGAGCCGCTCCCCCGGCCCGGCCGCTGGCGCCGAGTCCGCTGCTGCCGCTCCTGCTCTGACTGCGCCCGCTGCGGGACCGGGGCCTCGCCGGGGCTCGCTGCTGCTTGAGCCGCTCATCCCACAACTGCCGCTTGAGACCTGATGCTCTCCTTCCTCCCCCCCGCTTTCTCTGCGGCTTGCACGCTCCACTGCAAAAACCTCTGGCTTTAAAAGGCCAGGGAAAAATGTTTCTTCTTTATTTCCAGAGCACAGGAGATCCTGAGTGGCAATGGCTACACAAGGACCACCAAGTCGAACCCTTATGTGAATGGCTCCTCTGGCCACTGAACCCACACCTGGGCACTCTCAGCAGCCTGCTCCAGCCAAGCCAATCTCAGCTCCTGGCAATGTCCTGCCTGGGATAGGAATGCCAAGTGCCAGCAAGATCATTCCTATGCAAATACAACTCCTTCTTTTATGCTAATGCTGCTTGCCACACCAGCCCCTGTAATTGCCATAGGGCAGAGCTCCATGGCCAGCACCTGATCATGCAACAACACAGGTGAGCAGTTGTGTGACAGCACTGAACTCTTCCCATAACCCTGATTTCCTGCCCTTTCCAGGATTTACCCAACAGCTGCAAAGGTGCTTGTTCCATGGCCCTTTCCAGGGAGAAATGAGCAAGGCAAGTCCTGAGGGTTCACTTGGTCCACGGCCAAAGCTCTTCTGGAGAAGGTCAGGGCTGCTCCTGCCTGCAGAGGGGCCTTTCCCACAGGTGAGTGTTCACAGCCCAAAATCCCAGGGGCTGCTGAGGCCGGGCCAGCTTTTGTGGCTCAGAGCTGCACAGAGCTCTCAGCAACTCCTGCTCACTGCCAGGAGTGTTCCTTGGTGCTCCTTCCGTGTGTCCCAGCTGGCAGGGAATGGGGGGAAGGAGAAGGCCAGGAGGCCCAGGAAGGGAAGCAGCAGCTCTTGTGCTTTGGATTTGCAGAGAGGAGCTGTGCCTGCAGTGTCCTGCCCGTGGCACGCAGTGTGCCAAACACACATCCCCGGAACGGGCACTGGGCTGCCCGGGCAGCGCTGGGATGGACGTGGATAAAGGGCTGCCCGCGGCCCCTCGGCCAGGGGCTGCTCTGAACAGGCACCCAGAGATGCTTCAGTCCCGACAGACCCCACTGACACCCCAAAAATGCCCCAAGGAACAGCTGGCACTGGGCAATGTCAGAATGGGCTGTTTGCAGAGGGGCTCAGACAGCAATTCCCAGTGCTGACCTCCCACACACCTGCCAGCTATGTCCCAGCCACCCAAAATGCCTTCCCTTCCAGCCTGAGGCCATCATCCCTCAGCAGTGTTAAAGCCAAGGCAAGCTTCGCCCACAGCAATGAAATGCCAAGCAATGCCCTCAGAGATGCCTTCAAATGAAAGGTCAGAGTCAGAGAAATCTCTTTGGATTGAGTTGGGAGTTTTTGGGGAGCCAGCTGGAACTGCACAACTGATGGAAAGCTTTCCCAGGTGGCTCCCACTGCAGGTGCCCTGAAGGCAGGGATGTGCATCCCTTTCCTGAGGGAAAAGAACTTGCAGAGGCCACTCCTGAGGCTCTGGAATGAAATCAACTCCTGCAGGGAGAGAAGTCCTCCCGTGGGCACAGGGGCTGCCTCAGCACAGGCTGGGAGCGTGTCCAGCCAGTGCCTGTTCCTGCTTTCAAATATCACCTGGAGCCCCAGCTCGGGGGGTGCAGGCAGCTGAATTCCAGGGAACTCTGTCAGGTGCCCCCAGGGACATTGGGGGGGGGGGGCTGGGGGATGAGGGTTACAAACAGCAAATTCTATGGAACATGAAGCTGTCCTTGCCCTGACCCTGCTGAGCTTCCCTGGAAGCTCTGCTGGTTCCTGCCACAGCTGGTGTTAAATAGGCAGCTCTGCATGGGAATATCCATGCTCCAGGAGGCGCTGGGAGGCTATGCCAGTGGCAATTCAGCAGGGAATTCAGGGCTTTGGGTAGAATTCATCTGAACTAGCAAAGCCAACCCCCAAATCTGCCCACCACCCAGGGAACAATCTTTGTGCTGCCCTGGCAGCCAAAGCCCCTGGGCTGGGAAATGTCAGCAGGCAAATGGATGGAATGATCTAAATGCCAGCATCCCCCAAAGGGACAATGCCATCACCTCCCTTTGCTCCCAAAGTGTCCACTGTGTTCCCCACAGGTGCCCTGGGGATGCCAGGGAGGTGCCTTTGCCCACAGTGCCTTTCTCCTGCCCCTCTCCAGCCTGAGGCCTCTTCTCCCTTCCCTGCCAGCTGCTGCCAAGGAAGGAAGACACAGTGAGTGCTGAGTTGACCTCCAAATAGTCCTTCCCTCACCTTGAGATGACCTGAGATTTTACCCCCAAAATGTCCCCATCTGCCTCCTTCTGAGTTCCTCATTTTTTACAAGGAAGCATTCTTTCTCTGCTCTGGAGATTACCACAAGATTTGCCCCCAAAACTTTCCCCACCTGTCCACTACCTCTTTCCTCATTTCCACCTCAATCTTTTCATTCTTTGCCCTACAGATGCTTTCAATTTTTACCCCTCTGAACTTCCCTACCTGTCCATAAGTGATTACCTCAGTTTACCCCATCAAGTGCATTCTCTCTGCTACAGATCACCTCAGATTTTACCTCCAACATTTTCCGTACATCTCCACCACTGACTGAGTACTTTATTTTTACCTCCAAATACTCATTTTCTACCATGGAGATTCCCTCAAGTTTTACCTGCCAGATTTACCCACCTGTCCACAGCAATTCCCTCAGTTTACCTCAGGATGCTCCTGCTCTCTCCTAGAGATGACCTCACATTTTACCCCCTCAGTTTTCCCTACCTGCCCAGTTCTGATCACCTCCTTTTTACCTCAAAACATGAGTTCTTTCTTCTACAGATGAACTCGGATTTTATCACCAAAATGTCTATTTTGTCCCCTGTGCACTGACTAGATTTTAAAACCCAAACCACGCAGGTTATGTCCGTCTTACCCCCAAAATGTTCATTCTGTCCCCTACAAATTAGGTCAGATTTTTTCTCAAAACCACTTATGGTTCCTACATAATTACCTCAGGGTTTGCCCCCCACATTCTACCTCATCTTGACTACTGATCACCTCATTGCTTCCTCAATATGTTCATTCTTTGCCCTACAGATCTTCCCAAGTTTTACACCCCAAATTTCCTTGCCTAGCCCCAGTGATTGCCTCAGTTCATGTCAGTGGTCACACTCTCCCTAGAGATTACCTCAAGTTTAACCCCCAAAATTTTCCTGAACTGTCCACAACTTATTACCTCATTTTTACCAAAAAAGATTCATTCTCAACCTTTAGATCATTTCAAGTTTGACCCCCCAAAATTCCCCTACCTGTCCACTACTGATTCCCTCATTCTTCCTTCAATATTTATTTCCTTTCTACCATGTAGCTTCTATCAAGATTTACCCCCAAAGTTTTCCATCTGTCTACTACTGCTTACCTCATTTTTACCTCAAAATGTTCTTTCTACAGCTTATTTAATATTATTTTTACACAAGTTTCCCTATCTGCCCACAACTGATTCCCTCATGTTACCTCAGTGTGTTCATGCTCTCCCCTAGAGATTAGCTCAGATTTAGCCCCCAAATTTTCCCCACATGCTCAGTATTCATCACCTCCTTTTTCCCTCCAAGTGTTCATTCTCTGCTCTTGAGACTTTGTCAAGTTTGGCCTCCAAAATTTTCCTTCTTTGTCTATTACTGAGTACCTCATTTTTGCTCCAAAATATTCATTCTGTCCCCTACAGATTACATCAAGTTTTACCCCCCAGTTTTTCCTTCCTGTACAATATTAACTCTTTTCTGCCCCAAAAATGTGCATTCGTTCCCCTAAACATCACCTCAGCTTTTCCCTCAAAAATGCCACCTTGCTCTGCTTGACATCACCTCCCATTTTCCTACACAAACAATTCTTGTGTCCCCTCTCAGTCACCCCAGGTTTTCAGCTGAAAATGTCTCCTCTGTCCCCTCAAAGTCATCCCAGGTTTTCCCAGTGAGGAGCTGCAAGGAATTCAGGCAGGGCCAATGACACCAGGGAACAGCTGTAAATTCAGAGGCAGAGAGAGAAGATCTACCAGGAAAGGGGAAAGGTTCAGAAAACATTTCTGCAATTAATTAATAATTATTTCCAGTTCCCCACTGAGAAGAACACAACCTCACAGCTGTTAAGGCCTGACAGTTCCCTGCAGGGAGAGCTCAGCCCATGTGCCCAGAGGCAATCCCAGCATCTGCAAGAAAGAAAGAAGCAGCAAAAGGTGATTGCTTCTCTTTCAAAGTTATTTCAAGTGCTCACCCCCAAACCCACCTTTGCTCTTGATTCTGGCCAGGTGCATGGTGAGCAGTGGGCACAGGTCATGTCATCCATGCTGGTGTGAGTGATGCTTTCTGGGGGAAAGCAGCTGATCTCCAAAGTTCCCTTCCTGCCCCGTGCCTGATCTGCACAGGAGAAAACCTCTTCCAGGAAGGGACTGTGCTCCCTCTAATGCCATTTGCCCAGTCTGTTCCATGGGGATACTGCCAGCCTGGGGCAGCAGAGGCACACGCAGCTCTCAGCACTCCCTGCTCCAAGCACAGCTCTGGGCTCCTTTGCACACTGCCTCTGCCATGGGGTTTTCTCCAGGAGAAGCCAAGGAATTGCTCCTGGAAGGGTGCAGATTAAGTTATCCCAAAGGGAAGCAAAGAGTAAGTACTCCAGGAAGAGCCCTTGGGATCTGCTGGGCTGAGGTGGGAAGGGGACATTCATTCCCTGCAGGGCCAATACACAACAACCTCCAAGCCAAAGCACAGACTGGCAGGTGGGGTCTGACAGCAGCACTCTGACAAACCTCCTTGTCATTCTTCCCTGCAGTGACTTTTGCAAGCAAACTCTGAAGCTGACAAGCCCAGAAGCTCCATCCAGCCACTCTGGAAGGAAAGGATACTCCCAGGGATGAGGCACATTCCCAGCAAACTCTCCCAACACAGCCTGGAGGCAGCGCTGGAGCTCGGGTGTGGGGCTGGGAAGGGCTGCCAGGAGCACGCAGCCCCCAGGTGGGGTGGCAGCGGCAGCAGCAAATTCCCACAGGCTGATGGCACAGCAGAGAGACAAAGGCCAGCAGTGCCCACGGGAGGTGCAGGGTTAATTCTGCTCCCTGCCCTGCCCCATCCCTGCAGGAAATCTCCAAGGGGGAGAGAAACTCTCAGGGTGCCCAAAATGCAGCATCTGTCACCCTGATCCAGCTTCAACTCAGCATGGGGGGCCAAACTCCCCCCACAGGTAAACACTGAGCTGACCTGGTCAGTCTCAAACACAGCCCCAGTTCTCACCTCCAGCCTGCTCCTGGGGCTGCTGCCACATTCCTGACAAGGAGCCCCTTTGGACAGGGCTCTCTCTGTGTCTCAGGTGCTGGGCACTGCAGGGACCAGGGCAGCCCCCTCTGGGGACAATTGGGGATTCATCCCACACCATGGGCAGGACCAGGGGCCCTCCAGTACAGGCTGGTGGGGCCAGAGCCCCTTGGGTTTGGCTGCTCAAACACCAAAGCTTTTGGCAAAGATGGGACAAGTTAAGTGGGTTTTCCTGGCCTGAGAGAGAGAAGAAATTGTTGAAATTAAGCATGGCAATTAAGTCCACTGTGGAAGTCAAAGGCTCCTGGCTTTCCCACTCCTGTTCTGATTGCTCACTAGAGGGTTTTATCCATAAAAAAATGAGAGGTGGCACCAAATAAAAGAGCTCTTTTTCAACATTTTTCCCCTACTTACTTTCATACATAAAAAGGATGTCCATTTTTTCTTAGTGCATTCTTTGCCTAATTTTAACAGAACTGTTTTCCTTCCAGGCCCCACTTGTGGGTTCTTCACTCCTTTGCCATTGGACTTTGGACAAAGGAAGAGAAGCATCTGCTCCAAACGGGTGTCATCCTATGGGGAACACCCCCTGTACCAGCCCCAGCCTGGGCCAAGCATGCTGCCTCACTCTCCCCATTCTGGATGCTGGCTCCAATCCAGTCTGAGTTTTCCCCTGTTTTCCATGTCTAAGGACAGGAACTTGTCCTGGTCAGGGTGTAAGGCCTTAAACTGCACCTTGATCTGGGGGGCTGGGACTGGGATTCCAGCAGGGAATTCATTGTTTTACAAATAAAAGTTATTCCAGGGAGCTGCTGCTTCACCACACAGTGTCAGCAAAAGAGAGAGAACACCAAAGGTGTATCCAAAAACAAGGATGGAATGATTCCTCCTGCTTTGAGTGGGATCAGGGCTTATGCTGCCCTGGAATGACAAAGAACTTCTCCCTCAGCCCCCTAGAGAGCCCTCAAAAAGCCAAAGTGCAGCAGGGAAGGAAGGAAAGGCACCTGCTGGGGACAGCACAGCTCCAGCTGCTCATGGGGACTGGGCCTGAGTCTGGAGCCAAAAGCCCCTTCCCAGGCTGGAGGGGCTTGCCTAAAGCACCACCTCTGGGAAGCAAAGGGCTATGGAAGAAATGGAGTGGGAATTTACAATAATAATCATAATGGATCGGGAAAGAGCAACAACAGAAGCAACAATCATTCCAAGGGAGCAGGAGGGATGCTGAGCTTTAAACAAGGTTTGAGTGAGGCAGCAGCTCCTGGCAGTTCTAACCCACAGCTCCAGCTCTGCGATTCCAGGAGCACTGCAAGCTCCTCCTGCCCAGTCCCTGGCTTTGCCTCCTGCCAGTACTCGGCACCTCGGGCACGGGTGGCTGCGAGTGCTCCAGTGCTGCTGCCCCGAGGGAGCGGGAAAATGGCCACTAAACCCCTTCCCACTGGGCTGGCTCCGAGCTCTGGCTGGGGAAAACATTTGGCACCCCTGGCATTTCAATGCAATCAGTTTCCATCACTTTGAAGATGCACTGAATAAACCCAGGGCACATAAGTAAACCTCTCCCCATAAGGAGAGCCCCAGGGAATACACAATTCTTCCTATGCCTGGCCAAAGAAACCAGGAGCCAGGTTTTGGGGAAGAGACTCCAGACTCTTATCTCCTTCCCTGGCTGTAAACCACTTGCAGAGGCTTTGGAGTTCATACAAGCTTGTCAGGATTTGGCTACTTCATTTAAATTCTATTCAGATACTGGAATGGAAGTGTCCTAAAGGCACCTCACTCAGACTTTAAGCCCTCTACCACCAAAGAATTTAGATGCTCTTTTCTTAGGAACACCCCACCTCTGCTTCTTTAGGTGTCTCCATGTGGGACATCAATTAAATGCGGACAAATTTTAGAATGCAGCTTCCAAGTCAAGTTACCTGCTAGGAAATGACTCCAGCTCTCTGGCACCTTGGGCTGTTTTAAACACAGCCTGGCCCTTCATGGCTGAGGCTCTGAGCTACACAACTTGTGAGCTGGCAAGTAACAGCAGCTGAGGTCTCATCCCAGCTGTACACAAAAACAGGGAGTGGGGGCTGCACTTGGATACATGCAGGCAGGGTTGGGCCCCTTCTGAAAGCTTCAATCCCTGTTTTTCAGAGACTCAATCAGGGATAATGACATTTTCACAAAGCTCTCTTAAGGCACGTGAAAACCCGAGCAAGAAAATGGAATCAAAGCCTTTGTTCCACTGGCCTCACGCCCCAAATTCCAACGGGACAGACAAGTCCCTCTCCTCGCAAGGCAACGTCTCCTACCTGGATCTGTGCCTTCCCCAGCCTTTGGTGGCCGTTGTCTCCATCCTCCCACACCTCCTCATCTTCCTCCTCAGCAGGCCTGGCTTCCTCATCCTGCAGAGCAAGCACAGGGACACTCACCAGCCTGCTCATCCCAAACCTGGGCAGCAGGGATGGACTGCTGGGACCCCCTGGACACTCACCCCTCTGCTGGCCACCATCCCTGCTCTGCAGTCCATTCCCGTTCCTGGCCTGGCATCTCCTTTGAACGGGATGTTAAACCACAACCACTTGCTCTGCTGGGTTTTGGGACATCAGAGACTCCTCCAAGGCAGTGGACAAAGCTCCTGTTCCCACAGCCTCTGCCTCCCAAAGCCCTGCTAGGGCCAGGCAGAGCAAGGGAAATTTCCTGCTGGAAATTTCCTCTTGTGCCCGTAAACCCAGGGAAATCGTGGCTGCCCCATCCCTGGAAGTGTTCAAGGCCAGGCTGGCCGCAGCTTGGAGCACCCTGTGGATGGAATGAGGTGATTCTTAAGGTCCCTTCCCACCCAAATTATTCCGCCATTCCAGGATGATTCTGTGATCTCTCCCTGCATTTATTTTGCATCATTTCCTCTCTAATCTGAATTCCCAAATCGAAATGATTTTTAAAAGAAATCATTTAAAATTATCCCAGGAATAAAAAGGGGTGCATCAAACATACAAGAATCATTCCTACCTCCATCAAATCATTGTTAATTGGAAGCCTATTTCCTCATCTCTGTCCTTAGTTTTCCTTTCCTAGGAAACCTTATGATCCCACAGTTTCTCCAAGAGATTTACTGGGATTGCAGAAAGGTTTGCTTTGTCAGGGAGGCAAGGGGGTTTACAACACTTGTTCCTCTGCATCTTTATCCTTTCACCAGCTTTCCCCTGGAACGGTGCTGCAAGAGAAGTTCAGAATTACTAGAAATGGATCAGGTTCACCTTTTTTCCTCATTCTTTTCCAACGACTTCCAAATTCTTGGAATTATCCTCAAATGAGGCCTAGCAAGCTACTGTGAAAACATCAATCAGAGGAACATCTTGACAAGAGAAAACCACATCCAGCAGCAGCCAAAACAATGCCACTGCTATTCTTACCTGGTCTCCAGGTGCTCCAGCCAGAGCTCCCAACACCCACTGCCATTCCATGAGAGTGAGGAGGCCGTTTTGGACGTGTTCTTTGCCACGGGATGGGATAACAGAGCCCAGAGGGTCTTTGTGTCCCTTCCAAGCCACCCCATGATTCCATGATACCATCAGCACCTATACCAATTCCATTCTGGAAAGCCCAATTCCATTCCTCCCATCAACTCAGAATTTCTCCCTTCCTCTCTCTGCTCCACATCAGGCATGTGTTGCCACAGGCATGGGATGCCTCAGCATTGCCTGGGAATGCCACTCAAGGCTGCCCTGGTGGCCTCAGTGCTCCAAAATGCCCAGCTGGCTCCCGTTCCAGTCAGGAATGTCCCAAACAGCAGCGTGGGGTGTGCCCTCTGCCATCCCACCATTGGGGCAGCTCCCATAGAATGTGACCAACTTACTGGGTTTGGAATTCCTGGCTTAAAAGTCAGGTGGTGGAATATCCTCTCCTGGGAATATCCAGAAGACCAGAAGGCTCCCTGGAAGCCACAGGTCAGGGACAGAGTCAGATGAACGATCCTGAACTGGTTTTCAGGGGATGCATCCCCAGCCTGTGGCTGCAAAAACTCCAGAGCTGTTCCTTCCCCTTGGGACAGCCAGGGAAAACATCCCCAGCATGGATTTCTGACAGGAAAAACCTCACTGCTCCAGGCTACTTGGCTCCTCCCAAATCCAGGCCAGCACTCCAACAGGCTCTAAAGACAAAACAACAGCAAAGACCATCTCAGGGCACACGCCACGAGCTGGGCGTCACATTCCTCACTGGAACTGGGCTGTTCCCACATCCCTGGGACAGCCGGGAGCATCCCCCGTTCCTCACTCTTCCATTCAGGACAAAGAGACAACAGAGCTGTCAAACAGCCAGTGTGTAACCCCAACAATCCAGGGAAAACCACCTTGCTCTGGGGAGAAACATCATGCCCAGTTATGGAAAAAGCCAAAGAACAGTACTGGAAACACTCCCGGGCATGGAGGCTCCCAGCTCCGGAAATGCAGCTCACAGGCTTCTTCCCATGGGAACCCCAATCTTGCCCGGGACTGGGCTCAGGGAGAAAGTCCTGCCCATTCCACCACTCTGGCACAGACACCCCAGGAAGGTGTCCCTGACCATGGCAAGGGGCTGAACAGGATGGTCTGTAAGGTTCTTGCCAGCACAGACCATTCCAGGAGTTTAAGGTGGATTTGAGCAGCTCCTGGGGACATGAACACCACCCACACCTCCCACCTGGCTCAGCCCAGAGTCCATCCAGCACTCACAGAGAGCTGCTGGGAGCTGAAATTCTCCCTGCTCCCCCTGCCTGGGAAACCCTGCCTCCAGCTCCTGGGAAAGAGGAGCTGCATCCTGCTGGGTGCCCCTGGCTCTGGGCAGCTGCCGCCTTCAGGCGGGGGGATGGCTCGGGCAGCTCCGGTGACTGTTCCACCTCAATGATTTTGTGTTTTCCTGCATTTCCCTGGGCTGGAGGGGAGCAGGGGGTGCGGTGGGAGTGCGGGAAGGCAGCGGCGGGGAGGGTAAGGAGTGGGGCCGGGCACCGCACGGCGCAGGGGGGCTTCTGCTGGCACTGGAGGGGCGCGACCGTACGGAGGCGTCCCCGCCGCTGCCGGCCACTGCCCACGGGGCTCCTGCCCGCCCCCGGCGCCACTGACCCCACACCCCGTGTCCCCACACTGGGAACCACCACGGAAAATCATGCTGGAACCTCTAATCCTGAGCCCGAGCCTTGACCTTTTATCCCCTGACCTTTGACCCCTTGACCCATTCCTTGACAACCCGAGCTTTGATCCCTTACCTTTGACCATCCAGCAAGTGGCCAAGATGCCCGCGGGTGGCTACGCCAGCGAGTAGGTGAAATGGAGACCGTGGCGATCGTGCCAGACCCGAAGGCGAGCTCCTCGGGCAAAAAGATCCACGATGATGTCGAGACTCAAAGGCCGATGACAGAGATGGGTGGGAACTGCCCTGCCCAGCAAAGGCTCGGGTGATGCTGAGGAGAAACCCTCTCCCTTTACTTCCAAGGGGCCCTCCCACAACAGCCCTCTCCTCTAAGCTAACTTCCAATTGCCTCCTGGAACTCCAAAGGCCTTTCCCTTCTCCCAACCACCGCTCCCAACACTTAGCTTTCTGAAGACAAACGGACAAAATCCATCCTTGGCAGAAAAAATGCATCAGCACCTCGGATGTCAACACGTTCCCCACGGTCCGCTTTGGCAGCTGCGAAAGATGGAGAACAAGGAGAAAATTCAGCCTCTGACAACACACGCCAAAAGAGACCCCTTCCGCAAGGCCCCCTCCCTCGAAACTGCCGAGGCTCAGCGCTTACCTGCTCTCTCCAAACTTCAGCTCCACACCTGCTCACGGTACCTAAGACAACAAAACAGAAAACGTCACTGTTGCCCTCCAGAAGAGCATCCCCGGGCTACTCCACACCACTGCCCCGGCTCACCTCAAATCCTGATCTGACTCTGGAGGTGGCCAGGACAAACCTGCACAATGAAAAGGGACACGCTCAGCACGCTGCCATAGACCGCTGGCCTATCAGCCACCCCACCTAAATGCCAACTCATCTGCTCGCCTCTGGCCCTTGGCACGCCCAGGGCGGCAGCAGCACCTGCAGAGAAGCAAAGCAAAAACACACAAAACATGCTGAGAGACTGTGAAACCACAGCCTACCTGCTCCGACTGAAGTACACCACACCTATACCTTAGGCTTGCACGCTCCAGCATCCAGGGCCAGGACATCCTGCAAGTGGACCACCTAAAACACACAAACAACAACGGATGCTTAGAGCTGCTCCAAAAATTGAGACCGAGGCCGTAACAACTCATTCTGTCCACCGGTCACTGCTCACCTCGCTCCATCGCCCCTGACTGCCAATATCCGGCATTACTTCCAAAAAAAAAAAAAAGACATGGAACAATGCTATAACATAGTAGCATGACATAGCCCAGCAGGACTGCAGAGAGGGGCAGAGAGGGAAAGCCGGCCAGGATCTCGTTCCCAGCCCTGAGCAGGGGCTTTACTGGCCTGACTGTCCTGTACTACCCGAGCTCTGGGGACAATGAACCAGGCTCAGTCCCTGCCTCACCACTGGCACCCTGAAATTCTGGCACTGCAAGAGTCAGGGGAGGTTTCAGCAGTGATTTCAGCAAGGTCAGAGCCGCTCCCAGCAAAAGCTGTTCTTAGACTACTCCTGGCAGAAGAACCCAGAGTACCTGCCACTGCAGGATGCTTGTGACTTCCAGGTGGAGGAGAAGGGTGGAAACAATCCAAGATGAAGACAGAATGATGAACACAGCAAAGAGGATTTCTGTATGCTCTGCACTGTTTTGTCACGTTCAGCCCTTCCTGGGCTGTTCTCTGCTTGTTGTTCTCAAGATCAACATCTCCGACTAAGGGCGGGTGATGTGAATTCCAAGGAAGTACAATTCAATTCTCCCCTAGATCTTTCCCTAAAGTACAAGATACTGATTCACCTCCCTTCCCACCAGAGCCAATCAAAGACTATCCAAAAACGTAAATGATGATAATGCGGAATCTGGTCTCCATTAGAAAAATTAATGTAGTATTTTTTATCAGAGCTTTGGTTAAATGTAACAACGCAGGAAGTGCCTGTGCTCAGGTTATTGGAGAGTGCGAGGTTTTCTCATCGCATCAGCCCTGTCAGCTGACAAATGTGGCTGTGCACTAAGGCACAAAGCACCGACATTTGCACACTACAGCTGGAATCTGCTATCTCTGTGTGCAGACACAACCACTGCTCATCACAGATAAACCCACAAGGGCTGCTCCAGCACTGACTTACCTGGGGAAAAACCAGCACTAAGAGGAGCAAAATAAAAAGCATGGGAGTAGTAGTTTCACCCTGAGCAGCTCCGTGAGATGGGCAGGAATCAGAGAATCCCCTGAGTAACTCTGAACTTGCTTTTCCTGATCACCTTTCACAGAATCCATAGCAGCAACCCATGAACATCCCGTGTGTAGGTTTATTCCAAAACCCACTCGCAGAAACATCAGGATATTGCACCTAAAGCTGCCTCTGCCAGAGGGAAGCAAGAGCTGGGGCTGGGAGAGGAAACAGGCAGGAACTTGCTCTCAGGAGAGGCAGTACGTGGGCTGCTGGCACTGCCAGCAGGAGGACGCAGGTGGGAGCAGGTAAAATTCCAATACAAAATGCAACTGGGGAATGTGACGGTGCAGAGGCTGTAGGTTGGCAGTCTAAGACTTTGGGGTTTATCACAGCTCTGCAAAAGCACCGAATTTCGCCAGCAGGTACCACTCATCCTCCTCAGGACAAGCTTCCAAGAGTTCATCTCTCAATTTGTGCCCCAGTGTGGGCCAAGTGCTGGTGGAGCCTGGGCTGGCACCCTGAGCTCTCACCCCAGCTGGCACCCCCAGGCCTTTCCAATGTGCCACTGCCACCCAAGCCACAATGGTGGGGCCTGAGGAAAGGAAGGAATGAGGAGGGACTTAGGACACAATCCTGCCCTTCAGACAGGCAGATTTACCTGTGCTCCAGTCTCAAGGGGGCTCTCAGTGGATAACTCAAGCATCCCACGTGGGACACTGGGGCCAAGGAGCAGCTGGAGGCAGCTCTGTCACCTGGGCTACCTGTGTGTAGCCATATTTAGCAATAACTGAATTGATTGAAATAAAGGGTAAAAGCTTGACTCAGCCTGTAACTTTCACCTTTCTTTCAAGTGCAAAAAGAAGCAGAAAAATCCATTCATATTGATGCTTTCCAGCTATGTCTCTTTCAGATTCCCAGGTATTCATCCCCTCACAGAGTTTTAGCGGTGACACAGAAGAAAGTTCTTTGCGTGCTGCCAGAAAAACGAGATTTCTCCCATTTTTTATTTTCACACCTAAAGTATGAAAACATTATCATCACACAGAATAGTTCTGCACACTCTCCTCTGGGCAATGGAAGATTCCCTGATAGGCAGATTCCAACCCCTCCTGTCCATATTTACATCCCTAAGGCCTCAGACCCTCTGTAGGTAACCACGGGGTTCCCAGGTGAGAGGAGTCACTGTGAGAACAGAATTAAACCCCAAAGCACCTCTGAGGAGACAGCGCCTGACTCTGGGAGTGCCTCCCTCTCGCGTGGAAGGTGTGGCTTACTCAGGAGTTACTCCAGGAGTTCCTACTCTGCCCAGGCCAGGCCTGCTCCAGACACTCCCCGTGCCCTCAGAGCCACAAACCCAGCTCAGGGCTGGGCTCAGAGCTCCAACACCACCAGGAATGAGCACTCCCTGAGCCCCCTGCCCTCCCAGCCCTGCTCTAGGCTGGGCAGGCACTGAGGGGCTCACTGACACCTCCAGGGTGGCTCTTTAAAGGTGGTGGCACAGGTGCTCCACAGCAGACCTGTGCCAGACCCAACTTCTCCATGGGCAAGGAAGAACCTCCCAAAGCAGGTGACACAAAAAGCTCTGGTGTGGCCCAGGGACTGCTCAAGGTCACAACCAAAATTAGTTCTGAGCTCAGGGTGGTGTCACTTCAGTTCCCTGCCACTGCTGCCACTTCCTGCCACCTTCAGCTTTTGCTCCAGGCACCAAAATATGATTTTTTCAAGGCCAGCCCATCTAAACTATCTGAAATTGCAGCCTGGCCAATCTCGGGAGCTCCCAGACTCACTCATGAGGATGAAGTGACAGACCAGCAGTGAGCACTTCTCCCTCTTCCAGCCAAGCTGTGAATTCTCCCTCAGCTTCAGCAACCACTTTTCGTGCCAGTTCCTGAAGAGAATCTCGTGCTGAACATCCATCACTTTTTCAGTGCAGAGCATTTGGCTTCATCCTCAAGCCCTAGAAACACTCAGCTAAACCAGCACTAAAACCTGATTAAACTTGCATCCTGCACAGCACAATGAACTTGGACTTGGGCAGGAATCAGAATATCTGGGAATGAAGAGAACCCAAGAGCTCGGAGAGGTTTGCTTTGCCCTTGTCCTGCCTTGGGCTCCTGGCTCTGCCACAGCAGTTACAAGAAGCAGAGCAGCGACCTCCCCTCCCCTCCTCATCAACACAAACCCCCAAAAGCAGAGTTTGTCTCTCTCAGACCCACCTTGAGCTGTGTCCGCAGCAACAACGAGGCTGTTGAAAGCAGCAACCCCACAGCTCGGCGTCTGCAGGGCTGCACCCTCTCCATCCTACAGCCTCTCCATCTCCCCACAGCTTGGAGTGATCTGTTCTCCCAGTTTAGAGAAGGTGACACCAACCTCACTTTGGTTTGGGTACAAACTCTGAGGCAGACACTGAAGGCAAAGGAAGACGAGGCCTTGGTGGGAAGGGACCTTAAAGCCCATCCAGTGCCACCCCTGCCAAGGGCAGGGACACCTTCCACTGTCCCAGGCTGCTCCAAGCCCCAGTGTCCAGCCTGGCCTTGGACACTGCCAGGGATCCAGGGGCAGCCACAGCTGCTCTGGGCACCCTGTGCCAGGGCCTGCCCACCCTCACACGGAAAGATTTCTTCTGCGTATCTACTCTGAACTGAAGTTTAAGTATCTAAGCTCAAGTTTAGTTAGTGCTGAGCCTCTGCTGAAGATAACTGAGACACCATAGTAGGAGAGAAAGGAAACAGGCCTGTAGAACAAACCACAGGCGAGTAACAAACCAAAATGATGTGGCCAAGAACAATTACTGCCACAGAAAAGAAACCTCAGTCACCAAAAACTCCAGTCTATTCCTACATCCTCACCCAGGGGGACTCCAAACACGACACTGCAACTCATGCTCCTCCCAGCTCCACACACACATTGCTGGGACCTCTTGCAAGCTGCTCGAGCTCTCTCCACGTGCCAAATCTGCCCATGGCAGAGGTGCTGCTTTCCTGGCTCAGCTCCCAAGACTCAACTCTCAGTATTTCCGCCCTCAATACTGTAAATTTCTGGTGATCTGGAGCAAAGATTTCTGGCTTGCTGTGTGGCTTCTCACACAGAACCTGACCCCAGGGGCTCAGTCTCACTCTCTCCGTGTTTGACACAAGTCATAAAGCAAGAACTGCAAAGACATTTCGAGGCAGTATCAGGGGCCTGAGACAGCTTTTGAGATCAAAGTTGAAATCCACTGTTTTCTTTCATTGCTGTTAAACTGTACTGGAGTCCTGGGGGCACTTTTGGGCGCCACAGTATACAAAAGATACAAAGCTGACAGCATCCAAAGAAGGGACATGGGGATGGGGAAGGGTGTGGAAGGACCATGAAAGAGCTGCTGAGGGCACTGGGTTTGTTCTGGTAGAGAAGTGTGAGGTCAGAATACATCGGGGCCTACAGCTCTGATCTCCGCTCCCTGGGACACAGACAGGACCCAGGGAGCAGCTGGAGCTGGGCCAGGGCAGGCTCACGCTGAGATCAGGGAAAGGCTCTTCCCCCAGAGGCTGCTGGGCACTGCCCAGGCTCCCCAGGGAATGGGCATGGCCCCGAGGCTGCCAGAGCTCCAGGAGCGTTTGGACAGCGCTGCCAGGGATGCCCAGGCTGGGGCTGTTGGGGGGTCTGGGCAGGGACGGGGGTGGGACTGGGTGATCCCTGTGGGCCCCTTCCAGCTCAGGATATTCCAGGATTGTCTCACTCCCCAACAGGGGAGAGTCTGCTCTCACACAGAGCTGCAAACACACTGTGCAGGAGGCAGCAAATGACAACAATTGACATTGATACATTAATAAAGCCAAGATATTAAGCAAGCCAAAAGATAAATTTTCCCTTTTGTTCCTGACCAACAAGACCTGTCCCAGTCCCAGTCCAGCCACTAAGCAACTCCAGTGTGACACAGGGACTGTCTCACACCTCGAGGCCGACACACAACAGCAGCACAGCACCGGGAGTTTAATCACGTTTCCCTCATTAGAGGAGACAATTAATGATCGCTCAGGTGCACAACCACTCCTGCAGAGCGCTTCACTAGACCCCGTTCTGCAAGAACTCCCCCAGGCTGCAAAGCCCCATTTGCCAGGGACCTGAGAGAAGAATTCGGTAGTTTTAAAGGAATGTCAGGAACTAGGAATACACCTGAGTGTAGGAACCGAGAGTGCCGAGAATATTTCTCGGTTTCCATCTCGCCCGATCCATGTGTTACGGCGCAAGGCAGAGGCAGGTCCCTACCTCCCGAGCCTGGGGTCCTCCCATCAGATGAGCCATGCGCGCGGCCAGGGGCGGTCCCGGAGCTTCCATCGGGCCCTCCCGCTATCCCCATGCGGCCCGGGTTCGCGGCCGCTTCCGCGTTTGAACGGCGGCGCCTGCTGCTGACGTCATCACTCCCGCCGCTTCCATCCCGGCCTTACTTCCGCCTTCGGGAGCCCTCGCTTCCACGCCTGCGCGGCGCGGCATCGGCCGCCCCTCCTCAGTGCCGGTTACCCCGGCAACGCCGCTCGCGGCTCGAGCCGCTCCTGGCCCGGCCCCGGCCCTGCCCGGGACGTCAGCCCCGGCCCCGCTGCCAGCCCAGCCCCGCTCCCGCTGCCAGCCCAGCCCCGGCCCCGCTGCCAGCCCAGCCCCGGCCCCGTTTCCAGCCCCGCTCCCGCTTCCAGCCCCGGCCCCGCTGCCAGCCCAGCCCCGGCCCCGCTGCCAGCCCCGCCCCGGCCCCGCTGCCAGCCCAGCCCCGGCCCCGCTTCCATCCCAGCCCCGCTCCCGCTTCCAGCCCCGCCCCGCCCCCGCTTCCATCCCAGCCCCGGCCCCGCTTCCAGCCCAGCCCCGGCCCCGCTGCCAGCCCAGCCCCGGCCCCGTTTCCAGCCCCGCTCCCGCTTCCAGCCCCGGCCCCGCTGCCAGCCCAGCCCCGGCCCCGCTGCCAGCCCCGCCCCGGCCCCGCTGCCAGCCCAGCCCCGGCCCCGCTTCCATCCCAGCCCCGCTCCCGCTTCCAGCCCCGCCCCGCCCCCGCTTCCATCCCAGCCCCGGCCCCGCTGCCAGCCCAGCCCCGCTCCCGCTGCCAGCCCAGCCCCGGCCCCGCTGCCAGCCCAGCCCCGGCCCCGTTTCCAGCCCCGCTCCCGCTTCCAGCCCAGCCCCGGCCCCGCTTCCAGCCCCGCCCCGGCCCCGCTTCCAGCCCAGCCCCGGCCCCGCTTCCAGCCCCGCCCCGCTCCCGCTTCCAGCCCCGGCCCCGCTGCCAGCCCCGGCCCCGCTTCCAGCCCAGCCCCGCCCCCGCTTCCAGCCCCGGCCCCGCTTCCAACCCAGCCCCGGCCCCGCTGCCAGGCCAGCCCCGGCCCCGCTTCCAGCCCAGCCCCGCCCCCGCTTCCAGCCCAGCCCCGCCCCCGCTTCCAGCCCAGCCCCGGCCCCGCTTCCAGCCCCGCCCCGGCCCCGCTTCCAGCCCAGCCCCGGCCCCGCTGCCAGCCCAGCCCCGGCCCCGCTTCCAGCCCAGCCACGGCCCCGCTGCCCGGCACCAGCGCTTCCCAGGCCAGCCCGGTCCCGCCCACGGTCCCGGCCGCCCGCCCGGCACCTCCAGCCGCACACGGACGCTTCAGCTGCCACGCCGATACGACCGATAAGCACAGCACCTCCAGCCAGCAGTGCAATTCTTTCGGCTACTGCAGTTCCATCCTAGGAGCTTTCGGCAGCTACACCTCCTACCAGCTCTGTGTCCACACAGCCCCCGTCTGCACCGCAGCCACAGCCGTGGACACACAGCAGAGACATTTCAACAGCTGCCGTGTCACCACGGCATGTACCCCCTATCATCACTCTGATAACACCACTCAGAGGATTATCACAACAATCACACGATGCTGAACCATGTTTCCCGTGCCATTTCAGCGAAACAAATACGATTTTATCTCCAGAACAGAAAGAGGACTTTCTCAACTATACGTGGACACCTCTTCCATCACAACAGGACCAAGCACGTGTTATTAATAGTGACGTCTCGCATCGAGACATTCCATTTCATGCACATTCTTCTCGAACTTCTCAGGGACATTCAGCTGATTTTATGGGACTTTTTCATCCTCAAATGCCTGCTCAACACTTCAGTGAGAAGGATATAGTGACCAGCACAGCTTCAGAAAGCATTCCTCTATCTTCCCAAGCTTCATCTCCTTTTTTTACAACAACCAATACAACTCCAACTTCTCATATGCCTTCTTCACAGCTTCGAAATCCACAACAGGCATCTGATCCCTCATTTTTCCACCGTCGCTTTCAGCGTTCGGATGACTTTGTTCGTCACCTTTATTTCCGACTCAGAGAACGTGCAGATTATCTGCCTCCAGAGGTTGCAGCACTGGGTCCCCACCCCTCACCCATCCCGCATGCTGGCAGTACCCTACCCAGATCCACTGCACCCTCTCCTCCAGTGGCCAGATCACAGCCACCTGCGATGGCAGGTTCAGCCACTCCTCGTTTATTTCCTTACAGTGCACAGCCGCAAATACCGACCCCTATTCCTCATCCAGGAGGGGGAGAAGAACATGGAATAATAATAAAATAAGAATTTTAAAGTTGTTTATTTTATATTAATTTTTTTTAATTTTATGAGAGAACTACCTACCCCATGACATTTGAGTTTCAATTATTAATTCAGTTAAGGTTCTCTTTAAAGTTTGTTTCATCCTCTCTACCCGTCCTGAACTCTGTGGGTGCCATGGGATATGTAGTTCTCTCATAAAATAAAAAAAAAAAAAAAAAAAAATCAACAACTTTAAAATTCTTATCCCTTAGACCCTATGTTTCCCACCCAGCATGAAGCATACTTGCTTTCTTCTGTGTTAATGAGTTCTTTTGAATTTATAAATACTTGTATTAGCGGTGATGGCGCCCGCCCGCGGAGTGATCCGCCGGAGGGACTATTTGTGATGCGCTCCTGCCCGCGGAGGGATCAGCGCTGATGCCGCCCCGCCCGCCCAGCTGCTCTCGCTGCCTTTTCCCGCTCTCCCCTCTGCTCCCAGCGCTTCTCCTGCAAAGGGCGCGGCTTTTCCTGGGCTCTTTTCCTGCCGGGCTGCAGCGAGCGCTCCCCTCAAGGAGCAGGGGCAGCTTTGCTCGCGGCGGCAGCGATTCAACAGAGCAGGCCCGGAACAATTCCTGCTTAGCCGGGCTTTGAGCACATTCCTGAGCCAGCACGGCAGCAGCGAGTGAGGCAGCGGCACATGAAGGAGGCTGCGACTCTGGCCAGGCTGGGGAGGGGTTCCTCTGTAATAGAAGAACATGGAGAGACAAACCAGAAAGGGCAGGAAAAAAAGAAAAAGCCAAGACAAACTAAACTTTTTTTTAAAAATAATCCGGATCCAGAGGGACTTCTGGCTGGAGAACTTCCTGGGGAGCAATCCTGCCCCTCTGGGAGGCAATGCCAGGGCAACTCCAGCTGAAACCTGCACACAAACACCACAAAGATTTCAGATATTTGCAGGAAGCATCCACTTAGCAACTGCTGCTTAATAATTTATTCCCTTTCCCATTAAATGGTACATTCAGTCCACAAGACTTCAACACCTTTCTGGTAGTTTTATTTACAGTCTGCAGCGTGTTCTGTAAAACACAGGAGTGCTCACAGACACACACGCACAAACATTTAAAGAAGTACAGTTTATTCCAAAGGAAGTCTACGCACTACTTTTTCCATAAAAATTATTAAAAATACTTTAGTTACTGTATTCTACCTAAACCAAGATACTTGAGAATTCTTCCACAAGTGATGCCCCCTCCCCACAAAGGGCACTCCGACAAGAAGAAATTCAGGAGACTGCATCACCAAATAAAATCCTAATGGCAACTGCTTCAATGCACCAGAAGAACAACGAATTCCCACTCTGCATCCAGCAATCCCTGCTCTGCAGCCTGTCTGCATCTGCTTTTGTAGGGCTTGTGGGGCTTTTGCATTCACTTCCTTCTCCAGGGCAGTTCCCACAAACAAAGAATGACTGAATTTCTGCAGACTGTCACTCGGCAATCCTGCATTTCACACATGCAAAGGGAAACACTTTCCTTTGAGCCCTTTATTTCAAGGAGTCTCTTTTTTACTGAGCATCCAGTGAGAACAGTGCCCAGTTGTGGCTGTTATTATTTCTCTGCTTTTGCTGCGTGGCAATATTGAGCTGGAGCTCTGCAGAACACCCACTGCAGCCCTTGTCTCACTGGGGCACACCGAATTGACAAAAAAAAGGCACAAAGATGAAACTCCTAAAGCAGCAGCAGCCCCAAGTCACTGAGCTGCTGCTTCCCACCACCAACACTCTGTGTCTCAGCAAACACTTCCAACGCACGAGCCAAGGCCACAGGGGAGTGAAAAGCCCAGAGCCTGCGGGCAGGACAAGCACTCCATTGATCAGTAACAAACCAACACAGCTCAGCTGGATGGTGCACTTAAGACTGGACCTGGAAGCATCAGGAAAAGCCATTGGAACACAAGCTCAGCAGCACAGAATCCATTTGGCACCAGCTGATGAGATGGGAGGCTCTGTGTGGGACACGTTGTGCATTCAGCTTCAACTATGCCACAGCTCCACAGCAGCGCTGAAAAACTTCTGCTTTTAACAGTTGGAGAGGATTTTCTCAATGGAAGTGAAGCTGTCATTAACAGAGGAACAGCACACGATGCACAACATAACCTGCAATAAAAAGCTTTTGCTTTCCAGCATGTAAGCATTCAGGTTACTGGACTTCAGCTCATGGAAACGAATCTGATGATAGATTTTTTTTTAATTTTTCTTGGAACTAAAAAAGTAAAATCTTCCATAAAAGGATAAAGCACAAAAATACTCTCTCAGTACGTCTCAGGAAGCCATTTAATACCTTCCATGTCCTAGGAACAACTAGGCAAAACACTTGGAAAGTGTGAGCAGTAGAAATGTTGACCATTGAATGTTTGGCAGCCGTGTGCTCCAGCCCCTGGGAGGGGCTTGTCCCCCACTCCACACCAGTCCTGCAGCTCCCCAGCTATTTCTTCTTCTTCTTCTTTGGGGGCTCATCCTCAGAGCTGCTGCTGCTGCTGCTGCTGCTGCTGGAGGAGCTCGGATCCGAGTCGAAGTTGGAGGAGGAGGAAGAGCTGCTGGAGGAGGAGGAGGGGGAGGAGGAGGAGTGTTGGGTGGAGTCGCGGGAGACAAGCACTCAAGGCATCATGTTCAGCAAGTCTCGATTTATTTTTCAAAACTACACTTACTTATAGTACCTTTAATTAGCTCATACATATTGCAAAAGTCGAGCTCCTCATTGGTGGGAGCTATTCCGTGGGATCTGCAAACACGGTGGTCTTATCTTCCTCTTCCGTATGGTTTCTGTCTTCTTACTTATCTGAATGCACATTCTGTTATCTATGCAACCTCTTGCTCAAGGACTCAGTGTCTGCATCTTTACTAAGCCTGCTGTGTTATCATGACCTTTGCTTTTTAGCCATTCTTCAGAAAGACTCTCAACAGAGGAGGAGCTGTCCTCACTGTCACTGTCCTCGGAGGAGGTAGAGGAGTCCTGGCTGTCAGAGGAGTCGCTGGCTGAGCTGTCACTGCTGCTGCTGCTGCTGGAACTGGTCACACTTTTGGACCTGGGAGAGAACAAAGAGCTGAGCACAGCCCTGCCAGAGCCCATGGCACCGTGTTCTCTGCTCTGCTGTAATTATCCAAAGATCAATTTGTTGCCTTGAAAATTTCCAGGCCTCACCATCTAAGATGAATTCCTGTGCCCTCCCTCCCTTTCCCACTCCTGGATGAGTGGATTTTGGCCATTTGAGCAACGGCAGAGTGGCCCCAGGGCATGACATAGGCCAGCAGGACTGCAGAGAGGGGCAGAGAGGGAAAGCTGGCCAGGATCTCGTTCCCAGCCCTGAGCAGGGGCTTTACTGGCCTGACTGTCCTGTACTACCCGAGCTCTGGGGACAGTGAACCAGGCTCAGTCCCTGCCTCACCACTGCAGCAGGAATTCTGTCAGTTGTGACCAAACTTGTCCAGCGAACACATCCTACAAGCTCCTTCCTGGGCAGTTATTAATAAGGAAAACCAAGAGACTGTAAACAACCTTAAAGCAGGATACCAAGCTCCAGCCTTTTCTTTGAGAAGCAAATATGGCTAATTTGTGCCTGCTCAGGATCAGAAGGAGCAGCTGATCTCCTGGCAAGAGCCCAGGGTGGAGCACGCAGCAGAGCTGGGACACTGTGGTGGGGTCCTGCCACGTTCCTCACCATGGGGCTGCCGAGTCCCTGGGAAGTGCCCGTTCATTGGGTCACCCTGCTGCCAGCAGTTGTTTCCCACTCCACATTAATGTTTCATCTCCGGCATTTCAAATGCTTTGCATTTCGGTAGGAGCGGGGAGCCTGTCTCCCATGGCAACAGTGCCAGGAGTCCAGGACAGGAGAAGGAGCTGAATGGGAGCACAAACTGGAGAGGTTTCTCACCACAGCTCAGCTGATTGCTGTTACTGAAACCCAGTTCTTGCAGTAAATCAATCCCAAGTGTTTGCTCCTCCATTCTGCCACAGCTCACCTCAAATACCACTGGATTTGGAGCCTTTCAGTGGCCAGGGCAGCTCCGGGTGCCCCAGGCAAGACCTTGGTGGAGACTTTCCCTTGTCAGCAGTTTGCCAGGGGACCCTCAGAACACCTATCCTGTTGTTTCCATCCATGGAACTAGTGGGATTCTCAACCCTGCAAGAGGCAGAAGCACCAGCAATCCTGGCCCTTCCTCACTAGGACTTTCAAAATAAGCCAAGGTCTTCTGTGTCTGTTCAAATTAGCTTTAAAGGCACTGATTTAACAGAGAGGGTATTCCCCCCCTCCTGAAATTCACTGGGAATTAGAAATGGACACAAAATAAAAATGAATGATTCCTACTCCTCCATCCCTTACTCTTCTCATCAGTCCACAACACTCGCCCCATGTGACAGAAAAGAGAAGGCACACTCAGGTTAGGGTTAAACTGTGTTTACGTTCTCTTTTCAGGCCAAACTAAGGAAGCACATCCAAAACCCCCGTGCTTCAGAGTTGGTGCATTTCCTCTTCAGGCCGCTGGAACTGGTAAATCTTATTCCCAGGTCTCACTGGGAACTCCTTTTATTTCTAGTTCACACTTACAAGTAGATAGATTGTGCAACAGGGTTGGAAAACTGCTCATACCTGGCCACAGCTTTCTCAGGAACTTCCAGAAGCGATGCCGGTTGTTCCTGGCCTCTGATCCGGTTTGAAGCTTGAAGTAAATACAGGAATCCCAGCAAATATGAATCCTTCCACCGGGTCAATAAGGCATTACTGTGAACAAAAGGGGCAGCCAGCTGGAATCCCCACTGGGAATCTGTCTGGTCTCACCTTCAGGCAAATACGGCTCAGTATTTGCACTGAAAATGCTTGGAAGCAGAAATCCCAACTTGGAAAAGGAGCCACAAAGGAATAGCAAGATACTTTCCATTTTTTGAAGTGTCAGCTTCTGACACTTCACTCGTCTGTAACAACAGCTCATTTGTAGATCAGCTCTTCCTTTGACTCCAATCCAAAAAAATCTCATGTTCCCTTGAACTGTCCAGTCTCCTTCAAAGACTTAGGTTGATGTTTCTTGCAGTGACTGTGCTGATCCAAGGATCAGCTTTGTCTTTGCTTCCTGCTCATCTGTGTGTCCCTGGTTTGACATTTTGACCGTTTCCTGCAAGTTCTCTCCTCTTTGTGTGGTTTGTGTGTGACTCAGATCATCAACAGCTGCGGTGGCCCCGAGCTGGCCCCGTCTGTCCTCAGCCCACTGCTTTCTAAAGACACCACCGATTTCCTGAGAGGACACCTGACACCCAAAGAGATAAACCTCTGGGATTCCCTGGGGGAGACATGGACCAGATCCAGGTAAGGACAGAGCTGCCATCTCCCCAGGCTCCCCACGCAGACGGGATGCTTGGATTCCCTGATGCTCCTGCTTCTTCTTTCAGGGGATGCCCTGAAAGACACATTCTTCGTGAATGTCCCCTCATATTCCCACTTTCTGTCCTAGAGCCGAGTGGCCCCGAGACACGAACATCCCCACCTACATCCCCAAATTCCACAACGGCTGGGAACCACCCACAGAAATCTTCCGTGGAGCTCCCTGGGAAATAGACATTGGACACTTGCAAGAGGAAGGTTAGTCCTGTGTCCCTGTCTCTTCACTCTCCCTCCCCCTTTTCCAGAGAAATGGAGCTGCAGGGGTAGTGGTGGCGTGCAACAAGTAGTTGGCTCAAAACTCAGTTGGATCTGGTTGCCCCAGTTAAATACAGAAAGCAAATGAGGCTGGAAAAGGGCAGCAATAATGAGCCTCTCCCAATCCAAGGCAACAGCACCCTACAGCGTAACTGAGCTCCAGGGACACAGGCTTCCCTGGAGAACACCTTGACCAAAATCTGCCAGACCATGACTCATCTACCACTATCCCTCTCCTTTTCTCCGATCAGCTTTCCCCTTTCCTGGTAACACTGACTCCATGTCTGCCTTTCCAGCTCTCCTCAGCCAATGGATATCCTTACTGGAACTCCTCACTCAAGCGTGGCCAGACGGCTGAGCAGACACAGGTCGGGGATGCCTTCAAACAGAACATCACTCCACATGGAAATAGGTAATGGATCCGCACGCCCGGAGCTTTGGCTCCCACCTCGGAACCTCATGAACGCACACGGACACGTACAGTGACACTGGGACGTTTGGGCATCCTGGAGACAACTCCCTGCCACTGTTAATAACCACCAAGGGAAGACAAAGATCAGCTGAGGGGTTATTCCCATAAGCACTGTCTGCTGTTTAACCCCCAGCAGCTCTGCAAGGAAAGGAATCGCAGGTGTTTTCCACCGCAGGAGGCAAAAATATTGACTGACTTCATCAGTCCATCCATAGGTCTTGTTTCCCAACATCAGCCCAGCAAAGTGACCTTAAGGATCAGGTGACAAAGATGCTGCACTGCGCTTTGGCTCTCCATGTGTGTAGAGATGCTGGAATCATGGAATCACAGAAGGGATTGGGTGGGAAGGGACCTTAAAGATTATCCCGTTCCAACCCCCTGCCATGGCCAGAGACACCTTTCACTATCCCAGGTTGCTTCAAGCTCTGTCCAGCCTGGCCTTGGACACTGCCAGGGATCCAGGGGCAGCCACAGCTTCTCTGGGCAACCTGTGCCAGGGCCTCAGCACCTTCACAGGGAAGGATTTCTTCCCAATATCCCATCTAAACCCACCCTCTGGCAGCGGGAAGCCATTCCTCCTTGTCCTTTCACTCCAGGCTCTTCAAGTCCCTCTCCAGCTCTCTTGGGGCGCCTTTAGGCACTGGAAAAGGCTCTAAGGGCTCTCCAGAGCCTCCTCTTCTCCAGGCTGAACATTCCCAGCCCTCCCAGCCCGTCTGTGTAATGCTCTAGCTCTTGGAGCACTTCCTGGCCCTTCCTGTCTGATATTGCGCTGGTTTATTAAAGGAAATTCTGACTCTTTCTGCTATCTCTGTGTATTTATCTCCAAAGGACTGTGAGTACGGAAGAGTCATCCCCTATGTTCCTCAGCTCTTCTTTGGGGAACTCACCTACAAATGGAACTGCAGAAATGGGGAGGGAGGAAAAGGAAACAGGATGTGAATCGAGCACCTGCATAGTGACCACAGATGTCCACTGCTAGACAGACACTGATGTCAGGCAGATCATGCCCTCCAAATAGTGCTCAGAAAGAGAACAAGTTTGGGATTCCTGAAACTGCTCTGAATTGGATTTGCTTAAACAGATGTCATTAGTAAAAGCAATCAAAGAAAGAGTTTTGATCCCTCTTCCAAGCTGATGCCACTTATCATGTATCTTCCCTGCATTCTTCTAGGGAAGCTGTTTTTGATGTTGTCCTGTCCTTCTTTTTATAAGGGAGCAAAAATACTTTATTAAGTATTACTCTTTCAGTTTTGTTTCCTCTCCTCTTCTGAGATACAGTAAAGTGAACATTCAGCAGAATAGTTTTGTATTTTTTGAACACAATTCTTCTTTTATCCAACTGAGGCCCTTCTGTGATCATGAAAAAACAGAAACTGTTGTGAACTAGAGTTTACACTCATAAGAGGTTGACATGGGTCAGTTCTCCAAGGTTATTCTTAGTTCAACTGCTGTGTAAACTGTTGATGTCACTGACTGGAGGCTGCTCTTCAGGACATTATAGATATGATAATTATATGACAGAAAATGCAACATATAGTTGAATCTGACCTTCAAGTTCACTAGCTTAAAAAAGGAAAAAAAATGTCTGTAAGAAATTTGCTGCTTTTCCCATTACTAAGATGTAATAAATGCCTTCAAGTTTATACTCAGTCGACAGCATATACACATGGACAGCAGTGCCCATCCATCCAAATGTACCCCAAGCTAGGGTACATTTTAAGTGTCAATGATCACTGCCTCCAGAAAGCATTTTTGAGACAAAACAGGCAAAGTCTTTTGCATATCTAGACAATCATCCAATACTAGGATCTTCACTCTCACATAAACACTTCATGTTTTTCCACAGAGGAATCTGAGATAGATTTTTCTGAGAAATAACAAACCACCAAAAATTAATTAAATGACAAACAAGGGAAAAGCACCACTTCCTCACTCAGCACATTTTCCTTGATTTTCATTAAGCATTCAGATTTACAGATGCTGATATTGCCACAAGAGCAGTTTTTTTCTGGTTTAACTTCCTCTTCCAGTAGAGCAAGCACAGCTGCAAAATGCAAGCTCACTTCTAGGCTCTCTTACACATCACCAGTTTACCACATTCCAACCAGTCACAGCTGTGCAACACCCCGTCAGGGTACTGGGATTACTGCAGTGCCACAGACAGTTTAAGTGAGGCTCATGGAGCTGTACAATTTTAACTATGTTCTATATGTATAATTAAATGATGCATGACATAGAAATAAGCCAGCTGTACTGAAACTGAACAAACTAACTGCTCTGATGCAACAGTTAAGCATCTCATCAGTTCTAAAATGAAACAGGTTTAAAGCAAAAACAATATAGAGAACAGAATGCTTGACACTGTTAAATAGCATGGTCAAAGGATAATTTTTGAACATTAAGGAAATGCACTCACCCAGTCAAATTTTCAAAAGAATTCCTGGCACCAAAATGTTCTCTGTTTGCTTTTTCACCATGTTTTAAGAATAGATCACTCTGGGGGAAGAAAATCCTGTGCGCAAAACACTGCGTGAAACTAAACAATCCTTAAACATGGCTAATTTCCATGTGGAGCTGATGATTTAGCACTGTCATCCTTCAGCAGAGGAGAAAGAACTACCTGTCTTTAGTTTATTTAGGTAAGATGAAAAAAGTGAGGAGCGTGAATTTGATCTTGCTTCAATTTACTTCAGTGGAAAAACTCTTGCCATGACTTCAGTGAGAGTGAGACTGCATCTTAATTCATTCTATATGGAGAAAAACAAATCAGCTGAGAATAATGCTTTTGTTTATTAGATGTAAATTACTACCACAGTCGTTTTTAACAGTGCTAAGTAAATCCTGCTTTAAAAGCCAAACGTTGCCTTCAGTCCTGCTTATTCCTCTGTACTGTGTCACAATGCAGGATTCCTGGTCCTCTGACCAAGTCACCGCTGTCACAGTAAGCATGGCTTGCTCTGGGGAATGGCCACATTCCCACACGGGAATGATAGATGTTTGTGGATGTCACTGGTGACAATGTCCAAATCTGGGCTAGGGCATGCCCCCCAGCCAAGAAACTAGGGTGCACACTTTTGTAATATAAATGCATTCACTGAGAACACAGACTACACTTACTAAAATGTCCATGAAAAGCAGCCAAGTAAATCAAATCAATAGGGTTAAATTTGCAATTAGGATTCTCTCTTTCGGCAGGAAAATTTTAGGATAGCCACAAATTGAGAAAAATTTGCTTTTTTTTCTTCTTTTTCTCAGAAGGCAATCAACCTTCTGGTCTGGCTATTCTTTACTTCTCCCTATGAAGTAAAATCTAAAAAGACACACACACGATATTTATGGAAGGACCTCCCAATGAATTAGGAAAAATTATTACTCAGAAGATCAAACAGAAACAAGACTGTCTACACTGTATGAATTAAACATACATGAATTAGGACACTGAGCCTTCCATTCTTTAGTAACAGAACTGATGCTGTCCTGAAAATGACATTAATGAATTAGACTGGTATATGAAAACCTTCTGCATCTGCTCTAGAGGTTGGAATGAGGATGTTAAATGAGGCAGCAGACAACAAGGACGTGCTGCTTAGGGAAGCTGAATATCACTTCTGTGCTTGTGGAGTTCTGCAGTTTGGATGAAGGTCACAGGTTATCTCCAGCTACATGAAAATGAGTGATAAATACACACTGTTGGTCTTAGACTGAAAGCAGTACTGGGCAAAGAGAGTCAAAATATGGAATATTACTCAAAATCATCCCCTGGTTTTCTAAAGATCATAATCTTCTATTAGAAGACAGTTTGTTACCTTCTCCTAATAGTAAAGCTGTAGTAGTAAAAGCACCTCAATCTTGTAGAAGTATCTAAGATACACAGAATAAGTAAGGTATATGGAGTGAGAGCACCCTAAAAACATCACAAGAGGAGTGACAATTTCTGGGATAGTAATGACATGAACGAGTATCTAAACGTTAAGTCTGAGTGAATAAGAGAATTTTTCAACTAATGGATCAGGGAAAATGTGAAAGGATGAGATATGTGATTAAAGATCATAGTGTATTCGGTTAACACAGGTGGAAAATATATGACTTTGATTCTGTACTACAACATATTTTAATTGATTTGTGTGTAGTTTTAGTTTTATACATGCACAATTTTTTAGAACACATCTTTAGACTGGGACAAACAATAAAGGAAATCCATTGTATGACTTTACATTGATCCCAACATCACTCACTGGAATATCTTAACATTTCCTGCACAGATTCCCATTCGTTAAGATGACAACCTTGAGAAGAAGGAAACCTATAACTGCCATTCAGAGAAGGTCTAAAATTTCAATTGCTGTTTGAACACAAAGGAGCTTTGACATGCTGTGGTTTATTGAAGCACTCCTGCAGTTATAGACACATCTTTAACCACCCTACCCTCTCCCTCTTCCTCCATCCAGCACTGATTGATGCAACTGGAAGATTCAGTAACTGCAGAGCAAAGTCCCGCTTACTTCCAGCTCTCCTGCCCCAGCAAATGCTCAGCTCTTCTGGGAAGATGGAGCTATGCCATAAGCACATTGCACCTGAAAGGAGATGAAACCTTCCCTTCAAAGACACATGTGACCAGGTTTTTGGAACTGCCTGATGTGGCCAGTTCTCATCTGTTTTCCATAAAGAAGGAAAAGAGCCCTGTATTCTCCTCTTCATGAGAGTTCAAGTATGAATTCCAAAGAACAGAGATGCCAGGACTTGTCAGTGACATGACTAACAATTTTATGAGAACTGGCAAAACAGTTCATTTCTCCTACATCTTATTCTCAGAAACCTTGGAATTGTTTTGTCTGAAAGATTTGGGGGGAGGAAGGTGGACTTAATTCTCACAACTATATTAAATATTCAGTACATCTGATATTCTGTTGTCAACACACAAAATATAGTTTAATTATGATAAGCCATACTGGAATCATTTACAATACATAAATGTGAAAAAACAGCATGAAATTATTTCTTGTTCCATGTGGAAAAATATACACCTTCCAACCCCCCAAGAAAGTAAGACAAGGCACAATAAATTCTGGTAATTCTCTTTCTTCTGACTTTTCAGTTCCATCACAGCTCTCAAAACTAAGATTTATGTGCTGTTTTGCATCTGTATCTGTTGTTGATTTTCCCCCCCTACAGGGATATAGGTGAATAAGTTTGGACAGGAAACGGTATCCCTCAAGCCAAACTGAAAGGTTTATAAAGTTGCTAAGAAAAGTTTGGGTCAGGGCCTAAATATCAATCATCTGCTCACTGTCTTTTTAAACGAGCTCAGGCATTTTCCCAACTGTTCCCAGCAGGTCTCTGCCACTATTTTAAACTAAGATTTCAGCCATTTTTTTTTCCCCTGTGTTGACCTCACTAATTTTTCTTTCTCCCCCTCTTTACCTGCCAAAGGCATCCATCAGGATTTTGCCAAAGGCTATCTGCTTTTGAAGTTGAGAGGAATTCACTAATCGTGAGCGTCAAATCCACAGTAAATGCCATGGCCATATGGTATATGCTGCTTTTGGGAATTAGCTCAAAAGGCCTAGCTGTGAGAAGGCCGGCTGTATGTCAGGAGGGTTTCACTGCTAACTTTCATAACTCATGTCAGCTCTTTCAGTTTCTGTATGCATTGGCTTCAGGGAGTGCAACTGTTCCCTGAATTTATAAAAATGTTGTCAAGATCCCTTGATCTTGCTTCCTCTGTCTCTCTCGCACAAACACATCCAAACACATTTATATACACAGTGGAATAGCATGCACAGTGGCATGCAAATCTAGCAAAAGAGAAGCTTGTAAATAAATAGCATGTCATTCTGCTTACTCAATACATTTCTCTGGGTGTTAAACTCATGATAAACATATCATAAGCCCCGATGAAGGCTCTACAGCCTGTCCCATCACACCATCCTGAGTGTAACTCTGCAATGCATAGGAAGACATAAGTTTGAAAAACAGAGCAGAAATAGCTCCCCTAAGGGCAAGGTGCTGACATAGCTGAAACATAACTAACTGGAGAGCATTTGTTTTCACTAAAGAAGGAAGTGTCAGTGACACATCTCTGTGCCTGTGGAGGTGTACTGTACATGCAAAGCAAAAAGAAATCCACCTTCTTTAAAAAATTGGCCATTAATACATAAATATGTCTGTGTTGAAATCCCTCAGACGGTACCATTCTTAACAAGAACTACACACAAGACTAAGAAATTCTGCAGAGAATCACGCTTTTGTGATCCAAAGAGGCAAGGAGAAAGAAAACCACATATGAAGAGTTTAACATACCCACTTAGTGATAGAAAAAGAATTATTACAAAAATAAATGTCAGTCCCCTTGAAACACTTGAGTCAGCGCTCTCAACTTTCTCTGATGCTGTAGGAAGGTGTGAATGTCCTCCATGTGTCACATCATCCACACCAGCCACACAGGAATGTCTCCAATGCACCTCAGAGCCTTTCAAGGACCACTCCCATCTAATTTATGTATAGTCTGTTAACATCCTCTTGGAGCAAACAGAAATAATACTTTTAAAAGGCATTTATACTTCAGAAACATGTGCCCCGACACAACAAAAAACCCAGATTTTAATACTGCCCCGAGGCAGAATTCATCCATCTTTAAGGCTTCTATTATGTATTTCCTGGTTAGTAATACAAAAAGAACTGCTGGCAGTATCACATCGAAACCAAAGTGGCAGAATCAGAAAAACTACTGAAAAGTTTACCTTTATAGGAAAGCTTCAGTCTTGGGATATTTTGTTTTGACGTTCCAGTGACTGGAAGGAACAGCATCGCTAAAGACAGCAGGCTGCAGGCATGTGGCACTTGCAAAGCTCTCATTCTGCTCTCCTCTTCTGTATCTTCTTTTGTACTATGGTGAAATTTCTCCCCACTTTTCAAACAATCCAAGTTTTATCTGGAAGAAAAAAAGAAAACATCTGTAGATCTGCTTTACTGCATAAGCAACAATTCTGTAAGCAAGCCAGACCTATTTCTAAAGAGCACCTCAGTTAATTTCTTTGCTACGAAAGTATTTTTCCTCTAGTACAAGTAAATATGTTTTGTTTCTTTAATACTAAATTTACACATTTTGACATTGGAAAAATATGTAAACTTTTCAGACACCAATGTCTAGCCTAGCTAACGTTTAAGCACAAATTAAATTAATGCAGTATCCATAAAAAGAACATTTGACATTCAAAAGTGACCATGCAACTTGATAGTTAATACCAGTCCATTGGATATCTTACATGTTTTATAACTCTTTTTGTCTCAGTACAACAGCTATTGTGTGTTTATGCTATGACTAGAATGAACTGTAATGTCTCAGATGCCATGGGGGTACAAGCTGAGTTAACAGTGAGTACTTACCCATCAAAAACTAAACTAAGAAAACTGGAAAGAGCAAGCAGTTGTGTTTAGTTTTAATAGAGAAAAAAGTCAAAGCGGATGATGGATTTAAAAGTGCTTTCAGTATGATATTTCCAGCAGAACAACTGCCTCAACTCATCCACCAAAATGTCCTATAAACTTTAATGAGTGTTTCAGGCTGGGGTCAATAGGCTGATACGGGATTTTGTTAGCACAGTGTGCAACTAAGCCAGCTTTGCAACACTTTTCACTTAGTAAGAATCATTCATATTCCATAAATCTTGAAGTGTTTTACAACTGAAAGCAATTATCACTGCCCTTATTTTCCCTATGCAAAAACGGAACCATAAAGCTGCAGTGAACCTATTTCCTCAAGGTCACACAGCAAGCACAGTAGTTGAAAAGAAAACAGCAACAGCAGTCCTGCTGTCCTTTGTACCCAGCTATCAAGGATCCCTTTTGCCCAATAACTCGACTTTTGCACATGAAATTATTTGAAATGGCATCTTGAGTTCTGAAGGCAAAACTTCATGGTTAATAAATCACAGAGATCAGAGTATGAAAATATTTGTGAGACCAGATCCTTCCCCCTGCAAGTGCCTGATGCTAGAGGTCAAGGGAGATGGCTGGTGAAATGACAAATGTCAGTGTTTGAGTAATGCTGTAAAACCAAGGAGTAAGGAAATGTTATGGTTAGTCAAGAGATTAATGGCTCATGATGTGCCATGAAAATTCTTTTCTGAAAGGTACTGGAGCTGCCTGATTAAAAGAGCAATCCTAGTGCCCACATCAGCCAGCACTTGCACAGACACCAAAGGAGAGGTTCCTTGCAAGTCCATGAGAGATGCAGCACAGCTTGTGGCCCCTGAGCCTTTCCACCGGTCTGTTATTTGAACTCCTGCAGCACTGGGTCTTGCAATTCTGTGAGCTACAGCAGCACCCAGAACCAATTCGGCACCTCCTGATACAGGCAGTTCATCCTTCCTGGCATGAAAGGATGGAAACAGAATCCCTTCCGTTCTCTCTGACACAGGAAATCTTTCTCAGATGAAACTTGGGCTTTCTGAGCCTCCAGACTTTCGCTCAATAGCAAAAGACAAGGAAGTGTGCAAGAAGAGCATGATGGTGAAAAAGAGGGAAACAATTCGTAAAATCCCCAAAGCATAATTCCTATTGCAGAACACTAAGCTTCTTCCTTCTCAGTCCCCTCTTCAACACTCATATTCAGTGTCTGAATGCACTACTCTTGGCCAAGTGTGAGTACATGTTCACGAAACGACATGGAGAGAAAACAGACAAACATGAAATGCCTGTTTCATCTTTCTCTTCCCTTTATTACAGTATCAGATCCTAAGAGAACACCCTTACTTCTTCTGTGCCAACACATCTATCTGAGGGTGGACCACGAAGGACTAAAGTGGATTAGACTATCCCAGGGGTAAATCGCCTTGAAGAAATTTATTTAGAGGTGAAAAAGGGGAAAAGAAGGAGAGGGGACGAGGGGGAAGAATATATGAAGATGAGACACCAGCCCTGTTCATCTTCAGCAGGATGATAGTGACAAACCATACTTCAAAAAGAAGCAATTAAGAGGGAGCCAGTCTCACTGCAAGTATGTTGAGAAGTCACGGCCTGAAGGTCTGGGCCTCAGCCAACAGGGAACTCACCAAAGGATGATGGGGCTCATTTTCTTGAGGCAAATTACTGTGAAGAATCAGGACTAAATTTGACTAAAAAAACAGTTGCATCAATGCACTGTCATTTGCTGAATTGATTGAGAATCAGCACCAAACTCGGCCCTTCGGCCATAGCTCACAACCTCACTTTTTCATGTAGGCTTTTTTTGCTAATGGGAACCTTCCTTTTTTCTTGGTTGGGTTTTTTTTCCCCTTTCCCCTTTTATTTGAATAATGTCTGTGAAAAACCATTTGCTTTCACGAGGCGGTTAGTTTACACTGGAGGCAGCAGCTCTGTGAGCTCGAGCCAACCCTGTCCTGTCTTTAGATTCATTGCAATCTGGCCACATTGTCACATATATTTTTAGTTTATGATGATCCTCTAATACAATTCCAGCTTCCACACAGAGTCCTTCCAACAGTCTAGCTCAGGTTAATGAACTTCAGGCCACTTCTCTTCTGCAGGAATTTCGAGGCCCAGGGGGTGGCTGTGCCCAAGAGATTTGCCAAAATCCGCTACGATTTCACCGCGCGAAACGCCAGTGAGCTCTCGGTGCTGAAGGATGAAATCCTGGAGGTACGTGACCGCTCCTGGAAAAGGTGTGTCCCCCAGGGGCAGGAGAGAGCTCGGGATAGCAACAAGCACCAACTCCATTTTCCCTGGTGGTATCTCAGCAGTGACACAAAGCTTTGCTCAAACCCAAAGCTGGAGCAGGCTGCCTGTGCTGTGTCGTGTCATTTCCTCAGCTCAAAGACATCGGTCCCATTTTAACCACAGTGAGGAGGGAGGACAACAACTCGCTCTAGAGCCCTGCTCATCCCCCGCTGGGTCGGTTCCTTATCACCACTTCCTCCTCCACGAGGATTTGTTTTCTCTGAAAAGCACCTTTCTCATAACCTTTCTCTTACTGCAGCACTGTTGGCAGCTGGACAAGGTGGGACGTGACTTGGGCTGACACTGATCTGTGACCTGAGGAAAAGGTTTCTCTGCAAAATGTGGCTTTTTATTTATTTAATTATTTATTTTAATGCAAAAAGACATCAGAAACTCAGTCATTAGGAAAAAAAGGTCTGGAGAAACAGGGACATTATGTAGGAACTATGAGTTCTTCAGCACGCAGAGGTGCTCTCCTGTTCATCCTTACGATACATTCTGATGCTTTCCAGGAAAAGTTTCAGTCCTGGATTGCATCTGAGAGCAACAGATCTGATTAGAGCTCCTGGCCTCAGTGATGTCCTTCTGGCAACTTCACCTTTTGGATGGTTCGGCCCCGCTATATCCTGGTTGTTTATGCCTGAAATCCCATTTTCCCACAGCAGATTTATTTTTGTCCCTCTCTCAGGTGTTGGAAGATAATAAGCAGTGGTGGAAGTTGCTCAACCGGAGTGGGCAGGCCGGTTATGTTCCGTACAATATCCTGGATGTGGTGAAACTGGAAGAGCTCAAACAGGTCTGTAGTCAGGTAATACCTGACTGGTATCAGCTGCAGGGCACAATCCGCCTCTGGGAATAATGTTGTCATTAGACCTCCCTGATTTCTTAGGATACTATGCACCAATCAGGACAGACCTTCAGAAGTAGACAAAGCCAGGAGATTCCTGAGTCTCCTATGATAAAATTCACATTTTGCTACGATCGTCTTCCCAAATAAGGCCTATCCTTCCTATTTGTGCACCAGCCTCCTGCTTTCCATATTTTTCCACATCAAGATTTTTCTTGGGGGTTAAATTAAAGATGGACACTTCCCTCAGCCAGTTCAGTTCAGCACCAGGAACACGTTACTGGAGTGGAGGCAGATGGAAACACCATCTAAGTGAGAATTAACTGAATACTGCAACTTGCACTGCAGAAATGTGGAGCTGGAGTGTTCTAAACACCCTAGGGAAGCATGGAATTGCTTCCCCATTTTGGTATTGCAGCGTTTGGGCAAAGCCTAAGGCGGCCCAGCAGGCTTCTGGATAAATCCCTGCTAGTTTAATCAAAACGTCAAAAAACTTTCCAGTCCGCTCCAGGCCCTTGGCAGTGGTCCCGCTTCACATCCCAGCTACGGAGCAGTGAGGCTCTGCCTTCCAATGAGATCGAACACGTTTGGCACAACTAGGAATTCCCTTGCGCAAACTTCAGACTTTGCTTTGGGTTCTTCATTCCCAGAAATTAACTTCTTCCATGCAGCTCCACCTGAGGTCTCCCCAGCCCCACATCAGCACAAGGAGAACACGGCAGTTTGTCCCTCCGTGGGTGTGAGGCAGAAAGCTTAAGAACATTAAAAACGACCAAAAAAAATTCTTACTTTTCTTTCCCTTTCTAACCAGTCTAACCAGAGGTACAAAGGAGACCTGAGCTCCAGGGGCCATGGCCCATCCAGCCCAACCCACAAGCTGCCTGCCAGCTACGCCGGGGATAAGTGGGGCAGTGAGATGTTGTCGCGCCACTCTGCACAGGACGCCAAAGAACGCACGTGTGTGTCCCACTCTGGGCTCCCCTGGGTTTGGGCGCTCGGGGGACCAGACCTGCCCAAGGGGCTCCCCTGCACCTTTTACTGATCACAGCAATGGAGCAGCACTGTGTCTGGAGGCCATTCCAGGCAGGACAAGAGCCAAGAGAGCAGCCCTGGGGCTTGTGACACCGCCGGGGCTCTCGGGCGGCCCGGGCCGAGCAGGGCAATAAGTGATCACCCCATGCCTCCTTCCTCCAGTTCTAACTTCCTCCTCCTCCTCCCAAGGAGAGAGTTTCCTTTCTCTTCCAAAATGTTTAAGTGTGTCTAAGGAACAGCTCAGGCCAATCCCTTTCTCTCACTTCCTTTTGCTCATCTCCCGGCACACACACAGTGCCCGCCTGGCCGCTTCCTTCACGTGGTTCCACAGAATTCCCGGCCAAACAGGAGATCCGCATCACTCCCTCACCCTGCACGTGCTGTGGGGCTCACAGAGCAGGAGAGAGATCAGGGGCCCTGCTCACCTCACCCCTTATCCCACCCTGTCCACTCCTGGAAGCAGGAGCCCTTCTGGGACGACAGGAAGCCCCACAATACAAGGACACAAATCTGTTCGTATCACTGAGTTATTCTCCACAGTCTTCAGGAGTTTCATGGGGAAAGCGATACTGGATGAAGAGTCACTGGAGTTTTCACAGAAGCACAGGATGCCCTGGGCTGGAAGGGACCTTCAAGCTCATCCCATCATGAGTGTGTTGCTCATTCCCAGTTTGTGCTTCCTGCCGCTTCTGTTCTGTTGCGGAGCAAAACCTGGAGCTCTGCGATCAGCAAATTAGTGACTAGAAGCAGCAGAGAGGACTGAAAAGGTCTCAATTCCAAACCTCCAATTGTAGATTCTCACAGAACTGTGCTTCCACATCAGGCAACAGCCAAGGGGTGATGGGAGCAAAATAAATGGCAACACAGGGGCACAGGAAAATGGGAATCACTTTTCTGGGCTGAATTTAAATAAGAATGTTGAGCCACATCCCCATTTGCCTTACAGTTTCCCCACAAACATTTAATGGCATTTTTGACTGAAGACTTGCTTTCATTCCCTACTTGTTTCTACAGAACTTATTCACCAAACGGATGAGCTGAACGACGAGCTGCTAAAGAAGATCACAAACAATAAAATTCAGCCTCCCCACAGGAATTTCAAAGTGGAAAAGCCTCAGCAAGTTTTCGTGCCCCTCACCTTTGAATCCAGCACTGAAGAAGTCAAAGCCTGGCTGGAGGCCAAGTCATTCAGCAAAGAGTAAGATTTGCCCTATTGCCACGTGCAATGCTCGTCCTTCCCTGGAGAAGGAGCGGGGGAGGCCACCGGCACCATCTCACCTGGGACAAGCCACTTGGATTTACTTACAGAGCCTGTGTTGCAAATTAGATTTCAACCCTGTTCAATCCAGGCTCTATAACCAGAATGTTCAGAGCCCAAAGTCACTCCCTTTCTCTGGTATAAATATTTTCTTGGAGATAAACAGTTAACTAACTAAATCCAAGGCCTGAAATGCTACTGGAATTGCAGCTGCCACCTTGGAACAGCCCCAGGGCCCCGTGATATGGTCCCACTGCAGCTCCTGGCCTCCCATCTCCAACTCCTCACCTCTGGCACGAGGCCACGTGCAGCACAATCGTCACCTCCCTACTTTGTGTCTCCCCAGGACCGTGGAACACCTGGGCATCCTCACCGGAGCTCAGCTCTTCTCCCTCAACAGAGAGGAGCTGAAGAAGGTGTGCGGTGATGAGGGAAACAGAGTCTACAGCAAGATCACAGTGGAGAAAAACCAGCTGGAGGTAAGCATTTTTCTGGATAATTCCTGCTGGAATGGGGGCTGTACCAGCAGCGTCAGATAGCTCATTAAACAGGCATTTTAAAAAATACAATTGTGGGGAAAAAAAATGCAACCAAACCTACACCAGCAATAAAACACACGTAAAAATTCCGAAGTGTCTTTTGAGCAAATCTGTAAGATCCCCCTGTTTCCACTAATTAATCTGCTTTTTACTGATATCACTTATCTCTTTGAAACTAGCTCTACTTTTACAGCATTAATTAAATACTGTCACTTAACTGCAGCTTGAAGTTCAAATCCAAACTGCCTGTTTTGTTTCCATTCCAGAAAAGCAGAGGGGAGTCGGAGCTCCAAGAAATCACGAAGCGCCGCCAGGAAAGGATTGATTCTGCAAATTAAAGTCTCTCTGCTTTATTTCAGCTCTTAGCCCTAAGTAGTGCAGAAAAAAAGGGAATGAAAGCAATGATTCCTGGCCCAGGCCAGATGCAGCAGAGCTCCCCTTGGGGTCCAGCTGCCATCAGAGTGACAATTCCTTGAACACTGTTGGGAAGGGTTGACAATAAGACCATGTCCCACTGGGAAAGGTGTTTTAATTTTGCATGAAGTATTTTTTTTATAACTATATATTTTATACTGAAATTTTCCGTGCATGCGATCAGAGCAGGATTCACACGGGGCTGGATGTACAAGGGCTGGCTTCAAGCAAAAAAAGACCCCCAAAGCTTTTCTCCGAGGGCTGTCCCCTGCTCCCCACTCTCCCCTGGCAGAGCAGGCGTGGCACACAGCACAAGAGAGGCCAGCCTCAAGGCTTGGAGCCTGGACCAGAGGAATAAGGCTTTAGAACCCTGCAATGGTTTGGGTTTAAGGAAAGGACATTAAAGCTCATCCCATTCCACCCCCCTGCCATGGGCAGGAATGCCTGTCACAAGCCCAAGTTGTTCCAAATCTTGTCCAACCTGGCCTCGGACACTTCCAGGAATGGTGAGTCATGACCTCTCTGGGCAACCTAACCCTTTCTATTTCCATTTCCATTTCCTCCTCAGTGCAGGTGTCCCCTGCAGCCCACGAGCACAGGGCCGGTGACAACTGCCTGTCCTTGTCCTGTCCCCCTGTGCCCCCTCGTTGGACAAGGCTAGAATGGCAACACACATTCCCAAAGTCTGGCTGCTTCCTTAAATCCATGGACCAGCTAGTGCTATCTCTGAACAGCTGAAATGAGCTTTCAGTGCCTAGAAATGAGCAGGAGTGACAAACAAAGGGATTTGAATCTGGAAATAGGTGAGTTCCACCCGCCCACCGCTGCTGATGCAGAGGCTGGGGCTGGGGGCAGCTGTGCAGCCCTTCCCTGGGGCACGGATCCTGCACTGGAATGTTGTGGTGGTGTTGCCAAACCGGGCCTCAAACCAGGAGAAGATAAGCCCTGACCGTTTGCTCCCGACCCAGGCACACCCACAGCCCTTCCCAGGGTGTTGGTCACTTGTCCCCATCTTCACATTTTCACTGCAAAAAGTCAGCTGAAATGATTCCCAAATAGCTGAAACCCCAAAGCACACTGGGAAAGGCAGGTTTAACACAAATTAAATGGCCACAAGAAAAAAACCCCTCTAATTTAGCACAGGGTGTTGCTCTTTACTTCCCGTTTTCCTTCATAAAGTTATGTGCATTTGTATATAGCAATCTGTAAATAGGGGTGAGGAAAATCCCTCTCCCTAGAAGCAGAATTAAGTGATTATGCTTCCAAAATTTACTCACCATTTCAAAACTCAAGCAAGCAGCGTAGTTCCTGTCCACAGCAAGTTTGGCACATTGCATTTCTAGCTCTGTTTGACTGACAGACCAATCTGATTGCAAAGCAGTGAAGCACACAGAGCTCCAGAGCTGCCCACAGCCCAGGGACAGCTGGGTTTTCTCTCTCAGCACATGCTGAGTCTTTGTCCAAATTTGTGCCTGTCATTGCACATTTAATGGAAAAAGCTTTAAAACAGCATCTGGGGAGCTCATGTCTAAAACTGAGAACACCAGTGCACCTTAGTTTTGGCTTCATTCTTAAGCGTCTCCAATGGATAATCTGTTTTCTTCATTTGAAACAGGACACTGCTCTCACCAGCAGAATTAGGGTGCAGGCAGGGGAGGATCCTGGGTTTAGTCACAGCCCTGCTAGGATCTGAGAAGGGCACTCACCTTGTCAGGGAGGGATGAAGAGGACAATCCTCCTGAGAAGCCCTGGCTCCGGATTAGGGTGGAGATGGGAGGCAGGATGGCAAGCACGGGAGGCGAAAAAGTTTCTAAAATGAAAATAAAAACGAATGTTGAGCTAGGAAACACACCATCTTCTAGTCCTGGGGTGTAGAGGAAAGCAAATCACAGGGAATTACAGTTATCTGGGATTTTAACAGGAGTGTACATGACAGCTCTGTAAAGCCGGGAGCCACAGGAGCACTTCCTAAAACAAATAGCTCAGTAGACCTTATTGCAGAGGCCACTTTTACAAATTTCCACGCGACTGAGCTGTGCATCTGTTCTGTTTGTACTGCCTGCAGACACTGCTATAAAGTACTGTACATTGATGTAACTGAGCGAAGGAGACAATGATATAACCATGCACTGTACAAGATTTATTAAAATAGTTAAGTTATAACTCCATCTCCGTCTCTTTCACTGGGTTTTCATAATGCTTTGTCACTGAGAGTCTCAGAAACTCAGCAGAATGTCTGAAACCACACATTTCCTTTTGGGTTTGGGGACTGACATTCAACAGAAGGATGTTACGGCCTGGATAGCTGTGTCTTAAGAATAGGGGCAAAGCATGAGAAGGCTGCACAAAAGCACATTCTTGCCTCTCTGGAAGGGGAACGACTGTGGCAGCTGTCCCAAGTGGAACCATACAGAAAGAGGAAACAGCATAACCCCATGACTAGGAGCCTGTTACACGGATTCTCCAACATTTCCAGCCAAGAGCCATCCTGTTTCCAGAAGCAAAAGTTTGTCTTCTCTTTTCCTTAACAATTAAATTACCCAGCTGAAATAACTGGTAATTCCTTCTGTAGATGTTTTGGAGAGTACAATTTCCAAGTGGGCCCACACTAACAAGATCACCTCTTTTACAGCCTAAATAAAGTTCAGGCGAACCACGAGCCCAAAACACCTGCCTTACTGGGCCGAGGGCTCTCTCAGCGCCTGGAGCTGCACTCGATAAACCATTTCGAACCTTGCCACAACGGCGGGGAAGGGAGCCCAGAGCGCTCAGCTCCTGCAGCGGGGCACCACCGACGCGGCCCCGAGCCTTCCCTCACGGCCGCCTCCCTCAGGGGCTGCCCGCCGCCACCTTGCGGCACCGGCCGCGCCCGGGCCCCGCGCGGCCACGAGGGACGGGTGGCTCAGGGGCGGGTCGGGCGCCGTACCGGCCGCGGGGAAGACTGCCGGGGGTTCTGGCGACACGGAGACTCCGGGGACAGGAGGTTCCGGGCCCGAGAGATCTCGGGGCCAGGAGACTCCCCCGATACGCTCCGTCGGGGACGATGGCGGCGTCACGGTCGCCAAGGCGAACCCCCGCCCGGCCCTCACGAACCAGCCAATCAGAATCGCTCTCCCTCCCGCTGCCCCGCCTCGGCTCCTCCCGGCCTCGTCCGTCTCCTGTCCGCGCTCCTGATTGGCCGCTGCCGCCCAGCCAGGCTGGGATTGGCGGCGGGCGGCGGGAGCGCGCGGGCCGGTGCCCTTCGGGCACGTACCGTCCCTCCTGGGCGCGTGAGTCCCCCGGAGCCGCGGACGTGTCGGTGTCCCCCGTGAAGCGGCAGAAGGTGGAGTCGGCGCTGGACCAGCTCAAGCACCACACCACGGTGGTGGCCGACACCGGGGACTTCAACGGTGAGAAGCGGCATGAGGGGATCCTGTCTCCGCAGCTTCTGCTTAGCCCCCTCTCCCGCCCCTCTTCACGGAGAGTGGGCGAGCCCGGCCGAAGGGGCGCGCGCTGCGGGGACCGACCCACCCTGGGGCCGGAGGGGGGGCGAGCGGGACGGCGCTGGGTCTCCATCCCAGGGCAGACCCCGCCGTGATTTCTCCCAGTTTGCCCTCGAGTGTGCCCTGACCACTCCGTTCAGCTCTGCGTGCTGTCAAGGAGAAGTGCCAGACTGAAGCCAGGCTCTGCTGCTCTAATTAATTTTGGGTTTTCTTCCAGTGGGCTGTCTAGATCTGGGACTTGTTTGGGGTTTTTCAGACTCACGCTTGGACGGGGCTTGGAGCAGCCTGGCCCAGTGGAAGCGAGTGGAACTGGATGAGCTTCAAGACTCCTTCCAACCCAAACCATTCCAGGATTCCATGATATGCTTAAAAACTGATTTGGGGTTGGAGAGAAAGAAGGGAAATGATGCTTTTTATTTGTTTTACTTGAGCTGTACATTGATCTTCTCCCTTTTTGCATTTCCAGGATGCAGAAAGTGAGAAGGAACTTGAGGAGATGTGCTCGGTCCAAGAGAAATAATTTTGAAAAAACTCATCTCACTGGATACTGCAGCAACAGTAAAATCCCAAATGGATTTCATGATCCTGACAATTCTGAGTGCACTTCAGGGATAAGGCACAAGATCTTACAGAAAAACAGACGCAGCAGCACACATCCAGGAAAACATCTTGGAATTAATGGCATAAAATCGTGGTTTATTTTCCTGCATCTGTTTGATTTTAGGATCCCTAAAAATGTTACATTCCTAGCATCAGGGGTCAGGGGGTAATTTAGAGGTAGTTGGTGATAAATATTTTTGGTTATATGTAGGGCAGATATTTATGCCTTACATAACTCTGTAATATAAATATGTATTATATATTAGGGCATATAGCTATCTATTTATATATAACCTATTTTTTATGTGTGCCCAGATATAGTTTATATCAGACACTGTGCCTGTCTGAGGGCCTTGCTACTGCGCTCCTAACTCATTCCTGAGGAAAACATCAGGCAAAAGTTGTTAGGTTTAACTGGTTCCTCTTTTCCTTAATAATTATTTTACTCAGTTGGAATAACTGAGAACAGCTGTTAGAGATGTGCAGTTGCCAGTGGGACCAAGGCACTTTTTTGCACAACACAGAGTGGCGTTTAAGGTAGTCAGTAGTCAGAGAAGTGAGGATTAGGATTTTGAATGCTCTTGGGCAACAAGGCTGGCCAGAGATCCCTCCTAACTCACTGTGGGACAGCAAAAACCCCACAGCCAAGGGTAACCAGGGATTGTGGGGATGGAGAATTTAATGGCATCAGGTGGCAGCAGTGCCAGTTCAACTGATAAAAAAGTAAATCCACACCTGCTCTAGAGGAGTATTGTTCCTGGACGTGTGTAAATACAGGGACACCTCTTTACTCTCAACTGAGGGAGGTTTGTGGTTGTGGTGCCAGTTTACCCTTGAGAGTTCCAGGCTTTATTTCAGCTCCCCTGGCCCGGCCTGATGTGCAGCAGTGGTGCGAGGGCCGGAGCCGTTCGCTGGCTCTGGGAACGCAGATGCCATCATGGCCCAGTGGGGGGGGGAGCTTAGGCTGTGGTGGCAACCTCAGAAAGGGATCAGATGGCTCCTGGAACTGCCCAGAGTGCAGGAAGGGAGGGGGAACTGAACTGCTCCCACAGACCCCTGCTGGGCTATGGTTCTGGGCCAGGCCCATCAGAAAAGTGGCAGCATCAGTGGCACCTCAGTTGTTACTGTCCTTGGAGCTCTCAGGATCAGGATGAAATCATGTTCATGCACTACTGGGAAAGCAGGGAGCAGGATCAGTGCTCTAACTCTCTACACTCTCTCTCCAGGAGTGCCTTGGGTCATGGCAATTTAATGTGTGGAATAGTTTCCTGTGTCTGCCTGGGCAGCTGCAGTTATTGCACAGGCATTCAGGGCTGACAGTTCCCTGCAGGGAGAGCTCAGCACATGTGCCCAGAGGCAATCCCAGCATCTGCAAGAAAGAAAGAAGCAGCAAAAGGTGATTGCTTCTCTTTCAAAGTTATTTCAAGTGCTCACACCCAAACCCACCTTTGCTCTTGATTCTGGCCAGGTGCATGGTGAGCAGTGGGCACAGGTCATGTCATCCATGCTGGTGTGAGTGATGCTTTCTGGGGGAAAGCAGCTGATCTCCAAAGTTCCCTTCCTGCCCTGTGCCTGATCTGCACAGGAGAAAACCTCTTCCAGGAAGGGATTGTGCTCCCTCTAATGCCATTTGCCCAGTCTGTTCCATGGGGATATTGCCAGCCTGGGGCAGCAGAGGCACACGCAGCTCTCAGCACTCTCTGCTCCAAGCACAGCTCTGGGCTCCTTTGCACACTGCCTCTGCCATGGGGGTTTTCTCCAGGAGAAGCCAAGGAATTGCTCATGGAAGGGTGCAGATTAAGTTATCCCAAAGGGAAGCAAAGAATAAATATCTCATTTTTCCATCAAAATGCTCATGCTCTTTCCTACAGATTATTTCAAGTTTTTCCCACAAGCTTTGCACTACCCATCATCCCATTTTTACCCCCAAAAGTAATTTTCTCTGTCCTCCAGAATGTCTCAGTGTCTATCCCCAAAATTTTCACTGTGTCTCTGCAAGTGACTACCTCAGTTTACCTCATGCTGTTCATTCTCTCCCCTGGGGATTGCTTCAGATTTTCCCTCCAAGCTGTCCCTGTCTGTGCACTTCTGATTTCTTCTTTTTTACAAGAAAGTATTCATTCACTACTCTGGAGATTAGCTCCAGTTTTACCCCCCCAAAATTGCCCTAACATTCACTAGTCATTGCCTGATTTTTACCTCACTATGTTCATTCTCTCCCCCTAGAGATAACCTCAGGTTTTACCCCCAGTATTTTCCCTACCTGCCCACTAACTATTTACTCTTTTTGACCTATAAATATTCTCTTTCTATCCTGGAGATTTCATCAAGTTTTACCCTGAAATATTTCACTATCTTTCCAGTACTGTCTCACTTTACCTCAGGATGTACGCTCTCCCTGCCACACATCACCCCAGCTTTCACCTCCAAAATTATTGCTACTTGTCCACTACTTATTACCTGATATTCACCTCAGTATGTCCATTCTCTGCCCAACAGGTCATTTGAATTTCTACCCCCCAAAACTTGTCCAACCTGTCACCTAGTGACTGCCTCAGTTTACCTCAAAAATGTTGTCTCCCCTAGAGATTACCTCAGACTTGACCCCCACATTTTTTCCCTGTCTGCAAGTTACTACCTCCATTTAACTTCAGTATGTTCATTCTCTGGACTACAGACTCAAGTTTACTCTCAATCTCCCTGCCTCTCCAACACTGATTACTTCCTTTTTACCTCAAAAGATTCATTTATTTTCTACCATGGAGGTTACATCAAGTTTCACCCCCAGAATTTACTAATACTTCCACAACTGATTCACTCAGTTTACCTCAAAAAGTGTTCATTCCCTCACCTAGAGGTGACCTTGTATTTTACCCCCAAAGGTTTCCCTACCTGTGCACAACTGATTGCTATAGTTTACTTCAAAATCTTCATGCTCTCCATTACAGGTCACCTCAAGTTCACTTCAAAAGTTTTCCCTACCATTTCCATTAGTGATTATCTCAATTTTTACCTCCAATAAGTCATTCTCTACCTACAGACACTGGATAGTAAATCATACAAAGATCTAAAACACTGCACAAGAAACAGCAGAAAGTTTTCCATGAATAACACAAGTTCCTTTTTTCCCCTCCTCCGCCTAGGACTGCTACCAGGAGACAGGAGAGCTGCTATCAACACTCAAACCTCCCAAGCGTTGTTATTGCTCAGAGAGCTGCGCCGGCACTGAGCTACTCCCATGCGCCTGCAGGGCTCTGGGGAGGGGGAAGACGACCTCCCACTCCTGCCTGGAGAAATTTCAATGCCCTAAAAAGTCATTTCCCTTCTCTCTCTCTGACCCACGGCCAAAGCAGCTGTGTAGAACAACATGGACTACTCATGGAAGGGATGATTCAGTTGTGGGAAAAACGCTAAAGAAGGCCTATCACCCCAAATTTCAGGGTGAAAACACACTGCTTGTTAACAGGAGCACACAAACTCATTTAAACCAGAGAGCAAACTGCACACCAGGAAAAGAGCTGAAAGATAGGCCCTGCCTTGATTGATAATTCCAAAGGAAATTCCCCACAGATCATAGGCAATTACCTATAATTTTACCTCCCTAATCACTGGATTTCTGACTTGGGTTGCTGTGGAAGTGTTTCACAGATGCCTTGAGGGGTCAGGGGCTTGGCTGGATTCTTTGTGGTTAGTCCTGACAGGCCCAGGCCAAACCCACCCACCTGCATTGCTGCTCCACCCCAAATTTGTATGAAATACTGAGAACAGGTTATAAATACTCCCCCCTTCTCTGTCCTTCCTGACACATCCATGGAGCAAATGTACTCTATCCATTGTTCCCAAGAGCACCTCTCCAGCCCAAATCCCAGTTTTCACCAGCACAAACCAAACAGACCTAAGACAATTATTCCATCAGTGCCTGCAATTCTGAGCTCCCTGTTCCCTGCCACTCACACAGCAATCTCACCTCAGCCCAGAGACTCCCTGTCCCCAAAGGGAAACACAACCTGATAGGGCACAGCTCTGGCACCACATTTCCCCTTGTTCCTGGAAAGCCCAAGTAAATCCAGTCCCTCAGACCTTGCATCCCTGAACACCAGGAGAGCTGGAGTTTTACCCAGATCCCAGTGCCCTGCACGGCTGCGCTGACACGAGCACAGGCCGATCGCTCCGCCCAGCACCATCCCTCATTTTCCTCCCATTGCTCCCCAAGCGTCCCCAAACCACCCCAGCGTGTCTGTGCCGGGGCCAGGGCCTGCCCCGAGCCCGACCAGAGGCTGTCACCCAGCCCTGCACCAGCTCCCACCCCTGGGAGAGCTGGGAATGCACTGAGAGCTCGGCTCCCCAGTCCTCAGACACACAAATAATGCCCAACCTGCCCCTCTGGGCACAGCCAAACACCACAACTCCATCATCCCCAAGGAACTCTGGCAGTCGCCTCTTCACCTCTGCCCTTTTCCAAAGGACACAGGTAGGACTGGGCTGTCAGAAATGGTATTCCCTAGGCAGTTCATCCCAGCACAAAGGAGAAGAGGAACCCTGTGTCCCTCTGACTGACCCCACAGCATGGGCAGGACCAGCTGGGTTCTTCATATTCTAAATTTTAAAATGAACTGAAGAACCTGAAAGGCAAAAAACAACACACATATAAGGTTAGAGCCAGTCAACACACACAGACAGACACACTCTCAGACACCCCTTCTTCAGCTTACACGCTGACTGCAGCCCTTACTAGAAACACTCCCCCCAAAAGAAGATGCTTTAACATCTTCTTCCATCTGCTGCTCCTTGATGTGGAACAGTAGATCCTGGGAAAATTGGTAGCATCAGTGACCATAGGGATCAAAATTTGCCTCAGGGACCTGCAAGACAGCATGAGGCAGTCTGCAAGTAGCTGACAGCTAGGAGTTATCCCCACACCAGGCCCATAAACTTTCTACCCAAAAGCCCATAGACAGGAGAGGAGAGTTCTAAAACTGTTCAAACTAGCCAGGACTGAATGTGCCAGGGCAGGGCAGCTCCAAGCATAAGTGGCACATGGATACACAGTGCATCAAATATAAGCAAAGATGACATGAAGACTTGAGATAACGCTTCAGAAGATAAATTTTTGAGACCAGGATGCTTTGAGGCGACAGAAGCTACAAAACTACTGCAGTGAGGAGGGTCTAGTACACTTCATACAGAAGTCCAAGGGAACGGCACATGAAAAAAAGATACTACCAAAACTGAGAAGGAAGATGGATAGGAACACCTTGTGTACTTCTTCTGGTCTCAAAAAGCAAAACCATAAAGATGCCAGAATAAGCCCGATCCAGGAAAGTATGCAAGTGCTCCTGCTGCCAATATGGCCCATAACGATGCCTGTAAAGCACTGAGACATCACAAAGCCCTATGACACTGAAGACAACGGCCACAGACCACATAACATAGACACAAACTGAAACTGCCCAGCAGTTTTACCTGATGGACCCAAGATTGCTAGTGCAAGATAAGCCAGAGGCCGATGACGCCGAAGGAAAGAAGGCTCTACGGCAGTAGTACGTGACAGTGAAAGGTAAACTCCTTATGAGAAGTTAGTGCCAAAGCTGGTAAGAGGATGCTCAAGAAGTGCAGTAGGCCTAGAGAAGGAGGCAATGACTGCCAGCTGATACAAAGGGATCCCTAGAGAAGGATTCTGCCGCCAAAGGCAGAAGTGACATCACAAAACATGACCGACCCACAAATGGCCAAGATGCAAGATGTCCACGTGCTTGCTATGCTCAAAAGTGCTCAAAAGCGTGGCTACACTGAAGAGTAGGCAAACTTTAGACCGTGGCAATCGTGCCAGACCCGAAGGCAGGCTCCTCGGGTGAAAAGATGGACAATGACATCGAGACTCAAAATCCAATGATGCAAAGCTCACGAGAACATGGAGATGGGTTGGAACTGCCCGGCCCGGCAAAGGCTCGAGTGACGCTGAAGAGAAACCCTCTCTCCCTTAACCTCCAAGGGGCCTGGCCCACTACAGCCCTCTCCTCTCAGCTAACTTCAAATTGCCTCCGGTGATTCCAAAGGTTTTTGCCTTCTCCCAACCAACAGTCCCCACACTTAGCTCTCTGAAGACCAGCAGACGAAATCCATCCTCAACAGAAAAGAATGCTTCAGCACCGTGGATGTCAATACATGGCCCACAGCCCACTTGGGCGGCTGCAAAAGATGGAGAATAATGACAAAATTCAGACTGTGATGACACGTCCCAGAAGTGACCCCTTGCACAATGCCTCTCTCCCTCATAACTGCTGAGGCTCATTGCTCACCGGCCGTTTCCAAACTTAGGCTCCGCACCTACTTGTGGTACCTAAGACAACAAAACAGAAACTGCGACTATTGCCCTCCAGAAGAATAAATGCACGGGCTGGGCTCCCTCTGCACCACTGGCCCAGGCTCACCTCAAATCTCCATCCGACTCCGGAGGTGGCCCGGATGATACCCGCAAAGCGAAAAGGGACACGCTTCGCATGCTGCCACGTACCTCTCACCTATCAGTCGCCCCACCTAAATGCCAACTCACCTGCTCGCCTCTGTCCCTTGGCATGCCCAGGGCAGCAGCAGCACCTGCAGAGAAGCAAAGCAATAAAACATGCTGAGAGACTGAAACCACAGCCTCCCCGCTCCAACTCAAGTACACCACACCTACAGCTTAAGCTTGCACCCACCTGGCCTCCAGCATCCCAGGGCTGGGACACCTTCCCAGTGGACCACCTAAAATGCACAAACAAAAACGGATGCTTAGAGCTGCACCAGAAACTGATACCCAAGCAGTAACAACTCATTCTGGCCACCAGTCACCGCTCACCTCGCTCCATCGACCTCGACCACTGATCTTCAGCATTACTTCCTACAAATAAAGATGAAGAACAAAGCTGTAACACAGTCACCATTTACACTTGCCGTGCAAAGACAAACTGTGACTGACCTTCCTGTGGGAACCACCTCACCTGGTATGGGGCACTCTGCCACAGATTCAATCCATCTGCATCTGAAAGAAAGTGATGACAAAAGTCAAAGTACTGCATCATAACTTAGCAGCTCCAGACATTTTGTGTTAATCTAGAAATACCATCTTGAGTCCAACTAATCCCTACATTACAAATGTCAAGTCCCTAGGACTTATCCTATTACACCTACACCCAGACTATGTAGCAGGGCAAAGCAGCCCCAGGCCAAACACACAGACACCTGTGACACAGGAGATGACAAACAAGGGGATGCAAGAAGGAAAGGAAAGTCTCAGCAAGAAGAATTACCAATGACATGACCTAGATGAGGCTCAAAGAACTCTGGCAGGAAAAGACCTTAACAGAAGGACTTATGCCAAGCACTGCAAAGATGGATGCCTGAGAATCGTACGGTTGGAATCCTCTACCTATCCTCACATTCTCCCAAGTCCTAATCTGTTATAAGGGATCGTTGCCGTGCACAGCTGTCAATACAGCTCAGAACAAGACTGTAAAAGGTGTCTGACTCAATAGTGCTAAAGAGAGATGCGATTCCGATGCATGTCCGAGCTTGCAAGTCAAAGGTTCAAGGGTACCAGCGTCGGGCCAAGGAACGCAAAGGAGCTGCTGAGGATGATGCCCAGCATTTCTGATAAGCCCCTCAAAGGGGTAAGGCAAAAGACATGTGACACAAGATGCCCACAATAGAGACACAGAACACACAATAGACAAGTGACACAACACGCACCGGGACTGCTCTGCCCTGCACACCTCAGCATTGTGATCAACAGCGAGACTTTGCCTTTACGTGGCCTAAGGGTCCCTCTCGTGGACATCCCCAACTCCAAAGCTAATTCAAAGATCCCTCCCACCAAGTCCTGACCCAGCACCCCACTCTCATCCCCCTCCCTGAGGTGTAGCCCTCGACTTAGCTCTCAGATATCCAGGGATGCAAATCCTCATCAGGTGCAAAACAAGGCCACCTCATCATCTGGGAAGTTCCTGCCCTCAGAGGGCTGTTCTCTCTCAGTCTACTACAATAAAGAAAACCCAACATCAGTGCCTGAACTCAGCAGCACATCAGCCAAAACCCAACAATTCCACTACTCATCGGCTCCTGAGAACGCCCCGGTCCTTGGCTCATACTCTGTGGCCGCACTCCGAGGCCGACGTCGCAGGGTATCCCTGGGTTAAGGGGAGACAAGGTGATGTGGCATTGCTGAAACTTGAGGGGACCCTCGCTCCTCCCTCCCTCCCCGACTCGCCACAACTCCTCAGCCATTGCCAAAGGCTGCCCAGATGGCACCTTCAAACAGAAAAGGTACAGGCTTCATCGCAGAGCCCTGTAATACTTCTGGAAGGCTCACAGGGACAGGCAGCTCAAGGGTGATAAACTGGCTCCATCAGCTGGTCCATGAGGGGGTTCAGCCCCTGTAGGCATAATACAAGTGGGCCACCTAAAACACACAAATGGATGCTCAGACAATGCATGCTTTGAGCTGCCCCAGAATTTGGCACCCGAGCAATAACTGGTTGCATCCACTGGTCACTGCTTACCTCACTCACTTGACCTTGACTGCTGATATCCAGGTTTACTTCCTAAAAATAAAGACAAAGAACAGCCCTGCAACATAACCAAAATGAAACACCACCCCTGAAAAGCTGAATGATGACCAACCTTCCCAGGGGAGAAGGGGCAAAACAAAATGGAAAGGCACATGCCTATGTAGTGTCCAAAAGGGTTGCATTGCCGAGATAGGTTCCACCTGAAAGTGCTCGGCTGTGACCTCTTTCTGCAAGGGTGTCTGTCATGTTGGAGTAGCGATTTCAATGCTGCAGACCACCTGTAAAACACAAAAAAAAAAAAAAATCAAAGGCTACTTATAGTTTCATCACTAATACAACAACTCCAGTAGCATCCAGTTCTGTGCTGGAATCAATACTCATCCAGCTCATGGTCCCCCCGGTGCCAATAACCTGCTGTGCCAAGTGCTTCGCATCTTCAAAATGAAAATCCCAACAGTGAGGTAAACATAGAGCCCAAAGTCAGGCCATAGCTTGGACTTCAGGCACTGACCCACCTCGCTGCTGTGCTCCTCTGGTCTCCTCCATTCATATCAGGTTTACATGCTCTCCCTCTGCAAAAGAATTATTTGTCAAAGTTACCCAGACAGACAGGGAAAGCTTAGCCTTTCCCAAGTTCTCATTCCTCAAAGCAAACTGCCTAGGATCCCACAGTAGTCGGCCTTAGGACAAACTACTATGAAACTGCAAGACACCACTGCACCACTCCCACATCTCCACTGAACACCACACAGACTGGCCACAGTCACTCCATCCGAGGCGTGGCTCAGGTGGCTGAGCAAAGCAAAAGGCTCCCTGTAAAGTCTCCTTTCTTCTCCACCTACTCCCCCCCCCCCCCAGGACTACTCTACAGAGCAGAGCAATTCCAGGCTAGACACAAACTCAAACAACACATTATACTACAAGCAGTGTGACATGAGGATGATAAAAAAAGCTCTCAGCAAGAAGAACGATAGCAAGGACAGGGACGACGCCAAAAGAGACAACTGATGGTATGGCAATGGTGGATGAAAGAGGCTCTAAGGAGCAGAAGAAAAGACTGGAACAGTGACCTGTTCTAAGAACTGTCAGTCACAATGATCAAGATGGCTGTGAGAGACAAGGCCACATTTAGAATGCTCCCATATCCTGACAATCTTACAAGCTCCAGGACATTACAGCTCAAGGCTGGAAAGGATGGATGGCAGTACAGCCAGGAACAAGTCCTCCAAAGAGATCCGACTCAATGCTTTCAAGATGTGATTCCAAGATGTGGCCAAGCCCACTGGTAAAAGAACAAGTGATATTGGCATCCTACCGAGAAGTATGAAAGTTCAAGAAGCTAGAGATGATGGCCAATGCTTATGATGAGCCCCTTAAGGGTAAAAGGCAGAGAGATCTGATCCAAGGGAAGCCAAAGACACAGAACACACACCGGACAAGACAACACACACTGGAACTGCTCTGCGCTGCACACCCTACAGTTGCAGTCAAAAGTAGGGCTACTCCCTTTAGCTTACCTAAGAAGCCCCTTGGAGAGCATCCCTTTCCCCTACACTACTTTTTAAATCTCTCCCAGCAATTTCCAACCCACTATCCTGCTATCATCCCATCTCCGGGCCCTGGCCAACTTAGCTTTCAGATGACCGGTGATGAGAATCCACACTGGATGCAAAGGAGTCCACCTCAGCCATCTCCAAAGGCACTGGGATCACCAGGTTGGCCTCTTAGTCAGCTATGACAAAGAAAACCAAAATCAATCCACCAGTGTAGTGGCATACAAGCCAAATCCCAACAAGTCAGCTACTAACTGGGACCCTGCTCCCGCTCCCACTCATACTTGCAGTCTTTAACTTACCTATCAGAAGCCTCCATCTCCAATGTCATCTCTGACCCAGGGTAGCTCCCTCTTGCAGCACAATGAACCTGCTGAAACATTTGGAGTGTAATACTGACACAATCTGGAATTTCAGGAAATTGCAGTGCTTCTAAGAAAAACAAGGCAAAGGAAAAAAAAAATACAAAAAGCACCAAGCACCTTAACAACCTTGAACACTCGATCCAAAAATCACGAACTATGCACTCAATGCTATCTTCTTCACAGTGTCTTCAAAGCCTCTATTGCTTTAGATGCCAAAAGCACCTGCTGAAAGAAAGCTGAGAAAACCTGAATGACCCCCCCCCCCCCCCCCTTCATGGAAATAAGAAGACACCCTCACCCCCACTAACCCCACAGAAAGAATGAGCCTCTTTTACCCAGGGCTGGGGTTAATATACCCCTGGCCGGGCCCGCCTCTCGTTCCCACAATGCCCGGGAAAAGGGAGGAGGCAATTTTACCAGAAGGGATAAAAGCACTGGGAGGAGCTGCAGCTGTTTGGCTGCTCTGCCTTAAATTCCAGGTGACTAAAGGGCTCTGTAGATGCCTTCTGTTTTACTACAGCTGCATCCACTGAAAGGGTAAAAAAGCTTCTTGTTTTGGCAGCGTAGACACATGAGTTGCATGATTCCTTGTTAAGTTCTGTAATTGTTCATTGGTGGCTATTGAGTCACAGGACTATGGAGGGTGGAGAAGAATAGTAATAATATACATGGTGTAACTCCTGTTGGGGTCTCTAATTAGGGATGTATTCATTATAAATAAAACTGAAAAAATAATGGGCTCTCTGGCAGCAGGAAGGTTTTGTGAGTGCTGGGCTCGCTCCCTTGTGAGAGATTAGGTGCCAGTACCCAGCTAGAAGTGCCCTGAAGTACAGATTGAAATTCTTAAAATGCTGAAAAAGGGGGAGCTTCCTTCAATTGAACCCCTTAAAATGAGAGACTAGGGAGTGTTTGTCTCTACTTAAATAGATGCCATAGCAATAAATGGGTTCTCTCCTCTGAATCCCCTAAAATACTGGAAAAAGAGGGGTTTTCCTTACTTCAGGTCTCTCCAGTGATGGAAAAAGGGGGATTTCTCCCTCAATTCACACCCTTATAAAGGAGGGACAACCGGGCTTTCCCCTCAATTTAAACCTTGGGATGATGAAAATGGGGGAGTTATGCTCAATTCCAATCAATAAAATAGCATTGTCAAGGTTTTCCCCTTCTATTTAAACTGGAGAATAATGGAAAATGGGGATTCCCTGTCAAGTGATACCCCTAAGAGCATGGAAAAGGCAGGGTTTTCTTCAACTGATGCCCTTAAAATTGCAGAGGAAGGGGATTCCCCCTCAATTTAAACACAGACAATTATGGAAGTTTTTTTCCCTCCGTTTAAATCCCTTTTCTCCTCATAACCCCCCTTTTTGAGGGGGGGCACTGGGGAAGGGCTGCCAAGATGAAAGGGGAAAGTGGAATGTTTCCCTGGGACCCCACATGCTGCCCTGCCTGCTCAGGTGCTGCCCCTTGGCACGAGGGGTTTTCCCTGGGCATTTTCTGGGAGCAGTGCTCTGTGCCCAGGTGCCTCCGGCTGCTCCCCAGCTGCTGCCGGATGCTCCGACCATTGTCCCTGGAGGGACACTCGGGATGCCCCCATTGCCCCTCTGGACCAGCAGCTCCCTGCACAGCTGTGCCCGGGGAACCCTCGGAGAGCGGCCTCTGGCAGGAGCCGCCCCCTCCTCATCCTGGCCGCTCACACCTGGGGCTGCTGCGGGCTGTGGGGTCAGCGGCGTCGGGGGCGGGCGGGAGGCGCGTGGGCGCCGGCCAGCAGGCATCGGCGGGGACACCTCCGTGCCGCGCGCGCCGCGCCTCTCCCACGAGAGGTCCCCGCGCCCCGCGGTGCCGTGCCGGGCTCTCGTTCCCCCCCCCCCCGCGCCGCCGCCGCCCCCCGCTCCCTCCGGCCCGGGGAGCTGCAGGAAAACGCAAAAGCATCGAGGAAGAGCGGGCACCGGAGCTGCCCGAGCCATCGGCTTGCCCGAAGGGCGGCGGCTGCCCGCAGCCGGGAGCAGGCACCAAGGATGGAGCTGCTGTTTGCCGGGAGGTGGGAGCTGGGGGCAGCCGGAGCCGGAGGCAGGCTTTCCCCGGGAGGTGGGAGCTGGGGGCAGCCGGAGCCGGAGGCAGGCTTTCCCCGGGAGGTGGGAGCTGGGGGCAGCCGGAGCCGGAGGCAGGCTTTCCCCGGCAGGAGGGGCCGGGAGGATTTCAGCTCGCAGCGGCTCTCGGTGGGTGCTGGATGGAGCCCGGGCTGAGCCAGGTGGCCGGTGCGGGTGCTGTTCCTGTCCCCAGGCGCCGATGAAATGGCAGCTCGGAGCAGCCTCGTGTGTCTGTGTGGAAGCAGCTCCGATGCTGGCAGCCAAATCAAATCAAATTGCTGTCAGATTTGTATTAAATGTGGTGTTTAAATCTGGAACTGCTCAGCTCCCCAGGTGGGAAAGTGCTTGGAGTAGCCAAGCTGAGCCGTTGTTGAGAATTCCAAGCATTGTGTCTTTACTCTCCTTAATACAGCGTTTAAATAATTGATACTTGATGGAGACAGTATCAGGGGGATTTGTTAGAGGGGCAGGGATGTTTTTTCACCTGGCAGTGTGTTGGGATAGTCAAGACTCCTTATGTCAAAATTAATTGATCTTCCTTCTTTTCCTTTTTTTTCCTTTCTAGGTTGTGGCTGAGTGGGAAGAATATTTCGGATAAAGAAATGAAATGCACGAGGGAAGCTTCGTGTTCCCGTGGAGATGCTTTAGGCGCGTGCAGCTTCTGAGCTGCACCGAAACTTGAGGCTCCCACAGAAGCTTCCTGGTAAGCCTGAGTGGGTTTACTGCATGGGGGTTCCAGTCACTGCTGGACATACTCTGAAGTCCTGGGAAAACATGGAACAATAGCTCTGAGTGGAAAAAATATATGCTCAGCATTCTCTAGGGAAAATTATAGTTGGCCTGTAAGTGTACCCCCACGTCTGCATTGGTTAAAAAGTCAGTCCCACACACTTTCCTGGCTGGTGTGAAGTTGTATAGTTCATCAGATCTGATCCAGTGTGTAAAGAAATGTTTACTCTGGACTTTCAGGAGATTATCAGCAGTCCTGGGAGGCTGCTGAACTTGATCTCCCTGGATTGACAGAATGAATCCACATAGGATGCAGAGCAGGATGTGGTTTCTCAAACAGAATAGTGACATTCTTGAAGGAGGCTACAAGCAAAGGGAATCTTAATTTTAGTTATTGAACACAGAAACATTTATATCTGCTTATGCAACTCTTAGAAGGGAAGAAGAACATGGCTATTCTGTGCAGTCCTATGTGGAAGTGTACTGGCTCAAATTGTCTTTCAAACAGCCAAGTGGCACTGGGTGTCACCTGGAAAAATTAAGTACTGGGGACACTTTACACTCATAAATGGCCTGACCTTGTGTACATGGAAATCAAGGGACTTCTGTAATGTTAGAATGGGTCTCAAATGATGGGTTTTTGCAGATTAGCAATCTATCCAAGGAATGATATCATAAAATTTTGTCTAGCAAAAACTGCTGCCAACATTTAAAAATATCTACCAAATGCTATTCCCGTTAAAACAGTCTTGTTAAAATTGTCTGTTCTTGGTGATGTCATTTTCCTCCTCAGATTTCTGTGAAAGCATGTGTTTCACAAGGCATGTCAAAGTTGTCTCATGGGCAAAAACATGTAAACATCAAGCGTGTCATTTTCTTGAAATCCCCTGTAAAATGGCTCGCCACGCTGCCTTAACCATTCAGAAGCATAAGAGGAAAAAAGGAATTTGCAGGCACTCCAAGGCTGGGTCTGTGGGAGATCTGAGATGAGCCTGTGGCTCTGCAGTCACCCATCAAGAAGTCACCCAAATGTGCTTTTTATCTTGCAGTTTCCGCATTTGGGAGGCAACTACTGCGTAAAGGATCTGGGTTCTGCTAATGAAAAATATATCACAAGGTCCGTGTGTGGCTGGGTTGGTTCCATAGTTCCAGCCATACCTGCTGTTGTGATACATAATCCCAGTTCATACTCCTGGGAAGAGTTTCCTGCAGCAGTGCAGGTGGGAAGTTTCTCTCTTGCACTGGCTCCACATTGAGCTCTTTCTTCTTAATGCAGCCAGTGCACTGAAGGAGAACAAGCTCGCTTCTTCCTTGCCTGGTTGTTCAGGGTGAATCATTAACCAAGCACTTGAGTGACAAACCAAAATTGTTTGTTGAGTGCCTTCTGCAGTCTGCACGGACAGTTTGCCTTCTGCAGGAGGTACGGTTTTCTTCTCTCACGGAATGAAAGCACCACAGACCCCCTCTGCTCGCCGCTGTGCTTTAACCAGACCTGAAGTATGTACATAATAATACATAGATCTATATCTATCTACATATATATATGTACTGAAGTATATAATCTATCTATCTATAGAACTTCTTTATATGTATAGAAGTTCTGTGTTGCTCCTGCTTTATGCATGAGGAAAGGGCATACATATAATGAAGAAAGAAGTTAACTTTTCCTTGTACTCTTCCTTTGTAGCCTGTTGAGGCTTTTGGTGAGAGGAATTATAATCTTTTTCCTAGCAGCACTTAATGAACTGAAATCATTCTCCAGGATGATGATGACATGCCAGTTCTCGGTATATGGATATGAGTCCTGAGATCCCACACACGGATACACAGAAGGACTGCATAATGTGCTGAAGATGGGGAGAAGGTATGCTTGGGTGAAAGGTGGGACTGTTTCTTCTAATGGCTGCTTACATCCAACAGCAAATACTGATTTCTCCCTTTTTAATGCAAGAGCATTTATCTGCCAGTGTTCAAACTGCATTTCCATGACATAAGAAGAGTTGTCTGGATAATTAACTAATACAGTTAAAACACATCAGTTTGAGCAGATGTTCTTGTCTGTGCTTTTAACGTGAATGGCCTTGATTTTGCAGCAAAGTCCGAGAGATGGCACCTGAATGCAAGGGTTTGGGTTTGTGAAGCTTTGCAGAATGATGGCCTATATTTATATTTCTTTCAGAAACTCCCCATAAGCTGCACACAAACCTCGTTTAGAGAGTTTTACTGAGACAGCAGATTCAAGCCTTCGTTATTAGGGGACGTCTGCAATGCCGTTGTCTGCTTGACATTAATTCTTCCAGCTGTGCATCGATGTATTGTAATGGCCCTGGGTTTTTTGGTCGCAGTTTGTTTCCTGCAGTGCCCTCGTGCCTGCGCAGCACTCGTGATGCTGACGTTGACCCTGGGCTGTGTGGCAGATGGGGCTGTCCCGTATCCGAAAGTTACGGGAATGTATGTAGGCGTCAGATGGAATGCTGGTCTCTCCGCTCACCCTTGGCTCTGTAATTTCGTCATCCAGCCATGGAGGACCTGTGCAGCCGTAACTGGCCAAGGCAGTGGGTGAGCACAAGCTGCAGCTCTGCAGGAGATCAGGGACCTCTTGCCCACAGCAGAAACAGCAAGTAACTGCAGTTCTCAGAACTCGTTACCGTGCCCTTAACTGCAGTATTTCCCTGCTCTGTAATCTGGCCAAAGGTAGGTAGGTTTTGATAGGGATAGACACATTTCTACCACAAAGGTCACCTCTCTGCCAGATTTCAAAATTTCCATTCCGAAGCTAGAGATCCTCATATAAAAGGTTGCCTGAATTTAGGTAGCGTGTGCCAAGCAGTATATTTTTCCTTTAATAATATTCCTGGAAATAGCGGAACTGTTTTGGCTAAAGCAGATGCTGAACTGTTCAGAATGAAATTCTCAGAGCTGAAATCTGGCGAAGCAGAGTAACGTGCCCTTTTGTTAACCCTGGGGAAGGCTGAGCACCGTGGCAGCAGGGAGGGGAGGTGGCACTGCTGGTCGGCAAACCAAGGAAACCAAGGAGCGCTGCTTTTAGCAAACTGCCAGCTTGAAGCCAGTGAGGAACATCCTTGGGCTCCTGCACTCTGTGTTTTTATGTTCACCTTAAATAATGAACAGAGAAACCCAGAGGCACCAGTGCTGCTTCCAGCTACCTTGAACTGCTTAAATAGGTAGTTTTAATCACCCAGGCTCCGTTCTCCCCACCTGTATTGCTCCTGGGCTTAAGGCTGGATGTATCTATGGAATCTCTAGTTATGTATTGGAGTTTGGCCTGAAGTAATTTGTGTTGCCGACTTGGTACTCTTTCCCCACCCTGGAAGTCTATCTGCAGAACCCCTCTGTGCCAGGCAAGAGAGTCCCCCATAGATGTTTCACTATACAGTTACATCTTTTGGGTTAGAGCCTTACAGGGCTATCATGTGAATGAGGACAAAGCTCTGTTTTTCTTCTTTGCTTTCTGCCCTGTCTTCTTTCTCTGTATTTTAGGACCCAAGTAACAGGGACATATAGCTCCTGTTCTGCTTCCTGGTTGTGTCACTGAAACTGCAGGAAAAACAAAAAGCCTCCAACAACATTTTTAATGTTAGAGAGTCAAGGCACTACTTTCTTCTCTGGCCAGGATGTACCACAGAAATCATCTCATCTGCACATAGCCCGGGTGTGCGGAGAATCATTCCATGACACATGATCTTTACTAGAATTTTCAGATCTTTTTTGCAGTCAAAACTCACAGAAACGAATTGGGTCAGTGTTCATTGGTCTCAAGTTGTGTAGTTCCTAGTATCTGCTCTCCTATTAGATCCGGATTTCTTCGCTTCTGATGTTAATTAGATCTTCATTGCTTGAATTTCTTATCAGTCTTTGCTGGAGGCAGAGTCTGGGGTAGATGTTCCTAGATGGCCACTGAGGTTCTGTTGGTTCTGTTGATGTTCCATCGATGGCCTTATCTTGTTGGGGCTGCTCCCAGTCTGTTGAAATGCTAAGCCCATCAGGCCTCACCTAGAGAAACAATGCCCTGGAAAGAAGCTTCAGTTCCCTTCCCCTGGGGCAAAGATGAGCAAACCTGGCTAAAGTCATAGATAAAAGATTTTTAAACTGGTATGTTTTCCAACAGTTGTATATAATGCTTTATTACATAAACGGGCTGGGAAAAGCTCTGGTACCCCTGACCAAGCTGGTTTTGTCTCAGACAGTGCTGTTATTTTGGGGCTAGACATGAAGCTGCTGTCTCTGGACTTGAAAATGAATATAGGAATGACTGAACAAACAAACGTGGTACACTCTTAAAAAATTGTGTGCCCATTGACCAAGCTGGATTACCATGCTCTTTCCAAATTCTTGCCGTGCAAGTTCTTCCATGCCCTCACTTGCAACTCAAACTTTTTTTTGTTTTGTTTTGTTTTAAATGATACTGGTACCAGAGCACGGGCACAGCACTTCTATGAGCTGCAGAGCTATGAATATCTCTTTTTATGGATACAGTGTGTGCATGCTGTGGCTTTGGGCACAGGGTATGTCAGTGCTAGTGCGAGACTGATAATAGCCTCTAAAGATCATTTGAGAAGTTGCTTACCTTTCCCCAGGGAACAGGACACGTCTTTGTATTTCCACCTTCAGATACACAACCCACTTGTGGGCTTGACTGCATAGCAAATAGTGTGAGAGTCATCCTTGCTTATGTGGATTTTTTTTTCCCCCCTCTCCTTTATGTTTTGCTTTGCCCTCTCGTTTGCTTTCTGCCTGTTTTCTCTGAGGCTAGTGATTTCTTGGCAAGTTATTGTTCATAATCAAAGAAAGGTAGTGGGCAAGCAGCAACTGCTGTCTCAGGTAGCCCAAGCTGACCCTGCCACTGCTTTGGCAGGAGAAAGAAGCTTCTTTGGGAGGAGCACAGCTGTCCTGGGCTTTGTGCACACAAGGGCTGCTCAGAGCAGCCCCTTGACCCCATGCTGGCTCTGTGAGCTCTGCCACTGACTGGTAACAGTGATGGCAGTTTGTGTTGAGGCTTTGTTCTCTGCTCTCCAGAGAGAAACATTCAACTGCAGAGTGACTAAGTGGCTTTTCAAAAGCTACATGATGAATCAGTGAATGAACAACAACCCCCAGCAGCTCCAGGCCCCCTTCTCTCTGCAGAACAGTGCCTTTCTCCCTGTATGAAGATGCGCACGTAGGATAGGTTGCATACAGAGTTATGTATTTCAAAAGAAATTTGAATATTAATCTTTATATTGTAGTGATGCCACTGTCCTCTAGGCTCTGTAAATAGCAGCACCACAACAATGTGAATGATTCCTTTTATGCAAAACCCTGGCCAGTGAAATAGCTTGTCAATACAAAATAAAATTGCTGCACAAAGGTTTGACAGCTACCTTCATTATATATGTCAATCAAAGGATCCTAAAAGCTTTATTGTTCCTGTACAGAGTCTGAACAATATGCTAGCCCAATATGCCTCAAAGTTATTTTCTCTCTACTCCTTTCATTTAAAAAATAGCCACCAATAACTTTTGACAAACAGTCTGAGAAAACTGCATGAGCAGCAAGGAAATCTTAGATTTTCTTGGGGATCTGTGGGCTGGAGCCTTCCACTCACTGGGCTCTGTCACATGTCACGGTAGATGAGATCTGGTCAGAAACACGGAGCCCTAAAATTACTCTACAAAACCCAGGCTGGCTGGGGTCGTGGGGAGGGCATGGGGAATTAGGGAGGAAAACTTATGCTGAATATGAACTACTTAAATAATTTTGGGTTAAGGCTTTTTGTTGCTTTCCCAGGTATGGGACATTCAAGCTCCTCTGTCCCAGGTCTCCCCCAGGTTAGGCTGGGCCTGTCTTGATGAGCTCTTGCTCTCATCAGAGCCCACCCTACAGCTTGGGAGTGTGAGGCGTGCGGATTTCGGCTGGATTCCCTTTTTCCATGGCGCTCGGTCCTGCGAAGCCCAGCTGTCACTTAGGGCTCGAGGCGCTGTAAGCGGGGCCGGGGTCGGGCGGGAGCGGGGCTGTGTCCCGGGAGGCGGGTCCGGCGGCCGGTGCTCCCGCACGGGCGGTGGGGCCCAGGCCGGGCCCTGCCGGGAGCGAGGGCCCGGCAGCCGCAGCGCTGCGAGCCCAGCGCGGCCCCGCGGCCGCGAGAGGGAGCGGCCGGCGCGCCCCGCTCCTGCCCGGCCCTCACACAGGCCGCCGGAGCCTCCCCGGGAGGGACGGACCCCGCGCCTTCGCTCGGCCCTGCTGAGGCCGCAGCTGGAGTGCTGTGTGCAGTTCTGGGCTCCTCAGGACAGGAGAGACATGGAGCCTCTGGAGAGGGTCCGGCTTAGAGTGACAAAGATGATTAAGGAGAATCTCATGTGTGAGGAAAGGCAGAGGGTGCTGGCCCTGGTCAGCCTCGAGAAGAGACGACAGAGAGGGAACCTCATCAAAGTCTATCAGTATCTGAAGGGAGAGTGCCAAGAGGATGGAGCCAGGCTCTGGTTGGGTTTTGCCCAACGATAGTACAAAAGGCAGCGGGCAGAAACTGATGTACACGAGCAAGAACTTCACTGTGTGGATGCCCAAGCACTGGAACAGATTGCCTAGAGAAGTTGTGGAGTCTCCCTCTTTGGAGGTATTCAGAAGGTATCTGGACACAATCCTCAATAAGCTGCTTTGGGGGACCCTTGCATGTCTGGGAACTAGGTGACCTCCAGTGGTCCCTTTCCAATCTTTAACCATTCTGTGAAAGTGTGACATTGTAATCTTGTGCCATGACAGAGCAGACTAAATCTGGTTTATGAGGGTGTCATAACTTCTTTGTTCTGGGCTGTAGCTTAAATTAAGTTTCACAATTCAAAATATCCTGGAGGTTGGTTGTTTCCTCTAAGCCCTCAGCTTGGTTCTTAGCATGTGCTGGTGCGTGGCTTTGCTCTCAGACCTGGTCATGGGCAGTGCAGCAGCAGTACCTCAGGAGGTTACTTCCTGCATGCGTATCTGCCTGTGCCTTTCTGACAGCTGCTTTTGGGATGAGCTGCTGCTCTTGGCCTGTGCTAAAGGGCTGACCTAAAAGTGTAAAGAATAGCCTTGCTCTTGTGTTTGGGAGTGAACCATGGGGATGCTCTGTGAGGATGCATGCAGAGGAGATATTGCAACAGGACTGCTGATCACGCCAACTAGTGCTGGTGAAGAAACTGGTAAAATGGAAACTTTTAAAGAATTGAGGTGTTAATTCATGTGCTGAGAAAGCTGTGCTGCCCACTTACCATCCCAAAAACTGTGTGACGTTTCCCTGAGGTGCACTGCTTGCTGCTGCATCATGGCTGTGTCTTTGATCACAGGCAAAATTAAGCATGCTTTTGTCATCAGTAGACTCCACAAGTAGTTTCAAGATACATGGGAGTATATGGGAGTAAAAAGACATAGACTGACACTTCTCACAGTGTTGAAGTTTACATGGTGTGGTGTGTTCTCTCCCCATGCAGCACTGCCCTCCTGTACAGAGCCCTTTTATTCATGTTTTAAAGAATTACCACTGTTGTGGCAATGGCATAGAAGTTGTTTTGGTGCAGTTTGTGGCGAGCACCAAATAATTGTGCAACAGAATGTCTGTTATCTGTGACAACAGCTGCCTTTCATAACTACCTTTGATTTCAGGTGTGCAAGACTGGACTAAGCTGAACGTAGGTGGTGCTGACAGGATGCAAAAGGCTTTCTGGAAGCAGACTGGGCTGTGCTTTTCTCGCTTGTCCACCTCTGGCCAAGGACGTACTCTGTAGTGTGTGGGTGCAATGGTCAGGACACTGCAAACACTTTTGCTCCTGTGGTAAGGCTAGGAGCTTGGTGTTGTACATGGAAAAAAAGCCTACACAAGTCTGAAGCTTCTGCTGTGAGCACCACTGCTTCATCTTGTTATTCTGGCCCTAAAGGAAACCCTCCTGAAGGAATGCTGTACCCAGCCCCTCTGTTTCTGTGAACAGGAGGTAGCGGTGGCTTCCCAGGGGGAATAAACCAGGCTTTGGTGCTTGCCTGTCTTACTTCTCTGCCTTGTGGGAAAATGTTACGAATCCCTCTGTTTGGGCGATTGCTCACGCTTCTGCACCCTCAGACTTCATCTGTCAACTTTTAGCAGTTTATTATGCACTGATGCTGGGATGGCTCTTGCCAGCTAGGAACTGTTTTCCAGTGTCACTCCCTTGTAGTGGGCATGTGGAACTGCTGTGGCATTTTCTCGATGTTTAATGTGACCTAATTGTGTACTTCCACTGTCTGGGAGGATCAGCTCTCCTGGTGTGACAGTTGCCATAAAATCAGCGGTGCGTCTCCGGCATTTGCAGCTGGGTGCAAGGCACAAGTTCCTTGATTTTGCTGCATCAGCCCAGTGAAACATTGCGGGGCTGTGTGTGCAGCCAACTGCCTTTTGTTACGCCTGGTAACAGCTTGGCAATGTTAAAAAAAATGTAACCTCCAGCTGTTTAATTTGCTCTAGGGAAATAAAAAGGCTTCCTAATAATCTTCATATTTACTTGGCACGTTTGGTTTGAAAGCAGATGGGTTGATTTACGAGATAAATGACAAAGCAAGAGAAGAAGAAGTGTGTCAGTGGCTTTACCATTAGAGAGGAAGGCATTTCTGATATGTGGTTAATCACGATGAACCGTTATAGGTTTTGGGGTTTTTTTGCAAGTCAGCTTCTTGGACCTTCTGCCCACCAGCTTGCTCAGCCAACTAATTCCCTCAGTGCCCATTGTCACCTCTCCCTATGACCTACAGGTAGGGGAAGGTGCAGAGCCGTAATGAAGGAGAGGGGCTGAGGTGGCCATTCCTTCTCAGTTGTGCCTTCTTTGCCCACTCCAAACTTGTGCAGGAGCCTCCCCGTTGCAGCACTCACCCCCTCCCTGTGGCCAGACCAGTAAGTGCCTATGTCCTTTTGGATGGGCTGGGAAAGGGTCCTTCCTGAGGCACTGCTGCTTGAGGCACTGAGCAGAGCTAGGTTCTCCAGGCAGGCTGGTGCTGAGGCTGTGCCCTCCCTGCCAGAGCCATGCACCCCTCTGCCCTGGCAGGCAGCTGGCAAGTTGTGAAATATGGTTCAGCACTTTTTTTTTTTTTAATTAAATTGTGCAGCTGTCTTGGAAAGGATTAGAAATCAGTTCTGGAAAAGACTACAGTAGATTTTAGTGAAGAATTCTGCTGTGTCCTTAATTATTTATAAGCATCAGGATATAAGGACACCATGTTAACCCTTCAGCAGCGAGGAAGATTACAAATAATCTAATAAATGACATATGCAAATCTTCAGATTGAGTAGGTTTAGTTGCAAGTTCTGAGACTTAGAAGTGAGGAAATATCAGAAATAAGGTTTCTGCTTATTGTTTTGTATGTCAGATAGCGTGTTTGGTGAGGCAACTGGATGTCCCAGATTTGCTTACCACCCCTGCCCTGGTTGCTCTCACCACCTTTCACTACTGGGTTTTGCTCAGGGGATGAATCAGGGGCAGGTTCATGCCCACAAGGCTCCTGCTCTATGGCCCCAGGGCCAGGCAAGGCTGCAGGAGCACTGTGGAGGGGTTACTGGTTTTGGCAGCTGAATGGTGTCAGGAAAAGCAGCTTCCCTCCCTGCCACGTGTTTCCAGAGGGCTGCTGAATAAGTCAGGGAAGCCAAAGCAAGGCTCCTTTCTGGGCTCAGAAACCTCTGTGCTAGAAGAACCTGTCCCTGCCAGCTAGGGCCCCCCTTGTCCTGCCCATGGTGTGGGTAAGTCACAGGCTCCTCTTCTCTGTGCTGGGATGAACTGCCATGGGAATGCCATTGCCAGCAGCCTGGTGTGCTGGAAAAAGGGAGAAGGGAAGAGGGAATGTGGTGCCAGAGCTGCGTGCCATCGGGTTGTGTTTCCCTCTGAGGACAGAGGGTGTCTGGGCCGAGGTGAGATTGCTGGGAGTGCTTGGATGAGCTGTGCAGGAGAGGGAGCTCGGGATTGCAGCTGCTGCTGGAACCATTGCCTTAGGTCTGCTTAGTCAGTGTCTGTGTGAAGTGGGACTTGCGCTGGAGAGGTGCTGTCGGGAACAAAGGACGGAGTAAATCCTCTCCGGGGATGTGCAGGGAGGGACTGAGTTGCAGGGAAGGAGAGTATTTCTAAGCCGTATCAATATTTCCCTGAAACTGGGGCTGGAGCAGTGAGGGGGGTGCTTGGGTTTGGCCTGGGCCTGTCAGGAAGAGCCATAAACGAGCCAGCCGAGGCCCTGAACCCTCCCTGGATGTTTGAAACACTTCCACAGAAAGCCAAGGCAGTCATGATTGCAGAGGACAAGTTGTAGGCGACTGCTGACGATCCGTGGGGAATTTCCTGTGGAATTACCAGTCAGAGAGTGCATGCAAGCAGAGCACATCTTTTGGCTTTTTCCGGTCTGTCACCTCCTGTCTGGCTCTAGAGAGTTTTGTGCGCTCCCGTTCAGGAGGCAGCGGGTTTTCAGCTGGAAATTTGGGGTGGTTTTGTTTCCTCAGGGTCTGGGGTCTTTCCTGAGAGAATCAGCCCTCCCATAAATCCCCCGGGTTGTTCTACACAGCTGCTTTGGCCGTGGCTCAGAGAGAGAGAAGGGAAATGACTTTTTAGGGTGTTGAAATTTCTCCAGGCAGGAGTGGGAGGTCGTCTTGCCCCTCCCCAGAGCCCTGCAGGCGCATGGGAGTAGCTCAGTGCCGGCGCAGCTCTCTGAGCAATAACAACGCTTGGGAGGTTCGGGTGTTGATAACAGCTCTCCTGTCTCCTGGGGCCCAAGGTTCGGTCTCACGGTCCCGGACCAGTGAGGGAGAGAAGGAACTTGTGCTATTCCTGGAAAAGCTTCTGTTATTCCTTGTGCAGCCTTTTAATTCTGTGTTCTGATGGACTGTCCGCTGTTTTTCTAACAGGACTTGTCAGAGATTCAGATTTAGGAATTGAATTTGGGTCCGTTCACTTCAGGATCTTGCCAAGCCTGAAGGCCTGGGGCGATGACTGCTCTCAGCGAGGGCTCTTTATGAATCCTCTGTCAGATTTCCCTCAGTGCTGGGCAGGAAAGGCGAGGGTTTGGATCAGGAATTCTGCAAGGGGGCCCTGTGTGACCGTTGGCTTCTTGTGTGTGTGTGTGCATCAGTGAGCCAAAATCAAGAGCAAAGGCTGGTTTGGTTTTACTAACTTAGAGTAACTTTTAAAAAAAGTAATCAACTTTTTCTTCTTTTTTTAATTTAGGTGCTGGAATTGCCTCTCTGGATGTGTGCTGAGCTCTTGCTGCTGTGGACTGTGCAGCCTTAATTGCTGCAGGTTCCTGTTCTTCTCACCAGCTCAAAGTAGACGTGGGGTTTTTTTCCCCTTCTATATAGAGCTGTTGAGTTTGGTGATTTTCCTGAATTGAGGATATTGAAGGTCGAGAAGGAAGATTTGTGTCTTTTTGTGCTTTTCTGTTGTTATTTTTAGCACCTGCTCACCATCTGGACATGGTTGGAATACTGGAAACATAAAAGTTTTTAGGTTCAGTGCTTATTTATGCAAACCCAGGGTTTTTTTTTGTTTTTTTTTTTTTTGAAAGGTCTCCATTTGTCTGGGTACTGTTCCTGGTAGTTTGATGTAGAAAAGGTCACGTGAACAGCAGGGAGCAGTGAGCACTTGGAAGGGGGGGTGCAGGTATTTCATCCAGGGTGGGGCAGTGAATGTGGCCTAGGAACAGCTCTCTGGTCAAGTGAGCAGCAGAGGAACTGAAGGATGCTCTTCCCCAGCAGAGCTGCTGCTTTGTGCTCTGGGGCAGCGCTGCCGCTGCTGGGCTTCCTCGGGGAAAACAGCTCCTTTGGGATGTGCTTTGCTGCAAAGGTTTCCCTGAGCTGGGTGTCTGCAGGAGGCAGAGTCGGGATACCAGTGTCAGGAGTTTTCCATGGTTTCCAGGCTGTTGTACACAGCACGTTCCGGGCAATTTGCGAGCGTGAGGCAGAGCAAAATGGGTGCAATTGGACTCTGCAAATGCAGTTCAGGCAGACGTTGATCTTTTAACTTTTCCATGGCAGGTGCGAATTCTTGGGCATTTGTGAGTCTGCCTTGACTTGCAGGGATTGAAGGGTTTAGGTGTGGAATTGTTTGGCCAGCTTGCTCCAAGGCATCGTGTACTTCTGGAAGTGCCACACACCTCGCAGGACCGAGGAGCTGCTGGCTGGGTGCTGGTTCTGCTCTGCCCTGGGAACTGGGAGCCCCTGGGAGGGCTGGGGGTGACACCTGGAGATGGGCTGGGGAAGCCTGGAATTGTATCTCAGCACTTTTCTATGCAGCTCTATGGACCGGTGTGTGCTGAACGAAGCGGCTCTTCAGCACAATAAATTCAGCAGTTTGGAAAAACCATGGAATATCTCCGAGTTAATGATGGGAGAGGGTTGGGGCTGCTCCCTGATAACGTGCAGGGCTCGGGGGTGCAAAACGAAGATGGGGAGAGGAGTGGGGGCTGCTCCTCGTTGTCGGGGCGCCGCGGGCGCTGCGCAGCCTTCCCCTTTTACTTCCCAATTCCTCATTTTGTGCCTCCTTTTCCCTTGGGGATGTGCCCAGGCCGCATTCCAGCGGCCGCCGTGGGACAGCGCCTGCGGGCGGCGGGGTTTCCCGCGTGATTGACGGGCCCAGCGGCCAATGGGAAGGCGGGGCGGGCCGAGGGCTGGCCAATGGGGAGGCGGCTCGGGGCTGCGCGTGGCCAGTTGGAATCGGCGGGAGCGGTTGGGGCGGGCGGGCACGGACGGGCCCGGGCGGTGAGCGAGGAGCGGGAGAGCGGGATGGGGAACGGGATGGGGAACGGGATGGGGGAACGGGACGGGGAACGGGATGGGGAACGGGATGGGGGAGCGGGGGAACGGGATTGGGGAGTGCGGGAACAGGATGGAGAGCGGGGGAACGGGATGGGGAACGGGATGGGGAACGGGATGGGGGAGCGGGGGAACGGGATGGAGAGCGGGGGAACGGGATGGGGAACGGGGGAACGGGATGGGGAGCGGCATCATATTTATTTTTATTTTTGGGTTTAATATTATTTTTATGTCTAATTTTTCCCTTCCCTTCCCTTTCCTTTCCCTTTCTCTCTTCCACCTTTCTTTCCCTTTCCCTTTCCCTTCACACTCCCTTTCTCTTTCTCTTTTCCATCTCTTTCTTTCCCTGATTCCTGAATTTTTTTTGCCCCAGAATCCACAGCCCAAGCCACGTGCACACACTGCAGATGTGAAGTGTATTTTTACTGCCAGCAAGCACCTGGGAATAAAAAAACCTCAGCCCCAAAGCTTGATGTCTAAACAGCAACACAGAAGTTCTAAACCAGCTGTCTGGATTTGAAAAGACATATGTCTTTGGAAGTGAACATAGAGTTCAACCTGATGTAGTGATCGACTTAGGTTCAGCTTAAAAAAGGCCCTACCGACATTTTATTGTATCTAATCCCTGCTTTCCCCTGCGTTTTAGTTCTTGCCTCTCGGCCCACTCTGTTTCACGGGGCTGTACATGGTAAAACACTTCCCTGTGTGCTTTCTGGGTTTGAGCTGCCCTGCCCCGGCACGTAGGGTCACGGTTAAGTAGAAGAGTTATCAAACTTAGTGGTTCGTCTCTTTTTCATGGGTTTTTGGGCAGAAGACTTATGGGCCCGGTGTGGGAATAACTCCCAGCCCTCGGCGTCTCGTTGACCGCCTCCCGTTGTCTCGCAGGTCCCCGAGGCGGCTCCGGATCTCCGCGGTCACCGACGCTGCCGATTTTCCCGGCGCGCGCCGTTCGACGTCGAGGAGCGGCATCCAGAAGCTGTGTCGGAGCATCTCCATGGCTGGGATGTTTGGAGTAAGGGCTGCAGTCAGGGTGTAAGCTGAAGGGTGTGTGACTGTGTGTGTGTGTGCCTGTGTCTGTCTGCCTGCGAGAAGAGTGCGGGTGTGGAATGGTCCTAACCTTGTGTGTGTGAGTTTTGCCTTTCAGGCTTTTCAGCTGCTTTTTAAACTCAGAGTAAAAACAACCCAGCTGTGCTGTCTGGGGATGTTTTCCCTCCCGGCTGGGTTTTTTTATCTGGGACCCGGCCGGTCTGTGAGGTGCCGTTCATCGCCAGGGTTTGGGTGCCGACCGTGCCGGGGATTTGTCAGGCGGGATGATTTTGGGGCTCCCGGGAACCGCGTTCCCATGGGGTGCTCTCGAGACGAGAGCGAGGGTGGGTTTGTGTGTCAGCTGAAGGAGGTGTGTGGTGGATGAGTGTTTTCTTCTCCCTGTGCTGCTGTTGTTTTGGGTTTCCTGGAACAATAAAATGTAATGAATTTTCCAGAAATAGAACAATTGTTCCATTGTACTGATAGGGGGTTGGCTTGTGTTGCTCTGTGTTGGTGTTTGCTGCTGCACTTGCACATATTGCTCTGTATGTCAATTGGACTTTGACCAGTGTGCATATGGATTGTATTTGTGCTAGTGCTTGTGTATGTTGTTATTTCCACTTGCTTTGCTGAAGTGTAAATAAAAAACCGTCGTTCAATCAAGTTGAATAAACCCTAATAAAGATACCCCCCCTCCCCCCTTTTGGTTGCTCTCTTCCTTTGGTGTGGTTTAGTAATTTTTTCGCCGTATTTCTTGCTTTGCTGCTCTGCTTTGCTTTACTTTTCAGTCTATTCCTCACTTGACTTTTTCTAACTCTTTATCTTTTTCTCACTGTTTAACTGTTTCTGGATGTCTCTGTCACTCTATTTCTCAGTTTCTCTTTTTCTCTTCAACACTAATTCTCTTTTACACTCGATTTCTTTTTCTCTCAAACCCTATTCTGTTTCTCTATTCCTTTTTCTCTCTATTTTTCTTTCTCTTTCTTTGTGACTCTGACTTTCTTTCTCTCTGACTTTCTTTCTTTTCTCTGACTTTCTCTCTCCGACTTTGACTTTCTCTCTCTGACTTTGACTTTCTTTCTCTCTCTCTCTCTGACTTTGACTTTCAAACGACCTTTCTCACCTTCCCTCCTTTGTTCATTTTTACCTTTCTACCTTTGTTTGTTTCTGTAGCAGCTTGGAAAAAAACAGAGACCACTCTTTCTTCAGGCATGATCTGCCCCAGTCTTTGGTTAACAGAGCACAGAGGTGTTCAGTGCCATCGTGAGTCTTTAGGGCTGTGGCTCCTGCAGAGGTCCTTGGTGCTCTGATGGACGTGCTCCAAGCGTCCATCCTGGACTCCTGTATCGGGGGCGAGAAGGAAAGCATGTTTTTCCATGTCACAATTCTGACTTCTGCTACTGTGCGCGTAGTAGCCTTTCGCTGTGCGCTACCCTCACCTGCCGGGTCGTTTGCACCGCGCTGACCTGCGTTGTTTCAAACGTTTGTCTTGCGCATTGCTGCACTCCTCCCGAACCCAAGCACGGGCTGGGCTCTTCTCCTTCTCGCTAACACCGCAAGTAAGAACACCGCACCCGTGCATGTGAACTCAGCAGCGCCGTGCACGTGTAGTTATAAAGCAGTAATAAAACTCCTCAAACATAAAAAAACCCCAGCAAAAATACCTGCACATAAGCGGCAGAACTCAAAAAAGCAAAGGAATGAGCAACGACTTGGAGAGCGGCACACGCGCAGTAAATTGAGAAGCCGTGCCCGTGCAGTAACGCGGAAAACCGCACCGGTGCAACGACAAAGCGACGTGCGCGCAGGGAAGCGGGAGAGCCGCGTGGTGCTGCTCGCTGCTTCCACCTGCTGGTGCACAGGAGGCACTACAGCCACGCCGGGGAGCAGCTGCAGGCGCGCATTGGCCCAACGATGCCGGCTGAAGAAAGCTGCGCGTGTGCAGGGAGCGGCCGCAGCTACCCACGCGCAGCGCCGCGGGAAGGCCGTGCGGGCGCGGCGGCTTTTTACGCTCGGTGCTGCCGCTCAGGGGGTAACATCCCGTACCGCAGGCCACGACCTCACGATTTCCGTGGGTGCCGCCGCCTCATGCTTGTCCCGGCCGTGTGGGGCTTCAGTGGCCAGAGCGCAAATCGCGGAGCGGTGGCGCTGCTGCCGCCAGGCATTCGCGGTCCTGTTGCTCGGATGCTGGGCACGTTCTGTAGGGGATAAAACGAACGTTTTGGGGGTAAAATGTGAGTTAATTTGTATGGGAGGAAATGAACGTTTTGAGGTAAAATCGGGGCAATTAGTAGGTGACATTTTGGGATGAAAATTGAGGTTCTTATCGGTAGGGGACAGACAGAGACAATTTGAGGGAAAAGACCTGAGCTAATCTGTGAGGGACAGAATGAACGTTTTGAAGGTATGTACGAGGAAAACTACAGGGGACAGAGTGAAAATTTTGGTTTTAATATAACAAGGGCAGCGCGCCCGCGCATGCGCAGTAGGCAGCGCGCCCGCGCATGCGCAGTAGGCAGCGCGCCCGCGCATGCGCAGTAGCCACCCGGCCCGCGCATGCGCAGTAGGCAGCGCGCCCGCGCATGCGCAGTAGCCACCGCGCCCGCGCATGCGCAGTAGCCACCCGGCCAGCGCATGCGCAGTAGCCACCGCGCCCGCGCATGCGCAGTAGCCACCGCGCCCGCGCATGCGCAGTAGGCAGCGCGCCCGCGCATGCGCAGTAGCCACCGCGCCCGCGCATGCGCAGTAGGCAGCGCGCCCGCGCATGCGCAGTAGCCACCGCGCCCGCGCATGCGCAGTAGCCACCGAGCCCGCGCATGCGCAGTAGCCACCGAGCCCGCGCATGCGCAGTAGCCACCGCGCCCGCGCATGCGCAGTAGCCACCGCGCCCGCGCATGCGCAGTAGGCAGCGCGCCCGCGCATGCGCAGTAGGCAGCGCGCCCGCGCATGCGCAGTAGGCAGCGCGCCCGCGCATGCGCAGTAGGCAGCGCGCCCGCGCATGCGCAGTAGGCAGCGCGCCCGCGCATGCGCAGTAGGCAGCGCGCCCGCGCATGCGCAGTAGGCAGCGCGCCCGCGCATGCGCAGTAGGCAGCGCGCCCGCGCATGCGCAGTAGCCACCCGGCCCGCGCATGCGCAGTAGGCAGCGCGCCCGCGCATGCGCAGTAGCCACCCGGCCCGCGCATGCGCAGTAGGCAGCGCGCCCGCGCATGCGCAGTAGCCACCCGGCCCGCGCATGCGCAGTAGGCAGCGCGCCCGCGCATGCGCAGTAGGCAGCGCGCCCGCGCATGCGCAGTAGCCACCCGGCCCGCGCATGCGCAGTAGGCAGCGCGCCCGCGCATGCGCAGTAGGCAGCGCGCCCGCGCATGCGCAGTAGGCAGCGCGCCCGCGCATGCGCAGTAGGCAGCGCGCCCGCGCATGCGCAGTAGCCACCCGGCCCGCGCATGCGCAGTAGGCAGCGCGCCCGCGCATGCGCAGTAGCCACCCGGCCCGCGCATGCGCAGTAGGCAGCGCGCCCGCGCATGCGCAGTAGCCACCCGGCCCGCGCATGCGCAGTAGGCAGCGCGCCCGCGCATGCGCAGTAGCCACCCGGCCAGCGCATGCGCAGTAGCCACCGCGCCCGCGCATGCGCAGTAGCCACCGCGCCCGCGCATGCGCAGTAGGCAGCGCGCCCGCGCATGCGCAGTAGCCACCCGGCCCGCGCATGCGCAGTAGGCAGCGCGCCCGCGCATGCGCAGTAGCCACCCGGCCCGCGCATGCGCAGTAGCCACCGCGCCCGCGCATGCGCAGTAGCCACCCGGCCAGCGCATGCGCAGTAGCCACCGCGCCCGCGCATGCGCAGTAGCCACCGCGCCCGCGCATGCGCAGTAGGCAGCGCGCCCGCGCATGCGCAGTAGCCACCGCGCCCGCGCATGCGCAGTAGGCAGCGCGCCCGCGCATGCGCAGTAGCCACCGCGCCCGCGCATGCGCAGTAGCCACCGAGCCCGCGCATGCGCAGTAGCCACCGAGCCCGCGCATGCGCAGTAGCCACCGCGCCCGCGCATGCGCAGTAGCAACCGCGCCCGCGCATGCGCAGTATCAACCGCGCCCGCGCATGCGCAGTAGCCCGCGCGCCCGCGCATGCGCAGTAGCAACCGCGCCCGCGCGGGGGCCGCGCGCAGTGGGGCAGCGCGCCCGCGCATGATGCGCAGAGATTTCTTTCGGACCTGGGCTGCATTTCCATCCCCCGCTCTGGGAGTCACCAGGTGCGTTAGGAGCGAGCCGATCCCGCTCCCTGAGACACAAGGGCTTGCTCGAGGAGACCGTTCCTGTTCCTCTCTTCCAGTCACTCTGCTCTCCCCAAAACACCCATTTCCTCGGAGCTCCTCTGAAACTGCATTTCCATGGACCCAGGGCTCCAGAAGCTGCAGAGTCCTGCAATGGGGTTTCTTTGGGAAAGGACCTTAAGCTCTTGCAGTTCCACCTCTGTCATGAGAATTTCAGGGCTCTAAGACTCACAGAACCATTTGGGCTTGGAAGGACCTTAAAGCTCATCCAGTGCCAGCACTGCCACGGGCAGGGACACCTCCCACTGTCCCGGGCTGCTCCCAGCCCCAGTGTCCAGCCTGGCCTGGAACATTCCAGGGCATCCAGGGGCAAATCCTCCTCTCTGGGCAGACAGAATGAGCTAAACCTGGCTATTCCTGAGGGAGTGATGGCAGCACAGCCGAGTCCTGCATCCCTGATTCCCACGGGGTTGTGGTTTGGGGATTTCTTTTCCATCCATTAAAGCTCCTTTCTAGTTCCGGGAGCTGGAAGTTTGGGAGGATGTGACACCTGGCATTAGAGCCCCCATTCCAGCAGCATCCATTGCACCTGAACGTTGTGCTCGAGTCCACTTTAGACTCAGCCCAGTTTTGATTAAGTCTACCAAGGCTTTTGAGGCCATGAGATGTTGCCTGGAAATCAGAAAATGCCAAAGGGGACTGGAGATCCGTGTTGGAATCACGGGATCGCTGCTGCAGAGGGGAGGTGGAATTCAAAACCCCTCATGAAGAGATTATGTGCAGAGTTTTGACTGAAATATAACTGTTTAACGAGCTCCAAATTGTGTGCTTTATTATATAAACATTCTATTTGCAGGAGAATATCTGGAAAAGACCTTTGGGATCGCCAAGTCCAACCCTCAACCCAGCCCCACCAGCACGCTCCCCAGCCACCCCTGTCCTCCAGCGCCACATCCACGGTTTTTGAAGCCTTGCAGGGATGGCGTCTCCACCCCTGGCCCGGCCTTGGTCATCCAGGGACAAGGATTCCTCTGCTTTTGCAGGAAGAGGGAAGGGGAAGCGTTTCCCTCGCAGATGGGACAGGAACGTGTTCCACAGGCTCCAGGCGTGGGTGAGTGACAGCTGAAGGCTGAGCCACGGTGAGCAGCAGAGCTAATTACCACCTTCCCCCAGTGCTCTAATTACCACCTTCCCCCAGTGCTCTAATTACCACCTCCCTCAGCTCACCCTTCCACCCAGCCACTTCCTCAAGCCTGTTTTTCAGGGGTTTTGTCACCCGGCATTCGGCTGCCGCGCAGCTTTGTCCTCCAGGTGCTGCTCCTGCCCGGAATTGGACCCAAGGGGATGGAAAACGCCGTGGTTCCAGTGGGATTTGGGTCTCCGGCACATCCCGCCCGCTGTGCCCTCAGCCTGGTGCCCCCAGCCACAGGGAAAGGGAGCAGGTGGTGTAATCCCCCACCTAATCCTAAAGATTTCTCTCCAGGAATGCCGGGGCCTCCCAGCTCAGCAGAGCATTCCCTGGTGCCAGGCGCTTCCTCACACGCAGGGAAAAGGTGGAAACCCAACGCTTTTCCCAAAAGCCCAAAATATTCCCCAATGTGGCAGCCGGGAGCTGAGGGAACGGGCACCTTCCCTTTCTGTCTGGGTGCCTGCGGCAGCTCCGAGGTGTTGCTCGGGGATTTGCAGTGTTGGGATCCTGCAGGGCCAGGGAAGTGCTTTGGGCCCCTTCATCCGTGCAGGGAAAAGCAGATATTCCATTAACCCCTTAGAGACCATTGCAGGAGCTTCCTGGGAGAACTGGGAATGGGGATCCGTAGGGGGATTGACTCCCAATTAATGCTGTCAGAAACCCTTCAGCCACCCCAAACCACCCCAAACCTTCCACAAACAAACCTGGAGGAGAACCCAGGGCCTCCTTGTGCCCTGGCCGTGTCACACCCTGGCAGTGCCACTCTGTGCTTCCCCTTCTTTGGGCCAGAATTGTTCCCAGAATGATAAACCCGGAGGGAAGTGTTTCCACCTGGGAAAGTGAGGCTGTTCCCACACCACCCTCCTATTTATTTCATGAGGAATTTTGAAATTTTGGTTTTCTGCTCCAGCCAGGGACAGAAGAAAGTTTGGGCAGCAAAAAAAATCTGAAGTTGAATCAGATCTTAAGCCTGGATTTAAAATGGATCACATTAAAAGAACCCAAAAAATCCAGAAAAGAATGAAAGAATTCGTAATTCTCTTTCTGATCTCCCTCTGCTGCATCCCTGTCCTCCCATCCACTCTTCCCATCTCCAATTATAGATCCCTCCAGGCAGAGCCCTGCCAGTGTTTCTGTCAGGGAAGTGCCAAGCCCATCCACAATGCTTTACAAATAATCACAGGGAACACAGATTTTGTGAAATATTGAAGCTTTTGCTGTTAAAAAAAATGAAGTCTCTCTGCCATATCAGCCACGATGAAATGTCAGTGTGCCACCCTTCCCCAAGTAACATCCTTCCCTCTGTCACTCTCGCTCTGGCACATGGCAGGCCGGGATCATCTCCTCCTTCACACAGGGAAGGAGTTGGGTTTAAATTCGAGACACAAACTTGGACAAAATTGAATGTCTGAGGTGTGTAAGAATAAGGGAAAATCGTCTCAGATCTTCTTCAGCTGCCTTTGTTTCCTGCCCTGTAACTCTTCACTCCCTGAAATGACTCAGAACTTCTGTCCCTGTTCCCTGGGAGCAGAGCCCGCCCCCCCCCCCCCCCAGCTGCCCCCTCCTGTCAGGGAATTCCAGAGAGAGAAAAGGTCTCTCTGGAGCCTCCTTTTCTCCAGGCTGAGCCCCTGGGAGAGCAGGGATTGAGCAGGTGTGGGGGCTGAGGTGCTCCAGCTTTAAGGTCTCACTCTGAGAGCACTCCGAGTTTGTTTCCAGGCTGGAAATGGTGCCTGGAATTTTGGGTGGCCAACGGGGATCTCGAGGATTTGAGGTGGCAGCTGGGAGAGAAACCTGCTGCCCAAATGGTACTGGAGGTTATTTCCCTCTCTCTGGAATCTCTGTCAATTAAGAGCCCAGCCTTCTCCGGGGCTGCAGTTGCATTATTTGCTTTCACCTCCGATCTGCCCGAGGTGGAGTGAACTCCTCTGGAGCTGGCAAACGCCAACAGATCCCATCTCCACAGGGTTAAGGGATGGAATTGTGTTTCTCTTAACCTCTTTTGACCGGGAAGTTGGGATTTTCCCCCTCTGCCTGATCCCTGTTTCTCCTTTCTCGAGTCTTGAGTTGTTTTGGGGAGCAGAAGGTTCAGGGCTGTGCCCCTGAAGCAGCTCTGGCTGTGTGAACACAGCAACTTTCTGCAAGTTAAATCTGCTGCTATTTCTGTATTTGAAAAGGAGCTGAAATGCCAGTGGTGATGTAATGTTCATTTACATTTAGGGTCTGTTTCTATTTATTTTTGCTCCTATTAACTTCATCTTGATTCCAACAGTTTGGGGTTTGTTTTTTTTTTACCCGCTGAGGCTCTCTTTGCTGTGAACAGCTCGTTTTTTACTTCAAGCCTGCCAGATTTCCTGCCTTATCGAGTCCATGAATGAAGAAGAATGACAGGTAGAAGGGGAAATGGATGTCTCCTCCCCAAGGGAAGGCTCCTGAATTGGATAGGAGCCGTTTCTCTAGGAACTGCTGCCTCTGGTTGCCGCTGGAATGGCTCTGGAAGGAGCTTGGAGGGGATCATTCACCTCGGCTTTGTCCCGGGTGTGCAGAGCTGGGGAGATGCTTTCGGGCTGAGAGATTTCCTGTGCCATCTTCCATGAACATGAAGAGAGGTGGATTAAAAGTGCCTGCAGAGCTCTGATGTGCAGCCTGTGGCTCCCTGCTCCCACTGCTGCTCCGCTCAAGGAGTTTCTCAGCCCCAGAGCAGGAGAAAAAGGCAGAAAATCATGGAATCCTGGGGTTGTTGAGGCTGGCAAAGGCCTCTAGCATCATCAAGTCCAAACATCAACCACCACCATGGTCACACCAACCCATGACCTCAAGTGCCATGTATTTATCCATACATATTTATCCCTACATATTTATCCCTATATTTATCCATATGTTTATCCATGTATTTACCCATGTATTTATTCCTATATTTACCTATGTATTTACCCAGGTATTTTATGAACACTCAAGTGCCATATCCATGTATTTTATGAGCACTTCCAGGGTTGGTGACTCCACCACTGCCCTGGGCAGCTGTTCCAGCGCTGGACAACCCTTCCCATGCTGGGCCAGGAGATGGATTCTGGAAATGCAGACTCTGAGGAGCTGGGGATTAAGGCAGCATTGGATTCCTTTATTCTCCCAGAAGGATAAAGGAGATTTATCCCCAGACGAACCAGAGGTGATCACACTGAGGTCATTAGTGGGATTTCTTCCTTACTCCCACAAATACCCACTGGGGTGACAGAGTTCCCTACAAGGGCGGTGTTGGAAGGAGCTGCTGGAATGTTTTGCTGTTTATTGGGATCCACAGGATGTTTGGTGTCTCTCAGAGCTGTTCCAGGCTTTCCACAGACCCAAACGCTCCTCACACTTCTCCTCAGAGTAGAGAGGTTTCCCAGAGTGCTGGTTTTTAATTTCAGATGCTGGGATAACGACACGGCTTCAGGAGGCAGGAGACTCATTGTGCTGTGCCTCAGTCCAGGCAGGGACAACCCCCAGCTAATAAAAACCTCTTTAAAGCACAAAAAGTCCCATTAAACTGATATTATAAAGGCTGCAAATTGAAGCAGGCCTCAATCAGAAAGCAGCAGAATTTAATTCCCCCCCCTTGCCCATTTGCATGATGATCTCCTTCCTAATTGCCCATCTACGCTTTTCCCACAGAAGTGCTGTCCCGAGGTTGGAGATGGTTCCAGCTTTATGGAGCTTTGATCTTTATCTGCTTTTACTTTTTACAGGGCACAGAACCCGAGAGTGGCAGCTGCTTTCCTCTTGTTCCTCCTGTGGCAGTGAACTGCTCTTCCCAAGGACGGCTGCAGGAACTCTCAGGCAGCAGAACGTATGGAATGCCAGGCACGCTACAGAATTCCAGTGGGAGCAGCAGGAACTTCTGTTCTTTACTGGCAGGGCTGTGCCATGAAGGGGAGCTCGGAGATATTGGTCAGCTCAGGGAATGAGCCTGGCTCATGGTAAGGAAATTCACTGTGCAGTTACTTCGGGCCCTTCTCCTTCTCCTTCTCCTCCTTCTCCTCCTTCTCCTCCTTCTCCTCCTCCTTCTCCTTCTCCTCCTCCTTCTCCTTCTCCTTCTCCTTCTCCTTCTCCTTCTCCTTCTCCTTCTCCTTCTCCTTCTCCTTCTCCTTCTCCTTCTCCTTCTCCCTCTCTTCCCAACACCAGTTCCAGACCTCAGTATAATCCATGTTCCCACAGCCTGACCTTGCAGTTTTCCCAGTTTAGCAGCCCCAGCCACACTTGCAGCCTCTCTGTCTGGACTTTGTCTTGCTGAAATCTCCCTTTGTTGATCCTTTGCTGCCTCACCTCTTATCCAGCAATAACGTGCAGTGGGTGGAAGCTTCTCAGAATTCCCTCCCTGTTCCACTGGAAACATTCCCAAGTGGAAGCAGCTGCACTGCCCATCAGCACTTGCCTGCTTTTAGGGGTGGTTGAGGCATGAAGGATGCAACAAATGGAGTTGGCTCCAAGGGGATGAAATGCTCCCCCTGAGGCTGCTCAGAGAGCTGGAGCTGAGGAATCCGGGTGGGAATCACTCCAAGAAAAAGGAAGGAAAAGAGAGCAGAGGAACAGGGATGCAATTCCAACCTCTCCAAGGACTGGGATGGGCACATTCACCATCACCATTTAATCTAGACACGATTTCTTCTTTGCCTCTGGCTGCCAGGAGCAGGATGAGCAGTTTAATGAGTTTAAATAGTGAATAGTTTAATTAGCTGGAAGAGACTGGATCAATAGCTGCTTAAACAAACAACTGGATCCCTGTTTCCAAGCTTGGATGTAGTTTTGGAAGGTTCCTGGCAGTTTGGCAGGGATTAGTGATGCTGAGAATGTGCTTTTTTGTGGGTTTGGGGCTTTTACTCCTGTTCACGTGGCTGCTCTTTTTCTTGTTGAGTGGAAAACAGGAGGGAAAGAGCAACGATGGAAGGAATTCCACTCTTGCTGCTTGAAGGGATGGATCAGGAAGGGAACAGGCTGCAGGGAATTTGGAGTGCAAACTGAGATCTCTCCGATATTTTCGGCTCAGTCAGTCCATCAGTGCTTGGTGGCTGTTTAGGCCACGTGCAAGGTGAATGATGGTGCACATGGCAGAGCTGCTGGTGGCTCCTTCCCCTGCCCGGCTGTCAGTCACCCTGCAGGGTGCTGGAGCAGCGTGCCAGAGGCCGTGGATCCTATGGATCCCATGGATCCCAGGGGCGTGATCAGGAGCCTGGGCCTGCTGGCCACTCCTTGCTCTCTCTTACCCTGATTTTTCAGCTCTGCAGCGAATCCAGCTTGAGTTTTTCAACCCCCTAGAAAACCCAGGGACCTTTCATGTCTGTTCTCAGATCTGGGATTTAAATCCAGCCCTTATCAAAGCACCCCGTGACCAGGCAGGCCCTGAATCCCAGCAGGGATCTGATAAAGAGGGACCTGACATCCTAAAGAAACCCTTTGAAATCCTGCTGGGATTGATTTGTATCCATAATGGAGCCCCGAGCTCTCTGCCAGGGAGAGATGAAGCTGCTCCTTTGCTTTATTATCCTCAGGCCCTTCCCAGCTTTGAGGGAAATTCAGTCCCTCTTCAAGCCCCAAAATCATGGAAAAGCTCCTTTGTATCCTCTCCACAGCCCCTACGTGGATTAATCAACTTTTTATTTGATATGGTGTCATTCTCCTTTTTTTTCCATGGCTAAAACTCCACGGTGAGCAATCAGAGCAGAAATAGGAAATGCAGGAGTCTTGGATTCCACAGTGGGATTAACTTCCCTTTTCTGCTCTCTTTCAGGACAGGAAAAACCACTGAACTCGCCCCATCTTTGGGACCAAGAGCTTTGGTGCTGGAGTAGGCAAAGCCAGCTAGGGCCCCCCTTGTCCTGCCCATGGTGTGGGTCAGGGACAGGCTCCTCTTCTCCTCTGCGCTGGGATGAACTGCCTAGGGAATGCTATTTCTGACAGCCCGGTCCTAGCCCCGGCTACTGGAAATGGGCGGAGGTGAAGAGGCAAGTGCCAGAGTTGCTTGGGGATGATGGAATTGTGGTGTTTGGCTGTGCCCAGAGGGGCAGGTTGGGCATTTCTGTGTGTCTGAGGACCGGTTTGGGTGCTGGGGAGCCCGGGGAGCCGAGCTCTCAGTGCATTCCCAGCTCACCCGGGGGTGGGAGCTGGTGCAGGGCTCTGGTCGGGCTCGGGGCAGGCCCTGGCCCTGGCACAGACACGCTGGGGTGGTTTGGGGACGCTTGGGGAGCCGTGGGAGGAAAATGAGGGATGGTGCTGGGCGGAGCGATCGGCCTGTGCTCGTGTCAGCGCAGCCGTGCAGGGCACTGGGATCTGGGTAAAGCACCGGCTCTCCTGGTGTTCAGGGATGCAAGGTCTGAGGGACCGGATTTACTTGGGGTTTTCCAGGACAGCAGGAAGAAGAGGAAATGTGGTGCCAGAGGTGCGTCCCATCAGGTTGCAGTTCCCTCTTTCCCATTTCCATTTCCTCCTCAGTGCGGGTGTCCCCTGCAGCCCATGAGCACGGGGCCGGTGACAACTCCCTGTCTGTAGAGGGATTCCTTATGGAACAAGGGCAGATGACACTTGTGTGAGGCTTACGACTGTTAGAATTAGACCGGGATGGGTTTAAGGAAAACTAGAATCGTGTGTTAATCTTGCTGGTCAATGAACAAATGGAATCCACACTTCTATAAGAAAAAATAGAGTGTATGGAGCATATAGAAGAAGCTGTTTTTGCCTGCTGCTGCTGCTTGGCTGTATCATGTAACCCCATTCGAACTCTGCCTTCAAGACAGCTGTGAGACCGTGAAATAAAGAACTTAGCAGAACAGCAGCCTCCTCTGCTCTTTCACCCTGGTCCGTGAAGGAGGGGTACCCTGTCAAAGGCTCAACACTTGCCTTTCTGACTTTGTTTCTAAATTTCTACCTTTCTAATTTTGTTTGTTTCTATTTTTTTTGTTTGTTTGTTTCTAACTTTGTTTGTTTTCAACTTTCTCCCTTTAGAAATTTGTTTGTTTCTTGTATTTTACCTCTTTGTTTGTTTCTAAATTTCTGCCGTTGTAACTTTGTTTCTAACTTTCTACTTTTAAAATTTCATTTGTTTTTAACTTTTTACCATTCCTCCCAGCGAGGGCTGTGTGCAGAATACTAAAACCTGTTAAGTTCTTCACTTTTACGTCTATAGGCAAATGCTACTGATTTAGATGTAAATTCATTTTGAAATGAGCCAGCCCTCTCTCTCTACTCTGTCGCATACAGCAATATAAGAAGCTGGGAATAGAGATCAGCAAGTTTTGAGAATAAGGAGCCGGCGTTTTTCTGTAGGAAGGAAAGCAGCAAGCGCCTGGCCGCAGGAGCCGAGACGCTCGGGCTGCAGGAGCTGCAGAGCGCCCGGAGCCGGCTGAGCCGAGAGGGCGGCGGCCTCGGTGGCTGCCGAGCGTGGCAAGGAGCGGGAGCGAGCGGGGCCGGGTCTGTCAGCGGAGGGGAGGGGCGAAGGGCGGTTCGCAGCGCCAAGGGACACGGCCGTGCGTGAGCGGGGCCACAGCTATGGAAAGGAACGGGCGCCGTGCGGGGCGGCGACCGCGGGGAATGACAGCGCGGGGGGCGGCCCGGCGGGGCCGGTTTTGTCGGGCAGCAGAGGCGCGGTCGCAGCGCGACCCGGGCGGGAGGCACCGGGCGGGCACGGTCGGAATCGAGCCGCCCGCGTGTCGCTCTCAAGGAGGCGGCTCGGAAAGGAAGGCGCAGTTCCGCGCTCTCGGGACGGCGTTAAGTGACGTTTTTATTAGAATATGACAGTATTTATTTTATTTTATTATTTTATTATCTGCCAGGACCTTGCAGAGGGTGGTTTACACTTCCGCCACACTCAAGATGGCGGACGCAGTAGGCCCCCTGCGAGAGGTGTCCCTGCCGATGCCTGCCGCCGGTCGCGGAGCCGTCGCCCGCCTCCGGCGCGGCTGACCCCGCCAGCCGTGTCCTCGCACCGGGAAGCACGGCGGAAAATCGCGCGGAAAGCGCGGGGCCGGCGTCGGAGTTGGGGCCGGATTCAGGCAGCCGACTAGACAGAAGCCCTTGTGAGGGGCGGCGGGGGCCCTAAGTGTACCACACTAAAGATGGCGGCTCGACCGGAAGTGGCTTCTGCCAGCACCCAAGATGGCGGCGAAGGGCGGAAGTGTCGTCACTGCCACACTCAAGATGGCGGTCGTGTGCACTGTTTTCTGACCTTCTCAATATGGCGGCAGGGAAGGCCCCCCCCAAGCTGCGTCTATTCGGCTGCCTGAACGCGACGCCGACGCCGACGCCAGCCCAGCGCTTGCACGCAATTTTCTGAGGCGTTTCCCGCTACGCGGACAGCGACTGTGGGGTCAGCGGCGCCTGGGGCAGGCGGGAGCATTCAGGCAGTCGAATAGACGGAGCGGGGGGGGGGGGGGGGGGTCCTTCCGGCCGCCATCTTGAGAAGGTCGAATAGCCACATCGGTGCCGTATCGGTGACTTCCGCCCTTCTTCGCCAGGAGCGGCGATGGCGGGGAGCCCGGGGAGCAGCGCTGCCGGGCCGGGGGCACCGGCGCGGGTGCTCCGGGCTCGGAGGTGAGCGGGGAACGGGGACAGCCCCGAGCGGACGGTGGGGGCCGCGGGGGATCGGTATTCCGGCCCAGGGATGAGTGTTCCGGCACAGGGGTGGCTGTCCCGGCACAGGGATGCGTTCATGGACTGTCTAATAATGTTATTTAACGATCGTGCAAGGAGATCTGTATAAAAAAATCCTCCGTGGTCATCCTTCTCCCAGCCCCGCTGTGTTTTCAGGATCTTGGGGGAAGCGTTTGGGTCTGAACAAGGCTCTCGGGCACAGGGTGGGATTCTTGGGGTGCAGGGCCAGGATTTGGACTCGATGCTCCCTGTGGGTCCCTTGCAGCCCAGGAAATGCTGCGATCCTGTGCCTCTGAGGGTGAAATAAAGGGGAGCGGTGGCGTTTGTGCCCGCTGTGTTCACGGCCCCGCCGGCTCAGGGCGGGTTAAAGGCGCAGCTGCCCCGAGACAGCGGGACCGGCCGGGGCTGCTCGCTCCCGGTGCTGCCGCCTCGTGGGGAGAGCCCGGCACTGCAGCCCGCGCAGGCGCTGGACCACGGGATGGGCGTGGAACAGCAGCGCAGGGGATGCTGAGGCAGCGCAGGGAATGCTGCGGTCCCAGGGAAGGCTGAGGCGTCCCCTGCCCGGGGCACTCGGCAGCAAAGCCCTGATGTTGAGCAGAAAAAGGAAAGTTCTGGGTTAGTGGGAGGAGGTTTCTGGAATGGAGCTGGGACAGGTGCTGATCCACGCATGGAATCACGGGCTGGTTTGGCTTGGAAGGGACCACCAGGATCATTTACACTCTGTTTGTTGTCTGATTGCACAGCGAAGAACATCCAGAACTGCCGCCTCACCCTCACGGACAGCAGGAATGTCTTCCATAGCTCTTGTTTTGGAATGGGAATGGCTGTTGGGAGCTCTGGCAGGACCAGGTAAGAAGAGAAATGGGATCATTGTGGCTGCTGCTGGAGGTGGTTTTCTGCTTTCCGGCTGTTCTTCTCATTGATCCTTTCACAGCAGTGTTCCTGGGCACATTTGAGGGTAATTCCAGGAATCTGAAACCAGATAAAAACTGGTGGGGAAAAAATGTGAATGCGATCCATTTCTGGTAGTTCCAAGCTTCTCCCACAACACCGTTCCAGGGGAAAGCTGATAAAAGGGTAAAGATGCAGAGGAACAAGTGCTGTAAAGCCCCCTGGCGCTCTGAGAGAGCAAACCTTCCAGTACTCCCAGCAGATCTCTTGGAGAAAGTGTGGGATCGCAAGGTTTTCCAGGAAAGCAAAACAAGGGTGGAGATGAGGGAATGGGCTTCCAGTTCTTCCTTGAGCTGAAAGCCTGGGGGAATTGAGAGGGGCCACAAGAACTGTTTGTGTAGGCAAATGGGAGTTTGGGGGCTGAATCTGAGTTTCCCTCTGGGGCATTTTTGAGGGAAAAGCTGAGGTGCTGTTTAAGGGAGAGAATGCAGATTTTTGGGGTGGAAAAGGTTGAATCAATATTGTAGAGGAAGTAAAACGCTGGGGGTAAAAGTGGATGCAGTCTGGAGGGGACAGATTGAATATTTTGGAGGCAAAATGGGGAACTGAGTAGTGGAGAGATGGGGAACATTTTGGAGGCAACACTTGACAAACTCTCTGGGGTGGAGAACGACCACATTGAGGGAAAAATGAGGTGATGAGCAGTGGGCACGTAGGGAAGGTCGTGGGGGTAAATCTTGAGAAAAGCCCCGTGGTATTCAAGAAATGCTTGGAAGCAGGACTGAGGAATTCAGTGGTGGAAAAATAGGGGAATTTTGCGGGGGTAAAACTTTAAAAGATCTAAGAGTTGAGAGTGTGTGTTTTTAGGTAGAAAGGATGTCTTGTTGAAGTTGGGCGTCTGGATTGTGGCATTTATGGATCCAGAAAGTAGAAGATAAAGGAGACTCCCAAAGCCTCGGTAGCTGTGTTAAGAAATCCGTCCCAGGGAAGAAAGGTACCTAAACCTCCTAGAAGTAGGGACTAATTAGCATGGGAAGGGGAAAACCCACCCCCAGTGGGAGAGAGCGCGCCGGGTAAGGGAAGAGAAGGATGCCCTTAAGAAGAAGTAGGGAAGGTGAATTTCTCGGCTTGCTGAAATGTATCCAAAAGTTTGGAATCTGGGTCTGTGTGGAGGCTGGGATTTTCTCGGCCATATGCAGAGCCCAGCACTAGGAATAAAGGAATTCCAGGCTTTACAACGCCAAAAATGCAGTACCAGAGAGTTCTGTTATCCCGAGGACTTGGGGGATACTTGGCAAAAATTTCCGGGGGCCCAGGCTGGACCGAGCTTTTAACGCTCCCCGGATTCACGGGATCGGGGATTCCAGCGTGCCCTGCACGGGTTTTTTCAGGGAAGTCCCAAATCCTTCGTGTGAGCATGAAGCAGAATCCCCTGGGAGCTGTGAAGGCAACAGGATATTTCTTGGGAATTTTGAAGGGTTGGGTGAGTCCTCAGTGTTAGGTTGGAATGAACGCAAATTGTCCGGGAGTTGCTGGTTTGGGGATGGCCGGGTCTGGGTTTGGATTTGTGGGCACCGAGTGTTCCTTGTGTCAGCTTTAGGTCTTCTGGATTGGTGGGAATTGTCAGAGAAAAGAGAAGGCAATTGAAATGCGGAGCTCCATTCCCGGAGAAATGGTCAGGATGGGAGCGGGAAGGCTGTGGAGCTGCTGGGAGCTCGTGGAGAACGAAAGGATCTGAGGCCTGGAGGCAAAAGCTGTGGAACAAAGCCTGAAAAGGGTGTGGGGTGGGGCGGGAGGGGGAGGAGGGCACCGTGGTGGGGGGAAAGAGGGAAAGGATCCCTGCTCCGGGAATCCAGCAGGGACCAGGAGAGGATCATTTTCCATCCACTGCTCTCAGTGGAATCCTAATAAGGACGGTGGAAGGGAAGTGATTCGTTTGTTCTTAGGTTTGGAATGAAAGGTGCTCTTGCAGAGGGGACTATTGACCTGTTAAAATTCTGTTGGATACAGGAAAAGAGGGAGGAAGCAAGCAGCTGGGGAATGAAGGGGTGGATTTTTTGGTGGATACAGGGAAAGACACGGGAAGGGGCTCTCAAGTAAAATACACCTCACGGGCAGCACCAGGAGAAGCCTCAAGTGCCCTTTTTTTCCAAGCTCTGACATTCCAGAGGAGTAAGCAGTGGTCAGCCCATCACTTTCTGTATTCCTTGGATGCCCAGTGCTTTGTTGGGAAGAGATAATATTTGGAAATGAACGAATCCGGGGATGTAATTTCCTGATAGTAAAGCCCCAGAGAGCCTGGTTTTGATATCCTTCCAGCACCCAAACGCAGCAGAGGGAATCCTGGCGGAGCTGGAAAACGCTGTCGCTCCGTCGGTGGAATTCCTGGGAACTGGAAAGCAGCAGAAGCAGCAAGAACAGAGTTGGAAGCAGGCTCCAGCCGGGTAAGGCAGACACCAAATCCTTTGGAACTGGGCAGGGGTGGGAAGAACGAATTCTTACATTTGTAGCCCAGGGATTCCTGAGCAGGATCCCGGCAGGGAAGACTGCAGGGATCAGGCTGGGGCCTGATCGCAGCTGGGGGCAGCGAGCCTTGGAATTGGCTGAAGGGAAGAAAGAGGGATCCTTTGAGCACAAGGATCAGGTGTCAAATGCGGAGATGGCATCAGACAATTCCTCGGGAGGGTTTAGTTCCTGGGCCAAATCGATCTCCTGCCTTGTGAAGGAGCTCAGAGAGCTGGGAAGAGCCCAAGCAACGCAGGGAATGCACCGGCAGATAAAAGTGCCGGGGAACGGTGGGGAAAAGCATCCGAACAGGGGGCCTCGTTTTGTACAGGGACGGTACAAAAAATTGTCCGAAAGAATAGGAATGGAATGGGATTTTACGTATTCCTCGGAGGCCACAATCCAGTGGGAAGGCTGAGAGAAAGAAACAAGGCCTAAAAAGGCAGATGAGCCAAATCTGCCCAAAGCCTCCAATGGCCACATTCCCTGGCATTGCTGAGGACTTCAGCCAAGCTCCAAGCAAAAGGTGAGCCCCTGATTTTGGTGCCAAGGGAAACTCCAAGTTAAGAATGATCCAAATATGAAGCGCTTCTCACAAAACTCAGCTTTGCAAACCTTTCTTTGGGCTAAAAAAGAAAAGATGGGAATGCCCTTGGCAGAAAAGCAGCTGTGAGGCACAGCAGGCTTCAAATGCCTGTCAGCAGGAGCTCCAGGAGAAACGGCTGCTGGCTCCGGGCATCCTGGGCTTTCCAGGCAGGTTTTGTAGCGGATTGCAAGGCAGTTTTCCTGCCTCTGGGGGGTGGCACCTGCATCCCGCTGGAAAGGGAAAATGTGGAGAGAGGGGCAAGCGGGAAGACGGTTGCTGCTGTGTGTCCTTGGATTGCAGTTCCTCCCGGTGAGTCTGTGCTGCTGGAAGTTTGAAGGAGATCAGTCCTGGAGTACGTGTGGGTTCACCTGTGGGGTTTGGGAGCGACGCCGGACATGAAATTCCAGGGATGTTCCCTTTGCTGGAGTGAGAAGCAGTGGAAGCACTTTGCTGTCTGCTTCTTCATCGCCTTCGCCTCGGTCCCCTGGGGCTCCAGGTAATCCCCTCTCACCTTTGCTTTTCCAAGGGTCTCTAAATGAGGGCTTGAGCTTTGGTGTAGCTCCCTTTACAGGGAAGATCTGTTCCAGGAAAGGTCTCCTGGTCTGGCCCGATGGCGTTGCAGGAAGAGCAGGAAACCCCACAGCTCCTGTGGCTCCCTCATCCGATTTGCCTGCAGGCAGCAGCAAGGATCATTCCCAAGTGTCATCCCCTGGCTCCGTGACTCGGTGAGGTTGTGTTCCCCCAAAGGCCAGGGGCCGCTTTGTTTTGCAGCTCACGAAAGTCCAGCTCGGTGGTGCTGGGTTTGGTTTTTGTGTGTAATGAAGGCACTAAAAAATTCCCCTCCTTCACTGGCACAGCCCTGGAGTGGGAGCAGATTCCCCTTATCCCGCAGTTATCCCGCTCCTGCCCTGGATCCCTGCGGTGCCGTGTGTTCTCCAAGCTCACAGCACTGCTGGCTCTAAACAAGAAAAACAGTCCCTGTTCCTTCTCTTCTCCGTCCTTGATGTTCCCAGGCCCTGCATCTCCCTGGCTATTCCCTGTGGGAGTCTTCATCTCCATCCCACCTTATCCCGATCAGGTAAGGGTCTGAGACGTGTTTAGCAGCAAATGCATTCCTGTGAAGAAAGCCAAGAGCAAAGAGCATCCAGATGCAGAGAAGTCTTTAGAAAAGCGTTCCAGACGTGCAAATGAGGGATGTGTCTTCCTGCATCTCCTGTTGTTTTTCTCTGTCACGTTTTGGAAGGGTTTCTCTCAGTGATTTCCTGCAGTCCAGGTGCGTCCCTTCTTTTGTCCAAATCCAGTGCCAGAGGATCGAACAACTGACGAGTGGGGCCTGGGATGAAAACGGTTCTCCTAAAATGAGGGAAACAATGCTAGAAGAGAAATGAGCATCCTTTTAATGCCTGGAATAAAAATGCTGGAAAAGGGCACTTTTTATTTGATATGGTGTCATTCTCCTTTTTTTTTCCATAGCTAAAACTCCACGGTGAGCAATCAGAGCAGAAATAGGAAATGCAGGAGTCTTGGATTCCACAGTGGGATTAACTTCCCTTTTCTGCTCTCTTTCAGGACAGGAAAAACCACTGAACTCGCCCCATCTTTGGGACCAAGAGCTTTGGTGCTGGAGTAGGCAAAGCCAGCTAGGGCCCCCCTTGTCCTGCCCATGGTGTGGGTCAGGGACAGGCTCCTCTTCTCCTCTGCGCTGGGATGAACTGCCTAGGGAATGCTATTACTGACAGCCCGGTCCTAGCCCCGGCTACTGGAAATGGGCGGAGGTGAAGAGGCAAGTGCCAGAGTTGCTTGGGGATGATGGAATTGTGGTGTTTGGCTGTGCCCAGAGGGGCAGGTTGGGCATTTCTGTGTGTCTGAGGACCGGTTTGGGTGCTGGGGAGCCCGGGGAGCCGAGCTCTCAGTGCATTCCCAGCTCACCGGGGGTGGGAGCTGGTGCAGGGCTCTGGTCGGGCTCGGGGCAGGCCCTGGCCCTGGCACAGACACGCTGGGGTGGTTTGGGGACGCTTGGGGAGCAATGGGAAGAAAATGAGGGATGGTGCTGGGCGGAGCGATCGGCCTGTGCTCGTGTCAGCGCAGCCGTGCAGGGCACTGGGATCTGGGTAAAGCACCGGCTCTCCTGGTGTTCAGGGATGCAAGGTCTGAGGGACTGGATTTACTTGGGGTTTTCCAGGACAGCAGGAAGAAGAGGAAATGTGGTGCCAGAGGTGCGTCCCATCAGGTTGCAGTTCCCTCTTTCCCATTTCCATTTCCTCCTCAGTGCGGGTGTCCCCTGCAGCCCATGAGCACGGGGCCGGTGACAACTCCCTGTCTGTAGAGGGATTCCTTATGGAACAAGGGCAGATGACACTTGTGTGAGGCTTACGACTGTTAGAATTAGACCGGGATGGGTTTAAGGAAAACTAGAATCGTGTGTTAATCTTACTGGTCAATGAACAAATGGAATCCACACTTCTATAAGAAAAAATAGAGTGTATGGAGCATATAGAAGAAGCTGTTTTTGCCTGCTGCTGCTGCTTGGCTTTATCATGTAACCCCATTCGAACTCTGCCTTCAAGACAGCTGTGAGACCGTGAAATAAAGAACTTAGCAGAACAGCAGCCTCCTCTGCTCTTTCACCCTGGTCCGTGAAGGAGGGGTACCCTGTCAAAGGCTCAACACTTGCCTTTCTGACTTTGTTTCTAAATTTCTACCTTTCTAATTTTGTTTGTTTCTATTTTTTTTGTTTGTTTGTTTCTAACTTTGTTTGTTTTCAACTTTCTCCCTTTAGAAATTTGTTTGTTTCTTGTATTTTACCTCTTTGTTTGTTTCTAAATTTCTGCCGTTGTAACTTTGTTTCTAACTTTCTACTTTTAAAATTTCATTTGTTTTTAACTTTTTACCATTCCTCCCAGCGAGGGCTGTGTGCAGAATACTAAAACCTGTTAAGTTCTTCACTTTTACGTCTATAGGCAAATGCTACTGATTTAGATGTAAATTCATTTTGAAATGAGCCAGCCCTCTCTCTCTACTCTGTCGCATACAGGAATATAAGAAGCTGGGAATAGAGATCCGCAGGTTTTGAGAATAAGGAGCCGGCGTTTTTCTGTAGGAAGGAAAGCAGCAAGCGCCTGGCCGCAGGAGCCGAGACGCTCGGGCTGCAGGAGCTGCAGAGCGCCCGGAGCCGGCTTTTCCCTGTGCTCTGTGCCTGCCCCCGGGCTGAGCTGGGCGGCGCTGCTGCCGCCTGGTGGCGAGAGCGCGGCACTGCCGCCCCCGACACGGCGCCCCGGCGCTGCTGCCGCCCGGTGCCGGCTGAGCCGAGAGGGCGGCGGCCTCGGTGGCTGCCGAGCGTGGCAAGGAGCGGGAGCGAGCGGGGCCGGGTCTGTCAGCGGAGGGGAGGGGCGAAGGGCGGTTCGCAGCGCCAAGGGACACGGCCGTGCATGAGCGGGGCCACAGCTATGGAAAGGAGCGGGCGCCGTGCGGGGCGGTGACCGCGGGGAATGACAGCGCGGGGGGCGGCCCGGCGGGGCCGGTCTTGCCGGGCAGCAGAGGCGCGGTCGCAGCGCGACCCGGGCGGGAGGCACCGGGCGGGCACGGTCGGAATCGAGCCGCCCGCGTGTCGCTCTCAAGGAGGCGGCTCGGAAAGGAAGGCGCAGTTCCGCGCTCTCGGGACGGCGTTAAGTGACGTTTTTATTAGAATATGACAGTCTTTATTTTATTTTATTATTTTATTATCTGCCAGGACCTTGCAGAGGGTGGTTTACACTTCCGCCACACTCAAGATGGCGGACGCAGTAGGCCCCCTGCGAGAGGTGTCCCTGCCGATGCCTGCCGCCGGTCGCGGAGCCGTCGCCCGCCTCCGGCGCGGCTGACCCCGCCAGCCGTGTCCTCGCACCGGGAAGCACGGCGGAAAATCGCGCGGAAAGCGCGGGGCCGGCGTCGGAGTTGGGGCCGGATTCAGGCAGCCGACTAGACAGAAGCCCTTGTGAGGGGCGGCGGGGGCCCTAAGTGTACCACACTAAAGATGGCGGCTCGACCGGAAGTGGCTTCTGCCAGCACCCAAGATGGCGGCGAAGGGCGGAAGTGTCGTCACTGCCACACTCAAGATGGCGGTCGTGTGCACTGTTTTCTGACCTTCTCAATATGGCGGCAGGGAAGGCCCCCCCCAAGCTGCGTCTATTCGGCTGCCTGAACGCGACGCCGACGCCGACGCCAGCCCAGCGCTTGCACGCAATTTTCTGAGGCGTTTCCCGCTACGCGGACACCGACTGTGGGGTCAGCGGCGCCTGGGGCAGGCGGGAGCATTCAGGCAGTCGAATAGACGGAGCGGGGGGGGGGGGGGGTCCTTCCGGCCGCCATCTTGAGAAGGTCGAATAGCCACATCGGTGCGGTACCGGTGACTTCCGCCCTTCTTCGCCAGGAGCGGCGATGGCGGGGAGCCCGGGGAGCAGCGCTGCCGGGCCGGGGGCACCGGGGCGGGTGCTCCGGGCTCGGAGGTGAGCGGGGAACGGGGACAGCCCCGAGCGGACGGTGGGGGCCGCGGGGGATCGGTATTCCGGCACAGGGATGAGTGTTCCGGCACAGGGGTGGCTGTCCCGGCACAGGGATGCGTTCATGGACTGTCTAATAATGTTATTTAACGATCGTGCAAGGAGATCTGTATAAAAAAATCCTCCGTGGTCATCCTTCTCCCAGCCCCGCTGTGTTTTCAGGATCTTGGGGGAAGCGTTTGGGTCTGAACAAGGCTCTCGGGCACAGGGTGGGATTCTTGGGGTGCAGGGCCAGGATTTGGACTCGATGCTCCCTGTGGGTCCCTTGCAGCCCAGGAAATGCTGCGATCCTGTGCCTCTGAGGGTGAAATAAAGGGGAGCGGTGGCGTTTGTGCCCGCTGTGTTCACGGCCCCGCCGGCTCAGGGCGGGTTAAAGGCGCAGCTGCCCCGAGACAGCGGGACCGGCCGGGGCTGCTCGCTCCCGGTGCTGCCGCCTCGTGGGGAGAGCCCGGCACTGCAGCCCGGAACGGCGCTGGACCACGGGATGGGCGTGGAACAGCAGCGCAGGGGATGCTGAGGCAGCGCAGGGAATGCTGCGGTCCCAGGGAAGGCTGAGGCGTCCCCTGCCCGGGGCACTCGGCAGCAAAGCCCTGATGTTGAGCAGAAAAAGGAAAGTTCTGGGTTAGTGGGAGGAGGTTTCTGGAATGGAGCTGGGACAGGTGCTGATCCACGCATGGAATCACGGGCTGGTTTGGCTTGGAAGGGACCACCAGGATCATTTACACTCTGTTTGTTGTCTGATTGCACAGCGAAGAACATCCAGAACTGCCGCCTCACCCTCACGGACAGCAGGAATGTCTTCCATAGCTCTTGTTTTGGAATGGGAATGGCTGTTGGGAGCTCTGGCAGGACCAGGTAAGAAGAGAAATGGGATCATTGTGGCTGCTGCTGGAGGTGGTTTTCTGCTTTCCGGCTGTTCTTCTCATTGATCCTTTCACAGCAGTGTTCTAGGGCACATTTGAGGGTAATTCCAGGAATCTGAAACCAGATAAAAACTGGTGGGGAAAAAATGTGAACGCGATCCATTTCTGGTAGTTCCAAGCTTCTCCCACAACACCGTTCCAGGGGAAAGCTGATAAAAGGGTAAAGATGCAGAGGAACAAGTGCTGTAAAGCCCCCTGGCGCTCTGAGAGAGCAAACCTTCCAGTAGTCCCAGCAGATCTCTTGGAGAAAGTGTGGGATCGCAAGGTTTTCCAGGAAAGCAAAACAAGGGTGGAGATGAGGGAATGGGCTTCCAGTTCTTCCTTGAGCTGAAAGCCTGGGGGAATTGAGAGGGGCCACAAGAACTGTTTGTGTAGGAAAATGGGAGTTTGGGGGCTGAATCTGAGTTTCCCTCTGGGGCATTTTTGAGGGAAAAGCTGAGGTGCTGTTTAAGGGAGAGAATGCAGATTTTTGGGGTGGAAAAGGTTGAATCAATATTGTAGAGGAAGTAAAACGCTGGGGGTAAAAGTGGATGCAGTCTGGAGGGGACAGATTGAATATTTTGGAGGCAAAATGGGGAACTGAGTAGTGGAGAGATGGGGAACATTTTGGAGGCAACACTTGACAAACTCTCTGGGGTGGAGAACGACCACATTGAGGGCAAAATGAGGTGATGAGCAGTGGGCACGTAGGGAAGGTCGTGGGGGTAAATCTTGAGAAAAGCCCCGTGGTATTCAAGAAATCCTTGGAAGCAGGACTGAGGAATTCAGTGGTGGAAAAATAGGGGAATTTTGCGGGGGTAAAACTTTAAAAGATCTAAGAGTTGAGAGTGTGTGTTTTTAGGTAGGAAGGATGTCTTGTTGAAGTTGGGCGTCTGGATTGTGGCATTTATGGATCCAGAAAGTAGAAGATAAAGGAGACTCCCAAAGCCTCGGTAGCTGTGTTAAGAAATCCGTCCCAGGGAAGAAAGGTACCTAAACCTCCTAGAAGTAGGGACTAATTAGCATGGGAAGGGGAAAACCCACCCCCAGTGGGAGAGAGCGCGCCGGGTAAGGGAAGAGAAGGATGCCCTTAAGAAGAAGTAGGGAAGGTGAATTTCTCGGCTTGCTGAAATGTATCCAAAAGTTTGGAATCTGGGTCTGTGTGGAGGCTGGGATTTTCTCGGCCATATGCAGAGCCCAGCACTAGGAATAAAGGAATTCCAGGCTTTACAACGCCAAAAATGCAGTACCAGAGAGTTCTGTTATCCCGAGGACTTGGGGGATACTTGGCAAAAATTTCCGGGGGCCCAGGCTGGACCGAGCTTTTAACGCTCCCCGGATTCACGGGATCGGGGATTCCAGCGTGCCCTGCACGGGTTTTTTCAGGGAAGTCCCAAATCCTTCGTGTGAGCATGAAGCAGAATCCCCTGGGAGCTGTGAAGGCAACAGGATATTTCTTGGGAATTTTGAAGGGTTGGGTGAGTCCTCAGTGTTAGGTTGGAATGAACGCAAATTGTCCGGGAGTTGCTGGTTTGGGGATGGCCGGGTCTGGGTTTGGATTTGTGGGCACCGAGTGTTCCTTGTGTCAGCTTTAGGTCTTCTGGATTGGTGGGAATTGTCAGAGAAAAGAGAAGGCAATTGAAATGCGGAGCTCCATTCCCGGAGAAATGGTCAGGATGGGAGCGGGAAGGCTGTGGAGCTGCTGGGAGCTCGTGGAGAACGAAAGGATCTGAGGCCTGGAGGCAAAAGCTGTGGAACAAAGCCTGAAAAGGGTGTGGGGTGGGGCGGGAGGGGGAGGAGGGCACCGTGGTGGGGGGAAAGAGGGAAAGGATCCCTGCTCCGGGAATCCAGCAGGGACCAGGAGAGGATCATTTTCCATCCACTGCTCTCAGTGGAATCCTAATAAGGACGGTGGAAGGGAAGTGATTCGTTTGTTCTTAGGTTTGGAATGAAAGGTGCTCTTGCAGAGGGGACTATTGACCTGTTAAAATTCTGTTGGATACAGGAAAAGAGGGAGGAAGCAAGCAGCTGGGGAATGAAGGGGTGGATTTTTTGGTGGATACAGGGAAAGACACGGGAAGGGGCTCTCAAGTAAAATACACCTCACGGGCAGCACCAGGAGAAGCCTCAAGTGCCCTTTTTTTCCAAGCTCTGACATTCCAGAGGAGTAAGCAGTGGTCAGCCCATCACTTTCTGTATTCCTTGGATGCCCAGTGCTTTGTTGGGAAGAGATAATATTTGGAAATGAACGAATCCGGGGATGTAATTTCCTGATAGTAAAGCCCCAGAGAGCCTGGTTTTGATATCCTTCCAGCACCCAAACGCAGCAGAGGGAATCCTGGCGGAGCTGGAAAACGCTGTCGCTCCGTCGGTGGAATTCCTGGGAACTGGAAAGCAGCAGAAGCAGCAAGAACAGAGTTGGAAGCAGGCTCCAGCCGGGTAAGGCAGACACCAAATCCTTTGGAACTGGGCAGGGGTGGGAAGAACGAATTCTTACATTTGTAGCCCAGGGATTCCTGAGCAGGATCCCGGCAGGGAAGACTGCAGGGATCAGGCTGGGGCCTGATCGCAGCTGGGGGCAGCGAGCCTTGGAATTGGCTGAAGGGAAGAAAGAGGGATCCTTTGAGCACAAGGATCAGGTGTCAAATGCGGAGATGGCATCAGACAATTCCTCGGGAGGGTTTAGTTCCTGGGCCAAATCGATCTCCTGCCTTGTGAAGGAGCTCAGAGAGCTGGGAAGAGCCCAAGCAACGCAGGGAATGCACCGGCAGATAAAAGTGCCGGGGAACGGTGGGGAAAAGCATCCGAACAGGGGGCCTCGTTTTGTACAGGGACGGTACAAAAAATTGTCCGAAAGAATAGGAATGGAATGGGATTTTACGTATTCCTCGGAGGCCACAATCCAGTGGGAAGGCTGAGAGAAAGAAACAAGGCCTAAAAAGGCAGATGAGCCAAATCTGCCCAAAGCCTCCAATGGCCACATTCCCTGGCATTGCTGAGGACTTCAGCCAAGCTCCAAGCAAAAGGTGAGCCCCTGATTTTGGTGCCAAGGGAAACTCCAAGTTAAGAATGATCCAAATATGAAGCGCTTCTCACAAAACTCAGCTTTGCAAACCTTTCTTTGGGCTAAAAAAGAAAAGATGGGAATGCCCTTGGCAGAAAAGCAGCTGTGAGGCACAGCAGGCTTCAAATGCCTGTCAGCAGGAGCTCCAGGAGAAACGGCTGCTGGCTCCGGGCATCCTGGGCTTTCCAGGCAGGTTTTGTAGCGGATTGCAAGGCAGTTTTCCTGCCTCTGGGGGGTGGCACCTGCATCCCGCTGGAAAGGGAAAATGTGGAGAGAGGGGCAAGCGGGAAGACGGTTGCTGCTGTGTGTCCTTGGATTGCAGTTCCTCCCGGTGAGTCTGTGCTGCTGGAAGTTTGAAGGAGATCAGTCCTGGAGTACGTGTGGGTTCACCTGTGGGGTTTGGGAGCGACGCCGGACATGAAATTCCAGGGATGTTCCCTTTGCTGGAGTGAGAAGCAGTGGAAGCACTTTGCTGTCTGCTTCTTCATCGCCTTCGCCTCGGTCCCCTGGGGCTCCAGGTAATCCCCTCTCACCTTTGCTTTTCCAAGGGTCTCTAAATGAGGGCTTGAGCTTTGGTGTAGCTCCCTTTACAGGGAAGATCTGTTCCAGGAAAGGTCTCCTGGTCTGGCCCGATGGCGTTGCAGGAAGAGCAGGAAACCCCACAGCTCCTGTGGCTCCCTCATCCGATTTGCCTGCAGGCAGCAGCAAGGATCATTCCCAAGTGTCATCCCCTGGCTCCGTGACTCGGTGAGGTTGTGTTCCCCCAAAGGCCAGGGGCCGCTTTGTTTTGCAGCTCACGAAAGTCCAGCTCGGTGGTGCTGGGTTTGGTTTTTGTGTGTAATGAAGGCACTAAAAAATTCCCCTCCTTCACTGGCACAGCCCTGGAGTGGGAGCAGATTCCCCTTATCCCGCAGTTATCCCGCTCCTGCCCTGGATCCCTGCGGTGCCGTGTGTTCTCCAAGCTCACAGCACTGCTGGCTCTAAACAAGAAAAACAGTCCCTGTTCCTTCTCTTCTCCGTCCTTGATGTTCCCAGGCCCTGCATCTCCCTGGCTATTCCCTGTGGGAGTCTTCATCTCCATCCCACCTTATCCCGATCAGGTAAGGGTCTGAGACGTGTTTAGCAGCAAATGCATTCCTGTGAAGAAAGCCAAGAGCAAAGAGCATCCAGATGCAGAGAAGTCTTTAGAAAAGCGTTCCAGACGTGCAAATGAGGGATGTGTCTTCCTGCATCTCCTGTTGTTTTTCTCTGTCACGTTTTGGAAGGGTTTCTCTCAGTGATTTCCTGCAGTCCAGGTGCGTCCCTTCTTTTGTCCAAATCCAGTGCCAGAGGATCGAACAACTGACGAGTGGGGCCTGGGATGAAAACGGTTCTCCTAAAATGAGGGAAACAATGCTAGAAGAGAAATGAGCATCCTTTTAATGCCTGGAATAAAAATGCTGGAAAAGGGCACTTTTTATTTGATATGGTGTCATTCTCCTTTTTTTTTCCATAGCTAAAACTCCACGGTGAGCAATCAGAGCAGAAATAGGAAATGCAGGAGTCTTGGATTCCACAGTGGGATTAACTTCCCTTTTCTGCTCTCTTTCAGGACAGGAAAAACCACTGAACTCGCCCCATCTTTGGGACCAAGAGCTTTGGTGCTGGAGTAGGCAAAGCCAGCTAGGGCCCCCCTTGTCCTGCCCATGGTGTGGGTCAGGGACAGGCTCCTCTTCTCCTCTGCGCTGGGATGAACTGCCTAGGGAATGCTATTACTGACAGCCCGGTCCTAGCCCCGGCTACTGGAAATGGGCGGAGGTGAAGAGGCAAGTGCCAGAGTTGCTTGGGGATGATGGAATTGTGGTGTTTGGCTGTGCCCAGAGGGGCAGGTTGGGCATTTCTGTGTGTCTGAGGACCGGTTTGGGTGCTGGGGAGCCCGGGGAGCCGAGCTCTCAGTGCATTCCCAGCTCACCGGGGGTGGGAGCTGGTGCAGGGCTCTGGTCGGGCTCGGGGCAGGCCCTGGCCCTGGCACAGACACGCTGGGGTGGTTTGGGGACGCTTGGGGAGCAATGGGAAGAAAATGAGGGATGGTGCTGGGCGGAGCGATCGGCCTGTGCTCGTGTCAGCGCAGCCGTGCAGGGCACTGGGATCTGGGTAAAGCACCGGCTCTCCTGGTGTTCAGGGATGCAAGGTCTGAGGGACTGGATTTACTTGGGGTTTTCCAGGACAGCAGGAAGAAGAGGAAATGTGGTGCCAGAGGTGCGTCCCATCAGGTTGCAGTTCCCTCTTTCCCATTTCCATTTCCTCCTCAGTGCGGGTGTCCCCTGCAGCCCATGAGCACGGGGCCGGTGACAACTCCCTGTCTGTAGAGGGATTCCTTATGGAACAAGGGCAGATGACACTTGTGTGAGGCTTACGACTGTTAGAATTAGACCGGGATGGGTTTAAGGAAAACTAGAATCGTGTGTTAATCTTACTGGTCAATGAACAAATGGAATCCACACTTCTATAAGAAAAAATAGAGTGTATGGAGCATATAGAAGAAGCTGTTTTTGCCTGCTGCTGCTGCTTGGCTTTATCATGTAACCCCATTCGAACTCTGCCTTCAAGACAGCTGTGAGACCGTGAAATAAAGAACTTAGCAGAACAGCAGCCTCCTCTGCTCTTTCACCCTGGTCCGTGAAGGAGGGGTACCCTGTCAAAGGCTCAACACTTGCCTTTCTGACTTTGTTTCTAAATTTCTACCTTTCTAATTTTGTTTGTTTCTATTTTTTTTGTTTGTTTGTTTCTAACTTTGTTTGTTTTCAACTTTCTCCCTTTAGAAATTTGTTTGTTTCTTGTATTTTACCTCTTTGTTTGTTTCTAAATTTCTGCCGTTGTAACTTTGTTTCTAACTTTCTACTTTTAAAATTTCATTTGTTTTTAACTTTTTACCATTCCTCCCAGCGAGGGCTGTGTGCAGAATACTAAAACCTGTTAAGTTCTTCACTTTTACGTCTATAGGCAAATGCTACTGATTTAGATGTAAATTCATTTTGAAATGAGCCAGCCCTCTCTCTCTACTCTGTCGCATACAGGAATATAAGAAGCTGGGAATAGAGATCCGCAGGTTTTGAGAATAAGGAGCCGGCGTTTTTCTGTAGGAAGGAAAGCAGCAAGCGCCTGGCCGCAGGAGCCGAGACGCTCGGGCTGCAGGAGCTGCAGAGCGCCCGGAGCCGGCTTTTCCCTGTGCTCTGTGCCTGCCCCCGGGCTGAGCTGGGCGGCGCTGCTGCCGCCTGGTGGCGAGAGCGCGGCACTGCCGCCCCCGACACGGCGCCCCGGCGCTGCTGCCGCCCGGTGCCGGCTGAGCCGAGAGGGCGGCGGCCTCGGTGGCTGCCGAGCGTGGCAAGGAGCGGGAGCGAGCGGGGCCGGGTCTGTCAGCGGAGGGGAGGGGCGAAGGGCGGTTCGCAGCGCCAAGGGACACGGCCGTGCATGAGCGGGGCCACAGCTATGGAAAGGAGCGGGCGCCGTGCGGGGCGGTGACCGCGGGGAATGACAGCGCGGGGGGCGGCCCGGCGGGGCCGGTCTTGCCGGGCAGCAGAGGCGCGGTCGCAGCGCGACCCGGGCGGGAGGCACCGGGCGGGCACGGTCGGAATCGAGCCGCCCGCGTGTCGCTCTCAAGGAGGCGGCTCGGAAAGGAAGGCGCAGTTCCGCGCTCTCGGGACGGCGTTAAGTGACGTTTTTATTAGAATATGACAGTCTTTATTTTATTTTATTATTTTATTATCTGCCAGGACCTTGCAGAGGGTGGTTTACACTTCCGCCACACTCAAGATGGCGGACGCAGTAGGCCCCCTGCGAGAGGTGTCCCTGCCGATGCCTGCCGCCGGTCGCGGAGCCGTCGCCCGCCTCCGGCGCGGCTGACCCCGCCAGCCGTGTCCTCGCACCGGGAAGCACGGCGGAAAATCGCGCGGAAAGCGCGGGGCCGGCGTCGGAGTTGGGGCCGGATTCAGGCAGCCGACTAGACAGAAGCCCTTGTGAGGGGCGGCGGGGGCCCTAAGTGTACCACACTAAAGATGGCGGCTCGACCGGAAGTGGCTTCTGCCAGCACCCAAGATGGCGGCGAAGGGCGGAAGTGTCGTCACTGCCACACTCAAGATGGCGGTCGTGTGCACTGTTTTCTGACCTTCTCAATATGGCGGCAGGGAAGGCCCCCCCCAAGCTGCGTCTATTCGGCTGCCTGAACGCGACGCCGACGCCGACGCCAGCCCAGCGCTTGCACGCAATTTTCTGAGGCGTTTCCCGCTACGCGGACACCGACTGTGGGGTCAGCGGCGCCTGGGGCAGGCGGGAGCATTCAGGCAGTCGAATAGACGGAGCGGGGGGGGGGGGGGTCCTTCCGGCCGCCATCTTGAGAAGGTCGAATAGCCACATCGGTGCGGTACCGGTGACTTCCGCCCTTCTTCGCCAGGAGCGGCGATGGCGGGGAGCCCGGGGAGCAGCGCTGCCGGGCCGGGGGCACCGGGGCGGGTGCTCCGGGCTCGGAGGTGAGCGGGGAACGGGGACAGCCCCGAGCGGACGGTGGGGGCCGCGGGGGATCGGTATTCCGGCACAGGGATGAGTGTTCCGGCACAGGGGTGGCTGTCCCGGCACAGGGATGCGTTCATGGACTGTCTAATAATGTTATTTAACGATCGTGCAAGGAGATCTGTATAAAAAAATCCTCCGTGGTCATCCTTCTCCCAGCCCCGCTGTGTTTTCAGGATCTTGGGGGAAGCGTTTGGGTCTGAACAAGGCTCTCGGGCACAGGGTGGGATTCTTGGGGTGCAGGGCCAGGATTTGGACTCGATGCTCCCTGTGGGTCCCTTGCAGCCCAGGAAATGCTGCGATCCTGTGCCTCTGAGGGTGAAATAAAGGGGAGCGGTGGCGTTTGTGCCCGCTGTGTTCACGGCCCCGCCGGCTCAGGGCGGGTTAAAGGCGCAGCTGCCCCGAGACAGCGGGACCGGCCGGGGCTGCTCGCTCCCGGTGCTGCCGCCTCGTGGGGAGAGCCCGGCACTGCAGCCCGCGCAGGCGCTGGACCACGGGATGGGCGTGGAACAGCAGCGCAGGGGATGCTGAGGCAGCGCAGGGAATGCTGCGGTCCCAGGGAAGGCTGAGGCGTCCCCTGCCCGGGGCACTCGGCAGCAAACCCCTGATGTTGAGCAGAAAAAGGAAAGTTCTGGGTTAGTGGGAGGAGGTTTCTGGAATGGAGCTGGGACAGGTGCTGATCCACGCATGGAATCACGGGCTGGTTTGGCTTGGAAGGGACCACCAGGATCATTTACACTCTGTTTGTTGTCTGATTGCACAGCGAAGAACATCCAGAACTGCCGCCTCACCCTCACGGACAGCAGGAATGTCTTCCATAGCTCTTGTTTTGGAATGGGAATGGCTGTTGGGAGCTCTGGCAGGACCAGGTAAGAAGAGAAATGGGATCATTGTGGCTGCTGCTGGAGGTGGTTTTCTGCTTTCCGGCTGTTCTTCTCATTGATCCTTTCACAGCAGTGTTCCTGGGCACATTTGAGGGTAATTCCAGGAATCTGAAACCAGATAAAAACTGGTGGGGAAAAAATGTGAACGTGATCCATTTCTGGTAGTTCCAAGCTTCTCCCACAACACCGTTCCAGGGGAAAGCTGATGAAAGGGTAAAGATGCAGGGGAACAAGTGCTGTAAAGCCCCCTGGCTCTCTGAGAGAGCAAACCTTCCAGTACTCCCAGCAGATCTCTTGGAGAAAGTGTGGGATCGCAAGGTTTTCCAGGAAAGCAAAACAAGGGTGGAGATGAGGGAATAGGCTTCCAGTTCTTCCTTGAGCTGAAAGCCTGGGGGAATTGAGAGGGGCCACAAGAACTGTTTGTGTAGGCAAATGGGAGTTTGGGGGCTGAATCTGAGTTTCCCTCTGGGGCATTTTTGAGGGAAAAGCTGAGGTGCTGTTTAAGGGAGAGAATGCAGATTTTTGGGGTGGAAAAGGTTGAATCAATATTGTAGAGGAAGTAAAACGCTGGGGGTAAAAGTGGATGCAATCTGGAGGGGACAGAAGGAATATTTTGGAGGCAAAATGGGGAACTGAGTAGTGGAGAGATGGGGAACATTTTGGAGGCAACACTTGACAAAGTCTCTGGGGTGGAGAACGACCACATTGAGGGAAAAATGAGGTGATGAGCAGTGGGCACGTAGGGAAGGTCGTGGGGGTAAATCTTGAGAAAAGCCCCGTGGTATTCAAGAAATGCTTGGAAGCAGGACTGAGGAATTCAGTGGTGGAAAAATAGGGGAATTTTGCGGGGGTAAAACTTTAAAAGATCTAAGAGTTGAGAGTGTGTGTTTTTAGGTAGAAAGGATGTCTTGTTGAAGTTGGGCGTCTGGATTGTGGCATTTATGGATCCAGAAAGTAGAAGATAAAGGAGACTCCCAAAGCCTCGGTAGCTGTGTTAAGAAATCCGTCCCAGGGAAGAAAGGTACCTAAACCTCCGAGAAGTAGGGACTAATTAGCATGGGAAGGGGAAAACCCACCCCCAGTGGGAGAGAGCGCGCCGGGTAAGGGAAGAGAAGGATGCCCTTAAGAAGAAGCAGGGAAGGTGAATTTCTCGGCTTGCTAAAATGTATCAAAAAGTTTGGAACCTGGGTCTGTGTGGAGGCCGGGATTTTCTCGGCCATATGCAGAGCCCAGCACTAGGAATAGAGTAATTCCAGGCTTTACAACGCCAAAAATGCAGTACCAGAGAGTTCTGTTATCCCGAGGACTTGGGGGATATTTGGCAAAAATTTCCGGGGGCCCAGGCTGGACCGAGCTTTTAACGCTCCCCGGATTCACGGGATCGGGGATTCCAGCGTGCCCTGCACGGGTTTTTTCAGGGAAGTCCCAAATCCTTCGTGTGAGCACGAAGCAGAATCCCCTGGGAGCTGTGAAGGCAACAGGATATTTCTTGGGAATTTTGAAGGGTTGGGTGAGTCCTCAGTGTTAGGTTGGAATGAACGCAAATTGTCCGGGAGTTGCTGGTTTGGGGATGGCCGGGTCTGGGTTTGGATTTGTGGGCACCGAGTGTTCCTTGTGTCAGCTTTAGGTCTTCTGGATTGGTGGGAGTAGTCAGAGAAAAGAGAAGGCAATTGAAATGCGGAGCTCCATTCCCGGAGAAATGGTCGGGATGGGAGAGGAAAGGCTGTGGAGCTGCTGGGAGCTCGTGGAGAACGAAAGGATCTGAGGCCTGGAGGCAAAAGCTGTGGAACAAAGCCTGAAAAGGGTGTGGGGTGGGGCGGGAGGGGGAGGAGGGCACCGTGGTGGGGGGAAAGAGGGAAAGGATCCCTGCTCCGGGAATCCAGCAGGGACCAGGAGAGGATCATTTTCCATCCACTGCTCTCAGTGGAATCCTAATAAGGACGGTGGAAGGGAAGTGATTCGTTTGTTCTTAGGTTTGGAATGAAAGGTGCTCTTGCAGAGGGGACTATTGACCTGTTAAAATTCTGTTGGATACAGGAAAAGAGGGAGGAAGCAAGCAGCTGGGGAATGAAGGGGTGGATTTTTTGGTGGATACAGGGAAAGACACGGGAAGGGGCTCTCAAGTAAAATACACCTCACGGGCAGCACCAGGAGAAGCCTCAAGTGCCCTTTTTTTCCAAGCTCTGACATTCCAGAGGAGTAAGCAGTGGTCAGCCCATCACTTTCTGTATTCCTTGGATGCCCAGTGCTTTGTTGGGAAGAGATAATATTTGGAAATGAACGAATCCGGGGATGTAATTTCCTGATAGTAAAGCCCCAGAGAGCCTGGTTTTGATATCCTTCCAGCACCCAAACGCAGCAGAGGGAATCCTGGCGGAGCTGGAAAACGCTGTCGCTCCGTCGGTGGAATTCCTGGGAACTGGAAAGCAGCAGAAGCAGCAAGAACAGAGTTGGAAGCAGGCTCCAGCCGGGTAAGGCAGACACCAAATCCTTTGGAACTGGGCAGGGGTGGGAAGAACGAATTCTTACATTTGTAGCCCAGGGATTCCTGAGCAGGATCCCGGCAGGGAAGACTGCAGGGATCAGGCTGGGGCCTGATCGCAGCTGGGGGCAGCGAGCCTTGGAATTGGCTGAAGGGAAGAAAGAGGGATCCTTTGAGCACAAGGATCAGGTGTCAAATGCGGAGATGGCATCAGACAATTCCTCGGGAGGGTTTAGTTCCTGGGCCAAATCGATCTCCTGCCTTGTGAAGGAGCTCAGAGAGCTGGGAAGAGCCCAAGCAATGCAGGGAATGCACCGGCAGATAAAAGTGCCGGGGAACGGTGGGGAAAAGCATCCGAACAGGGGGCCTCGTTTTGTACAGGGACGGTACAAAAAATTGTCCGAAAGAATAGGAATGGAATGGGATTTTACGTATTCCTCGGAGGCCGCAATCCAGTGGGAAGGCTGAGAGAAAGAAACAAGGCCTAAAAAGGCAGATGAGCCAAATCTGCCCAAAGCCTCCAATGGCCGCATTCCCTGGCATTGCTGAGGACTTCAGCCAAGCTCCAAGCAAAAGGTGAGCCCCTGATTTTGGTGCCAAGGGAAACTCCAAGTTAAGAATGATCCAAATATGAAGCGCTTCTCACAAAACTCAGCTTTGCAAACCTTTCTTTGGGCTAAAAAAGAAAAGATGGGAATGCCCTTGGCAGAAAAGCAGCTGTGAGGCACAGCAGGCTTCAAATGCCTGTCAGCAGGAGCTCCAGGAGAAACGGCTGCTGGCTCCGGGCATCCTGGGCTTTCCAGGCAGGTTTTGTAGCGGATTGCAAGGCAGTTTTCCTGCCTCTGGGGGGTGGCACCTGCATCCCGCTGGAAAGGGAAAATGTGGAGAGAGGGGCAAGCGGGAAGACGGTTGCTGATGTGTGTCCTTGGATTGCAGTTCCTCCCGGTGAGTCTGTGCTGCTGGAAGTTTGAAGGAGATCAGTCCTGGAGTACGTGTGGGTTCACCTGTGGGGTTTGGGAGCGACGCTGGACATGAAATTCCAGGGATGTTCCCTTTGCTGGAGTGAGAAGCAGTGGAAGCACTTTGCTGTCTGCTTCTTCATCGCCTTCGCCTCGGTCCCCTGGGGCTCCAGGTAATCCCCTCTCACCTTTGCTTTTCCAAGGGTCTCTAAATGAGGGCTTGAGCTTTGGTGTAGCTCCCTTTACAGGGAAGATCTGTTCCAGGAAAGGTCTCCTGGTCTGGACCGATGGCGTTGCAGGAAGAGCAGGAAACCCCGCAGCTCCTGTGGCTCCCTCATCCGATTTGCCTGCAGGCAGCAGCAAGGATCATTCCCAAGTGTCATCCCCTGGCTCCGTGACTCGGTGAGGTTGTGTTCCCCCAAAGGCCAGGGGCCGCTTTGTTTTGCGGCTCACGAAAGTCCAGCTCGGTGGTGCTGGGTTTGGTTTTTGTGTGTAATGAAGGCACTAAAAAATTCCCCTCCTTCACTGGCACAGCCCTGGAGTGGGAGCAGATTCCCCTTATCCCGCGGTTATCCCGCTCCTGCCGTGGATCCCTGCGGTGCCGTGTGTTCTCCAAGCTCACAGCACTGCTGGCTCTAAACAAGAAAAACAATCCCTGTTCCTTCTCTTCTCCGTCCTTGATGTTCCCAGGCCCTGCATCTCCCTGGCTATTCCCTGTGGGAGTCTTCATCTCCATCCCACCTTATCCCGATCAGGTAAGGGTCTGAGACGTGTTTAGCAGCAAATGCATTCCTGTGAAGAAAGCCAAGAGCAAAGAGCATCCAGATGCAGAGAAGTCTTTAGAAAAGCGTTCCAGACGTGCAAATGAGGGATGTGTCTTCCTGCATCTCCTGTTGTTTTTCTCTGTCACGTTTTGGAAGGGTTTCTCTCAGTGATTTCCTGCAGTCCAGGTGCGTCCCTTCTTTTGTCCAAATCCAGTGCCAGAGGATCGAACAACTGACGAGTGGGGCCTGGGATGAAAACGGTTCTCCTAAAATGAGGGAAACAATGCTAGAAGAGAAATGAGCATCCTTTTAATGCCTGGAATAAAAATGCTGGAAAAGGGCACTTTTTATTTGATATGGTGTCATTCTCCTTTTTTTTTCCATAGCTAAAACTCCACGGTGAGCAATCAGAGCAGAAATAGGAAATGCAGGAGTCTTGGATTCCACAGTGGGATTAACTTCCCTTTTCTGCTCTCTTTCAGGACAGGAAAAACCACTGAACTCGCCCCATCTTTGGGACCAAGAGCTTTGGTGCTGGAGTAGGCAAAGCCAGCTAGGGCCCCCCTTGTCCTGCCCATGGTGTGGGTCAGGGACAGGCTCCTCTTCTCCTCTGCGCTGGGATGAACTGCCTAGGGAATGCTATTTTTGACAGCCCGGTCCTAGCCACGGCTACTGGAAATGGGCAGAGGTGAAGAGGCAAGTGCCAGAGTTGCTTGGGGATGATGGAATTGTGGTGTTTGGCTGTGCCCAGAGGGGCAGGTTGGGCATTTCTGTGTGTCTGAGGACCGGTTTGGGTGCTGGGGAGCCCGGGGAGCCGAGCTCTCAGTGCATTCCCAGCTCACCCAGGGGTGGGAGCTGGTGCAGGGCTCTGGTCGGGCTCGGGGCAGGCCCTGGCCCTGGCACAGACACGCTGGGGTGGTTTGGGGACGCTTGGGGAGCCGTGGGAGGAGAATGAGGGATGGTGCTGGGCAGAGCGATCAGCCTGCGCTCGTGTCAGCGCAGCCGTGCAGGGCACTGGGATCTGGGTAAAACACCGGCTCTCCTGGTGTTCAGGGAAGCAAGGTCTGTATTTATCCATACATATTTATCCCTACATATTTATCCCTATATTTATCCATATGTTTATCCATGTATTTACCCATGAATTTATTCCTATATTTACCCATGTATTTACCCCTGTATTTTATGAACACTCAAGTGCCATATCCATGTATTTTATGAGCACTTCCAGGGTTGGTGACTCCACCACTGCCCTGGGCAGCTGTTCCAGCGCTGGACAACCCTTCCCATGCTGGGCCAGGAGATGGATTCTGGAAATGCAGACTCTGAGGAGCTGGGGATTAAGGCAGCATTGGATTCCTTTATTCTCCCAGAAGGATAAAGGAGATTTATCCCCAGACGAACCAGAGGTGATCACACTGAGGTCATTAGTGGGATTTCTTCCTTACTCCCACAAATACCCACTGGGGTGACAGAGTTCCCTACAAGGGCGGTGTTGGAAGGAGCTGCTGGAATGTTTTGCTGTTTATTGGGATCCACAGGATGTTTGGTGTCTCTCAGAGCTGTTCCAGGCTTTCCACAGACCCAAACGCTCCTCACACTTCTCCTCAGAGTAGAGAGGTTTCCCAGAGTGCTGGTTTTTAATTTCAGATGCTGGGATAACGACACGGCTTCAGGAGGCAGGAGACTCATTGTGCTGTGCCTCAGTCCAGGCAGGGACAACCCCCAGCTAATAAAAACCTCTTTAAAGCACAAAAAGTCCCATTAAGCTGATATTATAAAGGCTGCAAATTGAAGCAGGCCTCAATCAGAAAGCAGCAGAATTTAATTCCTCCCCCTTGCCCATTTGCATGATGATCTCCTTCCTAATGGCCCATCTACGCTTTTCCCACAGAAGTGCTGTCCCGAGGTTGGAGATGGTTCCAGCTTTATGGAGCTTTGATCTTTATCTGGTTTTACTTTTTACAGGGCACAGAACCCGAGAGTGGCAGCTGCTTTCCTCTTGTTCCTCCTGTGGCAGTGAACTGCTCTTCCCAAGGACGGCTGCAGGAATTCTCAGGCAGCATAACGTATGGAATGCCAGGCACGCTACAGAATTCCAGTGGGAGCAGCAGGAACTTCTGTTCTTTACTGGCAGGGCTGTGCCATGAAGGGGAGCTCGGAGATATTGGTCAGCTCAGGGAATGAGCCTGGCTCATGGTAAGGAAATTCACTGTGCAGTTACTTCGGGCCCTTCTCCTTCTCCTCCTTCTCCTCCTTCTCCTCCTTCTCCTCCTTCTCCTCCTTCTCCTTCTCCTCCTCCTTCTCCTTCTCCTTCTCCTTCTCCTTCTCCTTCTCCTTCTCCTTCTCCTTCTCCTTCTCCTTCTCCTTCTCCTTCTCCTTCTCCTTCTCCTTCTCCTTCTCCTTCTCCTTCTCCTTCTCCCTCTCTTCCCAACACCAGTTCCAGACCTCAGTATAATCCAAGTTCCCACAGCCTGACCTTGCAGTTTTCCCAGTTTAGCAGCCCCAGCCACACTTGCAGCCTCTCTGTCTGGACTTTGTCTTGCTGAAATCTCCCTTTGTTGATCCTTTGCTGCCTCACCTTTTATCCAGCAATAACATGCAGTGGGTGGAAGCTTCTCAGAATTCCCTCCCTGTTCCACTGGAAACATTCCCAAGTGGAAGCAGCTGCACTGCCCATCAGCACTTGCCTGCTTTTAGGGGTGGTTGAGGCATGAAGGATGCAACAAATGGAGTTGGCTCCAAGGGGATGAAATGCTCCCCCTGAGGCTGCTCAGAGAGCTGGAGCTGAGGAATCCGGGTGGGAATCACTCCAAGAAAAAGGAAGGAAAAGAGAGCAGAGGAACAGGGATGCAATTCCAACCTCTCCAAGGACTGGGATGGGCACATTCACCAACACCATTTAATCTAGACACGATTTCTTCTTTGCCTCTGGCTGCCAGGAGCAGGATGAGCAGTTTAATGAGTTTAAATAGTGAATAGTTTAATTAGCTGGAAGAGACTGGATCAATAGCTGCTTAAACAAACAACTGGATCCCTGTTTCCAAGCTTGGATGTAGTTTTGGAAGGTTCCTGGCAGTTTGGCAGGGATTAGTGATGCTGAGAATGTGCTTTTTTGTGGGTTTGGGGCTTTTACTCCTGTTCACGTGGCTGCTCTTTTTCTTGTTGAGTGGAAAACAGGAGGGAAAGAGCAACGATGGAAGGAATTCCACTCTTGCTGCTTGAAGGGATGGATCAGGAAGGGAACAGGCTGCAGGGAATTTGGAGTGCAAACTGAGATCTCTCCGATATTTTCGGCTCAGTCAGTCCATCAGTGCTTGGTGGCTGTTTAGGCCACGTGCAAGGTGAATGATGGTGCACATGGCAGAGCTGCTGGTGGCTCCTTCCCCTGCCCGGCTGTCAGTCACCCTGCAGGGTGCTGGAGCAGCGTGCCAGAGGCCGTGGATCCTATGGATCCCATGGATCCCAGGGGCGTGATCAGGAGCCTGGGCCTGCTGGCCACTCCTTGCTCTCTCTTACCCTGATTTTTCAGCTCTGCAGCGAATCCAGCTTGAGTTTTTCAACCCCCTAGAAACCCAGGGACCTTTCATGTCTGTTCTCAGATCTGGGATTTAAATCCAGCCCTTATCAAAGCACCCCGTGACCAGGCAGGCCCTGAATCCCAGCAGGGATCTGACAAAGAGGGACCTGACATCCTAAAGAAACCCTTTGAAATCCTGCTGGGATTGATTTGTATCCATAATGGAGCCCCGAGCTCTCTGCCAGGGAGAGATGAAGCTGCTCCTTTGCTTTATTATCCTCAGGCCCTTCCCAGCTTTGAGGGAAATTCAGTCCCTCTTCAAGCCCCAAAATCATGGAAAAGCTCCTTTGTATCCTCTCCACAGCCCCTACGTGGATTAATCAACTTTTTATTTGATATGGTGTCATTCTCCTTTTTTTTCCATGGCTAAAACTCCACGGTGAGCAATCAGAGCAGAAATAGGAAATGCAGGAGTCTTGGATTCCACAGTGGGATTAACTTCCCTTTTCTGCTCTCTTTCAGGACAGGAAAAACCACTGAACTCGCCCCATCTTTGGGACCAAGAGCTTTGGTGCTGGAGTAGGCAAAGCCAGCTAGGGCCCCCCTTGTCCTGCCCATGGTGTGGGTCAGGGACAGGCTCCTCTTCTCCTCTGCGCTGGGATGAACTGCCTAGGGAATGCTATTTTTGACAGCCCGGTCCTAGCCCCGGCTACTGGAAATGGGCGGAGGTGAAGAGGCAAGTGCCAGAGTTGCTTGGGGATGATGGAATTGTGGTGTTTGGCTGTGCCCAGAGGGGCAGGTTGGGCATTTCTGTGTGTCTGAGGACCGGTTTGGGTGCTGGGGAGCCCGGGGAGCCGAGCTCTCAGTGCATTCCCAGCTCTCCCGGGGGTGGGAGCTGGTGCAGGGCTCTGGTCGGGCTCGGGGCAGGCCCTGGCCCTGGCACAGACACGCTGGGGTGGTTTGGGGCTGCTTGGGGAGCAATGGGAAGAAAATGAGGGATGGTGCTGGGCGGAGCGATCGGCCTGTGCTCGTGTCAGCGCAGCCGTGCAGGGCACTGGGATCTGGGTAAAGCACCGGCTCTCCTGGTGTTCAGGGATGCAAGGTCTGAGGGACCGGATTTACTTGGGGTTTTCCAGGACAGCAGGAAGAAGAGGAAATGTGGTGCCAGAGGTGCGTCCCATCAGGTTGCAGTTCCCTCTTTCCCATTTCCATTTCCTCCTCAGTGCGGGTGTCCCCTGCAGCCCATGAGCACGGGGCCGGTGACAACTCCCTGTCTGTAGAGGGATTCCTTATGGAACAAGGGCAGGTGACACTTGTGTGAGGCTTACGACTGTTAGAATTAGACCGGGATGGGTTTAAGGAAAACTAGAATCGTGTGTTAATCTTACTGGTCAATGAACAAATGGAATCCACACTTCTATAAGAAAAAATAGAGTGTATGGAGCATATAGAAGAAGCTGTTTTTGCCTGCTGCTGCTGCTTGGCTGTATCATGTAACCCCATTCGAACTCTGCCTTCAAGACAGCTGTGAGACCGTGAAATAAAGAACTCAGCAGAACAGCAGCCTCCTCTGCTCTTTCACCCTGGTCCGAGAAGGAGGGGTACCCTGTCAAAGGCTCAACACTTGCCTTTGTGACTTTGTTTCTAAATTTCTACCTTTCTAATTTTGTTTGTTTCTAATTTTTTTGTTTGTTTGTTTCTAACTTTGTTTTCAACTTTCTCCCTTTAGAAATTTGTTTGTTTCTTGTATTTTACCTCTTTGTTTGTTTCTAAATTTCTGCCGTTGTAACTTTGTTTCTAACTTTCTACTTTTAAAGTTTCATTTGTTTTTAACTTTTTACCATTCCTCCCAGGGAGGGCTGTGTGCAGAATACTAAAACGTGTTAAGTTCTTCATTTTTACATCTATAGGCAAATGCTACTGATGTAGATGTAAATTCATTTTGAAATGAGCCAGCCCTCTCTACTCTGTCACATACAGCAATATAAGAAGCTGGGAATAGAGATCCGCAGGTTTTGAGAATAAGGAGCCGGCGTTTTTCTGTAGGAAGGAAAGCAGCAAGCGCCTGGCCGCAGGAGCCGAGACGCTCGGGCTGCAGGAGCTGCAGAGCGCCCGGAGCCGGCTTTTCCCTGTGCTCTGTGCCTGCCCCCGGGCTGAGCTGGGCGGCGCTGCTGCCGCCCGGTGCCGGCTGAGCCGAGAGGGCGGCGGCCTCGGTGGCTGCCGAGCGTGGCAAGGAGCGGGAGCGAGCGGGGCGGTGTCTGTCAGCGGAGGGGAGGGTCCCGAGAGCGGCCCCGGTGCGGCCCCGGTGCGCGGGGCGGGCCCGGCCCGGGAGAGAGGGGCGGGGCCCCGAGCGATGGAGCCGCCCCCGTGCCGGGCAGGGCGGGCCCCGGGGCCGGGCGGGGCCGGGGCTCTGGGGCGGGGCCGAGCGGGGCCGGGCGGGGCCGGGGGCGGCTTCAGGGGCGGGGCCGGGCCCGGCTCAGGTGCGCGGGGCGGGGTCCGCACAGGTGCGCGGGGTCCCAGGGCGGCTGCGCAGGGCGGGGCCGAGGTGATTTAAGCCCCCGAAATCGCCCCTGCCGCCATTTGCTCCCTCAGAGCTCGGGGAGGCTGCGGCCGGGCCGGGCTCCCCCGGCGTGGCCCGGGAGAGGCCCCCGCTCCCCCTCTTTCTTCCCCGTCTTTCTTCCCCCTCTTTCTCCTGCCCTTATCCTTCTCCTCCTTCCCCCGCTTATCACCTCTTTCCTACCCCCCCCAGTTTCTTTCTCTCTCCCCCACACCCTCCCTGTCTCTCCCAGCCCCCTGCCTGCCCTCTCCCCAGCGCCCCCCCACCCTCTCTCCCTGCTCCCCTGTGCATCCCCGACCCCCCCCGCCTCCTTTCTCCCCCACCCCTCCTTTCTCCCCTCTCCGTACCCCGTTCCCCAACCCGACTCCCCTCTCTTCCTCCTCCTCTGACCATCATCCCTCCCCCTCACCCGACCTTTCCCTTCCCCCCTCGTTCTCCCCAACCCACCCCGACTCCTCTCCCTACCCCATCTCATCCCTCCCCGTTCCCTCTTTCCCCCGCAGCCGCGGGGCTCGGGGCGCCGGAGAATAAAGCCCAGAGGGCCGGAGCCCGGCGCCCCTGCCCTCGCTGGAGCCTCGCACGGGGGACCCGCTCGGCGGGTCCCCCGTGCAGTACAAAAACAGCGCCGGGGCTCCGGCTTTCCACACATCACACTGGGGATCCCCTCCTCAGGAGGGGTTCCCGGGGGGGGGTGGTGGGTTTTGGGGAGGGTGGTGGGTTGGGGTGGGCCCCCTCCTCAGGAGGGGTTCCCGGGGGGGTGGTGGGTTTCGGGGAGGGGGGTGGGTTGGGGTTGGGGTGGGCCCCCTCCTTAGGAGGGGGTCCCGGGGGGGTGGGTGGGATGGGCCCCCTCCGGAGGAGGGGGTCCCGGGAGGGGGTCAGGGTGGGCCCCCTCCGGAGGAGGGGGTCCGGGGGAGGGGGGTGGGGCGGAGGGGGGACTTTCCCCCCCTCCAGTCCCCGCCCCCTCTCCCGGACCCCCTCCTCCGGACGGGGCTCACCCCGGCCCCCTCCCGGGACCCCCTCCTCCGGACCGGGGCCCCGGGGGGAGGGAGGGGGGGGCGGGTGGGGTGGGGGGGTCCGGGCGGGTGGGGCTGTTGGTTTGGCCTGTGAGCTCTATGTCTGTTCATGCCACAGAGTGACGTGACCCCCTCTGCTTCCCCCCCCCCCCCCTCCCCGAGGCCCCGGTCCGAAGGAGGGGGTCCCGGGGAGGGGGCTGGGGTGAGCCCCGTCCGGAGGAGGGGGTCCGGGAGAGGGGGCGGGGACTGGAGGGGGGGAAAAGTCCCCCCTCCGCCCCACCCCCCTCCCCCGGACCCCCTCCTCCGGAGGGGGCCCACCCTGACCCCCTCCCGAGACCCCCTCCTCCGGAGGGGGCCCACCCCAACCCACCACCCTCCCTGAAACCCACCACCCCCCGGGACCCCCTCCTGAGGAGGGGGCCCACCCCAACCCACCACCCTCCCTGAAACCCACCACCCCCCCGGGAACCCCTCCTGAGGAGGGGATCCCCAGTGTGATGTGTGGAAAGCCGGAGCCCCGGCGCTGTTGTTGTACTGCACGGGGGACCCGCCGAGCGGGCCCGGCCCGTGTGGGCTCCAGCGAGGGCAGGGGCGCCGGGCTCCGGCCCTCTGGGCTTTATTCTCCGGCGCCCCGTGCCCCGCGGCTGCGGGGGAAAGACGGGACAGAGGACGGGAATAAGGGAGCAGAGGGGGTCAAAGAAGGAGCGCAGGTGGGGGGTTCGGGGTGTGCAGGGAGAGGTGGGATGGGGGGACAGGAAAGGAGGCGGGGGGAAGACGAGGACGGAGCACAAGTGGGGGGTCAAGGTGCAGAGGGGAAACGAGGGAAGAGGAACAGGGGGAGGTGGAGGGGGAAGGAAAGGTGGGAGACGGAGGGGGAGGATTGAGGGCAGGTGGGGGGAACTGGGAGGGGAAGGGGAGCAGGGTGAGGGGGCAGGGGGGACCCGGGATGGGGGCGAAGGAACGGTGGAGAAGGGGAGAGAGGGTGGAGGGGTAGGGCAGGGTTGGGGTGTGTAGGGGGACAGGGAGGGGGGATGGGGGGGACCGGGCCGGGGGGGGAGGGAGGGGAGGGCTAGGGGGGAGAGGGGGGGGGGGAGGGGGGGGGGGGTGTAGGGGGTGGGGGAGGGGAGGCAGAGGGGGGAGAACGGAGAAGGGTTAGAAGAAGACAAACAAACACAAATATAAAGGAAAAGAACTACAGAGACATAGAAATATGGAAATACAGAGATCTAGAGCCCGGTCCGGCCACAACCGTTCCCACCGAGCGCCGAGGGAGCAAATGGCGGCGGCGCCGATTCCCGAGGCTTAAATCCCCTCGGCCCCGCCCCGCGCAGCCGCTCTGGGGCCCCGCGCACCTGTGCGGACCCCGCCCTTCACACCTGTGCCGGGCCCGCCCCGCCCCGCCCGCGCCCGTAAATGCCGGCGGATCCGCACCCGCTCCGCTTTGTGCGGTGGATGCTCATCCTGCTCCTCCCGGGCTGTGGCGGGACCGTCGTTCGGAGCGCTGTGCGGAGCCCGGCACCGGGGGCTGCTCCCGGCGCTGCGCCGAGCCCGAGGCGCTGAGGTGGGAACGGGACCCGGGCCCTGGGATTCGGGGCTGGGTCCTGTCGGTGTCTGCTGGGGGTCCCGGGCCGAGCCGCTTGTCTCTCGGCGGGCGGGGTGCGGCTGCCGGGCTCGGAGAACTGAGGTGGGATGGGGGATGGCATTAGGCATCGGGATCGCCGCGGCTGGCAAGTGCCGCTCCGGGATTGGCGTTGGCGCCGAGCCCGGCGCTGCCGCTCCGGCTGCGGCCAGCGCGGGGCTGGGCTCCCGCCGGAGCTCCGGCTACGCTCCCGCTGCGGCCGCGGGGAGCCGGGGCCGTGCCGGTGCCGGGCCCGCCGGGAGGGCGGCGCTTCCCCGCAGCAGGCGCTGGATCGCGCCTGGAAGCGGCCGGGCCGCGGGGACCGCCCGTGCCCGCCCCGGCACCCCCCGAGGCCGCCGCTCCCTCAGCGCCGCCCGCCCTGTGGGGCGCCCCCTGGCGCAACCGGAGCGCCGGCGCTCCCGGCCCGGCCCCGCCCGCAGCCCCCGCGGGGACGCGGAGCTCCCCCAGCCCCGGCACTGCCGAGGCCGCCGCTCCCCCTGCCCCGGGCCGCTCCCCCGGGGCCTCCCGCCCGCCGCGCCCCCGCCCAACCAGCGCGGCTGCAGCGGGACGAGCCGCTCCCCCGGCCCGGCCGCTGGCGCCGAGGCCGCTGCTGCCGCTCCTGCTCTGACTGCGCCCGCTGCGGGACCGGGGCCTCGCCGGGGCTCGCTGCTGCTTGAGCCGCTCATCCCACAACTGCCGCTTGACACCTGATGCTCTCCTTCCTCCCCCCCGCTTTCTCTGCGGCTTGCACGCTCCACTGCAAAAACCTCTGGCTTTAAAAGGCCAGGGAAAAATGTTTCTTCTTTATTTCCAGAGCACAGGAGATCCTGAGTGGCAATGGCTACACAAGGACCACCAAGTCGAACCCTTATGTGAATGGCTCCTCTGGCCACTGAACCCACATCTGGGCACTCTCAGCACCCTGCTCCAGCCAAGCCAATCTCAGCTCCTGGCAATGTCCTGCCTGGGATAGGAATGCCAAGTGCCAGCAAGATCATTCCTATGCAAATATAACTCCTTCTTTTATGCTAATGCTGCTTGCCACACCAGCCCCTGTAATTGCCATAGGGCAGAGCTCCATGGCCAGCACCTGATCATGCAACAACACAGGTGAGCAGTTGTGTGACAGCACTGAACTCTTCCCATAACCCTGATTTCCTGCCCTTTCCAGGATTTACCCAACAGCTGCAAAGGTGCTTGTTCCATGGCCCTTTCCAGGGAGAAATGAGCAAGGCAAGTCCTGAGGGTTCACTTGGTCCATGGCCAAAGCTCTTCTGGAGAAGGTCAGGGCTGCTCCTGCCTGCAGAGGGGCCTTTCCCACAGGTGAGTGTTCACAGCCCAAAATCCCAGGGGCTGCTGAGGCCGGGCCAGCTTTTGTGGCCCAGAGCTGCACAGAGCTCTCAGCAACTCCTGCTCACTGCCAGGAGTGTTCCTTGGTGCTCCTTCTGTGTGTCCCAGCTGGCAGGGAATGGGGGGAAGGAGAAGGCCAGGAGGCCCAGGAAGGGAAGCAGCAGCTCTTGTGCTTTGGATTTGCAGAGAGGAGCTGTGCCTGCAGTGTCCTGCCCGTGGCACGCAGTGTGCCAAACACACATCCCCGGAACGGGCACTGGGCTGCCCGGGCAGCGCTGGGATGGACATGGATAAAGGGCTGCCCGCGGCCCCTCGGCCAGGGGCTGCTCTGAACAGGCACCCAGAGATGCTTCAGTCCCGACAGACCCCACTGACACCCCAAAAATGCCCCAAGGAACAGCTGGCACTGGGGAATGTCAGCATGGGCTGTTTGCAGAGGGGCTCAGACAGCAATTCCCAGTGCTGACCTCCCACACACCTGCCAGCTATGTCCCAGCCACCCAAAATGCCTTCCCTTCCAGCCTGAGGCCATCATCCCTCAGCAGTGTTAAAGCCAAGGCAAGCTTCGCCCACAGCAATGAAATGCCAAGCAATGCCCTCAGAGATGCCTTCAAATGAAAGGTCAGAGTCAGAGAAATCTCTTTGGATTGAGTTGGGAGTTTTTGGGGAGCCAGCTGGAACTGCACAACTGATGGAAAGCTTTCCCAGGTGGCTCCCACTGCAGGTGCCCTGAAGGCAGGGATGTGCATCCCTTTCCTGAGGGAAAAGAACTTGCAGAGGCCACTCCTGAGGCTCTGGAATGAAATCAACTCCTGCAGGGAGAGAAGTCCTCCCGTGGGCACAGGGGCTGCCTCAGCACGGGCTGGGAGCGTGTCCAGCCAGCGCCTGTTCCTGCTTTCAAATATCACCTGGAGCCCCAGCTCGGGGGGTGCAGGCAGCTGAATTCCAGGGAACTCTGTCAGGTGCCCCCAGGGACATTGGGGGGGGGGGGGGGGGCTGGGGGATGAGGGTTACAAACAGCAAATTCTATGGAACATGAAGCTGTCCTTGCCCTGACCCTGCTGAGCTTCCCTGGAAGCTCTGCTGGGTCCTGCCACAGCTGGTGTTAAATAGGCAGCTCTGCATGGGAATATCCATGCTCCAGGAGGCGCTGGGAGGCTATGCCAGTGGCAATTCAGCAGGGAATTCAGGGCTTTGGGTAGAATTCATCTGAACTAGCAAAGCCAACCCCCAAATCTGCCCACCACCCAGGGAACAATCTTTGTGCTGCCCTGGCAGCCAAAGCCCCTGGGCTGGGAAATGTCAGCAGGCAAATGGATGGAATGATCTAAATGCCAGCATCCCCCAAAGGGACAATGCCATCACCTCCCTTTGCTCCCAAAGTGTCCACTGTGTTCCCCACAGGTACCCTGGGGATGCCAGGGAGGTGCCTTTGCCCACAGTGCCTTTCTCCTGCCCCTCTCCAGCCTGAGGCCTCTTCTCCCTTCCCTGCCAGCTGATGCCAAGGAAGGAAGACACAGTGAGTGCTGAGTTGACCTCCAAATAGTCCTTCCCTCACCTTGAGATGACCTGAGATTTTACCCCCAAAATGTCCCCATCTGCCTCCTTCTGAGTTCCTCATTTTTTACAAGGAAGCATTCTTTCTCTGCTCTGGAGATTACCACAAGATTTGCCCCCAAAACTTTCCCCACCTGTCCACTACCTCTTTCCTCATTTCCACCTCAATCTTTTCATTCTTTGCCCTACAGATGCTTTCAATTTTTACCCCTCTGAACTTCCCTACCTGTCCATAAGTGATTACCTCAGTTTACCCCATCAAGTGCATTCTCTCTGCTACAGATCACCTCAGATTTTACCTCCAACATTTTCCGTACATCTCCACCACTGACTGAGTACTTTATTTTTACCTCCAAATACTCATTTTCTACCATGGAGATTCCCTCAAGTTTTACCTGCCAGATTTACCCACCTGTCCACAGCAATTCCCTCAGTTTACCTCAGGATGCTCCTGCTCTCTCCTAGAGATGACTTCACATTTTACCCCCTCAGTTTTCTCTACCTGCCCAGTTCTGATCACCTCCTTTTTACCTCAAAACATGAGTTCTTTCTTCTACAGATGAACTCGGATTTTATCACCAAAATGTCTATTTTGTCCCCTGTGCACTGACTAGATTTTAAAACCCAAACCACGCAGGTTATGTCCGTCTTACCCCCAAAATGTTCATTCTGTCCCCTATAAATTAGGTCAGATTTTTTCTCAAAACCACTTATGGTTCCTACATAATTACCTCAGGGTTTGCCCCCCACATTCTACCTCATCTTGACTACTGATCACCTCATTGCTTCCTCAATATGTTCATTCTTTGCCCTACAGATCTTCCCAAGTTTTACACCCCAAATTTCCTTGCCTAGCCCCAGTGATTGCCTCAGTTCATGTCAGTGGTCACACTCTCCCTAGAGATTACCTCAAGTTTAACCCCCAAAATTTTCCTTAACTGTCCACAACTTATTACCTCATTTTTACCAAAAAAGATTCATTCTCAACCTTTAGATCATTTCAAGTTTGACCCCCCAAAATTCCCCTACCTGTCCACTACTGATTCCCTCATTCTTCCTTCAATATTTATTTCCTTTCTACCATGTAGCTTCTATCAAGATTTACCCCCAAAGTTTTCCATCTGTCTACTACTGCTTACCTCATTTTTACCTCAAAATGTTCTTTCTACAGCTTATTTAATATTATTTTTACACAAGTTTCCCTATCTGCCCACAACTGATTCCCTCATGTTACCTCAGTGTGTTCATGCTCTCCCCTAGAGATTAGCTCAGATTTAGCCCCCAAATTTTCCCCACATGCTCAGTATTCATCACCTCCTTTTTCCCTCCAAGTGTTCATTCTCTGCTCTTGAGACTTTGTCAAGTTTGGCCTCCAAAATTTTCCTTCTTTGTCTATTACTGAGTACCTCATTTTTGCTCCAAAATATTCATTCTGTCCCCTACAGATTACATCAAGTTTTACCCCCCAGTTTTTCCTTCCTGTACAATATTAACTCTTTTCTGCCCCAAAAATGTGCATTCGTTCCCCTAAACATCACCTCAGCTTTTCCCTCAAAAATGCCACCTTGCTCTGCTTGACATCACCTCCCATTTTCCTACACAAACAATTCTTGTGTCCCCTCTCAGTCACCCCAGGTTTTCAGCTGAAAATGTCTCCTCTGTCCCCTCAAAGTCATCCCAGGTTTTCCCAGTGAGGAGCTGCAAGGAATTCAGGCAGGGCCAATGACACCAGGGAACAGCTGTAAATTCAGAGGCAGAGAGAGAAGATCTACCAGGAAAGGGGAAAGATTCAGAAAACATTTCTGCAATTAGTTAATAATTATTTCCAGTTCCCCACTGAGAAGAACACAACCTCACAGCTGTTAAGGCCTGACAGTTCCCTGCAGGGAGAGCTCAGCCCATGTGCCCAGAGGCAATCCCAGCATCTGCAAGAAAGAAAGAAGCAGCAAAAGGTGATTGCTTCTCTTTCAAAGTTATTTCAAGTGCTCACACCCAAACCCACCTTTGCTCTTGATTCTGGCCAGGTGCATGGTGAGCAGTGGGCACAGGTCATGTCATCCATGCTGGTGTGAGTGATGCTTTCTGGGGGAAAGCAGCTGATCTCCAAAGTTCCCTTCCTGCCCTGTGCCTGATCTGCACAGGAGAAAACCTCTTCCAGGAAGGGATTGTGCTCCCTCTAATGCCATTTGCCCAGTCTGTTCCATGGGGATATTGCCAGCCTGGGGCAGCAGAGGCACACGCAGCTCTCAGCACTCTCTGCTCCAAGTACAGCTCGGGGCTCCTTTGCAGACTGCCTCTGCCGTGGGGTTTTCTCCAGGAGAAGCCAAGGAATTGCTCCTGGAAGGGTGCAGATTAAGTTATCCCAAAGGGAAGCAAAGAGTAAGTACTCCAGGAAGAGCCCTTGGGATCTGCTGGGCTGAGGTGGGAAGGGGACATTCATTCCCTGCAGGGCCAATACACAACAACCTCCAAGCCAAAGCACAGACTGGCAGGTGGGGTCTGACAGCAGCACTCTGACAAACCTCCTTGTCATTCTTCCCTGCAGTGACTTTTGCAAGCAAACTCTGAAGCTGACAAGCCCAGAAGCTCCATCCAGCCACTCTGGAAGGAAAGGATACTCCCAGGGATGAGGCACATTCCCAGCAAACTCTCCCAACACAGCCTGGAGGCAGCGCTGGAGCTCGGGTGTGGGGCTGGGAAGGGCTGCCAGGAGCACGCAGCCCCCAGGTGGGGTGGCAGCGGCAGCAGCAAATTCCCACAGGCTGATGGCACAGCAGAGAGACAAAGGCCAGCAGTGCCCATGGGAGGTGCAGGGTTAATTCTGCTCCCTGCCCTGCCCCATCCCTGCAGGAAATCTCCAAGGGGGAGAGAAACTCTCAGGGTGCCCAAAATGCAGCATCTGTCACCCTGATCCAGCTTCAACTCAGCATGGGGGGGCCAAACTCCCCCCACAGGTAAACACTGAGCTGACCTGGTCAGTCTCAAACACAGCCCCAGTTCTCACCTCCAGCCTGCTCCTGGGGCTGCTGCCACATTCCTGACAAGGAGCCCCTTTGGACAGGGCTCTCTCTGTGTCTCAGGTGCTGGGCACTGCAGGGACCAGGGCAGCCCCCTCTGGGGACAACTGGGGATTCATCCCACACCATGGGCAGGACCAGGGGCCCTCCAGTACAGGCTGGTGGGGCCAGAGCCCCTTGGGTTTGGCTGCTCAAACACCAAAGCTTTTGGCAAAGATGGGACAAGTTAAGTGGGTTTTCCTGGCCTGAGAGAGAGAAGAAATTGTTGAAATTAAGCATGGCAATTAAGTCCACTGTGGAAGTCAAAGGCTCCTGGCTTTCCCACTCCTGTTCTGATTGCTCACTAGAGGGTTTTATCCATAAAAAAATGAGAGGTGGCACCAAATAAAAGAGCTCTTTTTCAACATTTTTCCCCTACTTACTTTCATACCTAAAAAGGATGTCCATTTTTTCTTAGTGCATTCTTTGCCTAATTTTAACAGAACTGTTTTCCTTCCAGGCCCCACTTGTGGGTTCTTCACTCCTTTGCCATTGGACTTTGGACAAAGGAAGAGAAGCATCTGCTCCAAACGGGTGTCATCCTATGGGGAACACCCCCTGTACCAGCCCCAGCCTGGGCCAAGCACGCTGCCTCACTCTCCCCATTCTGGATGCTGGCTCCAATCCAGTCTGAGTTTTCCCCTGTTTTCCATGTCTAAGGACAGGAACTTGTCCTGGTCAGGGTGTAAGGCCTTAAACTGCACCTTGATCTGGGGGGCTGGGACTGGGATTCCAGCAGGGAATTCATTGTTTTACAAATAAAAGTTATTCCAGGGAGCTGCTGCTTTACCACACAGTGTCAGCAAAAGAGAGAGAACACCAAAGGTGTATCCAAAAACAAGGATGGAATGATTCCTCCTGCTTTGAGTGGGATCAGGGCTTATGCTGCCCTGGAATGACAAAGAACTTCTCCCTCAGCCCCCTAGAGAGCCCTCAAAAAGCCAAAGTGCAGCAGGGAAGGAAGGAAAGGCACCTGCTGGGGACAGCACAGCTCCAGCTGCTCATGGGGACTGGGACTGAGTCTGGAGCCAAAAGCCCCTTCCCAGGCTGGAGGGGCTTGCCTAAAGCACCACCTCTGGGAAGCAAAGGGCTATGGAAGAAATGGAGTGGGAATTTACAATAATAATCATAATGGATCGGGAAAGAGCAACAACAGAAGCAACAATCATTCCAAGGGAGCAGGAGGGATGCTGAGCTTTAAACAAGGTTTGAGTGAGGCAGCAGCTCCTGGCAGTTCTAACCCACAGCTCCAGCTCTGCGATTCCAGGAGCACTGCAAGCTCCTCCTGCCCAGTCCCTGGCTTTGCCTCCTGCCAGTACTCGGCACCTCGGGCACGGGTGGCTGCGAGTGCTCCAGTGCTGCTGCCCCGAGGGAGCGGGAAAATGGCCACTAAACCCCTTCCCACTGGGCTGGCTCCGAGCTCTGGCTGGGGAAAACATTTGGCACCCCTGGCATTTCAATGCAATCAGTTTCCATCACTTTGAAGATGCACTGAATAAACCCAGGGCACATAAGTAAACCTCTCCCCATAAGGAGAGCCCCAGGGAATACACAATTCTTCCTATGCCTGGCCAAAGAAACCAGGAGCCAGGTTTTGGGGAAGAGACTCCAGACTCTTATCTCCTTCCCTGGCTGTAAACCACTTGCAGAGGCTTTGGAGTTCATACAAGCTTGTCAGGATTTGGCTACTTCATTTAAATTCCATTCAGATACTGGAATGGAAGTGTCCTAAAGGCACCTCACTCAGACTTTAAGCCCTCTACCACCAAAGAATTTAGATGCTCTTTTCTTAGGAACACCCCACCTCTGCTTCTTTAGGTGTCTCCATGTGGGACATCAATTAAATGCGGACAAATTTTAGAATGCAGCTTCCAAGTCAAGTTACCTGCTAGGAAATTACTCCAGCTCTCTGGCACCTTGGGCTGTTTTAAACACAGCCTGGCCCTTCATGGCTGAGGCTCTGAGCTACACAACTTGTGAGCTGGCAAGTAACAGCAGCTGAGGTCTCATCCCAGCTGTACACAAAAACAGGGAGTGGGGGCTGCACTTGGATACATGCAGGCAGGGTTGGGCCCCTTCTGAAAGCTTCAATCCCTGTTTTTCAGAGACTCAATCAGGGATAATGACATTTTAGCAAAGCTCTCTTAAGGCACGTGAAAACCCGAGCAAGAAAATGGAATCAAAGCCTTTGTTCCACTGGCCTCACGCCCCAAATTCCAACGGGACAGACAAGTCCCTCTCCTCGCAAGGCAACGTCTCCTACCTGGATCTGTGCCTTCCCCAGCCTTTGGTGGCCGTTGTCTCCATCCTCCCACACCTCCTCATCTTCCTCCTCAGCAGGCCTGGCTTCCTCATCCTGCAGAGCAAGCACAGGGACACTCACCAGCCTGCTCATCCCAAACCTGGGCAGCAGGGATGGACTGCTGGGACCCCCTGGACACTCACCCCTCTGCTGGGCACCATCCCTGCTCTGCAGTCCATTCCCGTTCCTGGCCTGGCATCTCCTTTGAACGGGATGTTAAACCACAACCACTTGCTCTGCTGGGTTTTGGGACATCAGAGACTCCCCCAAGGCAGTGGACAAAGCTCCTGTCCCCACAGCCTCTGCCTCCCAAAGCCCTGCTAGGGCCAGGCAGAGCAAGGGAAACCCCTCAGTTCCTGCTGGAAATTTCCTCTTGTGCCCGTAAACCCAGGGAAATCGTGGCTGCCCCATCCCTGGAAGTGTTCAAGGCCAGGCTGGCCGCAGCTTGGAGCACCCTGTGGATGGAATGAGGTGATCCTTAAGGTCCCTTCCCACCCAAATTATTCCGCCATTCCAGGATGATTCTGTGATCTCTCCCTGCATTTATTTTGCATCGTTTCCTCTCTAATCTGAATTCCCAAATCGAAATGATTTTTTAAAGAAATCATTTAAAATTATCCCAGGAATAAAAAGGGGTGCATCAAACATACAAGAATCATTCCTACCTCCATCAAATCATTGTTAATTGGAAGCCTATTTCCTCATCTCTGTCCTTAGTTTTCCTTTCCTAGGAAACCTTATGATCCCACAGTTTCTCCAAGAGATTTACTGGGATTGCAGAAAGGTTTGCTTTGTCAGGGAGGCAAGGGGGTTTACAACACTTGTTCCTCTGCATCTTTATCCTTTCACCAGCTTTCCCCTGGAACGGTGCTGCAAGAGAAGTTCAGAATTACTAGAAATGGATCAGGTTCACCTTTTTTCCTCATTCTTTTCCAACGACTTCCAAATTCTTGGAATTATCCTCAAATGAGGCCTAGCAAGCTACTGTGAAAACATCAATCAGAGGAACATCTTGACAAGAGAAAACCACATCCAGCAGCAGCCAAAACAATGCCACTGCTATTCTTACCTGGTCTCCAGGTGCTCCAGCCAGAGCTCCCAACACCCACTGCCATTCCATGGGGGTGAGGAGGCCGTTTTGGACGTGTTCTTTGCCACGGGATGGGATAACAGAGCCCAGAGGGTCTTTGTGTCCCTTCCAAGCCACCCCATGATTCCATGATACCATCAGCACCTATACCAATTCCATTCTGGAAAGCCCAATTCCATTCCTCCCATCAACTCAGAATTTCTCCCTTCCTCTCTCTGCTCCACATCAGGCATGTGTTGCCACAGGCATGGGATGCCTCAGCATTGCCTGGGAATGCCACTCAAGGCTGCCCTGGTGGCCTCAGTGCTCCAAAATGCCCAGCTGGCTCCCGTTCCAGTCAGGAATGTCCCAAACAGCAGCGTGGGGTGTGCCCTCTGCCATCCCACCATTGGGGCAGCTCCCATAGAATGTGACCGACTTACTGGGTTTGGAATTCCTGGCTTAAAAGTCAGGTGGTGGAATATCCTCTCCTGGGAATATCCGGAAGACCAGAAGGCTCCCTGGAAGCCACAGGTCAGGGACAGAGTCAGATGAACGATCCTGAACTGGTTTTCAGGGGATGCATCCCCAGCCTGTGGCTGCAAAAACTCCAGAGCTGTTCCTTCCCCTTGGGACAGCCAGGGAAAACATCCCCAGCATGGATTTCTGACAGGAAAAACCTCACTGCTCCAGGCTACTTGGCTCCTCCCAAATCCAGGCCAGCACTCCAACAGGCTCTAAGGACAAAACAACAGCAAAGACCATCTCAGGGCACACGCCATGAGCTGGGCGTCACATTCCTCACTGGAACTGGGCTGTTCCCACATCCCTGGGACAGTCGGGAGCATCCCCCGTTCCTCACTCTTCCATTCAGGACAAAGAGACAACAGAGCTGTCAAACAGCCAGTGTCTTACCCCAACAATCCAGGGAAAACCACCTTGCTCTGGGGAGAAACATCATGCCCAGTTATGGAAAAAGCCAAAGAACAGTACTGGAAACACTCCCGGGCATGGAGGCTCCCAGCTCCGGAAATGCAGCTCACAGGCTTCTTCCCATGGGAACCCCAATCTTGCCCGGGACTGGGCTCAGGGAGAAAGTCCTGCCCATTCCACCACTCTGGCACAGACACCCCAGGAAGGTGTCCCTGACCATGGCAAGGGGCTGAACAGGATGGTCTGTAAGGTTCTTGCCAGCACAGACCATTCCAGGAGTTTAAGGTGGATTTGAGCAGCTCCTGGGGACATGAACACCACCCACACCTCCCACCTGGCTCAGCCCAGAGTCCATCCAGCACTCACAGAGAGCTGCTGGGAGCTGAAATTCTCCCTGCTCCCCCTGCCTGGGAAACCCTGCCTCCAGCTCCTGGGAAAGGGGAGCTGCATCCTGCTGGGTGCCCCTGGCTCTGGGCAGCTGCCGCCTTCAGGCGGGGGGATGGCTCGGGCAGCTCCGGTGACTGTTCCACCTCGATGATTTTGTGTTTTCCTGCATTTCCCTGGGCTGGAGGGGAGCAGGGGGTGCGGTGGGAGTGCGGGAAGGCAGCGGCGGGGAGGGCAAGGAGTGGGGCCGGGCACCGCACGGCGCAGGGGGGCTTCTGCTGGCAGTGGAGGGGCGCGACCGTACGGAGGCGTCCCCGCCGCTGCCGGCCACTGCCCACAGGGCTCCTGCCCGCCCCCAGTGCCACTGACCCCACACCCCGTGTCCCCACACTGGGAACCACCACGGAAAATCATGCTGGAACCTCTAATCCTGAGCCCGAGCCTTGACCTTTTATCCCCTGACCTTTGACCCCTTGACCCATTCCTTGACAACCCGACCTTTGATCCCTGACCCCTGACCTTGGACCATCCACCTTTACACCTTGATCCCTGACCTTTGACCCCCAACCTTAGCCCTTTGACCCTTACCTTTTGACCCATGACACCTGACCCCAGGACCTTTGACCCCCCTGAGCCCTGTGACCTTTGCCCCAACCTTCTACATGTGACCTCTGTGCTTTGACATTGACCACCTTGACCTTTGACCCCTGGACTTTGACCTTTGATTCCCTGACCCCCCAACCTTTGCCCTGACTTTTGTCCCTTTATCCCCTAACCTTTAACCCCCTCTACTTTATACCCCGCACTGCTCTTGCTGCCTGGAACCCCTCACTCCTGCTCTACACGCCCCAGCCCCCAACTCGTACCTGTCACTCTCCAGCCTGCAGATGTCATCCCCACCTTTTTGGTGTGGGGCTTGGCCTCCTCTGAGGGTTCCAGGGTTATCCCAGCACCAGGCTTACTGAGCTGTGCTGCACTGAGGGTTCCAGGGTTGCTGCATTGTGCTGCTGGTGGGGGGAAAATGGTGCTGTTAGGGGTGGTGTAAGGGCTGGTGCACCTTTTCCCTGTATTCCTAACCTCCACTGTGTACTCTCCACCCTGTTAGGGAGGCTCTTTGTTTGGCTGCACCCAAACCTTGGCGATGAACATCGCCTCACAGACAGGACGGGACCAAGGAAAAACAAAACCCAGATGGGGGAGAAAAAAAACCTCACAGCTGGCTGTTTTCTTATTATAAAGTTAAAAATCAGTTGAAAAAACTGAAAGGCAATAATCACACACACAAGGTTAGAACCAGTCAACACACACGCTCTCACAGACTGACACACACACACACAGACAGACACACACTCTCACAGACAGACACCCCTTCTTCAGCTTACACACTGACTGCAGCCCTTACTCACAACACTCCACTGATGAAGATGCTTCAACACATCTTCCAACTGCTGCTCCCTGACGTGGAAGGGCAGATTCTGGGAAAAGCGGTAGCATCGGTGACTGCAGGGATCGGAATCGGCCTTGGGGACCTGCAAGACAACATGAGGCAGTCTACAAGTAGCTGACAGCTCGGAGTTTTCCCCATACACCAGGCCCGTAAGTTTTCTACACAAAACCCCACAGACAAGAGATGAACCACAAAGTTTTACAACTGTTCAACCCAGCCACGACTCTACGTGCCAGGGCAGGGCAGCTCCAAGTGTAAGCACACCAAATAGAAGCAAAGATGACACGAGGACTTGAGATAACTCTCCAGAAGATAAATTCTAGACCCGATATGCTTGGAGGCAATGGAACCTATGGAACTACCACAGTGAGGAGGGTCCAGAGAAGTCCATGGCCCATGAAAAAAAGATACTACCAAAAGTGAGAAGGAAGATGGATGAGAACATCTTGTGTACTCCTTCTGCTCTCCAAAAGCAAAACTGTAAAGATGCCGGAATGAGCCCGATCCGGGAAAGGACGCGAGCAGAGATCCCCGCTGCCGCTTCGGCCCAGAACGAGGCCGATAAAGCACCGAGACGTAACAAAGCCCTGTGACACAGGAGAGGATGGACACAAACTACAGAACACAGACACAAATGACATAACACAGACACGAGCTGAACCTGCCCAGCAACGGGCACAAGATTCCTAGAGCAAGATGAGCCAGAAGCTGGCGATGCCGAAGGAAAGAAGGCTCTATGGCAACAGCACGCGGCAGTGAAACGTAACTCCTTCCAAGAAGCCAGTGCCAAAGCAGCTCAGAGGATGCTTGAGAAGCTCGGCAGGCCTAGAGAAGGAGGCAATGACTGCCAGGTGATACAAAGGGATCCCTAGGGAAGGACTCTGCCACCAAAGGCTGAAGTGACGTTGCAAAACGTGACCAACCAGCAAGTGGCCAAGATGCCCGCGGGCGGCTACGCCAGCGAGTAGGTGAAATGGAGACCGTGGCGATCGTGCCAGACCCGAAGGCGAGCTCCTCGGGCAAAAAGATCCACGATGACGGCGAGACTCAAAGGCCGATGACAGAGATGGGTGGGAACTGCCCTGCCCAGCAAAGGCTCGGGTGATGCTGAGGAGAAACCCTCTCCCTTTACTTCCAAGGGGCCCTCCCACAACAGCCCTCTCCTCTAAGCTAACTTCCAATTGCCTCCTGGAACTCCAAAGGCCTTTCCCTTCTCCCAACCACCGCTCCCAACACTTAGCTTTCTGAAGACAAACGGACAAAATCCATCCTTGACAGAAAAAATGCATCAGCACCTCAGATGTCAACACGTTCCCCACGGTCCGCTTTGGCAGCTGCGAAAGATGGAGAACAAGGAGAAAATTCAGCCTCTGACAACACACACCAAAAGAGACCCCTTCCGCAAGGCCCCCTCCCTCGAAACTGCCGAGGCTCAGCGCTTACCTGCTCTCTCCAAATTTCAGCTCCACACCTGCTCACGGTACCTAAGACAACAAAACAGAAAACGTCACTGTTGCCCTCAAGAAGAGCATCCCCGGGCTACTCCACACCACTGCCCCGGCTCACCTCAAATCCTGATCTGACTCTGGAGGTGGCCAGGACAAACCTGCACAATGAAAAGGGACACGCTCAGCACGCTGCCATAGACCGCTGGCCTATCAGCCACCCCACCTAAATGCCAACTCACCTGCTCGCCTCTGGCCCTTGGCACGCCCAGGGCAGCAGCAACACCTGCAGAGAAGCAAAGCAAAAACACACAAAACATGCTGAGAGACTGTGAAACCACAGCCTCCCTGCTCCGACTGAAGTACACCACACCTATACCTTAGGCTTGCACGCTCCAGCATCCAGGGCCAGGACATCCTGCAAGTGGACCACCTAAAACACACAAACAACAACGGATGCTTAGAGCTGCTCCAAACATTGAGACCGAGGCCGTAACAACTCATTCTGTCCACCGGTCACTGCTCACCTCGCTCCATCGCCCCTGACTGCCAATATCCGGCATTACTTCCAAAAAAAAAAAAAGACATGGAACAATGCTGTAACATAGTAGCATGACATAGCCCAGCAGGACTGCAGAGAGGGGCAGAGAGGGAAAGCCGGCCAGGATCTCGTTCCCAGCCCTGAGCAGGGGCTTTACTGGCCTGACTGTCCTGTACTACCCGAGCTCTGGGGACAATGAACCAGGCTCAGTCCCTGCCTCACCACTGGCACCCTGAAATTCTGGCACTGCAAGAGTCAGGGGAGGTTTCAGCAGTGATTTCAGCAAGGTCAGAGCCACTCCCAGCAAAAGCTGTTCTTAGACTACTCCTGGCTGAAGAACCCAGAGTACCTGCCACTGCAGGATGCTTGTGACTTCCAGGTGGAGGAGAAGGGTGGAAACAATCCAAGATGAAGACAGAATGATGAACACAGCAAAGAGGATTTCTGTATGCTCTGCACTGTTTTGTCACATTCAGCCCTTCCTGGGCTGTTCTCTGCTTGTTGTTCTCAAGATCAACATCTCCGACTAAGGGCGGGTGATGTGAATTCCAAGGAAGTACAATTCAATTCTCCCCTAGATCTTTCCCTAAAGTACAAGATACTGATTCACCTCCCTTCCCACCAGAGTCAATCAAAGACTATCCAAAAACGTAAACTATGATAATGCGGAATCTGGTCTCCATTAGAAAAATTAATGTAGTATTTTTTATCAGAGCTTTGGTTAAATGTAACAACGCAGGAAGTGCCTGTGCTCAGGTTATTGGAGAGTGCGAGGTTTTCTCATCGCATCAGCCCTGTCAGCTGACAAATGTGGCTGTGCACTAAGGCACAAAGCACCGACGTTTGCACACTACAGCTGGAATCTGCTATCTCCGTGTGCAGACACAACCACTGCTCATCACAGATAAACCCACAAGGGCTGCTCCAGCACTGACTTACCTGGGGAAAAACCAGCACTAAGAGGAGCAAAATAAAAAGCATGGGAGTAGTAGTTTCACCCTGAGCAGCTCCGTGAGATGGGCAGGAATCAGAGAATCCCCTGAGTAACTCTGAACTTGCTTTTCCTGATCACCTTTCACAGAATCCATAGCAGCAACCCATGAACATCCCGTGTGTAGGTTTATTCCAAAACCCACTCGCAGAAACATCAGGATATTGCACCTAAAGCTGCCTCTGCCAGAGGGAAGCAAGAGCTGGGGCTGGGAGAGGAAACAGGCAGGAACTTGCTCTCAGGAGAGGCAGCACGTGGGCTGCTGGCACTGCCAGCAGGAGGACGCAGGTGGGAGCAGGTAAAATTCCAATACAAAATGCAACTGGGGAATGTGACGGTGCAGAGGCTGTAGGTTGGCAGTCTAAGACTTTGGGGTTTATCACAGCTCTGCAAAAGCACCGAATTTCGCCAGCAGGTACCACTCATCCTCCTCAGGACAAGCTTCCAAGAGTTCATCTCTCAATTTGTGCCCCAGTGTGGGCCAAGTGCTGGTGGAGCCTGGGCTGGCACCCCGAGCTCTCACCCCAGCTGGCACCCCCAGGCCTTTCCAACGTGCCACTGCCACCCAAGCCACAATGGTGGGGCCTGAGGAAAGGAAGGAATGAGGAGGGACTTAGGACACAATCCTGCCCTTCAGACAGGCAGATTTACCTGTGCTCCAGTCTCAAGGGGGCTCTCAGTGGATAACTCAAGCATCCCGTGTGGGACACTGGGGCCAAGGAGCAGCTGGAGGCAGCTCTGTCACCTGGGCTACCTGTGTGTAGCCATATTTAGCAATAACTGAATTGATTGAAATAAAGGGTAAAAGCTTGACTCAGCCTGTAACTTTCACCTTTCTTTCAAGTGCAAAAAGAAGCAGAAAAATCCATTCATATTGATGCTTTCCAGCTATGTCTCTTTCAGATTCCCAGGTATTCATCCCCTCACAGAGTTTTAGCGGTGACACAGAAGAAAGTTCTTTGCGTGCTGCCAGAAAAACGAGATTTCTCCCATTTTTTATTTTCACACCTAAAGTATGAAAACATTATCATCACACAGAAGAGTTCTGCACACTCTCCTGTGGGCAAGGGGAAGATTCCCTGATAGGCAGATTCCAACCCCTCCTGTCCATATTTACATCCCTAAGGCCTCAGACCCTCTGTAGGTAACCACGGGGTTCCCAGGTGAGAGGAGTCACTGTGAGAACAGAATTAAACCCCAAAGCACCTCTGAGGAGACAGCGCCTGACTCTGGGAGTGCCTCCCTCTCACGTGGAAGGTGTGGCTTACTCAGGAGTTACTCCAGGAGTTCCTACTCTGCCCAGGCCAGGCCTGCTCCGGACACTCCCCATGCCCTCAGAGCCACAAACCCAGCTCAGGGCTGGGCTCAGAGCTCCAACACCACCAGGAATGAGCACTCCCTGAGCCCCCTGCCCTCCCAGCCCTGCTCTAGGCTGGGCAGGCACTGAGGGGCTCACTGACACCTCCAGGGTGGCTCTTTAAAGGTGGTGGCACAGGTGCTCCACAGCAGACCTGTGCCAGACCCAACTTCTCCACAGGCAAGGAAGAACCTCCCAAAGCAGGTGACACAAAAAGCTCTGGTGTGGCCCAGGGACTGCTCAAGGTCACAACCAAAATTAGTTCTGAGCTCAGGGTGGTGTCACTTCAGTTCCCTGCCACTGCTGCCACTTCCTGCCACCTTCAGCTTTTGCTCCAGGCACCAAAATATGATTTTTTCAAGGCCAGCCCATCTAAACTATCTGAAATTGCAGCCTGGCCAATCTCGGGAGCTCCCAGACTCACTCATGAGGATGAAGTGACAGACCAGCAGTGAGCACTTCTCCCTCTTCCAGCCAAGCTGTGAATTGCTCCTCCCTCAGCTTCGGCAACCACTTTTCGTGCCAGTTCCTGAAGAGAATCTCGTGCTGAACATCCATCACTTTTTCAGTGCAGAGCATTTGGCTTCATCCTCAAGCCCTAGAAACACTCAGCTAAACCAGCACTAAAACCTGATTAAACTCGCATCCTGCACAGCACAAAGAACTTGGACTTGGGCAGGAATCAGAATATCTGGGAATGAAGAGAACCCAAGAGCTCGGAGAGGTTTGCTTTGCCCTTGTCCTGCCTTGGGCTCCTGGCTCTGCCACAGCAGTTACAAGAAGCAGAGCAGCGACCTCCCCTCCCCTCCTCATCAACACAAACCCCCAAAAGCAGAGTTTGTCTCTCTCAGACCCACCTTGAGCTGTGTCCGCAGCAACAACGAGGCTGTTGAAAGCAGCAACCCCACAGCTCGGCGTCTGCAGGGCTGCACCCTCTCCATCCTACAGCCTCTCCATCTCCCCACAGCTTGGAGTGATCTGTTCTCCCAGTTTAGAGAAGGTGACACCAACCTCACTTTGGTTTGGGTACAAACTCTGAGGCAGACACTGAAGGCAAAGGAAGACGAGGCCTTGGTGGGAAGGGACCTTAAATCCCATCCAGTGCCACCCCTGCCAAGGGCAGGGACACCTTCCACTGTCCCAGGCTGCTCCAAGCCCCAGTGTCCAGCCTGGCCTTGGACACTGCCAGGGATCCAGGGGCAGCCACAGCTGCTCTGGGCACCCTGTGCCAGGGCCTGCCCACCCTCACACGGAAAGATTTCTTCCATGTATCTACTCTGAACTGAAGTTTAAGTATCTAAGCTCAAGTTTAGTTATTGCTGAGCCTCTGCTGAAGATAACTGAGACACGATAGTAGGAGAGAAAGGAAACAGGCCTGTAGAACAAACCACAGGCGAGTAACAAACCAAAATGATGTGGCCAAGAACAATTATTGCCACAGAAAAGAAACCTCAGTCACCAAAAACTCCAGTCTATTCCTACATCCTCACCCAGGGGGACTCCAAACACGACACTGCAACTCATGCTCCTCCCAGCTCCACACACACATTGCTGGGACCTCTTGCAAGCTGCTCGAGCTCTCTCCACATGCCAAATCTGCCCATGGCAGAGGTGCTGCTTTCCTGGCTCAGCTCCCAAGACTCAACTCTCAGTATTTCCGCCCTCAATACTGTAAATTTCTGGTGATCTGGAGCAAAGATTTCTGGCTTGCTGTGTGGCTTCTCACACAGAACCTGACCCCAGGGGCTCAGTCTCACTCTCTCCGTGTTTGACACAAGTCATAAAGCAAGAACTGCAAAGACATTTCGAGGCAGTATCAGGGGCCTGAGACAGCTTTTGAGATCAAAGTTGAAATCTACTGTTTTCTTTCATTGCTGTTAAACTGTACTGGAGTCCTGGGGGCACTTTTGGGCGCCACAGTATACAAAAGATACAAAGCTGACAGCATCCAAAGAAGGGACATGGGGATGGGGAAGGGTGTGGAAGGACCATGAAAGAGCTGCTGAGGGCACTGGGTTTGTTCTGGTAGAGAAGTGTGAGGTCAGAACACATCGGGGGCTACAGCTCTGATCTCCGCTCCCTGGGACACAGACAGGACCCAGGGAGCAGCTGGAGCTGGGCCAGGGCAGGCTCACGCTGAGATCAGGGAAAGGCTCTTCCCCCAGAGGCTGCTGGGCACTGCCCAGGCTCCCCAGGGAATGGGCACGGCCCCGAGGCTGCCAGAGCTCCAGGAGCATTTGGACAGCGATGCCAGGGATGCCCAGGCTGGGGCTGTTGGGGGGTCTGGGCAGGGACGGGGGTGGGACTGGGTGATCCCTGTGGGTCCCTTCCAGCTCAGGATATTCCAGGATTGTCTCACTCCCCAACAGGGGAGAGTCTGCTCTCACACAGAGCTGCAAACACACTGTGCAGGAGGCAGCAAATGACAACAATTGACATTGATACATTAATAAAGCCAAGATATTAAGCAAGCCAAAAGATAAATTTTCCCTTTTGTTCCTGACCAACAAGACCTGTCCCAGTCCCAGTCCAGCCACTAAGCAACTCCAGTGTGACACAGGGACTGTCTCACACCTCGAGGCCGACACACAACAGCAGCACAGCACCGGGAGTTTAATCACGTTTCCCTCATTAGAGGAGACAATTAATGACCGCTCAGGTGCACAACCACTCCTGCAGAGCGCTTCACTAGACCCCGTTTTGCAAGAACTCCCCCAGGCTGCAAAGCCCCATTTGCCAGGGACCTGAGAGAAGAATTCGGTAGTTTTAAAGGAATGTCAGGAACTAGGAATACACCTGAGTGTAGGAACCGAGAGTGCCGAGAATATTTCTCGGTTTCCATCTCGCCCGATCCATCTGTTACGGCGCAAGGCAGAGGCAGGTCCCTACCTCCCGAGCCTGGGGTCCTCCCATCAGATGAGCCATGCGCGCGGCCAGGGGCGGTCCCGGAGCTTCCATCGGGCCCTCCCGCTATCCCCACGCGGCCCGGGTTCGCGGCCGCTTCCGCGTTTGAACGGCGGCGCCTGCTGCTGACGTCATCACTCCCGCCGCTTCCATCCCGGCCTTACTTCCGCCTTCGGGAGCCCTCGCTTCCACGCCTGCGCGGCGCGGCATCGGCCGCCCCTCCTCAGTGCCGGTTACCCCGGCAACGCCGCTCGCGGCTCGAGCCGCTCCTGGCCCGGCCCCGGCCCTGCCCGGGACGTCAGCCCCGGCCCCGCTTCCAGCCCAGCCCCGGCCCCGCTGCCAGCCCCGGCCCCGCTTCCAGCCCAGCCCCGGCCCCGCTTCCAGCCCCGCCCCGCTCCCGCTTCCAGCCCCGCCTCCGCTGCCAGCCCAGCCCCGCTCCCGCGTCCAGCCCCGCCCCCGCTTCCAGCCCAGCCCCGCTCCCGCTTCCAGCCCCGGCCCCGCTTCCAGCCCAGCCCCGCCCCCGCTGCCAGCCCAGCCCCGGCCCCGCTTCCAGCCCCGCCCCGGCCCCGCTTCCAACCCAGCCCCGGCCCCGCTGCCAGCCCAGCCCCGGCCCCGCTTCCAACCCAGCCCCGGCCCCGCTGCCAGCCCAGCCCCGGCCCCGCTGCCAGCCCAGCCCCGGCCCCGCTTCCAGCCCCGCCCCGCCCCCGCTTCCAGCCCAGCCCCGGCCCCGCTGCCCGGCACCAGCGCTTCCCAGGCCAGCCCGGTCCCGCCCACGGTCCCGGCCGCCCGCCCGGCACCTCCAGCCACACACGGACGCTTCAGCTGCCACGCCGATACGACCGATAAGCACAGCACCTCCAGCCAGCAGTGCAATTCGTTCGGCTACTGCAGTTCCATCCTAGGAGCTTTCGGCAGCTACACCTCCTACCAGCTCTGTGTCCACACAGCCCCCGTCTGCACCGCAGCCACAGCCGTGGACACACAGCAGAGACATTTCAACAGCTGCCGTGTCACCACGGCATGTACCCCCTATCATCACTCTGATAACACCACTCAGAGGATTATCACAACAATCACACGATGCTGAACCATGTTTCCCGTGCCATTTCAGCGAAACAAATACGATTTTATCTCCAGAACAGAAAGAGGACTTTCTCAACTATACGTGGACACCTCTTCCATCACAACAGGACCAAGCACGCGTTATTAATAGTGACGTCTCGCATCGAGACATTCCATTTCATGCACATTCTTCTCGAACTTCTCAGGGACATTCAGCTGATTTTATGGGACTTTTTCATCCTCAAATGCCTGCTCAACACTTCAGTGAGAAGGATATAGTGACCAGCACAGCTTCAGAAAGCATTCCTCTATCTTCCCAAGCTTCATCTCCTTTTTTTACAACAACCAATACAACTCCAACTTCTCATATGCCTTCTTCACAGCTTCGAAATCCACAACAGGCATCTGATCCCTCATTTTTCCACCGTCGCTTTCAGCTTTCGGATGACTTTGTTCGTCACCTTTATTTCCGACTCAGAGAACGTGCAGATTATCTGCCTCCAGAGGTTGCAGCACTGGGTCCCCACCCCTCACCCATCCCGCATGCTGGCAGTACCCTACCCAGATCCACTGCACCCTCTCCTCCAGTGGCCAGATCACAGCCACCTGCGATGGCAGGTTCAGCCACTCCTCGTTTATTTCCTTACAGTGCACAGCCGCAAATACCGACCCCTATTCCTCATCCAGGAGGGGGAGAAGAACATGGAATAATAATAAAATAAGAATTTTAAAGTTGTTTATTTTATATTAATTTTTTTTAATTTTATGAGAGAACTACCTACCCCATGACATTTGAGTTTCAATTATTAATTCAGTTAAGGTTCTCTTTAAAGTTTGTTTCATCCTCTCTACCCGTCCTGAACTCTGTGGGTGCCATGGGATATGTAGTTCTCTCATAAAATAAAAAAAAAAAAAAAAATCAACAACTTTAAAATTCTTATCCCTTAGACCCTATGTTTCCCACCCAGCATGAAGCATACTTGCTTTCTTCTGTGTTAATGAGTTCTTTTGAATTTATAAATACTTGTATTAGCGGTGATGGCGCCCGCCCGCGGAGTGATCCGCCGGAGGGACTATTTGTGATGCGCTCCTGCCCGCGGAGGGATCAGCGCTGATGCCGCCCCGCCCGCCCAGCTGCTCTCGCTGCCTTTTCCCGCTCTCCCCTCTGCTCCCAGCGCTTCTCCTGCAAAGGGCGCGGCTTTTCCTGGGCTCTTTTCCTGCCGGGCTGCAGCGAGCGCTCCCCTCAAGGAGCAGGGGCAGCTTTGCTCGCGGCGGCAGCGATTCAACAGAGCAGGCCCGGAACAATTCCTGCTTAGCCGGGCTTTGAGCACATTCCTGAGCCAGCACCAGCAGCAGCGAGTGAGGCAGCGGCACATGAAGGAGGCTGCGGCTCTGGCCAGGCTGGGGAGGGGCTCCTCTGTAATAGAAGAACATGGAGAGACAAACCAGAAAGGGCAGGAAAAAAAGAAAAAGCCAAGACAAACTAAACTTTTTTTAAAAAATAATCTGGATCCAGAGGGACTTCTGGCTGGAGAACTTCCTGGGGAGCAATCCTGCCCCTCTGGGAGGCAATGCCAGGGCAACTCCAGCTGAAACCTGCACACAAACACCACAAAGATTTCAGATATTTGCAGGAAGCATCCACTTAGCAACTGCTGGTTAATAATTTATTCCCTTTCCCATTAAATGGTACATTCAGTCCACAAGACTTCAACACCTTTCTGGTAGTTTTATTTACAGTCTGCAGCGTGTTCTGTAAAACACAGGAGTGCACACAGACACACACACACAAACATTTAAAGAAGTACAGTTTATTCCAAAGGAAGTCTACGCACTACTTTTTCCATAAAAATTATTAAAAATACTTTAGTTACTGTATTCTACCTAAACCAAGATACTTGAGAATTCTTCCACAAGTGATGCCCCCTCCCCACAAAGGGCACTCCGACAAGAAGAAATTCAGGAGACTGCATCACCAAATAAAATCCTAATGGCAACTGCTTCAATGCACCAGAAGAACAACGAATTCCCACTCTGCATCCAGCAATCCCTGCTCTGCAGCCTGTCTGCATCTGCTTTTGTAGGGCTTGTGGGGCTTTTGCATTCACTTCCTTCTCCAGGGCAGTTCCCACAAACAAAGAATGACTGAATTTCTGCAGACTGTCACTCGGCAATCCTGCATTTCACACATGCAAAGGGAAACACTTTCCTTTGAGCCCTTTATTTCAAGGAGTCTCTTTTTTACTGAGCATCCAGTGAGAACAGTGCCCAGTTGTGGCTGTTATTATTTCTCTGCTTTTGCTGCGTGGCAATATTGAGCTGGAGCTCTGCAGAACACCCACTGCAGCCCTTGTCTCACTGGGGCACACCGAATTGACAAAAAAAAGGCACAAAGATGAAACTCCTAAAGCAGCAGCAGCCCCAAGTCACTGAGCTGCTGCTTCCCACCACCAACACTCTGTGTCTCAGCAAACACTTCCAACGCACGAGCCAAGGCCACAGGGGAGTGAAAAGCCCAGAGCCTGCGGGCAGGACAAGCACTCCACTGATCAGTAACAAACCAACACAGCTCAGCTGGATGGTGCACTTAAGACTGGACCTGGAAGCATCAGGAAAAGCCATTGGAACACAAGCTCAGCAGCACAGAATCCATTTGGCACCAGCTGATGAGATGGGAGGCTCTGTGTGGGACACGTTGTGCATTCAGCTTCAACTATGCCACAGCTCCACAGCAGCGCTGAAAAACTTCTGCTTTTAACAGTTGGAGAGGATTTTCTCAATGGAAGTGAAGCTGTCATTAACAGAGGAACAGCACACGATGCACAACATAACCTGCAATAAAAAGCTTTTGCTTTCCAGCATGTAAGCATCCAGGTTACTGGACTTCAGCTCATGGAAACGAATCTGATGATAGATTTTTTTTTAATTTTTCTTGGAACTAAAAAAGTAAAATCTTCCATAAAAGGATAAAGCACAAAAATACTCTCTCAGTACGTCTCAGGAAGCCATTTAATACCTTCCATGTCCTAGGAACAACTAGGCAAAACACTTGGAAAGTGTGAGCAGTAGAAATGTTGACCATTGAATGTTTGGCAGCCGTGTGCTCCAGCCCCTGGGAGGGGCTTGTCCCCCACTCCACACCAGTCCTGCAGCTCCCCAGCTATTTCTTCTTCTTCTTCTTTGGGGGCTCATCCTCAGAGCTGCTGCTGCTGCTGCTGCTGCTGCTGCTGCTGCTGCTGCTGCTGCTGGAGGAGCTCGGATCCGAGTCGAAGTCGGAGGAGGAGGAAGAGCTGCTGGAGGAGGAGGAGGAGGGGGAGGAGGAGGAGGAGAAGCTGCCCTCACTGTCACTGTCCTCGGAGGAGGTAGAGGAGTCCTGGCTGTCAGAGGAGTCGCTGGCTGAGCTGTCACTGCTGCTGCTGCTGCTGGAACTGGTCACACTTTTGGACCTGGGAGAGAACAAAGAGCTGAGCACAGCCCTGCCAGAGCCCATGGCACCGTGTTCTCTGCTCTGCTGTAATTATCCAAAGATCAATTTGTTGCCTTGAAAATTTCCAGGCCTCACCACCTAAGATGAATTCCTGTGCCCTCCCTCCCTTTCCCACTCCTGGATGAGTGGATTTTGGCCATTTGAGCAACGGCAGAGTGGCCCCAGGGCATGACATAGGCCAGCAGGACTGCAGAGAGGGGCAGAGAGGGAAAGCTGGCCAGGATCTCGTTCCCAGCCCTGAGCAGGGGCTTTACTGGCCTGACTGTCCTGTACTACCTGAGCTCTGGGGACAGTGAACCAGGCTCAGTCCCTGCCTCACCACTGCAGCAGGAATTCTGTCAGTTGTGACCAAACTTGTCCAGCGAACACATCCTACAAGCTCCTTCCTGGGCAGTTATTAATAAGGAAAACCAAGAGACTGTAAACAACCTTAAAGCAGGATACCAAGCTCCAGCCTTTTCTTTGAGAAGCAAATATGGCTAATTTGTGCCTGCTCAGGATCAGAAGGAGCAGCTGATCTCCTGGCAAGAGCCCAGGGTGGAGCACGCAGCAGAGCTGGGACACTGTGGTGGGGTCCTGCCACGTTCCTCACCATGGGGCTGCCGAGTCCCTGGGAAGTGCCCGTTCATTGGGTCACCCTGCTGCCAGCAGTTGTTTCGCACTTCCCACTCCACATTAATGTTTCATCTCCGGCATTTCAAATGCTTTGCATTTCGGTAGGAGCGGGGAGCCTGTCTCCCATGGCAACAGTGCCAGGAGTCCAGGACAGGAGAAGGAGCTGAATGGGAGCACAAACTGGAGAGGTTTCTCACCACAGCTCAGCTGATTGCTGTTACTGAAACCCAGTTCTTGCAGTAAATCAATCCCAAGTGTTTGCTCCTCCATTCTGCCACAGCTCACCTCAAATACCACTGGATTTGGAGCCTTTCAGTGGCCAGGGCAGCTCCGGGTGCCCCAGGCAAGACCTTGGTGGAGACTTTCCCTTGTCAGCAGTTTGCCAGGGGACCCTCAGAACACCTATCCTGTTGTTTTCATCCATGGAACTAGTGGGATTCTCAACCCTGCAAGAGGCAGAAGCACCAGCAATCCTGGCCCTTCCTCACTAGGACTTTCAAAATAAGCCAAGGTCTTCTGTGTCTGTTCAAATTAGCTTTAAAGGCACTGATTTAACAGAGAGGGTATTCCCCCCCTCCTGAAATTCATTGGGAATTAGAAATGGACACAAAATAAAAATGAATGATTCCTACTCCTCCATCCCTTACTGTTCTCATCAGTCCACAACACTTGCCCCATGTGACAGAAAAGAGAAGGCACACTCAGGTTAGGGTTAAACTGTGTTTACGTTCTCTTTTCAGGCCAAACTAAGGAAGCACATCCAAAACCCCCGTGCTTCAGAGTTGGTGCATTTCCTCTTCAGGCCGCTGGAACTGGTAAATCTTATTCCCAGGTCTCACTGGGAACTCCTTTTATTTCTAGTTCACACTTACAAGTAGATAGATTGTGCAACAGGGTTGGAAAACTGCTCACACCTGGCCACAGCTTTCTCAGGAACTTCCAGAAGCGATGCCGGTTGTTCCTGGCCTCTGATCCGGTTTGAAGCTTGAAGTAAATACAGGAACCCCAGCAAATATGAATCCTTCCACCGGGTCAATAAGGCATTACTGTGAACAAAAGGGGCAGCCAGCTGGAATCCCCACTGGGAATCTGTCTGGTCTCACCTTCAGGCAAATGCGGCTCGGTATTTGCACTGAAAATGCTTGGAAGCAGAAATCCCAACTTGGAAAAGGAGCCACAAAGGAATAGCAAGATACTTTCCATTTTTTGAAGTGTCAGCTTCTGACACTTCACTCGTCTGTAACAACAGCTCATTTGTAGATCAGCTCTTCCTTTGACTCCAATCCAAAAAAATCTCATGTTCCCTTGAACTGTCCAGTCTCCTTCAAAGACTTAGGTTGATGTTTCTTGCAGTGACTGTGCTGATCCAAGGATCAGCTTTGTCTTCGCTTCCTGCTCATCTGTGTGTCCCTGGTTTGACATTTTGACCGTTTCCTGCAAGTTCTCTCCTCTTTGTGTGGTTTGTGTGTGACCCAGATCATCAACAGCTGCGGTGGCCCCGAGCTGGCCCCGTCTGTCCTCAGCCCACTGCTTTCTAAAGACACCACCGATTTCCTGAGAGGACACCTGACACCCAAAGAGATAAACCTCTGGGATTCCCTGGGGGAGACATGGACCAGATCCAGGTAAGGACAGAGCTGCCATCTCCCCAGGCTCCCCACGCAGACGGGATGCTTGGATTCCCTGATGCTCCTGCTTCTTCTTTCAGGGGATGCCCTGAAAGACACATTCTTCGTGAATGTCACCTCATATTCCCATTTTCTGTCCTAGAGCCGAGTGGCCCCGAGACACGAACATCCCCACCTACATCCCCAAATTCCACAACGGCTGGGAACCACCCACAGAAATCTTCCGTGGAGCTCCCTGGGAAATAGACATTGGACACTTGCAAGAGGAAGGTTAGTCCTGTGTCCCTGTCTCTTCACTCTCCCTCCCCCTTTTCCGGAGAAATGGAGCTGCAGGGGTAGTGGTGGCATGCAACAAGTAGTTGGCTCAAAACTCAGTTGGATCTGGTTGCCCCAGTTAAATACAGAAAGCAAATGAGGCTGGAAAAGGGCAGCAATAATGAGCCTCTCCCAATCCAAGGCAACAGCACCCTACAGCGTAACTGAGCTCCAGGGACACAGGCTTCCCTGGAGAACACCTTGACCAAAATCTGCCAGACCATGACTCATCTACCACTATCCCTCTCCTTTTCTCCGATCAGCTTTCCCCTTTCCTGGTAACACTGACTCCATGTCTGCCTTTCCAGCTCTCCTCAGCCAATGGATATCCTTACTGGAACTCCTCACTCAAGCGTGGCCAGACGGCTGAGCAGACACAGGTCGGGGATGCCTTCAAACAGAACATCACTCCACATGGAAATAGGTGATGGATCCGCACGCCCGGAGCTTTGGCTCCCACCTCGGAACCTCATGAACGCACACGGACACGTACAGTGACACTGGGACGTTTGGGCATCCTGGAGACAACTCCCTGCCACTGTTAATAACCATCAAGGGAAGACAAAGATCAGCTGAGGGGTTATTCCCATAAGCACTGTCTGCTGTTTAACCCCCAGCAGCTCTGCAAGGAAAGGAATCGCAGGTGTTTTCCACGCAGGAGGCAAAAATATTGACTGACTTCATCAGTCCATCCATAGGTCTTGTTTCCCAACATCAGCCCAGCAAAGTGACCTTAAGGATCAGGTGGCAAAGATGCTGCACTGCGCTTTGGCTCTCCATGTGTGTAGAGATGCTGGAATCATGGAATCACAGAAGGGATTGGGTGGGAAGGGACCTTAAAGATTATCCCGTTCCAACCCCCTGCCATGGCCAGAGACACCTTTCACTATCCCAGGTTGCTTCAAGCTCTGTCCAGCCTGGCCTTGGACACTGCCAGGGATCCAGGGGCAGCCACAGCTTCTCTGGGCAACCTGTGCCAGGGCCTCAGCACCTTCACAGGGAAGGATTTCTTCCCAATATCCCATCTAAACCCACCCTCTGGCAGCGGGAAGCCATTCCTCCTTGTCCTTTCACGCCAGGCTCTTCAAGTCCCTCTCCAGCTCTCTTGGGGCGCCTTTAGGCACTGGAAAAGGCTCTAAGGGCTCTCCAGAGCCTCCTCTTCTCCAGGCTGAACATTCCCAGCCCTCCCAGCCCGTCTGTGTAATGCTCTAGCTCTTGGAGCACTTCCTGGCCCTTCCTGGCCTCCTCTGGACTCCCTTGAGGATCTCTCCATCCATCCCAAAGTCACCCCAGCTTGCACAGACAGAAGCTGCCTACAGGAGGAATCTGCCTACAGGAGGAATCTGCCCTAAGGGAAGGGCACACACAAACCTCACCCCGTTGGAAACACAGGGCCGGGGAAGAGCAGCCCGACCTCCCAGCGCTGCTGGAAAACATTTTAGCTGAGGAAGGAGCTTTGTTTCACTGGAGACAGCAGCTCCCCCTTGGCTTTAGACAAAACCAAAGGCAAACCCACTGTTTAGGGGCTGAATAGAACAGTGTATTTCAGTCCTGCCCACCTCTCCCCCAGGGAACCGACAGGGCGCTGGGTTCAGACAACTCTTCTTAATGAGACAGAATTCTAGAAAATGGGGGAAAACCCGTCCCCTTTCTTCAGAAGTCTTGGGAAGGTCACTTCCAAAGCCAGAACAAACAAGGCCACCCCTTTGCCTTTGGTTTTTCCCCAAGGGAAAGATGGCTCTTCCACCTTCTAACAGCCCTGACACTCATTTCCCATCACCGGTTACTCCGTGGTACAAAACCTTCATCAAAGTACTTTTAGTTCAGAGTTTAGAAGCCCCATCTGCTTCCTTGTTTACATGAGCTCACACCTTGGAAACTGTCACATCTCGGAGCGCAACCAAACTCTTCTCAAACTCCACACGAATCCTCTGCCGTGATTTGACACATCACTTTACAGGGATTTGACTCAAAGTTTTCAGCTGACCATCCACTTTGCTGATGCCAGTTCGAGTCTGGGAAAAAAACCCTCAAGCCAGACTGTTTTTCCATGCTTTTCTGTTCTAATCTAAAGGATTTATAAGCTTTACTACAAGAGTTCAAATCCACAGGCAAGTACCTTAAATCAAATTATATCAGCAAAATAACTCTTCTTCTCATTCACCCCATCACTGATTCTGGTAGGAACATCAGGTGGTAGAGATGCAGTGTGGAGCAGGGAAAGAATTAGGAGCACTTTCAAAGATCTGTCTATTGACTGACAAAAGATCACACATAACCAACTTATGCTTTGCAAAGCAGGATAAAAATACTCAGGCCCATCCAAACTACTTCTTACGCTAGATGTGGCTGATCAATAGCCCGGCTGAAAAATGGACAAGCCACTGTAACAAGAAATACAAGTTTGGAAAAGGAAAAAGAAAAGTCCTGAAACCACAGAACTCCTGAAGCTTGGCTCGCTCCACTCTAATGTGCTCCTCCTGACACTTGCAGCAACTGGCTTCTCTCTTGCCGTTCCGAGAGGAACTCTATTTTGTATAGGGATGTAGACGTGTCTGCATTTAGACACCATCCTCAATACAAACCTCCTCCATTGCTTTTTTCTGACTGGAGATCCTTGCTACTGGATACGATGGTGCTGTTTATTGGGAAGGGTTGCTCTGATGCCGATCACAGCACAGCACAGCAGGAGCTCCCTTTTTGCTCCCTTGGGCTACTCCAATTCCTCTTGGGTGATCTCTGAAATACTCTTTATCAGCTGAGGGCTGACAAAACACACAATGTCTGATTAATCACCCTTCTCTTCTCCAGCCATGACACAAGAGCTGGGTGCACTCAGAAAACAGTTTTCTGAACCATCCTATATAATAACAATCAATGCCTTGTAATTTCTGCCATCTAGATGAGGTCGCCATTGAACAGCTCCGTGTCCCAAGTGCTACCCAGCAGGGAGGGAAGAAGAGGAAGACAGGATCACAGCAGCCACTGATCAGTCATTCACAGGCATCATCACAAAGAAAGAGGAGAGAGTCAGGAATTTCACAGGCTACTCTGTTTCAGCAGCGCATCTCATCCTCCTCTTTTTAGATCTCTACTGATCACTACCTTCCAGTCCCTTCACAGTGCTCTCCTAATCCACATGAGTAACTAAGATGCAGAATAAGAGGGAAAATTTCTTCTGACCTCCAGTCACCTGAGAATCAAGCAGATAAGAGAAAACCTCCGCCCTACTCTAAGGAAGGTGTTTCATAAACTCACCTGTAGCTAAAGCTATTCAGAAAGCTCACACTACCAGACGCAGAGTAGTAAAGAGCCTCTTAATTTGCTGACCCTGGAGAAAAGGCAGCTTTAAACAAACTCTGCTACTCCCACTCTCTCTCCTTAGAACTTCAGGTTGAGATGCCTAGGACCAACTAAAGAAAAAAGTCATTTCATTCATGCCCTGGTCAAGCATTTCACACCCCCTTGTCCCTCCCAATCTACCAGCCAGTCAAACACAGAAAAAGCAAGAGACCCGTGGTAGGCTTCCAGTGGAAATACTGGCAAAATCTTCTTGGACTGCATTATTTGAAGGACCTGAGGTCAACTCACTGACTGGGAAAGACTTTTACTGCTCCACTTAGCCTACCAGCTCAGCTCAGCTCAGCAGCCTCCCAGCTACCTTTAGCTGCATAAGCACATGACCTGCAACCAGAAAGGCGTGAATCTTCCTTAGGAAGGAAACAGACACGGGGAATGAAGAGTGGAGATTAGTCCACACTCTTAGGAACAGGCAACACCAACCAAACACTCTGTGGCAATAGCTTGTGTCTAGAAGCTCTCTACCTTCCAGTCCACCTCAAGGCTTTGGGACTTGTGCTGACTTGCACAAAGGAACCCACTCCACCCTGCAGCAGTGGGCTCCTTCTTTCCAGCCTGGATGGAGACATGTCCTGTATTTTGCAAGCATGTCCAGGTGTTCAGAATGGAACATGCTGATCATGATTAGCACCTTAAGGCACACAGCTCTTCCTTTCTCAAAGTATGCTTTGTGAAATTATAGGCAGTGCTATCCCCACCTTTCCAAACAAATTACCCTCCTTCTAATTGCACTTGCCTTCAAAATACTGCCACTTCTTCATTTCAGACTATGCTTCCCTCAGAAGGATGCACAAAAGGTTAGAGTAGCTGCAAGCACCTGCACCTGCAATTTTCAAGTAACTGCGTCTTCAGAAAGGCTTCTGACAACAGGCCATTCTCTGGACATGAACACGGCAACGCTGAGGCAAGATAAATGACTTCGCTACATCTTACAGCCCAGATGTTTAAGGCCAGAGAAGACACCACCAGGTTGTCCTGATACTTCTGCTCATCCTCTCTGGTAGGGGCTGTACAGAGAACAACACAGTTTTAAATTCTAACTCAGTTTGTGCTTCACTGATGAAGGAAGCAGGAAGAAAGGGAAAGGGACTTCGCTTTGGAGCAAATGGGAATTTTCTTGTGGATTTCAGTGTCCAGGATTTAAACCAGTAAGGGATTTTCTTCAGTAAATCCAAAGGACAATTGGCTACAGAAACTCGTATCTTGACACTATTGATAAGCGCTGACAGTTCTCTGGCTGTGACTTATTTTATTCAAACCTGCTTTCTCCAAATGCACATCTGACAGCAGGACTTGCTCCATTCAGCCTGCAGCAGTTCCACAGGAAAGATGTTGTGAAATTGGCCACACATCTTCGCAACGCTTCCACTTCAACATTTTTCCCACTATGTTCAAATGTATTTGTCAGCTTCCTAAGGAGTGCAGTGTCCATAACATAGGAGACAAGACTTTCATGCAAAAATTGAAAGACCTTGAACTGCAGTGGCAGAAGAACTCTGGTGTAATACCAGTGCCAGATGGCATGGGTGTGAAAAGCACATTCACATCGATACTGACAGGCTTAGGAGAGACACAGAGCAGGGTGAGCTATTCCCAAAGAAGGTGAATTGACAGTGCAAAGGAGAGTTAATACCAACCAGCTGCTCAGTTACTTTATCAGAGCTGCCCCTGTTTTCAAGGCCTGAAAGAACAGCTCAGTGCCAGAAAGACATCCAGATCATTTGGCTATGCTTGCTCTTATGGAGCACTGTTTTCAATTTCCATCCTAGTGGGGTTGCATACTACTGACCAGTTAAAATCAGCACCTGAGCTGCACAGCAGTATTTCAGTGGCAACACTGGACAGCTGTAGGTTCTGCCCTTCCCCTCTCCCAGCATGCTCCTCAGACACACAGCACACTTGCACCAAAACTCACAGCCACACCCACAGTTTAACCACCTGCAATAGTTTTGGCCCTGGCCAATCTAGCCCTGGGTGCATTGTGCAGCAAGAAGCCATGGGGGCCGTGCTTCTCCCTGACTCCAAGCATCGCTCCAGAGGCCACACAAGCTGTGCGGTCAGGCCGTAAGGCTCAATGGCACACAGAGATCAAGTCCTACCCACTGAGAGCACATGTCCTTGTGGAAGGGGCTGATGAGCGCTGGAGCAAGGGAAAGGGCAGGTCTCTGCAGCTGGGGGCAGAGGAGAGGGGAACAAAGTGGGTGTGTGTGTTTGGGGAGAAGGGAGCAGGGAGGGTGTTCTCCTCCTTCCACAAGCTGGGCCAAAGGGGCTGTGGTGGGAGCAGTGCCTGCCCAGCAGAGGAAGCAAAAGGCAGGGACCCCAGCGAGCACAGTTCCCTCTCAGTGGAACAGCGAGTTCTGCTGTTGGCAGCGATCCTCCTCTAGGAGGTTCCTGCCTGCTCTCCTCACATGGAGCTGCTTGTTCCTGTCCCTTCAGAGGCCTTCCCTCTCTGACGTGGGCCACAGCAGCTTTCTTTCCCATGCTCTGAATGAGGAGGGGCAGGTTTGAAGCAGCACTGGGAGGATTAATTAATATTTTAGCTGTTTCAACCATCATGACTTCTGGTTGCATTCATGAGACAAAATTAATCCCCTGCTCTAGTGAGTTGCAGAAGTGCAATACCGAGATGTGACTGCTGGACACAATCACCGCTTGAGTCACTCTGTCATTTTTTCAGGTAGCTGCAATGGATGGACGTTCTCTAAGAACCATTGGATTAAATATAAAGAAGGACACTTTTCAGGCAATTTGAGAAACTTCTCTCCTTTTATTGTTTTTCCTAACATAAATATCTGGATATTACTGAAAAGCAGCCAAGCAACTACAGCAGTGTAGTTTAATTGCCTAAACTAAGGGTAAGTTTACAAAATAGTTTACACACTGACAATACTAAAGGGCCTCTTGAAGCATGGATAATATATCCAGTTCCCATTATGAAAACTTGGACTACCTATTCTTCCATGGTAGTGTGACTTAAAACTACCTGTTGTACTTTCATATACTAAGAAAAACTACATCCTTAAAAAACTACAATAAGTACAGCTTACTGAAGAATTACATTAAGTCCCTAACAGGCTCTTTTTTGGACTTGGAGGTATGCCAAGCAACCTCTGTCAGTTCATAGTCTTCTGTAAGGATGTGCAGGTGGAGCCAGTTTCTGCCTCGTAGACGCAGGAACATTGCAACAGCACCGTGGTAAACTGAAAGGTGAAGGGCAAGGCCACACAGAGATGTGTGTCTGCACAATGAATTAATGTGCCGCAGCATCTTCCTTCCGCAGGAACAGGAAAGCAGCTTCAGGATTGCCAGTGAAAAAAGCAAGAATTATGCAGTGCTCACGTGGCTGCCATCGGGTGGGAGCCCCCCCAGCACAGCTCTGTGCAGGGAATTCCTCTCAGTGGTTGGAGAGCAGCATCCAGAGGCGGAATCGCAGCTGACCGTAAGCTCGCATCGCCTCTGCGTGGGCGGCCGGATCTCGGGCCAGGTGCTCAAAGAGGTTGAGCGGCTCGACCGTTCGCATTGCCGGCGGCAAGCTGATCTCCGCAGGAAGCCTCTGGTTGCCCAGGACAAAGTGCTCCAGGCGTTTCAACTGCAGGCAGCGGCGCAGGTATGCCATGATGTCCCACAGCCGCCGCGCAAATTCCCTCCTGCGCCACTGGGACAGCGGTACGGTGGTCAGCACGTGCATGACCACAGTCTTCCAGGTCGAGCTGGAAAAACCTGTGCCCCTCAGGATGCAGGTGAAGAGCTGCAGGCATTTCAGGTGCAAGCTCTCACACGGCACCTGCCTGGCGACGTGCTGGAAGAATTTTGCCTCTGCCACAGTGTACGTCTCAGGCCACGCTGTGCTTGCGATGGAGTCGGCCTCGGCGGGCTGGCTGCTCACAAAGATGCTGGAGCCGCCTTTCTGGGCCTCTGTGGGCTGGCTGACCACAAAGATGTCGGAGTCCCCGTGGCGCACCCCAAACAGCATCTCCACCATCAGGCTCTTCTTGCCTTTGCTCAGCCGGAATTGGCAGGACCGGCTGCAGGGCTGAAACACCAAGTGCCATGAGTACGACTGAGGCAAATGCAGCCACGAGCATCTCACCAGCTGGTAGAACCAGTGGGAGGTTTTCTCCACGTCCAGGCAGGAGCCGGTGCAGAGTGTCTCTAGGAGGCTGGGCTTCTGCTTCCGCCGCAGCTCCTCCTGCGAGTGGTGCAGGAAGCACAACAGCTTCTCGCCCAGCTGCTCCCTCTCGCACGTGCACACCAGCTCCACACGGACGCAGAAGGTCCTTGCTGCCATCTGCCCTGCACTGTTCAGCTCCAGGTGGAAGGCGTGTCCCGGTGGGGGATTCAGTGGGACCAGCACGCGGTACACCACATCCTGCTCACGGGGACTCCAACCCTCAAAGGCACTGCCCACCCCGATGGCTTCTTGAGGCACCGGGTAGAAACTATTGCTCACGCTGTCAATAAAGACACGCGTGAAGCTCTCCATCAGCTCAGCTGCCACTGAGCGACCTCTCTCCACGTCCTCGACAGGACACTGTATGCGATCCACTAAAAGGATCCCTCGCTTATTCCCAACGTCACAGGCGTCTTCTTCCTCTTCAATTCCACCACTGCTGCCTTTGTCCTTGCCAGCACCACTGCCTTCTTTTTCACTGGCAGCCACATTTCCACCTTCTTCTTCCTTTCCATCTTCATTCTTCTCGCCTTTCACATTCGCATCCCTGTTTTCCTGATCCTTCCCATTCCAATCAGTGGCTCTGTGTTCACTGGAATGACTGTCTTCCTTCAGCTTCATATTGCTGCTTTCTCCTTCATTTATCTTATCAACACCTTCTTCAGTTGAAGCAGCATTGCCATGTTCCTCTCCATTTCCATTTTCATTCTTTTCTCCCTTCCTATCGGCAGCACTGGCTTTCTCATCTTTGTCTCCAAGATTGCTTTCTTCATTTCCAATGTCCTTCTTTTCTTCCTCAGTTGCAGCAAAACCACAATGGTCTACTGCATTCTCACCATCACGGCTGTCTTCTTGTCCTGTCCAATCACTGCTTCTTTGTTCACTGGCATCACTGCTTTCCTGCACTTTCACATCCACTTTTTCTTCCTTTCCATCTTCACCTTCACGTACGTCATCGTTGCCTGCTTTCATATACGCATCATCGGTTTTTTCTTCATTTCCATCTCCTTCTTCTTCCTTTCCAGCATCCTTGTCTGGCTCCACCTTCACATCCTTGTTTTCTCCTTCATTTGCTTCATCTAGGTCTTCCACACCTCCAGTAACATTGCCAGGTTCTTCTTCATTTCCTTCAGCAGTATTGTCTCCTGGCATATTCCCATCACTCCAGCCTTCATCTTTCCTTGCATCATGGCCATCATCACTTTTAACATCACTGTCTTTCTTCAACTTCACATCTTCATCTCGTTCATTGGCATCATTGTCGTCTCCTTCATTTGCAGCCACAGGACTGCCTTCTCCTTCATTTCCGCTGCCACTGTCATCTGCCTCCACAGTCACATCAATGTTTTCTCCATCTCTCTCGGAATCCAAATTGTCTTCTTCCTTTTCTTTTTCCTTCTCCTCTCCCAAGGTCTTGCAGGAGGTCTGGTCCTTGCCGCTGCTGTTGGTTTTGCTGGCTTCAGGACTCCTCCTGCAGCTAAACCACAGGCCCAAGAGGAGCAGGAGTCCAGCAAGAGCCCAGAATGGCCACTGCTGCAGGGCACCAAAGAGCAGGGCTCCCCAGCCCTCGTCCTGCTGCTCTGGGGGCCCTTGCTCCAGCTCCTGCAGCAGCCGAGCCATCTCGCGGTCGAGCAGCTCCTCACGCTCCTGCATTCGCCGGTGCGTGGCCTCATCCAGCCCATCCCCAGCTGGCTGGGGGTACTGGATCAGGCTTTGCATGAGCACGAAGAGCAATGACAATAAAGCCATGGTCTGCAAGAGGACACACAGAAGGGGTTCAGTAGGGCCAGAATGGAGGCAGCCAGTGCAGGGCAGGAGCCACGGGGATGTGGCAGCAGGAAGGAGAGGGCCCCCAGCAGCTGGCAGGAGGCAAGGCCTGCACCGCTGCCCCAGCAAGCACCGAGCCTGAGCAAGGCGCTCCCGCCAGGGGCTGGGCCCTGGACGCAGGGACAGAACACACGCCCCGGGTGCCAGCGCTTCTGCCCCAGCCCTCCCCCAGCCCTGCCTCCCCACCGCCTGTGGGCACTCACCGCTTGCCCAGGCTCTACTGGGGGCAGCGTCAACCAATGGGGCCTTTTATAGCTGCCCCCATTGTGACACGGCCCCTGTGCTGTCACAGGCCCCAGAGCGCATCACAGGCCAGCCCCACCCGCCATCCCCAGCCCGGGAACTGCTCATGGCCCTGGGCACCCAGAGCCTCAACAGACACAAAGTGCAGACCCATCAGTCGTGAACCTGGGAACCCCAGAGCTTCCCTGTACAAAGCAGGCACAAGTGCCCTCCCACACAAACCCTTGTCAAATATAAATTTGTGTGACATGATCCGTGGATGCTCTTGGTATATAGGTGTAAGCTTTTATTTAATCTTGGAGGGGGACATTTTTTATTAATAATATTTATATTTATTACTTTTGGGGCAGGATGTCATATAGGCTAATGTTTTGTTACAGATTTAGTGAGAAATCTTTCTGAAAGAAATCCAGGCTGCTTGAATGATGCACAGGAAGACGTAACACCCTCCTTAAAGAGGCCCAGTAAGTTAATTACAAAATTTTGGTGTCTTCAACAACCTCTCAGCTCTTAAAACTCTATGGTTCAACACAGTGCAAAATTCTGGGATAGCCAGGATTTTGTTCAGAAAGTAGAATGTCTCATTTTTCAAATTTGTAGCAAAGATGTACATCTGTCACTCCCACCATCTTCAAAATTGTCTGCCTTAAACAGAGTTAACCAATCTCTCTGACTTGTCTGATACTGCACTGGTTTATTAAAGGAAATTCTGACTCTTTCTGCTATCTCTGTGTATTTATCTCCAAAGGACTGTGAGTATGGAAGAGTCATCCCTTATGTTCCTCAGCTCTTCTTTGGGGAACTCACCTACAAATGGAACTGCAGAAATGGGGAGGGAGGAAAAGGAAACAGGATGTGAATCGAGCACCTGCATAGTGACCACAGATGTCCACTGCTAGACAGACACTGATGTCAGGCAGATCATGCCCTCCAAATAGTGCTCAGAAAGAGAACAAGTTTGGGATTCCTGAAACTGCTCTGAATTGGATTTGCTTAAACAGATGTCATTAGTAAAAGCAATCAAAGAAAGAGTTTTGATCCCTCTTCCAAGCTGATGCCACTTATCATGTATCTTCCCTGCATTCTTCTAGGGAAGCTGTTTTTGATGTTGTCCTGTCCTTCTTTTTATAAGGGAGCAAAAATACTTTGTTAAGTATTACTCTTTCAGTTTTGTTTCCTCTCCTCTTCTGAGATACAGTAAAGTGAACATTCAGCAGAATAGTTTTGTATTTTTTGAACACAATTCTTCTTTTATCCAACTGAGGCCCTTCTGTGATCATGAAAAAACAGAAACTGTTGTGAACTACAGTTTACACTCATAAGAGGTTGACATGGGTCAGTTCTCCAAGGTTATTCTTAGTTCAACTGCTGTGTAAACTGTTGATGTCACTGACTGGAGGCTGCTCTTCAGGACATTATAGATATGATAATTATATGACAGAAAATGCAACATATAGTTGAATCTGACCTTCAAGTTCACTAGCTTAAAAAAGGAAAAAAATGTCTGTAAGAAATTTGCTGCTTTTCCCATTACTAAGATGTAATAGATGCCTTCAAGTTTATACTCAGTCGACAGCATATACACATGGACAGCAGTGCCCATCCATCTTCAAGCTAGGGTACATTTTAAGTGTCAATGATCACTGCCTCCAGAAAGCATTTTTGAGACAAAACAGGCAAAGTCTTTTGCATATCTAGACAATCATCCAATACTAGGATCTTCACTCTCACATAAACACTTCATGTTTTTCCACAGAGGAATCTGAGATAGATTTTTCTGAGAAATAACAAACCACCAAAAATTAATTAAATGACAAACAAGGGAAAAGCACCACTTCCTCACTCAGCACATTTTCCTTGATTTTCATTAAGCATTCAGATTTACAGATGCTGATATTGCCACAAGAGCAGTTTTTTTCTGGTTTAACTTCCTCTTCCAGTAGAGCAAGCACAGCTGCAAAATGCAAGCTCACTTCCAGGCTCTCTTACACATCACCAGTTTACCACATTCCAACCAGTCACAGCTGTGCAACACCCCGTCAGGGTACTGGGATTACTGCAGTGCCACAGACAGTTTAAGTGAGGCTCATGGAGCTGTACAATTTTAACTATGTTTTATATGTATAATTAAATGATGCATGACATGGAAATAAGCCAGCTGTACTGAAACTGAACAAACTAACTGCTCTGATGCAACAGTTAAGCATCTCATCAGTTCTAAAATGAAACAGGTTTAAAGCAAAAACAATATAGAGAACAGAATGCTTGACACTGTTAAATAGCATGGTCAAAGGATAATTTTTGAACATTAAGGAAATGCACTCACCCAGTCAAATTTTCAAAAGAATTCCTGGCACCAAAATGTTCTCTATTTGCTTTTTCACCATGTTTTAAGAATAGATCACTCTGGGGGAAGAAAATCCTGTGCGCAAAACACTGCGTGAAACTAAACAATCCTTAAACATGGCTAATTTCCATGTGGAGCTGATGATTTAGCACTGTCATCCTTCAGCAGAGGAGAAAGAACTACCTGTCTTTAGTTTACTTAGGTAAGATGAAAAAAGTGAGGAGCGTGAATTTGATCTTGCTTCAATTAACTTCAGTGGAAAAACTCTTGCCATGACTTCAGTGAGAGTGAGACTGCATCTTAATTCATTCTATATGGAGAAAAACAAATCAGCTGAGAATAATGCTTTTGTTTATTAGATGTAAATTACTACCATAGTCGTTTCTAACAGTGCTAAGTAAATCCTGCTTTAAAAGCCAAACGTTGCCTTCAGTCCTGCTTATTCCTCTGTACTGTGTCACAATGCAGGATTCCTGGTCCTCTGACCAAGTCACCGCTGTCACAGTAAGCATGGCTTGCTCTGGGGAATGGCCACATTCCCACACGGGAATGATAGATGTTTGTGGATGTCACTGGTGACAATGTCCAAATCTGGGCTAGGGCATGCCCCCCAGCCAAGAAACTAGGGTGCACACTTTTGTAATATAAATGCATTCACTGAGAACACAGACTACACTTACTAAAATGTCCATGAAAAGCAGCCAAGTAAATCAAATCAATAGGGTTAAATTTGCAATTAGGATTCTCTCTTTCGGCAGGAAAATTTTAGGATAGCCACAAATTGAGAAAAATTTGCTTTTTTTTCTTCTTTTTCTCAGAAGGCAATCAACCTTCTGGTCTGGCTATTCTTTACTTCTCCCTATGAAGTAAAATCTAAAAAGACACACACACGATATTTATGGAAGGACCTCCCAATGAATTAGGAAAAATTATTACTCAGAAGATCAAACAGAAACAAGACTGTCTACACTGTATGAATTAAACATACATGAATTAGGACACTGAGCCTTCCATTCTTTAGTAACAGAACTGATGCTGTCCTGAAAATGACATTAATGAATTAGACTGGTATATGAAAACCTTCTGCATCTGCTCTAGAGGTTGGAATGAGGATGTTAAATGAGGCAGCAGACAACAAGGACGTGCTGCTTAGGGAAGCTGAATATCACTTCTGTGCTTGTGGAGTTCTGCAGTTTGGATGAAGGTCACAGGTTATCTCCAGCTACATGAAAATGAGTGATAAATACACACTGTTGGTCTTAGACTGAAAGCAGTACTGGGCAAAGAGAGTCAAAATATGGAATATTACTCAAAATCATCCCCTGGTTTTCTAAAGATCATAATCTTCTATTAGAAGACAGTTTGTTACCTTCTCCTAATATTAAAGCTGTAATAGTAAAAGCACCTCAATCTTGTAGAAGTATCTAAGATACACAGAATAAGTAAGGTATATGCAGTGAGAGCACCCTAAAAACATCACAAGAGGAGTGACAATTTCTGGGATAGTAATGACATGAACGAGTATCTAAACGTTAAGTCTGAGTGAATAAGAGAATTTTTCAACTAATGGATCAGGGAAAATGTGAAAGGATGAGATATGTGATTAAAGATCATAGTGTATTCGGTTAACACAGGTGGAAAATATATGACTTTGATTCTGTACTACAACATATTTTAATTGATTTGTGTGTAGTTTTAGTTTTATACATGCACAATTTTTTAGAACACATCTTTAGACTGGGACAAACAATAAAGGAAATCCATTGTATGACTTTACATTGATCCCAACATCACTCACTGGAATATCTTAACATTTCCTGCACAGATTCCCATTCGTTAAGATGACAACCTTGAGAAGAAGGAAACCTGTAACTGCCATTCAGAGAAGGTCTAAAATTTCAATTGCTGTTTGAACACAAAGGAGCTTTGACATGCTGTGGTTTATTGAAGCACTCCTGCAGTTATAGACACATCTTTAACCACCCTACCCCTCTCCCTCTTCCTCCATCCACCACTGATTGATGCAACTGGAAGCTTCAGTAACTGCAGAGCAAAGTCCCGCTTACTTCCAGCTCTCCTGCCCCAGCAAATGCTCAGCTCTTCTGGGAAGATGGAGCTATGCCATAAGCACATTGCACCTGAAAGGAGATGAAACCTTCCCTTCAAAGACACATGTGACCAGGTTTTTGGAACTGCCTGATGTGGCCAGTTCTCATCTGTTTTCCATAAAGAAGGAAAAGAGCCCTGTATTCTCCTCTTCATGAGAGTTCAAGTATGAATTCCAAAGAACAGAGATGCCAGGACTTGTCAGTGACATGACTAACAATTTTATGAGAACTGGCAAAAAACCAGTTCATTTCTCCTACATCTTATTCTCAGAAACCTTGGAATTGTTTTGTTTGAAAGATTTGGGGGGAGGAAGGTAGACTTAATTCTCACAACTATATTAAATATTCAGTACATCTGATATTCTGTTGTCAACACGCAAAATATAGTTTAATTATGATAAGCCATACTGGAATCATTTACAATACATAAATGTGAAAAAACAGCATTAAATTATTTCTTGTTCCATGTGGAAAAATATACACCTTCCAACCCCCCAAGAAAGTAAGACAAGGCACAATAAATTCTGGTAATTCTCTTTCTTCTGACTTTTCAGTTCCATCACAGCTCTCAAAACTAAGATTTATGTGCTGTTTTGCATCTGTATCTGTTGTTGATTTTCCCCCCCTACAGGGATATAGGTGAATAAGTTTGCACAGGAAACGGTATCCCTCAAGCCAAACTGAAAGGTTTATAAAGTTGCTAAGAAAAGTTTGGGTCAGGGCCTAAATATCAATCATCTGCTCACTGTCTTTTTAAACAAGCTCAGGCATTTTCCCAACTGTTCCCAGCAGGTCTCTGCCACTATTTTAAACTAAGATTTCAGCCATTTTTTTTCCCCTGTGTTGACCTCACTAATTTTTCTTTCTCCCCCTCTTTACCTGCCAAAGGCATCCATCAGGATTTTGCCAAAGGCTATCTGCTTTTGAAGTTGAGAGGAATTCACTAATCGTGAGTGTCAAATCCACAGTAAATGCCATGGCCATATGGTATATGCTGCTTTTGGGAATTAGCTCAAAAGGCCTAGCTGTGAGAAGGCCGGCTGTATGTCAGGAGGGTTTTACTGCTAACTTTCATAACTCATGTCAGCTCTTTCAGTTTCTGTATGCATTGGCTTCAGGGAGTGCAACTGTTCCCTGAATTTATAAAAATGTTGTCAAGATCCCTTGATCTTGCTTCCTCTGTCTCTCTCGCACAAACACATCCAAACACATTTATATACACAGTGGAATAGCATGCACAGTGGCATGCAAATCTAGCAAAAGAGAAGCTTGTAAATAAATAGCATGTCATTCTGCTTACTCAATACATTTCTCTGGGTGTTAAACTCATGATAAACATATCATAAGCCCCGATGAAGGCTCTACAGCCTGTCCCATCACACCATCCTGAGTGTAACTCTGCAATGCATAGGAAGACATAAGTTTGAAAAACAGAGCAGAAATAGCTCCCCTAAGGGCAAGGTGCTGACATAGCTGAAACATAACTAACTGGAGAGCATTTGTTTTCACTAAAGAAGGAAGTGTCAGTGACACATCTCTGTGCCTGTGGAGGTGTACTGTACATTCAAAGCAAAAAGAAATCCACCTTCTTTAAAAAATTGGCCATTAATACATAAATATGTCTGTGTTGAAATCCCTCAGACGGTACCATTCTTAACAAGAACTACACACAAGACTAAGAAATTCTGCAGAGAATCACGCTTTTGTGATCCAAAGAGGCAAGGAGAAAGAAAACCACATATGAAGAGTTTAACATATCCACTTAGTGATAGAAAAAGAATTATTACAAAAATAAATGTCAGTCCCCTTGAAACACTTGAGTCAGCGCTCTCAACTTTCTCTGATGCTGTAGGAAGGTGTGAATGTCCTCCATGTGTCACATCATCCGCACCAGCCACACAGGAATGTCTCCAATGCACCTCAGAGCCTTTCAAGGACCACTCCCCTCTAATTTATGTATAGTCTGTTAACATCCTCTTGGAGCAAACAGAAATAATACTTTTAAAAGACATTTATACTTCAGAAACATGTGCCCCGACACAACAAAAAACCCAGATTTTAATACTGCCCCGAGGCAGAATTCATCCATCTTTAAGGCTTCTATTATGTATTTCCTGGTTAGTAATACAAAAAGAACTGCTGGCAGTATCACATCGAAACGAAAGTGCCAGAATCAGAAAAACTACTGAAAAGTTTACCTTTATAGGAAAGCTTCAGTCTTGGGATATTTTGTTTTGACGTTCCAGTGACTGGAAGGAACAGCATTGCTAAAGACAGCAGGCTGCAGGCATGTGGCACTTGCAAAGCTCTCATTCTGCTCTCCTCTTCTGTATCTTCTTTTGTACTATGGTGAAATATCTCCCCACTTTTCAAACAATCCAAGTTTGATCTGGAAGAAAAAAAGAAAACATCTGTAGATCTGCTTTACTGCATAAGCAACAATTCTGTAAGCAAGCCAGACCTATTTCTAAAGAGCACCTCAGTTAATTTCTTTGCTACGAAAGTATTTTTCCTCTAGTACAAGTAAATAGTTTTGTTTCTTTAATACTAAATTTACACATTTTGACATTGGAAAAATATGTACTTTTCAGACACCAATGTCTAGCCTAGCTAACGTTTAAGCACAAATTAAATTAATGCAGTATCCATAAAAAGAACATTTGACATTCAAAAGTGACCATGCAACTTGATAGTTAATACCAGTCCATTGGATATCTTACATGTTTTATAACTCTTTTTGTCTCAGTACAACAGCTATTGTGTGTTTATGCTATGACTAGAATGAACTGTAATGTCTCAGATGCCATGGGGGTACAAGCTGAGTTAACAGTGAGTACTTACCCATCAAAAACTAAACTAAGAAAACTGGAAAGAGCAAGCAGTTGTGTTTAGTTTTAATAGAGAAAAAAGTCAAAGCGGATGATGGATTTAAAAGTGCTTTCAGTATGATATTTCCAGCAGAACAACTGCCTCAACTCATCCACCAAAATGTCCTATAAACTTTAATGAGTGTTTCAGGCTGGGGTCAATAGGCTGATAGGGGATTTTGTTAGCACAGTGTGCAACTAAGCCAGCTTTGCAACACTTTTCACTTAGTAAGAATCATTCATATTCCATAAATCTTGAAGTGTTTTACAACTGAAAGCAATTATCACTGCCCTTATTTTCCCTATGCAAAAACGGAACCATAAAGCTGCAGTGAACCTATTTCCTCAAGGTCACACAGCAAGCACAGTAGTTGAAAAGAAAACAGCAACAGCAGTCCTGCTGTCCTTTGTGCCCAGCTATCAAGGATCCCTTTTGCCCAATAACTCGACTTTTGCACATGAAATTATTTGAAATGGCATCTTGAGTTCTGAAGGCAAAACTTCATGGTTAATAAATCACAGAGATCAGAGTATGAAAATATTTGTGAGACCAGATCCTTCCCCCTGCAAGTGCCTGATGCTAGAGGTCAAGGGAGATGGCTGGTGAAATGACAAATGTCAGTGTTTGAGTAATGCTGTAAAACCAAGGAGTAAGGAAATGTTATGGTTAGTCAAGAGATTAATGGCTCATGATGTGCCATGAAAATTCTTTTCTGAAAGGTACTGGAGCTGCCTGATTAAAAGAGCAATCCTAGTGCCCACATCAGCCAGCACTTGCACAGACACCAAAGGAGAGGTTCCTTGCAAGTCCATGAGAGATGCAGCACAGCTTGTGGCCCCTGAGCCTTTCCACCGGTCTGTTATTTGAACTCCTGCAGCACTGGGTCTTGCAATTCTGTGAGCTACAGCAGCACCCAGAACCAATTCGGCACCTCCTGATACAGGCAGTTCATCCTTCCTGGCATGAAAGGATGGAAACAGAATCCCTTCCGTTCTCTCTGACACAGGAAATCTTTCTCAGATGAAACTTGGGCTTTCTGAGCCTCCAGACTTTCGCTCAATAGCAAAAGACAAGGAAGTGTGCAAGAAGAGCATGATGGTGAAAAAGAGGGAAACAATTCGTAAAATCCCCAAAGCATAATTCCTATTGCAGAACACTAAGCTTCTTCCTTCTCAGTCCCCTCTTCAACACTCATATGCAGTGTCTGAATGCACTACTCTTGGCCAAGTGTGAGTACATGTTCACGAAATGACATGGAGAGAAAACAGACAAACATGAAATGCCTGTTTCATCTTTCTCTTCCCTTTATTACAGTATCAGATCCTAAAGGAACACCCTTACTTCTTCTGTGCCAACACATCTATCTGAGGGTGGACCACGAAGGACTAAAGTGGACTAGACTATCCCAGGGTTAAATCGCCTTTAAGAAATTTATTTAGAGGTGAAAAAGGGGAAAAGAAGGACAGGGGACGAGGGGGAAGAATACATGAAGATGAGACACCAGCCCTGTTCATCTTCAGCAGGATGATAGTGACAAACCATACTTCAAAAAGAAGCAATTAAGAGGGAGCCAGTCTCACTGCAAGTATGTTGAGAAGTCACGGCCTGAAGGTCTGGGCCTCAGCCAACAGGGAACTCACCAAAGGATATGGGGCTCATTTTCTTGAGGCAAATTACTGTGAAGAATCAGGACTAAATTTGACTAAAAAAACAGTTGCATCATTGCACTGTCATTTGCTGAATTGATTGAGAATCAGCACCAAACTCGGCCCTTCGGCCATAGCTCACAACCTCACTTTTTCATGTAGGCTTTTTTTGCTAATGGGAACCTTCCTTTTTTCTTGGTTGGGTTATTTTTCCCCTTTCCCCTTTTATTTGAATAATGTCTGTGAAAAACCATTTGCTTTCACGAGGCGGTTAGTTTACACTGGAGGCAGCAGCTCTGTGAGCTCGAGCCAACCCTGTCCTGTCTTTAGATTCATTGCAATCTGGCCACATTGTCACATATATTTTTAGTTTATGATGATCCTCTAATACAATTCCAGCTTCCACACAGAGTCCTTCCAACAGTCTAGCTCAGGTTAATGAACTTCAGGCCACTTCTCTTCTGCAGGAATTTCGAGGCCCAGGGGGTGGCTGTGCCCAAGAGATTTGCCAAAATCCGCTACGATTTCACCGCGCGAAACGCCAGTGAGCTCTCGGTGCTGAAGGATGAAATCCTGGAGGTACGTGACCGCTCCTGGAAAAGGTGTGTCCCCCAGGGGCAGGAGAGAGCTCGGGATAGCAACAAGCACCAACTCCATTTTCCCTGGTGGTATCTCAGCAGTGACACAAAGCTTTGCTCAAACCCAAAGCTGGAGCAGGCTGCCTGTGCTGTGTCGTGTCATTTCCTCAGCTCAAAGACATCGGTCCCATTTTAACCACAGTGAGGAGGGAGGACAACAACTCGCTCTAGAGCCCTGCTCATCCCCCGCTGGGTCGGTTCCTTATCACCACTTCCTCCTCCACGAGGATTTGTTTTCTCTGAAAAGCACCTTTCTCATAACCTTTCTCTTACTGCAGCACTGTTGGCAGCTGGACAAGGTGGGACGTGACTTGGGCTGACACTGATCTGTGACCTGAGGAAAAGGTTTCTCTGCAAAATGTGGCTTTTTATTTATTTAATTATTTATTTTAATGCAAAAAGACATCAGAAACTCAGTCATTAGGAAAAAAAGGTCTGGAGAAACAGGGACATTATGTAGGAACTATGAGTTCTTCAGCACGCAGAGGTGCTCTCCTGTTCATCCTTACGATACATTCTGATGCTTTCCAGGAAAAGTTTCAGTCCTGGATTGCATCTGAGAGCAACAGATCCGATTAGAGCTCCTGGCCTCAGTGATGTCCTTCTGGCAACTTCACCTTTTGGATGGTTCGGCCCCGCTATATCCTGGTTGTTTATGCCTGAAATCCCATTTTCCCACAGCAGATTTATTTTTGTCCCTCTCTCAGGTGTTGGAAGATAATAAGCAGTGGTGGAAGTTGCTCAACCGGAGTGGGCAGGCCGGTTATGTTCCGTACAATATCCTGGATGTGGTGAAACTGGAAGAGCTCAAACAGGTCTGTAGTCAGGTAATACCTGACTGGTATCAGCTGCAGGGCACAATCTGCCTCTGGGAATAATGTTGTCATTAGACCTCCCTGATTTCTTAGGATACTATGCACCAATCAGGACAGACCTTCAGAAGTAGACAAAGCCAGGAGATTCCTGAGTCTCCTATGATAAAATTCACATTTTGCTACGATCGTCTTCCCAAATAAGGCCTATCCTTCCTATTTGTGCACCAGCCTCCTGCTTTCCATATTTTTCCACATCAAGATTTTTCTTGGGGGTTAAATTAAAGATGGACACTTCCCTCAGCCAGTTCAGTTCAGCACCAGGAACACGTTACTGGAGTGGAGGCAGATGGAAACACCATCTAAGTGAGAATTAACTGAATACTGCAACTTGCACTGCAGAAATGTGGAGCTGGAGTGTTCTAAACACCCTAGGGAAGCATGGAATTGCTTCCCCATTTTGGTATTGCAGCGTTTGGGCAAAGCCTAAGGCGGCCCAGCAGGCTTCTGGATAAATCCCTGCTAGTTTAATCAAAACGTCAAAAAACTTTCCAGTCCGCTCCAGGCCCTTGGCAGTGGTCCCGCTTCACATCCCAGCTACGGAGCAGTGAGGCTCTGCCTTCCAATGAGATCGAACACGTTTGGCACAACTAGGAATTCCCTTGCGCAAACTTCAGACTTTGCTTTGGGTTCTTCATTCCCAGAAATTAACTTCTTCCATGCAGCTCCACCTGAGGTCTCCCCAGCCCCACATCAGCACAAGGAGAACACGGCAGTTTGTCCCTCCGTGGGTGTGAGGCAGAAAGCTTAAGAAAATTAAAAACGACCAAAAAAAATTCTTACTTTTCTTTCCCTTTCTAACCAGTCTAACCAGAGGTACAAAGGAGACCTGAGCCCCAGGGGCCATGGCCCATCCAGCCCAACCCACAAGCTGCCTGCCAGCTACGCCGGGGATAAGTGGGGCAGTGAGATGTTGTCGCGCCACTCTGCACAGGACGCCAAAGAACGCACGTGTGTGTCCCACTCTGGGCTCCCCTGGGTTTGGGCGCTCGGGGGACCAGACCTGCCCAAGGGGCTCCCCTGCACCTTTTACTGATCACAGCAATGCAGCAGCACTGTGTCTGGAGGCCATTCCAGGCAGGACAAGAGCCAAGAGAGCAGCCCTGGGGCTTGTGACACCGCCGGGGCTCTCGGGCGGCCCGGGCCGAGCAGGGCAATAAGTGATCACCCCATGCCTCCTTCCTCCAGTTCTAACTTCCTCCTCCTCCTCCCAAGGAGAGAGTTTCCTTTCTCTTCCAAAATGTTTAAGTGTGTCTAAGGAACAGCTCAGGTCAATCCCTTTCTCTCACTTCCTTTTGCTCATCTCCCGGCACACACACAGTGCCCGCCTGGCCGCTTCCTTCATGTGGTTCCACAGAATTCCCGGCCAAACAGGAGATCCGCATCACTCCCTCACCCTGCACATGCTGTGGGGCTCACAGAGCAGGAGAGAGATCAGGGGCCCTGCTCACCTCACCCCTTATCCCACCCTGTCCACTCCTGGAAGCAGGAGCCCTTCTGGGACGACAGGAAGCCCCACCATACAAGGACACAAATCTGTTCGTATCACTGAGTTATTCTCCACAGTCTTCAGGAGTTTCATGGGGAAAGCGATACTGGATGAAGAGTCACTGGAGTTTTCACAGAAGCACAGGATGCCCTGGGCTGGAAGGGACCTTCAAGCTCATCCCATCATGAGTGTGTTGCTCATTCCCAGTTTGTGCTTCCTGCCGCTTCCGTTCTGTTGCGGAGCAAAACCTGGAGCTCTGCGATCAGCAAATTAGTGACTAGAAGCAGCAGAGAGGACTGAAAAGGTCTCAATTCCAAACCTCCAATTGTAGATTCTCACAGAACTGTGCTTCCACATCAGGCAACAGCCAAGGGGTGATGGGAGCAAAATAAATGGCAACACAGGGGCACAGGAAAATGGGAATCACTTTTCTGGGCTGAATTTAAATAAGAATGTTGAGCCACATCCCCATTTGCCTTACAGTTTCCCCACAAACATTTAATGGCATTTTTGACTGAAGACTTGCTTTCATTCCCTACTTGTTTCTACAGAACTTATTCACCAAACGGATGAGCTGAACGACGAGCTGCTAAAGAAGATCACAAACAATAAAATTCAGCCTCCCCACAGGAATTTCAAAGTGGAAAAGCCTCAGCAAGTTTTCGTGCCCCTCACCTTTGAATCCAGCACTGAAGAAGTCAAAGCCTGGCTGGAGGCCAAGTCATTCAGCAAAGAGTAAGATTTGCCCTATTGCCACGTGCAATGCTCGTCCTTCCCTGGAGAAGGAGCGGGGGAGGCCACCGGCACCATCTCACCTGGGACAAGCCACTTGGATTTACTTACAGAGCCTGTGTTGCAAATTAGATTTCAACCCTGTTCAATCCAGGCTCTATAACCAGAATGTTCAGAGCCCAAAGTCACTCCCTTTCTCTGGTATAAATATTTTCTTGGAGATAAACCGTTAACTAACTAAATCCAAGGCCTGAAATGCTACTGGAATTGCAGCTGCCACCTTGGAACAGCCCCAGGGCCCCGTGATATGGTCCCACTGCAGCTCCTGGCCTCCCATCTCCAACTCCTCACCTCTGGCACGAGGCCACGTGCAGCACAATCGTCACCTCCCTACTTTGTGTCTCCCCAGGACCGTGGAACACGTGGGCATCCTCACCGGAGCTCAGCTCTTCTCCCTCAACAGAGAGGAGCTGAAGAAGGTGTGCGGTGATGAGGGAAACAGAGTCTACAGCAAGATCACAGTGGAGAAAAACCAGCTGGAGGTAAGCATTTTTCTGGATAATTCCTGCTGGAATGGGGGCTGTACCAGCAGCGTCAGATAGCTCATTAAACAGGCATTTTAAAAAATACAATTGTGGGGAAAAAAAATGCAACCAAACCTACACCAGCAATAAAACACACGTAAAAATTCCGAAGTGTCTTTTGAGCAAATCTGTAAGATCCCCCTGTTTCCACTAATTAATCTGCTTTTTACTGATATCACTTATCTCTCTGAAACTAGCTCTACTTTTACAGCATTAATTAAATACTGTCACTTAACTGCAGCTTGAAGTTCAAATCCAAACTGCCTGTTTTGTTTCCATTCCAGAAAAGCAGAGGGGAGTCGGAGCTCCAAGAAATCACAAAGCGCCGCCAGGAAAGGATTGATTCTGCAAATTAAAGTCTCTCTGCTTTATTTCAGCTCTTAGCCCTAAGTAGTGCAGAAAAAAAGGGAATGAAAGCAATGATTCCTGGCCCAGGCCAGATGCAGCAGAGCTCCCCTTGGGGTCCAGCTGCCATCAGAGTGACAATTCCTTGAACACTGTTGGGAAGGGTTGACAATAAGACCATGTCCCACTGGGAAAGGTGTTTTAATTTTGCATGAAGTATTTTTTTTATAACTATACATTTTATACTGAAATTTTCCGTGCATGCGATCAGAGCAGGATTCACACGGGGCTGGATGTACAAGGGCTGGCTTCAAGCAAAAAAAGACCCCCAAAGCTTTTCTCCGAGGGCTGTCCCCTGCTCCCCACTCTCCCCTGGCAGAGCAGGCGTGGCACACAGCACAAGAGAGGCCAGCCTCAAGGCTTGGAGCCTGGACCAGAGGAATAAGGCTTTAGAACCCTGCAATGGTTTGGGTTTAAGGAAAGGACATTAAAGCTCATCCCATTCCACCCCCCTGCCATGGGCAGGAATGCCTGTCACAAGCCCAAGTTGTTCCAAATCTTGTCCAACCTGGCCTCGGACACTTCCAGGAATGGTGAGTCATGACCTCTCTGGGCAACCTAACCCTTTCTATTTCCATTTCCATTTCCTCCTCAGTGCAGGTGTCCCCTGCAGCCCACGAGCACAGGGCCGGTGACAACTGCCTGTCCTTGTCCTGTCCCCCTGTGCCCCCTCGTTGGACAAGGCTAGAATGGCAACACACATTCCCGAAGTCTGGCTGCTTCCTTAAATCCATGGACCAGCTAGTGCTATCTCTGAACAGCTGAAATGAGCTTTCAGTGCCTAGAAATGAGCAGGAGTGACAAAGGGATTTGAATCTGGAAATAGGTGAGTTCCACCCGCCCACCGCTGCTGATGCAGAGGCTGGGGCTGGGGGCAGCTGTGCAGCCCTTCCCTGGGGCACGGATCCTGCACTGGAATGTTGTGGTGGTGTTGCCAAACCGGGCCTCAAACCAGGAGAAGATAAGCCCTGACCGTTTGCTCCCGACCCAGGCACACCCACAGCCCTTCCCAGGGTGTTGGTCACTTGTCCCCATCTTCACATTTTCACTGCAAAAAGTCAGCTGAAATGATTCCCAAATAGCTGAAACCCCAAAGCACACTGGGAAAGGCAGGTTTAACACAAATTAAATGGCCACAAGAAAAAAACCCCTCTAATTTAGCACAGGGTGTTGCTCTTTACTTCCCGTTTTCCTTCATAAAGTTATGTGCATTTGTATATAGCAATCTGTAAATAGGGGTGAGGAAAATCCCTCTCCCTAGAAGCAGAATTAAGTGATTATGCTTCCAAAATTTACTCACCATTTCAAAACTCAAGCAAGCAGCGTAGTTCCTGTCCACAGCAAGTTTGGCACATTGCATTTCTAGCTCTGTTTGAGTGACAGACCAATCTGATTGCAAAGCAGTGAAGCACACAGAGCTCCAGAGCTGCCCACAGCCCAGGGACAGCTGGGTTTTCTCTCTCAGCACATGCTGAGTCTTCGTCCAAATTTGTGCCTGTCATTGCACATTTAATGGAAAAAGCTTTAAAACAGCATCTGGGGAGCTCATGTCTAAAACTGAGAACACCAGTGCACCTTAGTTTTGGCTTCATTCTTAAGCGTCTCCAATGGATAATCTGTTTTCTTCATTTGAAACAGGACACTGCTCTCACCAGCAGAATTAGGGTGCAGGCAGGGGAGGATCCTGGGTTTAGTCACAGCCCTGCTAGGATCTGAGAAGGGCACTCACCTTGTCAGGGAGGGATGAAGAGGACAATCCTCCTGAGAAGCCCTGGCTCCGGATTAGGGTGGAGATGGGAGGCAGGATGGCAAGCACGGGAGGCGAAAAAGTTTCTAAAATGAAAATAAAAACGAATGTTGAGCTAGGAAACACACCATCTTCTAGTCCTGGGGTGTAGAGGAAAGCAAATCACAGGGAATTACAGTTATCTGGGATTTTAACAGGAGTGTACATGACAGCTCTGTAAAGCCGGGAGCCACAGGAGCACTTCCTAAAACAAATAGCTCAGTAGACCTTATTGCAGAGGCCACTTTTACAAATTTCCACGCGACTGAGCTGTGCATCTGTTCTGTTTGTACTGCCTGCAGACACTGCTATAAAGTACTGTACATTGATGTAACTGAGCGAAGGAGACAATGATATAACCATGCACTGTACAAGATTTATTAAAATAGTTAAGTTATAACTCCATCTCCGTCTCTTTCACTGGGTTTTCATAATGCTTTGTCACTGAGAGTCTCAGAAACTCAGCAGAATGTCTGAAACCACACATTTCCTTTTGGGTTTGGGGACTGACATTCAACAGGAAGGATGTTACGGCCTGGATAGCTGTGTCTTAAGAATAGGGGCAAAGCATGAGAAGGCTGCACAAAAGCACATTCTTGCCTCTCTGGAAGGGGAACGACTGTGGCAGCTGTCCCAAGTGGAACCATACAGAAAGAGGGAACAGCATAACCCCATGACTAGGAGCCTGTTACACGGATTCTCCAACATTTCCAGCCAAGAGCCATCCTGTTTCCAGAAGCAAAAGTTTGTCTTCTCTTTTCCTTAACAATTAAATTACCCAGCTGAAATAACTGGTAATTCCTTCTGTAGATGTTTTGGGGAGTTCAATTTCCAAGTGGGCCCACACTAACAAGATCACCTCTTTTACAGCCTAAATAAAGTTCAGGCGAACCACGAGCCCAAAACACCTGCCTTACTGGGCCGAGGGCTCTCTCAGCGCCTGGAGCTGCACTCGATAAACCATTTCGAACCTTGCCACAACGGCGGCGAAGGGAGCCCAGAGCGCTCAGCTCCTGCAGCGGGGCACCACCGACGCGGCCCCGAGCCTTCCCTCACGGCCGCCTCCCTCAGGGGCTGCCCGCCGCCACCTTGCGGCACCGGCCGCGCCCGGGCCCCGCGCGGCCACGAGGGACGGGTGGCTCAGGGGCGGGTCGGGCGCCGTAGCGGCCGCGGGGAAGACTGCCGGGGGTTCTGGCGACACGGAGACTCCGGGGACAGGAGGTTCCGGGCCCGAGAGATCTCGGGGCCAGGAGACTCCCCCGATACGCTCCGTCGGGGACGATGGCGGCGTCACGGTCGCCAAGGCGAACCCCCGCCCGGCCCTCACGAACCAGCCAATCAGAATCGCTCTCCCTCCCGCGGCCTCGTCCGTCTCCTGTCCGCGCTCCTGATTGGCCGCTGCCGCCCAGCCAGGCTGGGATTGGCGGCGGGCGGCGGGAGCGCGCGGGCCGGTGCCCTTCGGGCACGTACCGTCCCTCCTGGGCGCGCGAGTCCCCCGGAGCCGCGGACGTGTCGGTGTCCCCCGTGAAGCGGCAGAAGGTGGAGTCGGCGCTGGACCAGCTCAAGCACCACACCACGGTGGTGGCCGACACCGGGGACTTCAACGGTGAGAAGCGGCATGAGGGGATCCTGTCTCCGCAGCTTCTGCTTAGCCCCCTCTCCCGCCCCTCTTCACGGAGAGTGGGCGAGCCCGGCCGAAGGGGCGCGCGCTGCGGGGACCGACCCACCCTGGGGCCGGAGGGGGGGCGAGCGGGACGGCGCTCGGTGGCGGCGCTGGGTCTCCATCCCAGGGCAGACCCCGCCGTGATTTCTCCCAGTTTGCCCTCGAGTGTGCCCTGACCACTCCGTTCAGCTCTGCGTGCTGTCAAGGAGAAGTGCCAGACTGAAGCCAGGCTCTGCTGTTCTAATTAATTTTGGGTTTTCTTCCAGTGGGCTGTCTAGATCTGGGACTTGTTTGGGGTTTTTCAGACTCACGCTTGGACGGGGCTTGGAGCAGCCTGGCCCAGTGGAAGCGAGTGGAACTGGATGAGCTTCAAGACTCCTTCCAACCCAAACCATTCCAGGATTCCATGATATGCTTAAAAACTGATTTGGGGTTGGAGAGAAAGAAGGGAAATGATGCTTTTTATTTGTTTCACTTGAGCTGTACATTGATCTTTTCCCTTTTTGCATTTCCAGGATGCAGAAAGGGAGAAGGAACTTGAGGAGATGTGCTCGGTCCAAGAGAAATAATTTTGAAAAAACTCATCTCACTGGATACTGCAGCAACAGTAAAATCCCAAATGGATTTCATGATCCTGACAATTCTGAGTGCACTTCAGGGATAAGGCACAAGATCTTACAGAAAAACAGACGCAGCAGCACACATCCAGGAAAACATCTTGGAATTAATGGCATAAAATCGTGGTTTATTTTCCTGCATCTGTTTGATTTTAGGATCCCTAAAAATGTTACATTCCTAGCATCAGGGGTCAGGGGGTAATTTAGAGGTAGTTGGTGATAAATATTTTTGGTTATGTGTAGGGCAGATATTTATGCCTTACATAACTCTGTAATATAAATATGTATTATATATTAGGGCATATAGCTATCTATTTATATATAACCTATTTTTTATGTGTGCCCAGATATAGTTTATATCAGACACTGTGCCTGTCTGAAGGCCTTGCTACTGAGCTCCTAACTCATTCCTGAGGAAAACATCAGGCAAAAGCTGTTAGGTTTAACTGGTTCCTCTTTTCCTTAATAATTATTTTACTCAGTTGGAATAACTGAGAACAGCTGTTAGAGATGTGCAGTTCCCAGTGGGCCCAAGGCACTTTTTTGCACAACGCAGAGTGGCGTTTAAGGTAGTCAGTAGTCAGAGAAGTGAGGATTAGGATTTTGAATGCTCTTGGGCAACAAGGCTGGCCAGAGATCCCTCCTAACTCACTGTGGGACAGCAAAAACCCCACAGCCAAGGGGAACCAGGGATTGTGGGGATGGAGAATTTAATGGCATCAGGGGGCAGCAGTGCCAGTTCAACTGATAAAAAAGTAAATCCACGCCTGCTCTAGAGGAGTATTGTTCCTGGACGTGTGTAAATACAGGGACACCTCTTTACTCTCAAGTGAGGGAGGTTTGTGGTTGTGGTGCCAGTTTACCCTTGAGAGTTCCAGGCTTTATTTCAGCTCCCCTGGCCGGGCCTGATGTGCAGCAGTGGTGCGAGGGCCGGAGCCGTTCGCTGGCTCTGGGAACGCAGATGCCATCATGGCCCAGTGGGGGGGGGGAGCTTAGGCTGGGGTGGCAACCTCAGAAAGGGATCAGATGGCTCCTGGAACTGCCCAGAGTGCAGGAAGGGAGGGGGAACTGAACTGCTCCCACAGACCCCTGCTGGGCTATGGTTCTGGGCCAGGCCCATCAGAAAAGTGGCAGCATCAGTGGCACCTCAGTTGTTACTGTCCTTGGAGCTCTCAGGATCAGGATGAAATCATGTTCATGCACTACTGGGAAAGCAGGGAGCAGGATCAGTGCTCTAACTCTCTACACTCTCTCTCCAGGAGTGCCTTGGGTCATGGCAATTTAATGTGTGGAATAGTTTCCTGTGCCTGCCTGGGCAGCTGCAGTTATTGCACAGGCATTCAGGGCTGACAGTTCCCTGCAGGGAGAGCTCAGCACATGTGCCCAGAGGCAATCCCAGCATCTGCAAGAAAGAAAGAAGCAGCAAAAGGTGATTGCTTCTCTTTCAAAGTTATTTCAAGTGCTCACACCCAAACCCACCTTTGCTCTTGATTCTGGCCGGGTGCATGGTGAGCAGTGGGCACAGGTCATGTCATCCATGCTGGTGTGAGTGATGCTTTCTGGGGGAAAGCAGCTGATCTCCAAAGTTCCCTTCCTGCCCTGTGCCTGATCTGCACAGGAGAAAACCTCTTCCAGGAAGGGATTGTGCTTCCTCTAATGCCATTTGCCCAGTCTGTTCCATGGGGATATTGCCAGCCTGGGGCAGCAGAGGCACACGCAGCTCTCAGCACTCTCTGCTCCAAGCACAGCTCTGGGCTCCTTTGCACACTGCCTCTGCCATGGGGGTTTTCTCCAGGAGAAGCCAAGGAATTGCTCATGGAAGGGTGCAGATTAAGTTATCCCAAAGGGAAGCAAAGAATAAATATCTCATTTTTCCATCAAAATGCTCATGCTCTTTCCTACAGATTATTTCAAGTTTTTCCCACAAGCTTTGCCCTACCCATCATCCCATTTTTACCCCAAAAAGTAATTTTCTCTGTCCTCCAGAATGTCTCAGTGTCTATCCCCAAAATTTTCACTGTGTCTCTGCAAGTGACTACCTCAGTTTACCTCATGCTGTTCATTCTCTCCCCTGGGGATTGCTTCAGATCTTCCCTCCAAGCTGTCCCTGTCTGTGCACTTCTGATTTCTTCTTTTTTACAAGAAAGTATTCATTCACTACTCTGGAGATTAGCTCCAGTTTTACCCCCCCAAAATTGCCCTAACATTCACTAGTCATTGCCTGATTTTTACCTCACTATGTTCATTCTCTCCCCCTAGAGATAACCTCAGGTTTTACCCCCAGTATTTTCCCTACCTGCCCACTAACTATTTACTCTTTTTGACCTATAAATATTCTCTTTCTATCCTGGAGATTTCATCAAGTTTTACCCTGAAATATTTCACTATCTTTCCAGTACTGTCTCACTTTACCTCAGGATGTACGCTCTCCCTGCCACACATCACCCCAGCTTTCACCTCCAAAATTGTTGCTACTTGTCCACTACTTATTACCTGATATTCACCTCAGTATGTCCATTCTCTGCCCAACAGGTCATTTTAATTTCTACCCCCCAAAACTTTGCCAACCTGTCACCTAGTGACTACCTCAGTTTACCTCAAAAATGTTGTCTCCCCTAGAGATTACCTCAGACTTGACCCCCACATTTTTTCCCTGTCTGCAAGTTACTACCTCCATTTAACTTCAGTATGTTCATTCTCTGGACTACACACTCAAGTTTACTCTCAATCTCCCTGCCTCTCCAACACTGATTACTTCCTTTTTACCTCAAAAGATTGATTTATTTTCTACCATGGAGGTTACATCAAGTTTCACCCCCAGAATTTACTAATACTTCCACAACTGATTCACTCAGTTTACCTCAACAAGTGTTCATTCCCTCACCTAGAGGTGACCTTGTATTTTACCCCCAAAGGTTTCCCTACCTGTGCACAACTGATTGCTATAGTTTACTTCAAAATCTTCATGCTCTCCATTACAGGTCACCTCAAGTTCACTTCAAAAGTTTTCCCTACCATTTCCATTAGTGATTATCTCAATTTTTACCTCCAATAAGTCATTCTCTACCTACAGACACTGGATAGTAAATCATACAAAGATCTAAAACACTGCACAAGAAACAGCAGAAAGTTTTCCATGAATAACACAAGTTCCTTTTTTCCCCTCCTCTGCCTAGGACTGCTACCAGGAGACAGGAGAGCTGCTATCAACACTCAAACCTCCCAAGCGTTGTTATTGCTCAGAGAGCTGCGCTGGCACTGAGCTACTCCCATGCGCCTGCAGGGCTCTGGGGAGGGGCAAGACGACCTCCCACTCCTGCCTGGAGAAATTTCAATGCCCTAAAAAGTCATTTCCCTTCTCTCTCTCTGACCCACGGCCAAAGCAGCTGTGTAGAACAACATGGACTACTCATGGAAGGGATGATTCAGTTGTGGGAAAAACGCTAAAGAAGGCCTATCACCCCAAATTTCAGGGTGAAAACACACTGCTTGTTAACAGGAGCACACAAACTCATTGAAACCAGAGAGCAAACTGCACACCAGGAAAAGAGCTGAAACATAGGCCCTGCCTTGATTGATAATTCCAAAGGAAATTCCCCACAGATCATAGGCAATTACCTATAATTTTACCTCCCTAATCACTGGATTTCTGACTTGGGTTGCTGTGGAAGTGTTTCACAGATGCCTTGAGGGGTCAGGGGCTTGGCTGGATTCTTTGTGGTTAGTCCTGACAGGCCCAGGCCAAACCCACCCACCTGCATTGCTGCTCCACCCCAAATTTGCATGAAATACTGAGAACAGTTTATAAATACTCCCCTTCTCTGTCCTTCCTGACACATCCATGGAGCAAATGTACTCTATCCATTGTTCCCAAGAGCACCTCTCCAGCCCAAATCCCAGTTTTCACCAGCACAAACCAAACAGACCTAAGACAATTATTCCATCAGTGCCTGCAATTCTCAGCTCCCTGTTCCCTGCCACTCACACAGCAATCTCACCTCAGCCCAGAGACTCCCTGTCCCCAAAGGGAAACACAACCTGATAGGGCACAGCTCTGGCACCACATTTCCCCTTGTTCCTGGAAAGCCCTAGGTAAATCCAGTCCCTCAGACCTTGCATCCCTGAACACCAGGAGAGCTGGAGTTTTACCCAGATCCCAGTGCCCTGCACGGCTGCGCTGACACGAGCACAGGCCGATCGCTCCGCCCAGCACCATCCCTCATTCTCCTCCCATTGCTCCCCAAGCGTCCCCAAACCACCCCAGCGTGTCTGTGCCGGGGCCAGGGCCCGCCCCAAGGCCAACCAGAGGCTGTCGCCCAGCCCTGCACCAGCTCCCACCCCTGGGAGAGCTGGGAATGCACTGAGAGCTCGGCTCCCCAGTCCTCAGACACACAAATAATGCCCAACCTGCCCCTCTGGGCACAGCCAAACACCACAACTCCATCATCCCCAAGGAACTCTGGCAGTCGCCTCTTCACCTCTGCCCTTTTCCAAAGGACACAGGTAGGACTGGGCTGTCAGAAATGGTATTCCCTAGGCAGTTCATCCCAGCAGAGAGGAGAAGAGGAACCCTGTGTCCCTCTGACTGACCCCACAGCATGGGCAGGACCAGCTGGGTTCTTCGTATTCTAAATTTTAAAATGAACTGAAGAACCTGAAAGGCAAAAAACAACACACATATAAGGTTAGAGCCAGTCAACACACACAGACAGACACACTCTCAGACACCCCTTCTTCAGCTTACACGCTGACTGCAGCCCTTACTAGAAACACTCCCCCCTAAAGAAGATGCTTTAACATCTTCTTCCATCTGCTGCTCCTTGATGTGGAACAGTAGATCCTGGGAAAATTGGTAGCATCAGTGACCATAGGGATCAAAATTTGCCTTAGGGACCTGCAAGACAGCATGAGGCAGTCTGCAAGTAGCTGACAGCTAGGAGTTATCCCCACACCAGGCCCATAAACTTTCTACCCAAAAGCCCATAGACAGGAGAGGAGAGTTCTAAAACTGTTCAAACTAGCCAGGACTGAATGTGCCAGGGCAGGGCAGCTCCAAGCATAAGTGGCACATGGACACACAGTGCATCAAATATAAGCAAAGATGACATGAAGACTTGAGATAACGCTTCAGAAGATAAATTTTTGAGACCAGGATGCTTTGAGGCGACAGAAGCTACAAAACTACTGCAGTGAGGAGGGTCTAGTATACTTCATACAGAAGTCCAAGAGAACGGCACATGAAAAAAAAGATACTACCAAAACTGAGAAGGAAGATGGATAGGAACACCTTGTGTACTTCTTCTGGTCTCAAAAAGCAAAACCAGAAAGATGCCAGAATAAGCCCGATCCAGGAAAGTATGCAAGTGCTCCTGCTGCCAATATGGCCCATAACGATGCCTGTAAAGCACTGAGACATCACAAAGCCCTATGACACTGAAGACAACAGACACAGACCACATAACATAGACACAAACTGAAACTGCCCAGCAGTTTTACCTGATGGACCCAAGATTGCTAGTGCAAGATAAGCCAGAGGCCCATGACGCCGAAGGAAAGAAGGCTCTACGGCAGTAGTACGTGACAGTGAAAGGTAAACTCCTTATGAGAAGTTAGTGCCAAAGCTGGTAAGAGGATGCTCAAGAAGTGCAGTAGGCCTAGAGAAGGAGGCAACGACTGCCAGCTGATACAAAGGGATCCCTAGAGAAGGATTCTGCTGCCAAAGGCTGAAGTGACATCACAAAACATGACCGACCCACAAATGGCCAAGATGCAAGATGTCCACGTGCTTGCTATGCTCAAAAGTGCTCAAAAGCATGGCTACACTGAAGAGTAGGCAAACTTTAGACCATGGCAATCGTGCCAGACCCGAAGGCAGGCTCCTCGGGTGAAAAGATGGACAATGACATCGAGACTCAAAATCCAATGATGCAAAGCTCACGAGAACATGGAGATGGGTTGGAACTGCCCGGCCCGGCAAAGGCTCGAGTGATGCTGAAGAGAAACCCTCTCTCCCTTAACCTCCAAGGGGCCTGGCCCACTACAGCCCTCTCCTCTCAGCTAACTTCAAATTGCCTCCTGTGATTCCAAAGGTTTTTGCCTTCTCCCAACCAAAAGTCCCCACACTTAGCTCTCTGAAGACCAGCAGACGAAATCCATCCTCAACAGAAAAGAATGCTTCAGCACCATGGATGTCAATACATGGCCCACAGCCCACTTGGGCGGCTGCAAAAGATGGAGAATAATGACAAAATTCAGACTGTGATGACACGTCCCAGAAGTGACCCCTTGCACAATGCCTCTCTCCCTCATAACTGCTGAGGCTCATCGCTCACCGGCCGTTTCCAAACTTAGGCTCTGCACCTACTTGTGGTACCTAAGACAACAAAACAGAAACTGTGACTATTGCCCTCCAGAAGAATAAATGCACGGGCTGGGCTCCCTCTGCACCACTGGCCCAGGCTCACCTCAAATCTCCATCCGACTCCGGAGGTGGCCCGGACGATACCTGCAAAGCGAAAAGGGACACGCTTCGCATGCTGCCACGTACCTCTCACCTATCAGTCGCCCCACCTAAATGCCAACTCACCTGCTCGCCTCTGTCCCTTGGCATGCCCAGGGCAGCAGCAGCACCTGCAGAGAAGCAAAGCAAAAAAACATGCTGAGACACTGAAACCACAGCCTCCCCGCTCCAACTCAAGTACACCACACCTATAGCTTAAGCTTGCACCCACCTGGCCTCCAGCATCCCAGGGCCAGGACACCTTCCCAGTGGACCACCTAAAACGCACAAACAAAAACAGATGCTTAGAGCTGCACCAGAAACTGATACCCAAGCAGTAACAACTCATTCTGGCCACCAGTCACCGCTCACCTCGCTCCATCGACCTCAACCACCGATCTTCAGCATTACTTCCTACAAATAAAGATGAAGAACAAAGCTGTAACACACTCACCATTTACACTTGCCCTGCAAAGACAAACAGTGACTGACCTTCCTGTGGGAACCACCTCACCTGGTATGGGGCACTCTGCCACAGATTCAATCCATCTGCATCAGAAAGAAAGTGATGACAAAAGTCAAAGTACTGCATCATAACTTAGCAGCTCCAAACATTTTGTGTTAATCTAGAAATACCATCTTGAGTCCAACTAATCCCTACATTACAAATGTCAAGTCCCTAGGATTTATCCTATTACACCTACACCCAGACTATGTAGCAGGGCAAAGCAGCCCCAGGCCAAACACACAGACACCTGTGACACAGGAGATGACAAACAAGGGGATGCAACAAGGAGAGGAAACTCTCAGCAAGAAGAATTACCAATGACATGACCTAGATGAGGCCGATGAGGCTCAAAGAACTCTGGCAGAAAAAGACCTTAACAGAAGGACTTATGCCAAGAACCGCAAAGATGGATGCCCGAGAATCGTACGGTTGGAATCCTCTACCTATCCTTGCATTCTCCCAAGTCCTAATCTGTTATAAGGGACCGTTGCGGTGCACAGCTGTCAATACAGCTCAGAACAAGACTGTAAAAGGTGTCTGACTCAATAGTGCTAAAGAGAGATGCGATTCCGATGCATGTCCGAGCTTGCAAGTCAAAGGTTCAAGGGTACCAGCGTCGGGCCAAGGAACGCAAAGGAGCTGCTGAGGATGATGCCCAGCATTTCTGATAAGCCCCTCAAAGGGGTAAGGCAAAAGACATGTGACACAAGATGCCCACAATAGAGACACAGAACACACAATAGACAAGTGACACAACACGCACCAGGACTGCTCTGCCCTGCACACCTCAGCATTGCTATCAACAGCGAGACTTTGCCTTTACGTGGCCTAAGGGGCCCTCTCGTGGACATCCCCATTTCCAAAGCTAATTCAAAGATCCCTCCCACCAAGTCCTGACCCAGCACCCCACTCTCATCCCCCTCCCTGAGGTGTAGCCCTCGACTTAGCTCTCAGATATCCAGGGATGCAAATCCTCATCAGGTGCAAAACAAGGCCACCTCATCATCTGGAAAGTTCCTGCCCTCAGATGACTGTTCTCTCTCAGTCTACTACAATAAAGAAAACCAAACATCAGTGCCTGAACTCAGCAGCACATCAGCCAAAACCCAACAATTCCACTACTCACCGGCTCCTGAGAACGCCCCGGTCCTTGGCTCATACTCTGTGGCCGCACTCCGAGGCCGACGTCGCAGGGTATCCCTGGGTTAAGGGGAGACAAGGTGATGTGGCATTGCTGAAACTTGAGGGGACCCTCGCTCCTCCCTCCCTCCCCAACTCGCCACAACTCCTCAGCCATTGCCAAAGGCTGCCCAGATGGCACCTTCAAACAGAAAAGGTACAGGCTTCATCGCAGAGCCCTGTAATACTTCTGGAAGGCTCACAGGGACTGGCAGCTCAAGGGTGATAAACTGGCTCCATCAGCTGGTCCATGAGGGGGTTCAGCCCCTGTAGGCATAATACAAGTGGGCCACCTAAAACACACAAATGGATGCTCAGACAATGCATGCTTTGAGCTGCCCCAGAATTTGGCACCCGAGCAATAACTGGTTGCGTCCACTGGTCACTGCTTACCTCACTCACTTGACCTTGACTGCTGATATCCAGGTTTACTTCCTAAAAATAAAGACAAAGAACAGCCCTGCAACATAACCAAAATGAAACACCACCCCTGAAAAGCTGAATGATGACCAACCTTCCCAGGGGAGAAGGGGCAAAACAAAATGGAAAGGCACATGCCCATGTAGTGTCCAAAAGGGTTGCATTGCTGAGGTAGGTTCCACCTGAAAGTGCTTGACTGTGACCTCTTTCTGCAAGGGTGTCTGTCATGTTGGAGTAGCGATTTGAATGCTGCAGACCACCTGTAAAACGCAAAAAAAAAAATCAAAGGCTACTTATAGTTTCATCACTAATACAACAACTCCAGTAGCATCCAGTTCTGTGCTGGAATCAATACTCATCCAGCTCATGGTCCCCCCAGTGCCAATACCCTGCTGTGCCAAGTGCTTCGCATCTTCAAAATGAAAATCCCAACAGTGAGGTAAACATAGAGCCCAAAGTCAGGCCGTAGCTTGGACTTCAGGCACTGACCCACCTCGCTGCTGTGCTCCTCTGGTCTCCTCCATTCATATCAGGTTTACATGCTCTCCCTCTGCAAAAGAATTATTTGTCAAAGTTACCCAGACAGACAGGGAAAGCTTAGCCTTTCCCAAGTTCTCATTCCTCAAAGCAAACTGCCTAGGATCCCACAGTAGTCGGCCTTAGGACAAACTACTATGAAACTGCAAGACACCACTGCACCACTCCCACATCTCCACTGAACACCACACAGACTGGCCACAGTCACTCCATCCGAGGCGTGGCTCAGGTGGCTGAGCAAAGCAAAAGGCTCCCTGTAAAGTCTCCTTTCTTCTCCACCTAACCCCCCCCCCCTCAAGACTACTCTACAGAGCAGAGCAATTCCAGGCTAGACACAAACTCAAACAACACATTATACTACAAGCAGTGTGACATGAGGATGATAAAAAAAGCTCTCAGCAAGAAGAACAATGGCAAGGACAGGGACGACGCCAAAAAAGACAACTGATGGTATGGCAATGGTGGATGAAAGAGGCTCTACGGAGCAGAAGAAAAGACTGGAACAGTGACCTGTTCTAAGAACTGTCAGTCACAATGATCAAGATGGCTGTGAGAGACAAGGCCACATTTAGAATGCTCCCATATCCTGACAATCTTACAAGCTCCAGGACATTACAGCTCAAGGCTGGAAAGGATGGATGGCAGTACAGCCGGGAACAAGGCCTCCAAAGAGATCCGACTCAATGCTTTCAAGATGTGATTCCAAGATGTGGCCAAGCCCACTGGTAAAAGAACAAGTGATATTGGCATCCTACCGAGAAGTACGAAAGTTCAAGAAGCTAGAGATGATGGCCAATGCTTATGATGAGCCCCTTAAGGGTAAAAGGCAGAGAGATCTGATCCAAGGGAAGCCAAAGACACAGAACACACACCGGACAAGACAACACACACTGGAACTGCTCTGCGCTGCACACCCTACAGTTGCAGTCAAAAGTAGGGCTACTCCCTTTAGCTTACCTAAGAAGGCCCTTGGAGAGCATCCCTTTCCCCTACACTACTTTTTAAATCTCTCCCAGCAATTTCCAACCCACTATCCTGCTATCATCCCTTCTCCGGGCCCTGGCCCCCAACTTAGCTTTCAGATGACTGGTGATGTGAATCCACACTGGATGCAAAGGAGTCCACCTCAGCCATCTCCAAAGGCACTGGGATCACCAGGTTGGCCTCTTAGTCAGCTATGACAAAGAAAACCAAAATCAATGCACCAGTGTAGTGGCATACAAGCCAAATCCCAACAAGTCAGCTACTAACTGGGACCCTGCTCCCACTCCCACTCATACTTGCAGTCTTTAACTTACCTATCAGAAGCCTCCATCTCCAATGTCATCTCTGACCCAGGGTAGCTCCCTCTTGCAGCACAATGAACCTGCTGAAACATTTGGAGTGTAATACTGACACAATCTGGAATTTCAGGAAATTGCAGTGCTTCTAAGAAAAACAAGGCAAAGAAAAAAAAAATACAAAAAGCACCAAGCACCTTAACAACCTTGAACACTCGATGTAAAAATCATGAACTATGCACTCAATGCTATCTTCTTCACAGTGTCTTCAAAGCCTCTATTGCTTTAGATGCCAAAAGCACCTGCTGAAAGAAAGCTGAGAAAACCTGAATGACCACCCCCCCCTTCATGGAAATAAGAAGACACCCTCACCCCACCTAACCCAACAGAAAGAATGAGCCTCTTTTTACCCAGGGCTGGGGTTAATATACCCCTGGCCGGGCCCGCCTCTCGTTCCCACAATGCCCGGGAAAAGGGAGGAGGCAATTTTACCAGAAGGGATAAAAGCACTGGGAGGAGCTGCAGCTGTTTGGCTGCTCTGCCTTAAATTCCAGGTGACTAAAGGGCTCTGTAGATGCCTTCTGTTTTACTACAGCTGCATCCACTGAAAGGGTAAAAAAGCTTCTTGTTTTGGCAGCGTAGACACATGAGTTGCATGATTCCTTGTTAAGTTCTGTAATTGTTCATTGGTGGCTATTGAGTCACAGGACTATGGAGGGTGGAGAAGAATAGTAATAATATACATGGTGTAACTCCTGTTGGGGTCTCTAATTAGGGATGTATTCATTATAAATAAAACTGAAAAAATAATGGGCTCTCTGGCAGCAGGAGGGTTTTGTGAGTGCTGGGCTCGCTCCCTTGTGAGAGATTAGGTGCCAGTACCCAGCTAGAAGTGCCCTGAAGTACAGATTTAAATTCTTAAAATGCTGAAAAAGGGGGAGCTTCCTTCAATCGAACCCCTTAAAATGAGAGACTAGGGAGTGTTTGTCTCTACTTAAATAGATGCCATAGCAATAAATGGGTTCTCTCCTCTGAATCCCCTAAAATACTGGAAAAAGAGGGGTTTTCCTTACTTCAGGTCTCTCCAGTGATGGAAAAAGGGGGATTTCTCCCTCAATTCACACCCTTATAAAGGAGGGACAACCGGGCTTTCCCCTCAATTTAAACCTTGGGATGATGAAAATGGGGGAGTTATGCTCAATTCCAATCAATAAAATAGCATTGTCAAGGTTTTCCCCTTCTATTTAAACTGGAGAATAATGGAAAATGGGGATTCCCTGTCAAGTGATACCCCTAAGAGCATGGAAAAGGCAGGGTTTCCTCCAACTGATGCCCTTAAAATTGCAGAGGAAGGGGATTCCCCCTCAATTTAAACACAGACAATTATGGAAGTTTTTTTCCCTCCGTTTAAATCCCTTTTCTCCTCATAACCCCCCTTTTTGAGGGGGGGCACTGGGGAAGGGCTGCCAAGATGAAAGGGGAAAGTGGAATGTTTCCCTGGGACCCCACATGCTGCCCTGCCTGCTCAGGTGCTGCCCCTTGGCACGAGGGGTTTTCCCTGGGCATTTTCTGGGAGCAGTGCTCTGTGCCCAGGTGCCTCCGGCTGCTCCCCAGCTGCTGCCGGATGCTCCGACCATTGTCCCTGGAGGGACACTCGGGATGCCCCCATTGCCCCTCTGGACCAGCAGCTCCCTGCACAGCTGTGCCCGGGGAACCCTCGGAGAGCGGCCTCTGGCAGGAGCCGCCCCCTCCTCATCCTGGCCGCTCACACCTGGGGCTGCTGCGGGCTGTGGGGTCAGCGGCGTCGGGGGCGGGCGGGAGGCGCGTGGGCGCCGGCCAGCAGGCATCGGCGGGGACACCTCCGTGCCGCGCGCGCCGCGCCTCTCCCACGAGAGGTCCCCGCGCCCCGCGGTGCCGTGCCGGGCTCTCGTTCCCCCCCCCCCGCGCCGCCGCCGCCCCCCGCTCCCTCCGGCCCGGGGAGCTGCAGGAAAACGCAAAAGCATCGAGGAAGAGCGGGCACCGGAGCTGCCCGAGCCATCGGCTTGCCCGAAGGGCGGCGGCTGCCCGCAGCCGGGAGCAGCCACCAAGGATGGAGCTGCTGTTTGCCGGGAGGTGGGAGCTGGGGGCAGCCGGAGCCGGAGGCAGGCTTTCCCCGGGAGGTGGGAGCTGGGGGCAGCCGGAGCCGGAGGCAGGCTTTCCCCGGGAGGTGAGAGCTGGGGGCAGCCGGAGCCGGAGGCAGGCTTTCCCCGGGAGGTGAGAGCTGGGGGCAGCCGGAGCCGGAGGCAGGCTTTCCCCGGGAGGTGGGAGCTGGGGGCAGCCGGAGCCGGAGGCAGGCTTTCCCCGGGAGGTGGGAGCTGGGGGCAGCCGGAGCCGGAGGCAGGCTTTCCCCGGGAGGTGAGAGCTGGGGGCAGCCGGAGCCGGAGGCAGGCTTTCCCCGGCAGGAGGGGCCGGGAGGATTTCAGCTCGCAGCGGCTCTCGGTGGGTGCTGGATGGAGCCCGGGCTGAGCCAGGTGGCCGGTGCGGGTGCTGTTCCTGTCCCCAGGCGCCGATGAAATGGCAGCTCGGAGCAGCCTCGTGTGTCTGTGTGGAAGCAGCTCCGATGCTGGCAGCCAAATCAAATCAAATTGCTGTCAGATTTGTATTAAATGTGGTGTTTAAATCTGGAACTGCTCAGCTCCCCGGGTGGGAAAGTGCTTGGAGTAGCCAAGCTGAGCCGTTGTTGAGAATTCCAAGCATTGTGTCTTTACTCTCCTTAATACAGCGTTTAAATAATTGATACTTGATGGAGACAGTATCAGGGGGATTTGTTAGAGGGGCAGGGATGTTTTTTCACCTTGCAGTGTGTTGGGATAGTCAAGACTCCTTATGTCAAAATTAATTGATCTTCCTTCTTTTCCTTTTTTTTCCTTTCTAGGTTGTGGCTGAGTGGGAAGAATATTTCGGATAAAGAAATGAAATGCACGAGGGAAGCTTCGTGTTCCCGTGGAGATGCTTTAGGCGCGTGCAGCTTCTGAGCTGCACCGAAACTTGAGGCTCCCACAGAAGCTTCCTGGTAAGCCTGAGTGGGTTTACTGCATGGGGGTTCCAGTCACTGCTGGACACACTCTGAAGTCCTGGGAAAACATGGAACAATAGCTCTGAGTGGAAAAAATATATGCTCAGCATTCTCTAGGGAAAATTATAGTTGGCCTGTAAGTGTACCCCCACGTCTGCATTGGTTAAAAAGTCAGTCCCACACACTTTCCTGGCTGGTGTGAAGTTGTATAGTTCATCAGATCTGATCCAGTGTGTAAAGAAATGTTTACTGTGGACTTTCAGGAGATTATCAGCAGTCCTGGGGAGGCTGCTGAACTTGATCTCCCTGGATTGACAGAATGAATCCACATAGGATGCAGAGCAGGATGTGGTTTCTCAAACAGAATAGTGACATTCTCGAAGGAGGCTACAAGCAAAGGGAATCAATTTTAGTTATTGAACACAGAAACATTTATATCTGCTTATGCAACTCTTAGAAGGGAAGAAGAACATGGCCATTCTGTGCAGTCCTATGTGGAAGTGTACTGACTCAAATTGTCTTTCAAACAGCCAAGTGGCACCGGGTGTCACCTGGAAAAATTAAGTACTGGGGACACTTTACACTCATAAATGGCCTGACCTTGTGTACATGGAAATCAAGGGACTTCTGTAATGTTAGAATGGGTCTCAAATGATGGGTTTTTGCAGATTAGCAATCTATCCAAGGAATGATATCATAAAATTTTGTCTAGCAAAACCTGCTGCCAACATTTAAAAATATCTACCAAATGCTATTCCCGTTAAAACAGTCTTGTTAAAATTGTCTGTTCCAAACAGAACAAGATTTTACTGTTCTTGGTGATGTCGTTTTCCTCCTCAGATTTCTGTGAAAGCATGTGTTTCACAAGGCATATCAAAGTTGTCTCATGGGCAAAAACATGTAAACATCAAGCGTGTCATTTTCTTGAAATCCCCTGTAAAATGGCTTGCCACGCTGCCTTTAACCATTCAGAAGCATAAGAGGAAAAAAGGAATTTGCAGGCACTCCAAGGCTGGGTCTGTGGGAGATCTGAGATGAGCCTGTGGCTCTGCAGTCACCCATCAAGAAGTCACCCAAATGTGCTTTTTATCTTGCAGTTTCCACATTTGGGAGGCAACTACTGCGTAAAGGATCTGGGTTCTGCTAATGAAAAATATATCACAAGGTCCATGTGTGGCTGGGTTGGTTCCATAGTTCCAGCCATACCTGCTGTTGTGATACATAATCCCAGTTCATACTCCTGGGAAGAGTTTCCTGCAGCAGTGCAGGTGGGAAGTTTCTCTCTTGCACTGGCTCCACATTGAGCTCTTTCTTCTTAATGCAGCCAGTGCACTGAAGGAGAACAAGCTCGCTTCTTCCTTGCCTGGTTGTTCAGGGTGAATCATTAACCAAGCACTTGAGTGACAAACCAAAATTGTTTGTTGAGTGCCTTCTGCAGTCTGCACGGACAGTTTGCCTTCTGCAGGAGGTACGGTTTTCTTCTCTCACGGAATGAAAGCACCACAGACCCCCTCTGCTCGCCGCTGTGCTTTAACCAGACCTGAAGTATGTACATAATAATACATAGATCTATATCTATCTACGTACATATATGTACTGAAGTATATAATCTATCTATCTATAGAACTTCTTTATATGTATAGAAGTTCTGTGTTGCTCCTGCTTTATGCATGAGGAAAGGGCATACATATAATGAAGAAAGAAGTTAACTTTTCCTTGTACTCTTCCTTTGTAGCCTGTTGAGGCTTTTGGTGAGAGGAATTATATCTTTTTCCTAGCAGCACTTAATGAACTGAAATCATTCTCCAGGATGATGATGACATGCCAGTTCTCGGTATATGGATATGAGTCCTGAGATCCCACACATGGATACACAGAAGGACTGCATAATGTGCTGAAGATGGGAAGAAGGTATGCTTGGGTGAAAGGTGGGACTGTTTCTTCTAATGGCTGCTTACATCCAACAGCAAATACTGATTTCTCCCTTTTTAATGCAAGAGCATTTATCTGCCAGTGTTCAAACTGCATTTCCATGACATAAGAAGAGTTGTCTGGATAATTAACTAATACAGTTAAAACACATCAGTTTGAGCAGATGTTCTTGTCTGTGCTTTTAACGTGAATGGCCTTGATTTTGCAGCAAAGTCCGAGAGATGGCACCTGAATGCAAGGGTTTGGGTTTGTGAAGCTTTGCAGAATGATGGCCTATATTTATATTTCTTTCAGAAACTCCCCATAAGCTGCACACAAACCTCGTTTAGAGAGTTTTACTGAGACAGCAGATTCAAGCCTTCGTTATTAGGGGACGTCTGCAATGCCATTGTCTGCTTGACATTAATTCTTCCAGCTGTGCATCGATGTATTGTAATGGCCCTGGGTTTTTTGGTCGCAGTTTGTTTCCTGCAGTGCCCTCGTGCCTGCGCAGCACTCGTGATGCTGACGTTGACCCTGGGCTGTGTGGCAGATGGGGCTGTCCCGTATCCGAAAGTTACGGGAATGTATGTAGGCGTCAGATGGAATGCTGGTCTCTCCGCTCACCCTTGGCTCTGTAATTTCGTCATCCAGCCATGGAGGACCTGTGCAGCCGTAACTGGCCAAGGCAGTGGGTGAGCACAAGCTGCAGCTCTGCAGGAGATCAGGGACCTCTTGCCCACAGCAGAAACAGCAAGTAACTGCAGTTCTCAGAACTCGTTACTGTGCCCTTAACTGCAGTATTTCCCTGCTCTGTAATCTGGCCAAAGGTAGGTAGGTTTTGATAGGGATAGACACATTTCTACCACAAAGGTCACCTCTCTGCCAGATTTCAAAATTTCCCTTCCGAAGCTAGAGATCCTCATATAAAAGGTTGCCTGAATTTAGGTAGCGTGTGCCAAGCAGTATATTTTTCCTTTAATAATATTCCTGGAAATAGCGGAACTGTTTTGGCTAAAGCAGATGCTGAACTGTTCAGAATGAAATTCTCAGAGCTGAAATCTGGCGAAGCAGAGTAACGTGCCCTTTTGTTAACCCTGGGGAAGGCTGAGCACCGTGGCAGCAGGGAGGGGAGGTGGCACTGCTGGTCGGCAAACCAAGGAAACCAAGGAGCGCTGCTTTTAGCAAACTGCCAGCTTGAAGCCAGTGAGGAACATCCTTGGGCTCCTGCACTCTGTGTTTTTATGTTCACCTTAAATAATGAACAGAGAAACCCAGAGGCACCAGTGCTGCTTCCAGCTGCCTTGAACTGCTTAAATAGGTAGTTTTAATCACCCAGGCTCCGTTCTCTCCACCTGTATTGCTCCTGGGCTTAAGGCTGGATGTATCTATGGAATCTCTAGTTATGTATTGGAGTTTGGCCTGAAGTAATTTGTGTTGCCGACTTGGTACTCTTTCCCCACCCTGGAAGTCTATCTGCAGAACCCCTCTGTGCCAGGCAAGAGAGTCCCCCATAGATGTTTCACTATACAGTTACATCTTTTGGGTTAGAGCCTTACAGGGCTATCATGTGAATGAGGACAAAGCTCTGTTTTTCTTCTTTGCTTTCTGCCCTGTCTTCTTTCTCTGTATTTTAGGACCCAAGTAACAGGGACATATAGCTCCTGTTCTGCTTCCTGGTTGTGTCACTGAAACTGCAGGAAAAACAAAAAGCCTCCAACAACATTTTTAATGTTAGAGAGTCAAGGCACTACTTTCTTCTCTGGCCAGGATGTACCACAGAAATCATCTCATCCGCACATAGCCCGGGTGTGCAGAGAATCATTCCATGACACATGATCTTTACTAGAATTTTCAGATCTTTTTTGCAGTCAAAACTCATAGAAACGAATTGGGTCAGTGTTCATTGGTCTCAAGTTGTGTAGTTCCTAGTATCTGCTCTCCTATTAGATCCGGATTTCTTCGCTTCTGATGTTAATTAGATCTTCATTGCTTGAATTTCTTATCAGTCTTTGCTGGAGGCAGAGTCTGGGGTAGATGTTCCTAGATGGCCGCTGACGTTCTGTTGGTTCTGTTGATGTTCCATCGATGGCTTTATCTTGTTGGGGCTACTCCCAGTCTGTTGAAATGCTAAGCCCATCAGGCCTCACCTAGAGAAACAATGCCCTGGAAAGAAGCTTCAGTTCCCTTCCCCTGGGGCAAAGATGAGCAAACCTGGCTAAAGTCATAGATAAAAGATTTTTAAACTGGTATGTTTTCCAACAGTTGTATATAATGCTTTATTACATAAACGGGCTGGGAAAAGCTCTGGTACCCCTGACCAAGCTGGTTTTGTCTCAGACAGTGCTGTTATTTTGGGGCTAGACATGAAGCTGCTGTCTCTGGACTTGAAAATGAATATAGGAATGACTGAACAAACAAACGTGGTACACTCTTAAAAAATTGTGTGCCCATTGACCAAGCTGGATTACCATGCTCTTTCCAAATTCTTGCCGTGCAAGTTCTTCCATGCCCTCACTTGCAACTCAAACTTTTTTTTGTTTTGTTTTGTTTTAAATGATACTGGTACCAGAGCACGGGCACAGCACTTCTATGAGCTGCAGAGCTATGAATATCTCTTTTTATGGATACAGTGTGTGCATGCTGTGGCTTTGGGCACAGGGTATGTCAGTGCTAGTGCGAGACTGATAATAGCCTCTAAAGATCGTTTGAGAAGTTGCTTACCTTTCCCCAGGGAACAGGACACGTCTTTGTATTTCCACCTTCAGATACACAACCCACTTGTGGGCTTGACTGCATAGCAAATACAGTGTGAGAGTCATCCTTGCTTATGTGGATTTTTTTTTCCCCCCCTCTCCTTTATGTTTTGCTTTGCCCTCTCGTTTGCTTTCTGCCTGTTTTCTCTGAGGCTAGTGATTTCTTGGCAAGTTATTGTTCATAATCAAAGAAAGGTAGTGGGCAAGCAGCAACTGCTGTCTTAGGTAGCCCAAGCTGACCCTGCCACTGCTTTGGCAGGAGAAAGAAGCTTCTTTGGGAGGAGCACAGCTGTCCTGGGCTTTGTGCACACAAGGGCTGCTCAGAGCAGCCCCTTGACCCCATGCTGGCTCTGTGAGCTCTGCCACTGACTGGTAACAGTGATGGCAGTTTGTGTTGAGGCTTTGTTCTCTGCTCTCCAGAGAGAAACATTCAACTGCAGAGTGACTAAGTGGCTTTTCAAAGGCTACATGATGATTCAGTGAATGAACAACAACCCCCAGCAGCTCCAGGCCCCCTTCTCTCTGCAGAACAATGCCTTTCTCCCTGTATGAAGATGTGCACGTAGGATAGGTTGCATACAGAGTTATGTATTTCAAAAGAAATTTGAATATTAATCTTTATATTGTAGTGATGCCACTGTCCTCTAGGCTCTGTAAATAGCAGCACCACAACAATGTGAATGATTCCTTTTATGCAAAACCCTGGCCAGTGAAATAGCTTGTCAATACGAAATAAAATTGCTGCACAAAGGTTTGACAGCTACCTTCATTATATATGTCAATCAAAAGATCCTAAAAGCTTTATTGTCCCTGTACAGAGTCTGAACAATATGCTAGCCCAATATGCCTCAAAGCTATGTTCCCTCTACTCCTTTCATTTAAAAAATAGCCACCAATAACTTTTGACAAAGAGTCTGAGAAAACTGCATGAGCAGCAAGGAAATCTTAGATTTTCTTGGGGATCTGTGGGCTGGAGCCTTCCACTCACTGGGCTCTGTCACATGTCACAGTAGATGAGATCTGGTCAGAAACACGGAGCCCTAAAATTACTCTACAAAACCCAGGCTGGCTGGGGTCGTGGGGAGGGCATGGGGAATTAGGGAGGAAAACTTATGCTGAATATGAACTACTTAAATAATTTTGGGTTAAGGCTTTTTGTTGCTTTCCCAGGTATGGGACATTCAAGCTCCTCTGTCCCAGGTCTCCCCCAGGTTAGGCTGGGCCTGTCTTGATGAGCTCTTGCTCTCATCAGAGCCCACCCTACAGCTTGGGAGTGTGAGGCGTGCGTATTTCGGCTGGATTCCCTTTTTCCATGGCGCTCGGTCCTGCGAAGCCCAGCTGTCACTTAGGGCTCGAGGTGCTGTAAGCGGGGCCGGGGTCGGGCGGGAGCGGGGCTGTGTCCCGGGAGGCGGGTCCGGCGGCCGGTGCTCCCGCACGGGCGGTGGGGCCCAGGCCGGGCCCTGCCGGGAGCGAGGGCCCGGCAGCCGCAGCGCTGCGAGCCCAGCGCGGCCCCGCGGCCGCGAGAGGGAGCGGCCGGCGCGCCCCGCTCCTGCCCGGCCCTCACACAGGCCGCCGGAGCCTCCCCGGGAGGGACGGACCCCGCGCCTTCGCTCGGCCCTGCTGAGGCCGCATCTGGAGTGCTGTGTGCAGTTCTGGGCTCCTCAGGACAGGAGAGACATGGAGCCTCTGGAGAGGGTCCGGCTTAGAGTGACAAAGATGATTAAGGAGAATCTCATGTGTGAGGAAAGGCAGAGGGTGCTGGCCCTGGTCAGCCTCGAGAAGAGACGACAGAGAGGGAACCTCATCAAAGTCTATCAGTATCTGAAGGGAGAGTGCCAAGAGGATGGAGCCAGGCTCTGGTTGGGTTTTGCCCAACGATAGTACAAAAGGCAGCGGGCAGAAACTGATGTACACGAGCAAGAACTTCACTGTGTGGATGCCCAAGCACTGGAACAGATTGCCTAGAGAAGTTGGGGAGTCTCCCTCTTTGGAGGTATTCAGAAGGTATCTGGACACAATCCTCAATAAGCTGCTTTGGGGGACCCTTGCATGTCTGGGAACTAGGTGACCTCCAGCGGTCCCTTTCCAATCTTTAACCATTCTGTGAAAGTGTGACATTGTAATCTTGTGCCATGACAGAGCAGACTAAATCTGGTTTATGAGGGTGTCCTAGCTTCTAAGTCTTTGTTCTGTGCTGTAGCTTAAATTAAGTTTCACAATTCAAAATATCCTGGAGGTTGGTTGTTTCCTCTAAGCCCTCAGCTTGGTTCTTAGCATGTGCTGGTGCGTGGCTTTGCTCTCAGACCTGGTCACGGGCAGTGCAGCAGCAGTACCTCAGGAGGTTACTTCCTGCATGCGTATCTGCCTGTGCCTTTCTGACAGCTGCTTTTGGGATGAGCTGCTGCTCTTGGCCTGTGCTAAAGGGCTGACCTAAAAGTGTAAAGAATAGCCTTGCTCTTGTGTTGGGGAGCGAACCATGGGGATGCTCTGTGAGGATGCATGCAGAGGAGATATTGCAACAGGACTGCTGATCACGACAACTAGTGCTGGTGAAGAAACTGGTAAAATGGAAACTTTTAAAGAATTGAGGTGTTAATTCATGTGCTGAGAAAGCTGTGCTGCCCACTTACCATCCCAAAAACTGTGTGATGTTTCCCTGAGGTGCACTGCTTGCTGCTGCATCATGGCTGTGTCTTTGATCACAGGCAAAATTAAGCATGCTTTTGTCATCAGTAGACTCCACAAGTAGTTTCAAGATACATGGGAGTATATGGGAGTAAAAAGATATAGACTGACACTTCTCACAGTGTTGAAGTTTACATGGTGTGGTGTGTTCTCTCCCCATGCAGCATTGCCCTCCTGTACAGAGCCCTTTTATTCATGTTTTAAAGAATTACCACTGTTGTGGCAATGGCATAGAAGTTGTTTCGGTGCAATTTGTGGCGAGCACCAAATAATTGTGCAACAGAATGTCTGTTATCTGTGACAACAGCTGCCTTTCATAACTACCTTTGATTTCAGGTGTGCAAGACTGGACTAAGCTGAATGTAGGTGGTGCTGACAGGATGCAAAAGGCTTTCTGGAAGCAGAGTGGGCTGTGCTTTTCTCGCTAGTCCACCTCTGGCCAAGGACGTACTTTGTAGTGTGTGGGTGCAATGGTCAGGACACTGCAAACACTTTTGCTCCTGTGGTAAGGCTAGGAGCTTGGTGTTGTACATGGAAAAAAAGCCTACACAAGTCTGAAGCTTCTGCTGTGAGCATCACTGCTTCATCTTGTTATTCTGGCCCTAAAGGAAACCCTCCTGAAGGAATGCTGTACCCAGCCCCTCTGTTTCTGTGAACAGGAGGTAGCGGTGGCTTCCCAGGGGGAATAAACCAGGCTTTGGTGCTTGCCTGTCTTACTTCTCTGCCTTGTGGGAAAATGTTACGAATCCCTCTGTTTGGGTGATTGCTCACGCTTCTGCACCCTCAGACTTCATCTGTAAACTTTTAGCAGTTTATTATGCACTGATGCTGGGATGGCTCTTGCCAGCTAGGAACTGTTTTCCAGTGTCACTCCCTTGTAGTTGGCATGTGGAACTGCTGTGGCATTTTCTCGATGTTTAATGTGACCTAATTGTGTACTTCCACTGTCTGGGAGGATCAGCTCTCCTGGTGTGACAGTTGCCATAAAATCAGCGGTGCGTCTCCGGCATTTGCAGCTGGGTGCAAGGCACAAGTTCCTTGATTTTGCTGCATCAGCCCAGTGAAACATTGCGGGGCTGTGTGTGCAGCCAACTGCCTTTTGTTACGCCTGGTAACAGCTTGGCAATATTAAAAAAATGTAACCTCCAGCTGTTTAATTTGCTCTAGGGAAATAAAAAGGCTTCCTAATAATCTTCATATTTACTTGGCACGTTTGGTTTGAAAGCAGATGGGTTGATTTACGAGATAAATGACAAAGCAAGAGAAGAAGAAGTGTGTCAGTGGCTTTACCATTAGAGAGGAAGGCATTTCTGATATGTGGTTAATCACGATGAACCGTTCTAGGTTTTGGGGTTTTTTTGCAAGTCAGCTTCTTGGACCTTCTGCCCGCCAGCTTGCTCAGCCAACTAATTCCCTCAGTGCCCATTGTCACCTCTCCCTATGACCTACAGGTAGGGGAAGGTGCAGAGCTGTAATGAAGGAGAGGGGCTGAGGTGGCCATTCCTTCTCAGTTGTGCCTTCTTTGCCCACTCCAAACTTGTGCAGGAGCCTCCCCGTTGCAGCACTCACCCCCTCCCTGTGGCCAGACCAGTAAGTGCCTATGTCCTTTTGGATGGGCTGGGAAAGGGTCCTTCCTGAGGCACTGCTGCTTGAGGCACTGAGCAGAGCTAGGTTCTCCAGGCAGGCTGGTGCTGAGGCTGTGCCCTCCCTGCCAGAGCCATGCACCCCTCTGCCCTGGCAGGCAGCTGGCAAGTTGTGAAATATGGTTCAGCACTTTTTTTTTTAATAATAAATTGTGCAGCTGTCTTGGAAAGGATTAGAAATCAGTTCTGGAAAAGACTACAGTAGATTTTAGTGAAGAATTCTGCTGTGTCCTTAATTATTTATAAGCATCAGGATATAAGGACACCATGTTAACCCTTCAGCAGCGAGGAAGATTACAAATAATCTAATAAATGACATATGCAAATCTTCAGATTGAGTAGGTTTAGTTGCAAGTTCTGAGACTTAGAAGTGAGGAAATATCAGAAATAAGGTTTCTGCTTATTGTTTTGTATGTCAGATAGCGTGTTTGGTGAGGCAACTGGATGTCACAGATTTGCTTACCACCCCTGCCCTGGTTGCTCTCACCACCTTTCACTAGCGGGTTTTGCTCAGGGGATGAATCAGGGGCAGGTTCATGCCCACAAGGCTCCTGCTCTATGGCCCCAGGGCCAGGCAAGGCTGCAGGAGCACTGTGGAGGGGTTACTGGTTTTGGCAGCTGAATGGTGTCAGGAAAAGCAGCTTCCCTCCCTGCCACGTGTTTCCAGAGGGCTGCTGAATAAGTCAGGGAAGCCAAAGCAAGGCTCCTTTCTGGGCTCAGAAACCTCTGTGCTAGAAGAACCCGTCCCTGCCAGCTAGGGCCCCCCTTGTCCTGCCCATGGTGTGGGTAAGTCACAGGCTCCTCTTCTCTGTGCTGGGATGAACTGCCATGGGAATGCCATTGCCAGCAGCCTGGTGTGCTGGAAAAAGGGAAGAGGGAATGTGGTGCCAGAGCTGCGTGCCATCGGGTTGTGTTTCCCTCTGAGGACAGAGGGTGTCTGGGCCGAGGTGAGATTGCTGGGAGTGCTTGGATGAGCTGTGCAGGAGAGGGAGCTCGGGATTGCAGCTGCTGCTGGAACCATTGCCTTAGGTCTGCTTAGTCAGTGTCTGTCTGAAGTGGGACTTGCGCTGGAGAGGTGCTGTCGGGAACAAAGGACGGAGTAAATCCTCTCCGGGGATGTGCAGGGAGGGACTGAGTTGCAGGGAAGGAGAGTATTTCTAAGCCGTATCAATATTTCCCTGAACCTGGGGCTGGAGCAGTGAGGGGGGTGCTTGGGTTTGGCCTGGGCCTGTCAGGAAGAGCCATAAACGAGCCAGCCGAGGCCCTGAACCCTCCCTGGATGTTTGAAACACTTCCACAGAAAGCCAAGGCAGTCATGATTGCAGAGGACAAGTTGTAGGCAACTGCTGACGATCCGTGGGGAATTTCCTGTGGAATTACCAGTCAGAGAGTGCATGGAAGCAGAGCACATCTTTTGGCTTTTTCCGGTCTGTCACCTCCTGTCTGGCTCTAGAGAGTTTTGTGCGCTCCCGTTCAGGAGGCAGCGTGTTTTCAGCTGGAAATTTGGGGTGGTTTTGTTTCCTCAGGGTCTGGGGTCTTTCCTGAGAGAATCAGCCCTCCCATAAATCCCCCGGGTCGTTCTACACAGCTGCTTTGGCCGTGGCTCAGAGAGAGAGAAGGGAAATGACTTTTTAGGGTGTTGAAATTTCTCCAGGCAGGAGTGGGAGGTCGTCTTGCCCCTCCCCAGAGCCCTGCAGGCGCATGGGAGTAGCTCAGTGCCGGCGCAGCTCTCTGAGCAATAACAACGCTTGGGAGGTTCGGGTGTTGATAACAGCTCTCCTGTCTCCTGGGGCCCAAGGTTCGGTCTCACGGTCCCGGACCGGTGAGGGAGAGAAGGAACTTGTGCTATTCCTGGAAAAGCTTCTGTTATTCCTTGTGCAGCCTTTTAATTCTGTGTTCTGATGGACTGTCCGCTGTTTTTCTAACAGGACTTGTCAGAGATTCAGATTTAGGAATTGAATTTGGGTCCGTTCACTTCAGGATCTTGCCAAGCCTGAAGGCCTGGGGCGATGACTGCTCTCAGCGAGGGCTCTTTATGAATCCTCTGTCAGATTTCCCTCAGTGCTGGGCAGGAAAGGCGAGGGTTTGGATCAGGAATTCTGCAAGGGGGCCCTGTGTGACCGTTGGCTTCTTGTGTGTGTGTGTGCATCAGTGAGCCAAAATCAAGAGCAAAGGCTGGTTTGGTTTTACGAACTTAGAGTAACTTTTAAAAAAAGTAATCAACTTTTTCTTCTTTTTTTAATTTAGGTGCTGGACTTGCCTGTCTGGACGTGTGCTGAGCTCTTGCTGCTGTGGACTGTGCAGCCTTAATTGCTGCAGGTTCCTGTTCTTCTCACCAGCTCAAAGTACATGTGGGGTTTTTTCCCCTTCTATATAGAGCTGTTGAGTTTGGTGATTTTCCTGAATTGAGGATATTGAAGGTCGAGAAGGAAGATTTGTGTCTTTTTGTGCTTTTCTGTTGTTATTTTTAGCACCTGCTCACCATCTGGACATGGTTGGAATACTGGAAACATAAAAGTTTTTAGGTTCAGTGCTTATTTATGCAAACCCAGTTTTTTTGTTTGTTTGTTTGTTTGTTTTTGTTTTTGTTTTTGTTTTTGAAAGGTCTCCATTTGTCTGGGCACTGTTCCTGGTAGTTTGATGTAGAAAAGGTCACGTGAACAGCAGGGAGCAGTGAGCACTTGGAAGGGGGGGGTGCAGGTATTTCATCCAGGGTGGGGCAGTGAATGTGGCCTAGGAACAGCTCTCTGGTCAAGTGAGCAGCAGAGGAACTGAAGGATGCTCTTCCCCAGCAGAGCTGCTGCTTTGTGCTCTGGGGCAGCGCTGCCGCTGCTGGGCTTCCTCGGGGAAAACAGCTCCTTTGGGATGTGCTTTGCTGCAAAGCTTTCCCTGAGCTGGGTGTCTGCAAGAGGCGTCAGGATACCAGTGTCAGGAGTTTTTCATGGTTTCCAGGCTGTTGTACACAGCACGTTCCGGGCAATTTGCGAGCGTGAGGCAGAGCAAAATGGGTGCAATTGGACTCTGCAAATGCAGTTCAGGCAGACGTTGATCTTTTAACTTTTCCATGGCAGGTGCGAATTCTTGGGCATTTGTGAGTCTGCCTTGACGTGCAGGGATTGAAGGGTTTAGGTGTGGAATTGTTTGGCCAGCTTGCTCCAAGGCATCGTGTACTTCTGGAAGTGCCACACACCTCGCAGGACCGAGGAGCTGCTGGCTGGGTGCTGGTTCTGCTCTGCCCTGGGAACTGGGAGCCCCTGGGAGGGCTGGGGGTGACACCTGGAGATGGGCTGGGGAAGCCTGGAATTGTATCTCAGCACTTTTCTATGCAGCTCTATGGACCGGTGTGTGCTGAACGAAGCGGCTCTTCAGCACAATAAATTCAGCAGTTTGGAAAAACCATGGAATATCTCCGAGTTAATGATGGGAGAGGGTTGGGGCTGCTCCCTGATAACGTGCAGGGCTCGGGGGTGCAAAACGAAGATGGGGAGAGGAGTGGGGGCTGCTCCTCGTTGTCGGGGCGCCGCGGGCGCTGCGCAGCCTTCCCCTTTTACTTCCCAATTCCTCATTTTGTGCCTCCTTTTCCCTTGGGGATGTGCCCAGGCCGCATTCCAGCGGCCGCCGTGGGACAGCGCCTGTGGGCGGCGGGGTTTCCCGCGTGATTGACGGGCCCAGCGGCCAATGGGAAGGCGGGGCGGGCCGAGGGCTGGCCAATGGGGAGGCGGCTCGGGGCTGCGCGTGGCCAGTTGGAATCGGCGGGAGCGGTTGGGGCGGGCGGGCACGGACGGGCCCGGGCGGTGAGCGAGGAGCGGGAGAGCGGGATGGGGAACGGGATGGGGGAACGGGATGGGGAACGGGGGGGAACGGGGGGGAACGGGACGGGGAACGGGATGGGGGAGCGGGGGAACGGGATGGGGGAGTGGGGGAACGGGATGGAGAGCGGGGGATGGGATGGGGAACTGGGGAACGGGATGGGGAGCGGCATCATATTTATTTTTATTTTTGGGTTTAATATTATTTTTATGTCTAATTTTTCCCTTCCCTTCCCTTTCCTTTCCCTTTCTCTCTTCCACCTTTCTTTCCCTTTCCCTTTCCCTTCACACTCCCTTTCTCTTTCTCTTTTCCATCTCTTTCTTTCCCTGATTCCTGAATTTTTTTTGCCCCAGAATCCACAGCCCAAGCCACGTGCACACACTGCAGATGTGAAGTGTATTTTTACTGCCAGCAAGCACCTGGGAATAAAAAAACCTCAGCCCCAAAGCTTGATGTCTAAACAGCAACACAGAAGTTCTAAACCAGCTGTCTGGATTTGAAAAGACATATGTCTTTGGAAGTGAACATAGAGTTCAACCTGATGTAGTGATCGACTTAGGTTCAGCTTAAAAAAGGCCCTACCGACATTTTATTGTATCTAATCCCTGCTTTCCCCTGCGTTTTAGTTCTTGCCTCTCGGCCCACTCTGTTTCACGGGGCTGTACATGGTAAAACACTTCCCTGTGTGCTTTCTGGGTTTGAGCTGCCCTGCCCCGGCACGTAGGGTCACGGTTAAGTAGAAGAGTTATAAAACTTAGTGGTTCATCTCTTTTTCATGGGTTTTTGGGCAGAAGACTTATGGGCCCAGTGTGGGAATAACTCCCAGCCCTCGGCGTCTCGTTGACCGCCTCCCGTTGTCTCGCAGGTCCCCGAGGCGGCTCCGGATCTCCGCGGTCACCGACGCTGCCGATTTTCCCGGCGCGCGCCGTTCGACGTCGAGGAGCGGCATCCAGAAGCTGTGTCGGAGCATCTCCATGGCTGGAATGTTTGGAGTAAGGGCTGCAGTCAGGGTGTAAGCTGAAGGGTGTGTGACTGTGTGTGTGTGTGCCTGTGTCTGTCTGCCTGCGAGAAGAGTGCGGGTGTGGAATGGTCCTAACCTTGTGTGTGTGAGTTTTGCCTTTCAGGCTTTTCAGCTGCTTTTTAAACTCAGAGTAAAAACAACCCAGCTGCGCTGTCTGGGGATGTTTTCCCTCCCGGCTGGGTTTGTTTATCTGGGACCCGGCCGGTCTGTGAGGTGCCGTTCATCGCCAGGGTTTGGGTGCCGACCGTGCCGGGGATTTGTCAGGCGGGATGATTTTGGGGCTCCCGGGAACCGCGTTCCCATGGGGTGCTCTCGAGACGAGAGCGAGGGTGGGTTTGTGTGTCAGCTGAAGGAGGTGTGTGGTGGATGAGTGTTTTCTTCTCCCTGTGCTGCTGTTGTTTTGGGTTTCCTGAAACAATAAAATGTAATGAATTTTCCAGAAATAGAACAATTGTTCCATTGTACTGATAGGGGGTTGGCTTGTGTTGCTCTGTGTTCGTGTTTGCTGCTGCACTTGCACATATTGCTCTGTATGTCAATTGGACTTTGACCAGTGTGCATATGGATTGTATTTGTGCTTGTGTATGTTGTTATTTCCACTTGCTTTGCTGAAGTGTAAATAAAAAACCCTCGTTCAATCAAGTTGAATAAACCCTAATAAAGATACCCCCCCTCCCCCCTTTTGGTTGCTCTCTTCCTTTGGTGTGGTTTAGTAATTTTTTCGCCGTATTTCTTGCTTTGCTGCTCTGCTTTGCTTTACTTTTCAGTCTATTCCTCCCTTGACTTTTTCTAACTCTTTATCTTTTTCTCACTGTTTAACTGTTTCTGGATGTCTCTGTCACTCTATTTCTCAGTTTCTCTTTTTCTCTTCAACACTAATTCTCTTTTAAACTCGATTTCTTTTTCTCTCAAACCCTATTCTGTTTCTCTATTCCTTTTTCTCTCTATTTTTCTTTCTCTTTCTTTGTGACTCTGACTTTCTTTCTCTCTGACTTTCTTTCTTTTCTCTGACTTTCTCTCTCCGACTTTGACTTTCTCTCTCTGACTTTGACTTTCTTTCTCTCTCTCTCTCTGACTTTGACTTTCAAACGACCTTTCTCACCTTCCCTCCTTTGTTCATTTTTACCTTTCTACCTTTGTTTGTTTCTGTAGCAGCTTGGAAAAAAACAGAGACCACTCTTTCTTCAGGCATGATCTGCCCCAGTCTTTGGTTAACAGAGCACAGAGGTGTTCAGTGCCATCGTGAGTCTTTAGGGCTGTGGCTCCTGCAGAGGTCCTTGGTGCTCTGATGGACGTGCTCCAAGCGTCCATCCTGGACTCCTGTATCGGGGGCGAGAAGGAAAGCATGTTTTTCCGTGTCACAATTCTGACTTCTGCTACTGTGCGTGTAGTAGCCTTTCTCTGTGCGCTACCCTCACCTGCCAGGTCGTTTGCACCGCGCTGACCTGCGTTGTTTCAAACGTTCGTCTTGCGCATTGCTGCACTCCTCCCGAACCCAAGCACGGGCTGGGCTCTTCTCCTTCTCGCTAACACCGCAAGTAAGAACACCGCACCCGTGCATGTGAACTCAGCAGCGCCGTGCACGTGCAGTTAAAAAGCAGTAATAAAACTCCTCAAACCTAAAAAAACCCCAGCAAAAATACCTGCACATAAGCGGCAGAACTCAAAAAAGCAAAGGAATGAGCAACGACTTGGAGAGCGGCACACGCGCAGTAAATTGAGAAGCCGTGCCCGTGCAGTAACGCGGAAAACCGCACGGGTGCAATGACAGAAAGCGACGTGCGCGCAGGGAAGCGGGAGAGCTGCGTGGTGCTGCTCGCTGCTTCCACCTGCTGGTGCACAGGAGGCACTGCAGCCACCCCGGGGAGCAGCTGCAGGCGCGCATTGGCCCAACGATGCCGGCTGAAGAAAGCTGCGCGTGTGCAGGGAGCGGCCGCAGCTACCCACGCGCAGCGCCGCGGGAAGGCCGTGCGGGCGCGGCGGCTTTTTACGCTCGGTGCTGCCGCTCAGGGGGTAACATCCCGTACCGCAGGCCACGACCTCACGATTTCCGTGGGTGCCGCCGCCTCATGCTTGTCCCGGCCGTGTGGGGCTTCAGTGGCCAGAGCGCAAATCGCGGAGCGGTGGCGCTGCTGCCGCCAGGCATTCGCGGTCCTGTTGCTCGGATGGTGGGCACGTTCTGTAGGGGATAAAACGAACGTTTTGGGGGTAAAATGTGAGTTAATTTGTATGGGAGAAAATGAACGTTTTGAGGTAAAATCGGGGCAATTAGTAGGTGACATTTTGGGATGAAAATTGAGGTTCTTATCGGTAGGGGACAGACAGAGACAATTTGAGGGAAAAGACCTGAGCTAATCTGTGAGGGACAGAATGAACGTTTTCAAGGTACATACGAGGAAAACTACAGGGGACAGAGTGAAAATTTTAGTTTTAATATAAGAAGGGCAGCGCGCGCATGCGCAGTAGCCCGCGCGCCCGCGCATGCGCAGTAGCCCGCGCGCCCGCGCATGCGCAGTAGCCCGCGCGCCCGCGCATGCGCAGTAGCCCGCGCGCCCGCGCATGCGCAGTAGCCCGCGCGCCCGCGCATGCGCAGTAGCCACCGCGCCCGCGCATGCGCAGTAGCCACCGCGCCCGCGCATGCGCAGTAGCCACCGCGCCCGCGCATGCGCAGTAGCCACCGCGCCCGCGCATGCGCAGTAGCCACCGCGCCCGCGCATGCGCAGTAGCCACCGCGCCCGCGCATGCGCAGTAGCCACCGCGCCCGCGCATGCGCAGTAGCCACCGCGCCCGCGCATGCGCAGTAGCCACCGCGCCCGCGCATGCGCAGTAGCAACCGCGCCCGCGCATGCGCAGTAGCCCGCGCGCCCGCGCATGCGCAGTAGCCCGCGCGCCCGCGCATGCGCAGTAGCAACCGCGCCCGCGCATGCGCAGTAGCAACCGCGCCCGCGCATGCGCAGTAGCAACCGCGCCCGCGCATGCGCAGTAGCAACCGCGCCCGCGCATGCGCAGTAGCAACCGCGCCCGCGCATGCGCAGTAGCCCGCGCGCCCGCGCATGCGCAGTAGCCCGCGCGCCCGCGCATGCGCAGTAGCCCGCGCGCCCGCGCATGCGCAGTAGCAACCGCGCCCGCGCATGCGCAGTAGCAACCGCGCCCGCGCATGCGCAGTAGCCCGCGCGCCCGCGCATGCGCAGTAGGCAGCGCGCCCGCGCATGCGCAGTAGCCACCGGGCCCGCGCATGCGCAGTAGCCACCGCGCCCGCGCATGCGCAGTAGCAACCGCGCCCGCGCATGCGCAGTAGCAACCGCGCCCGCGCATGCGCAGTAGCCCGCGCGCCCGCGCATGCGCAGTAGCAACCGCGCCCGCGCATGCGCAGTAGCAACCGCGCCCGCGCGGGGGCCGCGCGCAGTGGGGCAGCGCGCCCGCGCATGATGCGCAGAGGTTTCTTTCGGACCTGGGCTGCATTTCCATCCCCCGCTCTGGGAGTCACCAGGTGCGTTAGGAGCGAGCCGATCCCGCTCCCTGAGACACAAGGGCTTGCTCGAGGAGACCGTTCCTGTTCCTCTGTTCCAGCCACTCTGCTCTCCCCAAAACACCCATTTCCTCGGAGCTCCTCTGAAACTGCATTTCCATGGACCCAGGGCTCCAGAAGCTGCAGAGTCCTGCAATGGGGTTTCTTTGGGAAGGGACCTTAAGCTCTTGCAGTTCCACCTCTGTCATGAGAATTTCAGGGCTCTAAGACTCACAGAACCATTTGGGCTTGGAAGGACCTTAAAGCTCATCCAGTGCCAGCACTGCCACGGGCAGGGACACCTCCCACTGTCCCGGGCTGCTCCCAGCCCCAGTGTCCAGCCTGGCCTGGAACATTCCAGGGCATCCAGGGGCAAATCCTCCTCTCTGGGCAGACAGAATGAGCTAAACCTGGCTATTCCTGAGGGAGTGATGGCAGCACAGCCGAGTCCTGCATCCCTGATTCCCACGGGGTTGTGGTTTGGGGATTTCTTTTCCATCCATTAAAGCTCCTTTCTAGTTCCGGGAGCTGGAAGTTTGGGAGGATGTGACACCTGGCATTAGAGCCCCCATTCCAGCAGCATCCATTGCACCTGAACGTTGTGCTCGAGTCCACTTTAGACTCAGCCCAGTTTTGATTAAGTCTACCAAGGCTTTTGAGGCCATGAGATGTTGCCTGGAAATCAGAAAATGCCAAAGGGGACTGGAGATCCGTGTTGGAATCACGGGATCGCTGCTGCAGAGGGGAGGTGGAATTCAAAACCCCTCATGAAGAGATTATGTGCAGAGTTTTGACTGAAATATAACTGTTTAACGAGCTCCAAATTGTGTGCTTTATTATATAAACATTCTATTTGCAGGAGAATATCTGGAAAAGACCTTTGGGATCGCCAAGTCCAACCCTCAACCCAGCCCCACCAGCACGCTCCCCAGCCACCCCTGTCCTCCAGCGCCACATCCACGGTTTTTGAAGCCTTGCAGGGATGGCGTCTCCACCCCTGGCCCGGCCTTGGTCATCCAGGGACAAGGATTCCTCTGCTTTTGCAGGAAGAGGGAAGGGGAAGCGTTTCCCTCGCAGATGGGACAGAAACGTGTTCCACAGGCTCCAGGCGTGGGTGAGTGACAGCTGAAGGCTGAGCCACGGTGAGCAGCAGAGCTAATTACCACCTTCCCCCAGTGCTCTAATTACCACCTTCCCCCAGTGCTCTAATTACCACCTCCCTCAGCTCACCCTTCCACCCAGCCACTTCCTCAAGCCTGTTTTTCAGGGGTTTTGTCACCCGGCATTCGGCTGCCGCGCAGCTTTGTCCTCCAGGTGCTGCTCCTGCCCGGAATTGGACCCAAGGGGATGGAAAACGCCGTGGTTCCAGTGGGATTTGGGTCTCCGGCACATCCCGCCCGCTGTGCCCTCAGCCTGGTGCCCCCAGCCACAGGGAAAGGGAGCAGGTGGTGTAATCCCCCACCTAATCCTAAAGATTTCTCTCCAGGAATGCCGGGGCCTCCCAGCTCAGCAGAGCATTCCCTGGTGCCAGGCGCTTCCTCACACGCAGGGAAAAGGTGGAAACCCAACGCTTTTCCCAAAAGCCCAAAATATTCCCCCATCTGGCAGCCGGGAGCTGAGGGAATGGGCACCTTCCCCTTCTGTCTGGGTGCCTGCGGCAGCTCCGAGGTGTTGCTCGGGGATTTGCAGTGCTGGGGCTCCTGCAGGGCCAGGGAAGTGCTTTGGGCCCCGTCATCCGTGCAGGGAAAAGCAGATATTCCATTAACCCCTTAGAGACCATTGCAGGAGCTTCCTGGGAGAACTGGGAATGGGGATCCATAGGGGGATTGACTCCCAATTAATGCTGTCAGAAACCCTTCAGCCACCCCAAACCACCCCAAACCTTCCACAAACAAACCTGGAGGAGAACCCAGGGCCTCCTTGTGCCCTGGCCGTGTCACACCCTGGCAGTGCCACTCTGTGCTTCCCCTTCTTTGGGCCAGAATTGTTCCCAGAATGATAAACCCGGAGGGAAGTGTTTCCACCTGGGAAAGTGAGGCTGTTCCCACACCACCCTCCTATTTATTTCATGAGGAATTTTGAAATTTTGGTTTTCTGCTCCAGCCAGGGACAGAAGAAAGTTTGGGCAGCAAAAAAAATCTGAAGTTGAATCAGATCTTAAGCCTGGATTTAAAATGGATCACATTAAAAGAACCCAAAAAATCCAGAAAAGAATGAAAGAATTCGTAATTCTCTTTCTGATCTCCCTCTGCTGCATCCCTGTCCTCCCATCCACTCTTCCCATCTTCAATTATAGATCCCTCCAGGCAGAGCCCTGCCAGTGTTTCTGTCAGGGAAGTGCCAAGCCCATCCACAATGCTTTACAAATAATCACAGGGAACACAGATTTTGTGAAATATTGAAGCTTTTGCTGTTAAAAAAAATGAAGTCTCTCTGCCATATCAGCCACGATGAAATGTCAGTGTGCCACCCTTCCCCAAGTAACATCCTTCCCTCTGTCACTCTCGCTCTGGCACATGGCAGGCCGGGATCATCTCCTCCTTCCCACAGGGAAGGAGTTGGGTTTAAATTCGAGACACAAACTTGGACAAAATTGAATGTCTGAGGTGTGTAAGAATAAGGGAAAATCGTCTCAGATCTTCTTCAGCTGCCTTTGTTTCCTGCCCTGTAACTCTTCACTCCCTGAAATGACTCAGAACTTCTGTCCCTGTTCCCTGGGAGCAGAGCCCGCCCCCCCCCCCCCCCCAGCTGCCCCCTCCTGTCAGGGAATTCCAGAGAGAGAAAAGGTCTCTCTGGAGCCTCCTTTTCTCCAGGCTGAGCCCCTGGGAGAGCAGGGATTGAGCAGGTGTGGGGGCTGAGGTGCTCCAGCTTTAAGGTCTCACTCTGAGAGCATTCTGAGTTTGTTTCCAGGCTGGAAATGGTGCCTGGAATTTTGGGTGGCCAACGGGGATCTCGAGGATTTGAGGTGGCAGCTGGGAGAGAAACCTGCTGCCCAAATGGTACTGGAGGTTATTTCCCTCTCTCTGGAATCTCTGTCAATTAAGAGCCCAGCCTTCTCCGGGGCTGCAGTTGCATTATTTGCTTTCACCTCCGATCTGCCCGAGGTGGAGTGAACTCCTCTGGAGCTGGCAAACGCCAACAGATCCCATCTCCACAGAGTTAAGGGATGGAATTGTATTTCTCTTAACCTCTTTTGACCGGGAAGTTGGGATTTTCCCCCTCTGCCTGATCCCTGTTTCTCCTTTCTCGAGTCTTGAGTTGTTTTGGGGAGCAGAAGGTTCAGGGCTGTGCCCCTGAAGCAGCTCTGGCTGTGTGAACACAGCAACTTTCTGCAAGTTAAATCTGCTGCTATTTCTGTATTTGAAAAGGAGCTGAAATGCCAGTGGTGATGTAATGTTCATTTACATTTAGGGTCTGTTTCTATTTATTTTTGCTCCTATTAACTTCATCTTGATTCCAACAGTTTGGGGTTTGTTTTTTTTTTACCCGCTGAGGCTCTCTTTGCTGTGAACAGCTCGTTTTTTACTTCAAGCCTGCCAGATTTCCTGCCTTATCGAGTCCATGAATGAAGAAGAATGACAGGTAGAAGGGGAAATGGATGTCTCCTCCCCAAGGGAAGGCTCCTGAATTGGATAGGAGCCGTTTCTCTAGGAACTGCTGCCTCTGGTTGCCGCTGGAATGGCTCTGGAAGGAGCTTGGAGGGGATCATTCACCTCGGCTTTGTCCCGGGTGTGCAGAGCTGGGGAGATGCTTTCGGGCTGAGAGATTTCCTGTGCCATCTTCCATGAACATGAAGAGAGGTGGATTAAAAGTGCCTGCAGAGCTCTGATGTGCAGCCTGTGGCTCCCTGCTCCCACTGCTGCTCCGCTCAAGGAGTTTCTCAGCCCCAGAGCAGGAGAAAAAGGCAGAAAATCATGGAATCCTGGGGTTGTTGAGGCTGGCAAAGGCCTTTAGCATCATCAAGTCCAAACATCAACCACCACCATGGTCACACCAACCCATGACCTCAAGTGCCATGTATTTATCCATACATATTTATCCCTACATATTTATCCCTATATTTATCCATATGTTTATCCATGTATTTACCCATGTATTTATTCCTATATTTACCCATGTATTTACCCAGGTATTTTATGAACACTCAAGTGCCATATCCATGTATTTTATGAGCACTTCCAGGGTTGGTGACTCCACCACTGCCCTGGGCAGCTGTTCCAGCGCTGGACAACCCTTCCCATGCTGGGCCAGGAGATGGATTCTGGAAATGCAGACTCTGAGGAGCTGGGGATTAAGGCAGCATTGGATTCCTTTATTCTCCCAGAAGGATAAAGGAGATTTATCCCCAGACGAACCAGAGGTGATCACACTGAGGTCATTAGTGGGATTTCTTCCTTACTCCCACAAATACCCACTGGGGTGACAGAGTTCCCTACAAGGGCGGTGTTGGAAGGAGCTGCTGGAATGTTTTGCTGTTTATTGGGATCCACAGGATGTTTGGTGTCTCTCAGAGCTGTTCCAGGCTTTCCACAGACCCAAACGCTCCTCACACTTCTCCTCAGAGTAGAGAGGTTTCCCAGAGTGCTGGTTTTTAATTTCAGATGCTGGGATAACGACACGGCTTCAGGAGGCAGGAGACTCATTGTGCTGTGCCTCAGTCCAGGCAGGGACAACCCCCAGCTAATAAAAACCTCTTTAAAGCACAAAAAGTCCCATTAAGCTGATATTATAAAGGCTGCAAATTGAAGCAGGCCTCAATCAGAAAGCAGCAGAATTTAATTCCCCCCCTTGCCCATTTGCATGATGATCTCCTTCCTAATGGCCCATCTACGCTTTTCCCACAGAAGTGCTGTCCCGAGGTTGGAGATGGTTCCAGCTTTATGGAGCTTTGATCTTTATCTGCTTTTACTTTTTACAGGGCACAGAACCCGAGAGTGGCAGCTGCTTTCCTCTTGTTCCTCCTGTGGCAGTGAACTGCTCTTCCCGAGGACGGCTGCAGGAACTCTCAGGCAGCAGAACGTATGGAATGCCAGGCACGCTACAGAATTCCAGTGGGAGCAGCAGGAACTTCTGTTCTTTACTGGCAGGGCTGTGCCATGAAGGGGAGCTCGGAGATATTGGTCAGCTCAGGGAATGAGCCTGGCTCATGGTAAGGAAATTCACTGTGCAGTTACTTCGGGCCCTTCTCCTTCTCCTCCTTCTCCTCCTTCTCCTCCTTCTCCTTCTCCTTCTCCTTCTCCTTCTCCTTCTCCTTCTCCTTCTCCTTCTCCTTCTCCTTCTCCTTCTCCTTCTCCTTCTCCTCCTCCTCCTCCTTCTCCTTCTCCTTCTCCTTCTCCTTCTCCTTCTCCTTCTCCTTCTCCTTCTCCTTCTCCTTCTCCTTCTCTTCCCAACACCAGTTCCAGACCTCAGTATAATCCATGTTCCCACAGCCTGACCTTGCAGTTTTCCCAGTTTAGCAGCCCCAGCCACACTTGCAGCCTCTCTGTCTGGACTTTGTCTTGCTGAAATCTCCCTTTGTTGATCCTTTGCTGCCTCACCTTTTATCCAGCAATAACGTGCAGTGGGTGGAAGCTTCTCAGAATTCCCTCCCTGTTCCACTGGAAACATTCCCAAGTGGAAGCAGCTGCACTGCCCATCAGCACTTGCCTGCTTTTAGGGGTGGTTGAGGCATGAAGGATGCAACAAATGGAGTTGGCTCTAAGGGGATGAAATGCTCCCCCTGAGGCTGCTCAGAGAGCTGGAGCTGAGGAATCCGGGTGGGAATCACTCCAAGAAAAAGGAAGGAAAAGAGAGCAGAGGAACAGGGATGCAATTCCAACCTCTCCAAGGACTGGGATGGGCACATTCACCAACACCATTTAATCTAGACACGATTTCTTCTTTGCCTCTGGCTGCCAGGAGCAGGATGAGCAGTTTAATGAGTTTAAATAGTGAATAGTTTAATTAGCTGGAAGAGACTGGATCAATAGCTGCTTAAACAAACAACTGGATCCCTGTTTCCAAGCTTGGATGTAGTTTTGGAAGGTTCCTGGCAATTTGGCAGGGATTAGTGATGCTGAGAATGTGCTTTTTTGTGGGTTTGGGGCTTTTACTCCTGTTCACGTGGCTGCTCTTTTTCTTGTTGAGTGGAAAACAGGAGGGAAAGAGCAACGATGGAAGGAATTCCACTCTTGCTGCTTGAAGGGATGGATCAGGAAGGGAACAGGCTGCAGGGAATTTGGAGTGCAAACTGAGATCTCTCCGATATTTTCGGCTCAGTCAGTCCATCAGTGCTTGGTGGCTGTTTAGGCCACGTGCAAGGTGAATGATGGTGCACATGGCAGAGCTGCTGGTGGCTCCTTCCCCTGCCCGGCTGTCAGTCACCCTGCAGGGTGCTGGAGCAGCGTGCCAGAGGCCGTGGATCCTATGGATCCCATGGATCCCAGGGGCGTGATCAGGAGCCTGGGCCTGCTGGCCACTCCTTGCTCTCTCTTACCCTGATTTTTCAGCTCTGCAGCGAATCCAGCTTGAGTTTTTCAACCCCCTAGAAAACCCAGGGACCTTTCATGTCTGTTCTCAGATCTGGGATTTAAATCCAGCCCTTATCAAAGCACCCCGTGACCAGGCAGGCCCTGAATCCCAGCAGGGATCTGATAAAGAGGGACCTGACATCCTAAAGAAACCCTTTGAAATCCTGCTGGGATTGATTTGTATCCATAATGGAGCCCCGAGCTCTCTGCCAGGGAGAGATGAAGCTGCTCCTTTGCTTTATTATCCTCAGGCCCTTCCCAGCTTTGAGGGAAATTCAGTCCCTCTTCAAGCCCCAAAATCATGGAAAAGCTCCTTTGTATCCTCTCCACAGCCCCTACGTGGATTAATCAACTTTTTATTTGATATGGTGTCATTCTCCTTTTTTTTCCATGGCTAAAACTCCACGGTGAGCAATCAGAGCAGAAATAGGAAATGCAGGAGTCTTGGATTCCACAGTGGGATTAACTTCCCTTTTCTGCTCTCTTTCAGGACAGGAAAAACCACTGAACTCGCCCCATCTTTGGGACCAAGAGCTTTGGTGCTGGAGTAGGCAAAGCCAGCTAGGGCCCCCCTTGTCCTGCCCATGGTGTGGGTCAGGGACAGGCTCCTCTTCTCCTCTGTGCTGGGATGAACTGCCTAGGGAATGCTATTACTGACAGCCCGGTCCTAGCCCCGGCTACTGGAAATGGGCAGAGGTGAAGAGGCAAGTGCCAGAGTTGCTTGGGGATGATGGAATTGTGGTGTTTGGCTGTGCCCAGAGGGGCAGGTTGGGCATTTCTGTGTGTCTGAGGACCGGTTTGGGTGCTGGGGAGCCCGGGGAGCCGAGCTCTCAGTGCATTCCCAGCTCACCGGGGGTGGGAGCTGGTGCAGGGCTCTGGTCGGGCTCGGGGCAGGCCCTGGCCCTGGCACAGACACGCTGGGGTGCTTTGGGGACGCTTGGGGAGCAATGGGAAGAAAATGAGGGATGGTGCTGGGCGGAGCGATCGGCCTGTGCTCGTGTCAGCGCAGCCGTGCAGGGCACTGGGATCTGGGTAAAACACCGGCTCTCCTGGTGTTCAGGGATGCAAGGTCTGAGGGACCGGATTTACTTGGGGTTTTCCAGGACAGCAGGAAGAAGAGGAAATGTGGTGCCAGAGGTGCGTCCCATCAGGTTGCAGTTCCCTCTTTCCCATTTCCATTTCCTCCTCAGTGCGGGTGTCCCCTGCAGCCCATGAGCACGGGGCCGGTGACAACTCCCTGTCTGTAGAGGGATTCCTTATGGAACAAGGGCAGATGACACTTGTGTGAGGCTTACGACTGTTAGAATTAGACCGGGATGGGTTTAAGGAAAACTAGAATCGTGTGTTAATCTTGCTGGTCAATGAACAAATGGAATCCACACTTCTATAAGAAAAAATAGAGTGTATGGAGCATATAGAAGAAGCTGTTTTTGCCTGCTGCTGCTGCTTGGCTTTATCATGTAACCCCATTCGAACTCTGCCTTCAAGACAGCTGTGAGACCGTGAAATAAAGAACTTAGCAGAACAGCAGCCTCCTCTGCTCTTTCACCCTGGTCCGTGAAGGAGGGGTACCCTGTCAAAGGCTCAACACTTGCCTTTCTGACTTTGTTTCTAAATTTCTACCTTTCTAATTTTGTTTGTTTCTATTTTTTTTGTTTGTTTGTTTCTAACTTTGTTTGTTTTCAACTTTCTCCCTTTAGAAATTTGTTTGTTTCTTGTATTTTACCTCTTTGTTTGTTTCTAAATTTCTGCCGTTGTAACTTTGTTTCTAACTTTCTACTTTTAAAATTTCATTTAACTTTTTACCATTCCTCCCAGCGAGGGCTGTGTGCAGAATACTAAAACCTGTTAAGTTCTTCACTTTTACGTCTATAGGCAAATGCTACTGATTTAGATGTAAATTCATTTTGAAATGAGCCAGCCCTCTCTCTCTACTCTGTCGCATACAGGAATATAAGAAGCTGGGAATAGAGATCCGCAGGTTTTGAGAATAAGGAGCCGGCGTTTTTCTGTAGGAAGGAAAGCAGCAAGCGCCTGGCCGCAGGAGCCGAGACGCTCGGGCTGCAGGAGCTGCAGAGCGCCCGGAGCCGGCTTTTCCCTGTGCTCTGTGCCTGCCCCCGGGCTGAGCTGGGCGGCGCTGCTGCCGCCTGGTGGCGAGAGCGCGGCACTGCCGCCCCCGACACGGCGCCCCGGCGCTGCTGCCGCCCGGTGCCGGCTGAGCCGAGAGGGCGGCGGCCTCGGTGGCTGCCGAGCGTGGCAAGGAGCGGGAGCGAGCGGGGCCGGGTCTGTCAGCGGAGGGGAGGGGCGAAGGGCGGTTCGCAGCGCCAAGGGACACGGCCGTGCATGAGCGGGGCCACAGCTATGGAAAGGAACGGGCGCCGTGCGGGGCGGCGACCGCGGGGAATGACAGCGCGGGGGGCGGCCCGGCGGGGCCGGTCTTGCCGGGCAGCAGAGGCGCGGTCGCAGCGCGACCCGGGCGGGAGGCACCGGGCGGGCACGGTCGGAATCGAGCCGCCCGCGTGTCGCTCTCAAGGAGGCGGCTCGGAAAGGAAGGCGCAGTTCCGCGCTCTCGGGACGGCGTTAAGTGACGTTTTTATTAGAATATGACAGTCTTTATTTTATTTTATTATTTTATTATCTGCCAGGACCTTGCAGAGGGTGGTTTACACTTCCGCCACACTCAAGATGGCGGACGCAGTAGGCCCCCTGCGAGAGGTGTCCCTGCCGATGCCTGCCGCCGGTCGCGGAGCCGTCGCCCGCCTCCGGCGCGGCTGACCCCGCCAGCCGTGTCCTCGCACCGGGAAGCACGGCGGAAAATCGCGCGGAAAGCGCGGGGCCGGCGTCGGAGTTGGGGCCGGATTCAGGCAGCCGACTAGACAGAAGCCCTTGTGAGGGGCGGCGGGGGCCCTAAGTGTACCACACTAAAGATGGCGGCTCGACCGGAAGTGGCTTCTGCCAGCACCCAAGATGGCGGCGAAGGGCGGAAGTGTCGTCACTGCCACACTCAAGATGGCGGTCGTGTGCACTGTTTTCTGACCTTCTCAATATGGCGGCAGGGAAGGCCCCCCCCAAGCTGCGTCTACTCGGCTGCCTGAACGCGACGCCGACGCCGACGCCAGCCCAGCGCTTGCACGCAATTTTCTGAGGCGTTTCCCGCTACGCGGACACCGACTGTGGGGTCAGCGGCGCCTGGGGCAGGCGGGAGCATTCAGGCAGTCGAATAGACGGAGCGGGGGGGGGGGGGGGGGGGTCCTTCCGGCCGCCATCTTGAGAAGGTCGAATAGCCGCATCGGTGCGGTACCGGTGACTTCCGCCCTTCTTCGCCAGGAGCGGCGATGGCGGGGAGCCCGGGGAGCAGCGCTGCCGGGCCGGGGGCACCGGGGCGGGTGCTCCGGGCTCGGAGGTGAGCGGGGAACGGGGACAGCCCCGAGCGGACGGTGGGGGCCGCGGGGGATCGGTATTCCGGCCCAGGGATGAGTGTTCCGGCACAGGGATGCGTTCATGGACTGTCTAATAATGTTATTTAACGATCGTGCAAGGAGATCTGTATAAAAAAATCCTCCGTGGTCATCCTTCTCCCAGCCCCGCTGTGTTTTCAGGATCTTGGGGGAAGCGTTTGGGTCTGAACAAGGCTCTCGGGCACAGGGTGGGATTCTTGGGGTGCAGGGCCAGGATTTGGACTCGATGCTCCCTGTGGGTCCCTTGCAGCCCAGGAAATGCTGCGATCCTGTGCCTCTGAGGGTGAAATAAAGGGGAGCGGTGGCGTTTGTGCCCGCTGTGTTCACGGCCCCGCCGGCTCAGGGCGGGTTAAAGGCGCAGCTGCCCCGAGACAGCGGGACCGGCCGGGGCTGCTCGCTCCCGGTGCTGCCGCCTCGTGGGGAGAGCCCGGCACTGCAGCCCGGAACGGCGCTGGACCACGGGATGGGCGTGGAACAGCAGCGCAGGGGATGCTGAGGCAGCCCAGGGAATGCTGCGGTCCCAGGGAAGGCTGAGGCGTCCCCTGCCCGGGGCACTCGGCAGCAAATCCCTGATGTTGAGCAGAAAAAGGAAAGTTCTGGGTTAGTGGGAGGAGGTTTCTGGAATGGAGCTGGGACAGGTGCTGATCCACGCATGGAATCACGGGCTGGTTTGGCTTGGAAGGGACCACCAGGATCATTTACACTCTGTTTGTTGTCTGATTGCACAGCGAAGAACATCCAGAACTGCCGCCTCACCCTCACGGACAGCAGGAATGTCTTCCATAGCTCTTGTTTTGGAATGGGAATGGCTGTTGGGAGCTCTGGCAGGACCAGGTAAGAAGAGAAATGGGATCATTGTGGCTGCTGCTGGAGGTGGTTTTCTGCTTTCCGGCTGTTCTTCTCATTGATCCTTTCACAGCAGTGTTCCTGGGCACATTTGAGGGTAATTCCAGGAATCTGAAACCAGATAAAAACTGGTGGGGAAAAAATGTGAACGCGATCCATTTCTGGTAGTTCCAAGCTTCTCCCACAACACCGTTCCAGGGGAAAGCTGATAAAAGGGTAAAGATGCAGAGGAACAAGTGCTGTAAAGCCCCCTGGCGCTCTGAGAGAGCAAACCTTCCAGTACTCCCAGCAGATCTCTTGGAGAAAGTGTGGGATCGCAAGGTTTTCCAGGAAAGCAAAACAAGGGTGGAGATGAGGGAATGGGCTTCCAGTTCTTCCTTGAGCTGAAAGCCTGGGGGAATTGAGAGGGGCCACAAGAACTGTTTGTGTAGGCAAATGGGAGTTTGGGGGCTGAATCTGAGTTTCCCTCTGGGGCATTTTTGAGGGAAAAGCTGAGGTGCTGTTTAAGGGAGAGAATGCAGATTTTTGGGGTGGAAAAGGTTGAATCAATATTGTAGAGGAAGTAAAACGCTGGGGGTAAAAGTGGATGCAGTCTGGAGGGGACAGATTGAATATTTTGGAGGCAAAATGGGGAACTGAGTAGTGGAGAGATGGGGAACATTTTGGAGGCAACACTTGACAAACTCTCTGGGGTGGAGAACGACCACATTGAGGGAAAAATGAGGTGATGAGCAGTGGGCACGTAGGGAAGGTCGTGGGGGTAAATCTTGAGAAAAGCCCCGTGGTATTCAAGAAATCCTTGGAAGCAGGACTGAGGAATTCAGTGGTGGAAAAATAGGGGAATTTTGCGGGGGTAAAACTTTAAAAGATCTAAGAGTTGAGAGTGTGTGTTTTTAGGTAGAAAGGATGTCTTGTTGAAGTTGGGCGTCTGGATTGTGGCATTTATGGATCCAGAAAGTAGAAGATAAAGGAGACTCCCAAAGCCTCGGTAGCTGTGTTAAGAAATCCGTCCCAGGGAAGAAAGGTACCTAAACCTCCTAGAAGTAGGGACTAATTAGCATGGGAAGGGGAAAACCCACCCCCAGTGGGAGAGAGCGCGCCGGGTAAGGGAAGAGAAGGATGCCCTTAAGAAGAAGTAGGGAAGGTGAATTTCTCGGCTTGCTGAAATGTATCCAAAAGTTTGGAATCTGGGTCTGTGTGGAGGCCGGGATTTTCTCGGCCATATGCAGAGCCCAGCACTAGGAATAAAGGAATTCCAGGCTTTACAACGCCAAAAATGCAGTACCAGAGAGTTCTGTTATCCCGAGGACTTGGGGGATACTTGGCAAAAATTTCCGGGGGCCCAGGCTGGACCGAGCTTTTAACGCTCCCCGGATTCACGGGATCGGGGATTCCAGCGTGCCCTGCACGGGTTTTTTCAGGGAAGTCCCAAATCCTTCGTGTGAGCACGAAGCAGAATCCCCTGGGAGCTGTGAAGGCAACAGGATATTTCTTGGGAATTTTGAAGGGTTGGGTGAGTCCTCAGTGTTAGGTTGGAATGAACGCAAATTGTCCGGGAGTTGCTGGTTTGGGGATGGCCGGGTCTGGGTTTGGATTTGTGGGCACCGAGTGTTCCTTGTGTCAGCTTTAGGTCTTCTGGATTGGTGGGAATTGTCAGAGAAAAGAGAAGGCAATTGAAATGCGGAGCTCCATTCCCGGAGAAATGGTCAGGATGGGAGCGGGAAGGCTGTGGAGCTGCTGGGAGCTCGTGGAGAACGAAAGGATCTGAGGCCTGGAGGCAAAAGCTGTGGAACAAAGCCTGAAAAGGGTGTGGGGTGGGGCGGGAGGGGGAGGAGGGCACCGTGGTGGGGGGAAAGAGGGAAAGGATCCCTGCTCCGGGAATCCAGCAGGGACCAGGAGAGGATCATTTTCCATCCACTGCTCTCAGTGGAATCCTAATAAGGACGGTGGAAGGGAAGTGATTCGTTTGTTCTTAGGTTTGGAATGAAAGGTGCTCTTGCAGAGGGGACTATTGACCTGTTAAAATTCTGTTGGATACAGGAAAAGAGGGAGGAAGCAAGCAGCTGGGGAATGAAGGGGTGGATTTTTTGGTGGATACAGGGAAAGACACGGGAAGGGGCTCTCAAGTAAAATACACCTCACGGGCAGCACCAGGAGAAGCCTCAAGTGCCCTTTTTTTCCAAGCTCTGACATTCCAGAGGAGTAAGCAGTGGTCAGCCCATCACTTTCTGTATTCCTTGGATGCCCAGTGCTTCGTTGGGAAGAGATAATATTTGGAAATGAACAAATCCGGGGATGTAATTTCCTGATAGTAAAGCCCCAGAGAGCCTGGTTTTGATATCCTTCCAGCACCCAAACGCAGCAGAGGGAATCCTGGCGGAGCTGGAAAACGCTGTCGCTCCGTCGGTGGAATTCCTGGGAACTGGAAAGCAGCAGAAGCAGCAAGAACAGAGTTGGAAGCAGGCTCCAGCCGGGTAAGGCAGACACCAAATCCTTTGGAACTGGGCAGGGGTGGGAAGAACGAATTCTTACATTTGTAGCCCAGGGATTCCTGAGCAGGATCCCGGCAGGGAAGACTGCAGGGATCAGGCTGGGGCCTGATCGCAGCTGGGGGCAGCGAGCCTTGGAATTGGCTGAAGGGAAGAAAGAGGGATCCTTTGAGCACAAGGATCAGGTGTCAAATGCGGAGATGGCATCAGACAATTCCTCGGGAGGGTTTAGTTCCTGGGCCAAATCGATCTCCTGCCTTGTGAAGGAGCTCAGAGAGCTGGGAAGAGCCCAAGCAACGCAGGGAATGCACCGGCAGATAAAAGTGCCGGGGAACGGTGGGGAAAAGCATCCGAACAGGGGGCCTCGTTTTGTACAGGGACGGTGCAAAAAATTGTCCGAAAGAATAGGAATGGAATGGGATTTTACGTATTCCTCGGAGGCCACAATCCAGTGGGAAGGCTGAGAGAAAGAAACAAGGCCTAAAAAGGCAGATGAGCCAAATCTGCCCAAAGCCTCCAATGGCCACATTCCCTGGCATTGCTGAGGACTTCAGCCAAGCTCCAAGCAAAAGGTGAGCCCCTGATTTTGGTGCCAAGGGAAACTCCAAGTTAAGAATGATCCAAATATGAAGCGCTTCTCACAAAACTCAGCTTTGCAAACCTTTCTTTGGGCTAAAAAAGAAAAGATGGGAATGCCCTTGGCAGAAAAGCAGCTGTGAGGCACAGCAGGCTTCAAATGCCTGTCAGCAGGAGCTCCAGGAGAAACGGCTGCTGGCTCCGGGCATCCTGGACTTTCCAGGCAGGTTTTGTAGCGGATTGCAAGGCAGTTTTCCTGCCTCTGGGGGGTGGCACCTGCATCCCGCTGGAAAGGGAAAATGTGGAGAGAGGGGCAAGCGGGAAGACGGTTGCTGATGTGTGTCCTTGGATCGCAGTTCCTCCCGGTGAGTCTGTGCTGCTGGAAGTTTGAAGGAGATCAGTCCTGGAGTACGTGTGGGTTCACCTGTGGGGTTTGGGAGCGACGCCGGCCATGAAATTCCAGGGATGTTCCCTTTGCTGGAGTGAGAAGCAGTGGAAGCACTTTGCTGTCTGCTTCTTCATCGCCTTCGCCTCGGTCCCCTGGGGCTCCAGGTAATCCCCTCTCACCTTTGCTTTTCCAAGGGTCTCTAAATGAGGGCTTGAGCTTTGGTGTAGCTCCCTTTACAGGGAAGATCTGTTCCAGGAAAGGTCTCCTGGTCTGGACCGATGGCGTTGCAGGAAGAGCAGGAAACCCCGCAGCTCCTGTGGCTCCCTCATCCGATTTGCCTGCAGGCAGCAGCAAGGATCATTCCCAAGTGTCATCCCCTGGCTCCGTGACTCGGTGAGGTTGTGTTCCCCCAAAGGCCAGGGGCCGCTTTGTTTTGCAGCTCACGAAAGTCCAGCTCGGTGGTGCTGGGTTTGGTTTTTGTGTGTAATGAAGGCACTAAAAAATTCCCCTCCTTCCCTGGCACAGCCCTGGAGTGGGAGCAGATTCCCCTTATCCCGGAGTTATCCCGCTCCTGCCCTGGATCCTTGCGGTGTGTTCTCCAAGCTCACAGCACTGCTGGCTCTAAACAAGAAAAACAATCCCTGTTCCTTCTCTTCTCCGTCCTTGATGTTCCCAGGCCCTGCATCTCCCTGGCTATTCCCTGTGGGAGTCTTCATCTCCATCCCACCTTATCCCGATCAGGTAAGGGTCTGAGACGTGTTTAGCAGCAAATGCATTCCTGTGAAGAAAGCCAAGAGCAAAGAGCATCCAGATGCAGAGAAGTCTTTAGTAAAGCGTTGCAGACGTGCAAATGAGGGATGTGTCTTCCTGCATCTCCTGTTGTTTTTCTCTGTCACGTTTTGGAAGGGTTTCTCTCAGTGATTTCCTGCAGTCCAGGTGCGTCCCTTCTTTTGTCCAAATCCAGTGCCAGAGGATCGAACAACTGACGAGTGGGGCCTGGGATGAAAACGGTTCTCCTAAAATGAGGGAAACAATGCTAGAAGAGAAATGAGCATCCTTTTAATGCCTGGAATAAAAATGCTGGGAAAGGGCACTTTTTATTTGATATGGTGTCATTCTCCTTTTTTTTTCCATAGCTAAAACTCCACGGTGAGCAATCAGAGCAGAAATAGGAAATGCAGGAGTCTTGGATTCCACAGTGGGATTAACTTCCCTTTTCTGCTCTCTTTCAGGACAGGAAAAACCACTGAACTCGCCCCATCTTTGGGACCAAGAGCTTTGGTGCTGGAGTAGGCAAAGCCAGCTAGGGCCCCCCTTGTCCTGCCCATGGTGTGGGTCAGGGACAGGCTCCTCTTCTCCTCTGTGCTGGGATGAACTGCCTAGGGAATGCTATTTCTGACAGCCCGGTCCTAGCCCCGGCTACTGGAAATGGGCGGAGGTGAAGAGGCAAGTGCCAGAGTTGCTTGGGGATGATGGAATTGTGGTGTTTGGCTGTGCCCAGAGGGGCAGGTTGGGCATTTCTGTGTGTCTGAGGACCGGTTTGGGTGCTGGGGAGCCCGGGGAGCCGAGCTCTCAGTGCATTCCCAGCTCACCCGGGGGTGGGAGCTGGTGCAGGGCTCTGGTCGGGCTCGGGGCAGGCCCTGGCCCCGGCACAGACACGCTGGGGTGGTTTGGGGACGCTTGGGGAGCCGTGGGAGGAGAATGAGGGATGGTGCTGGGCGGAGCGATCGGCCTGTGCTCGTGTCAGCGCAGCCGTGCAGGGCACTGGGATCTGGGTAAAACACCGACTCTCCTGGTGTTCAGGGAAGCAAGGTCTGTATTTATCCATACATATTTATCCCTACATATTTATCCCTATATTTATCCATGGATTATCCATATATGTTTAATCATATACATATTATCCATATTTTTATCCACGTATTTACCCATGAATTTATCCCTATATTTACCCATGTATTTACCCAGGTATTTTATGAACACTCAAGTGCCATATCCATGTATTTTATGAGCACTTCCAGGGTTGGTGACTCCACCACTGCCCTGGGCAGCTGTTCCAGCGCTGGACAACCCTTCCCATGCTGGGCCAGGAGATGGATTCTGGAAATGCAGACTCTGAGGAGCTGGGGATTAAGGCAGCATTGGATTCCTTTATTCTCCCAGAAGGATAAAGGAGATTTATCCCCAGACGAACCAGAGGTGATCACACTGAGGTCATCAGTGGGATTTCTTCCTTACTCCCACAAATACCCACTGGGGTGACAGAGTTCCCTACAAGGGCGGTGTTGGAAGGAGCTGCTGGAATGTTTTGCTGTTTATTGGGATCCACAGGATGTTTGGTGTCTCTCAGAGCTGTTCCAGGCTTTCCACAGACCCAAACGCTCCTCACACTTCTCCTCAGAGTAGAGAGGTTTCCCAGAGTGCTGGTTTTTAATTTCAGATGCTGGGATAACGACACGGCTTCAGGAGGCAGGAGACTCATTGTGCTGTGCCTCAGTCCAGGCAGGGACAACCCCCAGCTAATAAAAACCTCTTTAAAGCACAAAAAGTCCCATTAAGCTGATATTATAAAGGCTGCAAATTGAAGCAGGCCTCAATCAGAAAGCAGCAGAATTTAATTCCCCCCCTTGCCCATTTGCATGATGATCTCCTTCCTAATTGCCCATCTACGCTTTTCCCACAGAAGTGCTGTCCCGAGGTTGGAGATGGTTCCAGCTTTATGGAGCTTTGATCTTTATCTGGTTTTACTTTTTACAGGGCACAGAACCCGAGAGTGGCAGCTGCTTTCCTCTTGTTCCTCCTGTGGCAGTGAACTGCTCTTCCCGAGGACGGCTGCAGGAATTCTCAGGCAGCAGAACGTATGGAATGCCAGGCACGCTACAGAATTCCAGTGGGAGCAGCAGGAACTTCTGTTCTTTACTGGCAGGGCTGTGCCATGAAGGGGAGCTCGGAGATATTGGTCAGCTCAGGGAATGAGCCTGGCTCATGGTAAGGAAATTCACTGTGCAGTTACTTCGGGCCCTTCTCCTTCTCCTTCTCCTTCTCCTTCTCCTTCTCCTTCTCCTTCTCCTTCTCCTTCTCCTTCTCCTTCTCCTTCTCCTTCTCCTTCTCCTTCTCCTTCTCCTTCTCTTCCCAACACCAGTTCCAGACCTCAGTATAATCCATGTTCCCACAGCCTGACCTTGCAGTTTTCCCAGTTTAGCAGCCCCAGCCACACTTGCAGCCTCTCTGTCTGGACTTTGTCTTGCTGAAATCTCCCTTTGTTGATCCTTTGCTGCCTCACCTTTTATCCAGCAATAACGTGCAGTGGGTGGAAGCTTCTCAGAATTCCCTCCCTGTTCCACTGGAAACATTCCCAAGTGGAAGCAGCTGCACTGCCCATCAGCACTTGCCTGCTTTTAGGGGTGGTTGAGGCATGAAGGATGCAACAAATGGAGTTGGCTCTAAGGGGATGAAATGCTCCCCCTGAGGCTGCTCAGAGAGCTGGAGCTGAGGAATCCGGGTGGGAATCACTCCAAGAAAAAGGAAGGAAAAGAGAGCAGAGGAACAGGGATGCAATTCCAACCTCTCCAAGGACTGGGATGGGCACATTCACCAACACCATTTAATCTAGACACGATTTCTTCTTTGCCTCTGGCTGCCAGGAGCAGGATGAGCAGTTTAATGAGTTTAAATAGTGAATAGTTTAATTAGCTGGAAGAGACTGGATCAATAGCTGCTTAAACAAACAACTGGATCCCTGTTTCCAAGCTTGGATGTAGTTTTGGAAGGTTCCTGGCAATTTGGCAGGGATTAGTGATGCTGAGAATGTGCTTTTTTGTGGGTTTGGGGCTTTTACTCCTGTTCACGTGGCTGCTCTTTTTCTTGTTGAGTGGAAAACAGGAGGGAAAGAGCAACGATGGAAGGAATTCCACTCTTGCTGCTTGAAGGGATGGATCAGGAAGGGAACAGGCTGCAGGGAATTTGGAGTGCAAACTGAGATCTCTCCGATATTTTCGGCTCAGTCAGTCCATCAGTGCTTGGTGGCTGTTTAGGCCACGTGCAAGGTGAATGATGGTGCACATGGCAGAGCTGCTGGTGGCTCCTTCCCCTGCCCGGCTGTCAGTCACCCTGCAGGGTGCTGGAGCAGCGTGCCAGAGGCCGTGGATCCTATGGATCCCATGGATCCCAGGGGCGTGATCAGGAGCCTGGGCCTGCTGGCCACTCCTTGCTCTCTCTTACCCTGATTTTTCAGCTCTGCAGCGAATCCAGCTTGAGTTTTTCAACCCCCTAGAAAACCCAGGGACCTTTCATGTCTGTTCTCAGATCTGGGATTTAAATCCAGCCCTTATCAAAGCACCCCGTGACCAGGCAGGCCCTGAATCCCAGCAGGGATCTGATAAAGAGGGACCTGACATCCTAAAGAAACCCTTTGAAATCCTGCTGGGATTGATTTGTATCCATAATGGAGCCCCGAGCTCTCTGCCAGGGAGAGATGAAGCTGCTCCTTTGCTTTATTATCCTCAGGCCCTTCCCAGCTTTGAGGGAAATTCAGTCCCTCTTCAAGCCCCAAAATCATGGAAAAGCTCCTTTGTATCCTCTCCACAGCCCCTACGTGGATTAATCAACTTTTTATTTGATATGGTGTCATTCTCCTTTTTTTTCCATGGCTAAAACTCCACGGTGAGCAATCAGAGCAGAAATAGGAAATGCAGGAGTCTTGGATTCCACAGTGGGATTAACTTCCCTTTTCTGCTCTCTTTCAGGACAGGAAAAACCACTGAACTCGCCCCATCTTTGGGACCAAGAGCTTTGGTGCTGGAGTAGGCAAAGCCAGCTAGGGCCCCCCTTGTCCTGCCCATGGTGTGGGTCAGGGACAGGCTCCTCTTCTCCTCTGCGCTGGGATGAACTGCCTAGGGAATGCTATTTCTGACAGCCCGGTCCTAGCCCCGGCTACTGGAAATGGGCGGAGGTGAAGAGGCAAGTGCCAGAGTTGCTTGGGGATGATGGAATTGTGGTGTTTGGCTGTGCCCAGAGGGGCAGGTTGGGCATTTCTGTGTGTCTGAGGACCGGTTTGGGTGCTGGGGAGCCCGGGGAGCCGAGCTCTCAGTGCATTCCCAGCTCTCCCGGGGGTGGGAGCTGGTGCAGGGCTCTGGTCGGGCTCGGGGCAGGCCCTGGCCCTGGCACAGACACGCTGGGGTGGTTTGGGGCTGCTTGGGGAGCAATGGGAAGAAAATGAGGGATGGTGCTGGGCAGAGCGATCAGCCTGTGCTCGTGTCAGCGCAGCCGTGTAGGGCACTGGGATCTGGGTAAAACACCGGCTCTCCTGGTGTTCAGGGATGCAAGGTCTGAGGGACCGGATTTACTTGGGGTTTTCCAGGACAGCAGGAAGAAGAGGAAATGTGGTGCCAGAGGTGCGTCCCATCAGGTTGCAGTTCCCTCTTTCCCATTTCCATTTCCTCCTCAGTGCGGGTGTCCCCTGCAGCCCATGAGCACGGGGCCGGTGACAACTCCCTGTCTGTAGAGGGATTCCTTATGGAACAAGGGCAGATGACACTTGTGTGAGGCTTACGACTGTTAGAATTAGACCGGGATGGGTTTAAGGAAAACTAGAATCGTGTGTTAATCTTACTGGTCAATGAACAAATGGAATCCACACTTCTATAAGAAAAAATAGAGTGTATGGAGCATATAGAAGAAGCTGTTTTTGCCTGCTGCTGCTGCTTGGCTGTATCATGTAACCCCATTCGAACTCTGCCTTCAAGACAGCTGTGAGACCGTGAAATAAAGAACTCAGCAGAACAGCAGCCTCCTCTGCTCTTTCACCCTGGTCCGAGAAGGAGGGGTACCCTGTCAAAGGCTCAACACTTGCCTTTGTGACTTTGTTTCTAAATTTCTACCTTTCTAATTTTGTTTGTTTCTAATTTTTTTTTGTTTGTTTCTAACTTTGTTTGTTTTCAACTTTCTCCCTTTAGAAATTTGTTTGTTTCTTGTATTTTACCTCTTTGTTTGTTTCTAAATTTCTGCCGTTGTAACTTTGTTTCTAACTTTCTACTTTTAAAGTTTCATTTGTTTTTAACTTTTTACCATTCCTCCCAGGGAGGGCTGTGTGCAGAATACTAAAACGTATTAAGTTCTTCATTTTTACATCTATAGGCAAATGCTACTGATGTAGATGTAAATTCATTTTGAAATGAGCCAGCCCTCTCTCTCTACTCTGTCGCATACAGCAATATAAGAAGCTGGGAATAGAGATCCGCAGGTTTTGAGAATAAGGAGCCGGCGTTTTTCTGTAGGAAGGAAAGCAGCAAGCGCCTGGCCGCAGGAGCCGAGACGCTCGGGCTGCAGGAGCTGCAGAGCGCCCGGAGCCGGCTTTTCCCTGTGCTCTGTGCCTGCCCCCGGGCTGAGCTGGGCGGCGCTGCTGCCGCCCGGTGCCGGCTGAGCCGAGAGGGCGGCGGCCTCGGTGGCTGCCGAGCGTGGCAAGGAGCGGGAGCGAGCGGGGCGGTGTCTGTCAGCGGAGGGGAGGGTCCCGAGAGCGGCCCCGGTGCGGCCCCGGTGCGCGGGGCGGGCCCGGCCCGGGAGAGAGGGGCGGGGCCCCGAGCGATGGAGCCGCCCCCGTGCCGGGCAGGGCGGGCCCCGGGGCCGGGCGGGGCCGGGGCTCTGGGGCGGGGCCGAGCGGGGCCGGGGGCGGCTTCAGGGGCGGGGCCGGGCCCGGCTCAGGTGCGCGGGGCGGGGTCCGCACAGGTGCGCGGGGTCCCAGGGCGGCTGCGCAGGGCGGGGCCGAGGTGATTTAAGCCCCCGAAATCGCCCCTACCGCCATTTGCTCCCTCAGAGCTCGGGGAGGCTGCGGCCGGGCCGGGCTCCCCCGGCGTGGCCCGGGAGAGGCCCCCGCTCCCCCTCTTTCTTCCCCGTCTTTCTTCCCCCTCTTTCTCCTGCCCTTATCCTTCTCCTCCTTCCCCCGCTTATCACCTCTTTCCTACCCCCCCCAGTTTCTTTCTCTCTCCCCCACACCCTCCCTGTCTCTCCCAGCCCCCTGCCTGCCCTCTCCCCAGCGCCCCCCCACCCTCTCTCCCTGCTCCCCTGTGCATCCCCGACCCCCCCCGCCTCCTTTCTCCCCCACCCCTCCTTTCTCCCCTCTCCGTACCCCGTTCCCCAACCCGACTCCCCTCTCTTCCTCCTCCTCTGACCATCATCCCTCCCCCTCACCCGACCTTTCCCTTCCCCCCTCGTTCTCCCCAACCCACCCCGACTCCTCTCCCTACCCCATCTCATCCCTCCCCGTTCCCTCTTTCCCCCGCAGCCGCGGGGCTCGGGGCGCCGGAGAATAAAGCCCAGAGGGCCGGAGCCCGGCGCCCCTGCCCTCGCTGGAGCCTCGCACGGGGGACCCGCTCGGCGGGTCCCCCGTGCAGTACAAAAACAGCGCCGGGGCTCCGGCTTTCCACACATCACACTGGGGATCCCCTCCTCAGGAGGGGTTCCCGGGGGGGTGGTGGGTTTCAGGGAGGGTGGTGGGTTGGGGTTGGGGTGGGCCCCCTCCTTAGGAGGGGGTCCCGGGGGGGTGGGTGGGATGGGCCCCCTCCGGAGGAGGGGGTCCCGGGAGGGGGTCAGGGTGGGCCCCCTCCGGAGGAGGGGGTCCGGGGGAGGGGGGTGGGGCGGAGGGGGGACTTTCCCCCCCTCCAGTCCCCGCCCCCTCTCTCGGACCCCCTCCTCCGGACGGGGCTCACCCCGGCCCCCTCCCGGGACCCCCTCCTCCGGACCGGGGCCCCGGGGGGAGGGAGGGGGGGGGCGGGTGGGGTGGGGGGGGTCCGGGCGGGAGGGGCTGTTGGTTTGGCCTGTGAGCTCTATGTCTGTTCATGCCACAGAGTGACGTGACCCCCTCTGCTTCCCCCCCCCCACCCCCCTCCCCGAGGCCCCGGTCCGAAGGAGGGGGTCCCGGGGAGGGGGCTGGGGTGAGCCCTGTCCGGAGGAGGGGGTCCGGGAGAGGGGGCGGGGACTGGAGGGGGGGAAAGTCCCCCCTCCGCCCCACCCCCCTCCCCCGGACCCCCTCCTCCGGAGGGGGCCCACCCTGACCCCCTCCCGAGACCCCCTCCTCCGGAGGGGGCCCCCCCCCACCCACCCTGAAACCCACCCACCCCCCGGGACCCCCTCCTCCGGAGGGGGCCCACCCCAACCCACCCCCCCCCCCGAAACCCACCACCCCCCCGGGAACCCCTCCTGAGGAGGGGATCCCCAGTGTGATGTGTGGAAAGCCGGAGCCCCGGCGCTGTTGTTGTACTGCACGGGGGACCCGCCGAGCGGGCCCGGCCCGTGTGGGCTCCAGCGAGGGCAGGGGCGCCGGGCTCCGGCCCTCTGGGCTTTATTCTCCGGCGCCCCGTGCCCCGCGGCTGCGGGGGAAAGACGGGACAGAGGACGGGAATAAGGGAGCAGAGGGGGTCAAAGAAGGAGCGCAGGTGGGGGGTTCGGGGTGTGCAGGGAGAGGTGGGATGGGGGGACAAGAAAGGAGGCGGGGGGAAGACGAGGACGGAGCACAAGTGAGGGGTCAAGGTGCAGAGGGGAAACGAGGGAAGAGGAACAGGGGGAGGTGGAGGGGGAAGGAAAGGTGGGAGACGGAGGGGGAGGATTGAGGGCAGGTGGGGGGAACTGGGAGGGGAAGGGGAGCAGGGTGAGGGGGCAGGGGGGACCCGGGATGGGGGCGAAGGAACGGTGGAGAAGGGGAGAGAGGGTGGAGGGGTAGGGCAGGGTTGGGGTGTGTAGGGGGACAGGGAGGGGGGATGGGGGGGACCGGGCCGGGGGGGGAGGGAGGGGAGGGCTAGGGGGGAGAGGGGGGGGGGTAGGGGGGGGGGTGTAGGGGGTGGGGGAGGGGAGGCAGAGGGGGGAGAACGGAGAAGGGTTAGAAGAAGACAAACAAACACAAATATAAAGGAAAAGAACTACAGAGACATAGAAATATGGAAATACAGAGATCTAGAGCCCGGTCCGGCCACAACCGTTCCCACCGAGCGCCGAGGGAGCAAATGGCGGCGGCGCCGATTCCCGAGGCTTAAATCCCCTCGGCCCCGCCCCGCGCAGCCGCTCTGGGGCCCCGCGCACCTGTGCGGACCCCGCCCTTCACACCTGTGCCGGGCCCGCCCCGCCCCGCCCGCGCCCGTAAATGCCGGCGGATCCGCGCCCGCTCCGCTTTGTGCGGTGGATGCTCATCCTGCTCCTCCCGGGCTGTGGCGGGACCGTCGTTCGGAGCGCTGTGCGGAGCCCGGCACCGGGGGCTGCTCCCGGCGCTGCGCCGAGCCCGAGGCGCTGAGGTGGGAACGGGACCCGGGCCCTGGGATTCGGGGCTGGGTCCTGTCGGTGTCTGCTGGGGGTCCCGGGCCGAGCCGCTTGTCTCTCGGCGGGCGGGGTGCGGCTGCCGGGCTCGGAGAACTGAGGTGGGATGGGGGATGGCATTAGGCATCGGGATCGCCGCGGCTGGCAAGTGCCGCTCCGGGATTGGCGCTGGCGCCGAGCCCGGCGCTGCCGCTCCGGCTGCGGCCAGCGCGGGGCTGGGCTCCCGCCGGAGCTCCGGCTACGCTCCCGCTGCGGCCGCGGGGAGCCGGGGCCGTGCCGGTGCCGGGCCCGCCGGGAGGGCGGCGCTTCCCCGCAGCAGGCGCTGGATCGCGCCTGGAAGCGGGCGGGCCGCGGGGACCGCCCGTGCCCGCCCCGGCACCCCCCGAGGCCGCCGCTCCCTCAGCGCCGCCCGCCCTGTGGGGCGCCCCCTGGCGCAACCGGAGCGCCGGCGCTCCCGGCCCGGCCCCGCCCGCAGCCCCCGCGGGGACGCGGAGCTCCCCCAGCCCCGGCACTGCTGAGGCCGCCGCACCCCCTGCCCCGGGCCGCTCCCCCGGGGCCTCCCGCCCGCCGCGCCCCCGCCCAACCAGCGCGCCTGCAGCGGGACGAGCCGCTCCCCCGGCCCGGCCGCTGGCGCCGAGGCCGCTGCTGCCGCTCCTGCTCTGACTGCGCCCGCTGCGGGACCGGGGCCTCGCCGGGGCTCGCTGCTGCTTGAGCCGCTCATCCCACAACTGCCGCTTGACACCTGATGCTCTCCTTCCTCCCCCCCGTTTTCTCTGCGGCTTGCACGCTCCACTGCAAAAACCTCTGGCTTTAAAAGGCCAGGGAAAAATGTTTCTTCTTTATTTCCAGAGCACAGGAGATCCTGAGTGGCAATGGCTACACAAGGACCACCAAGTCGAACCCTTATGTGAATGGCTCCTCTGGCCACTGAACCCACACCTGGGCACTCTCAGCAGCCTGCTCCAGCCAAGCCAATCTCAGCTCCTGGCAATGTCCTGCCTGGGATAGGAATGCCAAGTGCCAGCAAGATCATTCCTATGCAAATACAACTCCTTCTTTTATGCTAATGCTGCTTGCCACACCAGCCCCTGTAATTGCCATAGGGCAGAGCTCCATGGCCAGCACCTGATCATGCAACAACACAGGTGAGCAGTTGTGTGACAGCACTGAACTCTTCCCATAACCCTGATTTCCTGCCCTTTCCAGGATTTACCCAACAGCTGTAAAGGTGCTTGTTCCATGGCCCTTTCCAGGGAGAAATGAGCAAGGCAAGTCCTGAGGGTTCACTTGGTCCACAGCCAAAGCTCCTCTGGAGAGGGTCAGGGCTGCTCCTGCCTGCAGAGGGGCCTTTCCCACAGGTGAGTGTTCACAGCCCAAAATCCCAGGGGCTGCTGAGGCCGGGCCAGCTTTTGTGGCCCAGAGCTGCACAGAGCTCTCAGCAACTCCTGCTCACTGCCAGGAGTGTTCCTTGGTGCTCCTTCCGTGTGTCCCAGCTGGCAGGGAATGGGGGGAAGGAGAAGGCCAGGAGGCCCAGGAAGGGAAGCAGCAGCTCTTGTGCTTTGGATTTGCAGAGAGGAGCTGTGCCTGCAGTGTCCTGCCCGTGGCACGCAGTGTGCCAAACACACATCCCCGGAACGGGCACTGGGCTGCCCGGGCAGCGCTGGGATGGACATGGATAAAGGGCTGCCCGCGGCCCCTCGGCCAGGGGCTGCTCTGAACAGGCACCCAGAGATGCTTCAGTCCCGACAGACCCCACTGACACCCCAAAAATGCCCCAAGGAACAGCTGGCACTGGGGAATGTCAGAATGGGCTGTTTGCAGAGGGGCTCAGACAGCAATTCCCAGTGCTGACCTCCCACACACCTGCCAGCTATGTCCCAGCCACCCAAAATGCCTTCCCTTCCAGCCTGAGGCCATCATCCCTCAGCAGTGTTAAAGCCAAGGCAAGCTTCGCCCACAGCAATGAAATGCCAAGCAATGCCCTCAGAGATGCCTTCAAATGAAAGGTCAGAGTCAGAGAAATCTCTTTGGATTGAGTTGGGAGTTTTTGGGGAGCCAGCTGGAACTGCACAACTGATGGAAAGCTTTCCCAGGTGGCTCCCACTGCAGGTGCCCTGAAGGCAGGGATGTGCATCCCTTTCCTGAGGGAAAAGAACTTGCAGAGGCCACTCCTGAGGCTCTGGAATGAAATCAACTCCTGCAGGGAGAGAAGTCCTCCCGTGGGCACAGGGGCTGCCTCAGCACGGGCTGGGAGCGTGTCCAGCCAGCGCCTGTTCCTGCTTTCAAATATCACCTGGAGCCCCAGCTCGGGGGGTGCAGGCAGCTGAATTCCAGGGAACTCTGTCAGGTGCCCCCAGGGACATTGGGGGGGGGGGCTGGGGGATGAGGGTTACAAACAGCAAATTCTATGGAACATGAAGCTGTCCTTGCCCTGACCCTGCTGAGCTTCCCTGGAAGCTCTGCTGGTTCCTGCCACAGCTGGTGTTAAATAGGCAGCTCTGCATGGGAATATCCATGCTCCAGGAGGCGCTGGGAGGCTATGCCAGTGGCAATTCAGCAGGGAATTCAGGGCTTTGGGTAGAATTCATCTGAACTAGCAAAGCCAACCCCCAAATCTGCCCACCACCCAGGGAACAATCTTTGTGCTGCCCTGGCAGCCAAAGCCCCTGGGCTGGGAAATGTCAGCAGGCAAATGGATGGAATGATCTAAATGCCAGCATCCCCCAAAGGGACAATGCCATCACCTCCCTTTGCTCCCCAAGTGTCCGCTGTGTTCCCCACAGGTACCCTGGGGATGCCAGGGAGGTGCCTTTGCCCACAGTGCCTTTCTCCTGCCCCTCTCCAGCCTGAGGCCTCTTCTCCCTTCCCTGCCAGCTGATGCCAAGGAAGGAAGACACAGTGAGTGCTGAGTTGACCTCCAAATAGTCCTTCCCTCACCTTGAGATGACCTGAGATTTTACCCCCAAAATGTCCCCATCTGCCTCCTTCTGAGTTCCTCATTTTTTACAAGGAAGCATTCTTTCTCTGCTCTGGAGATTACCACAAGATTTGCCCCCAAAACTTTCCCCACCTGTCCACTACCTCTTTCCTCATTTCCACCTCAATCTTTTCATTCTTTGCCCTACAGATGCTTTCAATTTTTACCCCTCTGAACTTCCCTACCTGTCCATAAGTGATTACCTCAGTTTACCCCATCAAGTGCATTCTCTCTGCTACAGATCACCTCAGATTTTACCTCCAACATTTTCCGTACATCTCCACCACTGACTGAATACTTTATTTTTACCTCCAAATACTCATTTTCTACCATGGAGATTCCCTCAAGTTTTACCCCCCAGATTTACCCACCTGTCCACAGCAATTCCCTCAGTTTACCTCAGGATGCTCCTGCTCTCTCCTAGAGATGACCTCACATTTTACCCCCTCAGTTTTCCCTACCTGCCCAGTTCTGATCACCTCCTTTTTACCTCAAAACATGAGTTCTTTCTTCTACAGATGAACTCGGATTTTATTACCAAAATGTCTATTTTGTCCCCTGTGCACTGACTAGATTTTAAAACCCAAACCACGCAGGTTATGTCTGTCTTACCCCCAAAATGTTCATTCTGTCCCCTACAAATTAGGTCAGATTTTTTCTCAAAACCACTTATGGTTCCTACATAATTACCTCAGGGTTTGCCCCCCACATTCTACCTCATCTTGACTACTGATCACCTCATTGCTTCCTCAATATGTTCATTCTTTGCCCTACAGATCTTCCCAAGTTTTACACCCCAAATTTCCTTGCCTAGCCCCAGTGATTGCCTCAGTTCATGTCAGTGGTCACACTCTCCCTAGAGATTACCTCAAGTTTAACCCCCAAAATTTTCCTGAACTGTCCACAACTTATTACCTCATTTTTACCAAAAAAGATTCATTCTCAACCTTTAGATCATTTCAAGTTTGACCCCCCAAAATTCCCCTACCTGTCCACTACTGATTCCCTCATTCTTCCTTCAATATTTATTTCCTTTCTACCATGTAGCTTCTATCAAGATTTACCCCCAAAGTTTTCCATCTGTCTACTACTGCTTACCTCATTTTTACCTCAAAATGTTCTTTCTACAGCTTATTTAATATTATTTTTACACAAGTTTCCCTATCTGCCCACAACTGATTCCCTCATGTTACCTCAGTGTGTTCATGCTCTCCCCTAGAGATTAGCTCAGATTTAGCCCCCAAATTTTCCCCACATGCTCAGTATTCATCACCTCCTTTTTCCCTCCAAGTGTTCATTCTCTGCTCTTGAGACTTTGTCAAGTTTGGCCTCCAAAATTTTCCTTCTTTGTCTACTACTGAGTACCTCATTTTTGCTCCAAAATATTCATTCTGTCCCCTACAGATTACATCAAGTTTTACCCCCCAGTTTTTCCTTCCTGTACAATATTAACTCTTTTCTGCCCCAAAAATGTGCATTCTTTCCCCTAAACATCACCTCAGCTTTTCCCTCAAAAATGCCACCTTGCTCTGCTTGACATCACCTCCCATTTTCCTACACAAACAATTCTTGTGTCCCCTCTCAGTCACCCCAGGTTTTCAGCTGAAAATGTCTCCTCTGTCCCCTCAAAGTCATCCCAGGTTTTCCCAGTAAGGAGCTGCAAGGAATTCAGGCAGGGCCAATGACACCAGGGAACAGCTGTAAATTCAGAGGCAGAGAGAGAAGATCTACCAGGAAAGGGGAAAGGTTCAGCAAACATTTCTGCAATTAATTAATAATTATTTCCAGTTCCCCACTGAGAAGAACACAACCTCACAGCTGTTAAGGCCTGACAGTTCCCTGCAGGGAGAGCTCAGCCCATGTGCCCAGAGGCAATCCCAGCATCTGCAAGAAAGAAAGAAGCAGCAAAAGGTGATTGCTTCTCTTTCAAAGTTATTTCAAGTGCTCACACCCAAACCCACCTTTGCTCTTGATTCTGGCCAGGTGCATGGTGAGCAGTGGGCACAGGTCATGTCATCCATGCTGGTGTGAGTGATGCTTTCTGGGGGAAAGCAGCTGATCTCCAAAGTTCCCTTCCTGCCCCATGCCTGATCTGCACAGGAGAAAACCTCTTCCAGGAAGGGATTGTGCTCCCTCTAATGCCATTTGCCCAGTCTGTTCCATGGGGATATTGCCAGCCTGGGGCAGCAGAGGCACACGCAGCTCTCAGCACTCCCTGCTCCAAGCACAGCTCTGGGCTCCTTTGCACACTGCCTCTGCCATGGGGTTTTCTCCAGGAGAAGCCAAGGAATTGCTCCTGGAAGGGTGCAGATTAAGTTATCCCAAAGGGAAGCAAAGAGTAAGTACTCCAGGAAGAGCCCTTGGGATCTGCTGGGCTGAGGTGGGAAGGGGACATTCATTCCCTGCAGGGCCAATACACAACAACCTCCAAGCCAAAGCCCAGACTGGCAGGTGGGGTCTGACAGCAGCACTCTGACAAACCTCCTTGTCATTCTTCCCTGCAGTGACTTTTGCAAGCAAACTCTGAAGCTGACAAGCCCAGAAGCTCCATCCAGCCACTCTGGAAGGAAAGGATACTCCCAGGGATGAGGCACATTCCCAGCAAACTCTCCCAACACAGCCTGGAGGCAGCGCTGGAGCTCGGGTGTGGGGCTGGGAAGGGCTGCCAGGAGCACGCAGCCCCCAGGTGGGGTGGCAGCGGCAGCAGCAAATTCCCACAGGCTGATGGCACAGCAGAGAGACAAAGGCCAGCAGTGCCCACGGGAGGTGCAGGGTTAATTCTGCTCCCTGCCCTGCCCCATCCCTGCAGGAAATCTCCAAGGGGGAGAGAAACTCTCAGGGTGCCCAAAATGCAGCATCTGTCACCCTGATCCAGCTTCAACTCAGCATGGGGGGCCAAACTCCCCCCACAGGTAAACACTGAGCTGACCTGGTCAGTCTCAAACACAGCCCCAGTTCTCACCTCCAGCCTGCTCCTGGGGCTGCTGCCACATTCCTGACAAGGAGCCCCTTTGGACAGGGCTCTCTCTGTGTCTCAGGTGCTGGGCACTGCAGGGACCAGGGCAGCCCCCTCTGGGGACAATTGGGGATTCATCCCACACCATGGGCAGGACCAGGGGCCCTCCAGTACAGGCTGGTGGGGCCAGAGCCCATTGGGTTTGGCTGCTCAAACACCAAAGCTTTTGGCAAAGATGGGACAAGTTAAGTGGGTTTTCCTGGCCTGAGAGAGAGAAGAAATTGTTGAAATTAAGCATGGCAATTAAGTCCACTGTGGAAGTCAAAGGCTCCTGGCTTTCCCATTCCTGTTCTGATTGCTCACTAGAGGGTTTTATCCATAAAAAAATGAGAGGTGGCACCAAATAAAAGAGCTCTTTTTCAACATTTTTCCCCTACTTACTTTCATATCTAAAAAGGATGTCCATTTTTTCTTAGTGCATTCTTTGCCTAATTTTAACAGAACTGTTTTCCTTCCAGGCCCCACTTGTGGGTTCTTCACTCCTTTGCCATTGGACTTTGGACAAAGGAAGAGAAGCATCTGCTCCAAACGGGTGTCATCCTATGGGGAACACCCCCTGTACCAGCCCCAGCCTGGGCCAAGCACGCTGCCTCACTCTCCCCATTCTGGATGCTGGCTCCAATCCAGTCTGAGTTTTCCCCTGTTTTCCATGTCTAAGGACAGGAACTTGTCCTGGTCAGGGTGTAAGGCCTTAAACTGCACCTTGATCTGGGGGGCTGGGACTGGGATTCCAGCAGGGAATTCATTGTTTTACAAATAAAAGTTATTCCAGGGAGCTGCTGCTTTACCACACAGTGTCAGCAAAAGAGAGAGAACACCAAAGGTGTATCCAAAAACAAGGATGGAATGATTCCTCCTGCTTTGAGTGGGATCAGGGCTTATGCTGCCCTGGAATGACAAAGAACTTCTCCCTCAGCCCCCTAGAGAGCCCTCAAAAAGCCAAAGTGCAGCAGGGAAGGAAGGAAAGGCACCTGCTGGGGACAGCACAGCTCCAGCTGCTCATGGGGACTGGGACTGAGTCTGGAGCCAAAAGCCCCTTCCCAGGCTGGAGGGGCTTGCCTAAAGCACCACCTCTGGGAAGCAAAGGGCTATGGAAGAAATGGAGTGGGAATTTACAATAATAATCATAATGGATCGGGAAAGAGCAACAACAGAAGCAACAATCATTCCAAGGGAGCAGGAGGGATGCTGAGCTTTAAACAAGGTTTGAGTGAGGCAGCAGCTCCTGGCAGTTCTAACCCACAGCTCCAGCTCTGCGATTCCAGGAGCACTGCAAGCTCCTCCTGCCCAGTCCCTGGCTTTGCCTCCTGCCAGTACTCGGCACCTCGGGCACGGGTGGCTGCGAGTGCTCCAGTGCTGCTGCCCCGAGGGAGCGGGAAAATGGCCACTAAACCCCTTCCCACTGGGCTGGCTCCGAGCTCTGCCTGGGGAAAACATTTGGCACCCCTGGCATTTCAATGCAATCAGTTTCCATCACTTTGAAGATGCACTGAATAAACCCAGGGCACATAAGTAAACCTCTCCCCATAAGGAGAGCCCCAGGGAATACACAATTCTTCCTATGCCTGGCCAAAGAAACCAGGAGCCAGGTTTTGGGGAAGAGACTCCAGACTCTTATCTCCTTCCCTGGCTGTAAACCACTTGCAGAGGCTTTGGAGTTCATACAAGCTTGTCAGGATTTGGCTACTTCATTTAAATTCTATTCAGATACTGGAATGGAAGTGTCCTAAAGGCACCTCACTCAGACTTTAAGCCCTCTACCACCAAAGAATTTAGATGCTCTTTTCTTAGGAACACCCCACCTCTGCTTCTTTAGGTGTCTCCATGTGGGACATCAATTAAATGCGGACAAATTTTAGAATGCAGCTTCCAAGTCAAGTTACCTGCTAGGAAATTACTCCAGCTCTCTGGCACCTTGGGCTGTTTTAAACACAGCCTGGCCCTTCATGGCTGAGGCTCTGAGCTACACAACTTGTAAGCTGGCAAGTAACAGCAGCTGAGGTCTCATCCCAGCTGTACACAAAAACAGGGAGTGGGGGCTGCACTTGGATACATGCAGGCAGGGTTGGGCCCCTTCTGAAAGCTTCAATCCCTGTTTTTCAGAGACTCAATCAGGGATAATGACATTTTCACAAAGCTCTCTTAAGGCACGTGAAAACCCGAGTAAGAAAATGGAATCAAAGCCTTTGTTCCACTGGCCTCACGCCCCAAATTCCAACGGGACAGACAAGTCCCTCTCCTCGCAAGGCAACGTCTCCTACCTGGATCTGTGCCTTCCCCAGCCTTTGGTGGCCGTTGTCTCCATCCTCCCACACCTCCTCATCTTCCTCCTCAGCAGGCCTGGCTTCCTCATCCTGCAGAGCAAGCACAGGGACACTCACCAGCCTGCTCATCCCAAACCTGGGCAGCAGGGATGGACTGCTGGGACCCCCTGGACACTCACCCCTCTGCTGGCCACCATCCCTGCTCTGCAGTCCATTCCCGTTCCTGGCCTGGCATCTCCTTTGAACGGGATGTTAAACCACAACCACTTGCTCTGCTGGGTTTTGGGACATCAGAGACTCCCCCAAGGCAATGGACAAAGCTCCTGTTCCCACAGCCTCTGCCTCCCAAAGCCCTGCTAGGGCCAGGCAGAGCAAGGGAAACCCCTCAGTTCCTGCTGGAAATTTCCTCTTGTGCCCGTAAACCCAGGGAAATCGTGGCTGCCCCATCCCTGGAAGTGTTCAAGGCCAGGCTGGCCGCAGCTTGGAGCACCCTGTGGATGGAATGAGGTGATCCTTAAGGTCCCTTCCCACCCAAACTATTCTGCCATTCCAGGATGATTCTGTGATCTCTCCCTGCATTTATTTTGCATCGTTTCCTCTCTAATCTGAATTCCCAAATCAAAATGATTTTTTAAAGAAATCATTTAAAATTATCCCAGGAATAAAAAGGGGTGCATCAAACATACAAGAATCATTCCTACCTCCATCAAATCATTGTTAATTGGAAGCCTATTTCCTCATCTCTGTCCTTAGTTTTCCTTTCCTAGGAAACCTTATGATCCCACAGTTTCTCCAAGAGATTTACTGGGATTGCAGAAAGGTTTGCTTTGTCAGGGAGGCAAGGGGGTTTACAACACTTGTTCCTCTGCATCTTTATCCTTTCACCAGCTTTCCCCTGGAACGGTGCTGCAAGAGAAGTTCAGAATTACTAGAAATGGATCAGGTTCACCTTTTTTCCTCATTCTTTTCCAACTACTTCCAAATTCTTGGAATTATCCTCAAATGAGGCCTAGCAAGCTACTGTGAAAACATCAATCAGAGGAACATCTTGACAAGAGAAAACCACATCCAGCAGCAGCCAAAACAATGCCACTGCTATTCTTACCTGGTCTCCAGGTGCTCCAGCCAGAGCTCCCAACACCCACTGCCATTCCATGGGGGTGAGGAGGCAGTTTTGGACGTGTTCTTTGCCACGGGATGGGATAACAGAGCCCAGAGGGTCTTTGTGTCCCTTCCAAGCCACCCCATGATTCCATGATACCATCAGCACCTATACCAATTCCATTCTGGAAAGCCCAATTCCATTCCTCCCATCAACTCAGAATTTCTCCCTTCCTCTCTCTGCTCCACATCAGGCATGTGTTGCCACGTGCCACAGGCATGGGATGCCTCAGCATTGCCTGGGAATGCCACTCAAGGCTGCCCTTGTGGCCTCAGTGCTCCAAAATGCCCAGCTGGCTCCCGTTCCAGTCAGGAATGTCCCAAACAGCAGCGTGGGGTGTGCCCTCTGCATCCCACCATTGGGGCAGCTCCCATAGAATGTGACCGACTTACTGGGTTTGGAATTCCTGGCTTAAAAGTCAGGTGGTGGAATATCCTCTCCTGGGAATATCCGGAAGACCAGAAGGCTCCCTGGAAGCCACAGGTCAGGGACAGAGTCAGATGAACGATCCTGAACTTTTTTTCAGGGGATGCATCCCCAGCCTGTGGCTGCAAAAACTCCAGAGCTGTTCCTTCCCCTTGGGACAGCCAGGGAAAACATCCCCAGCATGGATTTCTGACAGGAAAAACCTCACTGCTCCAGGCTACTTGGCTCCTCCCAAATCCAGGCCAGCACTCCAACAGGCTCTAAGGACAAAACAACAGCAAAGACCATCTCAGGGCACACGCCACGAGCTGGGCGTCACATTCCTCACTGGAACTGGGCTGTTCCCACATCCCTGGGACAGTCGGGAGCATCCCCCGTTCCTCACTCTTCCATTCAGGACAAAGAGACAACAGAGCTGTCAAACAGCCAGTGTGTAACCCCAACAATCCAGGGAAAACCACCTTGCTCTGGGGAGAAACATCATGCCCAGTTATGGAAAAAGCCAAAGAGCAGTACTGGAAACACTCCCGGGCATGGAGGCTCCCAGCTCCGGAAATGCAGCTCACAGGCTTCTTCCCATGGGAACCCCAATCTTGCCCGGGACTGGGCTCAGGGAGAAAGTCCTGCCCATTCCACCACTCTGGCACAGACACCCCAGGAAGGTGTCCCTGACCATGGCAAGGGGCTGAACAGGATGGTCTGTAAGGTTCTTGCCAGCACAGACCATTCCAGGAGTTTAAGGTGGATTTGAGCAGCTCCTGGGGACATGAACACCACCCACACCTCCCACCTGGCTCAGCCCAGAGTCCATCCAGCACTCACAGAGAGCTGCTGGGAGCTGAAATTCTCCCTGCTCCCCCTGCCTCCAGCTCCTGGGAAAGGGGAGCTGCATCCTGCTGGGTGCCCCTGGCTCTGGGCAGCTGCCGCCTTCAGGCGGGGGGATGGCTCGGGCAGCTCCGGTGACTGTTCCACCTCGATGATTTTGTGTTTTCCTGCATTTCCCTGGGCTGGAGGGGAGCAGGGGGTGCGGTGGGAGTGCGGGAAGGCAGCGGCGGGGAGGGCAAGGAGTGGGGCCGGGCACCGCACGGCGCAGGGGGGCTTCTGCTGGCACTGGAGGGGCGCGACCGTACGGAGGCGTCCCCGCCGCTGCCGGCCACTGCCCACGGGGCTCCTGCCCGCCCCCGGCGCCACTGACCCCACACCCCGTGTCCCCACACTGGGAACCACCACGGAAAATCATGCTGGAACCTCTAATCCTGAGCCCGAGCCTTGACCTTTTATCCCCTGACCTTTGACCCCTTGGCCCATTCCTTGACAACCCGAGCTTTGACCCCTGACCTTGGACCATCCACCTTTACACCTTGATCCCTGACCTTTGACCCCCAACCTTAGCCCTTTGACCCTTACCTTTTGACCCATGACACCTGACCCCAGGACCTTTGACCTCCCTGAGCCCTGTGACCTTTGCCCCAACCTTCTACATGTGACCTCTGTGCTTTGACATTGACCACCTTGACCTTTGACCCCTGGACTTTGACCTTTGATTCCCTGACCCCCCAACCTTTGCCCTGACTTTTGTCCCTTTATCCCCTAACCTTTAACCCCCTCTACTTTATACCCCGCACTGCTCTTGCTGCCTGGAACCCCTCACTCCTGCTCTACACGCCCCAGCCCCCAACTCGTACCTGTCACTCTCCAGCCTGCAGATGTCATCCCCACCTTTTTGGTGTGGGGCTTGGCCTCCTCTGAGGGTTCCAGGGTTATCCCAGCACCAGGCTTACTGAGCTGTGCTGCACTGAGGGTTCCAGGGTTGCTGCATTGTGCTGCTGGTGGGGGGAAAATGGTGCTGTTAGGGGTGGTGTAAGGGCTGGTGCACCTTTTCCCTGTATTCCTAACCTCCACTGTGTACTCTCCACCCTGTTAGGGAGGCTCTTTGTTTAGCTGCACCCAAACCTTGGTGATGAACATCGCCTCACAGACAGGACGGGACCAAGGAAAAACAAAACCCAGATGGGGGAGAAAAAAAACCTCACAGCTGGCTGTTTTCTTATTATAAAGTTAAAAATCAGTTGAAAAAACTGAAAGGCAATAATCACACACACAAGGTTAGAACCAGTCAACACACACGCTCTCACAGACTGACACACACACACACAGACAGACACACACTCTCACAGACAGACACCCCTTCTTCAGCTTACACACTGACTGCAGCCCTTACTCACAACACTCCACTGATGAAGACGCTTCAACGCATCTTCCAACTGCTGCTCCCTGACGTGGAAGGGCAGATTCTGGGAAAAGCGGTAGCATCGGTGACTGCAGGGATCGGAATCGGCCTTGGGGACCTGCAAGACAACATGAGGCAGTCTACAAGTAGCTGACAGCTCGGAGTTATCCCCATACACCAGGCCCGTAAGTTTTCTACACAAAACCCCACAAACAAGAGATGAACCACAAAGTTTTACAACTGTTCAACCCAGCCACGACTCTACGTGCCAGGGCAGGGCAGCTCCAAGTGTAAGCACACCAAATAGAAGCAAAGATGACACGAGGACTTGAGATAACTCTCCAGAAGATAAATTCTAGACCCGATATGCTTGGAGGCAATGGAACCTACGGAACTACCACAGTGAGGAGGGTCCAGAGAAGTCCATGGCCCATGAAAAAAAGATATTACCAAACGTGAGAAGGAAGATGGATGAGAACATCTTGTGTACTTCTTCTGCTCTCCAAAAGCAAAACTGTAAAGATGCCGGAATGAGCCCGATCCGGGAAAGGACGCGAGCAGAGATCCCCGCTGCCGCTACGGCCCAGAACGAGGCCGAGAAAGCACCGAGACGTAACAAAGCCCTGTGACACAGGAGAGGATGGACACAAACTACAGAACACAGACACAAATGACATAACACAGACACGAGCTGAACCTGCCCAGCAACGGGCACAAGATTCCTAGAGCAAGATGAGCCAGAAGCTGGCGATGCTGAAGGAAAGAAGGCTCTATGGCAACAGCACGCGGCAGTGAAACGTAACTCCTTCCAAGAAGCCAGTGCCAAAGCAGCTCAGAGGATGCTTGAGAAGCTCGGCAGGCCTAGAGAAGGAGGCAATGACTGCCAGGTGATACAAAGGGATCCCTAGGGAAGGACTCTGCCACCAAAGGCTGAAGTGACGTTGCAAAACGTGACCAACCAGCAAGTGGCCAAGATGCCCGCGGGTGGCTACGCCAGCGAGTAGGTGAAATGGAGACCGTGGCGATCGTGCCAGACCCGAAGGCGAGCTCCTCGGGCAAAAAGATCCACGATGACGGCGAGACTCAAAGGCCGATGACAAAGATGGGTGGGAACTGCCCTGCCCAGCAAAGGCTCGGGCGATGCTGAGGAGAAACCCTCTCCCTTTACTTCCAAGGGACCCTCCCACAACAGCCCTCTCCTCTAAGCTAACTTCCAATTGCCTCCTGGAACTCCAAAGGTCTTTCCCTTCTCCCAACCACCGCTCCCAACACTTAGCTTTCTGAAGACAAACGGACAAAATCCATCCTTGACAGAAAAAATGCATCAGCACCTCAGATGTCAACACGTTCCCCACGGTCCGCTTTGGCAGCTGCGAAAGATGGAGAACAAGGAGAAAATTCAGCCTCTGACAACACACGCCAAAAGAGACCCCTTCCGCAAGGCCCCCTCCCTCGAAACTGCCGAGGCTCAGCGCTTACCTGCTCTCTCCAAACTTCAGCTCCACACCTGCTCACGGTACCTAAGACAACAAAACAGAAAACGTCACTGTTGCCCTCCAGAAGAGCATCCCCGGGCTACTCCACACAACTGCCCCGGCTCACCTCAAATCCTGATCTGACTCTGGAGGTGGCCAGGACAAACCTGCACAATGAAAAGGGACACGCTCAGCACGCTGCCATAGACCGCTGGCCTATCAGCCACCCCACCTAAATGCCAACTCACCTGCTCGCCTCTGGCCCTTGGCACGCCCAGGGCGGCAGCAGCACCTGCAGAGAAGCAAAGCAAAAACACACAAAACATGCTGAGAGACTGTGAAACCACAGCCTCCCTGCTCCGACTGAAGTACACCACACCTATACCTTAGGCTTGCACCCTCCAGCATCCAGGGCCAGGACATCCTGCAAGTGGACCACCTAAAACACACAAACAACAACGGATGCTTAGAGCTGCACCAAAAATTGAGACCGAGGCCGTAACAACTCATTCTGTCCACCGGTCACTGCTCACCTCGCTCCATCGCCCTTGACTGCCAATATCCGGCATTACTTCCAAAAAAAAAAAAAAGACATGGAACAATGCTGTAACATAGTAGCATGACATAGCCCAGCAGGACTGCAGAGAGGGGCAGAGAGGGAAAGCCGGCCAGGATCTCGTTCCCAGCCCTGAGCAGGGGCTTTACTGGCCTGACTGTCCTGTACTACCCGAGCTCTGGGGACAATGAACCAGGCTCAGTCCCTGCCTCACCACTGGCACCCTGAAATTCTGGCACTGCAAGAGTCAGGGGAGGTTTCAGCAGTGATTTCAGCAAGGTCAGAGCTGCTCCCAGCAAAAGCTGTTCTTAGACTACTCCTGGCTGAAGAACCCAGAGTACCTGCCACTGCAGGATGCTTGTGACTTCCAGGTGGAGGAGAAGGGTGGAAACAATCCAAGATGAAGACAGAATGATGAACACAGCAAAGAGGATTTCTTTATGCTCTGCACTGTTTTGTCACGTTCAGCCCTTCCTGGGCTGTTCTCTGCTTGTTGTTCTCAAGATCAACATCTCCGACTAAGGGCGTGTAGTGGTTTGGTCCAAAATACTCATTACTGTTTATCTGCTGTGAGATAAGAATTAGGAGAAATGCAAAGCAGGTACCAAACTTGAAAGAATATAAAGAAGTTTATTAACAGACCTAAAAGAAGGGAGAAAAGAAAAAAAAATTATACTACCTTCAGAACTCTCCTCCTCCCCCCACCTTCCTCCCTTCTCCCACTGACAATGTAAAAAGACAACCCTTAAGATGTTCAGTCTGTTTACCACTTCCATAATAACCTTGTTCAGTCCATTTAGAAAGAGAAGTCTCTTCTTGCTCATGCTATGAAAACATTATCACAACGAGACAGCCGCCCACTTCCAAATATTGTTCAGTCCATTTAGGAAGAGGAGTCTCTCTGCCTGCCTGTGAGTCCTTTCCCCTGACTTGCAGCTTTTCCCGCAACTGCTTTCGAGGGTCCACTCTTGAAGTTTTTTGGGGTACAATTTTAAGGTTGAGCCATTCAGAAACAAAAACAGAGGCCCTTCTCCTTCCCTAGGAGCAAAGGGTCTTCATCATCTTCATCGTTAAGACTATCTCTGGGAGCATCTCTAGGTACTGAGGTTTTCTCCTTTCCCATTTGGAGCAAAAGTCCTCATCTGGTTCATCTCTAGGGACTGAGGTTTTCTCCTTTCCCGTTTAGAGCAAAAGTCCTCATCTGGTTCATCTCTCCCTGTCCAAACTTCTCATGAAATTACAGCTGTGTCAGCATCTGCCTATCTCAGCGCAGGTGCTTTTGCTTACGAGTTGAACACTCCACCCCCCATATCTTCATGGAATTACAACAGGATACTCTGATATATCATAGCTTCACAACAGAATTTCAGCTTTAAGCATCTCCTCTCTCTCTTCCCTCAGGTTTCAGCTCTTCACAGCAGTAAAAGGGTTAATCTCACCTCGGCCTTGCAGTTTTGCAGCTGGAATGTTGAATTTTCCTTATGGCAGTGGAGAGGGGGGAGAGCCGAGCCGCTCCGGCTGCCCACGGCAAGGCAGTGGGGGGGGTTCCACGGCTGGAACAGGTCCATGGCTCCAGGATGGCCGTGGCCCGGCCCGGCCTGGCCCAAGCAGGGCCTGGCCGGGCCCGCTGACCCCCACACGGGGCCTGCAGCCACCTGTGCCAGCACCAGAAACGAGAGAGAGCTTGGGGGGAAGGTTTGCCTATTCTTAAATGTGGATCACAGAGGTGTTCACAACTTTAAGTGGCTTAGAGAATTGTCCATATTCAAACTGGCCAGCTGATAGGTTCTATCAGTTCCCAGAGGAAACTGTAAGCACCCCTCAGCAAGGACATCCCTTCCGGGACTATGCTTGCTAACCTATGACAGGGCGGGTGATGTGAATTCCAAGGAAGTACAGTTCAATTCTCCCCTAGATCTTTCCCTAAAGTACAAGATACTGATTCACCTCCCTTCCCACCAGAGTCAATCAAAGACTATCCAAAAACGTAAATGATGATAATGCGGAATCTGGTCTCCATTAGAAAAATTAATGTAGTATTTTTTATCAGAGCTTTGGTTAAATGTAACAACGCAGGAAGTGCCTGTGCTCAGGTTATTGGAGAGTGCGAGGTTTTCTCATCGCATCAGCCCTGTCAGCTGACAAATGTGGCTGTGCACTAAGGCACAAAGCACCGACGTTTGCACACTACAGCTGGAATCTGCTATCTCCGTGTGCAGACACAACCACTGCTCATCACAGATAAACCCACAAGGGCTGCTCCAGCACTGACTTACCTGGGGAAAAACCAGCACTAAGAGGAGCAAAATAAAAAGCATGGGAGTAGTAGTTTCACCCTGAGCAGCTCCGTGAGATGGGCAGGAATCAGAGGATCCCCTGAGTAACTCTGAACTTGCTTTTCCTGATCACCTTTCACAGAATCCATAGCAGCAACCCATGGACATCCCGTGTGTAGGTTTATTCCAAAACCCACTCCCAGAAACATCAGGATATTGCACCTAAAGCTGCCTCTGCCAGAGGGAAGCAAGAGCTGGGGCTGGGAGAGGAAACAGGCAGGAACTTGCTCTCAGGAGAGGCAGCACGTGGGCTGCTGGCACTGCCAGCAGGAGGACGCAGGTGGGAGCAGGTAAAATTCCAATACAAAATGCAACTGGGGAATGTGACGGTGCAGAGGCTGTAGGTTGGCAGTCTAAGACTTTGGGGTTTATCACAGCTCTGCAAAAGCACCGAATTTTGCCAGCAGGTACCACCCATCCTCCTCAGGACAAGCTTCCAAGAGTTCATCTCTCAATTTGTGCCCCAGTGTGGGCCAAGTGCTGGTGGAGCCTGGGCTGGCACCCCGAGCTCTCACCCCAGCTGGCACCCCCAGGGCTTTCCAACGTGCCACTGCCACCCAAGCCACAATGGTGGGGCCTGAGGAAAGGAAGGAATGAGGAGGGACTTAGGACACAATCCTGCCCTTCAGACAGGCAGATTTACCTGTGCTCCAGTCTCAAGGGGGCTCTCAGTGGATAACTCAAGCATCCCACGTGGGACACTGGGGCCAAGGAGCAGCTGGAGGCAGCTCTGTCACCTGGGCTACCTGTGTGTAGCCATATTTAGCAATAACTGAATTGATTGAAATAAAGGGTAAAAGCTTGACTCAGCCTGTAACTTTCACCTTTCTTTCAAGTGCAAAAAGAAGCAGAAAAATCCATTCATATTGATGCTTTCCAGCTATGTCTCTTTCAGATTCCCAGGTGTTCATCCCCTCACAGAGTTTTAGCGGTGACACAGAAGAAAGTTCTTTGCGTGCTGCCAGAAAAACGAGATTTCTCCCATTTTTTATTTTCACACCTAAAGTATGAAAACATTATCATCACACAGAAGAGTTCTGCACACTCTCCTCTGGGCAAGGGGAAGATTCCCTGATAGGCAGATTCCAACCCCTCCTGTCCATATTTACATCCCTAAGGCCTCAGACCCTCTGTAGGTAACCACGGGGTTCCCAGGTGAGAGGAGTCACTGTGAGAACAGAATTAAACCCCAAAGCACCTCTGAGGAGACAGCGCCTGACTCTGGGAGTGCCTCCCTCTCGCGTGGAAGGTGTGGCTTACTCAGGAGTTACTCCAGGAGTTCCTACTCTGCCCAGGCCAGGCCTGCTCCGGACACTCCCCGTGCCCTCAGAGCCACAAACCCAGCTCAGGGCTGGGCTCAGAGCTCCAACACCACCAGGAATGAGCACTCCCTGAGCCCCCTGTCCTCCCAGCCCTGCTCTAGGCTGGGCAGGCACTGAGGGGCTCACTGACACCTCCAGGGTGGCTCTTTAAAGGTGGTGGCACAGGTGCTCCACAGCAGACCTGTGCCAGACCCAACTTCTCCACAGGCAAGGAAGAACCTCCCAAAGCAGGTGACACAAAAAGCTCTGGTGTGGCCCAGGGACTGCTCAAGGTCACAACCAAAATTAGTTCTGAGCTCAGGGTGGTGTCACTTCAGTTCCCTGCCACTGCTGCCACTTCCTGCCACCTTCAGCTTTTGCTCCAGGCACCAAAATATGATTTTTTCAAGGCCAGCCCATCTAAACTATCTGAAATTGCAGCCTGACCGATCTTGGGAGCTCCCAGACTCACTCATGAGGATGAAGTGACAGACCAGCAGTGAGCACTTCTCCCTCTTCCAGCCAAGCTGTGAATTCTCCCTCAGCTTCAGCAACCACTTTTCGTGCCAGTTCCTGAAGAGAATCTCGTGCTGAACATCCATCACTTTTTCAGTGCAGAGCATTTGGCTTCATCCTCAAGCCCTAGAAATACTCAGCTAAACCAGCACTAAAACCTGATTAAACTTGCATCCTGCACAGCACAATGAACTTGGACTTGGGCAGGAATCAGAATATCTGGGAATGAAGAGAATCCAAGAGCTCTGAGAGGTTTGCTTTGCCCTTGTCCTGCCTTGGGCTCCTGGCTCTGCCACAGCAGTTACAAGAAGCAGAGCAGCGACCTCCCCTCCCCTCCTCATCAACACAAACCCCCAAAAGCAGAGTTTGTCTCTCTCAGACCCACCTTGAGCTGTGTCCGCAGCAACAACGAGGCTGTTGAAAGCAGCAACCCCACAGCTCGGCGTCTGCAGGGCTGCACCCTCTCCATCCTACAGCCTCTCCATCTCCCCACAGCTTGGAGTGATCTGTTCTCCCAGTTTAGAGAAGGTGACACCAACCTCACTTTGGTTTGGGTACAAACTCTGAGGCAGACACTGAAGGCAAAGGAAGACGAGGCCTTGGTGGGAAGGGACCTTAAAGCCCATCCAGTGCCACCCCTGCCAAGGGCAGGGACACCTTCCACTGTCCCAGGCTGCTCCAAGCCCCAGTGTCCAGCCTGGCCTTGGACACTGCCAGGGATCCAGGGGCAGCCACAGCTGCTCTGGGCACCCTGTGCCAGGGCCTGCCCACCCTCACAGGGAAGGATTTCTTCCGTGTATCTACTCTGAACTGAAGTTTAAGTATCTAAGCTCAAGTTTAGTTATTGCTGAGCCTCTGCTGAAGATAACTGAGACACCATAGTAGGAGAGAAAGGAAACAGGCCTGTAGAACAAACCACAGGCGAGTAACAAACCAAAATGATGTGGCCAAGAACAATTATTGCCACAGAAAAGAAACCTCAGTCACCAAAAACTCCAGTCTATTCCTACATCCTCACCCAGGGGGACTCCAAACACGACACTGCAACTCATGCTCCTCCCAGCTCCACACACACATTGCTGGGACCTCTTGCAAGCTGCTCGAGCTCTCTCCACGTGCCAAATCTGCCCATGGCAGAGGTGCTGCTTTCCTGGCTCAGCTCCCAAGACTCAACTCTCAGTATTTCCGCCCTCAATACTGTAAATTTCTGGTGATCTGGAGCAAAGATTTCTGGCTTGCTGTGTGGCTTCTCACACAGAACCTGACCCCAGGGGCTCAGTCTCACTCTCTCCGTGTTTGACACAAGTCATAAAGCAAGAACTGCAAAGACATTTCGAGGCAGTATCAGGGGCCTGAGACAGCTTTTGAGATCAAAGTTGAAATCTACTGTTTTCTTTCATTGCTGTTAAACTGTACTGGAGTCCTGGGGGCACTTTTGGGCGCCACAGTATACAAAAGATACAAAGCTGACAGCATCCAAAGAAGGGACATGGGGATGGGGAAGGGTGTGGAAGGACCATGAAAGAGCTGCTGAGGGCACTGGGTTTGTTCTGGTAGAGAAGTGTGAGGTCAGAACACATCGGGGCCTACAGCTCTGATCTCCGCTCCCTGGGACACAGACAGGACCCAGGGAGCAGCTGGAGCTGGGCCAGGGCAGGCTCACGCTGAGATCAGGGAAAGGCTCTTCCCCCAGAGGCTGCTGGGCACTGCCCAGGCTCCCCAGGGAATGGGCACGGCCCCGAGGCTGCCAGAGCTCCAGGAGCGTTTGGACAGCGCTGCCAGGGATGCCCAGGCTGGGGCTGTTGGGGGGTCTGGGCAGGGACGGGGGTGGGACTGGGTGATCCCTGTGGGTCCCTTCCAGCTCAGGATATTCCAGGATTGTCTCACTCCCCAACAGGGGAGAGTCTGCTCTCACACAGAGCTGCAAACACACTGTGCAGGAGGCAGCAAATGACAACAATTGACATTGATACATTAATAAAGCCAAGATATTAAGCAAGCCAAAAGATAAATTTTCCCTTTTGTTCCTGACCAACAAGACCTGTCCCAGTCCCAGTCCAGCCACTAAGCAACTCCAGTGTGACACAGGGACTGTCTCACACCTCGAGGCCGACACACAACAGCAGCACAGCACCGGGAGTTTAATCACGTTTCCCTCATTAGAGGAGACAATTAATGACCGCTCAGGTGCACAACCACTCCTGCAGAGCGCTTCACTAGACCCCGTTTTGCAAGAACTCCCCCAGGCTGCAAAGACCCATTTGCCAGGGACCTGAGAGAAGAATTCGGTAGTTTTAAAGGAATGTCAGGAACCAGGAATACACCTGAGTGTAGGAACCGAGAGTGCCGAGAATATTTCTCGGTTTCCATCTCGCCCGATCCATCTGTTACGGCGCAAGGCAGAGGCAGGTCCCTACCTCCCGAGCCTGGGGTCCTCCCATCAGATGAGCCATGCGCGCGGCCAGGGGCGGTCCCGGAGCTTCCATCGGGCCCTCCCGCTATCCCCACGCGGCCCGGGTTCGCGGCCGCTTCCGCGTTTGAACGGCGGCGCCTGCTGCTGACGTCATCACTCCCGCCGCTTCCATCCCGGCCTTACTTCCGCCTTCGGGAGCCCTCGCTTCCACGCCTGCGCGGCGCGGCATCGGCCGCCCCTCCTCAGTGCCGGTTACCCCGGCAACGCCGCTCGCGGCTCGAGCCGCTCCTGGCCCGGCCCCGGCCCTGCCCGGGACGTCAGCCCCGGCCCCGCTGCCAGCCCAGCCCCGGCCCCGCTTCCAGCCCAGCCCCGGCCCCGCTGCCAGCCCAGCCCCGGCCCCGCTTCCAGCCCAGCCCCGCCCCCGCTGCCAGCCCAGCCCCGGCCCCGCTTCCAGCCCAGCCCCGGCCCCGCTTCCAGCCCCGCCCCGCTCCCGCTTCCAGCCCCGCCTCCGCTGCCAGCCCAGCCCCGCTCCCGCTTCCAGCCCAGCCCCGGCCCCGCTGCCAGCCCAGCCCCGCTCCCGCGTCCAGCCCAGCCCCGGCCCCGCTTCCAGCCCAGCCCCGGCCCCGCTTCCAGCCCAGCCCCGGCCCCGCTTCCAGCCCAGCCACGGCCCCGCTGCCCGGCACCTCCAGCCACACACGGACGCTTCAGCTGCCACGCCGATACGACCGATAAGCACAGCACCTCCAGCCAGCAGTGCAATTCGTTCGGCTACTGCAGTTCCATCCTAGGAGCTTTCGGCAGCTACACCTCCTACCAGCTCTGTGTCCACACAGCCCCCGTCTGCACCGCAGCCACAGCCGTGGACACACAGCAGAGACATTTCAACAGCTGCCGTGTCACCACGGCATGTACCCCCTATCATCACTCTGATAACACCACTCAGAGGATTATCACAACAATCACACGATGCTGAACCATGTTTCCCGTGCCATTTCAGCGAAACAAATACGATTTTATCTCCAGAACAGAAAGAGGACTTTCTCAACTATACGTGGACACCTCTTCCATCACAACAGGACCAAGCACGTGTTATTAATAGTGACGTCTCGCATCGAGACATTCCATTTCATGCACATTCTTCTCGAACTTCTCAGGGACATTCAGCTGATTTTATGGGACTTTTTCATCCTCAAATGCCTGCTCAACACTTCAGTGAGAAGGATATAGTGACCAGCACAGCTTCAGAAAGCATTCCTCTATCTTCCCAAGCTTCATCTCCTTTTTTTACAACAACCAATACAACTCCAACTTCTCATATGCCTTCTTCACAGCTTCGAAATCCACAACAGGCATCTGATCCCTCATTTTTCCACCGTCGCTTTCAGCTTTCGGATGACTTTGTTCGTCACCTTTATTTCCGACTCAGAGAACGTGCAGATTATCTGCCTCCAGAGGTTGCAGCACTGGGTCCCCACCCCTCACCCATCCCGCATGCTGGCAGTACCCTACCCAGATCCACTGCACCCTCTCCTCCAGTGGCCAGATCACAGCCACCTGCGATGGCAGGTTCAGCCACTCCTCGTTTATTTCCTTACAGTGCACAGCCGCAAATACCGACCCCTATTCCTCATCCAGGAGGGGGAGAAGAACATGGAATAATAATAAAATAAGAATTTTAAAGTTGTTTATTTTATATTAATTTTTTTTAATTTTATGAGAGAACTACCTACCCCATGACATTTGAGTTTCAATTATTAATTCAGTTAAGGTTCTCTTTAAAGTTTGTTTCATCCTCTCTACCCGTCCTGAACTCTGTGGGTGCCATGGGATATGTAGTTCTCTCATAAAATAAAAAAAAAAAAAAAAAAATCAACAACTTTAAAATTCTTATCCCTTAGACCCTATGTTTCCCACCCAGCATGAAGCATACTTGCTTTCTTCTGTGTTAATGAGTTCTTTTGAATTTATAAATACTTGTATTAGCGGTGATGGCGCCCGCCCGCGGAGTGATCCGCCGGAGGGACTATTTGTGATGCGCTCCTGCCCGCGGAGGGATCAGCGCTGATGCCGCCCCGCCCGCCCAGCTGCTCTCGCTGCCTTTTCCCGCTCTCCCCTCTGCTCCCAGCGCTTCTCCTGCAAAGGGCGCGGCTTTTCCTGGGCTCTTTTCCTGCCGGGCTGCAGCGAGCGCTCCCCTCAAGGAGCAGGGGCAGCTTTGCTCGCGGCGGCAGCGATTCAACAGAGCAGGCCCGGAACAATTCCTGCTTAGCCGGGCTTTGAGCACATTCCTGAGCCAGCACCAGCAGCAGCGAGTGAGGCAGCGGCACATGAAGGAGGCTGCGGCTCTGGCCGGGCTGGGGAGGGGTTCCTCTGTAAAAGAAGAACAGGGAGAGACAAACCAGAAAGGGCAGGAAAAAAAGAAAAAGCCAAGACAAACTAAACTTTTTTTAAAAAATAATCTGGATCCAGAGGGACTTCTGGCTGGAGAACTTCCTGGGGAGCAATCCTGCCCCTCTGGGAGGCAATGCCAGGGCAACTCCAGCTGAAACCTGCACACAAACACCACAAAGATTTCAGATATTTGCAGGAAGCATCCACTTAGCAACTGCTGGTTAATAATTTATTCCCTTTCCCATTAAATGGTACATTCAGTCCACAAGACTTCAACACCTTTCTGGTAGTTTTATTTACAGTCTGCAGCGTGTTCTGTAAAACACAGGAGTGCTCACAGACACACACGCACAAACATTTAAAGAAGTACAGTTTATTCCAAAGGAAGTCTACGCACTACTTTTTCCATAAAAATTATTAAAAATACTTTAGTTACTGTATTCTACCTAAACCAAGATACTTGAGAATTCTTCCACAAGTGATGCCCCCTCCCCACAAAGGGCACTCCGACAAGAAGAAATTCAGGAGACTGCATCACCAAATAAAATCCTAATGGCAACTGCTTCAATGCACCAGAAGAACAACGAGTTCCCACTCTGCATCCAGCAATCCCTGCTCTGCAGCCTGTCTGCATCTGCTTTTGTAGGGCTTGTGGGGCTTTTGCATTCACTTCCTTCTACAGGGCAGTTCCCACAAACAAAGAATGACTGAATTTCTGCAGACTGTCACTCGGCAATCCTGCATTTCACACATGCAAAGGGAAACACTTTCCTTTGAGCCCTTTATTTCAAGGAGTCTCTTTTTTACTGAGCATCCAGTGAGAACAGTGCCCAGTTGTGGCTGTTATTATTTCTCTGCTTTTGCTGCGTGGCAATATTGAGCTGGAGCTCTGCAGAACACCCACTGCAGCCCTTGTCTCACTGGGGCACACCGAATTGACAAAAAAAAGGCACAAAGATGAAACTCCTAAAGCAGCAGCAGCCCCAAGTCACTGAGCTGCTGCTTCCCACCACCAACACTCTGTGTCTCAGCAAACACTTCCAACGCACGAGCCAAGGCCACAGGGGAGTGAAAAGCCCAGAGCCTGCGGGCAGGACAAGCACTCCACTGATCAGTAACAAACCAACACAGCTCAGCTGGATGGTGCACTTAAGACTGGACCTGGAAGCATCAGGAAAAGCCATTGGAACACAAGCTCAGCAGCACAGAATCCATTTGGCACCAGCTGATGAGATGGGAGGCTCTGTGTGGGACACGTTGTGCATTCAGCTTCAACTATGCCACAGCTCCACAGCAGCGCTGAAAAACTTCTGCTTTTAACAGTTGGAGAGGATTTTCTCAATGGAAGTGAAGCTGTCATTAACAGAGGAACAGCACACGATGCACAACATAACCTGCAATAAAAAGCTTTTGCTTTCCAGCATGTAAGCATCCAGGTTACTGGACTTCAGCTCATGGAAACGAATCTGATGATAGATTTTTTTTTAATTTTTCTTGGAACTAAAAAAGTAAAATCTTCCATAAAAGGATAAAGCACAAAAATACTCTCTCAGTACGTCTCAGGAAGCCATTTAATACCTTCCATGTCCTAGGAACAACTAGGCAAAACACTTGGAAAGTGTGAGCAGTAGAAATGTTGACCATTGAATGTTTGGCAGCCGTGTGCTCCAGCCCCTGGGAGGGGCTTGTCCCCCACTCCACACCAGTCCTGCAGCTCCCCAGCTATTTCTTCTTCTTCTTCTTCGGGGGCTCATCCTCAGAGCTGCTGCTGCTGCTGCTGCTGCTGCTGCTGCTGCTGCTGCTGCTGCTGGAGGAGCTCGGATCCGAGTCGAAGTCGGAGGAGGAGGAAGAGCTGCTGGAGGAGGAGGAGGAGGGGGAGGAGGAGGAGGAGAAGCTGCCCTCACTGTCACTGTCCTCGGAGGAGGTAGAGGAGTCCTGGCTGTCAGAGGAGTCGCTGGCTGAGCTGTCACTGCTGCTGCTGCTGCTGGAACTGGTCACACTTTTGGACCTGGGAGAGAACAAAGAGCTGAGCACAGCCCTGCCAGAGCCCATGGCACCGTGTTCTCTGCTCTGCTGTAATTATCCAAAGATCAATTTGTTGCCTTGAAAATTTCCAGGCCTCACCACCTAAGATGAATTCCTGTGCCCTCCCTCCCTTTCCCACTCCTGGATGAGTGGATTTTGGCCATTTGAGCAACGGCAGAGTGGCCCCAGGGCATGACATAGGCCAGCAGGACTGCAGAGAGGGGCAGAGAGGGAAAGCTGGCCAGGATCTCGTTCCCAGCCCTGAGCAGGGGCTTTACTGGCCTGACTGTCCTGTACTACCTGAGCTCTGGGGACAGTGAACCAGGCTCAGTCCCTGCCTCACCACTGCAGCAGGAATTCTGTCAGTTGTGACCAAACTTGTCCAGCGAACACATCCTACAAGCTCCTTCCTGGGCAGTTATTAATAAGGAAAACCAAGAGACTGTAAACAACCTTAAAGCAGGATACCAAGCTCCAGCCTTTTCTTTGAGAAGCAAATATGGCTAATTTGTGCCTGCTCAGGATCAGAAGGAGCAGCTGATCTCCTGGCAAGAGCCCAGGGTGGAGCACGCAGCAGAGCTGGGACACTGTGGTGGGGTCCTGCCACGTTCCTCACCATGGGGCTGCCGAGTCCCTGGGAAGTGCCCGTTCATTGGGTCACCCTGCTGCCAGCAGTTGTTTCGCACTTCCCACTCCACATTAATGTTTCATCTCCGGCATTTCAAATGCTTTGCATTTCGGTAGGAGCGGGGAGCCTGTCTCCCATGGCAACAGTGCCAGGAGTCCAGGACAGGAGAAGGAGCTGAATGGGAGCACAAACTGGAGAGGTTTCTCACCACAGCTCAGCTGATTGCTGTTACTGAAACCCAGTTCTTGCAGTAAATCAATCCCAAGTGTTTGCTCCTCCATTCTGCCACAGCTCACCTCAAATACCACTGGATTTGGAGCCTTTCAGTGGCCAGGGCAGCTCCGGGTGCCCCAGGCAAGACCTTGGTGGAGACTTTCCCTTGTCAGCAGTTTGCCAGGGGACCCTCAGAACACCTATCCTGTTGTTTTCATCCATGGAACTAGTGGGATTCTCAACCCTGCAAGAGGCAGAAGCACCAGCAATCCTGGCCCTTCCTCACTAGGACTTTCAAAATAAGCCAAGGTCTTCTGTGTCTGTTCAAATTAGCTTTAAAGGCACTGATTTAACAGAGAGGGTATTCCCCCCCTCCTGAAATTCATTGGGAATTAGAAATGGACACAAAATAAAAATGAATGATTCCTACTCCTCCATCCCTTACTGTTCTCATCAGTCCACAACACTTGCCCCATGTGACAGAAAAGAGAAGGCACACTCAGGTTAGGGTTAAACTGTGTTTACGTTCTCTTTTCAGGCCAAACTAAGGAAGCACATCCAAAACCCCCGTGCTTCAGAGTTGGTGCATTTCCTCTTCAGGCCGCTGGAACTGGTAAATCTTATTCCCAGGTCTCACTGGGAACTCCTTTTATTTCTAGTTCACACTTACAAGTAGATAGATTGTGCAACAGGGTTGGAAAACTGCTCATACCTGGCCACAGCTTTCTCAGGAACTTCCAGAAGCGATGCCGGTTGTTCCTGGCCTCTGATCCGGTTTGAAGCTTGAAGTAAATACAGGAATCCCAGCAAATATGAATCCTTCCACCGGGTCAATAAGGCATTACTGTGAACAAAAGGGGCAGCCAGCTGGAATCCCCACTGGGAATCTGTCTGGTCTCACCTTCAGGCAAATACGGCTCGGTATTTGCACTGAAAATGCTTGGAAGCAGAAATCCCAACTTGGAAAAGGAGCCACAAAGGAATAGCAAGATACTTTCCATTTTTTGAAGTGTCAGCTTCTGACACTTCACTCGTCTGTAACAACAGCTCATTTGTAGATCAGCTCTTCCTTTGACTCCAATCCAAAAAAATCTCATGTTCCCTTGAACTGTCCAGTCTCCTTCAAAGACTTAGGTTGATGTTTCTTGCAGTGACTGTGCTGATCCAAGGATCAGCTTTGTCTTCGCTTCCTGCTCATCTGTGTGTCCCTGGTTTGACATTTTGACCGTTTCCTGCAAGTTCTCTCCTCTTTGTGTGGTTTGTGTGTGACCCAGATCATCAACAGCTGCGGTGGCCCCGAGCTGGCCCCGTCTGTCCTCAGCCCACTGCTTTCTAAAGACACCACCGATTTCCTGAGAGGACACCTGACACCCAAAGAGATAAACCTCTGGGATTCCCTGGGGGAGACATGGACCAGATCCAGGTAAGGACAGAGCTGCCATCTCCCCAGGCTCCCCACGCAGACGGGATGCTTGGATTCCCTGATGCTCCTGCTCCTTCTTTCAGGGGATGCCCTGAAAGACACATTCTTTGTGAATGTCACCTCATATTCCCACTTTCTGTCCTAGAGCCGAGTGGCCCCGAGACACGAACATCCCCACCTACATCCCCAAATTCCACAACGGCTGGGAACCACCCACAGAAATCTTCCGTGGAGCTCCCTGGGAAATAGACATTGGACACTTGCAAGAGGAAGGTTAGTCCTGTGTCCCTGTCTCTTCACTCTCCCTCCCCCTTTTCCGGAGAAATGGAGCTGCAGGGGTAGTGGTGGCATGCAACAAGTAGTTGGCTCAAAACTCAGTTGGATCTGGTTGCCCCAGTTAAATACAGAAAGCAAATGAGGCTGGAAAAGGGCAGCAATAATGAGCCTCTCCCAATCCAAGGCAACAGCACCCTACAGCGTAACTGAGCTCCAGGGACACAGGCTTCCCTGGAGAACACCTTGACCAAAATCTGCCAGACCATGACTCATCTACCACTATCCCTCTCCTTTTCTCCGATCAGCTTTCCCCTTTCCTGGTAACACTGACTCCATGTCTGCCTTTCCAGCTCTCCTCAGCCAATGGATATCCTTACTGGAACTCCTCACTCAAGCGTGGCCAGACGGCTGAGCAGACACAGGTCGGGGATGCCTTCAAACAGAACATCACTCCACATGGAAATAGGTGATGGATCCGCACGCCCGGAGCTTTGGCTCCCACCTCGGAACCTCATGAACGCACACGGACACGTACAGTGACACTGGGACGTTTGGGCATCCTGGAGACAACTCCCTGCCACTGTTAATAACCACCAAGGGAAGACAAAGATCAGCTGAGGGCTTATTCCCATAAGCACTGTCTGCTGTTTAACCCCCAGCAGCTCTGCAAGGAAAGGAATCGCAGGTGTTTTCCACCGCAGGAGGCAAAAATATTGACTGACTTCATCAGTCCATCCATAGGTCTTGTTTCCCAACATCAGCCCAGCAAAGTGACCTTAAGGATCAGGTGGCAAAGATGCTGCACTGCGCTTTGGCTCTCCATGTGTGTAGAGATGCTGGAATCATGGAATCACAGAAGGGATTGGGTGGGAAGGGACCTTAAAGATTATCCCGTTCCAACCCCCTGCCATGGCCAGAGACACCTTTCACTATCCCAGGTTGCTTCAAGCTCTGTCCAGCCTGGCCTTGGACACTGCCAGGGATCCAGGGGCAGCCACAGCTTCTCTGGGCAACCTGTGCCAGGGCCTCAGCACCTTCACAGGGAAGGATTTCTTCCCAATATCCCATCTAAACCCACCCTCTGGCAGCGGGAAGCCATTCCTCCTTGTCCTTTCACTCCAGGCTCTTCAAGTCCCTCTCCAGCTCTCTTGGGGCGCCTTTAGGCACTGGAAAAGGCTCTAAGGGCTCTCCAGAGCCTCCTCTTCTCCAGGCTGAACATTCCCAGCCCTCCCAGCCCGTCTGTGTAATGCTCTAGCTCTTGGAGCACTTCCTGGCCCTTCCTGTCTGATATTGCGCTGGTTTATTAAAGGAAATTCTGACTCTTTCTGCTATCTCTGTGTATTTATCTCCAAAGGACTGTGAGTACGGAAGAGTCATCCCCTATGTTCCTCAGCTCTTCTTTGGGGAACTCACCTATAAATGGAACTGCAGAAATGGGGAGGGAGGAAAAGGAAACAGGATGTGAATCGAGCACCTGCATAGTGACCACAGATGTCCACTGCTAGACAGACACTGATGTCAGGCAGATCATGCCCTCCAAATAGTGCTCAGAAAGAGAACAAGTTTGGGATTCCTGAAACTGCTCTGAATTGGATTTGCTTAAACAGATGTCATTAGTAAAAGCAATCAAAGAAAGAGTTTTGATCCCTCTTCCAAGCTGATGCCACTTATCATGTATCTTCCCTGCATTCTTCTAGGGAAGCTGTTTTTGATGTTGTCCTGTCCTTCTTTTTATAAGGGAGCAAAAATACTTTGTTAAGTATTACTCTTTCAGTTTTGTTTCCTCTCATCTTCTGAGATACAGTAAAGTGAACATTCAGCAGAATAGTTTTGTATTTTTTGAACACAATTCTTCTTTTATCCAACTGAGGCCCTTCTGTGATCATGAAAAAACAGAAACTGTTGTGAACTAGAGTTTACACTCATAAGAGGTTGACATGGGTCAGTTCTCCAAGGTTATTCTTAGTTCAACTGCTGTGTAAACTGTTGATGTCACTGACTGGAGGCTGCTCTTCAGGACATTATAGATATGATAATTATATGACAGAAAATGCAACATATAGTTGAATCTGACCTTCAAGTTCACTAGCTTAAAAAAGGAAAAAAATGTCTGTAAGAAATTTGCTGCTTTTCCCATTACTAAGATGTAATAAATGCCTTCAAGTTTATACTCAGTCGACAGCATATACACATGGACAGCAGTGCCCATCCATCTTCAAGCTAGGGTACATTTTAAGTCTCAATGATCACTGCCTCCAGAAAGCATTTTTGAGACAAAACAGGCAAAGTCTTTTGCATATCTAGACAATCATCCAATACTAGGATCTTCACTCTCACATAAACACTTCATGTTTTTCCACAGAGGAATCTGAGATAGATTTTTCTGAGAAATAACAAACCACCAAAAATTAATTAAATGACAAACAAGGGAAAAGCACCACTTCCTCACTCAGCACATTTTCCTTGATTTTCATTAAGCATTCAGATTTACAGATGCTGATATTGCCACAAGAGCAGTTTTTTTCTGGTTTAACTTCCTCTTCCAGTAGAGCAAGCACAGCTGCAAAATGCAAGCTCACTTCTAGGCTCTCTTACACATCACCAGTTTACCACATTCCAACCAGTCACAGCTGTGCAACACCCTGTCAGGGTACTGGGATTACTGCAGTGCCACAGACAGTTTAAGTGAGGCTCATGGAGCTGTACAATTTTAACTATGTTTTATATGTATAATTAAATGATGCATGACATGGGAATAAGCCAGCTGTACTGAAACTGAACAAACTAACTGCTCTGATGCAACAGTTAAGCATCTCATCAGTTCTAAAATGAAACAGGTTTAAAGCAAAAACAATATAGAGAACAGAATGCTTGACACTGTTAAATAGCATGGTCAAAGGATAATTTTTGAACATTAAGGAAATGCACTCACCCAGTCAAATTTTCAAAAGAATTCCTGGCACCAAAATGTTCTCTGTTTGCTTTTTCACCATGTTTTAAGAATAGATCACTCTGGGGGAAGAAAATCCTGTGCGCAAAACACTGCGTGAAACTAAACAATCCTTAAACATGGCTAATTTCCATGTGGAGCTGATGATTTAGCACTGTCATCCTTCAGCAGAGGAGAAAGAACTACCTGTCTTTAGTTTACTTAGGTAAGATGAAAAAAGTGAAGAGCGTGAATTTGATCTTGCTTCAATTAACTTCAGTGGAAAAACTCTTGCCATGACTTCAGTGAGAGTGAGACTGCATCTTAATTCATTCTATATGGAGAAAAACAAATCAGCTGAGAATAATGCTTTTGTTTATTAGATGTAAATTACTACCATAGTCGTTTTTAACAGTGCTAAGTAAATCCTGCTTTAAAAGCCAAACGTTGCTTTCAGTCCTGCTTATTCCTCTGTACTGTGTCACAATGCAGGATTCCTGGTCCTCTGACCAAGTCACCGCTGTCACAGTAAGCATGGCTTGCTCTGGGGAATGGCCACATTCCCACACGGGAATGATAGATGTTTGTGGATGTCACTGGTGACAATGTCCAAATCTGGGCTAGGGCATGCCCCCCAGCCAAGAAACTAGGGTGCACACTTTTGTAATATAAATGCATTCACTGAGAACACAGACTGCACTTACTAAAATGTCCATGAAAAGCAGCCAAGTAAATCAAATCAATAGGGTTAAATTTGCAATTAGGATTCTCTCTTTCGGCAGGAAAATTTTAGGATAGCCACAAATTGAGAAAAATTTGCTTTTTTTTCTTCTTTTTCTCAGAAGGCAATCAACCTTCTGGTCTGGCTATTCTTTACTTCTCCCTATGAAGTAAAATCTAAAAAGACACACACACGATATTTATGGAAGGACCTCCCAATGAATTAGGAAAAATTATTACTCAGAAGATCAAACAGAAACAAGACTGTCTACACTGTATGAATTAAACATACATGAATTAGGACACTGAGCCTTCCATTCTTTAGTAACAGAACTGATGCTGTCCTGAAAATGACATTAATGAATTAGACTGGTATATGAAAACCTTCTGCATCTGCTCTAGAGGTTGGAATGAGGATGTTAAATGAGGCAGCAGACAACAAGGACGTGCTGCTTAGGGAAGCTGAATATCACTTCTGTGCTTGTGGAGTTCTGCAGTTTGGATGAAGGTCACAGGTTATCTCCAGCTACATGAAAATGAGTGATAAATACACACTGTTGGTCTTAGACTGAAAGCAGTACTAGGCAAAGAGAGTCAAAATATGGAATATTACTCAAAATCATCCCCTGGTTTTCTAAAGATCATAATCTTCTATTAGAAGACAGTTTGTTACCTTCTCCTAATATTAAAGCTGTAATAGTAAAAGCACCTCAATCTTGTAGAAGTATCTAAGATACACAGAATAAGTAAGGTATATGGAGTGAGAGCACCCTAAAAACATCACAAGAGGAGTGACAATTTCTGGGATAGTAATGACATGAACGAGTATCTAAACGTTAAGTCTGAGTGAATAAGAGAATTTTTCAACTAATGGATCAGGGAAAATGTGAAAGGATGAGATATGTGATTAAAGATCATAGTGTATTCGGTTAACACAGGTGGAAAATATATGACTTTGATTCTGTACTACAACATATTTTAATTGATTTGTGTGTAGTTTTAGTTTTATACATGCACAATTTTTTAGAACACATCTTTAGACTGGGACAAACAATAAAGGAAATCCATTGTATGACTTTACATTGATCCCAACATCACTCACTGGAATATCTTAACATTTCCTGCACAGATTCCCATTCGTTAAGATGACAACCTTGAGAAGAAGGAAACCTGTAACTGCCATTCAGAGAAGGTCTAAAATTTCAATTGCTGTTTGAACACAAAGGAGCTTTGACATGCTGTGGTTTATTGAAGCACTCCTGCAGTTATAGACACATCTTTAACCACCCTACCCTCTCCCTCTTCCTCCATCCACCACTGATTGATGCAACTGGAAGCTTCAGTAACTGCAGAGCAAAGTCCCGCTTACTTCCAGCTCTCCTGCCCCAGCAAATGCTCAGCTCTTCTGGGAAGATGGAGCTATGCCATAAGCACATTGCACCTGAAAGGAGATGAAACCTTCCCTTCAAAGACACATGTGACCAGGTTTTTGGAACTGCCTGATGTGGCCAGTTCTCATCTGTTTTCCATAAAGAAGGAAAAGAGCCCTGTATTCTCCTCTTCATGAGAGTTCAAGTATGAATTCCAAAGAACAGAGATGCCAGGACTTGTCAGTGACATGACTAACAATTTTATGAGAACTGGCAAAACAGTTCATTTCTCCTACATCTTATTCTCAGAAACCTTGGAATTGTTTTGTCTGAAAGATTTGGGGGGAGGAAGGTGGACTTAATTCTCACAACTATATTAAATATTCAGTACATCTGATATTCTGTTGTCAACACACAAAATATAGTTTAATTATGATAAGCCATACTGGAATCATTTACAATACATAAATGTGAAAAAACAGCATTAAATTATTTCTTGTTCCATGTGGAAAAATATACACCTTCCAACCCCCCAAGAAAGTAAGACAAGGCACAATAAATTCTGGTAATTCTCTTTCTTCTGACTTTTCAGTTCCATCACAGCTCTCAAAACTAAGATTTATGTGCTGTTTTGCATCTGTATCTGTTGTTGATTTTCCCCCCCTACAGGGATATAGGTGAATAAGTTTGGACAGGAAACGGTATCCCTCAAGCCAAACTGAAAGGTTTATAAAGTTGCTAAGAAAAGTTTGGGTCAGGGCCTAAATATCAATCATCTGCTCACTGTCTTTTTAAACGAGCTCAGGCATTTTCCCAACTGTTCCCAGCAGGTCTCTGCCACTATTTTAAACTAAGATTTCAGCCATTTTTTTTCCCCTGTGTTGACCTCAATAATTTTTCTTTCTCCCCCTCTTTACCTGCCAAAGGCATCCATCAGGATTTTGCCAAAGGCTATCTGCTTTTGAAGTTGAGAGGAATTCACTAATCGTGAGCGTCAAATCCACAGTAAATGCCATGGCCATATGGTATATGCTGCTTTTGGGAATTAGCTCAAAAGGCCTAGCTGTGAGAAGGCCGGCTGTATGTCAGGAGGGTTTTACTGCTAACTTTCATAACTCATGTCAGCTCTTTCAGTTTCTGTATGCATTGGCTTCAGGGAGTGCAACTGTTCCCTGAATTTATAAAAATGTTGTCAAGATCCCTTGATCTTGCTTCCTCTGTCTCTCTCGCACAAACACATCCAAACACATTTATATACACAGTGGAATAGCATGCACAGTGGCATGCAAATCTAGCAAAAGAGAAGCTTGTAAATAAATAGCATGTCATTCTGCTTACTCAATACATTTCTCTGGGTGTTAAACTCATGATAAACATATCATAAGCCCCGATGAAGGCTCTACAGCCTGTCCCATCACACCATCCTGAGTGTAACTCTGCAATGCATAGGAAGACATAAGTTTGAAAAACAGAGCAGAAATAGCTCCCCTAAGGGCAAGGTGCTGACATAGCTGAAACATAACTAACTGGAGAGCATTTGTTTTCACTAAAGAAGGAAGTGTCAGTGACACATCTCTGTGCCTGTGGAGGTGTACTGTACATGCAAAGCAAAAAGAAATCCACCTTCTTTAAAAAATTGGCCATTAATACATAAATATGTCTGTGTTGAAATCCCTCAGACGGTACCATTCTTAACAAGAACTACACACAAGACTAAGAAATTCTGCAGAGAATCACGCTTTTGTGATCCAAAGAGGCAAGGAGAAAGAAAACCACATATGAAGAGTTTAACATACCCACTTAGTGATAGAAAAAGAATTATTACAAAAATAAATGTCAGTCCCCTTGAAACACTTGAGTCAGCTCTCTCAACTTTCTCTGATGCTGTAGGAAGGTGTGAATGTCCTCCATGTGTCACATCATCCGCACCAGCCACACAGGAATGTCTCCAATGCACCTCAGAGCCTTTCAAGGACCACTCCCCTCTAATTTATGTATAGTCTGTTAACATCCTCTTGGAGCAAACAGAAATAATACTTTTAAAAGACATTTCTACTTCAGAAACATGTGCCCCGACACAACAAAAAACCCAGATTTTAATACTGCCCCGAGGCAGAATTCATCCATCTTTAAGGCTTCTATTATGTATTTCCTGGTTAGTAATACAAAAAGAACTGCTGGCAGTATCACATCGAAACCGAAGTGGCAGAATCAGAAAAACTACTGAAAAGTTTACCTTTATAGGAAAGCTTCAGTCTTGGGATATTTTGTTTTGACGTTCCAGTGACTGGAAGGAACAGCATCGCTAAAGACAGCAGGCTGCAGGCATGTGGCACTTGCAGAGCTCTCATTCTGCTCTCCTCTTCTGTATCTTCTTTTGTACTATGGTGAAATATCTCCCCACTTTTCAAACAATCCAAGTTTTATCTGGAAGAAAAAAAGAAAACATCTGTAGATCTGCTTTACTGCATAAGCAACAATTCTGTAAGCAAGCCAGACCTATTTCTAAAGAGCACCTCAGTTAATTTCTTTGCTACGAAAGTATTTTTCCTCTAGTACAAGTAAATATGTTTTGTTTCTTTAATACTAAATTTACACATTTTGACATTGGAAAAATATGTAAACTTTTCAGACACCAATGTCTAGCCTAGCTAACGTTTAAGCACAAATTAAATTAATGCAGTATCCATAAAAAGAACATTTGACATTCAAAAGTGACCATGCAACTTGATAGTTAATACCAGTCCATTGGATATCTTACATGTTTTATAACTCTTTTTGTCTCAGTACAACAGCTATTGTGTGTTTATGCTATGACTAGAATGAACTGTAATGTCTCAGATGCCATGGGGGTACAAGCTGAGTTAACAGTGAGTACTTACCCATCAAAAACTAAACTAAGAAAACTGGAAAGAGCAAGCAGTTGTGTTTAGTTTTAATAGAGAAAAAAGTCAAAGCGGATGATGGATTTAAAAGTGCTTTCAGTATGATATTTCCAGCAGAACAACTGCCTCAACTCATCCACCAAAATGTCCTATAAACTTTAATGAGTGTTTCAGGCTGGGGTCAATAGGCTGATAGGGGATTTTGTTAGCACAGTGTGCAACTAAGCCAGCTTTGCAACACTTTTCACTTAGTAAGAATCATTCATATTCCATAAATCTTGAAGTGTTTTACAACTGAAAGCAATTATCACTGCCCTTATTTTCCCTATGCAAAAACGGAACCATAAAGCTGCAGTGAACCTATTTCCTCAAGGTCACACAGCAAGCACAGTAGTTGAAAAGAAAACAGCAACAGCAGTCCTGCTGTCCTTTGTACCCAGCTATCAAGGATCCCTTTTGCCCAATAACTCGACTTTTGCACATGAAATTATTTGAAATGGCATCTTGAGTTCTGAAGGCAAAACTTCATGGTTAATAAATCACAGAGATCAGAGTATGAAAATATTTGTGAGACCAGATCCTTCCCCCTGCAAGTGCCTGATGCTAGAGGTCAAGGGAGATGGCTGGTGAAATGACAAATGTCAGTGTTTGAGTAATGCTGTAAAACCAAGGAGTAAGGAAATGTTATGGTTAGTCAAGAGATTAATGGCTCATGATGTGCCATGAAAATTCTTTTCTGAAAGGTACTGGAGCTGCCTGATTAAAAGAGCAATCCTAGTGCCCACATCAGCCAGCACTTGCACAGACACCAAAGGAGAGGTTCCTTGCAAGTCCATGAGAGATGCAGCACAGCTTGTGGCCCCTGAGCCTTTCCACCGGTCTGTTATTTGAACTCCTGCAGCACTGGGTCTTGCAATTCTGTGAGCTACAGCAGCACCCAGAACCAATTCGGCACCTCCTGATACAGGCAGTTCATCCTTCCTGGCATGAAAGGATGGAAACAGAATCCCTTCCGTTCTCTCTGACACAGGAAATCTTTCTCAGATGAAACTTGGGCTTTCTGAGCCTCCAGACTTTCGCTCAATAGCAAAAGACAAGGAAGTGTGCAAGAAGAGCATGATGGTGAAAAAGAGGGAAACAATTCGTAAAATCCCCAAAGCATAATTCCTATTGCAGAACACTAAGCTTCTTCCTTCTCAGTCCCCTCTTCAACACTCATATTCAGTGTCTGAATGCACTACTCTTGGCCAAGTGTGAGTACATGTTCACGAAATGACATGGAGAGAAAACAGACAAACATGAAATGCCTGTTTCATCTTTCTCTTCCCTTTATTACAGTATCAGATCCTAAGAGAACACCCTTACTTCTTCTGTGCCAACACATCTATCTGAGGGTGGACCACGAAGGACTAAAGTGGATTAGACTATCCCAGGGTTAAATCGCCTTGAAGAAATTTATTTAGAGGTGAAAAAGGGGAAAAGAAGGAGAGGGGACGAGGGGGAAGAATATATGAAGATGAGACACCAGCCCTGTTCATCTTCAGCAGGATGATAGTGACAAACCATACTTCAAAAAGAAGCAATTAAGAGGGAGCCAGTCTCACTGCAAGTATGTTGAGAAGTCACGGCCTGGAGGTCTGGGCCTCAGCCAACAGGGAACTCACCAAAGGATATGGGGCTCATTTTCTTGAGGCAAATTACTGTGAAGAATCAGGACTAAATTTGACTAAAAAAACAGTTGCATCAATGCACTGTCATTTGCTGAATTGATTGAGAATCAGCACCAAACTCGGCCCTTCAGCCATAGCTCACAACCTCACTTTTTCATGTAGGCTTTTTTTGCTAATGGGAACCTTCCTTTTTTCTTGGTTGGGTTTTTTTTCCCCTTTCCCCTTTTATTTGAATAATGTCTGTGAAAAACCATTTGCTTTCACGAGGCGGTTAGTTTACACTGGAGGCAGCAGCCCTGTGAGCTCGAGCCAACCCTGTCCTGTCTTTAGATTCATTGCAATCTGGCCACATTGTCACATATATTTTTAGTTTATGATGATCCTCTAATACAATTCCAGCTTCCACACAGAGTCCTTCCAACAGTCTAGCTCAGGTTAATGAACTTCAGGCCACTTCTCTTCTGCAGGAATTTCGAGGCCCAGGGGGTGGCTGTGCCCAAGAGATTTGCCAAAATCCGCTACGATTTCATCGCGCGAAACGCCAGTGAGCTCTCGGTGCTGAAGGATGAAATCCTGGAGGTACGTGACCGCTCCTGGAAAAGGTGTGTCCCCCAGGGGCAGGAGAGAGCTCGGGATAGCAACAAGCACCAACTCCATTTTCCCTGGTGGTATCTCAGCAGTGACACAAAGCTTTGCTCAAACCCAAAGCTGGAGCAGGCTGCCTGTGCTGTGTCGTGTCATTTCCTCAGCTCAAAGACATCGGTCCCATTTTAACCACAGTGAGGAGGGAGGACAACAACTCGCTCTAGAGCCCTGCTCATCCCCCGCTGGGTCGGTTCCTTATCACCACTTCCTCCTCCACGAGGATTTGTTTTCTCTGAAAAGCACCTTTCTCATAACCTTTCTCTTACTGCAGCACTGTTGGCAGCTGGACAAGGTGGGACGTGACTTGGGCTGACACTGATCTGTGACCTGAGGAAAAGGTTTCTCTGCAAAATGTGGCTTTTTATTTATTTAATTATTTATTTTAATGCAAAAAGACATCAGAAACTCAGTCATTAGGAAAAAAAGGTCTGGAGAAACAGGGACATTATGTAGGAACTATGAGTTCTTCAGCACGCAGAGGTGCTCTCCTGTTCATCCTTACGATACATTCTGATGCTTTCCAGGAGAAGTTTCAGTCCTGGATTGCATCTGAGAGCAACAGATCTGATTAGAGCTCCTGGCCTCAGTGATGTCCTTCTGGCAACTTCACCTTTTGGATGGTTCGGCCCCGCTATATCCTGGTTGTTTATGCCTGAAATCCCATTTTCCCACAGCAGATTTATTTTTGTCCCTCTCTCAGGTGTTGGAAGATAATAAGCAGTGGTGGAAGTTGCTCAACCGGAGTGGGCAGGCCGGTTATGTTCCGTACAATATCCTGGATGTGGTGAAACTGGAAGAGCTCAAACAGGTCTGTAGTCAGGTAATACCTGACTGGTATCAGCTGCAGGGCACAATCTGCCTCTGGGAATAATGTTGTCATTAGACCTCCCTGATTTCTTAGGATACTATGCACCAATCAGGACAGACCTTCAGAAGTAGACAAAGCCAGGAGATTCCTGAGTCTCCTATGATAAAATTCACATTTTGCTACGATCGTCTTCCCAAATAAGGCCTATCCTTCCTATTTGTGCACCAGCCTCCTGCTTTCCATATTTTTCCACATCAAGATTTTTCTTGGGGGTTAAATTAAAGATGGACACTTCCCTCAGCCAGTTCAGTTCAGCACCAGGAACACATTACTGGAGTGGAGGCAGATGGAAACACCATCTAAGTGAGAATTAACTGAATACTGCAACTTGCACTGCAGAAATGTGGAGCTGGAGTGTTCTAAACACCCTAGGGAAGCATGGAATTGCTTCCCCATTTTGGTATTGCAGCGTTTGGGCAAAGCCTAAGGCGGCCCAGCAGGCTTCTGGATAAATCCCTGCTAGTTTAATCAAAACGTCAAAAAACTTTCCAGTCCGCTCCAGGCCCTTGGCAGTGGTCCCGCTTCACATCCCAGCTACGGAGCAGTGAGGCTCTGCCTTCCAATGAGATCGAACACGTTTGGCACAACTAGGAATTCCCTTGCGCAAACTTCAGACTTTGCTTTGGGTTCTTCATTCCCAGAAATTAACTTCTTCCATGCAGCTCCACCTGAGGTCTCCCCAGCCCCACATCAGCACAAGGAGAACACGGCAGTTTGTCCCTCCGTGGGTGTGAGGCAGAAAGCTTAAGAAAATTAAAAACGACCAAAAAAAATTCTTACTTTTCTTTCCCTTTCTAACCAGTCTAACCAGAGGTACAAAGGAGACCTGAGCCCCAGGGGCCATGGCCCATCCAGCCCAACCCACAAGCTGCCTGCCAGCTACGCCGGGGATAAGTGGGGCAGTGAGATGTTGTCGCGCCACTCTGCACAGGACGCCAAAGAACGCACGTGTGTGTCCCACTCTGGGCTCCCCTGGGTTTGGGCGCTCGGGGGACCAGACCTGCCCAAGGGGCTCCCCTGCACCTTTTACTGATCACAGCAATGCAGCAGCACTGTGTCTGGAGGCCATTCCAGGCAGGACAAGAGCCAAGAGAGCAGCCCTGGGGCTTGTGACACCGCCGGGGCTCTCGGGCGGCCCGGGCCGAGCAGGGCAATAAGTGATCACCCCATGCCTCCTTCCTCCAGTTCTAACTTCCTCCTCCTCCTCCCAAGGAGAGAGTTTCCTTTCTCTTCCAAAATGTTTAAGTGTGTCTAAGGAACAGCTCAGGTCAATCCCTTTCTCTCACTTCCTTTTGCTCATCTCCCGGCACACACACAGTGCCCGCCTGGCCGCTTCCTTCATGTGGTTCCACAGAATTCCCGGCCAAACAGGAGATCCGCATCACTCCCTCACCCTGCACATGCTGTGGGGCTCACAGAGCAGGAGAGAGATCAGGGGCCCTGCTCACCTCACCCCTTATCCCACCCTGTCCACTCCTGGAAGCAGGAGCCCTTCTGGGACGACAGGAAGCCCCACCATACAAGGACACAAATCTGTTCGTATCACTGAGTTATTCTCCACAGTCTTCAGGAGTTTCATGGGGAAAGCGATACTGGATGAAGAGTCACTGGAGTTTTCACAGAAGCACAGGATGCCCTGGGCTGGAAGGGACCTTCAAGCTCATCCCATCATGAGTGTGTTGCTCATTCCCAGTTTGTGCTTCCTGCCGCTTCTGTTCTGTTGCGGAGCAAAACCTGGAGCTCTGCGATCAGCAAATTAGTGACTAGAAGCAGCAGAGAGGACTGAAAAGGTCTCAATTCCAAACCTCCAATTGTAGATTCTCACAGAACTGTGCTTCCACATCAGGCAACAGCCAAGGGGTGATGGGAGCAAAATAAATGGCAACACAGGGGCACAGGAAAATGGGAATCACTTTTCTGGGCTGAATTTAAATAAGAATGTTGAGCCACATCCCCATCTGCCTTACAGTTTCCCCACAAACATTTAATGGCATTTTTGACTGAAGACTTGCTTTCATTCCCTACTTGTTTCTACAGAACTTATTCACCAAACGGATGAGCTGAACGACGAGCTGCTAAAGAAGATCACAAACAATAAAATTCAGCCTCCCCACAGGAATTTCAAAGTGGAAAAGCCTCAGCAAGTTTTCGTGCCCCTCACCTTTGAATCCAGCACTGAAGAAGTCAAAGCCTGGCTGGAGGCCAAGTCATTCAGCAAAGAGTAAGATTTGCCCTATTGCCACGTGCAATGCTCGTCCTTCCCTGGAGAAGGAGCGGGGGAGGCCACCGGCACCATCTCACCTGGGACAAGCCACTTGGATTTACTTACAGAGCCTGTGTTGCAAATTAGATTTCAACCCTGTTCAATCCAGGCTCTATAACCAGAATGTTCAGAGCCCAAAGTCACTCCCTTTCTCTGGTATAAATATTTTCTTGGAGATAAACAGTTAACTAACTAAATCCAAGGCCTGAAATGCTACTGGAATTGCAGCTGCCACCTTGGAACAGCCCCAGGGCCCCGTGATATGGTCCCACTGCAGCTCCTGGCCTCCCATCTCCAACTCCTCACCTCTGGCACGAGGCCACGTGCAGCACAATCGTCACCTCCCTACTTTGTGTCTCCCCAGGACCGTGGAACACCTGGGCATCCTCACCGGAGCTCAGCTCTTCTCCCTCAACAGAGAGGAGCTGAAGAAGGTGTGCGGTGATGAGGGAAACAGAGTCTACAGCAAGATCACAGTGGAGAAAAACCAGCTGGAGGTAAGCATTTTTCTGGATAATTCCTGCTGGAATGGGGGCTGTACGAGCAGCGTCAGATAGCTCATTAAACAGGCATTTTAAAAAATACAATTGTGGGGAAAAAAAATGCAACCAAACCTACACCAGCAATAAAACACACGTAAAAATTCCGAAGTGTCTTTTGAGCAAATCTGTAAGATCCCCCTGTTTCCACTAATTAATCTGCTTTTTACTGATATCACTTATCTCTTTGAAACTAGCTCTACTTTTACAGCATTAATTAAATACTGTCACTTAACTGCAGCTTGAAGTTCAAATCCAAACTGCCTGTTTTGTTTCCATTCCAGAAAAGCAGAGGGGAGTCGGAGCTCCAAGAAATCACGAAGCGCCGCCAGGAAAGGATTGATTCTGCAAATTAAAGTCTCTCTGCTTTATTTCAGCTCTTAGCCCTAAGTAGTGCAGAAAAAAAGGGAATGAAAGCAATGATTCCTGGCCCAGGCCAGATGCAGCAGAGCTCCCCTTGGGGTCCAGCTGCCATCAGAGTGACAATTCCTTGAACACTGTTGGGAAGGGTTGACAATAAGACCATGTCCCACTGGGAAAGGTGTTTTAATTTTGCATGAAGTATTTTTTTTATAACTATATATTTTATACTGAAATTTTCCGTGCATGCGATCAGAGCAGGATTCACACGGGGCTGGATGTACAAGGGCTGGCTTCAAGCAAAAAAAGACCCCCAAAGCTTTTCTCCGAGGGCTGTCCCCTGCTCCCCACTCTCCCCTGGCAGAGCAGGCGTGGCACACAGCACAAGAGAGGCCAGCCTCAAGGCTTGGAGCCTGGACCAGAGGAATAAGGCTTTAGAACCCTGCAATGGTTTGGGTTTAAGGAAAGGACATTAAAGCTCATCCCATTCCACCCCCCTGCCATGGGCAGGAATGCCTGTCACAAGCCCAAGTTGTTCCAAATCTTGTCCAACCTGGCCTCGGACACTTCCAGGAATGGTGAGTCATGACCTCTCTGGGCAACCTAACCCTTTCTATTTCCATTTCCATTTCCTCCTCAGTGCAGGTGTCCCCTGCAGCCCACGAGCACAGGGCCGGTGACAACTGCCTGTCCTTGTCCTGTCCCCCTGTGCCCCCTCGTTGGACAAGGCTAGAATGGCAACACACATTCCCGAAGTCTGGCTGCTTCCTTAAATCCATGGACCAGCTAGTGCTATCTCTGAACAGCTGAAATGAGCTTTCAGTGCCTAGAAATGAGCAGGAGTGACAAACAAAGGGATTTGAATCTGGAAATAGGTGAGTTCCACCCGCCCACCGCTGCTGATGCAGAGGCTGGGGCTCGGGGCAGCTGTGCAGCCCTTCCCTGGGGCACGGATCCTGCACTGGAATGTTGTGGTGGTGTTGCCAAACCGGGCCTCAAACCAGGAGAAGATAAGCCCTGACCGTTTGCTCCCGACCCAGGCACACCCACAGCCCTTCCCAGGGTGTTGGTCACTTGTCCCCATCTTCACATTTTCACTGCAAAAAGTCAGCTGAAATGATTCCCAAAGAGCTGAAACCCCAAAGCACACTGGGAAAGGCAGGTTTAACACAAATTAAATGGCCACAAGAAAAAAACCCCTCTAATTTAGCACAGGGTGTTGCTCTTTACTTCCTGTTTTCCTTCATAAAGTTATGTGCATTTGTATATAGCAATCTGTAAATAGGGGTGAGGAAAATCCCTCTCCCTAGAAGCAGAATTAAGTGATTATGCTTCCAAAATTTACTCACCATTTCAAAACTCAAGCAAGCAGCGTAGTTCCTGTCCACAGCAAGTTTGGCACATTGCATTTCTAGCTCTGTTTGACTGACAGACCAATCTGATTGCAAAGCAGTGAAGCACACAGAGCTCCAGAGCTGCCCACAGCCCAGGGACAGCTGGGTTTTCTCTCTCAGCACATGCTGAGTCTTCGTCCAAATTTGTGCCTGTCATTGCACATTTAATGGAAAAAGCTTTAAAACAGCATCTGGGGAGCTCATGTCTAAAACTGAGAACACCAGTGCACCTTAGTTTTGGCTTCATTCTTAAGCGTCTCCAATGGATAATCTGTTTTCTTCATTTGAAACAGGACACTGCTCTCACCAGCAGAATTAGGGTGCAGGCAGGGGAGGATCCTGGGTTTAGTCACAGCCCTGCTAGGATCTGAGAAGGGCACTCACCTTGTCAGGGAGGGATGAAGAGGACAATCCTCCTGAGAAGCCCTGGCTCCGGATTAGGGTGGAGATGGGAGGCAGGATGGCAAGCACGGGAGGCGAAAAAGTTTCTAAAATGAAAATAAAAACGAATGTTGAGCTAGGAAACACACCATCTTCTAGTCCTGGGGTGTAGAGGAAAGCAAATCACAGGGAATTACGGTTATCTGGGATTTTAACAGGAGTGTACATGACAGCTCTGTAAAGCCGGGAGCCACAGGAGCACTTCCTAAAACAAATAGCTCAGTAGACCTTATTGCAGAGGCCACTTTTACAAATTTCCACGCGACTGAGCTGTGCATCTGTTCTGTTTGTACTGCCTGCAGACACTGCTATAAAGTACTGTACATTGATGTAACTGAGCGAAGGAGACAATGATATAACCATGCACTGTACAAGATTTATTAAAATAGTTAAGTTATAACTCCATCTCCGTCTCTTTCACTGGGTTTTCATAATGCTTTGTCACTGAGAGTCTCAGAAACTCAGCAGAATGTCTGAAACCACACATTTCCTTTTGGGTTTGGGGACTGACATTCAACAGGAAGGATGTTACGGCCTGGATAGCTGTGTCTTAAGAATAGGGGCAAAGCATGAGAAGGCTGCACAAAAGCACATTCTTGCCTCTCTGGAAGGGGAACGACTGTGGCAGCTGTCCCAAGTGGAACCATACAGAAAGAGGGAACAGCATAACCCCATGACTAGGAGCCTGTTACACGGATTCTCCAACATTTCCAGCCAAGAGCCATCCTGTTTCCAGAAGCAAAAGTTTGTCTTCTCTTTTCCTTAACAATTAAATTACCCAGCTGAAATAACTGGTAATTCCTTCTGTAGATGTTTTGGAGAGTACAATTTCCAAGTGGGCCCACACTAACAAGATCACCTCTTTTACAGCCTAAATAAAGTTCAGGCGAACCACGAGCCCAAAACACCTGCCTTACTGGGCCGAGGGCTCTCTCAGCGCCTGGAGCTGCACTCGATAAACCATTTCGAACCTTGCCACAACGGCGGGGAAGGGAGCCCAGAGCGCTCAGCTCCTGCAGCGGGGCACCACCGACGCGGCCCCGAGCCTTCCCTCACGGCCGCCTCCCTCAGGGGCTGCCCGCCGCCACCTTGCGGCACCGGCCGCGCCCGGGCCCCGCGCGGCCACGAGGGACGGGTGGCTCAGGGGCGGGTCGGGCGCCGTACCGGCCGCGGGGAAGACTGCCGGGGGTTCTGGCGACACGGAGACTCCGGGGACAGGAGGTTCCGGGCCCGAGAGATCTCGGGGCCAGGAGACTCCCCCGATACGCTCCGTCGGGGACGATGGCGGCGTCACGGTCGCCAAGGCGAACCCCCGCCCGGCCCTCACGAACCAGCCAATCAGAATCGCTCTCCCTTCCGCTGCCCCGCCTCGGCTCCTCCCGGCCTCGTCCGTCTCCTGTCCGCGCTCCTGATTGGCCGCTGCCGCCCAGCCAGGCTGGGATTGGCGGCGGGCGGCGGGAGCGCGCGGGCCGGTGCCCTTCGGGCACGTACCGTCCCTCCTGGGCGCGCGAGTCCCCCGGAGCCGCGGACGTGTCGGTGTCCCCCGTGAAGCGGCAGAAGGTGGAGTCGGCGCTGGACCAGCTCAAGCACCACACCACGGTGGTGGCCGACACCGGGGACTTCAACGGTGAGAAGCGGCATGAGGGGATCCTGTCTCCGCAGCTTCTGCTTAGCCCCCTCTCCCGCCCCTCTTCACGGAGAGTGGGCGAGCCCGGCCGAAGGGGCGCGCGCTGCGGGGACCGACCCACCCTGGGGCCGGAGGGGGGGCGAGCGGGACGGCGCTGGGTCTCCATCCCAGGGCAGACCCCGCCGTGATTTCTCCCAGTTTGCCCTCGAGTGTGCCCTGACCACTCCGTTCAGCTCTGCGTGCTGTCAAGGAGAAGTGCCAGACTGAAGCCAGGCTCTGCTGTTCTAATTAATTTTGGGTTTTCTTCCAGTGGGCTGTCTAGATCTGGGACTTGTTTGGGGTTTTTCAGACTCACGCTTGGACGGGGCTTGGAGCAGCCTGGCCCAGTGGAAGCGAGTGGAACTGGATGAGCTTCAAGACTCCTTCCAACCCAAACCATTCCAGGATTCCATGATATGCTTAAAAACTGATTTGGGGTTGGAGAGAAAGAAGGGAAATGATGCTTTTTATTTGTTTCACTTGAGCTGTACATTGATCTTTTCCCTTTTTGCATTTCCAGGATGCAGAAAGTGAGAAGGAACTTGAGGAGATGTGCTTGGTCCAAGAGAAATAATTTTGAAAAAACTCATCTCACTGGATACTGCAGCAACAGTAAAATCCCAAATGGATTTCATGATCCTGACAATTCTGAGTGCACTTCAGGGATAAGGCACAAGATCTTACAGAAAAACAGACGCAGCAGCACACATCCAGGAAAACATCTTGGAATTAATGGCATAAAATCGTGGTTTATTTTCCTGCATCTGTTTGATTTTAGGATCCCTAAAAATGTTACATTCCTAGCATCAGGGGTCAGGGGGTAATTTAGAGGTAGTTGGTGATAAATATTTTTGGTTATATGTAGGGCAGATATTTATGCCTTACAGAGTTATGTAATATAAATATGTATTATATATTAGGGCATATAGCTATCCATTTATATATAACCTATTTTTTATGTGTGCCCAGATATAGTTTATATCAGACACTGTGCCTGTCTGAAGGCCTTGCTACTGCGCTCCTAACTCATTCCTGAGGAAAACATCAGGCAAAAGTTGTTAGGTTTAACTGGTTCCTCTTTTCCTTAATAATTATTTTACTCAGTTGGAATAACTGATAACAGCTGTTAGAGATGTGCAGTTCCCAGTGGGCCCAAGGCACTTTTTTGCACAACGCAGAGTGGCGTTTAAGGTATTCAGTAGTCAGAGAAGTGAGGATTAGGATTTTGAATGCTCTTGGACAACAAGGCTGGCCAGAGATCCCTCCTAACTCACTGTGGGACAGCAAAAACCCCACAGCCAAGGGTAACCAGGGATTGTGGGGATGGAGAATTTAATGGCATCAGGGGGCAGCAGTGCCAGTTCAACTGATAAAAAAGTAAATCCACAACTGCTCTAGAGGAGTATTGTTCCTGGACGTGTGTAAATACAGGGACACCTCTTTACTCTCAACTGAGGGAGGTTTGTGGTTGTGGTGCCAGTTCACCCTTGAGAGTTCCAGGCTTTATTTCAGCTCCCCTAGCCCGGCCTGATGTGCAGCAGTGGTGCGAGGGCCGGAGCCGTTCGCTGGCTCTGGGAATGCAGATGCCATCATGGCCCAGTGGGGGGGGGAGCTTAGGCTGTGGTGGCAACCTCAGAAAGGGATCAGATGGCTCCTGGAACTGCCCAGAGTGCAGGAAGGGAGGGGGAACTGAACTGCTCCCACAGACCCCTGCTGGGCTATGGTTCTGGGCCAGGCCCATCAGAAAAGTGGCAGCATCAGTGGCACCTCAGTTGTTACTGTCCTTGGAGCTCTCAGGATCAGGATGAAATCATGTTCATGCACTACTGGGAAAGCAGGGAGCAGGATCAGTGCTCTAACTCTCTACACTCTCTCTCCAGGAGTGCCTTGGGTCATGGCAATTTCATGTGTGGAATAGTTTCCTGTGTCTGCCTGGGCAGCTGCAGTTATTGCACAGGCATTCAGGGCTGACAGTTCCCTGCAGGGAGAGCTCAGCACATGTGCCCAGAGGCAATCCCAGCATCTGCAAGAAAGAAAGAAGCAGCAAAAGGTGATTGCTTCTCTTTCAAAGTTATTTCAAGTGCTCACACCCAAACCCACCTTTGCTCTTGATTCTGGCCAGGTAGGTGCATGGTGAGCAGTGGGCACAGGTCATGTCATCCATGCTGGTGTGAGTGATGCTTTCTGGGGGAAAGCAGCTGATCTCCAAAGTTCCCTTCCTGCCCCATGCCTGATCTGCACAGGAGAAAACCTCTTCCAGGAAGGGATTGTGCTTCCTCTAATGCCATTTGCCCAGTCTGTTCCATGGGGATACTGCCAGCCTGGGGCAGCAGAGGCACACGCAGCTCTCAGCACTCCCTGCTCCAAGCACAGCTCTGGGCTCCTTTGCACACTGCCTCTGCCATGGGGGTTTTCTCCAGGAGAAGCCAAGGAATTGCTCATGGAAGGGTGCAGATTAAGTTATCCCAAAGGGAAGCAAAGAATAAATATCTCATTTTTCCATCAAAATGCTCATGCTCTTTCCTACAGATTATTTCAAGTTTTTCCCACAAGCTTTGCCCTACCCATCATCCCATTTTTACCCCAAAAAGTAATTTTCTCTGTCCTCCAGAATGTCTCAGTGTCTATCCCCAAAATTTTCACTGTGTCTCTGCAAGTGACTACCTCAGTTTACCTCATGCTGTTCATTCTCTTCCCTGGGGATTGCTTCAGATTTTCCCTCCAAGCTGTCCCTGTCTGTGCACTTCTGATTTCTTCTTTTTTACAAGAAAGTATTCATTCACTACTCTGGAGATTAGCTCCAGTTTTACCCCCCCAAAATTGCCCTAACATTCACTAGTCATTGCCTGATTTTTACCTCACTATGTTCATTCTCTCCCCCTAGAGATAACCTCAGGTTTTACCCCCAGTATTTTCCCTACCTGCCCACTAACTATTTACTCTTTTTGACCTATAAATATTCTCTTTCTATCCTGGAGATTTCATCAAGTTTTACCCTGAAATATTTCACTATCTTTCCAGTACTGTCTCACTTTACCTCAGGATGTACGCTCTCCCTGCCACACATCACCCCAGCTTTCACCTCCAAAATTATTGCTACTTGTCCACTACTTATTACCTGATATTCACCTCAGTATGTCCATTCTCTGCCCAACAGGTCATTTTAATTTCTACCCCCCAAAACTTGTCCAACCTGTCACCTAGTGACTGCCTCAGTTTACCTCAAAAATGTTGTCTCCCCTAGAGATTACCTCAGACTTGACCCCCACATTTTTTCCCTGTCTGCAAGTTACTACCTCCATTTAACTTCAGTATGTTCATTCTCTGGACTACAGACTCAAGTTTACTCTCAATCTCCCTGCCTCTCCAACACTGATTACTTCCTTTTTACCTCAAAAGATTCATTTATTTTCTACCATGGAGGTTACATCAAGTTTCACCCCCAGAATTTACTAATACTTCCACAACTGATTCACTCAGTTTACCTCAAAAAGTGTTCATTCCCTCACCTAGAGGTGACCTTGTATTTTACCCCCAAAGGTTTCCCTACCTGTGCACAACTGATTGCTATAGTTTACTTCAAAATCTTCATGCTCTCCATTACAGGTCACCTCAAGTTCACTTCAAAAGTTTTCCCTACCATTTCCATTAGTGATTATCTCAATTTTTACCTCCAATAAGTCATTCTCTACCTACAGACACTGGATAGTAAATCATACAAAGATCTAAAACATTGCACAAGAAACAGCAGAAAGTTTTCCATGAATAACACAAGTTCCTTTTTTCCCCTCCTCCGCCTAGGACTGCTACCAGGAGACAGGAGAGCTGCTATCAACACTCAAACCTCCCAAGCGTTGTTATTGCTCAGAGAGCTGCGCTGGCACTGAGCTACTCCCATGCGCCTGCAGGGCTCTGGGGAGGGGGAAGACGACCTCCCACTCCTGCCTGGAGAAATTTCAATGCCCTAAAAAGTCATTTCCCTTCTCTCTCTCTGACCCACGGCCAAAGCAGCTGTGTAGAACAACATGGACTACTCATGGAAGGGATGATTCAGTTGTGGGAAAAACGCTAAAGAAGGCCTATCACCCCAAATTTCAGGGTGAAAACACACTGCTTGTTAACAGGAGCACACAAACTCATTTAAACCAGAGAGCAAACTGCACACCAGGAAAAGAGCTGAAAGATAGGCCCTGCCTTGATTGATAATTCCAAAGGAAATTCCCCACAGATCATAGGCAATTACCTATAATTTTACCTCCCTAATCACTGGATTTCTGACTTGGGTTGCTGTGGAAGTGTTTCACAGATGCCTTGAGGGGTCAGGGGCTTGGCTGGATTCTTTGTGGTTAGTCCTGACAGGCCCAGGCCAAACCCACCCACCTGCATTGCTGCTCCACCCCAAATTTGCATGAAATACTGAGAACAGGTTATAAATACTCCCCTTCTCTGTCCTTCCTGACACATCCATGGAGCAAATGTACTCTATCCATTGTTCCCAAGAGCACCTCTCCAGCCCAAATCCCAGTTTTCACCAACACAAACCAAACAGACCTAAGACAATTATTCCATCAGTGCCTGCAATTCTGAGCTCCCTGTTCCCTGCCACTCACACAGCAATCTCACCTCAGCCCAGAGACTCCCTGTCCCCAAAGGGAAACACAACCTGATAGGGCACAGCTCTGGCACCACATTTCCCCTTGTTCCTGAAAAGCCCAAGTAAATCCAGTCCCTCAGACCTTGCATCCCTGAACACCAGGAGAGCTGGAGTTTTACCCAGATCCCAGTGCCCTGCACGGCTGCGCTGACACGAGCACAGGCCGATCGCTCCGCCCAGCACCATCCCTCATTTTCTTCCCATTGCTCCCCAAGTGTCCCCAAACCACCCCAGCGTGTCTGTGCCGGGGCCAGGGCCTGCCCCGACCAGAGGCTGTCACCCAGCCCTGCACCAGCTCCCACCCCTGGGAGAGCTGGGAATGCACTGAGAGCTCGGCTCCCCAGTCCTCAGACACACAAATAATGCCCAACCTGCCCCTCTGGGCACAGCCAAACACCACAACTCCATCATCCCCAAGGAACTCTGGCAGTCGCCTCTTCACCTCTGCCCTTTTCCAAAGGACACAGGTAGGACTGGGCTGTCAGAAATGGTATTCCCTAGGCAGTTCATCCCAGCACAAAGGAGAAGAGGAACCCTGTGTCCCTCTGACTGACCCCACAGCATGGGCAGGACCAGCTGGGTTCTTCATATTCTAAATTTTAAAATGAACTGAAGAACCTGAAAGGCAAAAAACAACACACATATAAGGTTAGAGCCAGTCAACACACACAGACAGACACACTCTCAGACACCCCTTCTTCAGCTTACACACTGACTGCAGCCCTTACTAGAAACACTCCCCCCTAAAGAAGATGCTTTAACATCTTCTTCCATCTGCTGCTCCTTGATGTGGAACAGTAGATCCTGGGAAAATTGGTAGCATCAGTGACCATAGGGATCAAAATTTGCCTTAGGGACCTGCAAGACAGCATGAGGCAGTCTGCAAGTAGCTGACAGCTAGGAGTTATCCCCACACCAGCCCCATAAACTTTCTACCCAAAAGCCCATAGACAGGAGAGGAGAGTTCTAAAACTGTTCAAACTAGCCATGACTGAATGTGCCAGGGCAGGGCAGCTCCAAGCATAAGTGGCACATGGATACACAGTGCATCAAATATAGGCAAAGATGACATGAAGACTTGAGATAACGCTTCAGAAGATAAATTTTTGAGACCAGGATGCTTTGAGGCGACAGAAGCTACAAAACTACTGCAGTGAGGAGGGTCTAGTACACTTCATACAGAAGTCCAAGGGAACGGCACATGAAAAAAAAGATACTACCAAAACTGAGAAGGAAGATGGATAGGAACACCTTGTGTACTTCTTCTGGTCTCAAAAAGCAAAACCATAAAGATGCCAGAATAAGCCCGATCCAGGAAAGTATGCAAGTGCTCCTGCTGCCAATATGGCCCATAACGATGCCTGTAAAGCACTGAGACATCACAAAGCCCTATGACACTGAAGACAACGGACACAGACCACATCACATAGACACAAACTGAAACTGCCCAGCAGTTTTACCTGATGGACCCACGATTGCTAGTGCAAGATAAGCCAGAGGCTGATGACGCCGAAGGAAAGAAGGCTCTACGGCAGTAGTACGTGACAGTGAAAGGTAAACTCCTTATGAGAAGTTAGTGCCAAAGCTGGTAAGAGGATGCTCAAGAAGTGCAGTAGGCCTAGAGAAGGAGGCAACAACTGCCAGCTGATACAAAGGGATCCCTAGAGAAGGATTCTGCTGCCAAAGGCTGAAGTGACATCACAAAACATGACCGACCCACAAATGGCCAAGATGCAAGATGTCCACGTGCTTGCTATGCTCAAAAGTGCTCAAAAGCATGGCTACACTGAAGAGTAGGCAAAATTTAGACCATGGCAATCGTGCCAGACCCGAAGGCAGGCTCCTCGGGTGAAAAGATGGACAATGACATCGAGACTCAAAATCCAGTGATGCAAAGCTCACAAGAACATGGAGATGGGTTGGAACTGCCCGGCCCGGCAAAGGCTCAAGTGATGCTGAAGAGAAACCCTTTCTCCCTTAACCTCCAAGGGGCCTGGCCCACTACAGCCCTCTCCTCTCAGCTAACTTCAAATTGCCTCCTGTGATTCCAAAGGTTTTTGCCTTCTCCCAGCCAACAGTCCCCACACTTAGCTCTCTGAAGACCAGCAGACGAAATCCATCCTCAACAGAAAAGAATGCTTCAGCACCGTGGATGTCAATACATGGCCCACAGCCCACTTGGGTGGCTGCAAAAGATGGAGAATAATGACAAAATTCAGACTGTGATGACATGTCCCAGAAGTGACCCCTTGCACAATGCCTCTCTCCCTCATAACTGCTGAGGCTCATCGCTCACCAGCCGTTTCCAAACTTAGGCTCTGCACCTACTTGTGGTACCTAAGACAACAAAACAGAAACTGCGACTATTGCCCTCCAGAAGAATAAATGCACGGGCTGGGCTCCCTCTGCACCACTGGCCCAGGCTCACCTCAAATCTCCATCCAACTCCAGAGGTGGCCCGGACAATACCCGCAAAGCGAAAAGGGACACGCTTCGCATGCTGCCACGTACCTCTCACCTATCAGTCGCCCCACCTAAATGCCAACTCACCTGCTCGCCTCTGTCCCTTGGCATGCCCAGGGCAGCAGCAGCACCTGCAGAGAAGCAAAGCAAAAAAACATGCTGAGAGACTGAAACCACAGCCTCCCCGCTCCAACTCAAGTACACCACACCTATAGCTTAAGCTTGCACCCACCTGGCCTCCAGCATCCCAGGGCCGGGACACCTTCCCAGTGGACCACCTAAAATGCACAAACAAAAACGGATGCTTAGAGCTGCACCAGAAACTGATACCCAAGCAGTAACAACTCATTCTGGCCACCAGTCACCGCTCACCTCGCTCCATCGACCTCAACCACTGATCTTCAGCATTACTTCCTACAAATAAAGATGAAGAACAAAGCTGTAACACAGTCACCATTTACACTTGCCCTGCAAAGACAAACGGTGACTGACCTTCCTGTGGGAACCACCTCACCTGGTATGGGGCACTCTGCCACAGATTCAATCCATCTGCATCTGAAAGAAAGTGATGACAAAAGTCAAAGTACTGCATCATAACTTAGCAGCTCCAGACACTTTGTGTTAATCTAGAAATACCATCTTGAGTCCAACTAATCCCTACATTACAAATGTCAAGTCCCTAGGACTTATCCTATTACACCTACACCCAGACTATGTAGCAGGGCAAAGCAGCCCCAGGCCAAACACACAGACACCTGTGACACAGGAGATGACAAACAAGGGGATGCAACAAGGAGAGGAAAGTCTCAGCAAGAAGAATTACCAATGACATGACCTAGATGAGGCTCAAAGAACTCTGGCAGGAAAAGACCTTAACAGAAGGACTTACGCCAAGAACCGCAAAGATGGACGCCCGAGAATCGTACGGTTGGAATCCTCTACCTATCCTCACATTCTCCCAAGTCCTAATCTGTTATAAGGGATCGTTGCGGTGCACAGCTGTCAATACAGCTCAGAACAAGACTGTAAAAGGTGTCTGACTCAATAGTGCTAAAGAGAGATGCGATTCCGATGCATGTCCAAGCTTGCAAGTCAAAGGTTCAAGGGTACCAGCGTCCGGCCAAGGAACGCAAAGGAGCTGCTGAGGATGATGCCCAGCATTTCTGATAAGCCCCTCAAAGGGGTAAGGCAAAAGACATGTGACACAAGATGCCCACAATAGAGACACAGAACACACAATAGACAAGTGACACAACACGCACCGGGACTGCTCTGCCCTGCACACCTCAGCATTGCGATCAACAGCGAGACTTTGCCTTTACGTGGCCTAAGGGGCCCTCTCGTGGACATCCCCATCTCCAAAGCTAATTCAAAGATCCCTCCCACCAAGTCCTGACCCAGCACCCCACTCTCATCCCCCTCCCTGAGGTGTAGCCCTCGACTTAGCTCTCAGATATCCAGGGATGCAAATCCTCATCAGGTGCAAAACAAGGCCACCTCATCATCTGGAAAGTTCCTGCCCTCAGAGGGCTGTTCTCTCTCAGTCTACTACAATAAAGAAAACCAAACATCAGTGCCTGAACTCAGCAGCACATCAGCCAAAACCCAACAATTCCACTACTCACCGGCTCCTGAGAACGCCCCGGTCCTTGGCTCATACTCTGTGGCCGCACTCCGAGGCCGACGTCGCAGGGTATCCCTGGGTTAAGGGGAGACAAGGTGATGTGGCATTGCTGAAACTTGAGGGGACCCTCGCTCCTCCCTCCCTCCCCGACTCGCCACAACTCCTCAGCCATTGCCAAAGGCTGCCCAGATGGCACCTTCAAACAGAAAAGGTACAGGCTTCATCGCAGAGCCCTGTAATACTTCTGGAAGGCTCACAGGGACAGGCAGCTCAAGGGTGATAAACTGGCTCCATCAGCTGGTCCATGAGGGGGTTCAGCCCCTGTAGGCATAATACAAGTGGGCCACCTAAAACACACAAATGGATGCTCAGACAACGCATGCTTTGAGCTGCCCCAGAATTTGGCACCCGAGCAGTAACTGGTTGCGTCCACTGGTCACTGCTTACCTCACTCACTTGACCTTGACTGCTGATATCCAGGTTTACTTCCTAAAAATAAAGACAAAGAACAGCCCTGAAACATAACCAAAATGAAACACCACCCCTGAAAAGCTGAATGATGACCAACCTTCCCAGGGGAGAAGGGGCAAAACAAAATGGAAAGGCACATGCCCATGTAGTGTCCAAAAGGGTTGCATTGCCGAGATAGGTTCCACCTGAAAGTGCTTGACTGTGACCTCTTTCTGCAAGGGTGTCTGTCATGTTGGAGTAGCAATTTGAATGCTGCAGACCACCTGTAAAACGCAAAAAAAAAAATCAAAGGCTACTTATAGTTTCATCACTAATACAACAACTCCAGTAGCATCCAGTTCTGTGCTGGAATCAATACTCATCCAGCTCATGGTCCCCCCAGTGCCAATACCCTGCTGTGCCAAGTGCTTCGCATCTTCAAAATGAAAATCCCAACAGTGAGGTAAACATAGAGCCCAAAGTCAGGCCGTAGCTTGGACTTCAGGCACTGACCCACCTCGCTGCTGTGCTCCTCTGGTCTCCTCCATTCATATCAGGTTTACATGCTCTCCCTCTGCAAAAGAATTATTTGTCAAAGTTACCCAGACAGACAGGGAAAGCTTAGCCTTTCCCAAGTTCTCATTCCTCAAAGCAAACTGCCTAGGATCCCACAGTAGTCGGCCTTAGGACAAACTACTATGAAACTGCAAGACACCACTGCACCACTCCCACATCTCCACTGAACACCACACAGACTGGCCACAGTCACTCCATCCGAGGCGTGGCTCAGGTGGCTGAGCAAAGCAAAAGGCTCCCTGTAAAGTCTCCTTTCTTCTCCACCTAACCCCCCCCCCCCCCCCCAAGACTACTCTACAGAGCAGAGCAATTCCAGGCTAGACACAAACTCAAACAACACATTATACTACAAGCAGTGGGACATGAGGATGATAAAAAAAGCTCTCGGCAAGAAGAACGATAGCAAGGACAGGGACGACGCCAAAAAAGATAACTGATGGTATGGCAATGGTGGATGAAAGAGGCTCTAAGGAGCAGAAGAAAAGACTGGAACAGTGACCTGTTCTAAGAACTGTCAGTCACAATGATCAAGATGGCTGTGAGAGACAAGGCCACATTTAGAATGCTCCCATATCCTGACAATCTTACAAGCCCCAGGACATTACAGCTCAAGGCTGGAAAGGATGGATGGCAGTACAGCTGGGAACAAGGCCTCCAAAGAGATCCGACTCAATGCTTTCAAGATGTGATTCCAAGATGTGGCCAAGCCCACTGGTAAAAGAACAAGTGATATTGGCATCCTACAGAGAAGTACGAAAGATCAAGAAGCTAGAGATGATGGCCAATGCTTATGATGAGCCCCTTAAGGGTAAAAGGCAGAGAGATCTGATCCAAGGGAAGCCAAAGACACAGAACACACACCGGACAAGACAACACACACTGGAACTGCTCTGCGCTGCACACCCTACAGTTGCAGTCAAAAGTAGGGCTACTCCCTTTAGCTTACCTAAGAAGGCCCTTGGAGAGCATCCCTTTCCCCTACACTACTTTTTAAATCTCTCCCAGCAATTTCCAACCCACTATCCTGCTATCATCCCTTCTCCGGGCCCCAGCCCCCAACTTAGCTTTCAGATGACCAGTGATGTGAATCCACACTGGATGCAAAGGAGTCCACCTCAGCCATCTCCAAAGGCACTGGGATCACCAGGTTGGCCTCTTAGTCAGCTATGACAAAGAAAACCAAAATCAATGCACCAGTGTAGTGGCATACAAGCCAAATCCCAACAAGTCAGCTACTAACTGGGACCCTGCTCCCGCTCCCACTCATACTTGCAGTCTTTAACTTACCTATCAGAAGCCTCCATCTCCAATGTCATCTCTGACCCAGGGTAGCTCCCTCTTGCAGTACAATGAACCTGCTGAAAAATTTGGAGTGTAATACTGACACAATCTGGAATTTCAGGAAATTGCAGTGCTTCTAAGAAAAACAAGGCAAAGGAAAAAAAAAATACAAAAAGCACCAGGCACCTTAACAACCTTGAACACTCGATGCAAAAATCATGAACTATGCACTCAATGCTATCTTCTTCACAGTGTCTTCAAAGCCTCTATTGCTTTAGATGCCAAAAGCACCTGCTGAAAGAAAACTGAGAAAACCTGAACGACCCCCCCCCTTCATGGAAATAAGAAGACACCCTCAACCCAACTAACCCCACGGAAAGAATGAGCCTTTTTTTACCCAGGGCTGGGGTTAATATACCCCTGGCCGGGCCCGCCTCTCGTTCCCACAATGCCCGGGAAAAGGGAGGAGGCAATTTTACCAGAAGGGATAAAAGCACTGGGAGGAGCTGCAGCTGTTTGGCTGCTCTGCCTTAAATTCCAGGTGACTAAAGGGCTCTGTAGATGCCTTCTGTTTTACTACAGCTGCATCCACTGAAAGGGTAAAAAAGCTTCTTGTTTTGGCAGCGTAGACACATGAGTTGCATGATTCCTTGTTAAGTTCTGTAATTGTTCATTGGTGGCTATTGAGTCACAGGACTATGGAGGGTGGAGAAGAATAGTAATAATATACATGGTGTAACTCCTGTTGGGGTCTCTAATTAGGGATGTATTCATTATAAATAAAACTGAAAAAATAATGGGCTCTCTGGCAGCAGGAAGGTTTTGTGAGTGCTGGGCTCGCTCCCTTGTGAGAGATTAGGTGCCAGTACCCAGCTAGAAGTGCCCTGAAGTACAGATTTAAATTCTTAAAATGCTGAAAAAGGGGGAGCTTCCTTCAATTGAACCCCTTAAAATGAGAGACTAGGGAGTGTTTATCTCTACTTAAATAGATGCCATAGCAATAAATGGGTTCTCTCCTCTGAATCCCCTAAAATACTGGAAAAAGAGGGGTTTTCCTTACTTCAGGTCTCTCCAGTGATGGAAAAAGGGGGATTTCTCCCTCAATTCACACCCTTATAAAGGAGGGACAACCGGGCTTTCCCCTCAATTTAAACCTTGGGATGATGAAAATGGGGGAGTTATGCTCAATTCCAATCAATAAAATAGCATTGTCAAGGTTTTCCCCTTCTATTTAAACTGGAGAATAATGGAAAATGGGGATTCCCTGTCAAGTGATACCCCTAAGAGCATGGAAAAGGCAGGGTTTCCTTCAACTGATGCCCTTAAAATTGCAGAGGAAGGGGATTCCCCCTCAATTTAAACACAGACAATTATGGAAAAGGAAGTTTTTTTCCCTCCGTTTAAATCCCTTTTCTCCTCATAACCCCCCTTTTTTTGGGGGGGGCACTGGGGAAGGGCTGCCAAGATGAAAGGGGAAAGTGGAATGTTTCCCTGGGACCCCACATGCTGCCCTGCCTGCTCAGGTGCTGCCCCTTGGCACGAGGGGTTTTCCCTGGGCATTTTCTGGGAGCAGTGCTCTGTGCCCAGGTGCCTCCGGCTGCTCCCCAGCTCCTGCCGGATGCTCCGACCATTGTCCCTGGAGGGACACTGGGGATGCCCCCATTGCCCCTCTGGACCAGCAGCTCCCTGCACAGCTGTGCCCGGGGAACCCTCGGAGAGCGGCCTCTGGCAGGAGCCGCCCCCTCCTCATCCTGGCCGCTCACACCTGGGGCTGCTGCGGGCTGTGGGGTCAGCGGCGTCGGGGGCGGGCGGGAGGCGCGTGGGCGCCGGCCAGCAGGCATCGGCGGGGACACCTCCGTGCCGCGCGCGCCGCGCCTCTCCCACGAGAGGTCCCCGCGCCCCGCGGTGCCGTGCCGGGCTCTCGTTCCCCCCCCCCCCCCGCGCCGCCGCCGCCCCCCGCTCCCTCCGGCCCGGGGAGCTGCAGGAAAACGCAAAAGCATCGAGGAAGAGCGGGCACCGGAGCTGCCCGAGCCATCGGCTTGCCCGAAGGGCGGCGGCTGCCCGCAGCCGGGAGCAGGCACCAAGGATGGAGCTGCTGTTTGCCGGGAGGTGGGAGCTGGGGGCAGCCGGAGCCGGAGGCAGGCTTTCCCCGGCAGGAGGGGCCGGGAGGATTTCAGCTCGCAGCGGCTCTCGGTGGGTGCTGGATGGAGCCCGGGCTGAGCCAGGTGGCCGGTGCGGGTGCTGTTCCTGTCCCCAGGCGCCGATGAAATGGCAGCTCGGAGCAGCCTCGTGTGTCTGTGTGGAAGCAGCTCCGATGCTGGCAGCCAAATCAAATCAAATTGCTGTCAGATTTGTATTAAATGTGGTGTTTAAATCTGGAACTGCTCAGCTCCCCAGGTGGGAAAGTGCTTGGAGTAGCCAAGCTGAGCCGTTGTTGAGAATTCCAAGCATTGTGTCTTTACTCTCCTTAATACAGCGTTTAAATAATTGATACTTGATGGAGACAGTATCAGGGGGATTTGTTAGAGGGGCAGGGATGTTTTTTCACCTGGCAGTGTGTTGGGATAGTCAAGACTCCTTATGTCAAAATTAATTGATCTTCCTTCTTTTCCTTTTTTTTCCTTTCTAGGTTGTGGCTGAGTGGGAAGAATATTTCGGATAAAGAAATGAAATGCACGAGGGAAGCTTCGTGTTCCCGTGGAGATGCTTTAGGCGCGTGCAGCTTCTGAGCTGCACCGAAACTTGAGGCTCCCACAGAAGCTTCCTGGTAAGCCTGAGTGGGTTTACTGCATGGGGGTTCCAGTCACTGCTGGACATACTCTGAAGTCCTGGGAAAACATGGAACAATAGCTCTGAGTGGAAAAAATATATGCTCAGCATTCTCTAGGGAAAATTATAGTTGGCCTGTAAGTGTACCCCCACGTCTGCATTGGTTAAAAAGTCAGTCCCACACACTTTCCTGGCTGGTGTGAAGTTGTATAGTTCATCAGATCTGATCCAGTGTGTAAAGAAATGTTTACTGTGGACTTTCAGGAGATTATTAAACTTGATCTCCCTGGATTGACAGAATGAATCCACATAGGATGCAGAGCAGGATGTGGTTTCTCAAACAGAATAGTGACATTCTCGAAGAAGGCTACAAGCAAAGGGAATCTTAATTTTAGTTATTGAACACAGAAACATTTATATCTGCTTATGCAACTCTTAGAAGGGAAGAAGAACATGGCCATTCTGTGCAGTCCTATGTGGAAGTGTACTGGCTCAAATTGTCTTTCAAACAGCCAAGTGGCACCGGGTGTCACCTGGAAAAATTAAGTACTGGGGACACTTTACACTCATAAATGGCCTGACCTTGTGTACATGGAAATCAAGGGACTTCTGTAATGTTAGAATGGGTCTCAAATGATGGGTTTTTGCAGATTAGCAATCTATCCAAGGAATGATATCATAAAATTTTGTCTAGCAAAACCTGCTGCCAACATTTAAAAATATCTACCAAATGCTATTCCCGTTAAAACAGTCTTGTTAAAATTGTCTGTTCCAAACAGAACAAGATTTTACTGTTCTTGGTGATGTCGTTTTCCTCCTCAGATTTCTGTGAAAGCATGTGTTTCACAAGGCATATCAAAGTTGTCTCATGGGCAAAAACATGTAAACATCAAGCGTGTCATTTTCTTGAAATCCCCTGTAAAATGGCTCGCCACGCTGCCTTTAACCATTCAGAAGCATAAGAGGAAAAAAGGAATTTGCAGGCACTCCAAGGCTGGGTCTGTGGGAGATCTGAGATGAGCCTGTGGCTCTGCAGTCACCCATCAAGAAGTCACCCAAATGTGCTTTTTATCTTGCAGTTTCCACATTTGGGAGGCAACTACTGCGTAAAGGATCTGGGTTGTGCTAATGAAAAATATATCACAAGGTCCGTGTGTGGCTGGGTTGGTTCCATAGTTCCAGCCATACCTGCTGTTGTGATACATAATCCCAGTTCATACTCCTGGGAAGAGTTTCCTGCAGCAGTGCAGGTGGGAAGTTTCTCTCTTGCACTGGCTCCACATTGAGCTCTTTCTTCTTAATGCAGCCAGTGCACTGAAGGAGAACAAGCTCGCTTCTTCCTTGCCTGGTTGTTCAGGGTGAATCATTAACCAAGCACTTGAGTGACAAACCAAAATTGTTTGTTGAGTGCCTTCTGCAGTCTGCACGGACAGTTTGCCTTCTGCAGGAGGTACGGTTTTCTTCTCTCACGGAATGAAAGCACCACAGACCCCCTCTGCTCGCCGCTGTGCTTTAACCAGACCTGAAGTATGTACATAATAATACATAGATCTATATCTATCTACATATATATATGTACTGAAGTATATAATCTATCTATCTATAGAACTTCTTTATATGTATAGAAGTTCTGTGTTGCTCCTGCTTTATGCATGAGGAAAGGGCATACATATAATGAAGAAAGAAGTTAACTTTTCCTTGTACTCTTCCTTTGTAGCCTGTTGAGGCTTTTGGTGAGAGGAATTATATCTTTTTCCTAGCAGCACTTAATGAACTGAAATCATTCTCCAGGATGATGATGACATGCCAGTTCTCGGTATATGGATATGAGTCCTGAGATCCCACACACGGATACACAGAAGGACTGCATAATGTGCTGAAGATGGGGAGAAGGTATGCTTGGGTGAAAGGTGGGACTGTTTCTTCTAATGGCTGCTTACATCCAACAGCAAATACTGATTTCTCCCTTTTTAATGCAAGAGCATTTATCTGCCAGTGTTCAAACTGCATTTCCATGACATAAGAAGAGTTGTCTGGATAATTAACTAATACAGTTAAAACACATCAGTTTGAGCAGATGTTCTTGTCTGTGCTTTTAACGTGAATGGCCTTGATTTTGCAGCAAAGTCCGAGAGATGGCACCTGAATGCAAGGGTTTGGGTTTGTGAAGCTTTGCAGAATGATGGCCTATATTTATATTTTTTTCATCAACTCCCCATAAGCTGCACACAAACCTCGTTTAGAGAGTTTTACTGAGACAGCAGATTCAAGCCTTCGTTATTAGGGGACGTCTGCAATGCCATTGTCTGCTTGACATTAATTCTTCCAGCTGTGCATCGATGTATTGTAATGGCCCTGGGTTTTTTGGTCGCAGTTTGTTTCCTGCAGTGCCCTCGTGCCTGCGCAGCACTCGTGATGCTGACGTTGACCCTGGGCTGTGTGGCAGATGGGGCTGTCCCGTATCCGAAAGTTACGGGAATGTATGTAGGCGTCAGATGGAATGCTGGTCTCTCCACTCACCCTTGGCTCTGTAATTTCGTCATCCAGCCATGGAGGACCTGTGCAGCCGTAACTGGCCAAGGCAGTGGGTGAGCACAAGCTGCAGCTCTGCAGGAGATCAGGGACCTCTTGCCCACAGCAGAAACAGCAAGTAACTGCAGTTCTCAGAACTCGTTACCGTGCCCTTAACTGCAGTATTTCCCTGCTCTGTAATCTGGCCAAAGGTAGGTAGGTTTTGATAGGGATAGACACATTTCTACCACAAAGGTCACCTCTCTGCCAGATTCCAAAATTTCCCTTCCGGAGCTAGAGATCCTCATGTAAAAGGTTGCCTGAATTTAGGTAGCGTGTGCCAAGCAGTATATTTTTCCTTTAATAATATTCCTGGAAATAGCGGAACTGTTTTGGCTAAAGCAGATGCTGAACTGTTCAGAATGAAATTCTCAGAGCTGAAATCTGGCGAAGCAGAGTAACGTGCCCTTTTGTTAACCCTGGGGAAGGCTGAGCACCGTGGCAGCAGGGAGGGGAGGTGGCACTGCTGGTCGGCAAACCAAGGAAACCAAGGAGCGCTGCTTTTAGCAAACTGCCAGCTTGAAGCCAGTGAGGAACATCCTTGGGCTCCTGCACTCTGTGTTTTTATGTTCACCTTAAATAATGAACAGAGAAACCCAGAGGCACCAGTGCTGCTTCCAGCTGCCTTGAACTGCTTAAATAGGTAGTTTTAATCACCCAGGCTCCGTTCTCTCCACCTGTATTGCTCCTGGGCTTAAGGCTGGATGTATCTATGGAATCTCTAGTTATGTATTGGAGTTTGGCCTGAAGTAATTTGTGTTGCCGACTTGGTACTCTTTCCCCACCCTGGAAGTCTATCTGCAGAACCCCTCTGTGCCAGGCAAGAGAGTCCCCCATAGATGTTTCACTATACAGTTACATCTTTTGGGTTAAAGCCTTACAGGGCTATCATGTGAATGAGGACAAAGCTGTTTTTCTTCTTTGCTTTCTGCCCTGTCTTCTTTCTCTGTATTTTAGGACCCAAGTAACAGGGACATATAGCTCCTGTTCTGCTTCCTGGTTGTGTCACTGAAACTGCAGGAAAAACAAAAAGCCCTCCAACAACATTTTTAATGTTAGAGAGTCAAGGCACTACTTTCTTCTCTGGCCAGGATGTACCACAGAAATCATCTCATCCGCACATAGCCCGGGTGTGCGGAGAATCATTCCATGACACATGATCTTTACTAGAATTTTCAGATCTTTTTTGCAGTCAAAACTCACAGAAACGAATTGGGTCAGTGTTCATTGGTCTCAAGTTGTGTAGTTCCTAGTATCTGCTCTCCTATTAGATCCGGATTTCTTCGCTTCTGATGTTAATTAGATCTTCATTGCTTGAATTTCTTATCAGTCTTTGCCGGAGGCAGAGTCTGGGGTAGATGTTCCTAGATGGCCACTGAGGTTCTGTTGGTTCTGTTGATGTTCCATCGATGGCTTTATCTTGTTGGGGCTACTCCCAGTCTGTTGAAATGCTAAGCCCATCAGGCCTCACCTAGAGAAACAATGCCCTGGAAAGAAGCTTCAGTTCCCTTCCCCTGGGGCAAAGATGAGCAAACCTGGCTAAAGTCATAGATAAAAGATTTTTAAACTGGTATGTTTTCCAACAGTTGTATATAATGCTTTATTACATAAACGGGCTGGGAAAAGCTCTGGTACCCCTGACCAAGCTGGTTTTGTCTCAGACAGTGCTGTTATTTTGGGGCTAGACATGAAGCTGCTGTCTCTGGACTTGAAAATGAATATAGGAATGACTGAACAAACAAACGTGGTACACTCTTAAAAAATTGTGTGCCCATTGACCAAGCTGGATTACCATGCTCTTTCCAAATTCTTGCCGTGCAAGTTCTTCCATGCCCTCACTTGCAACTCAAACTTTTTTTTGTTTTGTTTTGTTTTAAATGAAACTGGTACCAGAGCACGGGCACAGCACTTCTATGAGCTGCAGAGCTATGAATATCTCTTTTTATGGATACAGTGTGTGCATGCTGTGGCTTTGGGCACAGGGTATGTCAGTGCTAGTGCGAGACTGATAATAGCCTCTAAAGATCATTTGAGAAGTTGCTTACCTTTCCCCAGGGAACAGGACACGTCTTTGTATTTCCACCTTCAGATACACAACCCACTTGTGGGCTTGACTGCATAGCAAATGGTGTGAGAGTCATCCTTGCTTATGTGGATTTTTTTTCCCCCCTCTCCTTTATGTTTTGCTTTGCCCTCTCGTTTGCTTTCTGCCTGTTTTCTCTGAGGCTAGTGATTTCTTGGCAAGTTATTGTTCATAATCAAAGAAAGGTAGTGGGCAAGCAGCAACTGCTGTCTTAGGTAGCCCAAGCTGACCCTGCCACTGCTTTGGCAGGAGAAAGAAGCTTCTTTGGGAGGAGCACAGCTGTCCTGGGCTTTGTGCACACAAGGGCTGCTCAGAGCAGCCCCTTGACCCCATGCTGGCTCTGTGAGCTCTGCCACTGACTGGTAACAGTGATGGCAGTTTGTGTTGAGGCTTTGTTCTCTGCTCCCCAGAGAGAAACATTCAACTGCAGAGTGACTAAGTGGCTTTTCAAAAGCTACATGATGAATCAGTGAATGAACAACAACCCCCAGCAGCTCCAGGCCCCCTTCTCTCTGCAGAACAATGCCTTTCTCCCTGTATGAAGATGCGCACGTAGGATAGGTTGCATACAGAGTTATGTATTTCAAAAGAAATTTGAATATTAATCTTTATATTGTAGTGATGCCACTGTCCTCTAGGCTCTGTAAATAGCAGCACCACAACAATGTGAATTATTCCTTTTATGCAAAACCCTGGCCAGTGAAATAGCTTGTCAATACAAAATAAAATTGCTGCACAAAGGTTTGACAGCTACCTTCATTATATATGTCAATCAAAGGATCCTAAAAGCTTTATTGTTCCTGTACAGAGTCTGAACAATATGCTAGCCCAATATGCCTCAAAGCTATTTTCTCTCTACTCCTTTCATTTAAAAAATAGCCACCAATAACTTTTGACAAAGAGTCTGAGAAAACTGCATGAGCAGCAAGGAAATCTTAGATTTTCTTGGGGATCTGTGGGCTGGAGCCTTCCACTCACTGGGCTCTGTCACATGTCACGGTAGATGAGATCTGGTCAGAAACACGGAGCCCTAAAATTACTCTACAAAACCCAGGCTGGCTGGGGTCGTGGGGAGGGCATGGGGAATTAGGGAGGAAAACTTATGCTGAATATGAACTACTTAAATAATTTTGGGTTAAGGCTTTTTGTTGCTTTCCCAGGTATGGGACATTCAAGCTCCTCTGTCGCAGGTCTCCCCCAGGTTAGGCTGGGCCTGTCTTGATGAGCTCTTGCTCTCATCAGAGCCCACCCTACAGCTTGGGAGTGTGAGGCGTGCGTATTTCGGCTGGATTCCCTTTTTCCATGGCGCTCGGTCCTGCGAAGCCCAGCTGTCACTTAGGGCTCGAGGTGCTGTAAGCGGGGCCGGGGTCGGGCGGGAGCGGGGCTGTGTCCCGGGAGGCGGGTCCGGCGGCCGGTGCTCCCGCACGGGCGGTGGGGCCCAGGCCGGGCCCTGCCGGGAGCGAGGGCCCGGCAGCCGCAGCGCTGCGAGCCCAGCGCGGCCCCGCGGCCGCGAGAGGGAGCGGCCGGCGCGCCCCGCTCCTGCCCGGCCCTCACACAGGCCGCCGGAGCCTCCCCGGGAGGGACGGACCCCGCGCCTTCGCTCGGCCCTGCTGAGGCCGCATCTGGAGTGCTGTGTGCAGTTCTGGGCTCCTCAGGACAGGAGAGACATGGAGCCTCTGGAGAGGGTCCGGCTTAGAGTGACAAAGATGATTAAGGAGAATCTCATGTGTGAGGAAAGGCAGAGGGTGCTGGCCCTGGTCAGCCTCGAGAAGAGACGACAGAGAGGGAACCTCATCAAAGTCTATCAGTATCTGAAGGGAGAGTGCCAAGAGGATGGAGCCAGGCTCTGGTTGGGTTTTGCCCAACGATAGTACAAAAGGCAGCGGGCAGAAACTGATGTACATGAGCAAGAGCTTCACTGTGTGGATGCCCAAGCACTGGAACAGATTGCCTAGAGAAGTTGTGGAGTCTCCCTCTTTGGAGGTATTCAGAAGGTATCTGGACACAATCCTCAATAAGCTGCTTTGGGGGACCCTTGCATGTCTGGGAACTAGGTGACCTCCAGCGGTCCCTTTCCAATCTTTAACCATTCTGTGAAAGTGTGACATTGTAATCTTGTGCCATGACAGAGCAGACTAAATCTGGTTTATGAGGGTGTCATAACTTCTTTGTTCTGGGCTGTAGCTTAAATTAAGTTTCACAATTCAAAATATCCTGGAGGTTGGTTGTTTCCTCTAAGCCCTCAGCTTGGTTCTTAGCATGTGCTGGTGCGTGGCTTTGCTCTCAGACCTGGTCACGGGCAGTGCAGCAGCAGTACCTCAGGAGGTTACTTCCTGCATGCGTATCTGCCTGTGCCTTTCTGACAGCTGCTTTTGGGATGAGCTGCTGCTCTTGGCCTGTGCTAAAGGGCTGACCTAAAAGTGTAAAGAATAGCCTTGCTCTTGTGTTGGGGAGCGAACCATGGGGATGCTCTGTGAGGATGCATGCAGAGGAGATATTGCAACAGGACTGCTGATCACGACAACTAGTGCTGGTGAAGAAACTGGTAAAATGGAAACTTTTAAAGAATTGAGGTGTTAATTCATGTGCTGAGAAAGCTGTGCTGCCCACTTACCATCCCAAAAACTGTGTGACGTTTCCCTGAGGTGCACTGCTTGCTGCTGCATCATGGCCGTGTCTTTGATCACAGGCAAAATTAAGCATGCTTTTGTAATCAGTAGACTCCACAAGTAGTTTCAAGATACATGGGAGTATATGGGAGTAAAAAGACATAGACTGACACTTCTCACAGTGTTGAAGTTTACATGGTGTGGTGTGTTCTCTCCCCATGCAGCATTGCCCTCCTGTACAGAGCCCTTTTATTCATGTTTTAAAGAATTACCACTGTTGTGGCAATGGCATAGAAGTTGTTTCGGTGCAATTTGTGGCGAGCACCAAATAATTGTGCAACAGAATGTCTGTTATCTGTGACAACAGCTGCCTTTCATAACTACCTTTGATTTCAGGTGTGCAAGACTGGACTAAGCTGAACGTAGGTGGTGCTGACAGGATGCAAAAGGCTTTCTGGAAGCAGAGTGGGCTGTGCTTTTCTCGCTTGTCCACCTCTGGCCAAGGACGTACTTTGTAGTGTGTGGGTGCAATGGTCAGGACACTGCAAACACTTTTGCTCCTGTGGTAGGGCTAGGAGCTTGGTGTTGTACATGGAAAAAAAAGCCTACACAAGTCTGAAGCTTCTGCTGTGAGCACCACTGCTTCATCTTGTTATTCTGGCCCTAAAGGAAACCCTCCTGAAGGAATGCTGTACCCAGCCCCTCTGTTTCTGTGAACAGGAGGTAGCGGTGGCTTCCCAGGGGGAATAAACCAGGCTTTGGTGCTTGCCTGTCTTACTTCTCTGCCTTGTGGGAAAATGTTACGAATCCCTCTGTTTGGGTGATTGCTCACGCTTCTGCACCCTCAGACTTCATCTGTCAACTTTTAGCAGTTTATTATGCACTGATGCTGGGATGGCTCTTGCCAGCTAGGAACTGTTTTCCAGTGTCACTCCCTTGTAGTGGGCATGTGGAACTGCTGTGGCATTTTCTCGATGTTTAATGTGACCTAATTGTGTACTTCCACTGTCTGGGAGGATCAGCTCTCCTGGTGTGACAGTTGCCATAAAATCAGCGGTGCGTCTCTGGCATTTGCAGCTGGGTGCAAGGCACAAGTTCCTTGATTTTGCTGCATCAGCCCAGTGAAACATTGCGGGGCTGTGTGTGCAGCCAACTGCCTTTTGTTACGCCTGGTAACAGCTTGGCAATGTTAAAAAAAATGTAACCTCCAGCTGTTTAATTTGCTCTAGGGAAATAAAAAGGCTTCCTAATAATCTTCATATTTACTTGGCACGTTTGGTTTGAAAGCAGATGGGTTGATTTACGAGATAAATGACAAAGCAAGAGAAGAAGAAGTGTGTCAGTGGCTTTACCATTAGAGAGGAAGGCATTTCTGATATGTGGTTAATCACGATGAACCGTTCTAGGTTTTGGGGTTTTTTTGCAAGTCAGCTTCTTGGACCTTCTGCCCACCAGCTTGCTCAGCCAACTAATTCCCTCCGTGCCCATTGTCACCTCTCCCTATGACCTACAGGTAGGGGAAGGTGCAGAGCTGTAATGAAGGAGAGGGGCTGAGGTGGCCATTCCTTCTCAGTTGTGCCTTCTTTGCCCACTCCAAACTTGTGCAGGAGCCTCCCCGTTGCAGCACTCACCCCCTCCCTGTGGCCAGACCAGTAAGTGCCTATGTCCTTTTGGATGGGCTGGGAAAGGGTCCTTCCTGAGGCACTGAGCAGAGCTAGGTTCTCCAGGCAGGCTGGTGCTGAGGCTGTGCCCTCCCTGCCAGAGCCATGCACCCGTCTGCCCTGGCAGGCAGCTGGCAAGTTGTGAAATATGGTTCAGCACTTTTTTTTTTAATATTAAATTGTGCAGCTGTCTTGGAAAGGATTAGAAATCAGTTCTGGAAAAGACTACAGTAGATTTTAGTGAAGAATTCTGCTGTGTCCTTAATTATTGATAAGCATCAGGATGTAAGGACACCATGTTAACCCTTCAGCAGCGAGGAAGATTACAAATAATCTAATAAATGACATTCGCAAATTTTCAGATGGAGTAGGTTTAGTTGCAAGTTCTGCGACTTAGAAGTGAGGAAATATCAGAAATAAGGTTTCTGCTTATTATTTTGTATGTCAGATAGCGTGTTTGGTGAGGCAACTGGGTTAGATGAACACTGTATGTCCCCTTCAACTGAAAGACACCATTCTACATTTCTGGTGGCACAGGCCTCTCCTAAGTGGTCCCAGATTTGCTTACCACCCCTGCCCTGGTTGCTCTCACCACCTTTCACTAGCGGGTTTTGCTCAGGGGATGAATCAGGGGCAGGTTCATGCCCACAAGGCTCCTGCTCTATGGCCCCAGGGCCAGGCAAGGCTGCAGGAGCACTGTGGAGGGGTTACTGGTTTTGGCAGCTGAATGGTGTCAGGAAAAGCAGCTTCCCTCCCTGCCACGTGTTTCCAGAGGGCTGCTGAATAAGTCAGGGAAGCCAAAGCAAGGCTCCTTTCTGGGCTCAGAAACCTCTGTGCTAGAAGAACCCGTCCCTGCCAGCTAGGGCCCCCCTTGTCCTGCCCATGGTGTGGGTAAGTCACAGGCTCCTCTTCTCTGTGCTGGGATGAACTGCCATGGGAATGCCATTGCCAGCAGCCTGGTGTGCTGGAAAAAGGGAGAAGGGAAGAGGGAATGTGGTGCCAGAGCTGCGTGCCATCGGGTTGTGTTTCCCTCTGAGGACAGAGAGTGTCTGGGCCGAGGTGAGATTGCTGGGAGTGCTTGGATGAGCTGTGCAGGAGACAGGGAGCTCGGGATTGCAGCTGCTGCTGGAACCATTGCCTTAGGTCTGCTTAGTCAGTGTCTGTGTGAAGTGGGACTTGCGCTGGAGAGGTGCTGTCGGGAACAAAGGACGGAGTAAATCCTCTCCGGGGATGCGCAGGGAGGGACTGAGTTGCAGGGAAGGAGAGTATTTCTAAGCCGTATCAATATTTCCCTGAACCTGGGGCTGGAGCAGTGAGGGGGGTGCTTGGGTTTGGCCTGGGCCTGTCAGGAAGAGCCATAAACGAGCCAGCCGAGGCCCTGAACCCTCCCTGGATGTTTGAAACGCTTCCACAGAAAGCCAAGGCAGTCATGATTGCAGAGGACAAATTGTAGGCGACTGCTGACGATCCGTGGGGAATTTCCTGTGGAATTACCAGTCAGAGAGTGCATGCAAGCAGAGCACATCTTTTGGCTTTTGCCGGTCTGTCACCTCCTGTCTGGCTCTAGAGAGTTTTGTGCGCTCCCGTTCAGGAGGCAGCATGTTTTCAGCTGGAAATTTGGGGTGGTTTGTTTCCTCAGGGTCTGGGGTCTTTCCTGAGAGAATCAGCCCTCCCATAAATCCCCCGGGTTGTTCTACACAGCTGCTTTGGCCGTGGGTCAGAGAGAGAGAAGGGAAATGACTTTTTAGGGTGTTGAAATTTCTCCAGGCAGGAGTGGGAGGTCGTCTTGCCCCTCCCCAGAGCCCTGCAGGCGCATGGGAGTAGCTCAGTGCCGGCGCAGCTCTCTGAGCAATAACAACGCTTGGGAGGTTCGGGTGTTGATAACAGCTCTCCTGTCTCCTGGGGCCCAAGGTTCGGTCTCACGGTGCTGGACCGGTGAGGGAGAGAAGGAACTTGTGCTATTCCTGGAAAAGCTTCTGTTATTCCTTGTGCAGCCTTTTAATTCTGTGTTCTGATGGACTGTCCGCTGTCTTTCTAACAGGACTTGTCAGAGATTCAGATTTAGGAATTGAATTTGGGTCCGTTCACTTCAGGATCTTGCCAAGCCTGAAGGCCTGGGGCGATGACTGCTCTCAGCGAGGGCTCTTTATGAATCCTCTGTCAGATTTCCCTCAGTGCTGGGCAGGAAAGGCGAGGGTTTGGATCAGGAATTCTGCAAGGGGGCCCTGTGTGACCATTGGCTTCTTGTGTGTGTGTGTGTGCATCAGTGAGCCAAAATCAAGAGCAAAGGCTGGTTTGGTTTTACTAACTTAGAGTAACTTTTAAAAAAAGTAATCAACTTTTTCTTCTTTTTTTAATTTAGGTGCTGGAATTGCCTGTCTGGACGTGTGCTGAGCTCTTGCTGCTGTGGACTGTGCAGCCTTAATTGCTGCAGGTTCCTGTTCTTCTCACCAGCTCAAAGTACACGTGGGGTTTTTTCCCCTTCTATATAGAGCTGTTGAGTTTGGTGATTTTCCTGAATTGAGGATATTGAAGGTCGAGAAGGAAGATTTGTGTCTTTTTGTGCTTTTCTGTTGTTATTTTTAGCACCTGCTCACCATCTGGACATGGTTGGAATACTGGAAACATAAAAGTTTTTAGGTTCAGTGCTTATTTATGCAAACCCAGGTTGTTTTTTTTTTTTTTTTTTTTTTTTTTGAAAGGTCTCCATTTGTCTGGGCACTGTTCCTGGTAGTTTGATGTAGAAAAGGTCACGTGAACAGCAGGGAGCAGTGAGCACTTGGAAGGGGGGGTGCAGGTATTTCATCCAGGGTGGGGCAGTGAATGTGGCCTAGGAACAGCTCTCTGGTCAAGTGAGCAGCAGAGGAACTGAAGGATGCTCTTCCCCAGCAGAGCTGCTGCTTTGTGCTCTGGGCCAGCGCTGCCGCTGCTGGGCTTCCTCGGGGAAAACAGCTCCTTTGGGATGTGCTTTGCTGCAAAGGTTTCCCTGAGCTGGGTGTCTGCAGGAGGCAGAGTCGGGATACCAGTGTCAGGAGTTTTCCATGGTTTCCAGGCTGTTGTACACAGCACGTTCCGGGCAATTTGCGAGCGTGAGGCAGAGCAAAATGGGTGCAATTGGACTCTGCAAATGCAGTTCAGGCAGACGTTGATCTTTTAACTTTTCCATGGCAGGTGCGAATTCTTGGGCATTTGTGAGTCTGCCTTGACGTGCAGGGATTGAAGGTTTTAGGTCTGGAATTGTTTGCTCAGCTTGCTCCAAGGCATGGTGTACTTTTGGAAGTGCCACATACCTCGCAGGACCGAGGAGCTGCTGGCTGGGTGCTGGTTCTGCTCTGCCCTGGGAACTGGGAGCCCCTGGGAGGGCTGGGGGTGACACCTGGAGATGGGCTGGGGAAGCCTGGAATTGTATCTCAGCACTTTTCTATGCAGCTCTATGGACCGGTGTGTGCTGAATGAAGCGGCTCTTCAGCACAATAAATTCAGCAGTTTGGAAAAACCATGGAATATCTCCGAGTTAATGATGGGAGAGGGTTGGGGCTGCTCCCTGATAACGTGCAGGGCTCGGGGGTGCAAAACGAAGATGGGGAGAGGAGTGGGGGCTGCTCCTCGTTGTCGGGGCGCCGCGGGCGCTGCGCAGCCTTCCCCTTTTACTTCCCAATTCCTCATTTTGTGCCTCCTTTTCCCTTGGGGATGTGCCCGGGCCGCATTCCAGCGGCCGCCGTGGGACAGCGCCTGCGGGCGGCGGGGTTTCCCGCGTGATTGACGGCCCCAACGGCCAATGGGAAGGCGGGGCGGGGCTGCGCGTGGCCAGTTGGAATCGGCGGGAGCGGTTGGGGCGGGCGGGCACGGACGGGCCCGGGCGGTGAGCGAGGAGCGGGAGAGCGGGATGGGGGAACGGGATGGGGGAACGGGATGGGGGAACGGGACGGGGAACGGGATGGGGGAGCGGGGGAACGGGATGGGGGAACGGGACGGGGAACGGGATGGGGAACGGGGGAACGGGATGGGGGAACGGGATGGGGAACGGGATGGGGAACGGGGGAACGGGATGGGGAGCGGCATCATATTTATTTTTATTTTTGGGTTTAATATTATTTCTATGTCTAATTTTTCCTTTCCCTTCCCTTTCCTTTCCTTTCCCTTTCTCTCTTCCACCTTTCTTTCCCTTCACACTCCCTTTCTCTTTTCCATCTCTTTCTTTCCCTGATTCCTGAATTTTTTTTGCCCCAGAATCCACAGCCCAAGCCACGTGCACACACTGCAGATGTGAAGTGTATTTTTACTGCCAGCAAGCACCTGGGAATAAAAAAACCTCAGCCCCAAAGCTTGATGTCTAAACAGCAACACAGAAGTTCTAAACCAGCTGTCTGGATTTGAAAAGACATATGTCTTTGGAAGTGAACATAGAGTTCAACCTGATGTAGTGATCGACTTAGGTTCAGCTTAAAAAAGGCCCTACCGACATTTTATTGTATCTAATCCCTGCTTTCCCCTGCGTTTTAGTTCTTGCCTCTCGGCCCACTCTGTTTCACGGGGCTGTACATGGTAAAACACTTCCCTGTGTGCTTTCTGGGTTTGAGCTGCCCTGCCCTGGCACGTAGGGTCACGGTTGAGTAGAAGAGTTATAAAACTTAGTGGTTCATCTCTTTTTCATGGGTTTTTGGGCAGAAGACTTATGGGCCCGGTGTGGGAATAACTCCCAGCCCTCGGCATCTTGTTGACCGCCTCCCGTTGTCTCGCAGGTCCCCGAGGCGGCTCCGGATCTCCACGGTCACCGACGCTGCCGATTTTCCCGGCGCGCGCCGTTCGACGTCGAGGAGCGGCATCCAGAAGCTGTGTCGGAGCATCTCCATGGCTGGGATGTTTGGAGTAAGGGCTGCAGTCAGGGTGTAAGCTGAAGGGTGTGTGACTGTGTGTGTGTGTGCCTGTGTCTGTCTGCCTGCGAGAAGAGTGCGGGTGTGGAATGGTCCTAACCTTGTGTGTGTGAGTTTTGCCTTTCAGGCTTTTCAGCTGCTTTTTAAACTCAGAGTAAAAACAACCCAGCTGCGCTGGCTGGGGATGTTTTCCCTCCCGGCTGGGTTTGTTTATCTGGGACCCGGCCGGTCTGTGAGGTGCCGTTCATCGCCAGGGTTTGGGTGCCGACCGTGCCGGGGATTTGTCAGGCGGGATGATTTTGGGGCTCCCGGGAACCGCGTTCCCATGGGGTGCTCTTGAGACGAGAGCGAGGGTGGGTTTGTGTGTCAGCTGAAGGAGGTGTGTGGTGGATGAGTGTTTTCTTCTCCCTGTGCTGCTGTTGTTTTGGGTTTCCTGAAACAATAAAATGTAATGAATTTTCCAGAAATAGAACAATTGTTACATTGTACTGATAGGGGGTTGGCTTGTGTTGCTCTGTGTTGGTGTTTGCTGCTGCACTTGCACATATTGCTCTGTATGTCAATTGGACTTTGACCAGTGTGCATATGGATTGTATTTGTGCTTGTGTATGTTGTTATTTCCACTTGCTTTGCTGAAGTGTAAATAAAAAACCCTCGTTCAATCAAGTTGAATAAACCCTAATAAAGATACCCCCCCCCCCCCTTTTGGTTGCTCTCTTCCTTTGGTGTGGTTTAGTAATTTTTTTGCCGTATTTCTTGCTTTGCTGCTCTGCTTTGCTTTACTTTTCAGTCTATTCCTCACTTGACTTTTTCTAACTCTTTATCTTTTTCTCACTGTTTAACTGTTTCTGGATGTCTCTGTCACTTTATTTCTCAGTTTCTCTTTTTCTCTTCAACACTAATTCTCTTTTAAACTCGATTTCTTTTTCTCTCAAACCCTATTCTTCTGTTTCTCTATTCCTTTTTCTCTCTATTTTTCTTTCTCTTTCTTTGTGACTCTGACTTTCTTTCTCTCTGACTTTCTTTCTTTTCTCTGACTTTCTCTCTCCGACTTTGACTTTCTCTCTCTGACTTTGACTTTCTTTCTCTCTCTCTCTCTCTGACTTTGACTTTCAAACGACCTTTCTCACCTTCCCTCCTTTGTTCATTTTTACCTTTCTACCTTTGTTTGTTTCTGTAGCAGCTTGGAAAAAAACAGAGACCACTCTTTCTTCAGGCATGATCTGCCCCAGTCTTTGGTTAACAGAGCACAGAGGTGTTCAGTGCCATCGTGAGTCTTTAGGGCTGTGGCTCCTGCAGAGGTCCTTGGTGCTCTGATGGACGTGCTCCAAGCGTCCATCCTGGACTCCTGTATCGGGGGCGAGAAGGAAAGCATGTTTTTCCATGTCACAATTCTGACTTCTGCTACTGTGCGTGTAGTAGCCTTTCGCTGTGCGCTACCCTCACCTGCCAGGTCGTTTGCACCGCGCTGACCTGCGTTGTTTCAAACGTTCGTCTTGCGCGTTGCTGCACTCCTCCCGAACCCAAGCACGGGCTGGGCTCTTCTCCTTCTCGCTAACACCGCAAGTAAGAACACCGCACCCGTGCATGTGAACTCAGCAGCGCCGTGCACGTGCAGTTAAAAAGCAGTAATAAAACTCCTCAAACCTAAAAAAACCCCAGCAAAAATACCTGCACATAAGCGGCAGAACTCAAAAAAGCAAAGGAATGAGCAACGACTTGGAGAGCGGCACACGCGCAGTAAATTGAGAAGCCGTGCCCGTGCAGTAACGCGGAAAACCGCACGGGTGCAATGACAGAAAGCGACGTGCGCGCAGGGAAGCGGGAGAGCTGCGTGGTGCTGCTCACTGCTTCCACCTGCTGGTGCACAGGAGGCACTACAGCCACCCCGGGGAGCAGCTGCAGGCGCGCATTGGCCCAACGATGCCGGCTGAAGAAAGCTGCGCGTGTGCAGGGAGCGGCCGCAGCTACCCACGCGCAGCGCCGCGGGAAGGCCGTGCGGGCGCGGCGGCTTTTTACGCTCGGTGCTGCCGCTCAGGGGGTAACATCCCGTACCGCAGGCCACGACCTCACGATTTCCGTGGGTGCCGCCGCCTCATGCTTGTCCCGGCCGTGTGGGGCTTCAGTGGCCAGAGCGCAAATCGCAGAGCGGTGGCGCTGCTGCCGCCAGGCATTCGCGGTCCTGTTGCTCGGATGCTGGGCACGTTCTGTAGGGGATAAAACGAACGTTTTGGGGGTAAAATGTGAGTTAATTTGTATGGGAGAAAATGAACGTTTTGAGGTAAAATCGGGGCAATTAGTAGGTGACATTTTGGGATGAAAATTGAGGTTCTTATCGGTAGGGGACAGACAGAGACAATTTGAGGGAAAAGACCTGAGCTAATCTGTGAGGGACAGAATGAACGTTTTGAAGGTACATACGAGGAAAACTACAGGGGACAGAGTGAAAATTTTAGTTTTAATATAAGAAGGGCAGCGCGCCCGCGCATGCGCAGTAGCCCGCGCGCCCGCGCATGCGCAGTAGCCCGCGCGCCCGCGCATGCGCAGTAGCCCGCGCGCCCGCGCATGCGCAGTAGCCCGCGCGCCCGCGCATGCGCAGTAGCCCGCGCGCCCGCGCATGCGCAGTAGCCCGCGCGCCCGCGCATGCGCAGTAGCCCGCGCGCCCGCGCATGCGCAGTAGCCCGCGCGCCCGCGCATGCGCAGTAGCCCGCGCGCCCGCGCATGCGCAGTAGCCCGCGCGCCCGCGCATGCGCAGTAGCCCGCGCGCCCGCGCATGCGCAGTAGCCCGCGCGCCCGCGCATGCGCAGTAGCCCGCGCGCCCGCGCATGCGCAGTAGCCCGCGCGCCCGCGCATGCGCAGTAGCCCGCGCGCCCGCGCATGCGCAGTAGCCCGCGCGCCCGCGCATGCGCAGTAGCCCGCGCGCCCGCGCATGCGCAGTAGCAACCGCGCCCGCGCATGCGCAGTAGCAACCGCGCCCGCGCATGCGCAGTAGCAACCGCGCCCGCGCATGCGCAGTAGCAACCGCGCCCGCGCATGCGCAGTAGCCCGCGCGCCCGCGCATGCGCAGTAGCAACCGCGCCCGCGCATGCGCAGTAGCAACCGCGCCCGCGCATGCGCAGTAGCAACCGCGCCCGCGCATGCGCAGTAGCCCGCGCGCCCGCGCATGCGCAGTAGCCCGCGCGCCCGCGCATGCGCAGTAGCAACCGCGCCCGCGCATGCGCAGTAGCCCGCGCGCCCGCGCATGCGCAGTAGCAACCGCGCCCGCGCATGCGCAGTAGCCCGCGCGCCCGCGCATGCGCAGTAGCCCGCGCGCCCGCGCATGCGCAGTAGCCCGCGCGCCCGCGCATGCGCAGTAGCCCGCGCGCCCGCGCATGCGCAGTAGCCCGCGCGCCCGCGCATGCGCAGTAGCCCGCGCGCCCGCGCATGCGCAGTAGCCCGCGCGCCCGCGCATGCGCAGTAGCAACCGCGCCCGCGCATGCGCAGTAGCAACCGCGCCCGCGCATGCGCAGTAGCAACCGCGCCCGCGCATGCGCAGTAGCAACCGCGCCCGCGCATGCGCAGTAGCCCGCGCGCCCGCGCATGCGCAGTAGCCCGCGCGCCCGCGCATGCGCAGTAGCAACCGCGCCCGCGCATGCGCAGTAGCCCGCGCGCCCGCGCATGCGCAGTAGCCCGCGCGCCCGCGCATGCGCAGTAGCCCGCGCGCCCGCGCATGCGCAGTAGCCCGCGCGCCCGCGCATGCGCAGTAGCCCGCGCGCCCGCGCATGCGCAGTAGCCCGCGCGCCCGCGCATGCGCAGTAGCAACCGCGCCCGCGCATGCGCAGTAGCAACCGCGCCCGCGCATGCGCAGTAGCAACCGCGCCCGCGCATGCGCAGTAGCCCGCGCGCCCGCGCATGCGCAGTAGCCCGCGCGCCCGCGCATGCGCAGTAGCAACCGCGCCCGCGCATGCGCAGTAGCCCGCGCGCCCGCGCATGCGCAGTAGCCCGCGCGCCCGCGCATGCGCAGTAGCCCGCGCGCACGCGCATGCGCAGTAGCCCGCGCGCCCGCGCATGCGCAGTAGCAACCGCGCCCGCGCATGCGCAGTAGCAACCGCGCCCGCGCATGCGCAGTAGCAACCGCGCCCGCGCATGCGCAGTAGCAACCGCGCCCGCGCATGCGCAGTAGCAACCGCGCCCGCGCATGCGCAGTAGCCCGCGCGCCCGCGCATGCGCAGTAGCAACCGCGCCCGCGCATGCGCAGTAGCCCGCGCGCCCGCGCATGCGCAGTAGCAACCGCGCCCGCGCATGCGCAGTAGCCCGCGCGCCCGCGCATGCGCAGTAGCAACCGCGCCCGCGCATGCGCAGTAGCCCGCGCGCCCGCGCATGCGCAGTAGCAACCGCGCCCGCGCATGCGCAGTAGCAACCGCGCCCGCGCATGCGCAGTAGCCCGCGCGCCCGCGCATGCGCAGTAGCCCTTGCGCCCGCGCATGCGCAGTAGCCCTTGCGCCCGCGCATGCGCAGTAGCCCTTGCGCCCGCGCATGCGCAGTAGCCCGCGCGCCCGCGCATGCGCAGTAGCCCGCGCGCCCGCGCATGCGCAGTAGCAACCGCGCCCGCGCATGCGCAGTAGCAACCGCGCCCGCGCGGGGGCCGCGCGCAGTGGGGCAGCGCGCCCGCGCATGATGCGCAGAGGTTTCTTTCGGACCTGGGCTGCATTTCCATCCCCCGCTCTGGGAGTCACCAGGTGCGTTAGGAGCGAGCCGATCCCGCTCCCTGAGACACAAGGGCTTGCTCGAGGAGACCGTTCCTGTTCCTCTGTTCCAGCCACTCTGCTCTCCCCAAAACACCCATTTCCTCGGAGCTCCTCTGAAACTGCATTTCCATGGACCCAGGGCTCCAGAAGCTGCAGAGTCCTGCAATGGGGTTTCTTTGGGAAGGGACCTTAAGCTCTTGCAGTTCCACCTCTGTCATGAGAATTTCAGGGCTCTAAGACTCACAGAACCATTTGGGCTTGGAAGGACCTTAAAGCTCATCCAGTGCCAGCACTGCCACGGGCAGGGACACCTCCCACTGTCCCGGGCTGCTCCCAGCCCCAGTGTGCAGCCTGGCCTGGAACATTCCAGGGCATCCAGGGGCAAATCCTCCTCTCTGGGCAGACAGAATGAGCTAAACCTGGCTATTCCTGAGGGAGTGATGGCAGCACAGCCGAGTCCTGCATCCCTGATTCCCACGGGGTTGTGGTTTGGGGATTTCTTTTCCATCCATTAAAGCTCCTTTCTAGTTCCGGGAGCTGGAAGTTTGGGAGGATGTGACACCTGGCATTAGAGCCCCCATTCCAGCAGCATCCATTGCACCTGAACGTTGTGCTCGAGTCCACTTTAGACTCAGCCCAGTTTTGATTAAGTCTACCAAGGCTTTTGAGGCCATGAGATGTTGCCTGGAAATCAGAAAATGCCAAAGGGGACTGGAGATCCGTGTTGGAATCACGGGATCGCTGCTGCAGAGGGGAGGTGGAATTCAAAACCCCTCATGAAGAGATTATGTGCAGAGTTTTGACTGAAATATAACTGTTTAACGAGCTCCAAATTGTGTGCTTTATTATATAAACATTCTATTTGCAGGAGAATATCTGGAAAAGACCTTTGGGATCGCCAAGTCCAACCCTCAACCCAGCCCCACCAGCACGCTCCCCAGCCAACCCTGTCCTCCAGCGCCACATCCACGGTTTTTGAAGCCTTGCAGGGATGGCGTCTCCACCCCTGGCCCGGCCTTGGTCATCCAGGGACAAGGATTCCTCTGCTTTTGCAGGAAGAGGGAAGGGGAAGCGTTTCCCTCGCAGATGGGACAGGAACGTGTTCCACAGGCTCCAGGCGTGGGTGAGTGACAGCTGAAGGCTGAGCCACGGTGAGCAGCAGAGCTAATTACCACCTTCCCCCAGTGCTCTAATTACCACCTTCCCCCAGTGCTCTAATTACCACCTCCCTCAGCTCACCCTTCCACCCAGCCACTTCCTCAAGCCTGTTTTTCAGGGGTTTTGTCACCTGGCATTCGGCTGCCGCGCAGCTTTGTCCTCCAGGTGCTGCTCCTGCCCGGAATTGGACCCAAGGGGATGGAAAACGCCGTGGTTCCAGTGGGATTTGGGTCTCCGGCACATCCCGCCCGCTGTGCCCTCAGCCTGGTGCCCCCAGCCACAGGGAAAGGGAGCAGGTGGTGTAATCCCCCACCTAATCCTAAAGATTTCTCTCCAGGAATGCCGGGGCCTCCCAGCTCAGCAGAGCATTCCCTGGTGCCAGGCGCTTCCTCACACGCAGGGAAAAGGTGGAAACCCAACGCTTTTCCCAAAAGCCCAAAATATTCCCCCATCTGGCAGCCGGGAGCTGAGGGAATGGGCACCTTCCCCTTCTGTCTGGGTGCCTGCGGCAGCTCCGAGGTGTTGCTCGGGGATTTTCAGTGCTGGGGCTCCTGCAGGGCCAGGGAAGTGCTTTGGGCCCCGTCATCCGTGCAGGGAAAAGCAGATATTCCATTAACCCCTTAGAGACCATTGCAGGAGCTTCCTGGGAGAACTGGGAATGGGGATCCGTAGGGGGATTGACTCCCAATTAATGCTGTCAGAAACCCTTCAGCCACCCCAAACCACCCCAAACCTTCCACAAACAAACCTGGAGGAGAACCCAGGGCCTCCTTGTGCCCTGGCCGTGTCACACCCTGGCAGTGCCACTCTGTGCTTCCCCTTCTTTGGGCCAGAATTGTTCCCAGAATGATAAACCCGGAGGGAAGTGTTTCCACCTGGGAAAGTGAGGCTGTTCCCACACCACCCTCCTATTTATTTCATGAGGAATTTTGAAATTTTGGTTTTCTGCTCCAGCCAGGGACAGAAGAAAGTTTGGGCAGCAAAAAAAATCTGAAGTTGAATCAGATCTTAAGCCTGGATTTAAAATGGATCACATTAAAAGAACCCAAAAAATCCAGAAAAGAATGAAAGAATTCGTAATTCTCTTTCTGATCTCCCTCTGCTGCATCCCTGTCCTCCCATCCACTCTTCCCATCTTCAATTATAGATCCCTCCAGGCAGAGCCCTGCCAGTGTTTCTGTCAGGGAAGTGCCAAGCCCATCCACAATGCTTTACAAATAATCACAGGGAACACAGATTTTGTGAAATATTGAAGCTTTTGCTGTTAAAAAAAATGAAGTCTCTCTGCCATATCAGCCACGATGAAATGTCAGTGTGCCACCCTTCCCCAAGTAACATCCTTCCCTCTGTCACTCTCGCTCTGGCACATGGCAGGCCGGGATCATCTCCTCCTTCCCACAGGGAAGGAGTTGGGTTTAAATTCGAGACACAAACTTGGACAAAATTGAATGTCTGAGGTGTGTAAGAATAAGGGAAAATCGTCTCAGATCTTCTTCAGCTGCCTTTGTTTCCTGCCCTGTAACTCTTCACTCCCTGAAATGACTCAGAACTTCTGTCCCTGTTCCCTGGGAGCAGAGCCCGCCCCCCCCCCCCCCCCCAGCTGCCCCCTCCTGTCAGGGAATTCCAGAGAGAGAAAAGGTCTCTCTGGAGCCTCCTTTTCTCCAGGCTGAGCCCCTGGGAGAGCAGGGATTGAGCAGGTGTGGGGGCTGAGGTGCTCCAGCTTTAAGGTCTCACTCTGAGAGCATTCTGAGTTTGTTTCCAGGCTGGAAATGGTGCCTGGAATTTTGGGTGGCCAACGGGGATCTCGAGGATTTGAGGTGGCAGCTGGGAGAGAAACCTGCTGCCCAAATGGTACTGGAGGTTATTTCCCTCTCTCTGGAATCTCTGTCAATTAAGAGCCCAGCCTTCTCCGGGGCTGCAGTTGCATTATTTGCTTTCACCTCCGATCTGCCCGAGGTGGAGTGAACTCCTCTGGAGCTGGCAAACGCCAACAGATCCCATCTCCACAGAGTTAAGGGATGGAATTGTATTTCTCTTAACCTCTTTTGACCGGGAAGTTGGGATTTTCCCCCTCTGCCTGATCCCTGTTTCTCCTTTCTCGAGTCTTGAGTTGTTTTGGGGAGCAGAAGGTTCAGGGCTGTGCCCCTGAAGCAGCTCTGGCTGTGTGAACACAGCAACTTTCTGCAAGTTAAATCTGCTGCTATTTCTGTATTTGAAAAGGAGCTGAAATGCCAGTGGTGATGTAATGTTCATTTACATTTAGGGTCTGTTTCTATTTATTTTTGCTCCTATTAACTTCATCTTGATTCCAACAGTTTGGGGTTTGTTTTTTTTTTACCCGCTGAGGCTCTCTTTGCTGTGAACAGCTCGTTTTTTACTTCAAGCCTGCCAGATTTCCTGCCTTATCGAGTCCATGAATGAAGAAGAATGACAGGTAGAAGGGGAAATGGATGTCTCCTCCCCAAGGGAAGGCTCCTGAATTGGATAGGAGCCGTTTCTCTAGGAACTGCTGCCTCTGGTTGCCGCTGGAATGGCTCTGGAAGGAGCTTGGAGGGGATCATTCACCTCGGCTTTGTCCCGGGTGTGCAGAGCTGGGGAGATGCTTTCGGGCTGAGAGATTTCCTGTGCCATCTTCCATGAACATGAAGAGAGGTGGATTAAAAGTGCCTGCAGAGCTCTGATGTGCAGCCTGTGGCTCCCTGCTCCCACTGCTGCTCCGCTCAAGGAGTTTCTCAGCCCCAGAGCAGGAGAAAAAGGCAGAAAATCATGGAATCCTGGGGTTGTTGAGGCTGGCAAAGGCCTTTAGCATCATCAAGTCCAAACTTCAACCACCACCATGGTCACACCAACCCATGACCTCAAGTGCCATGTATTTATCCATACATATTTATCCCTACATATTTATCCCTATATTTATCCATATGTTTATCCATATGTTTATCCATGTATTTATTCCTATATTTACCCATGTATTTACCCAGGTATTTTATGAACACTCAAGTGCCATATCCATGTATTTTATGAGCACTTCCAGGGTTGGTGACTCCACCACTGCCCTGGGCAGCTGTTCCAGCGCTGGACAACCCTTCCCATGCTGGGCCAGGAGATGGATTCTGGAAATGCAGACTCTGAGGAGCTGGGGATTAAGGCAGCATTGGATTCCTTTATTCTCCCAGAAGGATAAAGGAGATTTATCCCCAGACGAACCAGAGGTGATCACACTGAGGTCATTAGTGGGATTTCTTCCTTACTCCCACAAATACCCACTGGGGTGACAGAGTTCCCTACAAGGGCGGTGTTGGAAGGAGCTGCTGGAATGTTTTGCTGTTTATTGGGATCCACAGGATGTTTGGTGTCTCTCAGAGCTGTTCCAGGCTTTCCACAGACCCAAACGCTCCTCACACTTCTCCTCAGAGTAGAGAGGTTTCCCAGAGTGCTGGTTTTTAATTTCAGATGCTGGGATAACGACACGGCTTCAGGAGGCAGGAGACTCATTGTGCTGTGCCTCAGTCCAGGCAGGGACAACCCCCAGCTAATAAAAACCTCTTTAAAGCACAAAAAGTCCCATTAAGCTGATATTATAAAGGCTGCAAATTGAAGCAGGCCTCAATCAGAAAGCAGCAGAATTTAATTCCCCCCCTTGCCCATTTGCATGATGATCTCCTTCCTAATGGCCCATCTACGCTTTTCCCACAGAAGTGCTGTCCCGAGGTTGGAGATGGTTCCAGCTTTATGGAGCTTTGATCTTTATCTGCTTTTACTTTTTACAGGGCACAGAACCCGAGAGTGGCAGCTGCTTTCCTCTTGTTCCTCCTGTGGCAGTGAACTGCTCTTCCCGAGGACGGCTGCAGGAACTCTCAGGCAGCAGAACGTATGGAATGCCAGGCACGCTACAGAATTCCAGTGGGAGCAGCAGGAACTTCTGTTCTTTACTGGCAGGGCTGTGCCATGAAGGGGAGCTCGGAGATATTGGTCAGCTCAGGGAATGAGCCTGGCTCATGGTAAGGAAATTCACTGTGCAGTTACTTCGGGCCCTTCTCCTCCTTCTCCTCCTTCTCCTCCTTCTCCTTCTCCTTCTCCTTCTCCTTCTCCTTCTCCTTCTCCTTCTCCTTCTCCTTCTCCTTCTCCTTCTCCTTCTCCTTCTCCTTCTCCTTCTCCTTCTCCTTCTCCTTCTCCTCCTCCTCCTCCTCCTCCTTCTCCTTCTCCTTCTCCTTCTCCTTCTCCTTCTCCTTCTCCTTCTCCTTCTCCTTCTCCTTCTCCTTCTCCTTCTCCTTCTCCTTCTCCTTCTCCTTCTCCTTCTCCTTCTCCTTCTCCTTCTCCTTCTCCTTCTCCTTCTCTTCCCAACACCAGTTCCAGACCTCAGTATAATCCATGTTCCCACAGCCTGACCTTGCAGTTTTCCCAGTTTAGCAGCCCCAGCCACACTTGCAGCCTCTCTGTCTGGACTTTGTCTTGCTGAAATCTCCCTTTGTTGATCCTTTGCTGCCTGACCTTTTATCCAGCAATAACGTGCAGTGGGTGGAAGCTTCTCAGAATTCCCTCCCTGTTCCACTGGAAACATTCCCAAGTGGAAGCAGCTGCACTGCCCATCAGCACTTGCCTGCTTTTAGGGGTGGTTGAGGCATGAAGGATGCAACAAATGGAGTTGGCTCTAAGGGGATGAAATGCTCCCCCTGAGGCTGCTCAGAGAGCTGGAGCTGAGGAATCCGGGTGGGAATCACTGCAGGAAAAAGGAAGGAAAAGAGAGCAGAGGAACAGGGATGCAATTCCAACCTCTCCAAGGACTGGGATGGGCACATTCACCAACACCATTTAATCTAGACACGATTTCTTCTTTGCCTCTGGCTGCCAGGAGCAGGATGAGCAGTTTAATGAGTTTAAATAGTGAATAGTTTAATTAGCTGGAAGAGACTGGATCAATAGCTGCTTAAACAAACAACTGGATCCCTGTTTCCAAGCTTGGATGTAGTTTTGGAAGGTTCCTGGCAGTTTGGCAGGGATTAGTGATGCTGAGAATGTGCTTTTTTGTGGGTTTGGGGCTTTTACTCCTGTTCACGTGGCTGCTCTTTTTCTTGTTGAGTGGAAAACAGGAGGGAAAGAGCAACGATGGAAGGAATTCCACTCTTGCTGCTTGAAGGGATGGATCAAGAAGGGAACAGGCTGCAGGGAATTTGGAGTGCAAACTGAGATCTCTCCGATATTTTCGGCTCAGTCAGTCCATCAGTGCTTGGTGGCTGTTTAGGCCACGTGCAAGGTGAATGATGGTGCACATGGCAGAGCTGCTGGTGGCTCCTTCCCCTGCCCGGCTGTCAGTCACCCTGCAGGGTGCTGGAGCAGCGTGCCAGAGGCCGTGGATCCTATGGATCCCATGGATCCCAGGGGCGTGATCAGGAGCCTGGGCCTGCTGGCCACTCCTTGCTCTCTCTTACCCTGATTTTTCAGCTCTGCAGCGAATCCAGCTTGAGTTTTTCAACCCCCTAGAAAACCCAGGGACCTTTCATGTCTGTTCTCAGATCTGGGATTTAAATCCAGCCCTTATCAAAGCACCCCGTGACCAGGCAGGCCCTGAATCCCAGCAGGGGTCTGATAAAGAGGGACCTGACATCCTAAAGAAACCCTTTGAAATCCTGCTGGGATTGATTTGTATCCATAATGGAGCCCCGAGCTCTCTGCCAGGGAGAGATGAAGCTGCTCCTTTGCTTTATTATCCTCAGGCCCTTCCCAGCTTTGAGGGAAATTCAGTCCCTCTTCAAGCCCCAAAATCATGGAAAAGCTCCTTTGTATCCTCTCCACAGCCCCTACGTGGATTAATCAACTTTTTATTTGATATGGTGTCATTCTCCTTTTTTTTCCATGGCTAAAACTCCACGGTGAGCAATCAGAGCAGAAATAGGAAATGCAGGAGTCTTGGATTCCACAGTGGGATTAACTTCCCTTTTCTGCTCTCTTTCAGGACAGGAAAAACCACTGAACTCGCCCCATCTTTGGGACCAAGAGCTTTGGTGCTGGAGTAGGCAAAGCCAGCTAGGGCCCCCCTTGTCCTGCCCATGGTGTGGGTCAGGGACAGGCTCCTCTTCTCCTCTGTGCTGGGATGAACTGCCTAGGGAATGCTATTACTGACAGCCCGGTCCTAGCCCCGGCTACTGGAAATGGGCAGAGGTGAAGAGGCAAGTGCCAGAGTTGCTTGGGGATGATGGAATTGTGGTGTTTGGCTGTGCCCAGAGGGGCAGGTTGGGCATTTCTGTGTGTCTGAGGACCGGTTTGGGTGCTGGGGAGCCCGGGGAGCCGAGCTCTCAGTGCATTCCCAGCTCACCGGGGGTGGGAGCTGGTGCAGGGCTGGGTGACAGCCTCTGGTCGGGCTTGGGGCAGGCCCTGGCCCCGGCACAGACACGCTGGGGTGCTTTGGGGACGCTTGGGGAGCAATGGGAAGAAAATGAGGGATGGTGCTGGGCGGAGCGATCGGCCTGTGCTCGTGTCAGCGCAGCCGTGCAGGGCACTGGGATCTGGGTAAAACACCGGCTCTCCTGGTGTTCTGGGATGCAAGGTCTGAGGGACTGGATTTACTTGGGGTTTTCCGGGACAGCAGGAAGAAGAGGAAATGTGGTGCCAGAGGTGCGTCCCATCAGGTTGCAGTTCCCTCTTTCCCATTTCCATTTCCTCCTCAGTGCAGGTGTCCCCTGCAGCCCATGAGCACGGGGCCGGTGACAACTCCCTGTCTGTAGAGGGATTCCTTATGGAACAAGGGCAGATGACACTTGTGTGAGGCTTACGACTGTTAGATTTAGACCAGGATGGGTTTAAGGAAAACTAGAATCGTGTGTTAATCTTACTGGTCAATGAACAAATGGAATCCACACTTCTGTAAGAAAAAATAGAGTGTATGGAGCATATAGAAGAAGCTGTTTTTGCCTGCTGCTGCTGCTTGGCTTTATCATGTAACCCCATTCGAACTCTGCCTTCAAGACAGCTGTGAGACCGTGAAATAAAGAACTTAGCAGAACAGCAGCATCCTCTGCTCTTTCACCCTGGTCCAAGAAGGAGGGGTACCCTGTCAAAGGCTCAACACTTGCCTTTCTGACTTTGTTTCTAAATTTCTACCTTTCTAATTTTGTTTGTTTCTAATTTTTTTGTTTGTTTGTTTCTAACTTTGTTTGTTTTCAACTTTCTCCCTTTAGAAATTTGTTTGTTTCTTGTATTTTACCTCTTTGTTTGTTTCTAAATTTCTGCCGTTGTAACTTTGTTTCTAACTTTCTACTTTTAAAATTTCATTTGTTTTTAACTTTTTACCATTCCTCCCAGCGAGGGCTGTGTGCAGAATACTAAAACCTGTTAAGTTCTTCACTTTTACGTCTATAGGCAAATGCTACTGATGTAGATGTAAATTCATTTTGAAATGAGCCAGCCCTCTCTGTCTACTCTGTTGCATACAGCAATATAAGAAGCTGGGAATAGAGATCCGCAGGTTTTGAGAATAAGGAGCCGGCGTTTTTCTGTAGGAAGGAAAGCAGCAAGCGCCTGGCCGCAGGAGCCGAGACGCTCGGGCTGCAGGAGCTGCAGAGCGCCCGGAGCCGGCTTTTCCCTGTGCTCTGTGCCTGCCCCCGGGCTGAGCTGGGCGGCGCTGCTGCCGCCTGGTGGCGAGAGCGCGGCACTGCCGCCCCCGACACGGCGCCCCGGCGCTGCTGCCGCCCGGTGCCGGCTGAGCCGAGAGGGCGGCGGCCTCGGTGGCTGCCGAGCGTGGCAAGGAGCGGGAGCGAGCGGGGCCGGGTGTGTCAGCGGAGGGGAGGGGCGAAGGGCGGTTCGCAGCGCCAAGGGACACGGCCGTGCGTGAGCGGGGCCACAGCTATGGAAAGGAGCGGGCGCCGTGCGGGGCGGCGACCGCGGGGAATGACAGCGCGGGGGGCGGCCCGGCGGGGCCGGTCTTGCCGGGCAGCAGAGGTGCGGTCGCAGCGCGACCCGGGCGGGAGGCACCGGGCGGGCACGGTCGGAATCGAGCCGCCCGCGTGTCGCTCTCAAGGAGGCGGCTCGGAAAGGAAGGCGCAGTTCCGCGCTCTCGGGACGGCGTTAAGTGACGTTTTTATTAGAATATGACAGTCTTTATTTTATTTTATTATTTTATTATCTGCCAGGACCTTGCAGAGGGTGGTTTACACTTCCGCCACACTCAAGATGGCGGACGCAGTAGGCCCCCTGCGAGAGGTGTCCCTGCCGATGCCTGCCGCCGGTCGCGGAGCCGTCGCCCGCCTCCGGCGCGGCTGACCCCGCCAGCCGTGTCCTCGCACCGGGAAGCACGGCGGAAAATCGCGCGGAAAGCGCGGGGCCGGCGTCGGAGTTGGGGCCGGATTCAGGCAGCCGACTAGACAGAAGCCCTTGTGAGGGGCGGCGGGGGCCCTAAGTGTACCACACTAAAGATGGCGGCTCGACCGGAAGTGGCTTCTGCCAGCACCCAAGATGGCGGCGAAGGGCGGAAGTGTCGTCACTGCCACACTCAAGATGGCGGTCGTGTGCACTGTTTTCTGACCTTCTCAATATGGCGGCAGGGAAGGCCCCCCCCAAGCTGCGTCTATTCGGCTGCCTGAACGCGACGCCGACGCCGACGCCAGCCCAGCGCTTGCACGCAATTTTCTGAGGCGTTTCCCGCTACGCGGACACCGACTGTGGGGTCAGCGGCGCCTGGGGCAGGCGGGAGCATTCAGGCAGTCGAATAGACGGAGCGGGGGGGGGGGTCCTTCCGGCCGCCATCTTGAGAAGGTCGAATAGCCACATCGGTGCGGTACCGGTGACTTCCGCCCTTCTTCGCCAGGAGCGGCGATGGCGGGGAGCCCGGGGAGCAGCGCTGCCGGGCCGGGGGCACCGGGGCGGGTGCTCCGGGCTCGGAGGTGAGCGGGGAACGGGGACAGCCCCGAGCGGACGGTGGGGGCCGCGGGGGATCGGTATTCCGGCCCAGGGATGAGTGTTCCGGCACAGGGGTGGCTGTCCCGGCACAGGGATGCGTTCATGGACTGTCTAATAATATTATTTAACGATCGTGCAAGGAGATCTGTATAAAAAAATCCTCCGTGGTCATCCTTCTCCCAGCCCCGCTGTGTTTTCAGGATCTTGGGGGAAGAGTTTGGGTCTGAACAAGGCTCTCGGGCACAGGGTGGGATTCTTGGGGTGCAGGGCCAGGATTTGGACTCGATGCTCCCTGTGGGTCCCTTGCAGCCCAGGAAATGCTGCGATCCTGTGCCTCTGAGGGTGAAATAAAGGGGAGCGGTGGGGTTTGTGCCCGCTGTGTTCACGGCCCCGCCGGCTCAGGGCGGGTTAAAGGCGCAGCTGCCCCGAGACAGCGGGACCGGCCGGGGCTGCTCGCTCCCGGTGCTGCCGCCTCGTGGGGAGAGCCCGGCACTGCAGCCCGCGCAGGCGCTGGACCACGGGATGGGCGTGGAACAGCAGCGCAGGGGATGCTGAGGCAGCCCAGGGAATGCTGCGGTCCCAGGGAAGGCTGAGGCGTCCCCTGCCCGGGGCACTCGGCAGCAAAGCCCTGATGTTGAGCAGAAAAAGGAAAGTTCTGGGTTAGTGGGAGGAGGTTTCTGGAATGGAGCTGGGACAGGTGCTGATCCACGCATGGAATCACGGGCTGGTTTGGCTTGGAAGGGACCACCAGGATCATTTACACTCTGTTTGTTGTCTGATTGCACAGCGAAGAACATCCAGAACTGCCGCCTCACCCTCACGGACAGCAGGAATGTCTTCCATAGCTCTTGTTTTGGAATGGGAATGGCTGTTGGGAGCTCTGGCAGGACCAGGTAAGAAGAGAAATGGGATCATTGTGGCTGCTGCTGGAGGTGGTTTTCTGCTTTCCGGCTGTTCTTCTCATTGATCCTTTCACAGCAGTGTTCCTGGGCACATTTGAGGGTAATTCCAGGAATCTGAAACCAGATAAAAACTGGTGGGGAAAAAATGTGAACGCGATCCATTTCTGGTAGTTCCAAGCTTCTCCCACAACACCGTTCCAGGGGAAAGCTGATGAAAGGGTAAAGATGCAGAGGAACAAGTGCTGTAAAGCCCCCTGGCGCTCTGAGAGAGCAAACCTTCCAGTACTCCCAGCAGATCTCTTGGAGAAAGTGTGGGATCGCAAGGTTTTCCAGGAAAGCAAAACAAGGGTGGAGATGAGGGAATGGGCTTCCAGTTCTTCCTTGAGCTGAAAGCCTGGGGGAATTGAGAGGGGCCACAAGAACTGTTTGTGTAGGCAAATGGGAGTTTGGGGGCTGAATCTGAGTTTCCCTCTGGGGCATTTTTGAGGGAAAAGCTGAGGTGCTGTTTAAGGGAGAGAATGCACATTTTTGGGGTGGAAAAGGTTGAATCAATATTGTAGAGGAAGTAAAACGCTGGGGGTAAAAGTGGATGCAGTCTGGAGGGGACAGATTGAATATTTTGGAGGCAAAATGGGGAACTGAGTAGTGGAGAGATGGGGAACATTTTGGAGGCAACACTTGACAAACTCTCTGGGGTGGAGAACGACCACATTGAGGGAAAAATGAGGTGATGAGCAGTGGGCACGTAGGGAAGGTCGTGGGGGTAAATCTTGAGAAAAGCCCCGTGGTATTCAAGAAATCCTTGGAAGCAGGACTGAGGAATTCAGTGGTGGAAAAATAGGGGAATTTTGCGGGGGTAAAACTTTAAAAGATCTAAGAGTTGAGAGTGTGTGTTTTTAGGTAGAAAGGATGTCTTGTTGAAGTTGGGCGTCTGGATTGTGGCATTTATGGATCCAGAAAGTAGAAGATAAAGGAGACTCCCAAAGCCTCGGTAGCTGTGTTAAGAAATCCGTCCCAGGGAAGAAAGGTACCTAAACCTCCTAGAAGTAGGGACTAATTAGCATGGGAAGGGGAAAACCCACCCCCAGTGGGAGAGAGCGCGCCGGGTAAGGGAAGAGAAGGATGCCCTTAAGAAGAAGTAGGGAAGGTGAATTTCTCGGCTTGCTGAAATGTATCCAAAAGTTTGGAATCTGGGTCTGTGTGGAGGCCGGGATTTTCTCGGCCATATGCAGAGCCCAGCACTAGGAATAAAGGAATTCCAGGCTTTACAACGCCAAAAATGCAGTACCAGAGAGTTCTGTTATCCCGAGGACTTGGGGGATACTTGGCAAAAATTTCCGGGGGCCCAGGCTGGACCGAGCTTTTAACGCTCCCCGGATTCACGGGATCGGGGATTCCAGCGTGCCCTGCACGGGTTTTTTCAGGGAAGTCCCAAATCCTTCGTGTGAGCACGAAGCAGAATCCCCTGGGAGCTGTGAAGGCAACAGGATATTTCTTGGGAATTTTGAAGGGTTGGGTGAGTCCTCAGTGTTAGGTTGGAATGAACGCAAATTGTCCGGGAGTTGCTGGTTTGGGGATGGCCGGGTCTGGGTTTGGATTTGTGGGCACCGAGTGTTCCTTGTGTCAGCTTTAGGTCTTCTGGATTGGTGGGAATTGTCAGAGAAAAGAGAAGGCAATTGAAATGCGGAGCTCCATTCCCGGAGAAATGGTCAGGATGGGAGCGGGAAGGCTGTGGAGCTGCTGGGAGCTCGTGGAGAACGAAAGGATCTGAGGCCTGGAGGCAAAAGCTGTGGAACAAAGCCTGAAAAGGGTGTGGGGTGGGGCGGGAGGGGGAGGAGGGCACCGTGGTGGGGGGAAAGAGGGAAAGGATCCCTGCTCCGGGAATCCAGCAGGGACCAGGAGAGGATCATTTTCCATCCACTGCTCTCAGTGGAATCCTAATAAGGACGGTGGAAGGGAAGTGATTCGTTTGTTCTTAGGTTTGGAATGAAAGGTGCTCTTGCGGAGGGGACTATTGACCTGTTAAAATTCTGTTGGATACAGGAAAAGAGGGAGGAAGCAAGCAGCTGGGGAATGAAGGGGTGGATTTTTTGGTGGATACAGGGAAAGACACGGGAAGGGGCTCTCAAGTAAAATACACCTCACGGGCAGCACCAGGAGAAGCCTCAAGTGCCCTTTTTTTCCAAGCTCTGACATTCCAGAGGAGTAAGCAGTGGTCAGCCCATCACTTTCTGTATTCCTTGGATGCCCAGTGCTTCGTTGGGAAGAGATAATATTTGGAAATGAACAAATCCGGGGATGTAATTTCCTGATAGTAAAGCCCCAGAGAGCCTGGTTTTGATATCCTTCCAGCACCCAAACGCAGCAGAGGGAATCCTGGCGGAGCTGGAAAACGCTGTCGCTCCGTCGGTGGAATTCCTGGGAACTGGAAAGCAGCAGAAGCAGCAAGAACAGAGTTGGAAGCAGGCTCCAGCCGGGTAAGGCAGACACCAAATCCTTTGGAACTGGGCAGGGGTGGGAAGAACGAATTCTTACATTTGTAGCCCAGGGATTCCTGAGCAGGATCCCGGCAGGGAAGACTGCAGGGATCAGGCTGGGGCCTGATCGCAGCTGGGGGCAGCGAGCCTTGGAATTGGCTGAAGGGAAGAAAGAGGGATCCTTTGAGCACAAGGATCAGGTGTCAAATGCGGAGATGGCATCAGACAATTCCTCGGGAGGGTTTAGTTCCTGGGCCAAATCGATCTCCTGCCTTGTGAAGGAGCTCAGAGAGCTGGGAAGAGCCCAAGCAACGCAGGGAATGCACCGGCAGATAAAAGTGCCGGGGAACGGTGGGGAAAAGCATCCGAACAGGGGGCCTCGTTTTGTACAGGGACGGTGCAAAAAATTGTCCGAAAGAATAGGAATGGAATGGGATTTTACGTATTCCTCGGAGGCCACAATCCAGTGGGAAGGCTGAGAGAAAGAAACAAGGCCTAAAAAGGCAGATGAGCCAAATCTGCCCAAAGCCTCCAATGGCCACATTCCCTGGCATTGCTGAGGACTTCAGCCAAGCTCCAAGCAAAAGGTGAGCCCCTGATTTTGGTGCCAAGGGAAACTCCAAGTTAAGAATGATCCAAATATGAAGCGCTTCTCACAAAACTCAGCTTTGCAAACCTTTCTTTGGGCTAAAAAAGAAAAGATGGGAATGCCCTTGGCAGAAAAGCAGCTGTGAGGCACAGCAGGCTTCAAATGCCTGTCAGCAGGAGCTCCAGGAGAAACGGCTGCTGGCTCCGGGCATCCTGGGCTTTCCAGGCAGGTTTTGTAGCGGATTGCAAGGCAGTTTTCCTGCCTCTGGGGGGTGGCACCTGCATCCCGCTGGAAAGGGAAAATGTGGAGAGAGGGGCAAGCGGGAAGACGGTTGCTGCTGTGTGTCCTTGGATTGCAGTTCCTCCCGGTGAGTCTGTGCTGCTGGAAGTTTGAAGGAGATCAGTCCTGGAGTACGTGTGGGTTCACCTGTGGGGTTTGGGAGCGACGCCGGCCATGAAATTCCAGGGATGTTCCCTTTGCTGGAGTGAGAAGCAGTGGAAGCACTTTGCTGTCTGCTTCTTCATCGCCTTCGCCTCGGTCCCCTGGGGCTCCAGGTAATCCCCTCTCACCTTTGCTTTTCCAAGGGTCTCTAAATGAGGGCTTGAGCTTTGGTGTAGCTCCCTTTACAGGGAAGATCTGTTCCAGGAAAGGTCTCCTGGTCTGGACCGATGGCGTTGCAGGAAGAGCAGGAAACCCCGCAGCTCCTGTGGCTCCCTCATCCGATTTGCCTGCAGGCAGCAGCAAGGATCATTCCCAAGTGTCATCCCCTGGCTCCGTGACTCGGTGAGGTTGTGTTCCCCCAAAGGCCAGGGGCCGCTTTGTTTTGCAGCTCATGAAAGTCCAGCTCGGTGGTGCTGGGTTTGGTTTTTGTGTGTAATGAAGGCACTAAAAAATTCCCCTCCTTCACTGGCACAGCCCTGGAGTGGGAGCAGATTCCCCTTATCCCGCAGTTATCCCGCTCCTGCCCTGGATCCCTGCGGTGCCGTGTGTTCTCCAAGCTCACAGCACTGCTGGCTCTAAACAAGAAAAACAATCCCTGTTCCTTCTCTTCTCCGTCCTTGATGTTCCCAGGCCCTGCATCTCCCTGGCTATTCCCTGTGGGAGTCTTCATCTCCATCCCACCTTATCCCGATCAGATAAGGGTCTGAGACGTGTTTAGCAGCAAATGCATTCCTGTGAAGAAAGCCAAGAGCAAAGAGCATCCAGATGCAGAGAAGTCTTTAGAAAAGCGTTGCAGACGTGCAAATGAGGGATGTGTCTTCCTGCATGTCCTGTTGTTTTTCTCTGTCGCGTTTTGGAAGGGTTTCTCTCAGTGATTTCCTGCAGTCCAGGTGCGTCCCTTCTTTTGTCCAAATCCAGTGCCAGAGGATCGAACAACTGACGAGTGGGGCCTGGGATGAAAACGGTTCTCCTAAAATGAGGGAAACAATGCTAGAAGAGAAATGAGCATCCTTTTAATGCCTGGAATAAAAATGCTGGGAAAGGGCACTTTTTATTTGATATGGTGTCATTCTCCTTTTTTTTTCCATAGCTAAAACTCCACGGTGAGCAAGCAGAGCAGAAATAGGAAATGCAGGAGTCTTGGATTCCACAGTGGGATTAACTTCCCTTTTCTGCTCTCTTTCAGGACAGGAAAAACCACTGAACTCGCCCCATCTTTGGGACCAAGAGCTTTGGTGCTGGAGTAGGCAAAGCCAGCTAGGGCCCCCCTTGTCCTGCCCATGGTGTGGGTCAGGGACAGGCTCCTCTTCTCCTCTGTGCTGGGATGAACTGCCTAGGGAATGCTATTTTTGACAGCCCGGTCCTAGCCACGGCTACTGGAAATGGGCGGAGGTGAAGAGGCAAGTGCCAGAGTTGCTTGGGGATGATGGAATTGTGGTGTTTGGCTGTGCCCAGAGGGGCAGGTTGGGCATTTCTGTGTGTCTGAGGACCGGTTTGGGTGCTGGGGAGCCCGGGGAGCCGAGCTCTCAGTGCATTCCCAGCTCACCCGGGGGTGGGAGCTGGTGCAGGGCTCTGGTCGGGCTCGGGGCAGGCCCTGGCCCCGGCACAGACACGCTGGGGTGGTTTGGGGATGCTTGGGGAGCCGTGGGAGGAAAATGAGGGATGGTGCTGGGCGGAACGGTCGGCCTGCGCTCGTGTCAGCGCAGCCGTGCAGGGCACTGGGATCTGGGTAAAACACCGGCTCTCCTGGTGTTCAGGGAAGCAAGGTCTGTATTTATCCATACATATTTATCCATGGATTATCCATATATGTTTATCCATATACATTTATACATATTTTTATCCACGTATGTACCCATGAATTTATCCCTATATTTACCCATGTATTTCCCCAGGTATTTTATGAACACTCAAGTGCCATATCCATGTATTTTATGAGCACTTCCAGGGTTGGTGACTCCACCACTGCCCTGGGCAGCTGTTCCAGCGCTGGACAACCCTTCCCATGCTGGGCCAGGAGATGGATTCTGGAAATGCAGACTCTGAGGAGCTGGGGATTAAGGCAGCATTGGATTCCTTTATTCTCCCAGAAGGATAAAGGAGATTTATCCCCAGACGAACCAGAGGTGATCACACTGAGGTCATTAGTGGGATTTCTTCCTTACTCCCACAAATACCCACTGGGGTGACAGAGTTCCCTACAAGGGCGGTGTTGGAAGGAGCTGCTGGAATGTTTTGCTGTTTATTGGGATCCACAGGATGTTTGGTGTCTCTCAGAGCTGTTCCAGGCTTTCCACAGACCCAAACGCTCCTCACACTTCTCCTCAGAGTAGAGAGGTTTCCCAGAGTGCTGGTTTTTAATTTCAGATGCTGGGATAACGACACGGCTTCAGGAGGCAGGAGACTCATTGTGCTGTGCCTCAGTCCAGGCAGGGACAACCCCCAGCTAATAAAAACCTCTTTAAAGCACAAAAAGTCCCATTAAGCTGATATTATAAAGGCTGCAAATTGAAGCAGGCCTCAATCAGAAAGCAGCAGAATTTAATTCCCCCCCCTTGCCCATTTGCATGATGATCTCCTTCCTAATTGCCCATCTACGCTTTTCCCACAGAAGTGCTGTCCCGAGGTTGGAGATGGTTCCAGCTTTATGGAGCTTTGATCTTTATCTGGTTTTACTTTTTACAGGGCACAGAACCCGAGAGTGGCAGCTGCTTTCCTCTTGTTCCTCCTGTGGCAGTGAACTGCTCTTCCCGAGGACGGCTGCAGGAATTCTCAGGCAGCAGAACGTATGGAATGCCAGGCACGCTACAGAATTCCAGTGGGAGCAGCAGGAACTTCTGTTCTTTACTGGCAGGGCTGTGCCATGAAGGGGAGCTCGGAGATATTGGTCAGCTCAGGGAATGAGCCTGGCTCATGGTAAGGAAATTCCCTGTGCAGTTACTTCGGGCCCTTCTCCTTCTCCTCCTCCTTCTCCTCCTCCTCCTCCTCCTCCTCCTCCTCCTCCTCCTCCTCCTCCTCCTCCTCCTTCTCCTTCTCCTTCTCCTTCTCCTTCTCCTTCTCCTTCTCCTTCTCCTTCTCCTTCTCCTTCTCCTTCTCCTTCTCCTTCTCCTTCTCCTTCTCCTTCTCCTTCTCCTTCTCCTTCTCCTTCTCCTCCTCCTCCTCCTCCTCCTCCTTCTCCTTCTCCTTCTCCTTCTCCTTCTCCTTCTCCTTCTCCTTCTCCTTCTCCTTCTCCTTCTCCTTCTCCTTCTCCTTCTCCTTCTCCCTCTCTTCCCAACACCAGTTCCAGACCTCAGTATAATCCATGTTCCCACAGCCTGACCTTGCAGTTTTCCCAGTTTAGCAGCCCCAGCCACACTTGCAGCCTCTCTGTCTGGACTTTGTCTTGCTGAAATCTCCCTTTGTTGATCCTTTGCTGCCTGACCTTTTATCCAGCAATAACGTGCAGTGGGTGGAAGCTTCTCAGAATTCCCTCCCTGTTCCACTGGAAACATTCCCAAGTGGAAGCAGCTGCACTGCCCATCAGCACTTGCCTGCTTTTAGGGGTGGTTGAGGCATGAAGGATGCAACAAATGGAGTTGGCTCTAAGGGGATGAAATGCTCCCCCTGAGGCTGCTCAGAGAGCTGGAGCTGAGGAATCCGGGTGGGAATCACTGCAGGAAAAAGGAAGGAAAAGAGAGCAGAGGAACAGGGATGCAATTCCAACCTCTCCAAGGACTGGGATGGGCACATTCACCAACACCATTTAATCTAGACACGATTTCTTCTTTGCCTCTGGCTGCCAGGAGCAGGATGAGCAGTTTAATGAGTTTAAATAGTGAATAGTTTAATTAGCTGGAAGAGACTGGATCAATAGCTGCTTAAACAAACAACTGGATCCCTGTTTCCAAGCTTGGATGTAGTTTTGGAAGGTTCCTGGCAGTTTGGCAGGGATTAGTGATGCTGAGAATGTGCTTTTTTGTGGGTTTGGGGCTTTTACTCCTGTTCACGTGGCTGCTCTTTTTCTTGTTGAGTGGAAAACAGGAGGGAAAGAGCAACGATGGAAGGAATTCCACTCTTGCTGCTTGAAGGGATGGATCAGGAAGGGAACAGGCTGCAGGGAATTTGGAGTGCAAACTGAGATCTCTCCGATATTTTCGGCTCAGTCAGTCCATCAGTGCTTGGTGGCTGTTTAGGCCACGTGCAAGGTGAATGATGGTGCACATGGCAGAGCTGCTGGTGGCTCCTTCCCCTGCCCGGCTGTCAGTCACCCTGCAGGGTGCTGGAGCAGCGTGCCAGAGGCCGTGGATCCTATGGATCCCATGGATCCCAGGGGCGTGATCAGGAGCCTGGGCCTGCTGGCCACTCCTTGCTCTCTCTTACCCTGATTTTTCAGCTCTGCAGCGAATCCAGCTTGAGTTTTTCAACCCCCTAGAAACCCAGGGACCTTTCATGTCTGTTCTCAGATCTGGGATTTAAATCCAGCCCTTATCAAAGCACCCCGTGACCAGGCAGGCCCTGAATCCCAGCAGGGATCTGACAAAGAGGGACCTGACATCCTAAAGAAACCCTTTGAAATCCTGCTGGGATTGATTTGTATCCATAATGGAGCCCCGAGCTCTCTGCCAGGGAGAGATGAAGCTGCTCCTTTGCTTTATTATCCTCAGGCCCTTCCCAGCTTTGAGGGAAATTCAGTCCCTCTTCAAGCCCCAAAATCATGGAAAAGCTCCTTTGTATCCTCTCCACAGCCCCTACGTGGATTAATCAACTTTTTATTTGATATGGTGTCATTCTCCTTTTTTTTCCATGGCTAAAACTCCACGGTGAGCAATCAGAGCAGAAATAGGAAATGCAGGAGTCTTGGATTCCACAGTGGGATTAACTTCCCTTTTCTGCTCTCTTTCAGGACAGGAAAAACCACTGAACTCGCCCCATCTTTGGGACCAAGAGCTGTGGTGTTGGAGTAGGCAAAGCCAGCTAGGGCCCCCCTTGTCCTGCCCATGGTGTGGGTCAGGGACAGGCTCCTCTTCTCCTCTGTGCTGGGATGAACTGCCTAGGGAATGCTATTTCTGACAGCCCGGTCCTAGCCCCGGCTACTGGAAATGGGCGGAGGTGAAGAGGCAAGTGCCAGAGTTGCTTGGGGATGATGGAATTGTGGTGTTTGGCTGTGCCCAGAGGGGCAGGTTGGGCATTTCTGTGTGTCTGAGGACCGGTTTGGGTGCTGGGGAGCCCGGGGAGCCGAGCTCTCAGTGCATTCCCAGCTCACCCGGGGGTGGGAGCTGGTGCAGGGCTCTGGTCGGGCTCGGGGCAGGCCCTGGCCCCGGCACAGACACGCTGGGGTGGTTTGGGGATGCTTGGGGAGCCGTGGGAGGAAAATGAGGGATGGTGCTGGGCGGAGCGATCGGCCTGTGCTCGTGTCAGCGCAGCCGTGCAGGGCACTGGGATCTGGGTAAAACACCGGCTCTCCTGGTGTTCAGGGAAGCAAGGTCTGTATTTATCCATACATATTTATCCCTACATATTTATCCCTATATTTATCCATGGATTATCCATATATGTTTATCCATATACATTTATCCATATTTTTATCCACGTATTTACCCATGAATTTATCCCTATATTTACGCATGTATTTCCCCAGGTATTTTATGAACACTCAAGTGCCATATCCATGTATTTTATGAGCACTTCCAGGGTTGGTGACTCCACCACTGCCCTGGGCAGCTGTTCCAGCGCTGGACAACCCTTCCCATGCTGGGCCAGGAGATGGATTCTGGAAATGCAGACTCTGAGGAGCTGGGGATTAAGGCAGCATTGGATTCCTTTATTCTCCCAGAAGGATAAAGGAGATTTATCCCCAGACGAACCAGAGGTGATCACACTGAGGTCATCAGTGGGATTTCTTCCTTACTCCCACAAATACCCACTGGGGTGACAGAGTTCCCTACAAGGGCGGTGTTGGAAGGAGCTGCTGGAATGTTTTGCTGTTTATTGGGATCCACAGGATGTTTGGTGTCTCTCAGAGCTGTTCCAGGCTTTCCACAGACCCAAACGCTCCTCACACTTCTCCTCAGAGTAGAGAGGTTTCCCAGAGTGCTGGTTTTTAATTTCAGATGCTGGGATAACGACACGGCTTCAGGAGGCAGGAGACTCATTGTGCTGTGCCTCAGTCCAGGCAGGGACAACCCCCAGCTAATAAAAACCTCTTTAAAGCACAAAAAGTCCCATTAAGCTGATATTATAAAGGCTGCAAATTGAAGCAGGCCTCAATCAGAAAGCAGCAGAATTTAATTCCTCCCCCTTGCCCATTTGCATGATGATCTCCTTCCTAATGGCCCATCTACGCTTTTCCCACAGAAGTGCTGTCCCGAGGTTGGAGATGGTTCCAGCTTTATGGAGCTTTGATCTTTATCTGCTTTTACTTTTTACAGGGCACAGAACCCGAGAGTGGCAGCTGCTTTCCTCTTGTTCCTCCTGTGGCAGTGAACTGCTCTTCCCAAGGACGGCTGCAGGAACTCTCAGGCAGCAGAACGTATGGAATGCCAGGCACGCTACAGAATTCCAGTGGGAGCAGCAGGAACTTCTGTTCTTTACTGGCAGGGCTGTGCCATGAAGGGGAGCTCGGAGATATTGGTCAGCTCAGGGAATGAGCCTGGCTCATGGTAAGGAAATTCCCTGTGCAGTTACTTCGGGCCCTTCTCCTTCTCCTTCTCCTTCTCCTTCTCCTTCTCCTCCTCCTTCTCCTTCTCCTTCTCCTTCTCCTTCTCCTTCTCCTTCTCCTTCTCCTTCTCCTTCTCCCTCTCTTCCCAACACCAGTTCCAGACCTCAGTATAATCCATGTTCCCACAGCCTGACCTTGCAGTTTTCCCAGTTTAGCAGCCCCAGCCACACTTGCAGCCTCTCTGTCTGGACTTTGTCTTGCTGAAATCTCCCTTTGTTGATCCTTTGCTGCCTCACCTTTTATCCAGCAATAACGTGCAGTGGGTGGAAGCTTCTCAGAATTCCCTCCCTGTTCCACTGGAAACATTCCCAAGTGGAAGCAGCTGCACTGCCCATCAGCACTTGCCTGCTTTTAGGGGTGGTTGAGGCATGAAGGATGCAACAAATGGAGTTGGCTCTAAGGGGATGAAATGCTCCCCCTGAGGCTGCTCAGAGAGCTGGAGCTGAGGAATCCGGGTGGGAATCACTGCAGGAAAAAGGAAGGAAAAGAGAGCAGAGGAACAGGGATGCAATTCCAACCTCTCCAAGGACTGGGATGGGCACATTCACCAACACCATTTAATCTAGACACGATTTCTTCTTTGCCTCTGGCTGCCAGGAGCAGGATGAGCAGTTTAATGAGTTTAAATAGTGAATAGTTTAATTAGCTGGAAGAGACTGGATCAATAGCTGCTTAAACAAACAACTGGATCCCTGTTTCCAAGCTTGGATGTAGTTTTGGAAGGTTCCTGGCAGTTTGGCAGGGATTAGTGATGCTGAGAATGTGCTTTTTTGTGGGTTTGGGGCTTTTACTCCTGTTCACGTGGCTGCTCTTTTTCTTGTTGAGTGGAAAACAGGAGGGAAAGAGCAACGATGGAAGGAATTCCACTCTTGCTGCTTGAAGGGATGGATCAGGAAGGGAACAGGCTGCAGGGAATTTGGAGTGCAAACTGAGATCTCTCCGATATTTTCGGCTCAGTCAGTCCATCAGTGCTTGGTGGCTGTTTAGGCCACGTGCAAGGTGAATGATGGTGCACATGGCAGAGCTGCTGGTGGCTCCTTCCCCTGCCCGGCTGTCAGTCACCCTGCAGGGTGCTGGAGCAGCGTGCCAGAGGCCGTGGATCCTATGGATCCCATGGATCCCAGGGGCGTGATCAGGAGCCTGGGCCTGCTGGCCACTCCTTGCTCTCTCTTACCCTGATTTTTCAGCTCTGCAGCGAATCCAGCTTGAGTTTTTCAACCCCCTAGAAACCCAGGGACCTTTCATGTCTGTTCTCAGATCTGGGATTTAAATCCAGCCCTTATCAAAGCACCCCGTGACCAGGCAGGCCCTGAATCCCAGCAGGGATCTGACAAAGAGGGACCTGACATCCTAAAGAAACCCTTTGAAATCCTGCTGGGATTGATTTGTATCCATAATGGAGCCCCGAGCTCTCTGCCAGGGAGAGATGAAGCTGCTCCTTTGCTTTATTATCCTCAGGCCCTTCCCAGCTTTGAGGGAAATTCAGTCCCTCTTCAAGCCCCAAAATCATGGAAAAGCTCCTTTGTATCCTCTCCACAGCCCCTACGTGGATTAATCAACTTTTTATTTGATATGGTGTCATTCTCCTTTTTTTTCCATGGCTAAAACTCCACGGTGAGCAATCAGAGCAGAAATAGGAAATGCAGGAGTCTTGGATTCCACAGTGGGATTAACTTCCCTTTTCTGCTCTCTTTCAGGACAGGAAAAACCACTGAACTCGCCCCATCTTTGGGACCAAGAGCTTTGGTGCTGGAGTAGGCAAAGCCAGCTAGGGCCCCCCTTGTCCTGCCCATGGTGTGGGTCAGGGACAGGCTCCTCTTCTCCTCTGCGCTGGGATGAACTGCCTAGGGAATGCTATTACTGACAGCCCGGTCCTAGCCCCGGCTACTGGAAATGGGCAGAGGTGAAGAGGCAAGTGCCAGAGTTGCTTGGGGATGATGGAATTGTGGTGTTTGGCTGTGCCCAGAGGGGCAGGTTGGGCATTTCTGTGTGTCTGAGGACCGGTTTGGGTGCTGGGGAGCCCGGGGAGCCGAGCTCTCAGTGCATTCCCAGCTCTCCCGGGGGTGGGAGCTGGTGCAGGGCTCTGGTCGGGCTCGGGGCAGGCCCTGGCCCTGGCACAGACACGCTGGGGTGGTTTGGGGCCGCTTGGGGAGCAATGGGAAGAAAATGAGGGATGGTGCTGGGCGGAGCGATCGGCCTGTGCTCGTGTCAGCGCAGCCGTGCAGGGCACTGGGATCTGGGTAAAACACCGGCTCTCCTGGTGTTCAGGGATGCAAGGTCTGAGGGACCGGATTTACTTGGGGTTTTCCAGGACAGCAGGAAGAAGAGGAAATGTGGTGCCAGAGGTGCGTCCCATCAGGTTGCAGTTCCCTCTTTCCCATTTCCATTTCCTCCTCAGTGCAGGTGTCCCCTGCAGCCCATGAGCACGGGGCCGGTGACAACTCCCTGTCTGTAGAGGGATTCCTTATGGAACAAGGGCAGATGACACTTGTGTGAGGCTTACGACTGTTAGAATTAGACCGGGATGGGTTTAAGGAAAACTAGAATCGTGTGTTAATCTTACTGGTCAATGAACAAATGGAATCCACACTTCTATAAGAAAAAATAGAGTGTATGGAGCATATAGAAGAAGCTGTTTTTGCCTGCTGCTGCTGCTTGGCTGTATCATGTAACCCCATTCGAACTCTGCCTTCAAGACAGCTGTGAGACCGTGAAATAAAGAACTTAGCAGAACAGCAGCCTCCTCTGCTCTTTCACCCTGGTCCGAGAAGGAGGGGTACCCTGTCAAAGGCTCAACACTTGCCTTTGTGACTTTGTTTCTAAATTTCTACCTTTCTAATTTTGTTTGTTTCTAATTTTTTTTTGTTTGTTTCTAACTTTGTTTGTTTTCAACTTTCTCCCTTTAGAAATTTGTTTGTTTCTTGTATTTTACCTCTTTGTTTGTTTCTAAATTTCTGCCGTTGTAACTTTGTTTCTAACTTTCTACTTTTAAAGTTTCATTTGTTTTTAACTTTTTACCATTCCTCCCAGCGAGGGCTGTGTGCAGAATACTAAAACGTGTTAAGTTCTTCATTTTTACATCTATAGGCAAATGCTACTGATGTAGATGTAAATTCATTTTGAAATGAGCCAGCCCTCTCTCTCTACTCTGTCACATACAGCAATATAAGAAGCTGGGAATAGAGATCCGCAGGTTTTGAGAATAAGGAGCCGGCGTTTTTCTGTAGGAAGGAAAGCAGCAAGCGCCTGGCCGCAGGAGCCGAGACGCTCGGGCTGCAGGAGCTGCAGAGCGCCCGGAGCCGGCTTTTCCCTGTGCTCTGTGCCTGCCCCCGGGCTGAGCTGGGCGGCGCTGCTGCCGCCCGGTGCCGGCTGAGCCGAGAGGGCGGCGGCCTCGGTGGCTGCCGAGCGTGGCAAGGAGCGGGAGCGAGCGGGGCGGTGTCTGTCAGCGGAGGGGAGGGTCCCGAGAGCGGCCCCGGTGCGGCCCCGGTGCGCGGGGCGGGCCCGGCCCGGGAGAGAGGGGCGGGGCCCCGAGCGATGGAGCCGCCCCCGTGCCGGGCAGGGCGGGCCCCGGGGCGGGGCGGGGCCGGGGCTCTGGGGCGGGGCCGAGCGGGGCCGGGGGCGGCTTCAGGGGCGGGGCCGGGCCCGGCTCAGGTGCGCGGGGCGGGGTCCGCACAGGTGCGCGGGGTCCCAGGGCGGCTGCGCAGGGCGGGGCCGAGGTGATTTAAGCCCCCGAAATCGCCCCTGCCGCCATTTGCTCCCTCAGAGCTCGGGGAGGCTGCGGCCGGGCCGGGCTCCCCCGGCGTGGCCCTGGAGAGGCTCCCGCTCCCCCTCTTTCTTCCCCGTCTTTCTTCCCCCTGTTTCTCCTGCCCTTATCCTTCTCCTCCTTCCCCCGCTTATCACCTCTTTCCTACCCCCCCCAGTTTCTTTCTCTCTCCCCCACACCCTCCCTGTCTCTCCCAGCCCCCTGCCTGCCCTCTCCCCAGCGCCCCCCCACCCTCTCTCCCTGCTCCCCTGTGCATCCCCGACCCCCCCCGCCTCCTTTCTCCCCCACCCCTCCTTTCTCCCCTCTCCGTACCCCGTTCCCCAACCCGACTCCCCTCTCTTCCTCCTCCTCTGACCATCATCCCTCCCCCTCACCCGACCTTTCCCTTCCCCCCTCGTTCTCCCCAACCCACCCCGACTCCTCTCCCTACCCCATCTCATCCCTCCCCGTTCCCTCTTTCCCCCGCAGCCGCGGGGCACGGGGCGCCGGAGAATAAAGCCCAGAGGGCCGGAGCCCGGCGCCCCTGCCCTCGCTGGAGCCTCGCACGGGGGACCCGCTCGGCGGGTCCCCCGTGCAGTACAAAAACAGCGCCGGGGCTCCGGCTTTCCACACATCACACTGGGGATCCCCTCCTCAGGAGGGGTTCCCGGGGGGGGTGGTGGGTTTTGGGGAGGGTGGTGGGTTGGGGTGGGCCCCCTCCTCAGGAGGGGTTCCCGGGGGGGTGGTGGGTTTCGGGGAGGGGGGTGGGTTGGGGTTGGGGTGGGCCCCCTCCTTAGGAGGGGGTCCCGGGGGGGTGGGTGGGATGGGCCCCCTCCGGAGGAGGGGGTCCCGGGAGGGGGTCAGGGTGGGCCCCCTCCGGAGGAGGGGGTCCGGGGGAGGGGGGTGGGGCGGAGGGGGGACTTTCCCCCCCTCCAGTCCCCGCCCCCTCTCTCGGACCCCCTCCTCCGGACGGGGCTCCCCCCGGCCCCCTCCCGGGACCCCCTCCTCCGGACCGGGGCCCCGGGGGGAGGGAGGGTGGGGTGGGGGGGTCCGGGCGGGAGGGGCTGTTGGTTTGGCCTGTGAGCTCTATGTCTGTTCATGCCACAGAGTGACGTGACCCCCTCTGCTTCCCCCCCCCACCCCGAGGCCCCGGTCCGAAGGAGGGGGTCCCGGGGAGGGGGCTGGGGTGAGCCCTGTCCGGAGGAGGGGGTCCGGGAGAGGGGGCGGGGACTGGAGGGGGGGAAAGTCCCCCCTCCGCCCCACCCCCCTCCCCCGGACCCCCTCCTCCGGAGGGGGCCCACCCTGACCCCCTCCCGAGACCCCCTCCTCCGGAGGGGGCCCCCCCCAACCCACCACCCTCCCTGAAACCCACCCACCCCCCGGGACCCCCTCCTGAGGAGGGGGCCCACCCCAACCCACCACCCTCCCTGAAACCCACCACCCCCCCGGGAACCCCTCCTGAGGAGGGGATCCCCAGTGTGATGTGTGGAAAGCCGGAGCCCCGGCGCTGTTGTTGTACTGCACGGGGGACCCGCCGAGCGGGCCCGGCCCGTGTGGGCTCCAGCGAGGGCAGGGGCGCCGGGCTCCGGCCCTCTGGGCTTTATTCTCCGGCGCCCCGTGCCCCGCGGCTGCGGGGGAAAGACGGGACAGACGATGGGAATAAGGGAGCAGAGGGGGTCAAAGAAGGAGCGCAGGTGGGGGGTTCGGGGTGTGCAGGGAGAGGTGGGATGGGGGGACAGGAAAGGAGGCGGGGGGAAGACGAGGACGGAGCACAAGTGGGGGGTCAAGGTGCAGAGGGGAAACGAGGGAAGAGGAACAGGGGGAGGTGGAGGGGGAAGGAAAGGTGGGAGACGGAGGGGGAGGATTGAGGGCAGGTGGGGGGAACTGGGAGGGGAAGGGGAGCAGGGTGAGGGGGCAGGGGGGACCCGGGATGGGGGCGAAGGAACGGTGGAGAAGGGGAGAGAGGGTGGAGGGGTAGGGCAGGGTTGGGGTGTGTAGGGGGACAGGGAGGGGGGATGGGGGGGACCGGGCCGGGGGGGGAGGGAGGGGAGGGCTAGGGGGGAGAGGGGGGGGGGTAGGGGGGGGGTGTAGGGGGTGGGGGAGGGGAGGCAGAGGGGGGAGAACGGAGAAGGGTTAGAAGAAGACAAACAAACACAAATATAAAGGAAAAGAACTACAGAGACATAGAAATACGGAAATACAGAGATCTAGAGCCCGGTCCGGCCACAACCGTTCCCACCGAGCGCCGAGGGAGCAAATGGCGGCGCCGCCGATTCCCGAGGCTTAAATCCCCTCGGCCCCGCCCCGCGCAGCCGCTCTGGGGCCCCGCGCACCTGTGCGGACCCCGCCCTTCACACCTGTGCCGGGCCCGCCCCGCCCCGCCCGCGCCCGTAAATGCCGGCGGATCCGCGCCCGCTCCGCTTTGTGCGGTGGATGCTCATCCTACTCTTCCCGGGCTGTGGCGGGACCGTCGTTCGGAGCGCTGTGCGGAGCCCGGCACCGGGGGCTGCTCCCGGCGCTGCGCCGAGCCCGAGGCGCTGAGGTGGGAACGGGACCCGGGCCCTGGGATTCGGGGCTGGGTCCTGTCGGTGTCTGCTGGGGGTCCCGGGCCGAGCCGCTTGTCTCTCGGCGGGCGGGGTGCGGCTGCCGGGCTCGGAGAACTGAGGTGGGATGGGGGATGGCATTAGGCATCGGGATCGCCGCGGCTGGCAAGTGCCGCTCCGGGATTGGCGCTGGCGCCGAGCCCGGCGCTGCCGCTCCGGCTGCGGCCAGCGCGGGGCTGGGCTCCCGCCGGAGCTCTGGCTACGCTCCCGCTACGGCCGCGGGGAGCCGGGGCCGTGCCGGTGCCGGGCCCGCCGGGAGGGCGGCGCTTCCCCGCAGCAGGCGCTGGATCGCGCCTGGAAGCGGCCGGGCCGCGGGGACCGCCCGTGCCCGCCCCGGCACCCCCCGAGGCCGCCGCTCCCTCAGCGCCGCCCGCCCTGTGGGGCGCCCCCTGGCGCAACCGGAGCGCCGGCGCTCCCGGCCCGGCCCCGCCCGCAGCCCCCGCGGGGACGCGGAGCTCCCCCAGCCCCGGCACTGCCGAGGCCGCCGCACCCCCTGCCCCGGGCCGCTCCCCCGGGGCCTCCCGCCCGCCGCGCCCCCGCCCAACCAGCGCGCCTGCAGCGGGACGAGCCGCTCCCCCGGCCCGGCCGCTGGCGCCGAGGCCGCTGCTGCCGCTCCTGCTCTGACTGCGCCCGCTGCGGGACCGGGGCCTCGCCGGGGCTCGCTGCTGCTTGAGCCGCTCATCCCACAACTGCCGCTTGACACCTGATGCTCTCCTTCCTCCCCCCCGCTTTCTCTGCGGCTTGCACGCTCCACTGCAAAAACCTCTGGCTTTAAAAGGCCAGGGAAAAATGTTTCTTCTTTATTTCCAGAGCACAGGAGATCCTGAGTGGCAATGGCTACACAAGGACCACCAAGTCGAACCCTTATGTGAATGGCTCCTCTGGCCACTGAACCCACACCTGGGCACTCTCAGCACCCTGCTCCAGCCAAGCCAATCTCAGCTCCTGGCAATGTCCTGCCTGGGATAGGAATGCCAAGTGCCAGCAAGATCATTCCTATGCAAATATAACTCCTTCTTTTATGCTAATGCTGCTTGCCACACCAGCCCCTGTAATTGCCATAGGGCAGAGCTCCATGGCCAGCACCTGATCATACAACAACACAGGTGAGCAGTTGTGTGACAGCACTGAACTCTTCCCATAACCCTGATTTCCTGCCCTTTCCAGGATTTACCCAACAGCTGCAAAGGTGCTTGTTCCATGGCCCTTTCCAGGGAGAAATGAGCAAGGCAAGTCCTGAGGGTTCACTTGGTCCACGGCCAAAGCTCTTCTGGAGAAGGTCAGGGCTGCTCCTGCCTGCAGAGGGGCCTTTCCCACAGGTGAGTGTTCACAGCCCAAAATCCCAGGGGCTGCTGAGGCCGGGCCAGCTTTTGTGGCCCAGAGCTGCACAGAGCTCTCAGCAACTCCTGCTCACTGCCAGGAGTGTTCCTTGGTGCTCCTTCCGTGTGTCCCAGCTGGCAGGGAATGGGGGGAAGGAGAAGGCCAGGAGGCCCAGGAAGGGAAGCAGCAGCTCTTGTGCTTTGGATTTGCAGAGAGGAGCTGTGCCTGCAGTGTCCTGCCCGTGGCACACAGTGTGCCAAACACACATCCCCGGAACGGGCACTGGGCTGCCCGGGCAGCGCTGGGATGGACATGGATAAAGGGCTGCCCGCGGCCCCTCGGCCAGGGGCTGCTCTGAACAGGCACCCAGAGATGCTTCAGTCCCGACAGACCCCACTGACACCCCAAAAATGCCCCAAGGAACAGCTGGCACTGGGCAATGTCAGAATGGGCTGTTTGCAGAGGGGCTCAGACAGCAATTCCCAGTGCTGACCTCCCACACACCTGCCAGCTATGTCCCAGCCACCCAAAATGCCTTCCCTTCCAGCCTGAGGCCATCATCCCTCAGCAGTGTTAAAGCCAAGGCAAGCTTCGCCCACAGCAATGAAATGCCAAGCAATGCCCTCAGAGATGCCTTCAAATGAAAGGTCAGAGTCAGAGAAATCTCTTTGGATTGAGTTGGGAGTTTTTGGGGAGCCAGCTGGAACTGCACAACTGATGGAAAGCTTTCCCAGGTGGCTCCCACTGCAGGTGCCCTGAAGGCAGGGATGTGCATCCCTTTCCTGAGGGAAAAGAACTTGCAGAGGCCACTCCTGAGGCTCTGGAATGAAATCAACTCCTGCAGGGAGAGAAGTCCTCCCGTGGGCACAGGGGCTGCCTCAGCACAGGCTGGGAGCGTGTCCAGCCAGCGCCTGTTCCTGCTTTCAAATATCACCTGGAGCCCCAGCTCGGGGGGTGCAGGCAGCTGAATTCCAGGGAACTCTGTCAGGTGCCCCCAGGGACATTGGGGGGGGGGGGGGCTGGGGGATGAGGGTTACAAACAGCAAATTCTATGGAACATGAAGCTGTCCTTGCCCTGACCCTGCTGAGCTTCCCTGGAAGCTCTGCTGGTTCCTGCCACAGCTGGTGTTAAATAGGCAGCTCTGCATGGGAATATCCATGCTCCAGGAGGCGCTGGGAGGCTATGCCAGTGGCAATTCAGCAGGGAATTCAGGGCTTTGGGTAGAATTCATCTGAACTAGCAAAGCCAACCCCCAAATCTGCCCACCACCCAGGGAACAATCTTTGTGCTGCCCTGGCAGCCAAAGCCCCTGGGCTGGCAAATGGATGGAATGATCTAAATGCCAGCATCCCCCAAAGGGACAATGCCATCACCTCCCTTTGCTCCCAAAGTGTCCACTGTGTTCCCCACAGGTACCCTGGGGATGCCAGGGAGGTGCCTTTGCCCACAGTGCCTTTCTCCTGCCCCTCTCCAGCCTGAGGCCTCTTCTCCCTTCCCTGCCAGCTGATGCCAAGGAAGGAAGACACAGTGAGTGCTGAGTTGACCTCCAAATAGTCCTTCCCTCACCTTGAGATGACCTGAGATTTTACCCCCAAAATGTCCCCATCTGCCTCCTTCTGAGTTCCTCATTTTTTACAAGGAAGCATTCTTTCTCTGCTCTGGAGATTACCACAAGATTTGCCCCCAAAACTTTCCCCACCTGTCCACTACCTCTTTCCTCATTTCCACCTCAATCTTTTCATTCTTTGCCCTACAGATGCTTTCAATTTTTACCCCTCTGAACTTCCCTACCTGTCCATAAGTGATTACCTCAGTTTACCCCATCAAGTGAATTCTCTCTGCTACAGATCACCTCAGATTTTACCTCCAACATTTTCCGTACATCTCCACCACTGACTGAGTACTTTATTTTTACCTCCAAATACTCATTTTCTACCATGGAGATTCCCTCAAGTTTTACCTGCCAGATTTACCCACCTGTCCACAGCAATTCCCTCAGTTTACCTCAGGATGCTCCTGCTCTCTCCTAGAGATGACCTCACATTTTACCCCCTCAGTTTTCTCTACCTGCCCAGTTCTGATCACCTCCTTTTTACCTCAAAACATGAGTTCTTTCTTCTACAGATGAACTCGGATTTTATCACCAAAATGTCTATTTTGTCCCCTGTGCACTGACTAGATTTTAAAACCCAAACCACGCAGGTTATGTCCGTCTTACCCCCAAAATGTTCATTCTGTCCCCTACAAATTAGGTCAGATTTTTTCTCAAAACCACTTATGGTTCCTACATAATTACCTCAGGGTTTGCCCCCCACATTCTACCTCATCTTGACTACTGATCACCTCATTGCTTCCTCAATATGTTCATTCTTTGCCCTACAGATCTTCCCAAGTTTTACACCCCAAATTTCCTTGCCTAGCCCCAGTGATTGCCTCAGTTCATGTCAGTGGTCACACTCTCCCTAGAGATTACCTCAAGTTTAACCCCCAAAATTTTCCTTAACTGTCCACAACTTATTACCTCATTTTTACCAAAAAAGATTCATTCTCAACCTTTAGATCATTTCAAGTTTGACCCCCCAAAATTCCCCTACCTGTCCACTACTGATTCCCTCATTCTTCCTTCAATATTTATTTCCTTTCTACCATGTAGCTTCTATCAAGATTTAGCCCCAAAGTTTTCCATCTGTCTACTACTGCTTACCTCATTTTTACCTCAAAATGTTCTTTCTACAGCTTATTTAATATTATTTTTACACAAGTTTCCCTATCTGCCCACAACTGATTCCCTCATGTTACCTCAGTGTGTTCATGCTCTCCCCTAGAGATTAGCTCAGATTTAGCCCCCAAATTTTCCCCACATGCTCAGTATTCATCACCTCCTTTTTCCCTCCAAGTGTTCATTCTCTGCTCTTGAGACTTTGTCAAGTTTGGCCTCCAAAATTTTCCTTCTTTGTCTATTACTGAGTACCTCATTTTTGCTCCAAAATATTCATTCTGTCCCCTACAGATTACATCAAGTTTTACCCCCCAGTTTTTCCTTCCTGTACAATATTAACTCTTTTCTGCCCCAAAAATGTGCATTCGTTCCCCTAAACATCACCTCAGCTTTTCCCTCAAAAATGCCACCTTGCTCTGCTTGACATCACCTCCCATTTTCCTACACAAACAATTCTTGTGTCCCCTCTCAGTCACCCCAGGTTTTCAGCTGAAAATGTCTCCTCTGTCCCCTCAAAGTCATCCCAGGTTTTCCCAGTGAGGAGCTGCAAGGAATTCAGGCAGGGCCAATGACACCAGGGAACAGCTGTAAATTCAGAGGCAGAGAGAGAAGATCTATCAGGAAAGGGGAAAGGTTCAGAAAACATTTCTGCAATTAATTAATAATTATTTCCAGTTCCCCACTGAGAAGAACACAACCTCACAGCTGTTAAGGCCTGACAGTTCCCTGCAGGGAGAGCTCAGCCCATGTGCCCAGAGGCAATCCCAGCATCTGCAAGAAAGAAAGAAGCAGCAAAAGGTGATTGCTTCTCTTTCAAAGTTATTTCAAGTGCTCACACCCAAACCCACCTTTGCTCTTGATTCTGGCCAGGTGCATGGTGAGCAGTGGGCACAGGTCATGTCATCCATGCTGGTGTGAGTGATGCTTTCTGGGGGAAAGCAGCTGATCTCCAAAGTTCCCTTCCTGCCCTGTGCCTGATCTGCACAGGAGAAAACCTCTTCCAGGAAGGGACTGTGCTCCCTCTAATGCCATTTGCCCAGTCTGTTCCATGGGGATACTGCCAGCCTGGGGCAGCAGAGGCACATGCAGCTCTCAGCACTCCCTGCTCCAAGCACAGCTCTGGGCTCCTTTGCACACTGCCTCTGCCGTGGGGTTTTCTCCAGGAGAAGCCAAGGAATTGCTCATGGAAGGGTGCAGATTAAGTTATCCCAAAGGGAAGCAAAGAGTAAGTACTCCAGGAAGAGCCCTTGGGATCTGCTGGGCTGAGGTGGGAAGGGGACATTCATTCCCTGCAGGGCCAATACACAACAACCTCCAAGCCAAAGCACAGACTGGCAGGTGGGGTCTGACAGCAGCACTCTGACAAACCTCCTTGTCATTCTTCCCTGCAGTGACTTTTGCAAGCAAACTCTGAAGCTGACAAGCCCAGAAGCTCCATCCAGCCACTCTGGAAGGAAAGGATACTCCCAGGGATGAGGCACATTCCCAGCAAACTCTCCCAACACAGCCTGGAGGCAGTGCTGGAGCTCGGGTGTGGGGCTGGGAAGGGCTGCCAGGAGCACGCAGCCCCCAGGTGGGGTGGCAGCGGCAGCAGCAAATTCCCACAGGCTGATGGCACAGCAGAGAGACAAAGGCCAGCAGTGCCCACGGGAGGTGCAGGGTTAATTCTGCTCCCTGCCCTGCCCCATCCCTGCAGGAAATCTCCAAGGGGGAGAGAAACTCTCAGGGTGCCCAAAATGCAGCATCTGTCACCCTGATCCAGCTTCAACTCAGCATGGGGGGCCAAACTCCCCCCACAGGTAAACACTGAGCTGACCTGGTCAGTCTCAAACACAGCCCCAGTTCTCACCTCCAGCCTGCTCCTGGGGCTGCTGCCACATTCCTGACAAGGAGCCCCTTTGGACAGGGCTCTCTCTGTGTCTCAGGTGCTGGGCACTGCAGGGACCAGGGCAGCCCCCTCTGGGGACAATTGGGGATTCATCCCACACCATGGGCAGGACCAGGGGCCCTCCAGTACAGGCTGGTGGGGCCAGAGCCCCTTGGGTTTGGCTGCTCAAACACCAAAGCTTTTGGCAAAGATGGGACAAGTTAAGTGGGTTTTCCTGGCCTGAGAGAGAGAAGAAATTGTTGAAATTAAGCATGGCAATTAAGTCCACTGTGGAAGTCAAAGGCTCCTGGCTTTCCCACTCCTGTTCTGATTGCTCACTAGAGGGTTTTATCCATAAAAAAATGAGAGGTGGCACCAAATAAAAGAGCTCTTTTTCAACATTTTTCCCCTACTTACTTTCATACATAAAAAGGATGTCCATTTTTTCTTAGTGCATTCTTTGCCTAATTTTAACAGAATCGTTTTCCTTCCAGGCCCCACTTGTGGGTTCTTCACTCCTTTGCCATTGGACTTTGGACAAAGGAAGAGAAGCATCTGCTCCAAACGGGTGTCATCCTATGGGGAACACCCCCTGTACCAGCCCCAGCCTGGGCCAAGCATGCTGCCTCACTCTCCCCATTCTGGATGCTGGCTCCAATCCAGTCTGAGTTTTCCCCTGTTTTCCATGTCTAAGGACAGGAACTTGTCCTGGTCAGGGTGTAAGGCCTTAAACTGCACCTTGATCTGGGGGGCTGGGACTGGGATTCCAGCAGGGAATTCATTGTTTTACAAATAAAAGTTATTCCAGGGAGCTGCTGCTTCACCACACAGTGTCAGCAAAAGAGAGAGAACACCAAAGGTGTATCCAAAAACAAGGATGGAATGATTCCTCCTGCTTTGAGTGGGATCAGGGCTTATGCTGCCCTGGAATGACAAAGAACTTCTCCCTCAGCCCCCTAGAGAGCCCTCAAAAAGCCAAAGTGCAGCAGGGAAGGAAGGAAAGGCACCTGCTGGGGACAGCACAGCTCCAGCTGCTCATGGGGACTGGGACTGAGTCTGGAGCCAAAAGCCCCTTCCCAGGCTGGAGGGGCTTGCCTAAAGCACCACCTCTGGGAAGTAAAGGGCTATGGAAGAAATGGAGTGGGAATTTACAATAATAATCATAATGGATCGGGAAAGAGCAACAACAGAAGCAACAATCATTCCAAGGGAGCAGGAGGGATGCTGAGCTTTAAACAAGGTTTGAGTGAGGCAGCAGCTCCTGGCAGTTCTAACCCACAGCTCCAGCTCTGCGATTCCAGGAGCACTGCAAGCTCCTCCTGCCCAGTCCCTGGCTTTGCCTCCTGCCAGTACTCGGCACCTCGGGCACGGGTGGCTGCGAGTGCTCCAGTGCTGCTGCCCCGAGGGAGCGGGAAAATGGCCACTAAACCCCTTCCCACTGGGCTGGCTCCGAGCTCTGCCTGGGGAAAACATTTGGCACCCCTGGCATTTCAACGCAATCAGTTTCCATCACTTTGAAGATGCACTGAATAAACCCAGGGCACATAAGTAAACCTCTCCCCATAAGGAGAGCCCCAGGGAATACACAATTCTTCCTATGCCTGGCCAAAGAAACCAGGAGCCAGGTTTTGGGGAAGAGACTCCAGACTCTTATCTCCTTCCCTGGCTGTAAACCACTTGCAGAGGCTTTGGAGTTCATACAAGCTTGTCAGGATTTGGCTACTTCATTTAAATTCTATTCAGATACTGGAATGGAAGTGTCCTAAAGGCACCTCACTCAGACTTTAAGCCCTCTACCACCAAAGAATTTAGATGCTCTTTTCTTAGGAACACCCCACCTCTGCTTCTTTAGGTGTCTCCATGTGGGACATCAATTAAATGCGGACAAATTTTAGAATGCAGCTTCCAAGTCAAGTTACCTGCTAGGAAATGACTCCAGCTCTCTGGCACCTTGGGCTGTTTTAAACACAGCCTGGCCCTTCATGGCTGAGGCTCTGAGCTACACAACTTGTGAGCTGGCAAGTAACAGCAGCTGAGGTCTCATCCCAGCTGTACACAAAAACAGGGAGTGGGGGCTGCACTTGGATACATGCAGGCAGGGTTGGGCCCCTTCTGAAAGCTTCAATCCCTGTTTTTCAGAGACTCAATCAGGGATAATGACATTTTCACAAAGCTCTCTTAAGGCACGTGAAAACCCGAGCAAGAAAATGGAATCAAAGCCTTTGTTCCACTGGCCTCACGCCCCAAATTCCAACGGGACAGACAAGTCCCTCTCCTCGCAAGGCAACGTCTCCTACCTGGATCTGTGCCTTCCCCAGCCTTTGGTGGCCGTTGTCTCCATCCTCCCACACCTCCTCATCTTCCTCCTCAGCAGGCCTGGCTTCCTCATCCTGCAGAGCAAGCACAGGGACACTCACCAGCCTGCTCATCCCAAACCTGGGCAGCAGGGATGGACTGCTGGGACCCCCTGGACAGTCACCCCTCTGCTGGGCACCATCCCTGCTCTGCAGTCCATTCCCGTTCCTGGCCTGGCATCTCCTTTGAACGGGATGTTAAACCACAACCACTTGCTCTGCTGGGTTTTGGGACATCAGAGACTCCTCCAAGGCAGTGGACAAAGCTCCTGTTCCCACAGCCTCTGCCTCCCAAAGCCCTGCTAGGGCCAGGCAGAGCAAGGGAAATTTCCTGCTGGAAATTTCCTCTTGTGCCCGTAAACCCAGGGAAATCGTGGCTGCCCCATCCCTGGAAGTGTTCAAGGCCAGGCTGGCCGCAGCTTGGAGCACCCTGTGGATGGAATGAGGTGATTCTTAAGGTCCCTTCCCACCCAAATTATTCCGCCATTCCAGGATGATTCTGTGATCTCTCCCTGCATTTATTTTGCATCATTTCCTCTCTAATCTGAATTCCCAAATCGAAATGATTTTTAAAAGAAATCATTTAAAATTATCCCAGGAATAAAAAGGGGTGCATCAAACATACAAGAATCATTCCTACCTCCATCAAATCATTGTTAATTGGAAGCCTATTTCCTCATCTCTGTCCTTAGTTTTCCTTTCCTAGGAAACCTTATGATCCCACAGTTTCTCCAAGAGATTTACTGGGATTGCAGAAAGGTTTGCTTTGTCAGGGAGGCAAGGGGGTTTACAACACTTGTTCCTCTGCATCTTTATCCTTTCACCAGCTTTCCCCTGGAACGGTGCTGCAAGAGAAGTTCAGAATTACTAGAAATGGATCAGGTTCACCTTTTTTCCTCATTCTTTTCCAACGACTTCCAAATTCTTGGAATTATCCTCAAATGAGGCCTAGCAAGCTACTGTGAAAACATCAATCAGAGGAACATCTTGACAAGAGAAAACCACATCCAGCAGCAGCCAAAACAATGCCACTGCTATTCTTACCTGGTCTCCAGGTGCTCCAGCCAGAGCTCCCAACACCCACTGCCATTCCATGAGGGTGAGGAGGCCATTTTGGACGTGTTCTTTGCCACGGGATGGGATAACAGAGCCCAGAGGGTCTTTGTGTCCCTTCCAAGCCACCCCATGATTCCATGATACCATCAGCACCTATAGCAATTCCATTCTGGAAAGCCCAATTCCATTCCTCCCATCAACTCAGAATTTCTCCCTTCCTCTCTCTGCTCCACATCAGGCATGTGTTGCCACAGGCATGGGATGCCTCAGCATTGCCTGGGAATGCCACTCAAGGCTGCCCTGGTGGCCTCAGTGCTCCAAAATGCCCAGCTGGCTCCCGTTCCAGTCAGGAATGTCCCAAACAGCAGCGTGGGGTGTGCCCTCTGCCATCCCACCATTGGGGCAGCTCCCATAGAATGTGACCGACTTACTGGGTTTGGAATTCCTGGCTTAAAAGTCAGGTGGTGGAATATCCTCTCCTGGGAATATCCAGAAGACCAGAAGGCTCCCTGGAAGCCACAGGTCAGGGACAGAGTCAGATGAACGATCCTGAACTGGTTTTCAGGGGATGCATCCCCAGCCTGTGGCTGCAAAAACTCCAGAGCTGTTCCTTCCCCTTGGGACAGCCAGGGAAAACATCCCCAGCATGGATTTCTGACAGGAAAAACCTCACTGCTCCAGGCTACTTGGCTCCTCCCAAATCCAGGCCAGCACTCCAACAGGCTCTAAGGACAAAACAACAGCAAAGACCATCTCAGGGCACACGCCACGAGCTGGGCGTCACATTCCTCACTGGAACTGGGCTGTTCCCACATCCCTGGGACAGTCGGGAGCATCCCCCGTTCCTCACTCTTCCATTCAGGACAAAGAGACAACAGAGCTGTCAAACAGCCAGTGTGTAACCCCAACAATCCAGGGAAAACCACCTTGCTCTGGGGAGAAACATCATGCCCAGTTATGGAAAAAGCCAAAGAGCAGTACTGGAAACACTCCCGGGCATGGAGGCTCCCAGCTCCGGAAATGCAGCTCACAGGCTTCTTCCCATGGGAACCCCAATCTTGCCCGGGACTGGGCTCAGGGAGAAAGTCCTGCCCATTCCACCACTCTGGCACAGACACCCCAGGAAGGTGTCCCTGACCATGGCAAGGGGCTGAACAGGATGGTCTGTAAGGTTCTTGCCAGCACAGACCATTCCAGGAGTTTAAGGTGGATTTGAGCAGCTCCTGGGGACATGAACACCACCCACACCTCCCACCTGGCTCAGCCCAGAGTCCATCCAGCACTCACAGAGAGCTGCTGGGAGCTGAAATTCTCCCTGCTCCCCCTGCCTGGGAAACCCTGCCTCCAGCTCCTGGGAAAGGGGAGCTGCATCCTGCTGGGTGCCCCTGGCTCTGGGCAGCTGCCGCCTTCAGGCGGGGGGATGGCTCGGGCAGCTCTGGTGACTGTTCCACCTCAATGATTTTGTGTTTTCCTGCATTTCCCTGGGCTGGAGGGGAGCAGGGGGTGCGGTGGGAGTGCGGGAAGGCAGCGGCGGGGAGGGCAAGGAGTGGGGCCGGGCACCGCACGGCGCAGGGGGGCTTCTGCTGGCACTGGAGGGGCGCGACCGTACGGAGGCGTCCCCGCCGCTGCCGGCCACTGCCCACGGGGCTCCTGCCCGCCCCCGGCGCCACTGACCCCACACCCCGTGTCCCCACACTGGGAACCACCACGGAAAATCATGCTGGAACCTCTAATCCTGAGCCCGAGCCTTGACCTTTTATCCCCTGACCTTTGACCCCTTGACCCATTCCTTGACAACCCGACCTTTGATCCCTGACCCCTGACCTTGGACCATCCACCTTTACACCTTGATCCCTGACCTTTGACCCCCAACCTTAGCCCTTTGACCCTTACCTTTTGACCCATGACACCTGACCCCAGGACCTTTGACCCCCCTGAGCCCTGTGACCTTTGCCCCAACCTTCTACATGTGACCTCTGTGCTATGACATTGACCACCTTGACCTTTGACCCCTGGACTTTGACCTTTGATTCCCTGACCCCCCAACCTTTGCCCTGACTTTTGTCCCTTTATCCCCTAACCTTTAACCCCCTCTACTTTATACCCCGCACTGCTCTTGCTGCCTGGAACCCCTCACTCCTGCTCTACACGCCCCAGCCCCCAACTCGTACCTGTCACTCTCCAGCCTGCAGATGTCATCCCCACCTTTTTGGTGTGGGGCTTGGCCTCCTCTGAGGGTTCCAGGGTTATCCCAGCACCAGGCTTACTGAGCTGTGCTGCACTGAGGGTTCCAGGGTTGCTGCATTGTGCTGCTGGTGGGGGGAAAATGGTGCTGTTAGGGGTGGTGTAAGGGCTGGTGCACCTTTTCCCTGTATTCCTAACCTCCACTGTGTACTCTCCACCCTGTTAGGGAGGCTCTTTGTTTGGCTGCACCCAAACCTTGGCGATGAACATCGCCTCACAGACAGGACGGGACCAAGGAAAAACAAAACCCAGATGGGGGAGAAAAAAAACCTCACAGCTGGCTGTTTTCTTATTATAAAGTTAAAAATCAGTTGAAAAAACTGAAAGGCAATAATCACACACACAAGGTTAGAACCAGTCAACACACACGCTCTCACAGACTGACACACACAGACACAGACAGACACACACTCTCACAGACAGACACCCCTTCTTCAGCTTACACACTGACTGCAGCCCTTACTCACAACACTCCACTGATGAAGATGCTTCAACACATCTTCCAACTGCTGCTCCCTGACGTGGAAGGGCAGATTCTGGGAAAAGCGGTAGCATCGGTGACTGCAGGGATCGGAATCGGCCTTGGGGACCTGCAAGACAACATGAGGCAGTCTACAAGTAGCTGACAGCTCGGAGTTATCCCCATACACCAGGCCCGTAAGTTTTCTACACAAAACCCCACAGACAAGAGATGAACCACAAAGTTTTACAACTGTTCAACCCAGCCACGACTCTACGTGCCAGGGCAGGGCAGCTCCAAGTGTAAGCACACCAAATAGAAGCAAAGATGACACGAGGACTTGAGATAACTCTCCAGAAGATAAATTCTAGACCCGATATGCTTGGAGGCAATGGAACCTATGGAACTACCACAGTGAGGAGGGTCCAGAGAAGTCCATGGCCCATGAAAAAAAGATACTACCAAAAGTGAGAAGGAAGATGGATGAGAACATCTTGTGTACTCCTTCTGCTCTCCAAAAGCAAAACTGTAAAGATGCCGGAATGAGCCCGATCCGGGAAAGGACGCGAGCAGAGATCCCCGCTGCCGCTACGGCCCAGAACGAGGCCGATAAAGCACCGAGACGTAACAAAGCCCTGTGACACAGGAGAGGATGGACACAAACTACAGAACACAGACACAAATGACATAACACAGACACGAGCTGAACCTGCCCAGCAACGGGCACAAGATTCCTAGAGCAAGATGAGCCAGAAGCTGGCGATGCCGAAGGAAAGAAGGCTCTATGGCAACAGCACGCGGCAGTGAAACGTAACTCCTTCCAAGAAGCCAGTGCCAAAGCAGCTCAGAGGATGCTTGAGAAGCTCGGCAGGCCTAGAGAAGGAGGCAATGACTGCCAGGTGATACAAAGGGATCCCTAGGGAAGGACTCTGCCACCAAAGGCTGAAGTGACGTTGCAAAACGTGACCAACCAGCAAGTGGCCAAGATGCCCGCGGGCGGCTACGCCAGCGAGTAGGTGAAATGGAGACCGTGGCGATCGTGCCAGACCCGAAGGCGAGCTCCTCGGGCAAAAAGATCCACGATGACGGCGAGACTCAAAGGCCGATGACAGAGATGGGTGGGAACTGCCCTGCCCAGCAAAGGCTCGGGTGATGCTGAGGAGAAACCCTCTCCCTTTACTTCCAAGGGGCCCTCCCACAACAGCCCTCTCCTCTAAGCTAACTTCCAATTGCCTCCTGGAACTCCAAAGGCCTTTCCCTTCTCCCAACCACCGCTCCCAACACTTAGCTTTCTGAAGACAAACGGACAAAATCCATCCTTGACAGAAAAAATGCATCAGCACCTCAGATGTCAACACGTTCCCCACGGTCCGCTTTGGCAGCTGCGAAAGATGGAGAACAAGGAGAAAATTCAGCCTCTGACAACACACGCCAAAAGAGACCCCTTCCGCAAGGCCCCCTCCCTCGAAACTGCCGAGGCTCAGCGCTTACCTGCTCTCTCCAAACTTCAGCTCCACACCTGCTCACGGTACCTAAGACAACAAAACAGAAAATGTCACTGTTGCCCTCCAGAAGAGCATCCCCGGGCTACTCCACACCACTGCCCCGGCTCACCTCAAATCCTGATCTGACTCTGGAGGTGGCCAGGACAAACCTGCACAATGAAAAGGGACACGCTCAGCACGCTGCCATAGACCGCTGGCCTATCAGCCACCCCACCTAAATGCCAACTCACCTGCTCGCCTCTGGCCCTTGGCACACCCAGGGCAGCAGCAACACCTGCAGAGAAGCAAAGCAAAAACACACAAAACATGCTGAGAGACTGTGAAACCACAGCCTCCCTGCTCCGACTGAAGTACACCACACCTATACCTTAGGCTTGCACGCTCCAGCATCCAGGGCCAGGACATCCTGCAAGTGGACCACCTAAAACACACAAACAACAACGGATGCTTAGAGCTGCTCCAAACATTGAGACCGAGGCCGTAACAACTCATTCTGTCCACCGGTCACTGCTCACCTCGCTCCATCGCCCCTGACTGCCAATATCCGGCATTACTTCCAAAAAAAAAAAAAGACATGGAACAATGCTGTAACATAGTAGCATGACATAGCCCAGCAGGACTGCAGAGAGGGGCAGAGAGGGAAAGCCGGCCAGGATCTCGTTCCCAGCCCTGAGCAGGGGCTTTACTGGCCTGACTGTCCTGTACTACCCGAGCTCTGGGGACAATGAACCAGGCTCAGTCCCTGCCTCACCACTGGCACCCTGAAATTCTGGCACTGCAAGAGTCAGGGGAGGTTTCAGCAGTGATTTCAGCAAGGTCAGAGCCACTCCCAGCAAAAGCTGTTCTTAGACTACTCCTGGCTGAAGAACCCAGAGTACCTGCCACTGCAGGATGCTTGTGACTTCCAGGTGGAGGAGAAGGGTGGAAACAATCCAAGATGAAGACAGAATGATGAACACAGCAAAGAGGATTTCTGTATGCTCTGCACTGTTTTGTCACGTTCAGCCCTTCCTGGGCTGTTCTCTGCTTGTTGTTCTCAAGATCAACATCTCCGACTAAGGGCGGGTGATGTGAATTCCAAGGAAGTACAATTCAATTCTCCCCTAGATCTTTCCCTAAAGTACAAGATACTGATTCACCTCCCTTCCCACCAGAGTCAATCAAAGACTATCCAAAAACATAAATTATGATAATGCGGAATCTGGTCTCCATTAGAAAAATTAATGTAGTATTTTTTTATCAGAGCTTTGGTTAAATGTAACAACGCAGGAAGTGCCTGTGCTCAGGTTATTGGAGAGTGCGAGGTTTTCTCATCGCATCAGCCCTGTCAGCTGACAAATGTGGCTGTGCACTAAGGCACAAAGCACCGACGTTTGCACACTCACTACAGCTGGAATCTGCTATCTCCGTGTGCAGACACAACCACTGCTCATCACAGATAAACCCACAAGGGCTGCTCCAGCACTGACTTACCTGGGGAAAAACCAGCACTAAGAGGAGCAAAATAAAAAGCATGGGAGTAGTAGTTTCACCCTGAGCAGCTCCGTGAGATGGGCAGGAATCAGAGGATCCCCTGAGTAACTCTGAACTTGCTTTTCCTGATCACCTTTCACAGAATCCATAGCAGCAACCCATGAACATCCCGTGTGTAGGTTTATTCCAAAACCCACTCCCAGAAACATCAGGATATTGCACCTAAAGCTGCCTCTGCCAGAGGGAAGCAAGAGCTGGGGCTGGGAGAGGAAACAGGCAGGAACTTGCTCTCAGGAGAGGCAGCACGTGGGCTGCTGGCACTGCCAGCAGGAGGACACAGGTGGGAGCAGGTAAAATTCCAATACAAAATGCAACTGGGGAATGTGACGGTGCAGAGGCTGTAGGTTGGCAGTCTAAGACTTTGGGGTTTATCACAGCTCTGTGAAAGCACTGAATTTTGCCAGCAGGTACCATTCATCCTCCTCAGTGTTGGGGAAGATGAAACAGGAAAGCCTTATAAATATGATTGCCTGACAAAAGATTTTGACAATATGAAAACTATAAGCGACATCGAAATGAAAGCCATTTTTGAAATACCAAATCTTAGTTACTGAACAACTGGAAAACAATGGTATGGCCGACTGAAGGTAATCCCCTCTTGATTGAATAATACCCTCTGCTTGCAGGCAGGTCCAAGGGTCAGAGCAGACCCTACTAGCTCAGCAGAAGGGGTCCAAAGAGTAGTTTTTAAGAGTTAAGATGTAACACTCTATGGTAATACAAGAACTCTTACAGGCTGTATGTAAATGCTATAGGATTTGTATCTTGTATTAGATTGGTTAGTGACAATTAGAATATTCAGTACAGAAGATGATTTATTGTGTTGTAACCAAGACTTCAGACATTCTCTCTCACTACTTCTTCACTCTCATTCCTCTCACTCTCTCTCTCTCTTTACTTACCCACTTACACTCTTGCTCTCTTGGGCCTGCTCAGAGCTGCAGCTGGCAGCTCTAAGCAGTGCCCCTGTACCCACGCCCTTTGCAATAAACCGCATGTTCCAAGATCTGACTGCAGAGATCTCTCGTCTCCACTCGTCACCGCCCGGTCCAGACTGAACCCCAAAACTCCCGCACTCAGGACAAGCTTCCAAGAGTTCATCTCTCAATCTGTGCCCCAGTGTGGGCCAAGTGCTGGTGGAGCCTGGGCTGGCACCCCGAGCTCTCACCCCCAGCTGGCACCCCCAGGCCTTTCCAACGTGCCACTGCCACCCAAGCCACAATGGTGGGCCCAGCCACAGCTGGGGCCTGAGGAAAGGAAGGAATGAGGAGGGACTTAGGACACAATCCTGCCCTTCAGACAGGCAGATTTACCTGTGCTCCAGTCTCAAGGGGGCTCTCAGTGGATAACTCAAGCATCCCGCGTGGGACACTGGGGCCAAGGAGCAGCTGGAGCAGCTCTGTCACCTGGGCTACCTGTGTGTAGCCATATTTAGCAATAACTGAATTGATTGAAATAAAGGGTAAAAGCTTGACTCAGCCTGTAACTTTCACCTTTCTTTCAAGTGCAAAAAGAAGCAGAAAAATCCATTCATATTGATGCTTTCCAGCTATGTCTCTTTCAGATTCCCAGGTATTCATCCCCTCACAGAGTTTTAGCGGTGACACAGAAGAAAGTTCTTTGCGTGCTGCCAGAAAAACGAGATTTCTCCCATTTTTTATTTTTACACCTAAAGTATGAAAACATTATCATCACACAGAATAGTTCTGCACACTCTCCTCTGGGCAAGGGGAAGATTCCCTGATAGGCAGATTCCAACCCCTCCTGTCCATATTTACATCCCTAAGGCCTCAGACCCTCTGTAGGTAACCACGGGGTTCCCAGGTGAGAGGAGTCACTGTGAGAACAGAATTAAACCCCAAAGCACCTCTGAGGAGACAGCGCCTGACTCTGGGAGTGCCTCCCTCTCGCGTGGAAGGTGTGGCTTACTCAGGAGTTACTCCAGGAGTTCCTACTCTGCCCAGGCCAGGCCTGCTCCAGACACTCCCCGTGCCCTCAGAGCCACAAACCCAGCTCAGGGCTGGGCTCAGAGCTCCAACACCACCAGGAATGAGCACTCCCTGAGCCCCCTGGCCTCCCAGCCCTGCTCTAGGCTGGGCAGGCACTGAGGGGCTCACTGACACCTCCAGGGTGGCTCTTTAAAGGTGGTGGCACAGGTGCTCCACAGCAGACCTGTGCCAGACCCAACTTCTCCACGGGCAAGGAAGAACCTCCCAAAGCAGGTGACACAAAAAGCTCTGGTGTGGCCCAGGGACTGCTCAAGGTCACAACCAAAATTAGTTCTGAGCTCAGGGTGGTGTCACTTCAGTTCCCTGCCACTGCTGCCACTTCCTGCCACCTTCAGCTTTTGCTCCAGGCACCAAAATATGATTTTTTCAAGGCCAGCCCATCTAAACTATCTGAAATTGCAGCCTGGCCGATCTCGGGAGCTCCCAGACTCACTCATGAGGATGAAGTGACAGACCAGCAGTGAGCACTTCTCCCTCTTCCAGCCAAGCTGTGAATTCTCCCTCAGCTTCAGCAACCACTTTTCGTGCCAGTTCCTGAAGAGAATCTTGTGCTGAACATCCATCACTTTTTCAGTGCAGAGCATTTGGCTTCATCCTCAAGCCCTAGAAACACTCAGCTAAACCAGCACTAAAACCTGATTAAACTTGCATCCTGCACAGCACAATGAACTTGGACTTGGGCAGGAATCAGAATATCTGGGAATGAAGAGAACCCAAGAGCTCGGAGAGGTTTGCTTTGCCCTTGTCCTGCCTTGGGCTCCTGGCTCTGCCACAGCAGTTACAAGAAGCAGAGCAGCGACCTCCCCTCCCCTCCTCATCAACACAAACCCCCAAAAGCAGAGTTTGTCTCTCTCAGACCCACCTTGAGCTGTGTCCGCAGCAACAACGAGGCTGTTGAAAGCAGCAACCCCACAGCTCGGCGTCTGCAGGGCTGCACCCTCTCCATCCTACAGCCTCTCCATCTCCCCACAGCTTGGAGTGATCTGTTCTCCCTGTTTAGAGAAGGTGACACCAACCTCACTTTGGTTTGGGTACAAACTCTGAGGCAGACACTGAAGGCAAAGGAAGACGAGGCCTTGGTGGGAAGGGACCTTAAAGCCCATCCAGTGCCACCCCTGCCAAGGGCAGGGACACCTTCCACTGTCCCAGGCTGCTCCAAGCCCCAGTGTCCAGCCTGGCCTTGGACACTGCCAGGGATCCAGGGGCAGCCACAGCTGCTCTGGGCACCCTGTGCCAGGGCCTGCCCACCCTCACACAGAAAGATTTCTTCTGCGTATCTACTCTGAACTGAAGTTTAAGTATCTAAGCTCAAGTTTAGTTATTGCTGAGCCTCTGCTGAAGATAACTGAGACACCATAGTAGGAGAGAAAGGAAACAGGCCTGTAGAACAAACCACAGGCGAGTAACAAACCAAAATGATGTGGCCAAGAACAATTATTGCCACAGAAAAGAAACCTCAGTCACCAAAAACTCCAGTCTATTCCTACATCCTCACCCAGGGGGACTCCAAACACGACACTGCAACTCATGCTCCTCCCAGCTCCACACACACATTGCTGGGACCTCTTGCAAGCTGCTCGAGCTCTCTCCACGTGCCAAATCTGCCCATGGCAGAGGTGCTGCTTTCCTGGCTCAGCTCCCAAGACTCAACTCTCAGTATTTCCGCCCTCAATACTGTAAATTTCTGGTGATCTGGAGCAAAGATTTCTGGCTTGCTGTGTGGCTTCTCACACAGAACCTGACCCCAGGGGCTCAGTCTCACTCTCTCCGTGTTTGACACAAGTCATAAAGCAAGAACTGCAAAGACATTTCGAGGCAGTATCAGGGGCCTGAGACAGCTTTTGAGATCAAAGTTGAAATCTACTGTTTTCTTTCATTGCTGTTAAACTGTACTGGAGTCCTGGGGGCACTTTTGGGCGCCACAGTATACAAAAGATACAAAGCTGACAGCATCCAAAGAAGGGACATGGGGATGGGGAAGGGTGTGGAAGGACCATGAAAGAGCTGCTGAGGGCACTGGGTTTGTTCTGGTAGAGAAGTGTGAGGTCAGAACACATCGGGGCCTACAGCTCTGATCTCCGCTCCCTGGGACACAGACAGCACCCAGGGAGCAGCTGGAGCTGGGCCAGGGCAGGCTCACGCTGAGATCAGGGAAAGGTTCTTCCCCCAGAGGCTGCTGGGCACTGCACAGGCTCCCCAGGGAATGGGCACGGCCCTGAGGCTGCCAGAGCTCCAGGAGCGTTTGGACAGCGCTGCCAGGGATGCCCAGGCTGGGGCTGTTGGGGGGTCTGGGCAGGGACGGGGGTGGGACTGGGTGATCCCTGTGGGCCCCTTCCAGCTCAGGATATTCCAGGATTGTCTCACTCCCCAACAGGGGAGAGTCTGCTCTCACACAGAGCTGCAAACACACTGTGCAGGAGGCAGCAAATGACAACAATTGACATTGATACATTAATAAAGCCAAGATATTAAGCAAGCCAAAAGATAAATTTTCCCTTTTGTTCCTGACCAACAAGACCTGTCCCAGTCCCAGTCCAGCCACTAAGCAACTCCAGTGTGACACAGGGACTGTCTCACACCTCGAGGCCGACACACAACAGCAGCACAGCACCGGGAGTTTAATCACGTTTCCCTCATTAGAGGAGACAATTAATGACCGCTCAGGTGCACAACCACTCCTGCAGAGCGCTTCACTAGACCCCGTTCTGCAATAACTCCCCCAGGCTGCAAAGCCCCATTTGCCAGGGACCTGAGAGAAGAATTCGGTAGTTTTAAAGGAATGTCAGGAACCAGGAATACACCTGAGTGTAGGAACCGAGAGTGCCGAGAATATTTCTCGGTTTCCATCTCGCCCGATCCATCTGTTACGGCGCAAGGCAGAGGCAGGTCCCTACCTCCCGAGCCTGGGGTCCTCCCATCAGATGAGCCATGCGCGCGGCCAGGGGCGGTCCCGGAGCTTCCATCGGGCCCTCCCGCTATCCCCACGCGGCCCGGGTTCGCGGCCGCTTCCGCGTTTGAACGGCGGCGCCTGCTGCTGACGTCATCACTCCCGCCGCTTCCATCCCGGCCTTACTTCCGCCTTCGGGAGCCCTCGCTTCCACGCCTGCGCGGCGCGGCATCGGCCGCCCCTCCTCAGTGCCGGTTACCCCGGCAACGCCGCTCGCGGCTCGAGCCGCTCCTGGCCCGGCCCCGGCCCTGCCCGGGACGTCAGCCCCGGCCCCGCTTCCAGCCCCGCCCCGGCCCCGCTTCCAGCCCCGCCCCGGCCCCGCTGCCAGCCCAGCCCCGGCCCCGCTGCCAGCCCAGCCCCGGCCCCGCTTCCATCCCAGCCCCGGCCCCGCTTCCAGCCCAGCCCCGGCCCCGCTTCCATCCCAGCCCCGGCCCCGCTTCCAGCCCAGCCCCGGCCCCGCTTCCAGCCCCGCCCCGCCCCCGCTTCCAGCCCCGCCCCGCCCCCGCTTCCAGCCCAGCCACGGCCCCGCTGCCCGGCACCAGCGCTTCCCAGGCCAGCCCGGTCCCGCCCACGGTCCCGGCCGCCCGCCCGGCACCTCCAGCCACACACGGACGCTTCAGCTGCCACGCCGATACGACCGATAAGCACAGCACCTCCAGCCAGCAGTGCAATTCGTTCGGCTACTGCAGTTCCATCCTAGGAGCTTTCGGCAGCTACACCTCCTACCAGCTCTGTGTCCACACAGCCCCCGTCTGCACCGCAGCCACAGCCGTGGACACACAGCAGAGACATTTCAACAGCTGCCGTGTCACCACGGCATGTACCCCCTATCATCACTCTGATAACACCACTCAGAGGATTATCACAACAATCACACGATGCTGAACCATGTTTCCCGTGCCATTTCAGCGAAACAAATACGATTTTATCTCCAGAACAGAAAGAGGACTTTCTCAACTATACGTGGACACCTCTTCCATCACAACAGGACCAAGCACGCGTTATTAATAGTGACGTCTCGCATCGAGACATTCCATTTCATGCACATTCTTCTCGAACTTCTCAGGGACATTCAGCTGATTTTATGGGACTTTTTCATCCTCAAATGCCTGCTCAACACTTCAGTGAGAAGGATATAGTGACCAGCACAGCTTCAGAAAGCATTCCTCTATCTTCCCAAGCTTCATCTCCTTTTTTTACAACAACCAATACAACTCCAACTTCTCATATGCCTTCTTCACAGCTTCGAAATCCACAACAGGCATCTGATCCCTCATTTTTCCACCGTCGCTTTCAGCGTTCGGATGACTTTGTTCGTCACCTTTATTTCCGACTCAGAGAACGTGCAGATTATCTGCCTCCAGAGGTTGCAGCACTGGGTCCCCACCCCTCACCCATCCCGCATGCTGGCAGTACCCTACCCAGATCCACTGCACCCTCTCCTCCAGTGGCCAGATCACAGCCACCTGCGATGGCAGGTTCAGCCACTCCTCGTTTATTTCCTTACAGTGCACAGCCGCAAATACCGACCCCTATTCCTCATCCAGGAGGGGGAGAAGAACATGGAATAATAATAAAATAAAAATTTAAAGTTGTTTATTTTATATTAATTTTTTTTAATTTCATAAGAGAACTACATACCCCATGACATTTGAGTTTCAATTATTAATTCAGTTAAGGTTCTCTTTAAAGTTTGTTTCATCCTCTCTACCCGTCCTGAACTCTGTGGGTGCCATGGGATATGTAGTTCTCTCATAAAATAAAAAAAAAAAAAAAAAAATCAACAACTTTAAAATTCTTATCCCTTAGACCCTATGTTTCCCACCCAGCATGAAGCATACTTGCTTTCTTCTGTGTTAATGAGTTCTTTTGAATTTATAAATACTTGTATTAGCGGTGATGGCGCCCGCCCGCGGAGTGATCCGCCGGAGGGACTATTTGTGATGCGCTCCTGCCCGCGGAGGGATCAGCGCTGATGCCGCCCCGCCCGCCCAGCTGCTCTCGCTGCCTTTTCCCGCTCTCCCCTCTGCTCCCAGCGCTTCTCCTGCAAAGGGCGCGGCTTTTCCTGGGCTCTTTTCCTGCCGGGCTGCAGCGAGCGCTCCCCTCAAGGAGCAGGGGCAGCTTTGCTCGCGGCGGCAGCGATTAACAGAGCAGGCCCGGAACAATTCCTGCTTAGCCGGGCTTTGAGCACATTCCTGAGCCAGCACCAGCAGCAGCGAGTGAGGCAGCGGCACATGAAGGAGGCTGCGGCTCTGGCCAGGCTGGGGAGGGGTTCCTCTGTAATAGAAGAACAGGGAGAGACAAACCAGAAAGGGCAGGAAAAAAAGAAAAAGCCAAGACAAACTAAACTTTTTTTTAAAAATAATCCGGATCCAGAGGGACTTCTGGCTGGAGAACTTCCTGGGGAGCAATCCTGCCCCTCTGGGAGGCAATGCCAGGGCAACTCCAGCTGAAACCTGCACACAAACACCACAAAGATTTCAGATATTTGCAGGAAGCATCCACTTAGCAACTGCTGCTTAATAATTTATTCCCTTTCCCATTAAATGGTACATTCAGTCCACAAGACTTCAACACCTTTCTGGTAGTTTTATTTACAGTCTGCAGCGTGTTCTGTAAAACACAGGAGTGCACACAGACACACACGCACAAACATTTAAAGAAGTACAGTTTATTCCAAAGGAAGTCTACGCACTACTTTTTCCATAAAAATTATAAAAAATACTTTAGTTACTGTATTCTACCTAAACCAAGATACTTGAGAATTCTTCCACAAGTGATGCCCCCTCCCCACAAAGGGCACTCCGACAAGAAGAAATTCAGGAGACTGCATCACCAAATAAAATCCTAATGGCAACTGCTTCAATGCACCAGAAGAACAACGAGTTCCCACTCTGCATCCAGCAATCCCTGCTCTGCAGCCTGTCTGCATCTGCTTTTGTAGGGCTTGTGGGGCTTTTGCATTCACTTCCTTCTCCAGGGCAGTTCCCACAAACAAAGAATGACTGAATTTCTGCAGACTGTCACTCGGCAATCCTGCATTTCACACATGCAAAGGGAAACACTTTCCTTTGAGCCCTTTATTTCAAGGAGTCTCTTTTTTACTGAGCATCCAGTGAGAACAGTGCCCAGTTGTGGCTGTTATTATTTCTCTGCTTTTGCTGCGTGGCAATATTGAGCTGGAGCTCTGCAGAACACCCACTGCAGCCCTTGTCTCACTGGGGCACACCGAATTGACAAAAAAAAGGCACAAAGATGAAACTCCTAAAGCAGCAGCAGCCCCAAGTCACTGAGCTGCTGCTTCCCACCACCAACACTCTGTGTCTCAGCAAACACTTCCAACGCACGAGCCAAGGCCACAGGGGAGTGAAAAGCCCAGAGCCTGCGGGCAGGACAAGCACTCCATTGATCAGTAACAAACCAACACAGCTCAGCTGGATGGTGCACTTAAGACTAGACCTGGAAGCATCAGGAAAAGCCATTGGAACACAAGCTCAGCAGCACAGAATCCATTTGGCACCAGCTGATGAGATGGGAGGCTCTGTGTGGGACACGTTGTGCATTCAGCTTCAACTATGCCACAGCTCCACAGCAGCGCTGAAAAACTTCTGCTTTTAACAGTTGGAGAGGATTTTCTCAATGGAAGTGAAGCTGTCATTAACAGAGGAACAGCACACGATGCACAACATAACCTGCAATAAAAAGCTTTTGCTTTCCAGCATGTAAGCATCCAGGTTACTGGACTTCAGCTCATGGAAACGAATCTGATGATAGATTTTTTTTTAATTTTTCTTGGAACTAAAAAAGTAAAATCTTCCATAAAAGGATAAAGCACAAAAATACTCTCTCAGTACGTCTCAGGAAGCCATTTAATACCTTCCATGTCCTAGGAACAACTAGACAAAACACTTGGAAAGTGTGAGCAGTAGAAATGTTGACCATTGAATGTTTGGCAGCCGTGTGCTCCAGCCCCTGGGAGGGGCTTGTCCCCCACTCCACACCAGTCCTGCAGCTCCCCAGCTATTTCTTCTTCTTCTTCTTTGGGGGCTCATCCTCAGAGCTGCTGCTGCTGCTGCTGCTGCTGCTGCTGCTGCTGCTGCTGCTGCTGCTGCTGGAGGAGCTTGGATCCGAGTCGAAGTCGGAGGAGGAGGAAGAGCTGCTGGAGGAGGAGGAGGAGGGGGAGGAGGAGGAGGAGGAGCTGTCCTCACTGTCGCTGTCCTCGGAGGAGGTAGAGGAGTCCTGGCTGTCAGAGGAGTCGCTGGCTGAGCTGTCACTGCTGCTGCTGCTGCTGGAACTGGTCACACTTTTGGACCTGGGAGAGAACAAAGAGCTGAGCACAGCCCTGCCAGAGCCCATGGCACCGTGTTCTCTGCTCTGCTGTAATTATCCAAAGATCAATTTGTTGCCTTGAAAATTTCCAGGCCTCACCACCTAAGATGAATTCCTGTGCCCTCCCTCCCTTTCCCACTCCTGGATGAGTGGATTTTGGCCATTTGAGCAACGGCAGAGTGGCCCCAGGGCATGACATAGGCCAGCAGGACTGCAGAGAGGGGCAGAGAGGGAAAGCTGGCCAGGATCTCGTTCCCAGCCCTGAGCAGGGGCTTTACTGGCCTGACTGTCCTGTACTACCTGAGCTCTGGGGACAATGAACCAGGCTCAGTCCCTGCCTCACCACTGCAGCAGGAATTCTGTCAGTTGTGACCAAACTTGTCCAGCGAACACATCCTACAAGCTCCTTCCTGGGCAGTTATTAATAAGGAAAACCAAGAGACTGTAAGCAACCTTAAAGCAGGATACCAAGCTCCAGCCTTTTCTTTGAGAAGCAAATATGGCTAATTTGTGCCTGCTCAGGATCAGAAGGAGCAGCTGATCTCCTGGCAAGAGCCCAGGGTGGAGCACGCAGCAGAGCTGGGACACTGTGGTGGGGTCCTGCCACGTTCCTCACCATGGGGCTGCCGAGTCCCTGGGAAGTGCCCGTTCATTGGGTCACCCTGCTGCCAGCAGTTGTTTCCCACTCCACATTAATGTTTCATCTCCGGCATTTCAAATGCTTTGCATTTCGGTAGGAGCAGGGAGCCTGTCTCCCATGGCAACAGCGCCAGGAGTCCAGGACAGGAGAAGGAGCTGAATGGGAGCACAAACTGGAGAGGTTTCTCACCACAGCTCAGCTGATTGCTGTTACTGAAACCCAGTTCTTGCAGTAAATCAATCCCAAGTGTTTGCTCCTCCATTCTGCCACAGCTCACCTCAAATACCACTGGATTTGGAGCCTTTCAGTGGCCAGGGCAGCTCCAGGTGCCCCAGGCAAGACCTTGGTGGAGACTTTCCCTTGTCAGCAGTTTGCCAGGGGACCCTCAGAACACCTATCCTGTTGTTTTCATCCATGGAACTAGTGGGATTCTCAACCCTGCAAGAGGCAGAAGCACCAGCAATCCTGGCCCTTCCTCACTAGGACTTTCAAAATAAGCCAAGGTCTTCTGTGTCTGTTCGAATTAGCTTTAAAGGCACTGATTTAACAGAGAGGGTATTCCCCCCCTCCTGAAATTCACTGGGAATTAGAAATGGACACAAAATAAAAATGAATGATTCCTACTCCTCCATCCCTTACTCTTCTCATCAGTCCACAACACTCGCCCCATGTGACAGAAAAGAGAAGGCACACTCAGGTTAGGGTTAAACTGTGTTTACGTTCTCTTTTCAGGCCAAACTAAGGAAGCACATCCAAAACCCCCGTGCTTCAGAGTTGGTGCATTTCCTCTTCAGGCCGCTGGAACTGGTAAATCTTATTCCCAGGTCTCACTGGGAACTCCTTTTATTTCTAGTTCACACTTACAAGTAGATAGATTGTGCAACAGGGTTGGAAAACTGCTCACACCTGGCCACAGCTTTCTCAGGAACTTCCAGAAGCGATGCCGGTTGTTCCTGGCCTCTGATCCGGTTTGAAGCTTGAAGTAAATACAGGAATCCCAGCAAATATGAATCCTTCCACCGGGTCAATAAGGCATTACTGTGAACAAAAGGGGCAGCCAGCTGGAGTCCCCACTGGGAATCTGCCTGGTCTCACCTTCAGGCAAATACGGCTCAGTATTTGCACTGAAAATGCTTGGAAGCAGAAATCCCAACTTGGAAAAGGAGCCACAAAGGAATAGCAAGATACTTTCCATTTTTTGAAGTGTCAGCTTCTGACACTTCACTCGTCTGTAACAACAGCTCATTTGTAGATCAGCTCTTCCTTTGACTCCAATCCAAAAAAATCTCATGTTCCCTTGAACTGTCCAGTCTCCTTCAAAGACTTAGGTTGATGTTTCTTGCAGTGACTGAGCTGATCCAAGGATCAGCTTTGTCTTCGATTCCTGCTCGTCTGTGTGTCCCTGGTTTGACATTTTGACCGTTTCCTGCAAGTTCTCTCCTCTTTGTGTGGTTTGTGTGTGACTCAGATCATCAACAGCTGCAGTGGCCCCGAGCTGGCCCTGTCTGTCCTCAGCCCACTGCTTTGTAAAGACACCACCGATTTCCTGAGAGGACACCTGACACCCAAAGAGATAAACCTCTGGGATTCCCTGGGGGAGACATGGACCAGATCCAGGTAAGGACAGAGCTGCCATCTCCCGAGGCTCCCCACGCAGACGGGATGCTTGGATTCCCTGATGCTCCTGCTCCTTCTTTCAGGGGATGCCCTGAAAGACACATTCTTCGTGAATGTCACCTCATATTCCCACTTTCTGTCCTAGAGCCGAGTGGCCCCGAGACACGAACATCCCCACCTACATCCCCAAATTCCACAACGGCTGGGAACCACCCACAGAAATCTTCCATGGAGCTCCCTGGGAAATAGACATTGGACACTTGCAAGAGGAGGTTAGTCCTGTGTCCTTGTCTCTTCACTCTCCCTCCTCCTTTTCCAGAGAAATGGAGCCGCAGGGGTAGTGGTGGCATGCAACAAGTAGTTGGCTCAAAACTCAGTTGGATCTGGTTGCCCCAGTTAAATACAGAAAGCAAATGAGGCTGGAAAAAGGCAGCAATAATGAGCCTCTCCCAATCCAAGGCAACAGCACCCTACAGCGTAACTGAGCTCCAGGGACACAGGCTTCCCTGGAGAACACCTTGACCAAAATCTGCCAGACCATGACTCATCTACCACTATCCCTCTCCTTTTCTCCGATCAGCTTTCCCCTTTCCTGGTAACACTGACTCCATGTCTGCCTTTCCAGCTCTCCTCAGCCAATGGATATCCTTACTGGAACTCCTCACTCAAGCGTGGCCAGACGGCTGAGCAGACACAGGTCGGGGATGCCTTCAAACAGAACATCACTCCACATGGAAATAGGTGATGGATCCGCACGCCCGGAGCTTTGGCTCCCACCTCGGAACCTCATGAACGCACACGGACACGTACAGTGACACTGGGACGTTTGGGCATCCTGGAGACAACTCCCTGCCACTGTTAATAACCACCAAGGGAAGACAAAGATCAGCTGAGGGGTTATTCCCATAAGCACTGTCTGCTGTTTAACCCCCAGCAGCTCTGCAAGGAAAGGAATCGCAGGTGTTTTCCACCGCAGGAGGCAAAAATATTGACTGACTTCATCAGTCCATCCATAGGTCTTGTTTCCCAACATCAGCCCAGCAAAGTGACCTTAAGGATCAGGTGCCAAAGATGCTGCACTGCGCTTTGGCTCTCCATGTGTGTAGAGACGCTGGAATCATGGAATCACAGAAGGGATTGGGTGGGAAGGGACCTTAAAGATTATCCCGTTCCAACCCCCTGCCATGGCCAGAGACACCTTTCACTATCCCAGGTTGCTTCAAGCTCTGTCCAGCCTGGCCTTGGACACTGCCAGGGATCCAGGGGCAGCCACAGCTTCTCTGGGCAACCTGTGCCAGGGCCTCAGCACCTTCACAGGGAAGGATTTCTTCCCAATATCCCATCTAAACCCACCCTCTGGCAGCGGGAAGCCATTCCTCCTTGTCCTTTCACTCCAGGCTCTTCAAGTCCCTCTCCAGCTCTCTTGGGGCACCTTTAGGCACTGGAAAAGGCTCTAAGGGCTCTCCAGAGCCTTCTCTTCTCCAGGCTGAACATTCCCAGCCCTCCCAGCCCGCCTGTGTAATGCTCTAGCTCTTGGAGCACTTCCTGGCCCTTCCTGTCTGATATTGCGCTGGTTTATTAAAGGAAATTCTGACTCTTTCTGCTATCTCTGTGTATTTATCTCCAAAGGACTGTGAGTACGGAAGAGTCATCCCCTATGTTCCTCAGCTCTTCTTTGGGGAACTCACCTATAAATGGAACTGCAGAAATGGGGAGGGAGGAAAAGGAAACAGGATGTGAATCGAGCACCTGCATAGTGACCACAGATGTCCACTGCTAGACAGACACTGATGTCAGGCAGACCATGCCCTCCAAATAGTGCTCAGAAAGAGAACAAGTTTGGGATTCCTGAAACTGCTCTGAATTGGATTTGCTTAAACAGATGTCATTAGTAAAAGCAATCAAAGAAAGAGTTTTGATCCCTCTTCCAAGCTGATGCCACTTATCATGTATCTTCCCTGCATTCTTCTAGGGAAGCTGTTTTTGATGTTGTCCTGTCCTTCTTTTTATAAGGGAGCAAAAATACTTTATTAAGTATTACTCTTTCAGTTTTGTTTCCTCTCATCTTCTGAGATACAGTAAAGTGAACATTCAGCAGAATAGTTTTGTATTTTTTGAACACAATTCTTCTTTTATCCAATTGAGGCCCTTCTGTGATCATGAAAAAACAGAAACTGTTGTGAACTACAGTTTACACTCATAAGAGGTTGACATGGGTCAGTTCTCCAAGGTTATTCTTAGTTCAACTGCTGTGTAAACTGTTGATGTCACTGACTGGAGGCTGCTCTTCAGGACATTATAGATATGATAATTATATGACAGAAAATGCAACATATAGTTGAATCTGACCTTCAAGTTCACTAGCTTAAAAAAGGAAAAAAATGTCTGTAAGAAATTTGCTGCTTTTCCCATTACTAAGATGTAATAGATGCCTTCAAGTTTATACTCAGTCGACAGCATATACACATGGACAGCAGTGCCCATCCATCTTCAAGCTAGGGTACATTTTAAGTGTCAATGATCACTGCCTCCAGAAAGCATTTTTGAGACAAAACAGGCAAAGTCTTTTGCATATCTAGACAATCATCCAATACTAGGATCTTCACTCCCACATAAACACTTCATGTTTTTCCACAGAGGAATCTGAGATAGATTTTTCTGAGAAATAACAAACCACCAAAAATTAATTAAATGACAAACAAGGGAAAAGCACCACTTCCTCACTCAGCACATTTTCCTTGATTTTCATTAAGCATTCAGATTTACAGATGCTGATATTGCCACAAGAGCAGTTTTTTTCTGGTTTAACTTCCTCTTCCAGTAGAGCAAGCACAGCTGCAAAATGCAAGCTCATTTCCAGGCTCTCTTACACATCACCAGTTTACCACATTCCAACCAGTCACAGCTGTGCAACACCCCGTCAGGGTACTGGGATTACTGCAGTGCCACAGACAGTTTAAGTGAGGCTCATGGAGCTGTACAATTTTAACTATGTTTTATATGTATAATTAAATGATGCATGACATGGAAATAAGCCAGCTGTACTGAAACTGAACAAACTAACTGCTCTGATGCAACAGTTAAGCATCTCATCAGTTCTAAAATGAAACAGGTTTAAAGCAAAAACAATATAGAGAACAGAATGCTTGACACTGTTAAATAGCATGGTCAAAGGATAATTTTTGAACATTAAGGAAATGCACTCACCCAGTCAAATTTTCAAAAGAATTCCTGGCACCAAAATGTTCTCTGTTTGCTTTTTCACCATGTTTTAAGAATGGATCACTCTGGGGGAAGAAAATCCTGTGCGCAAGACACTGCGTGAAACTAAACAATCCTTAAACATGGCTAATTTCCATGTGGAGCTGATGATTTAGCACTGTCATCCTTCAGCAGAGGAGAAAGAATTACCTGTCTTTAGTTTATTTAGGTAAGATGAAAAAAGTGAGGAGCGTGAATTTGATCTTGCTTCAATTTACTTCAGTGGAAAAACTCTTGCCATGACTTCAGTGAGAGTGAGACTGCATCTTAATTCATTCTATATGGAGAAAAACAAATCAGCTGAGAATAATGCTTTTGTTTATTAGATGTAAATTACTACCACAGTCGTTTTTAACAGTGCTAAGTAAATCCTGCTTTAAAAGCCAAACGTTGCCTTCAGTCCTGCTTATTCCTCTGTACTGTGTCACAATGCAGGATTCCTGGTCCTCTGACCAAGTCACCGCTGTCACAGTAAGCATGGCTTGCTCTGGGGAATGGCCACATTCCCACACGGGAATGATAGATGTTTGTGGATGTCACTGGTGACAATGTCCAAATCTGGGCTAGGGCATGCCCCCCAGCCAAGAAACTAGGGTGCACACTTTTGTAATATAAATGCATTCACTGAGAACACAGACTACACTTACTAAAATGTCCATGAAAAGCAGCCAAGTAAATCAAATCAATAGGGTTAAATTTGCAATTAGGATTCTCTCTTTCGGCAGGAAAATTTTAGGATAGCCACAAATTGAGAAAAATTTGCTTTTTTTTCTTCTTTTTCTCAGAAGGCAATCAACCTTCTGGTCTGGCTATTCTTTACTTCTCCCTATGAAGTAAAATCTAAAAAGACACACACACGATATTTATGGAAGGACCTCCCAATGAATTAGGAAAAATTATTACTCAGAAGATCAAACAGAAACAAGACTGTCTACACTGTATGAATTAAACATACATGAATTAGGACACTGAGCCTTCCATTCTTTAGTAACAGAACTGATGCTGTCCTGAAAATGACATTAATGAATTAGACTGGTATATGAAAACCTTCTGCATCTGCTCTAGAGGTTGGAATGAGGATGTTAAATGAGGCAGCAGACAACAAGGACGTGCTGCTTAGGGAAGCTGAATATCACTTCTGTGCTTGTGGAGTTCTGCAGTTTGGATGAAGGTCACAGGTTATCTCCAGCTACATGAAAATGAGTGATAAATACACACTGTTGGTCTTAGACTGAAAGCAGTACTAGGCAAAGAGAGTCAAAATATGGAATATTACTCAAAATCATCCCCTGGTTTTCTAAAGATCATAATCTTCTATTAGAAGACAGTTTGTTACCTTCTCCTAATATTAAAGCTGTAATAGTAAAAGCACCTCAATCTTGTAGAAGTATCTAAGATACACAGAATAAGTAAGGTATATGGAGTGAGAGCACCCTAAAAACATCACAAGAGGAGTGACAATTTCTGGGATAGTAATGACATGAACGAGTATCTAAACGTTAAGTCTGAGTGAATAAGAGAATTTTTCAACTAATGGATCAGGGAAAATGTGAAAGGATGAGATATGTGATTAAAGATCATAGTGTATTCGGTTAACACAGGTGGAAAATATATGACTTTGATTCTGTACTACAACATATTTTAATTGATTTGTGTGTAGTTTTAGTTTTATACATGCACAATTTTTTAGAACACATCTTTAGACTGGGACAAACAATAAAGGAAATCCATTGTATGACTTTACATTGATCCCAACATCACTCACTGGAATATCTTAACATTTCCTGCACAGATTCCCATTCGTTAAGATGACAACCTTGAGAAGAAGGAAACCTGTAACTGCCATTCAGAGAAGGTCTAAAATTTCAATTGCTGTTTGAACACAAAGGAGCTTTGACATGCTGTGGTTTATTGAAGCACTCCTGCAGTTATAGACACATCTTTAACCACCCTACCCTCTCCCTCTTCCTCCATCCACCACTGATTGATGCAACTGGAAGCTTCAGTAACTGCAGAGCAAAGTCCCGCTTACTTCCAGCTCTCCTGCCCCAGCAAATGCTCAGCTCTTCTGGGAAGATGGAGCTATGCCATAAGCACATTGCACCTGAAAGGAGATGAAACCTTCCCTTCAAAGACACATGTGACCAGGTTTTTGGAACTGCCTGATGTGGCCAGTTCTCATCTGTTTTCCATAAAGAAGGAAAAGAGCCCTGTATTCTCCTCTTCATGATAGTTCAAGTATGAATTCCAAAGAACAGAGATGCCAGGACTTGTCAGTGACATGACTAACAATTTTATGAGAACTGGCAAAACAGTTCATTTCTCCTACATCTTATTCTCAGAAACCTTGGAATTGTTTTGTCTGAAAGATTTGGGGGGAGGAAGGTGGACTTAATTCTCACAACTATATTAAATATTCAGTACATCTGATATTCTGTTGTCAACACGCAAAATATAGTTTAATTATGATAAGCCATACTGGAATCATTTACAATACATAAATGTGAAAAAACAGCATTAAATTATTTCTTGTTCCATGTGGAAAAATATACACCTTCCAACCCCCCAAGAAAGTAAGACAAGGCACAATAAATTCTGGTAATTCTCTTTCTTCTGACTTTTCAGTTCCATCACAGCTCTCAAAACTAAGATTTATGTGCTGTTTTGCATCTGTATCTGTTGTTGATTTTCCCCCCCTACAGGGATATAGGTGAATAAGTTTGGACAGGAAACGGTATCCCTCAAGCCAAACTGAAAGGTTTATAAAGTTGCTAAGAAAAGTTTGGGTCAGGGCCTAAATATCAATCATCTGCTCACTGTCTTTTTAAACGAGCTCAGGCATTTTCCCAACTGTTCCCAGCAGGTCTCTGCCACTATTTTAAACTAAGATTTCAGCCATTTTTTTTCCCCTGTGTTGACCTCAATAATTTTTCTTTCTCCCCCTCTTTACCTGCCAAAGGCATCCATCAGGATTTTGCCAAAGGCTATCTGCTTTTGAAGTTGAGAGGAATTCACTAATCGTGAGCGTCAAATCCACAGTAAATGCCATGGCCATATGGTATATGCTGCTTTTGGGAATTAGCTCAAAAGGCCTAGCTGTGAGAAGGCCGGCTGTATGTCAGGAGGGTTTTACTGCTAACTTTCATAACTCATGTCAGCTCTTTCAGTTTCTGTATGCATTGGCTTCAGGGAGTGCAACTGTTCCCTGAATTTATAAAAATGTTGTCAAGATCCCTTGATCTTGCTTCCTCTGTCTCTCTCGCACAAACACATCCAAACACATTTATATACACAGTGGAATAGCATGCACAGTGGCATGCAAATCTAGCAAAAGAGAAGCTTGTAAATAAATAGCATGTCATTCTGCTTACTCAATACATTTCTCTGGGTGTTAAACTCATGATAAACATATCATAAGCCCCGATGAAGGCTCTACAGCCTGTCCCATCACACCATCCTGAGTGTAACTCTGCAATGCATAGGAAGACATAAGTTTGAAAAACAGAGCAGAAATAGCTCCCCTAAGGGCAAGGTGCTGACATAGCTGAAACATAACTAACTGGAGAGCATTTGTTTTCACTAAAGAAGGAAGTGTCAGTGACACATCTCTGTGCCTGTGGAGGTGTACTGTACATGCAAAGCAAAAAGAAATCCACCTTCTTTAAAAAATTGGCCATTAATACATAAATATGTCTGTGTTGAAATCCCTCAGACGGTACCATTCTTAACAAGAACTACACACAAGACTAAGAAATTCTGCAGAGAAACACGCTTTTGTGATCCAAAGAGGCAAGGAGAAAGAAAACCACATATGAAGAGTTTAACATATCCACTTAGTGATAGAAAAAGAATTATTACAAAAATAAATGTCAGTCCCCTTGAAACACTTGAGTCAGCGCTCTCAACTTTCTCTGATGCTGTAGGAAGGTGTGAATGTCCTCCATGTGTCACATCATCCACACCAGCCACACAGGAATGTCTCCAATGCACCTCAGAGCCTTTCAAGGACCACTCCCCTCTAATTTATGTATAGTCTGTTAACATCCTCTTGGAGCAAACAGAAATAATACTTTTAAAAGACATTTCTACTTCAGAAACATGTGCCCCGACACAACAAAAAACCCAGATTTTAATACTGCCCCGAGGCAGAATTCATCCATCTTTAAGGCTTCTATTATGTATTTCCTGGTTAGTAATACAAAAAGAACTGCTGGCAGTATCACATCGAAACCAAAGTGGCAGAATCAGAAAAACTACTGAAAAGTTTACCTTTATAGGAAAGCTTCAGTCTTGGGATATTTTGTTTTGACGTTCCAGTGACTGGAAGGAACAGCATCGCTAAAGACAGCAGGCTGCAGGCATGTGGCACTTGCAGAGCTCTCATTCTGCTCTCCTCTTCTGTATCTTCTTTTGTACTATGGTGAAATATCTCCCCACTTTTCAAACAATCCAAGTTTTATCTGGAAGAAAAAAAGAAAACATCTGTAGATCTGCTTTACTGCATAAGCAACAATTCTGTAAGCAAGCCAGACCTATTTCTAAAGAGCACCTCAGTTAATTTCTTTGCTACGAAAGTATTTTTCCTCTAGTACAAGTAAATATGTTTTGTTTCTTTAATACTAAATTTACACATTTTGACATTGGAAAAATATGTAAACTTTTCAGACACCAATGTCTAGCCTAGCTAACGTTTAAGCACAAATTAAATTAATGCAGTATCCATAAAAAGAACATTTGACATTCAAAAGTGACCATGCAACTTGATAGTTAATACCAGTCCATTGGATATCTTACATGTTTTATAACTCTTTTTGTCTCAGTACAACAGCTATTGTGTGTTTATGCTATGACTAGAATGAACTGTAATGTCTCAGATGCCATGGGGGTACAAGCTGAGTTAACAGTGAGTACTTACCCATCAAAAACTAAACTAAGAAAACTGGAAAGAGCAAGCAGTTGTGTTTAGTTTTAATAGAGAAAAATGTCAAAGCGGATGATGGATTTAAAAGTGCTTTCAGTATGATATTTCCAGCAGAACAACTGCCTCAACTCATCCACCAAAATGTCCTATAAACTTTAATGAGTGTTTCAGGCTGGGGTCAATAGGCTGATAGGGGATTTTGTTAGCACAGTGTGCAACTAAGCCAGCTTTGCAACACTTTTCACTTAGTAAGAATCATTCATATTCCATAAATCTTGAAGTGTTTTACAACTGAAAGCAATTATCACTGCCCTTATTTTCCCTATGCAAAAACGGAACCATAAAGCTGCAGTGAACCTATTTCCTCAAGGTCACACAGCAAGCACAGTAGTTGAAAAGAAAACAGCAACAGCAGTCCTGCTGTCCTTTGTACCCAGCTATCAAGGATCCCTTTTGCCCAATAACTCTACTTTTGCACATGAAATTATTTGAAATGGCATCTTGAGTTCTGAAGGCAAAACTTCATGGTTAATAAATCACAGAGATCAGAGTATGAAAATATTTGTGAGACCAGATCCTTCCCCCTGCAAGTGCCTGATGCTAGAGGTCAAGGGAGATGGCTGGTGAAATGACAAATGTCAGTGTTTGAGTAATGCTGTAAAACCAAGGAGTAAGGAAATGTTATGGTTAGTCAAGAGATTAATGGCTCATGATGTGCCATGAAAATTCTTTTCTGAAAGGTACTGGAGCTGCCTGATTAAAAGAGCAATCCTAGTGCCCACATCAGCCAGCACTTGCACAGACACCAAAGGAGAGGTTCCTTGCAAGTCCATGAGAGATGCAGCACAGCTTGTGGCCCCTGAGCCTTTCCACCGGTCTGTTATTTGAACTCCTGCAGCACTGGGTCTTGCAATTCTGTGAGCTACAGCAGCACCCAGAACCAATTCGGCACCTCCTGATACAGGCAGTTCATCCTTCCTGGCATGAAAGGATGGAAACAGAATCCCTTCCGTTCTCTCTGACACAGGAAATCTTTCTCAGATGAAACTTGGGCTTTCTGAGCCTCCAGACTTTCGCTCAATAGCAAAAGACAAGGAAGTGTGCAAGAAGAGCATGATGGTGAAAAAGAGGGAAACAATTCGTAAAATCCCCAAAGCATAATTCCTATTGCAGAACACTAAGCTTCTTCCTTCTCAGTCCCCTCTTCAACACTCATATTCAGTGTCTGAATGCACTACTCTTGGCCAAGTGTGAGTACATGTTCACGAAACGACATGGAGAGAAAACAGACAAACATGAAATGCCTGTTTCATCTTTCTCTTCCCTTTATTACAGTATCAGATCCTAAAGGAACACCCTTACTTCTTCTGTGCCAACACATCTATCTGAGGGTGGACCACGAAGGACTAAAGTGGATTAGACTATCCCAGGGTTAAATCGCCTTTAAGAAATTTATTTAGAGGTGAAAAAGGGGAAAAGAAGGAGAGGGGAGGAGGGGGAAGAATACATGAAGATGAGACACCAGCCCTGTTCATCTTCAGCAGGATGATAGTGACAAACCATACTTCAAAAAGAAGCAATTAAGAGGGAGCCAGTCTCACTGCAAGTATGTTGAGAAGTCACGGCCTGAAGGTCTGGGCCTCAGCCAACAGGGAACTCACCAAAGGATATGGGGCTCATTTTCTTGAGGCAAATTACTGTGAAGAATCAGGACTAAATTTGACTAAAAAAACAGTTGCATCATTGCACTGTCATTTGCTGAATTGATTGAGAATCAGCACCAAACTCGGCCCTTCGGCCATAGCTCACAACCTCACTTTTTCATGTAGGCTTTTTTTGCTAATGGGAACCTTCCTTTTTTCTTGGTTGGGTTATTTTTCCCCTTTCCCCTTTTATTTGAATAATGTCTGTGAAAAACCATTTGCTTTCACGAGGCGGTTAGTTTACACTGGAGGCAGCAGCTCTGTGAGCTCGAGCCAACCCTGTCCTGTCTTTAGATTCATTGCAATCTGGCCACATTGTCACATATATTTTTAGTTTATGATGGTCCTCTAATACAATTCCAGCTTCCACACAGAGTCCTTCCAACAGTCTAGCTCAGGTTAATGAACTTCAGGCCACTTCTCTTCTGCAGGAATTTCGAGGCCCAGGGGGTGGCTGTGCCCAAGAGATTTGCCAAAATCCGCTACGATTTCACCGCGCGAAACGCCAGTGAGCTCTCGGTGCTGAAGGATGAAATCCTGGAGGTACGTGACCGCTCCTGGAAAAGGTGTGTCCCCCAGGGGCAGGAGAGAGCTCGGGATAGCAACAAGCACCAACTCCATTTTCCCTGGTGGTATCTCAGCAGTGACACAAAGCTTTGCTCAAACCCAAAGCTGGAGCAGGCTGCCTGTGCTGTGTTGTGTCATTTCCTCAGCTCAAAGACATCGGTCCCATTTTAACCACAGTGAGGAGGGAGGACAACAACTCGCTCTAGAGCCCTGCTCATCCCCCGCTGGGTCGGTTCCTTATCACCACTTCCTCCTCCACGAGGATTTGTTTTCTCTGAAAAGCACCTTTCTCATAACCTTTCTCTTACTGCAGCACTGTTGGCAGCTGGACAAGGTGGGACGTGACTTGGGCTGACACTGATCTGTGACCTGAGGAAAAGGTTTCTCTGCAAAATGTGGCTTTTTATTTATTTAATTATTTATTTTAATGCAAAAAGACATCAGAAACTCAGTCATTAGGAAAAAAAGGTCTGGAGAAACAGGGACATTATGTAGGAACTATGAGTTCTTCAGCACGCAGAGGTGCTCTCCTGTTCATCCTTACGATACATTCTGATGCTTTCCAGGAAAAGTTTCAGTCCTGGATTGCATCTGAGAGCAACAGATCTGATTAGAGCTCCTGGCCTCAGTGATGTCCTTCTGGCAACTTCACCTTTTGGATGGTTCGGCCCCGCTATACCCTGGTTGTTTATGCCTGAAATCCCATTTTCCCACAGCAGATTTATTTTTGTCCCTCTCTCAGGTGTTGGAAGATAATAAGCAGTGGTGGAAGTTGCTCAACCGGAGTGGGCAGGCCGGTTATGTTCCGTACAATATCCTGGATGTGGTGAAACTGGAAGAGCTCAAACAGGTCTGTAGTCAGGTAATACCTGACTGGTATCAGCTGCAGGGCACAATCTGCCTCTGGGAATAATGTTGGCATTAGACCTCCCTGATTTCTTAGGATACTATGCACCAATCAGGACAGACCTTCAGAAGCAGACAAAGCCAGGAGATTCCTGAGTCTCCTATGATAAAATTCACATTTTGCTACGATCGTCTTCCCAAATAAGGCCTATCCTTCCTATTTGTGCACCAGCCTCCTGCTTTCCATATTTTTCCACATCAAGATTTTTCTTGGGGGTTAAATTAAAGATGGACACTTCCCTCAGCCAGTTCAGTTCAGCACCAGGAACACGTTACTGGAGTGGAGGCAGATGGAAACACCATCTAAGTGAGAATTAACTGAATACTGCAACTTGCACTGCAGAAATGTGGAGCTGGAGTGTTCTAAACACCCTAGGGAAGCATGGAATTGCTTCCCCATTTTGGTATTGCAGCGTTTGGGCAAAGCCTAAGGCGGCCCAGCAGGCTTCTGGATAAATCCCTGCTAGTTTAATCAAAACGTCAAAAAACTTTCCAGTCCGCTCCAGGCCCTTGGCAGTGGTCCCGCTTCACATCCCAGCTACGGAGCAGTGAGGCTCTGCCTTCCAATGAGATCGAACACGTTTGGCACAACTAGGAATTCCCTTGCGCAAACTTCAGACTTTGCTTTGGGTTCTTCATTCCCAGAAATTAACTTCTTCCATGCAGCTCCACCTGAGGTCTCCCCAGCCCCACATCAGCACAAGGAGAACACGGCAGTTTGTCCCTCCGTGGGTGTGAGGCAGAAAGCTTAAGAAAATTAAAAACGACCAAAAAAAATTCTTACTTTTCTTTCCCTTTCTAACCAGTCTAACCAGAGGTACAAAGGAGACCTGAGCCCCAGGGGCCATGGCCCATCCAGCCCAACCCACAAGCTGCCTGCCAGCTACGCCGGGGATAAGTGGGGCAGTGAGATGTTGTCGCGCCACTCCGCACAGGACGCCAAAGAACGCACGTGTGTGTCCCACTCTGGGCTCCCCTGGGTTTGGGCGCTCGGGGGACCAGACCTGCCCAAGGGGCTCCCCTGCACCTTTTACTGATCACAGCAATGGAGCAGCACTGTGTCTGGAGGCCATTCCAGGCAGGACAAGAGCCAAGAGAGCAGCCCTGGGGCTTGTGACACCGCCGGGGCTCTCGGGCGGCCCGGGCCGAGCAGGGCAATAAGTGATCACCCCATGCCTCCTTCCTCCAGTTCTAACTTCCTCCTCCTCCTCCCAAGGAGAGAGTTTCCTTTCTCTTCCAAAATGTTTAAGTGTGTCTAAGGAACAGCTCAGGTCAATCCCTTTCTCTCACTTCCTTTTGCTCATCTCCCGGCACACACACAGTGCCCGCCTGGCCGCTTCCTTCATGTGGTTCCACAGAATTCCCGGCCAAACAGGAGATCCGCATCACTCCCTCACCCTGCACGTGCTGTGGGGCTCACAGAGCAGGAGAGAGATCAGGGGCCCTGCTCACCTCACCCCTTATCCCACCCTGTCCACTCCTGGAAGCAGGAGCCCTTCTGGGACGACAGGAAGCCCCACAATACGAGGACACAAATCTGTTCGTATCACTGAGTTATTCTCCACAGTCTTCAGGAGTTTCATGGGGAAAGCGATACTGGATGAAGAGTCACTGGAGTTTTCACAGAAGCACAGGATGCCCTGGGCTGGAAGGGACCTTCAAGCTCATCCCATCATGAGTGTGTTGCTCATTCCCAGTTTGTGCTTCCTGCCGCTTCTGTTCTGTTGCGGAGCAAAACCTGGAGCTCTGCGATCAGCAAATTAGTGACTAGAAGCAGCAGAGAGGACTGAAAAGGTCTCAATTCCAAACCTCCAATTGTAGATTCTCACAGAACTGTGCTTCCACATCAGGCAACAGCCAAGGGGTGATGGGAGCAAAATAAATGGCAACACAGGGGCACAGGAAAATGGGAATCACTTTTCTGGGCTGAATTTAAATAAGAATGTTGAGCCACATCCCCATTTGCCTTACAGTTTCCCCACAAACATTTAATGGCATTTTTGACTGAAGACTTGCTTTCATTCCCTACTTGTTTCTACAGAACTTATTCACCAAACGGATGAGCTGAACGACGAGCTGCTAAAGAAGATCACAAACAATAAAATTCAGCCTCCCCACAGGAATTTCAAAGTGGAAAAGCCTCAGCAAGTTTTCGTGCCCCTCACCTTTGAATCCAGCACTGAAGAAGTCAAAGCCTGGCTGGAGGCCAAGTCATTCAGCAAAGAGTAAGATTTGCCCTATTGCCACGTGCAATGCTCGTCCTTCCCTGGAGAAGGAGCGGGGGAGGCCACCGGCACCATCTCACCTGGGACAAGCCACTTGGATTTACTTACAGAGCCTGTGTTGCAAATTAGATTTCAACCCTGTTCAATCCAGGCTCTATAACCAGAATGTTCAGAGCCCAAAGTCACTCCCTTTCTCTGGTATAAATATTTTCTTGGAGATAAACAGTTAACTAACTAAATCCAAGGCCTGAAATGCTACTGGAATTGCAGCTGCCACCTTGGAACAGCCCCAGGGCCCCGTGATATGGTCCCACTGCAGCTCCTGGCCTCCCATCTCCAACTCCTCACCTCTGGCACGAGGCCACGTGCAGCACAATCGTCACCTCCCTACTTTGTGTCTCCCCAGGACCGTGGAACACCTGGGCATCCTCACCGGAGCTCAGCTCTTCTCCCTCAACAGAGAGGAGCTGAAGAAGGTGTGCAGTGATGAGGGAAACAGAGTCTACAGCAAGATCACAGTGGAGAAAAACCAGCTGGAGGTAAGCATTTTTCTGGATAATTCCTGCTGGAATGGGGGCTGTACCAGCAGCGTCAGATAGCTCATTAAACAGGCATTTTAAAAAATACAATTGTGGGGAAAAAAAATGCAACCAAACCTACACCAGCAATAAAACACACGTAAAAATTCCGAAGTATCTTTTGAGCAAATCTGTAAGATCCCCCTGTTTCCACTAATTAATCTGCTTTTTACTGATATCACTTATCTCTGTGAAACTAGCTCTACTTTTACAGCATTAATTAAATACTGTCACTTAACTGCAGCTTGAAGTTCAAATCCAAACTGCCTGTTTTGTTTCCATTCCAGAAAAGCAGAGGGGAGTCGGAGCTCCAAGAAATCACGAAGCGCCGCCAGGAAAGGATTGATTCTGCAAATTAAAGTCTCTCTGCTTTATTTCAGCTCTTAGCCCTAAGTAGTGCAGAAAAAAAGGGAATGAAAGCAATGATTCCTGGCCCAGGCCAGATGCAGCAGAGCTCCCCTTGGGGTCCAGCTGCCATCAGAGTGACAATTCCTTGAACACTGTTGGGAAGGGTTGACAATAAGACCATGTCCCACTGGGAAAGGTGTTTTAATTTTGCATGAAGTATTTTTTTTATAACTATATATTTTATACTGAAATTTTCCGTGCATGCGATCAGAGCAGGATTCACACGGGGCTGGATGTACAAGGGCTGGCTTCAAGCAAAAAAAGACCCCCAAAGCTTTTCTCCGAGGGCTGTCCCCTGCTCCCCACTCTCCCCTGGCAGAGCAGGCGTGGCACACAGCACAAGAGAGGCCAGCCTCAAGGCTTGGAGCCTGGACCAGAGGAATAAGGCTTTAGAACCCTGCAATGGTTTGGGTTTAAGGAAAGGACATTAAAGCTCATCCCATTCCACCCCCCTGCCATGGGCAGGAATGCCTGTCACAAGCCCAAGTTGTTCCAAATCTTGTCCAACCTGGCCTCGGACACTTCCAGGAATGGTGAGTCATGACCTCTCTGGGCAACCTAACCCTTTCTATTTCCATTTCCATTTCCTCCTCAGTGCAGGTGTCCCCTGCAGCCCACGAGCACAGGGCCGGTGACAACTGCCTGTCCTTGTCCTGTCCCCCTGTGCCCCCTCATTGGACAAGGCTAGAATGGCAACACACATTCCCAAAGTCTGGCTGCTTCCTTAAATCCATGGACCAGCTAGTGCTATCTCTGAACAGCTGAAATGAGCTTTCAGTGCCTAGAAATGAGCAGGAGTGACAAACAAAGGGATTTGAATCTGGAAATAGGTGAGTTCCACCCGCCCACCGCTGCTGATGCAGAGGCTGGGGCTCGGGGCAGCTGTGCAGCCCTTCCCTGGGGCACGGATCCTGCACTGGAATGTTGTGGTGGTGTTGCCAAACCGGGCCTCAAACCAGGAGAAGATAAGCCCTGACCGTTTGCTCCCGACCCAGGCACACCCACAGCCCTTCCCAGGGTGTTGGTCACTTGTCCCCATCTTCACATTTTCACTGCAAAAAGTCAGCTGAAATGATTCCCAAATAGCTGAAACCCCAAAGCACACTGGGAAAGGCAGGTTTAACACAAATTAAATGGCCACAAGAAAAAAACCCCTCTAATTTAGCACAGGGTGTTGCTCTTTACTTCCCGTTTTCCTTCATAAAGTTATGTGCATTTGTATATAGCAATCTGTAAATAGGGGTGAGGAAAATCCCTCTCCCTAGAAGCAGAATTAAGTGATTATGCTTCCAAAATTTACTCACCATTTCAAAACTCAAGCAAGCAGCGTAGTTCCTGTCCACAGCAAGTTTGGCACATTGCATTTCTAGCTCTGTTTGACTGACAGACCAATCTGATTGCAAAGCAGTGAAGCACACAGAGCTCCAGAGCTGCCCACAGCCCAGGGACAGCTGGGTTTTCTCTCTCAGCACATGCTGAGTCTTTGTCCAAATTTGTGCCTGTCATTGCACATTTAATGGAAAAAGCTTTAAAACAGCATCTGGGGAGCTCATGTCTAAAACTGAGAACACCAGTGCACCTTAGTTTTGGCTTCATTCTTAAGCGTCTCCAATGGATAATCTGTTTTCTTCATTTGAAACAGGACACTGCTCTCACCAGCAGAATTAGGGTGCAGGCAGGGGAGGATCCTGGGTTTAGTCACAGCCCTGCTAGGATCTGAGAAGGGCACTCACCTTGTCAGGGAGGGATGAAGAGGACAATCCTCCTGAGAAGCCCTGGCTCCGGATTAGGGTGGAGATGGGAGGCAGGATGGCAAGCACGGGAGGCGAAAAAGTTTCTAAAATGAAAATAAAAACGAATGTTGAGCTAGGAAACACACCATCTTCTAGTCCTGGGGTGTAGAGGAAAGCAAATCACAGGGAATTACAGTTATCTGGGATTTTAACAGGAGTGTACATGACAGCTCTGTAAAGCCGGGAGCCACAGGAGCACTTCCTAAAACAAATAGCTCAGTAGACCTTATTGCAGAGGCCACTTTTACAAATTTCCACGCGACTGAGCTGTGCATCTGTTCTGTTTGTACTGCCTGCAGACACTGCTATAAAGTACTGTACATTGATGTAACTGAGCGAAGGAGACAATGATATAACCATGCACTGTACAAGATTTATTAAAATAGTTAAGTTATAACTCCATCTCCGTCTCTTTCACTGGGTTTTCATAATGCTTTGTCACTGAGAGTCTCAGAAACTCAGCAGAATGTCTGAAACCACACATTTCCTTTTGGGTTTGGGGACTGACATTCAACAGGAAGGATGTTACGGCCTGGATAGCTGTGTCTTAAGAATAGGGGCAAAGCATGAGAAGGCTGCACAAAAGCACATTCTTGCCTCTCTGGAAGGGGAACGACTGTGGCAGCTGTCCCAAGTGGAACCATACAGAAAGAGGGAACAGCATAACCCCATGACTAGGAGCCTGTTACACGGATTCTCCAACATTTCCAGCCAAGAGCCATCCTGTTTCCAGAAGCAAAAGTTTGTCTTCTCTTTTCCTTAACAATTAAATTACCCAGCTGAAATAACTGGTAATTCCTTCTGTAGATGTTTTGGAGAGTACAATTTCCAAGTGGGCCCACACTAACAAGATCACCTCTTTTACAGCCTAAATAAAGTTCAGGCGAACCACGAGCCCAAAACACCTGCCTTACTGGGCCGAGGGCTCTCTCAGCGCCTGGAGCTGCACTCGATAAACCATTTCGAACCTTGCCACAACGGCGGGGAAGGGAGCCCAGAGCGCTCAGCTCCTGCAGCGGGGCACCACCGACGCGGCCCCGAGCCTTCCCTCACGGCCGCCTCCCTCAGGGGCTGCCCGCCGCCACCTTGCGGCACCGGCCGCGCCCGGGCCCCGCGCGGCCACGAGGGACGGGTGGCTCAGGGGCGGGTCGGGCGCCGTAGCGGCCGCGGGGAAGACTGCCGGGGGTTCTGGCGACACGGAGACTCCGGGGACAGGAGGTTCCGGGCCCGAGAGATCTCGGGGCCAGGAGACTCCCCCGATACGCTCCGTCGGGGACGATGGCGGCGTCACGGTCGCCAAGGCGAACCCCCGCCCGGCCCTCACGAACCAGCCAATCAGAATCGCTCTCCCTCCCGCTGCCCCGCCTCGGCTCCTCCCGGCCTCGTCCGTCTCCTGTCCGCGCTCCTGATTGGCCGCTGCCGCCCAGCCAGGCTGGGATTGGCGGCGGGCGGCGGGAGCGCGCGGGCCGGTGCCCTTCGGGCACGTACCGTCCCTCCTGGGCGCGCGAGTCCCCCGGAGCCGCGGACGTGTCGGTGTCCCCCGTGAAGCGGCAGAAGGTGGAGTCGGCGCTGGACCAGCTCAAGCACCACACCACGGTGGTGGCCGACACCGGGGACTTCAACGGTGAGAAGCGGCATGAGGGGATCCTGTCTCCGCAGCTTCTGCTTAGCCCCCTCTCCCGCCCCTCTTCACGGAGAGTGGGCGAGCCCGGCCGAAGGGGCGCGCGCTGCGGGGACCGACCCACCCTGGGGCCGGAGGGGGGGCGAGCGGGACGGCGCTGGGTCTCCATCCCAGGGCAGACCCCGCCGTGATTTCTCCCAGTTTGCCCTCGAGTGTGCCCTGACCACTCCGTTCAGCTCTGCGTGCTGTCAAGGAGAAGTGCCAGACTGAAGCCAGGCTCTGCTGTTCTAATTAATTTTGGGTTTTCTTCCAGTGGGCTGTCTAGATCTGGGACTTGTTTGGGGTTTTTCAGACTCACGCTTGGACGGGGCTTGGAGCAGCCTGGCCCAGTGGAAGCGAGTGGAACTGGATGAGCTTCAAGACTCCTTCCAACCCAAACCATTCCAGGATTCCATGATATGCTTAAAAACTGATTTGGGGTTGGAGAGAAAGAAGGGAAATGATGCTTTTTATTTGTTTTACTTGAGCTGTACATTGATCTTCTCCCTTTTTGCATTTCCAGGATGCAGAAAGTGAGAAGGAACTTGAGGAGATGTGCTCGGTCCAAGAGAAATAATTTTGAAAAAACTCATCTCACTGGATACTGCAGCAACAGTAAAATCCCAAATGGATTTCATGATCCTGACAATTCTGAGTGCACTTCAGGGATAAGGCACAAGATCTTACAGAAAAACAGATGCAGCAGCACACATCCAGGAAAACATCTTGGAATTAATGGCATAAAATCGTGGTTTATTTTCCTGCATCTGTTTGATTTTAGGATCCCTAAAAATGTTACATTCCTAGCATCAGGGGTCAGGGGGTAATTTAGAGGTAGTTGGTGATAAATATTTTTGGTTATACGTAGGGCAGATATTTATGCCTTACATAACTCTGTAATATAAATATGTATTATATATTAGGGCATATAGCTATCTATTTATATATAACCTATTTTTTATGTGTGCCCAGATATAGTTTATATCAGACACTGTGCCTGTCTGAAGGCCTTGCTACTGAGCTCCCAACTCATTCCTGAGGAAAACATCAGGCAAAAGTTGTTAGGTTTAACTGGTTCCTCTTTTCCTTAATAATTATTTTACTCAGTTGGAATAACTGAGAACAGCTGTTAGAGATGTGCAGTTCCCAGTGGGCCCAAGGCACTTTTTTGCACAACGCAGAGTGGCGTTTAAGGTAGTCAGTAGTCAGAGAAGTGAGGATTAGGATTTTGAATGCTCTTGGGCAACAAGGCTGGCCAGAGATCCCTCCTAACTCACTGTGGGACAGCAAAAACCCCACAGCCAAGGGTAACCAGGGATTGTGGGGATGGAGAATTTAATGGCATCAGGTGGCAGCAGTGCCAGTTCAACTGATAAAAAAGTAAATCCACGCCTGCTCTAGAGGAGTATTGTTCCTGGACGTGTGTAAATACAGGGACACCTCTTTACTCTCAACTGAGGGAGGTTTGTGGTTGTGGTGCCAGTTCACCCTTGAGAGTTCCAGGCTTTATTTCAGCTCCCCTGGCTGGGCCTGATGTGCGGCAGTGGTGCGAGGGCCGGAGCCGTTCGCTGGCTCTGGGAACGCAGATGCCATCATGGCCCAGTGGGGAGGGGGGAGCTTAGGCTGTGGTGGCAACCTCAGAAAGGGATCAGATGGCTCCTGGAACTGCCCAGAGTGCAGGAAGGGAGGGGGAACTGAACTGCTCCCACAGACCCCTGCTGGGCTATGGTTCTGGGCCAGAAAAGTGGCAGCATCAGTGGCACCTCAGTTGTTACTGTCCTTGGAGCTCTCAGGATCAGGATGAAATCATGTTCATGCACTACTGGGAAAGCAGGGAGCAGGATCAGTGCTCTAACTCTCTACACTCTCTCTCCAGGAGTGCCTTGGGTCACGGCAATTTAATGTGTGGAATAGTTTCCTGTGCCTGCCTGGGCAGCTGCAGTTATTGCACAGGCATTCAGGGCTGACAGTTCCCTGCAGGGAGAGCTCAGCCCATGTGCCCAGAGGCAATCCCAGCATCTGCAAGAAAGAAAGAAGCAGCAAAAGGTGATTGCTTCTCTTTCAAAGTTATTTCAAGTGCTCACACCCAAACCAACCTTTGCTCTTGATTCTGGCCAGGTGCATGGTGAGTGCTGGGCACAGGTCATGTCATCCATGCTGGTGTGAGTGATGCTTTCTGGGGGAAAGCAGCTGATCTCCAAAGTTCCCTTCCTGCCCTGTGCCTGACCTGCACAGGAGAAAACCTCTTCCAGGAAGGGATTGTGCTTCCTCTAATCCCATTTGCCCAGTCTGTTCCATGGGGATATTGCCAGCCTGGGGCAGCAGAGGCACACGCAGCTCTCAGCACTCTCTGCTCCAAGCACAGCTCTGGGCTCCTTTGCACACTGCCTCTGCCATGGGGGTTTTCTCCAGGAGAAGCCAAGGAATTGCTCATGGAAGGGTGCAGATTAAGTTATCCCAAAGGGAAGCAAAGAATAAATATCTCATTTTTCCATCAAAATGCTCATGCTCTTTCCTACAGATTATTTCAAGTTTTTCCCACAAGCTTTGCACTACCCATCATCCCATTTTTACCCCCAAAAGTAATTTTCTCTGTCCTCCAGAATGTCTCAGTGTCTATCCCCAAAATTTTCACTGTGTCTCTGCAAGTGACTACCTCAGTTTACCTCATGCTGTTCATTCTCTTCCCTGGGGATTGCTTCAGATTTTCCCTCCAAGCTGTCCCTGTCTGTGCACTTCTGATTTCTTCTTTTTTACAAGAAAGTATTCATTCACTACTCTGGAGATTAGCTCCAGTTTTACCCCCCCAAAATTGCCCTAACATTCACTAGTCATTGCCTGATTTTTACCTCACTATGTTCATTCTCTCCCCCTAGAGATAACCTCAAGTTTTACCCCCAGTATTTTCCCTACCTGCCCACTAACTATGTACTCTTTTTGACCTATAAATATTCTCTTTCTATCCTGGAGATTTCATCAAGTTTTACCCTGAAATATTTCACTATCTTTCCAGTACTGTCTCACTTTACCTCAGGATGTACGCTCTCCCTGCCACACATCACCCCAGCTTTCACCTCCAAAATTATTGCTACTTGTCCACTACTTATTACCTGATATTCACCTCAGTATGTCCATTCTCTGCCCAACAGGTCATTTTAATTTCTACCCCCCAAAACTTGTCCAACCTGTCACCTAGTGACTGCCTCAGTTTACCTCAAAAATGTTGTCTCCCCTAGAGATTACCTCAGACTTGACCCCCACATTTTTTCCCTGTCTGCAAGTTACTACCTCCATTTAACTTCAGTATGTTCATTCTCTGGACTACAGACTCAAGTTTACTCTCAATCTCCCTGCCTCTCCAACACTGATTACTTCCTTTTTACCTCAAAAGATTCATTTATTTTCTACCATGGAGGTTACATCAAGTTTCACCCCCAGAATTTACTAATACTTCCACAACTGATTCACTCAGTTTACCTCAACAAGTGTTCATTCCCTCACCTAGAGGTGACCTTGTATTTTACCCCCAAAGGTTTCCCTACCTGTGCACAACTGATTGCTATAGTTTACTTCAAAATCTTCATGCTCTCCATTACAGGTCACCTCAAGTTCACTTCAAAAGTTTTCCCTACCATTTCCATTAGTGATTATCTCAATTTTTACCTCCAATAAGTCATTCTCTACCTACAGACACTGGATAGTAAATCATACAAAGATCTAAAACACTGCACAAGAAACAGCAGAAAGTTTTCCATGAATAACACAAGTTCCTTTTTTCCCCTCCTCCGCCTAGGACTGCTACCAGGAGACAGGAGAGCTGCTATCAACACTCAAACCTCCCAAGCGTTGTTATTGCTCAGAGAGCTGCGCCGGCACTGAGCTACTCCCATGCGCCTGCAGGGCTCTGGGGAGGGGGAAGACGACCTCCCACTCCTGCCTGGAGAAATTTCAATGCCCTAAAAAGTCATTTCCCTTCTCTCTCTCTGACCCACGGCCAAAGCAGCTGTGTAGAACAACATGGACTACTCATGGAAGGGATGATTCAGTTGTGGGAAAAACGCTAAAGAAAGACTATCACCCCAAATTTCAGGGTGAAAACACACTGCTTGTTAACAGGAGCACACAAACTCATTTAAACCAGAGAGCAAACTGCACACCAGGAAAAGAGCTGAAAGATAGGCCCTGCCTTGATTGATAATTCCAAAGGAAATTCCCCACAGATCATAGGCAATTACCTATAATTTTACCTCCCTAATCACTGGATTTCTGACTTGGGTTGCTGTGGAAGTGTTTCACAGATGCCTTAAGGGGTCAGGGGCTTGGCTGGATTCTTTGTGGTTAGTCCTGACAGGCCCAGGCCAAACCCACCCACCTGCATTGCTGCTCCACCCCAAATTTGCATGAAATACTGAGAACAGTTTATAAATACTCCCCTTCCCTGTCCTTCCTGACACATCCATGGAGCAAATGTACTCTATCCATTGTTCCCAAGAGCACCTCTCCAGCCCAAATCCCAGTTTTCACCAACACAAACCAAACAGACCTAAGACAATTATTCCATCAGTGCCTGCAATTCTGAGCTCCCTGTTCCCTGCCACTCACACAGCAATCTCACCTCAGCCCAGAGACTCCCTGTCCCCAAAGGGAAACACAACCTGATAGGGCACAGCTCTGGCACCACATTTCCCCTTGTTCCTGAAAAGCCCTAGGTAAATCCAGTCCCTCAGACCTTGCATCCCTGAACACCAGGAGAGCTGGAGTTTTACCCAGATCCCAGTGCCCTGCACGGCTGCGCTGACACGAGCACAGGCCGATCGCTCCGCCCAGCACCATCCCTCATTTTCCTCCCATTGCTCCCCAAGCGTCCCCAAACCACCCCAGCGTGTCTGTGCCGGGGCCAGGGCCCGCCCCAAGGCCAACCAGAGGCTGTCACCCAGCCCTGCACCAGCTCCCACCCCTGGGAGAGCTGGGAATGCACTGAGAGCTCGGCTCCCCAGTCCTCAGACACACAAATAATGCCCAACCTGCCCCTCTGGGCACAGCCAAACACCACAACTCCATCATCCCCAAGGAACTCTGGCAGTCGCCTCTTCACCTCTGCCCTTGTCCAAAGGACACAGGTAGGACTGGGCTGTCAGAAATGGTATTCCCTAGGCAGTTCATCCCAGCACAAAGGAGAAGAGGAACCCTGTGTCCCTCTGACTGACCCCACAGCATGGGCAGGACCAGCTGGGTGCTTCGTATTCTAAATTTTAAAATGAACTGAAGAACCTGAAAGGCAAAAAACAACACACATATAAGGTTAGAGCCAGTCAACACACACAGACAGACACACTCTCAGACACCCCTTCTTCAGCATACACGCTGACTGCAGCTCTTACTAGAAACACTCCCCCCTAAAGAAGATGCTTTAACATCTTCTTCCATCTGCTGCTCCTTGATGTGGAACAGTAGATCCTGGGAAAATTGGTAGCATCAGTGACCATAGGGATCAAAATTTGCCTCAGGGACCTGCAAGACAGCATGAGGCAGTCTGCAAGTAGCTGACAGCTAGGAGTTATCCCCACACCAGCCCCATAAACTTTCTACCCAAAAGCCCATAGACAGGAGAGGAGAGTTCTAAAACTGTTCAAACTAGCCAGGACTGAATGTGCCAGGGCAGGGCAGCTCCAAGCATAAGTGGCACATGGACACACAGTGCATCAAATATAAGCAAAGATGACATGAAGACTTGAGATAACGCTTCAGAAGATAAATTCTTGAGACCAGGATGCTTTGAGGCGACGGAAGCTACGAAACTACTGCAGTGAGGAGGGTCTAGTACACTTCATACAGAAGTCCAAGGGAACGGCACATGAAAAAAAAGATACTACCAAAACTGAGAAGGAAGATGGATAGGAACACCTTGTGTACTTCTTCTGGTCTCAAAAAGCAAAACCATAAAGATGCCAGAATAAGCCCGATCCAGGAAAGTATGCAAGTGCTCCTGCTGCCAATATGGCCCATAACGATGCCTGTAAAGCACTGAGACATCACAAAGCCCTATGACACTGAAGACAACGGCCACAGACCACATCACATAGACACAAACTGAAACTGCCCAGCAGTTTTACCTGATGGACCCAAGATTGCTAGTGCAAGATGAGCCAGAGGCTGATGACGCCGAAGGAAAGAAGGCTCTACGGCAATAGTACGTGACAGTAAAAGGTAAACTCCTTATGAGAAGTTAGTGCCAAAGCTGGTAAGAGGATGCTCAAGAAGTGCAGTAGGCCTAGAGAAGGAGGCAACGACTGCCAGCTGATACAAAGGGATCCCTAGAGAAGGATTCTGCTGCCAAAGGCTGAAGTGACATCACAAAACATGACCGACCCACAAATGGCCAAGATGCAAGATGTCCACGTGCTTGCTATGCTCAAAAGTGCTCAAAAGCGTGGCTACACTGAAGAGTAGGCACAATTTATACCATGGCAATCGTGCCAGACCCGAAGGCAGGCTCCTCGGGTGAAAAGATGGACAATGACATCGAGACTCAAAATCCAATGATGCAAAGCTCACGAGAACATGGAGATGGGTTGGAACTGCCCGGCCCGGCAAAGGCTCGAGTGATGCTGAAGAGAAACCCTCTCTCCCTTAACCTCCAAGGGGCCTGGCCCACTACAGCCCTCTCCTCTCAGCTAACTTCAAATTGCCTCCTGTGATTCCAAAGGTTTTTGCCTTCTCCCAACCAACAGTCCCCACACTTAGCTCTCTGAAGACCAGCAGACGAAATCCATCCTCAACAGAAAAGAATGCTTCAGCACCGTGGATGTCAATACATGGCCCACAGCCCACTTGGGTGGCTGCAAAAGATGGAGAATAATGACAAAATTCAGACTGTGATGACATGTCCCAGAAGTGACCCCTTGCACAATGCCTCTCTCCCTCATAACTGCTGAGGCTCATCGCTCACCGGCCGTTTCCAAACTCAGGCTCTGCACCTACTTGTAGTACCTAAGACAACAAAACAGAAACTGCGACTATTGCCCTCCAGAAGAATAAAGGCACGGGCTGGGCTCCCTCTGCACCACTGGCCCAGGCTCACCTCAAATCTCCATCCGACTCCGGAGGTGGCCCGGACGATACCCACAAAGCGAAAAGGGACACGCTTCGCATGCTGCCACGTACCTCTCACCTATCAGTCGCCCCACCTAAATGCCAACTCACCTGCTCGCCTCTGTCCCTTGGCATGCCCAGGGCAGCAGCAGCACCTGCAGAGAAGCAAAGCAATAAAACATGCTGAGAGACTGAAACCACAGCCTCCCCGCTCCAACTCAAGTACACCACACCTACAGCTTAAGCTTGCACCCACCTGGCCTCCAGCATCCCCAGGGCCGGGACACCTTCCCAGTGGACCACCTAAAATGCACAAACAAAAACGGATGCTTAGAGCTGCACCAGAAACTGATACCCAAGCAGTAACAACTCATTCTGGCCACCAGTCACCGCTCACCTCGCTCCATCAACCTCGACCACTGATCTTCAGCATTACTTCCTACAAATAAAGATGAAGAACAAAGCTGTAACATAGTCACCATTTACACTTGCCCTGCAAAGACAAACGGTGACTGACCTTCCTGTGGGAACCACCTCACCTGGTATGGGGCACTCTGCCACAGATTCAATCCATCTGCATCTGAAAGAAAGTGATGACAAAAGTCAAAGTACTGCATCATAACTTAGCAGCTCCAAACATTTTGTGTTAATCTAGAAATACCATCTTGAGTCCAACTAATCCCTACATTACAAATGTCAAGTCCCTAGGACTTATCCTATTACACCTACACCCAGACTATGTAGCAGGGCAAAGCAGCCCCAGGCCAAACACACAGACACCTGTGACACAGGAGATGACAAACAAGGGGATGCAACAAGGAAAGGAAAGTCTCAGCAAGAAGAATTACCAATGACATGACCTAGATGAAGCTCAAAGAACTCTGGCAGGAAAAGACCTTAACAGAAGGACTTATGCCAAGAACCGCAAAGATGGACGCCCGAGAATCGTACGGTTGGAATCCTCTACCTATCCTCACATTCTCCCAAGTCCTAATCTGTTATAAGGGATCGTTGCAGTGCACAGCTGTCAATACAGCTCAGAACAAGACTGTAAAAGGTGTCTGACTCAATAGTGCTAAAGAGAGATGCGATTCCCATGCATGTCCGAGCCTGCAAGTCAAAGGTTCAAGGGTACCAGCGTCGGGCCAAGGAACGCAAAGGAGCTGCTGAGGATGATGCCCAGCATTTCTGATAAGCCCCTCAAAGGGGTAAGGCAAAAGACATGTGACACAAGATGCCCACAATAGAGACACAGAACACACAATAGACAAGTGACACAACACGCACCAGGACTGCTCTGCCGTGCACACCTCAGCATTGTGATCAACAGCGAGACTTTGCCTTTACGTGGCCTAAGGGGCCCTCTCGTGGACATCCCCAACTCCAAAGCTAATTCAAAGATCCCTCCCACCAAGTCCTGACCCAGCACCCCACTCTCATCCCCCTCCCTGAGGTGTAGCCCTTGACTTAGCTCTCAGATATCCAGGGATGCAAATCCTCATCAGGTGCAAAACAAGGCCACCTCATCATCTGGGAAGTTCCTGCCCTCAGAGGGCTGTTCTCTCTCAGTCTACTACAATAAAGAAAACCAAACATCAGTGCCTGAACTCAGCAGCACATCAGCCAAAACCCAACAATTCCACTACTCACCGGCTCCTGAGAACGCCCCGGTCCTCGGCTCACACGCTGGGGCCGCACTCCGAGGCCGACGTCGCAGGGTATCCCTGGGTTAAGGGGAGACAAGGTGATGTGGCATTACTGAAACTTGAGGGGACCCTCGCTCCTCCCTCCCTCCCCGACTCTCCACAACTCCTCAGCCATTGCCAAAGGCTGCCCAGATGGCACCTTCAAACAGAAAAGGTACAGGCTTCATCGCAGAGCCCTGTAATACTTCTGGAAGGCTCACAGGGACAGGCAGCTCAAGGGTGATAAACTGGCTCCATCAGCTGGTCCATGAGGGGGTTCAGCCCCTGTAGGCATAATACAAGTGGGCCACCTAAAACACACAAATGGATGCTCAGACAATGCATGCTTTGAGCTGCCCCAGAATTTGGCACCCGAGCAATAACTGGTTGCGTCCACTGGTCACTGCTTACCTCACTCACTTGACCTTGACTGCTGATATCCAGGTTTACTTCCTAAAAATAAAGACAAAGAACAGCCCTGCAACATAACCAAAATGAAACACCACCCCTGAAAAGCTGAATGATGACCAACCTTCCCAGGGGAGAAGGGGCAAAACAAAATGGAAAGGCACATGCCCATGTAGTGTCCAAAAGGGTTGCATTGCCGAGATAGGTTCCACCTGAAAGTGCTCGACTGTGACCTCTTTCTGCAAGGGTGTCTGTCATGTTGGAGTAGCAATTTGAATGCTGCAGACCACCTGTAAAACACAAAAAAAAAAAAAAAAAATCAAAGGCTACTTATAGTTTCATCACTAATACAACAACTCCAGTAGCATCCAGTTCTGTGCTGGAATCAATACTCATCCAGCTCATGGTCCCCCCGGTGCCAATAACCTGCTGTGCCAAGTGCTTCGCATCTTCAAAATGAAAATCCCAACAGTGAGGTAAACATAGAGCCCAAAGTCAGGCCGTAGCTTGGACTTCAGGCACTGACCCACCTCGCTGCTGTGCTCCTCTGGTCTCCTCCATTCATATCAGGTTTACATGCTCTCCCTCTGCAAAAGAATTATTTGTCAAAGTTACCCAGACAGACAGGAAAAGCTTAGCCTCTCCCAAGTTCTCATTCCTCAAAGCAAACTGCCTAGGATCCCACAGTAGTCGGCCTTAGGACAAACTACTATGAAACTGCAAGACACCACTGCACCACTCCCACATCTCCACTCAACACCACACAGACTGGCCACAGTCACTCCATCCAAGGCGTGGCTCAGGTGGCTGAGCAAAGCAAAAGGCTCCCTATAAAGTCTCCTTTCTTCTCCACCTAACCCCCCCCCCCCCCCAAGACTACTCTACAGAGCAGAGCAATTCCAGGCTAGACACAAACTCAAACAACACATTATACTACAAGCAGTGGGACATGAAGATGATAAAAAAAGCTCTCGGCAAGAAGAACAATGGCAAGGACAGGGACGACGCCAAAAGAGACAACTGATGGTATGGCAATGGTGGATGAAAGAGGCTCTAAGGAGCAGAAGAAAAGACTGGAACAGTGACCTGTTCTAAGAACTGTCAGTCACAATGATCAAGATGGCTGTGAGAGACAAGGCCACATTTAGAATGCTCCCATATCCTGACAATCTTACAAGCTCCAGGACATTACAGCTCAAGGCTGGAAAGGATGGATGGCAGTACAGCCAGGAACAAGGCCTCCAAAGAGATGCGACTCAATGCTTTCAAGATGTGATTCCAAGATGTGGCCAAGCCCACTGGTAAAAGAACAAGTGATATTGGCATCCTACCGAGAAGTACGAAAGATCAAGAAGCTAGAGATGATGGCCAATGCTTATGATGAGCCCCTTAAGGGTAAAAGGCAGAGAGATCTGATCCAAGGGAAGCCAAAGACACAGAACACACACCGGACAAGACAACACACACTGGAACTGCTTTGCGCTGCACACCCTACAGTTGCAGTCAAAAGTAGGGCTACTCCCTTTAGCTTACCTAAGAAGCCCCTTGGAGAGCATCCCTTTCCCCTACACTACTTTTTAAATCTCTCCCAGCAATTTCCAACCCACTACCCTGCTATCATCCCTTCTCCAGGCCCTGGCCCCCAACTTAGCTTTCAGATGACCAGTGATGAGAATCCACACTGGATGCAAAGGAGTCCACCTCAGCCATCTCCAAAGGCACTGGGATCACCAGGTTGGCCTCTTAGTCAGCTATGACAAAGAAAACCAAAATCAATGCACCAGTGTAGTGGCATACAAGCCAAATCCCAACAAGTCAGCTACTAACTGGGACCCTGCTCCCACTCCCACTCATACTTGCAGTCTTTAACTTACCTATCAGAAGCCTCCATCTCCGATGTCATCTCTGACCCAGGGTAGCTCCCTCTTGCAGCACAATGAACCTGCTGAAACATTTGGAGTGTAATACTGACACAATCTGGAATTTCAGGAAATTGCAGTGCTTCTAAGAAAAACAAGGCAAAGGAAAAAAAAAATACAAAAAGCACCAAGCACCTTAACAACCTTGAACACTCGATGCAAAAATCATGAACTATGCACTCAATGCTATCTTCTTCACAGTGTCTTCAAAGCCTCTATTGCTTTAGATGCCAAAAGCACCTGCTGAAAGAAAGCTGAGAAACCCTGAATGACCCCCCCTTCATGGAAATAAAAAGACACCCTCACCCCAACTAACCCCACAGAAAGAATGGGCCTCTTTTTACCCAGGGCTGGGGTTAATATACCCCTGGCCGGGCCCGCCTCTCGTTCCCACAATGCCCGGGAAAAGGGAGGAGGCAATTTTACCAGAAGGGATAAAAGCACTGGGAGGAGCTGCAGCTGTTTGGCTGCTCTGCCTTAAATTCCAGGTGACTAAAGGGCTCTGTAGATGCCTTCTGTTTTACTACAGCTGCATCCACTGAAAGGCTAAAAAAGCTTCTTGTTTTGGCAGCGTAGACACATGAGTTGCATGATTCCTTGTTAAGTTCTGTAATTGTTCATTGGTGGCTATTGAGTCACAGGACTATGGAGGGTGGAGAAGAATAGTAATAATATACATGGTGTAACTCCTGTTGGGGTCTCTAATTAGGGATGTATTCATTATAAATAAAACTGAAAAAATAATGGGCTCTCTGGCAGCAGGAAGGTTTTGTGAGTGCTGGGCTTGCTCCCTTGTGAGAGATTAGGTGCCAGTACCCAGCTAGAAGTGCCCTGAAGTACAGATTTAAATTCTTAAAATGCTGAAAAAGGGGGAGCTTCCTTCAATTGAACCCCTTAAAATGAGAGACTAGGGAGTGTTTGTCTCTACTTAAATAGATGCCATAGCAATAAATGGGTTCTCTCCTCTGAATCCCCTAAAATACTGGAAAAAGAGGGGTTTTCCTTACTTCAGGTCTCTCCAGTGATGGAAAAAGGGGGATTTCTCCCTCAATTCACACCCTTATAAAGGAGGGACAACCGGGCTTTCCCCTCAATTTAAACCTTGGGATGATGAAAATGGGGGAGTTATGCTCAATTCCAATCAATAAAATAGCATTGTCAAGGTTTTCCCCTTCTATTTAAACTGGAGAATAATGGAAAATGGGGATTCCCTGTCAAGTGATACCCCTAAGAGCATGGAAAAGGCAGGGTTTTCTTCAACTGATGCCCTTAAAATTGCAGAGGAAGGGGATTCCCCCTCAATTTAAACACAGACAGTTATGGAAAAGGAAGTTTTTTTCCCTCCGTTTAAATCCCTTTTCTCCTCATAACCCCCCTTTTTGGGGGGGGGGGGGGGGGGGGGCACTGGGGAAGGGCTGCCAAGATGAAAGGGGAAAGTGGAATGTTTCCCTGGGACCCCACATGCTGCCCTGCCTGCTCAGGTGCTGCCCCTTGGCACGAGGGGTTTTCCCTGGGCATTTTCTGGGAGCAGTGCTCTGTGCCCAGGTGCCTCCGGCTGCTCCCCAGCTCCTGCCGGATGCTCCGACCATTGTCCCTGGAGGGACACTCGGGATGCCCCCATTGCCCCTCTGGACCAGCAGCTCCCTGCACAGCTGTGCCCGGGGAACCCTCGGAGAGCGGCCTCTGGCAGGAGCCGCCCCCTCCTCATCCTGGCCGCTCACACCTGGGGCTGCTGCGGGCTGTGGGGTCAGCGGCGTCGGGGGCGGGCGGGAGGCGCGTGGGCGCCGGCCAGCAGGCATCGGCGGGGACACCTCCGTGCCGCGCGCGCCGCGCCTCTCCCACGAGAGGTCCCCGCGCCCCGCGGTGCCGTGCCGGGCTCTCGTTCCCCCCCCCCCGCGCCGCCGCCGCCCCCCGCTCCCTCCGGCCCGGGGAGCTGCAGGAAAACGCAAAAGCATCGAGGAAGAGCGGGCACCGGAGCTGCCCGAGCCATCGGCTTGCCCGAAGGGCGGCGGCTGCCCGCAGCCGGGAGCGGCCACCAAGGATGGAGCTGCTGTTTGCCGGGAGGTGGGAGCTGGGGGCAGCCGGAGCCGGAGGCAGGCTTTCCCCGGGAGGTGGGAGCTGGGGGCAGCCGGAGCCGGAGGCAGGCTTTCCCCGGGAGGTGAGAGCTGGGGGCAGCCGGAGCCGGAGGCAGGCTTTCCCCGGCAGGAGGGGCCGGGAGGATTTCAGCTCGCAGCGGCTCTCGGTGGGTGCTGGATGGAGCCCGGGCTGAGCCAGGTGGCCGGTGCGGGTGCTGTTCCTGTCCCCAGGCGCCGATGAAATGGCAGCTCGGAGCAGCCTCGTGTGTCTGTGTGGAAGCAGCTCCGATGCTGGCAGCCAAATCAAATCAAATTGCTGTCAGATTTGTATTAAATGTGGTGTTTAAATCTGGGACTGCTCAGCTCCCCGGGTGGGAAAGTGCTTGGAGTAGCCAAGCTGAGCCGTTGTTGAGAATTCCAAGCATTGTGTCTTTACTCTCCTTAATACAGCGTTTAAATAATTGATACTTGATGGAGACAGTATCAGGGGGATTTGTTAGAGGGGCAGGGATGTTTTTTCACCTGGCAGTGTGTTAGGATAGTCAAGACTCCTTATGTCAAAATTAATTGATCTTCCTTCTTTTCCTTTTTTTTTCCTTTCTAGGTTGTGGCTGAGTGGGAAGAATATTTCGGATAAAGAAATGAAATGCACGAGGGAAGCTTCGTGTTCCCGTGGAGATGCTTTAGGCGCGTGCAGCTTCTGAGCTGCACCGAAACTTGAGGCTCCCACAGAAGCTTCCTGGTAAGCCTGAGTGGGTTTACTGCATGGGGGTTCCAGTCACTGCTGGACATACTCTGAAGTCCTGGGAAAACATGGAACAATAGCTCTGAGTGGAAAAAATATATGCTCAGCATTCTCTAGGGAAAATTATAGTTGGCCTGTAAGTGTACCCCCACGTCTGCATTGGTTAAAAAGTCAGTCCCACACACTTTCCTGGCTGGTGTGAAGTTGTATAGTTCATCAGATCTGATCCAGTGTGTAAAGAAATGTTTACTGTGGACTTTCAGGAGATTATCAGCAGTCCTGGGAGGCTGCTGAACTTGATCTCCCTGGATTGACAGAATGAATCCACATAGGATGCAGAGCAGGATGTGGTTTCTCAAACAGAATAGTGACATTCTTGAAGGAGGCTACAAGCAATTTGCTTGTTCCGGGCAATTTGCGAGCGTGAGGCAGAGCAAAATGGGTGCAATTGGACTCTGCAAATGCAGTTCAGGCAGACGTTGATCTTTTAACTTTTCCATTGCAGGTGCGAATTCTTGGGCATTTGTGAGTCTGCCTTGACTTGCAGGGATTGAAGGGTTTAGGTGTGGAATTGTTTGGCCAGCTTGCTCCAAGGCATCGTGTACTTCTGGAAGTGCCACACACCTCGCAGGACCGAGGAGCTGCTGGCTGGGTGCTGGTTCTGCTCTGCCCTGGGAACTGGGAGCCCCTGGGAGGGCTGGGGGTGACACCTGGAGATGGGCTGGGGAAGCCTGGAATTGTATCTTAGCACTTTTCTATGCAGCTCTATGGACCGGTGTGTGCTGAACGAAGCGGCTCTTCAGCACAATAAATTCAGCAGTTTGGAAAAACCATGGAATATCTCCGAGTTAATGATGGGAGAGGGTTGGGGCTGCTCCCTGATAACGTGCAGGGCTCGGGGGTGCAAAACGAAGATGGGGAGAGGAGTGGGGGCTGCTCCTCGTTGTCGGGGCGCCGCGGGCGCTGCGCAGCCTTCCCCTTTTACTTCCCAATTCCTCATTTTGTGCCTCCTTTTCCCTTGGGGATGTGCCCGGGCCGCATTCCAGCGGCCGCCGTGGGACAGCGCCTGCGGGCGGCGGGGTTTCCCGCGTGATTGACGGGCCCAGCGGCCAATGGGAAGGCGGGGCGGGCCGAGGGCTGGCCAATGGGGAGGCGGCTCGGGGCTGCGCGTGGCCAGTTGGAATCGGCGGGAGCGGTTGGGGCGGGCGGGCACGGACGGGCCCGGGCGGTGAGCGAGGAGCGGGAGAGCGGGATGGGGAACGGGACGGGGAACGGGATGGGGAACGGGATGGGGGAGCGGGGGAACGGGATGGGGGAGTGGGGGAACAGGATGGAGAGCGGGGGATGGGATGGGGAACGGGATGGGGAGCTAATTCATATTTATTTTTATTTTGGGGTTTAATATTATTTTTATGTCTAATTTTTCCTTTCCCTTTCCTTTCGCTTTCTCTCTTCCACCTTTCTTTCCCTTTCCCTTTCCCTTCACACTCCCTTTCTCTTTCTCTTTTCCATCTCTTTCTTTCCCTGATTCCTGAATTTTTTTTGCCCCAGAATCCACAGCCCAAGCCACGTGCACACACTGCAGATGTGAAGTGTATTTTTACTGCCAGCAAGCACCTGGGAATAAAAAAACCTCAGCCCCAAAGCTTGATGTCTAAACAGCAACACAGAAGTTCTAAACCAGCTGTCTGGATTTGAAAAGACATATGTCTTTGGAAGTGAACATAGAGTTCAACCTGATGTAGTGATCGACTTAGGTTCAGCTTAAAAAAGGCCCTACCGACATTTTATTGTATCTAATCCCTGCTTTCCCCTGCGTTTTAGTTCTTGCCTCTCGGCCCACTCTGTTTCACGGGGCTGTACATGGTAAAACACTTCCCTGTGTGCTTTCTGGGTTTGAGCTGCCCTGCCCCGGCACGTAGGGTCACGGTTAAGTAGAAGAGTTATCAAACTTAGTGGTTCATCTCTTTTTCATGGGTTTTTGGGCAGAAGACTTACGGGCCCGGTGTGGGAATAACTCCCAGCCCTCGGCGTCTCGTTGACCGCCTCCCGTTGTCTCGCAGGTCCCCGAGGCGGCTCCGGATCTCCGCGGTCACCGACGCTGCCGATTTTCCCGGCGCGCGCCGTTCGACGTCGAGGAGCGGCATCCAGAAGCTGTGTCGGAGCATCTCCATGGCTGGGATGTTTGGAGTAAGGGCTGCAGTCAGGGTGTAAGCTGAAGGGTGTGTGACTGTGTGTGTGTGTGCCTGTGTCTGTCTGCCTGCGAGAAGAGTGCGGGTGTGGAATGGTCCTAACCTTGTGTGTGTGAGTTTTGCCTTTCAGGCTTTTCAGCTGCTTTTTAAACTCAGAGTAAAAACAACCCAGCTGCGCTGTCTGGGGATGTTTTCCCTCCCGGCTGGGTTTGTTTATCTGAGACCCGGCCGGTCTGTGAGGTGCCGTTCATCGCCAGGGTTTGGGTGCCGACCGTGCCGGGGATTTGTCAGGCGGGATGATTTTGGGGCTCCCGGGAACCGCGTTCCCATGGGGTGCTCTCGAGACGAGAGCGAGGGTGGGTTTGTGTGTCAGCTGAAGGAGGTGTGTGGTAGATGTGTTTTCTTCTCCCTGTGCTGCTGTTGTTTTGGGTTTCCTGAAACAATAAAATGTAATGAATTTTCCAGAAATAGAACAATTGTTACATTGTACTGATAGGGGGTTGGCTTGTGTTGCTCTGTGTTGGTGTTTGCTGCTGCACTTGCACATATTGCTCTGTATGTCAATTGGACTTTGACCAGTGTGCATATGGATTGTATTTGTGCTTGTGCTTGTGTATGTTGTTATTTCCACTTGCTTTGCTGAAGTGTAAATAAAAAACCCTCGTTCAGTAAAGTTGAATAAACCCTAATAAAGATACCCCCCCTCCCCCCTTTTGGTTGCTCTCTTCCTTTGGTGTGGTTTAGTAATTTTTTCGCCGTATTTCTTGCTTTGCTGCTCTGCTTTGCTTTACTTTTCAGTCTATTCCTCCCTTGACTTTTTCTAACTCTTTATCTTTTTCTCACTGTTTAACTGTTTCTGGATGTCTCTGTCACTCTATTTCTCAGTTTCTCTTTTTCTCTTCAACACTAATTCTCTTTTAAACTCGATTTCTTTTTCTCTCAAACCCTATTCTGTTTCTCTATTCCTTTTTCTCTCTATTTTTCTTTCTCTTTCTTTGTGACTCTGACTTTCTTTCTCTCTGACTTTCTTTCTTTTCTCTGACTTTCTCTCTCCGACTTTGACTTTCTCTCGCTGACTTTGACTTTCTTTCTCTCTCTCTCTCTGACTTTGACTTTCAAACGACCTTTCTCACCTTCCCTCCTTTGTTCATTTTTACCTTTCTACCTTTGTTTGTTTCTGTAGCAGCTTGGAAAAAAACAGAGACCACTCTTTCTTCAGGCATGATCTGCCCCAGTCTTTGGTTAACAGAGCACAGAGGTGTTCAGTGCCATCGTGAGTCTTTAGGGCTGTGGCTCCTGCAGAGGTCCTTGGTGCTCTGATGGACGTGCTCCAAGCGTCCATCCTGGACTCCTGTAACGGGGGCGAGAAGGAAAGCATGTTTTTCCATGTCACAATTCTGACTTCTGCTACTGTGCGTGTAGTAGCCTTTCGCTGTGCGCTACCCTCACCTGCCAGGTCGTTTGCACCGCGCTGACCTGCGTTGTTTCAAACGTTCGTCTTGCGCGTTGCTGCACTCCTCCCGAACCCAAGCACGGGCTGGGCTCTTCTCCTTCTCGCTAACACCGCAAGTAAGAACACCCCACACGTGCATGTGAACTCAGCAGCGCTGTGCACGTGCAGTTAAAAAGCAGTAATAAAACTCCTCAAACATAAAAAAACCCCAGCAAAAATACCTGCACATAAGCGGCAGAACTCAAAAAAGCAAAGGAATGAGCAACGACTTGGAGAGCGGCACACGCGCAGTAAATTGAGAAGCCGTGCCCGTGCAGTAACGCGGAAAACCGCACGGGTGCAATGACAGAAAGCGACGTGCGCGCAGGGAAGCGGGAGAGCTGCGCGGTGCTGCTCGCTGCTTCCACCTGCTGGTGCACAGGAGGCACTGCAGCCACCCCGGGGAGCAGCTGCACGCGCACATTGGCCCAACGATGCCGGCTGAAGAAAGCTGCGCGTGTGCAGGGAGCGGCCGCAGCTACCCACGCGCAGCGCCGCGGGAAGGCCGTGCGGGCGCGGCGGCTTTTTACGCTCGGTGCTGCCGCTCAGGGGGTAACATCCCGTACCGCAGGCCACGACCTCACGATTTCCGTGGGTGCCGCCGCCTCATGCTTGTCCCGGCCGTGTGGGGCTTCAGTGGCCAGAGCGCAAATCCCGGAGCGGTGGCGCTGCTGCCGCCAGGCATTCGCGGTCCTGTTGCTCGGATGCTGGGCACGTTCTGTAGGGGATAAAACGAACGTTTTGGGGGTAAAATGTGAGTTAAATTGTATGGGAGAAAATGAACGTTTTGAGGTAAAATCGGGGCAATTAGTAGGTGACATTTTGGGATGAAAATTGAGGTTCTTATCGGTAGGGGACAGACAGAGACAATTTGAGGGAAAAGACCTGAGCTAATCTGTGAGGGACAGAATGAACGTTTTGAAGGTACATACGAGGAAAACTACAGGGGACAGAGTGAAAATTTCGGTTTTAATATAAGAAGGGCAGCGCGCCCGCGCATGCGCAGTAGGCAGCGCGCCCGCGCATGCGCAGTAGGCAGCGCGCCCGCGCATGCGCAGTAGGCAGCGCGCCCGCGCATGCGCAGTAGGCAGCGCGCCCGCGCATGCGCAGTAGGCAGCGCGCCCGCGCATGCGCAGTAGGCAGCGCGCCCGCGCATGCGCAGTAGGCAGCGCGCCCGCGCATGCGCAGTAGGCAGCGCGCCCGCGCATGCGCAGTAGCTACCGCGCCCGCGCATGCGCAGTAGGCAGCGCGCCCGCGCATGCGCAGTAGGCAGCGCGCCCGCGCATGCGCAGTAGGCAGCGCGCCCGCGCATGCGCATAAGCCACCGCGCCCGCGCATGCGCCGTAGCCACCGCGCCCGCGCATGCTCCGCAGCCACAGCGCCCGCGCATGCGCATTAGCCACGGCGCCCGCGCATGCGAAGTAGCCCGCGCACCCGCGCATGCGCATTAGCCACCGCGCCCGCGCATGCGCAGTAGCCACTGCGCCCGCGCATGCGCAGTAGACGGACCGCGCCCGCGCATGCGCAGTAGACCCAGCGCGCCCGCGCATGAGCAGTGGGAGGGGGGGTAGGGCCAGCGCGCCCGCGGATGCGCAGTAGACCCAGCGCGCCCGCGGATGCGCAGTAGCCAACGCGCCCGCGCATGCGCAGTGGGGGCGGGGTGGGCAGCGCTCCCGCGCATGCGCAGTGGGGTGGGGGGGGGCCCAGCGTGCCCGCGCATGAGCAGTGGGAGGGGGGGTAGGGCGAGCGCCAATTGGGGAAATTGCTCCATGGAAAGGGCGCTCAGGCCTTGGCACAGCTGCCCAGGGAGGTTTGGCGTGCCCACCCCTGGGAGTGCTCCAACACCTGTGGCTGTGGCATGGACGGACGTGGTCAGCGGTGGCCGCGCTGCTGCTGGTTGCACTCAGTGATCTCCGAGGTCTTTTCCAACCTTGATTCCGCTCTCAAGGCAGCCCCACGGAGGAGCAGCACAAAAGGCACCCCCAGGCTGGGCCCCCCCCTCCCACTGCGCATGCGCGGGCGCCCTGGCCGGGCCCCCACCCCACTGCGCATGCGCGGGCGCGCTGGCCCTACCCCCCCTCCCACTGCGCATGCGCGGGCGCGCTGGCCGGGCCCCCACCCCACTGCGCATGCGCGGTGCGCCTGCCGGCCCCCCCCAACCCCCCCACCCACTGCGCATGCGCCGGCAGGCTGGGGCCCCCCCCCCGCCACCCCCCACTGCGCATGCGCGGGAGAGTTGGCCGGCCCCCCCACCCCCACTGCGCATGCGCGGTGCGCCTGCCGGCCCCCGCCTCCCCACTGCGCATGCGCGGGCGCCCTGGCCAGCCCCCTACCCACTGCGCATGCGCGGGCGCTCTGGCCCCCCCCACCCCCCCACCCCCCACTGCGCATGCGCGGGCGCGCCTGCCGTCCCCCCCACCCACTGCGCATGCGCGGTGCGCCGGCCGCCCCATCCCCCCCCCCCCCACCCACCCACTGCGCATGCGCCGGCAGGCTGGGGCCCCCCCCACCCCCCACCGCGCATGCGCGGGCGCGCTGGGCCCGTCCCTGTGCTGGCACTGCTGGGGCACCTGCAGTGCTGGCAGCACCTCTGGGACAAGAGGGACACGGAGGGGCTGCAGCGAGTCCAGGCAAGGGAACGGAGCTGGCAAGGGGCTGGAGAGTTCCTGAGAGAGCTGGGAAAGGGGCAGAACCTGCAGCAAAGGAGGCTCAGGCGGGACCTTGTGGCTCTGCACAAGCCCCTGACAGGAGGGGGCAGCCGGGGGGGTCGGGCTCTGCTCCCAGGGAACAGGGACAGGAGGAGAGGGAACGGCCTCAGGCTGGGCCAGGGGAGGCTCAGGGTGGATATTGGGGAAATTCCTCCATGGAAAGGGCGCTCAGGCCTTGGCACAGCTGCCCAGGGAGGTTTGGAGTGCCCACCCCTGGGAGTGCGCCAACACCTGTGGCTGTGGCATGGACGGACGTGGTCAGCGGTGGCCGCGCTGGTGCTGGTTGCACTCAGTGATCTCCGAGGTCTTTTCCAACCTTGATTCCGCTCTCAAGGCAGCCCCACGGAGGACTAGCACAAAAGGCACCCCCAGGCTGGGCTCCCCACCCCACTGCGCATGCGCGGGCGCCCTGGCCGGGCCCCCACCCCACTGCGCATGCGCGGGCGCGCTGGCCCTACCCCCCCTCACACTGCGCATGCGCGGGCGCGCTGGCCGGGCCCCCACCCCACTGCGCATGCGCGGGTGAGCTGGCCGGCCCCCCCACCCCCACTGCGCATGCGCGGTGCGCCTGCCGGCCCCCCCCCTCCCCACTGCGCATGCGCGGGCGCGCTGGCCAGCCCCCTACCCACTGCGCATGCGCGGTGCGCCGGCCGCCCCATCCCCCCCCCCCCCCCCCCACTGCGCATGCCCCGGCAGGCTGGGGCCCCCCCCACCCCCCACTGCGCATGCGCGGGAGAGCTGGCCGGCCCCCCCACCCCCACTGCGCATGCGCGGTGCGCCTGCCGGCCCCCCCCCCCCTCCCACTGCGCATGCGCGGGCGCGCTGGCCAGCCCCCTACCCACTGCGCATGCGCGGGCGCTCTGGGCCCCCCCCCCCACCCCCCACTGCGCATGCGCGGTGCGCCTGCCGGCCCCCCCCTCCCCACTGCGCATGCGCGGGCGCGCTGGCCAGCCCCCTTCCCACTGCGCATGCGCGGGCGCTCTGGGCACCCCCCCACCCCCCACTGCGCATGCGCGGGCGCGCTGGCCCTACCCCCCCCTCCCACTGCGCATGCGCGGGCGCCCTGGCCGGGCCACCACCCCACTGCGCATGCGCGGGAGAGCTGGGCGGCCCCCCCCCCACCCCCACTGCGCATGCGCGGTGCGCCTGCCGGCCCCCCCCTCCCCACTGCGCATGCGCGGGAGCGCTGGCCAGCCCCCTCCCCACTGCGCATGCGCGGGCGCGCTGGACACCCCCCCACCCCACTGCGCATGCGCGGGCGCGCTGGCCAGCCCCCTACCCACTGCGCATGCGCGGACGCTCTGGACCCCCCCCCCACCCCCCACTGCGCATGCGCGGGCGCGCCTGCCGTCCCCCCCACCCACTGCGCATGCGCGGTGCGCCGGCCGCCCCATCCCCCCCCCCCCCCACTGCGCATGCGCCGGCAGGCTGGGGCCCCCCCCACCCCCCACTGCGCATGCGCGGGCGCGCTGGGCCCGTCCCTGTGCTGGCACTGCTGGGGCACCTGCAGTGCTGGCAGCACCTCTGGGACAAGAGGGACACGGAGGGGCTGCAGCGAGTCCAGGCAAGGGAACGGAGCTGGCAAGGGGCTGGAGAGTTCCTGAGAGAGCTGGGAAAGGGGCACAGCCTGCAGCAAAGGAGGCTCAGGCGGGACCTTGTGGCTCTGCACAAGCCCCTGACAGGAGGGGGCAGCCGGGGGGGTCGGGCTCTGCTCCCAGGGAACAGGGACAGGAGGAGAGGGAACGGCCTCAGGCTGGGCCTGGGGAGGCTCAGGGTGGAGATTGGGGAAATTCCTCCATGGAAAGGGCGCTCAGGCCTTGGCACAGCTGCCCAGGGAGGTTTGGAGTGCCCACCCCTGGGAGTGCTCCAACACCTGTGGCTGTGGCATGGACGGACGTGGTCAGCGGTGGCCGCGCTGGTGCTGGTTGCACTCAGTGATCTCCGAGGTCTTTTCCAACCTTGATTCCGCTCTCAAGGCAGCCCCACGGAGGAGCAGCACAAAAGGCACCCCCAGGCTGGGCCCCCCCCTCCCACTGCGCATGCGCGGGCGCCCTGGCCGGGCCCCCACCCCACTGCGCATGCGCGGGCGCCCTGGCTGGGCCCCCACCCCACTGCGCATGCGCGGGCGCGCTGGCCCTACCCCCCCTCCCACTGCGCATGCGCGGGCGCGCTGGCCGGGCCCCCACCCCACTGCGCATGCGCGGTGCGCCTGCCGGCCCCCCCCCTCCCCACTGCGCATGCGCGGGCGCGCTGGCCAGCCCCCTTCCCACTGCGCATGCGCGGGCGCTCTGGGCACCCCCCCACCCCCCACTGCGCATGCGCGGGCGCGCTGGCCCTACCCCCCCCTCCCACTGCGCATGCGCGGGCGCCCTGGCCGGGCCACCACCCCACTGCGCATGCGCGGGAGAGCTGGGCGGCCCCGCCCCACCCCCACTGCGCATGCGCGGTGCGCCTGCCGGCCCCCCCCTCCCCACTGCGCATGCGCGGGAGCGCTGGCCAGCCCCCTCCCCACTGCGCATGCGCGGGCGCGCTGGACACCCCCCCCACCCCACTGCGCATGCGCGGGCGCGCTGGCCAGCCCCCTACCCACTGCGCATGCGCGGACGCTCTGGACCCCCCCCCCCCCCACCCCCCACTGCGCATGCGCGGGCGCGCCTGCCGTCCCCCCCACCCACTGCGCATGCGCGGTGCGCCGGCCGCCCCATCCCCCCCCCCCCCACTGCGCATGCGCCGGCAGGCTGGGGCCCCCCCCACCCCCCACTGCGCATGCGCGGGCGCGCTGGGCCCGTCCCTGTGCTGGCACTGCTGGGGCACCTGCAGTGCTGGCAGCACCTCTGGGACAAGAGGGACACGGAGGGGCTGCAGCGAGTCCAGGCAAGGGAACGGAGCTGGCAAGGGGCTGGAGAGTTCCTGAGAGAGCTGGGAAAGGGGCACAGCCTGCAGCAAAGGAGGCTCAGGCGGGACCTTGTGGCTCTGCACAAGCCCCTGACAGGAGGCGGCAGCCGGGGGGGTCGGGCTCTGCTCCCAGGGAACAGGGACAGGAGGAGAGGGAACGGCCTCAGGCTGGGCCAGGGGAGGCTGAGGGTGGAGATTGGGGAAATTCCTCCATGGAAAGGGCGCTCAGGCCTTGGCACAGCTGCCCAGGGAGGTTTGGAGTGCCCACCCCTCGGAGTGCTCCAACACCTGTGGCTGTGGCATGGACGGACGTGGTCAGCGGTGGCCGCGCTGGTGCTGGTTGCACTCAGTGATCTCCGAGGTCTTTTCCAACCTTGATTCCGCTCTCAAGGCAGCCCCACGGAGGAGCAGCACAAAAGGCACCCCCAGGCTGGGCCCCCCCCTCCCACTGCGCATGCGCGGGCGCCCTGGCCGGGCCCCCACCCCACTGCGCATGCGCGGGCGCGCTGGCCCTACCCCCCCCCCCCCCACTGCGCATGCGCGGGCGCGCTGGCCGGGCCCCCACCCCACTGCGCATGCGCGGGAGAGCTGGCCGGCCCCCCCACCCGCATTGCGCATGCGCGGTGCGCCTGCCGGCCCCCCCCTCCCCACTGCGCATGCGCGGTGCGCCTGCCGGCCCCCCCCTCCCCACTGCGCATGCGCGGGCGCGCTGGACACCCCCCCCTCCCCACTGCGCATGCGCGGGCGCGCCTGCCGTCCCCCCCACCCACTGCGCATGCGCGGTGCGCCGGCCGCCCCATCCCCCCCCCCCCCCCACCCACTGCGCATGCGTCGGCAGGCTGGGGCCCCCCCCACCCCCCACTGCGCATGCGCGGGCGCGCTGGGCCCGTCCCTGTGCTGGCACTGCTGGGGCACCTGCAGTGCTGGCAGCACCTCTGGGACAAGAGGGACACGGAGGGGCTGGAGCGAGTCCAGGCAAGGGAACGGAGCTGGCAAGGGGCTGGAGAGTTCCTGAGAGAGCTGGGAAAGGGGCACAGCCTGCAGCAAAGGAGGCTCAGGCGGGACCTTGTGGCTCTGCACAAGCCCCTGACAGGAGGGGGCAGCCGGGGGGGTCGGGCTCTGCTCCCAGGGAACAGGGACAGGAGGAGAGGGAACGGCCTCAGGCTGGGCCAGGGGAGGCTCAGGGTGGATATTGGGGAAATTCCTCCATGGAAAGGGCGCTCAGGCCTTGGCACAGCTGCCCAGGGAGGTTTGGAGTGCCCACCCCTGGGAGTGCTCCAACACCTGTGGCTGTGGCATGGAGGGACGTGGTCAGCGGTGGCCGCGCTGGTGCTGGTTGCACTCAGTGATCTCCGAGGTCTTTTCCAACCTTGATTCCGCTCTCAAGGCAGCCCCACGGAGGAGCAGCACAAAAGGCACCCCCAGGCTGGGCCCCCCCCTCCCACTGCACATGCACGGGCGCCCTGGCCGGGCCCCCACCCCACTGCGCATGCGCGGGCGCGCTGGCCCTACCCCCCCCTCCCACTGCGCATGCGCGGGCGCGCTGGCCGGGCCCCCACCCCACTGCGCATGCGCGGGAGAGCTGGCCGGCCCCCCCACCCCCACTGCGCATGCGCGGGCGCGCTGGCCAGCCCCCTACCCACTGCGCATGCGCGGGCGCTCTGGGCCCCCCCCCCCCACCCCCCACTGCGCATGCGCGGGCGCGCCTGCCGTCCCCCCCACCCACTGCGCATGCGCGGGCGCTCTGGGCCCCCCCCCCACCCCCCACCGCGCATGCGCGGGCGCGCCTGCCGTCCCCCCCACCCACTGCGCATGCGCGGTGCGCCGGCCGCCCCATCCCCCCCCCCCACCCACCCACTGCGCATGCGCCGGCAGGCTGGGGCCCCCCCCACCCCCCACTGCGCATGCGCGGGCGCGCTGGGCCCGTCCCTGTGCTGGCACTGCTGGGGCACCTGCAGTGCTGGCAGCACCTCTGGGACAAGAGGGACACGGAGGGGCTGCAGCGAGTCCAGGCAAGGGAACGGAGCTGGCAAGGGGCTGGAGAGTTCCTGAGAGAGCTGGGAAAGGGGCACAGCCTGCAGCAAAGGAGGCTCAGGCGGGACCTTGTGGCTCTGCACAAGCCCCTGACAGGAGGGGGCAGCCGGGGGGGTCGGGCTCTGCTCCCAGGGAACAGGGACAGGAGGAGAGGGAACGGCCTCAGGCTGGGCCAGGGGAGGCTCAGGGTGGAGATTGGGGAAATTCCTCCATGGAAAGGGCGCTCAGGCCTTGGCACAGCTGCCCAGGGAGGTTTGGAGTGCCCACCCCTGGGAGTGCTCCAACACCTGTGGCTGTGGCATGGAGGGACGTGGTCAGCGGTGGCCGCGGTGGTGCTGGTTGCACTCAGTGATCTCCGAGGTCTTTTCCAACCTTGATTCCGCTCTCAAGGCAGCCCCACGGAGGAGCAGCACAAAAGGCACCCCCAGGCTGGGCCCCCCCCTCCCACTGCGCATGCGCGGGCGCCCTGGCCGGGCCCCCACCCCACTGCGCATGCGCGGGCGCGCTGGCCCTACCCCCCGTCCCACTGCGCATGCGCGGGCGAGCTGGCCGGGCCCCCACCCCACTGCCCATGCGCGGGAGAGCTGGCAGGCCCCCCCACCCCCACTGCGCATGCGCGGTGCGCCTGCCGGCCCCCCCACCCCCACTGCGCATGCGCGGTGCGCTGGCCAGCCCCCTACCCACTGCGCATGCGCGGGCGCTCTGGGCCCCCCCCACCCCCCACTGCGCATGCGCGGGCGCGCTGGCCCTACCCCCACCCCCCACTGCGCATGCGCGGGCGCCCTGGCCGGGCCCCCACCCCACTGCGCATGCGCGGGGCGCGCTGGCCGGGCCCCCACCCCACTGCGCATGCGCGGGAGAGCTGGCCGGCCCCCCCCACACCCACTGCGCATGCGCGGTGCGCCTGCCGTCCCCCCCACCCACTGCGCATGCGCGGTGCGCCGGCCGCCCCATCCCCCCCCCCCCACCCACTGCGCATGCGCGGGCGCGCTGGCCGGGCCCCCACCCCACTGCGCATGCGCGGGCCCGCTGGCCCTACCCCCACCCTCTCCCACTGCGCATGCGCGGGAGAGCTGGCCGGCTCCCCCCACCCCCACCCCCACTGCGCATGCGCGGTGCGAGTGCCGGCCCCCCCCTTCCCCACTGCGCATGCGCGGGCGCTCTGGGCCCCCTCCACCCTCCCACTGCGCATGCGCGGGCGCGCTGGCCCTACCCCCCCCCCTCCCACTGCGCATGCGGGGGCGCGCTGGCCGGGCCCCCACCCCACTGCGCATGCGCGGGAGAGCTGGCCGGCCTCCCCACCCCCACTGCGCATGCGCGGTGCGCCTGCCGGCCCCCCCCTCCCCACTGCGCATGCGCGGGCGCGCTGGCCAGCCCCCTACCCACTGCGCATGCGCGGGCGCTCTGGGCTTCCCCCCCCCACCCCCCACTGCGCATGCGCGGGCGCGCCTGCCGTCCCCCCCACCCACTGCGCATGCGCGGTGCGCCGGCCGACCCATCCCCCCCCTAACCCCCCACCCACTGCGCATGCGCCGGCAGGCTGGGGCCCCCCCCACCCCCCACCGCGCATGCGCGGGCGCGCTGGGCCCGTCCCTGTGCTGGCACTGCTGGGGCACCTGCAGTGCTGGCAGCACCTGTGGGACAAGAGGGACACGGAGGGGCTGGAGCGAGTCCAGGCAAGGGAACGGAGCTGGCAAGGGGCTGGAGAGTTCCTGAGAGAGCTGGGAAAGGGGCACACCCTGCAGCAAAGGAGGCTCAGGCGGGACCTTGTGGCTCTGCACAAGCCCCTGACAGGAGGGGGCAGCCGGGGGGGTCGGGCTCTGCTCCCAGGGAGCAGGGACAGGAGGAGAGGGAACGGCCTCAGGCTGGGCCAGGGGAGGCTCAGGGTGGATATTGGGGAAATTCCTCCGTGGAAAGGGCGCTCAGGCCTTGGCACAGCTGCCCAGGGAGGTTTGGAGTGCCCACCCCTGGGAGTGCTCCAACACCTGTGGCTGTGGCATGGACGGACGTGGTCAGCGGTGGCCGCGCTGGTGCTGGTTGCACTCAGTGATCTCCGAGGTCTTTTCCAACCTTGATTCCGCTCTCAAGGCAGCCCCACGGAGGAGCAGCACAAAAGGCACCCCCAGGCTGGGGCCCCCCCTCCCACTGCGCATGCGCGGTGCGCCTGCCGGCCCCCCCCTCCCCACTGCGCATGCGCGGGCGCGCTGGCCAGCCCCCTACCCACTGCGCATGCGCGGGCGCTCTGGGCCCCCCCCACCCCCCACTGCGCATGCGCGGGCCCGATGGCCCTACCCCCACCCTCTCCCACTGCGCATGCGCGGGAGAGCTGGCCGGCCCCCCCCACCCCCACCCCCACTGCGCATGCGCCGTGCGAGTGCCGGCCCCCCGCCTCCCCACTGCGCATGCGCGGGCGCGCCTACCAGCCCCCTACCACTGCGCATGCGCGGGCGCTCTGGGCCCCCCCCACCCCCACTGCGCATGCGCGGGGCGCGCTGGCCGGGCCCCCACCCCACTGCGCATGCGCGGGAGAGCTGGCCGGCCTCCCCACCCCCACTGCGCATGCGCGGTGCGCCTGCCGGCCCCCCCCCTCCCCACTGCGCATGCGCGGGCCCGCTGGCCCTACCCCCACCCTCTCCCACTGCGCATGCGCGGGAGAGCTGGCCGGCCCCCCCACCCCCACCCCCACTGCGCATGCGCCGGCGCTTTGGGCCCCCCCCCCCCCCACCCCCCACTGCGCATGCGCGGGCGCGCCTGCCGTCCCCCCCCACCCACTGCGCATGCGCGGTGCGCCGGCCGACCCATCCCCCCCCCAACCCCCCACCCACTGCGCATGCGCCGGCAGGCTGGGGCCCCCCCCCACCCCCCACTGCGCATGCGCGGGCGCGCTGGCCCTACCCCCCCTCCCACTGCGCATGCGCGGGCGCCCTGGCCGGGCCCCCACCCACTGCACATGCGCGGTGCGCCTGCCGGCCCCCCCCCCACCCACTGCGCATGCGCGGTGCCCCGGCCGCCCCCCCAACCCCCCCACCCACTGCGCATGCGCCGGCAGGCTGGGGCCCCCCCCACCCCCCACTGCGCATGCGCGGGCGCGCTGGCCCTACCCCCACCCTCTCCCACTGCGCATGCGCGGGAGAGCTGGCCGGCACCCCCACCTCCACCGCCACTGCGCATGCGCGGTGCGAGTGCCGGCCCCCCCCCTCCCCACTGCGCATGCGCGGGCGCGCCTACCAGCCCCCTACCACTGCGCATGCGCGGGCGCTCTGGGCCCCCCCCACCCCCCACTGCGCATGCGCGGGCGCGCTGGCCGGGCCCCCACCCCACTGCGCATGCGCGGGAGATCTAGACGACCCCCCCCCACCCCCACTGCGCATGCGCGGGCCCGCTGGCCCTACCCCCACCCTCTCCCACTGCGCATGCGCGGGAGAGCTGGCCGGCACCCCCACCTCCACCGCCACTGCGCATGCGCGGTGCGAGTGCCGGCCCCCCCCCTCCCCACTGCGCATGCGCGGGCGCGCCTACCAGCCCCCTACCACTGCGCATGCGCGGGCGCTCTGGGCCCCCCCCACCCCCCACTGCGCATGCGCGGGCGCGCTGGCCGGGCCCCCACCCCACTGCGCATGCGCGGGAGATCTAGACGACCCCCCCCCACCCCCACTGCGCATGCGCGGGCCCGCTGGCCCTACCCCCACCCTCTCCCACTGCGCATGCGCGGGAGAGCTGGCCGGCACCCCCACCCCCACCCCCACTGCGCATGCGCGGTGCGCCGGCCGACCCATCCCCCCCCCCCCCCACCCACTGCGCATGCGCCGGCAGGCTGGGGCCCCCCCCCCACCCCCCACTGCGCATGCGCGGGGCGCGCTGGGCCCGTCCCTGTGCTGGCACTGCTGGGGCACCTGCAGTGCTGGCAGCACCTCTGGGACAAGAAGGACACGGAGGGGCTGGAGCGAGTCCAGGCAAGGGAACGGAGCTGGCAAGGGGCTGGAGAGTTCCTGAGAGAGCTGGGAAAGGGGCACAGCCTGCAGCAAAGGAGGCTCAGGCGGGACCTTGTGGCTCTGCACAAGCCCCTGACAGGAGGGGGCAGCCGGGGGTGTCGGGCTCTGCTCCCAGGGAACAGGGACAGGAGGAGAGGGAACGGCCTCAGGCTGGGCCAGGGGAGGCTCAGGGTGGATATTGGGGAAATTCCTCCATGGAAAGGGCGCTCAGGCCTTGGCACAGCTGCCCAGGGAGGTTTGGAGTGCCCACCCCTGGGAGTGCTCCAACACCTGTGGCTGTGGCATGGACGGACGTGGTCAGCGGTGGCCGCGCTGGTGCTGGTTGCACTCAGTGATCTCCGAGGTCTTTTCCAACCTTGATTCCGCTCTCAAGGCAGCCCCACGGAGGAGCAGCACAAAAGGCACCCCCAGGCTGGGCCCCCCCCTCCCACTGCGCATGCGCGGTGCGCCTGCCGGCCCCCCCCTCCCCACTGCGCATGCGCGGGCGCGCTGGCCAGCCCCCTACCCACTGCGCATGCGCGGGCGCTCTGGGCCCCCCCCACCACCCACTGCGCATGCGCGGGCGCGCCTGCCGTCCCCCCCACCCACTGCGCATGCGCGGTGCGCCGGCCGCCCCATCC